>NC_141894.1:12015000-13265000 GCF_030686135.1 Camelina sativa | reverse complement strand
AAACTAAAAATATCAGAAATATTATAGGAAAATTATATTAATATTATAGTTTTCTTCTAATAGGTGCACTTGGATTACCTCGAGTCTGGTGCAAATATCATCGCTACCGCATCTTATCAGGTACTAGACCATGTGCATCAGTAGATTCTGGGAGAGATTTTTTTATATAAAAATAAATAAAAAATAAAATAATAATATTTAAACAAAATAAGACAGAATATATTTAAGAAATCTTAAAAAATCTATGAGAACTAATCACATGGTGACATATGTCACTATTTGAATAACTATATTTTATTATAATAACTTAATCTTTAAAAATTTAATTTTTTATTAAATAGTTTATTTTTTATTATTTTATTATTTTTATCTTTTTAATAAATTTTAAACTAAAATTAACTATCTAATAAATTTCATTATGCAATTATTTTATTATTAATAATATGATATATGATATAAAATATAAATAATTAATAAAATTAAATATATAAATAAGTAATAATACGGCTAAAAAATATGAATAATATATTTTAATAATTTAAAATTAAATGCAAAACAAAATAATAAATAAATATTCAAATAAAATTTTAAATTTTTAAAAAATAATTTATATTAAAATAATAATATTATGTAAATGAAAAATTTGAGTTTCTCACTAATGGATATATAATATTAGCGGCATTCACAAAAATACCTCATTTTCCATGTTTTTTTTAAAAAATACTCTTCCATAGACCATTTTTAAAACTACCCTTTTTTATATTAAACTACCAAATTACTTTTTTTTTTAATGACAACAAGAATGTACAGTCAACAAAATCAAAAAAAATTTCCCGCCAAAAATTATTTTTTTTTTACGCCAAAATCGAAAAATTTTCCCGTCAAAAATTTTTTTCCCCGCCAAAAATTTTTTTTCGCTAAAATCGAAAAATTTTCCGGCAAAAAAATAAAACTTATACCTTATAAAAACCTTGTAAACGCTCTTAAAAACCTTGTAAAAGCGTTTACAATGTATTTAAAAACTTTATAAAAACCTTTTAAATGCTTTTAAAAACCTTTTAAAAGCTTTTACAAGGTGTTTAAAAACCTTTTAAAAGCGTTTACAAGGTGTTTAAAAACCTTGTAAAAGCGTTTACAAAGTGTTTAAAAACATTTTAAAAAACTTTTTAAAAATATTTTGAAAACCTTTTAAAAAAGTTATAAAAACCTTGTAAAAACGTTTACAAAGTGTTTAAAAAAACCTTTTAAAAACCTTTTAAAACTCTTTTAAAAAACATTTTAAAACTCTTTGAAAAACTTTTAAATCTCTTTTAAATATTTTGTAAAAGCGTTTACGAGGTGTTTATAAGACTTTTATAAGGTTTCTACCTTATAAAACCTTTTAAAAACCTTGTACAATTTTTTTGGCGGGAAAAATTTTGGCGGAAAATTTTTTTTGTCAAAAATTGTTATTAAATTTTTGTTTGGTGGGAAATTTTTTTGGCGGGAGAATATGTCAGAAATTTTTTTGGTGGAAAAATTTTGTTTTTTATTTTTATTAAATAAAATATTTTTTTTATCTAAGAGTAAAATGATCATTAAAAATTAATGGAGTGCAGAAATAAAAGTGGCCAAAAAAATACATTTAAAAAAAAAAGTATATCAAAATAAATATTTTTAACAAATTCTCATAATATTAAAAAAAAATTCTCGAATTTTTTTATATTAAAAAAGTTAATATTATATTGGTGAGAAATTCAACGAATTCTCACTGATGCACATGCTTTAACTTTGACTTATATTACTAAAGCATTTGATTGGTTTCTTTCTACTTGAAGTAACTGATGCATGAGTAGTTAAAAAAAGAGAGGAAATTAGTAGCTTAGAATCTGAATAAATACATAGAACTTAATTAGGAATCAAAAAGCATCAAGATGCTGGGTTCGCAATTTAGTTTAATCAAATTAATTTATTACAAAGGCAACGATCCAAGGATTTGTGGCAAAAGGTTTATCGGTGGGAGAAGCAGAGAGTTTACTGAGGAGGAGCGTTGAAATCGCGTGCGAGGCACGTGAGATTTTTTACAGCAGATGCCGCAAAGGTTTATGGGATTTCTACGCTGGAAAAGCTTCTGGACAACCTGTTCTTGTCGCAGGTTCCGTTGGTAGCTATGGAGCTTATCTCGCCGACGGATCCGAATACAGGTTCTTTGATTGATCCTAGTCATTTTTCTTACATTTTAGTCTAGAATTGGAAAAATAAAGTTTAAGTAAATTGGTTGAATCTATCCATACAAAAAGTTTTGGTTTGCTAAATAAATTTAATTTCATTTGTATTTGTAATGAAATGTTTTGCAGCGGGTTATATGGAGATTCTGTGAGTAAGGAGACATTGAAAGACTTCCATAGAAGAAGAGTTCAAATCTTAGAGAAATCTGGAGCTGATCTCATCGCATTCGAGGCTATTCCAAATAAGCTCGAAGCCGAGGTATCTTAAGTTTACTACTTAGATAAATTAAACCAACAAAGTGAAAGGAATATTCTAGTCGTTTTTGTTTAGTGCTGTGTCCTTGTATAACCACCCAAGTTCAAGCATTCCATGTTATAGACAAAAAAAGGTAAAAATTACTAACATAAACTTTTTAAGTAACTACAGAGTATTATTAAGTAGTTTTAGACTTTATTCCAATGGTTGCATGATGGTAGTTTTGAAATTGTAATCACATTTCACATGCATATACATGCTATTAGTCTAGAATTGACCTATGTTTATATATATTTTTAGTTTTATGTATACGTTTTTTTTCCACATATTTATAGGCTTATGCGGATCTTCTTGAGGAGGAAGACATGGACATTCCGGCATGGTTCTCCTTCATTTCTAAGGACGGAGTCAGGGTGCCACGAGGAGATTCGGTTATAGAATGTGCGAAAGTGGCAGATGCTTGCAAGAAAGTCGTGGCTATCGGAATCAATTGTACTTCACCAAGATTCATTCACGATTTGATCATCTCCTTGCGCCAGGTAACTTTATAAACAATGATGGAATTACTTTTTTATTTTTCTTTTCTCATCTCCTTTTACCCTGTTTTTTGCCTTGCGGGTAAAGCAACTGACAATTTCTTTTACTAGGTAACCCGCAAACCAATCGTTGTCTATCCAAATAGCGGAGAAGTCTACGACGGTTTGAACAAGAAATGGATTGTGAGTGTTTATTATATAAAATTCTTGTTAAACACAAACTAACAAATCTGATTTTGGAGGTTTTTTTTAATGTAATAATGCAGAAGTCAGGGGAAGAGTCAGAGGAGGATTTTGTGCCGTACGTGAGTAAATGGAAAGATGAAGGAGCGTCGTTGTTTGGAGGATGTTGTCGAACTACACCAAACACCATCAGAGCCATTGCTAAAGTTCTCTCCGGCGAATCTCCCGCAGCATCAAAACTCAAATTTGAGCAGTAGACTTGTCAACGGTGAGTTTCTATGCTTGTTCGTTGTGGTGTCAGGAAGGAGTTTGGAATGTATTATAACGTGTGTAATTTTGTTATCTACTAAACTTATATACATAAGTTGGGACTTGGGGTGTTTCATCTGGTTTGTTGGTGTTATGAAATAATCAATTTATGTTTAAACTAAAAATGATGGTAACTATGTACAACTGGTCAACTGCGTAGTTAGAGTATGACAATGATGGGTTAAGACGCTAAGTGATAGTTTGTAAGCTTACTCCTATTACTGTGCTGTAAAAAATAGGTAATATAAAAATAAACTACAAATATTTAATACTAACCATAGCTTCAGAAGATTTTTTTTCTTCCATATATAAAAACATAGAAAATTACTCTAATGAAGGTAATAAATATGAACTCTTTTAGTCCAACCAAAAAATAAATATAAGAGATATTGGTTTGGGATTTAGAAAGAATTTTGATGATTTAACAACATCATAGAAATTAAATTAAATGAAAATTTTTAAAAGATTGTTAAAAAGTTTTGTATTATCTCGATAATTTGTTTTTTCATTTCTGTTTCCATTTCCACTTAATTCCTAAGATATACGAGTTAAACTTGTACAAAACATTTTCAAGTAAAATTTTCTGTTCCTTTTCCATTGGAGACAATATAAATTTGATGAACATGAAGAAAGAGTGAAATCTAGAGAAGAGTTTCATTCTCTTTAGCTATCTTCTTCAAATCTTGAAGGAGAGAGACAAACGACATTACCACCCGAATATGTACGTAGATTAAACAAAGTAAAAAAAAATTAAAATTCTATTGTATTTATGATTCTGTTGTAGGAGGTAGAAATTTGTCACATTACCTAGAGGTATTGTATATGAGAAAAACACACAAATGTTAAGAAAAAAATGGAGGCAAAACCAAAATCTATTTTCTTTAACTCTTTAAAACCTCCATAGTACGACAGTATTTGTGGTTACAAGAATCCCAAGATACAACACATTTACAATCGGGTTTGTTATCACTTAAACACACTGGCTCTACACAAACTATACACTATGATACTTTCGAGAATACTTACTTTGTGACAGAGAGTGACTGTTGGAGTTTTGGTGTTCTAAGTCTTTTCTCAACTTCGTCAGTCATATGTGATGAATTGAATGTGTGTTTATATAGAGGTCTGGATTACTTTGAAATTGATTTTACATAATTTTACCAAGTCCATCGCAAATCTAGGAGGTGAGCAACATGAAAAAGTGAATATTTTTCAAAGAAATCTAACTCTCCACTTGATCATGAAACCAAAGAGATCGAGTTTCACGGAGACCTGAAGCAAATATTTGACTCTGTTCAATATGACCCACTCCTCTTGGAGCTCCAACTCGAGAAAAGGCTAAAACATTAAGGCCCAATTTTTCATTCACACATTCAACTTTACTAAATCCACTTCGCTTAAGTAAATTGAGGTCCAACAATACTACACATGAATAGAAATTACAAACTAAACATAAAAAGACTCAAAAAATATTTTTACAAACTAGAGTTGACTAAACTAGACACAACTTAAACCAGACTAGACATACGTTCGAGAATATAAAAGATGTTATTATATCTTAAAGGTAAAATTTTTTAGATTTGAAACCATCATTTTAATATCTGTCGGATTTACTTAGTCAGGAGGTGAACATGATGTCTTGAACCATCCAAATTTTAATGTAAACCTAGACAATTGGTATCGCAGAATAACATTTTCTTGTAAAGATTTAATTCTCTACTGTGTCCATTCTGGCCTTGGATATTCCTGGGTTCATTAAGTCATATAAAACATGATAAATATCAAAACAAAAACATGGTGTTTAATCATATTTTTATATTGATTACATTTGATATTCCTAAAATTATTTTGTATTTTTATACATTCTAAAATAATTAATTCATATAATATTATTGTTAAACTATTTTTTAGTAATTTTTCTTTAATGATGTATCACTTATCGATTTTGAATAATTAATACATATTATTTTAATCCCGTGAAGGAAATTGGGATTAAACACCATGCAAGTAAACCTTATTATGGTCTTAGTAATTAAAGTTTATTTCTCTCTTTATCCAACCATTTAGAATTCTATCTTTTTATATATTCATTAATAATTAGGCTCATGTGTAATTTTTGGGCCAATCTTAAAATGGATGCATATATACAATAAGTGGGTTATAATGAGTTTAACTGCTACAAATATCAATTACTTAGCTTTTCACACTATTTAAATCATTATAATTATAACTTGTAATATTTATTTTGTAAGATTCCAAACATATATTGTCCTAGAAATAACAAGAGTACAAGACACATATTTTCCTATCCATTATAACTCACAATTTGGTATATTTAATAACAGTTTTTTCTAAAATATTACTCATGAGTTCTAACTTTTTTCTAATGTCAAGTTTTTAGATTTGGAAGCTAGTACAAAATTAAGTATATTATTGTATTCATAAGAGGTCTATTCAATAAATATAATAGTAAGGTATGATATGATATGATATATATTATCCTTTTCTTACTTTATCATCCTACTATATTAATTGAGAAGTACAAATATAATTCTACTCTTATAAAGTGTAAAAAATTACATTGTCATGCATTGGTCATAAGGTAAATATTTAATTTTCAGTAAGGATAAAAATATAATTTTAATATTAGACTAATAAGATATTTTAAATAATTATTATTTTCCAAAAAAAAAATTCTCTCTCTAATTAATTATGGATGCAAATTAATAATTAATTTAAAAAAATTATAAACCAATCAGAATTTTAAAAAGTAAGATTTTATAGCTAAGTATCCAAATTATTATTTTAAGAACTATATTTGGAAGGTTTTGTTAAGATTTTAAATTATGATTCTCCTATAATCTTCCTTTTATTTCATTTACAGATTGTTTTGAATTATCATATAATACATATGATAAATAAATATGCAAATTTTTTGCTGCATATGTTGTGATATGAATTTTTAAAATCAAAGATATATTACTTAATCTGTGTTGGTTGGTAAAACTAAATTTATGTGGTTGATAAATTAAATATATTTTATTTGGTCACAATTAGAATATAATAACTACTACTTTAAAATATTTCAAAAAATAATAATGCAAATACAACAAACAAACAATATAAAAAAGTAATATATCAAACAAATAAACTACTATAATATTATAAAATAATTAGTATTTAAAAAATAATATGTAGATTTACCAAACAATTGCAATATTAAAAGTAAATATCGTCTCATACAAAATAATATTTAAAAACAAATATAACAATAGTAATTATATTATTATATTATAATTTTTGGAAAAAATGTTGATCCGTGCTTTATAGCATAGGATATCTTCTAGCTGTCCTATTTCATATTCCTTTACACAAATGATTTGATTTGAATTGTTTTAGTCCTAGATTTTTTTTTAAATAAATTTTTAGTTCCAGAATTACTCTTGCTAATTGTAAATAAACAATTTTGACACGTATTTTCAATGACAATTGAAGTAAATGATTGATTACCTTTGAAAAAATATTCAAAATAATTATATTTTAAGATAATAAAGAATTAGAGTTTTGAAAAATACTATGTTTCTTAAAAATTTTTATTTATAAAATTTAATTTTCAACATGTAAAATTACTAAAATAGTCTTACTCAATAATTAACAAAAAAATATATTTTAAATATTAAATAAATGTATTGGTGATAAATAAATATTGAATTTTTATAATTTTTTTCTTATAACTACCATTCCAAAAATATTTATTTTTCTTTTTTAAAAAAATAATAATGAATATTTTAGATAGAAGGAAGATGATAGAAGAATCATAATTTAAAATCTTAATGAATATTTTAAAATCATAATTTAAAATAAAAATAATGAATATTTTAAAATATCTATTTTAGATTCCAGAAAACTATCTTTATCTAAAATAGGAATGAAATCTGTGTGTTTTAACTCTGATTATATCCAAAAGTATTTATTTTCCTAATTTTTTTAAATAATGAATATTCTATGATTATGAAAAAGTAAAAAATTCTATAAAAGTGAATCCACAAAGGAAAAAAGAAAAATACTACTTGGAGGAGGAATTGTTCTTTATATAAGACAAGTAGCTGTCTTATTTCCTGGGAGAAATAATGATGATGTCCGTAATTCTTCCTTTAGATTTGGTAGAGGAAATACTTTCTAGGCTTCCAGCCACAGCTTTAAAACGATTAAGATCTACTTGCACACAATGGAACGCTTTATTCAAAGACCAAAGGTTTACTGAGAAACACTTTAGTAAAGCACCAAAGGAGTCTATCGTTCTCATGCTGAAGGAGTATAGGGTTTTTTCAATGAGCCTCAATCTCAAAATTGCTCCTCCATCTCTAGAGTTTAAGGGTGGTCTTGGCCTAAAGGATTCTCATTCTAGTTTAGAAGAGTTTGACATAGATTTAGTTGTTCATTGTGAAGGTTTATTGCTATGCATCACCAAAGATGATAGACCTGTGGTTTGGAACCCTTGTTTAGGCGAAACCAGGTGGATCCCACCTAAAACCAGTTACAAGTGGAACTCTACGTTTGCTCTAGGATACGAAAAAACGAACCATAGCTACAAAATGCTGATGTTTTGGAAACGTCACAACGACATACCACACGACCGAGTTAATGGGTATCAAATCTATGATTTTAACTCTGATTCATGGAGGGTGCTTGATAATATTGTCGCTCTCGACTGCTTCCTGCTATCATCTATAGGCGTCTCACTGAAGGGAAATAGTTACTGGCTTGCTTATGATACAGAAGGCTATGATGAATTCTTACTATGTTTTGACTTTACAGCAGAGAGCTTTAAACCTATGTGCCTTCCTCTGGTTGTTGATCAGATGGCTCTATCAGTTGTTGGAGAAAAACAACTCTCAGTGTTAAGTAAGAGCGATAGTACATTAACGATGTGGGTTACCAATAAAATTGATACTGATATTAAAGGTGTGTTGGAGTGGAGCAAATCGTTTGCAGTGGATATACCCACCCACGATTTATGGTTTCCATTTTTCTTCAGTTCTTTAGTTGTCGAGGAGAAGAAAGTGGCTTTGTGTTGTGAGAGAATTTTCGAGACCGGTAGAAACAACTTTTACATTATTCGAGAGGGCGAAGAATCTTATACAGAAATCCTTTATGTCGATTCTACAAACAGATCGAGGTGGTATCCATTTATTTTCAATTATGTTCCAAGTTTGGTTCAAATCCAACTATAAGAATGAAACTTGTCAGTTAAACTTATTTTCAAAGACAATGTTGTTTGAATAATTTAATGAATACTTTTAATCAAAAGATATATATTTGATCGGATGATGATGTTTTAACCTCAGGAGCTCTGATTTTAAAAGTGACAAACTATTTATAATTCACGATACTGAATCAGTAATGCAGGGAAATGAGCTCACAATGGCACTGTCGGGGAGTGCTCTTTATCTCTATCCAATGGTGTTCCAAATACAAACCAGAGCGAGCGGTTCAATGACACAACTATTGAATTAAGTCGCTAAAGAATTGCAAAACTATTGACGAAATCATGATTTTCTATCTTTTGCTTGCGAAACATGGCCATGTATCCGCTATAACCCAGCAAATCTATATAATAATAACAAACCGAATAAATGCGACCAACAGTTGTGTTTTTTCAATTGTACCTTTTGGATATTTTCTGAAAAGTCGTGATGGATCATTAAAACGGTTATTTATGAAAAGTTACAACTGTTCACTGTAAAGTTGTGTTGATTGAAACATTCGTATCTTTTGAAATCTAGATATATTTTTCTGTTTTAACTGTTTTCATTTTTTTTTGACATGACACAAAATCAACTAAAAATTCAATCTCAACGGTTTATTCATTTTTCTAAATTATTTTCTAGCATTCATTCTTTTAAAAATTAAGAAATTCCTCTAATTATTGATTTAACAAAAGATTTTTGGAATGATGGATCTATCTCGAATAAAGGCCACCAAAAGTTGTGTTTTTTCAATCGTACTTTTTTGGATAATTTTCCAAAAAAATCTCTAGAAAATTTAAATTGTGTGTTTTACACAAAGTTGCGATTGTTTATTGTAACGGTTTTTTTGTAAAGTTGCAAGGTTCATTGTAGAGTTGTGTCTATTCGAATATTCGTATCTTTTGAAATCTATATATTTGTCTTTTTGAACTGTTTTTTTTTTGCCATGACACAAAATAATATAAAATTTAAATCTCAATGGTTTTTACGGCTCTCTAAATTATTCTCTAACATTAATTCTTTTAAAAGTAAGAAATTTCTCCAATTCTTGATTTAACAAAAGACTTTTGGAATGATGAATATAATTTACAACTTTTAGTTAGTTTTATATATAAAAAATTAATGAAAGTACTTATATATAATAGCAATCCGAATAATAGCCACCAAAAGTTGTCTTTTTCAATCGTACCTTTTGGATAATTTTCCACAAAAATATGTAGAAAATTTAAATTGTGTGTTTTACATAAAGTTGTGATAAGTCATTGAAACGGTTTTTGTAAAGTTGCAACTATTCATTGTAGAGTTGTATCTATTCGAATATTCATATCTTTTGAAATCTATATATATTTGTCTGTTTGAACTGTTTTCATTTTTTTTTGCCATGACACCAAATAATATAAAATTTCAATCTTAACGGTTTTTACAGCTCTCTAAATTATCTTCTAGCATTCATTCTTTTAAAAGTAAAGAGATTCCTCCAATTCTTGATTTAACAAAAGATTTTTGGAATGATGAATCTAATTTACAACTTTTAGTTAATTTTATACCTAAAGTCTTTTTCCAAGAGTTAGATGGATTATATAATGAACTTTTGGATTTGACTTTTGAATATGGTAATAAAGATGTCTTCTATTTAAAAGCAGTTTATATGGGTTTGTAGGTATAATCAAGTGCAGACACAACAGTTGCGATTTTTCGTTGTTACTTTTCGTAAAAAATGTTTTTATTTGTTTTTTTTTATAATTCAAAAGGTTGTATCTGTTCATCGTAGAGTTGTGTCTTTTCACTATATTTTATTTATATTTTTTCATCACAACTTTTCGTTCTAATAGGTGTGTCTATTTAAATAGTCATGCTTTTTGAACTCTCTTTATATTTGTCTCTTCATCACTAACTAACAAGTTTGTTGAAACAAATTTTCCATTTTATGTTGAGTCTAGATAATTGAATATATTCTATAATCTAACTTAAATTTTAGAAATAATTATAGCAATAGAGAAATTTTATACAACTTAATATTGAATTTACAGTTGTGTCTATTTATCTTAACTTTCTGTTAAAAAAATATTTTAATATTTAAAAATAATAATAACAATCTGAATAAATGAGAACAACAGTTGTGACTTTTCGTAGTATTTTTCTGTAAAAAAATTGGTTTTATTTGTTCTTTTTAAAAAACTCAAACAATTGTATTTGTTCATTGTAGAGTTGTGTCTTTTCACTATATTTTATTCTTTTTTTCTATCACAACTTTTCGTTCTAATAGGTGTGTCTATTTAAATAGTCATATCTTTTGAATTCTCTATATATTTGTCTCTTCATCAATAACTAACAAATCATTGTTCATTGAGACAAATTTTTTATTTTATGTTAAATCTAAATAATTTGAATATATATATTTTTTATTTTTTATATCTAATATTCAATGTTATTTTATCATCTAACTAAAATTTTAGAAATGATTATAGTAATATAGAAATTTAATAAAACTTAATATAGAATTTATAGTTGCATCTATTTATTGTAACTATTGTAATATTTAAAATTTAATTTATTTTTTCTTAAGAGTTGTGTATTTTAATTTTAATTTTCAGTTGATACTGTTTCACTCATTATTAAATATATTTTTTAATTATAGTTATTTAATAGAAAATTACATTACTCATTATAACCATTAGTTCAATATTTTCAGTAAGGATCACTTTGTCATAATGATTTTTTTTTTAATTATAGTTCTTTACCATAATTCTTCATAAAAATATCTTATATTTATAATACTTTAAGTAATATGTTTTTCAAAGTTGCGTCTATTCTAGATAATATTTTTTGTTATAAGTTTTCATCTTGATGCTTGTGTTTTTATTAACAGTTTATGTATTCAAACTATTCTATTACATTCCAATAATTTCATAATGTATAATTTTAAAATTTAAATTTATTTTTTTTTTTCTAAAATACTTCCCCGCGACATCGCGGGGAGTCTGAGTCCTAGTTATATTAGTGCCGACAAGATCTAAAATGTGTTTATTATTTTTGTTGATAAATTTCCATTAAATTGCCAATTGGCACTGATGATTTCTAAGATCGCTTAAACTCTTATGTACAATAAGCTTCAATCTCAACCTTGCTATAGATAATATTAAAAGGTCCACTTTCCCTTAAGGATTCTCATTTAAATTTAGAAGAAGTCGCGATACAGCCAAAGTCTTCCGCTACGACGGTTTATTGATATGCATTACAAAGGACAATAAACTATTAGTTTGGAAACCAAGTGGATCCAACCAAAAGCTGGTTGCAAGAGATACTCTAGGTTTGTCCCAGTACACGAAAACAACAAATCTTGTGCTATCTACAAAATTGTCTCTGCCGGAACAATGATGAAATCATAACCCCCAATCGGTTCCGGTTTATCGAAACAAAGATTGGTTTAGGGGCAAACTGAAAGATAAAAAACCAAAATCCTAATTGAGACGCTTTCTTTTTCCTTGGGAGATCTGATCACAAAGAGATAAAAAAACTATGATGTCCTATCTTCCGCCAGATTTGGTTGACGAAATATTTTGTAGGCTTCCGGTGACATCTGTGAAAAGGTTACGATCTACTTGCAAACGATGGAACGCTATATTTGAAGATGAAAGATTCACTGAGAAGCACTTTAGTAAAGCACCAAAGGAGTATATGGTTCTCATATTGAAGGGGTATAGGGTTTGTCCAGTGAGCGTCAATCTCAACGTTGCTCCTCCTTCAATCTCAACTTTTTCCCATTCTAGTTTAGAAGAAGTTGAAATAGAAGACGTTTTTCATTACGATGGTTTGTTGTTATGCAACACCAAAGATGGTAGACTCGTGGCTTGGAATCCGTGTGGGAGAAACCAGGTGGATCCAACCCAAAACTTATTACGAGAGAGAGTCTAGGTTTACTATGACCAACGGTTTGAAATATATGACTTTAGCTCTGATTCATGGAGGGGTTTTGATCACGTCGACTGCGTCATACAAAGTAACGGTTATAGTAGTGGTCCGTCGTCTTTGAAAGGAAATACTTATTGGGTTGCTATAATGAACACAAATTCGTAAACAGTTTTGATTTTACAGCAGACATATTTAAACGTCTGCGGCTTCCACTAATGATATTGGTGATGTGACTCTATCAGTTGGTAGAGAAGAACAGCTTTGGGCGTTAAATCTGCGCATGAGAGACTCTAAGTTTGCTCTAGGATACCGCAACAACAAATCTTGCCGTGACTACAAAATCTTGAGGTGTTGTAATTTTAAAGATTACAAAACACAGAACCGAGTTATTGAGTTTGAAATCTTTGATTTCAGCTCTAATTCATGGAGGGTTCTTAATGACGTAAACCCCAACACCTTCGAACTAGCATATGTTGGCGTGTCTTTAAAGCAAAATACTTACTGGATTGCTGTATATGAAACAGATATTTGCTTGATATGTTTTGATTTTATAACAGAGAAGTTTAAACATCTATGTGTTCCGTTGTTTCAAAATCTTGGTATTATTGTTCTATCAGTTGTTAGAGAAGAACAGCTCTCACTTTTACATCGGAGCTCTCATCATAGACCAAAGATGGAGATATGGGTAACCAATAAAAGTGATGATGAGGCTGCTTTGGTGTGGAGCAAATCCTTCACAGTGGATTTACCCATTGGCAGTAATTGTTTTCATGTTTACTCGAGTCTATTAATCGACGAGGAGAAAAAATTGGCCTTGTGTTCTAATTTAGGTTTTGAGACCGGCTGGAACATGGTATACACTATTGGAAAGGACGATGAAAATTATACAGAGATGCCTTATACTTTTAAAGACTTTCCATGGTCGCAAGGATCTACAGACAAAACATGGTGTCCACGAATTTTCAATTATGTTCCAAGTTTGGTTCATATCTAGCAACGTACAGTCGAGGCACCTACTCTCTTTTTCTTCCTCTTGGTTTATTTATTATTTTTTTTTTTGACGAACTGTTTATTTATTTATTATTATTATTATTACTTTTTTTTGAGGAAAATGTCCATTGAAGAATTGAATAAATATTTTCTGGTACTTTGTGATTTCCTTTCTTCTTTATGGTGTATAGTTTTGGTTTGGATTGAGCTTGTTTTTCACTTGATATGATGATGATTTTAACGTAAGGAGCTCTGATTATTATGTCTTAACTACTCTAAAACTGTTTTTTTTTTTACGTACATAAACCTTGAAATAAATGATGGGAAAGACTGGATAATGCACAAAAGATCATAAAAGTAATTATATACATAAAAGTAAGGTTTGATAAAAAAAAAAGAAAAAAAAATACATAAAAGTAAGGTTTTGGTCTCTTTTTATTGGTTGTTTTTCATTTAATGTTTTTTTTTTTATTTTTGTTTTTGTTTTTAATTGTTTAATTACTTTAACACAATATTTAACTCACATATTAAAACTCATTTAAAGCAATTAAACAATATTTAAGACCTAATTAACACAATACATTTAATTCACACATTAAAATAAAATTATGCATTAATTATATTCCACCACTCAATTTTATTCAAACACAATAAATTATTATTGTAACTCCATAATTCTAAATGTAACTTCCATCAATTTTATCATATAAATAAGTATTCTCTCATTCTCTCATATTCTCATATTGGCATTCTTTTACTTTCTCAATTTCACATTCTCTGATTCTCTTTCACTTCTCTCATTCTCTTCCACAATACCTCAAATCATTTTTTGTTTTTTGTTTTTGTTTTTGATTTCTTATTTTCGTTGTATGGGTTACAAGAAAATAAATGAAATATCGATGTAAATTTTTAATGCTAAATTTTAATTTTAGAGACTATATGATCATATAATTTTAGAGAATAGCTGCTCCTCTAATGCTTCCTCTGGTTCAAGCTGATCCTCACGTCCATGTTCATTGGTCGAGCTTTCCATGGTCTCATCACATATGAGATATAACAACACTTGATATTGGTGGGAGAGGAGGAGAGAATTATTACTTATAAGATGATAATCTAAATTAGATAATGGAGGTGAATCTTTAAATACCATTGGTTTACCGCCTATCCGAGGGATCGAGCATCAAATCGACTTTGTGTCGGGAGCCGCTTTACCAAACTGACCTGCTTATCGCACCAACCCAACTGAAACCAAAGAGCTTGAAAAACAAGTGAACGAGCTGATGGACAGAAGACATATTCGAGAAAGCATGAGTCCATGTGCCGTTCCAGTATTGCAAGTACCTAAGAAAAATGGGAGTTGGCGAATGTGCGTGGACTGTCGAGCCATCAACAACATAACGGTTAAGTATCGCCATCCTATCCCTAGATTAGATGATATGCTTGATGAATTGCATGGTTCTAGCATATTTTCTAAGATTGATCTTAAAAGTGGATATCATCAAATTCGCATGAAAGAAGGTGATGAGTGGAAAACAGCTTTTAAAACCAAACAAGGGTTATATGAATGGTTAGTCATGCCGTTTGGTTTAACTATTGCGCCTAGCACTTTCATGAGATTGATGAATCATGTCCTTAGGAAGCATATCAGAATTTTTGTAGTGGTTTATTTTGATGATATTTTGGTTTACAGCAAGAATTTAGATGATCATGTCATGCATCTTAAACTTGTTTTAGAATTGCTTCGCAAGGAAAAGCTTAATGCAAACTATAAGAAGTGCACCTTTTGCACATATAATCTTGTTTTCCTAGGCTTTGTTGTAAGTGCAGATGGAATCAAGGTTGATGAGGAGAAAGTCAAGGCAATCAAAGATCGGCCAAGTCCTACAAATGTGAGCGAGGTGAGGAGTTTTCACGGCGTAGCAGGATTCTACCGACGGTTTGTCAAGGATTTCAGCACCATTGCCGCACCGCTTACGAAGGTCATCAAGAAGGACGTTGGTTTCAAATGGGAAGCTGCACAGGAAAATGCCTTCCAGGCCTTGAAAGAAAAGCTTACTAATTCCCCTGTTTTAATTCTTCCGAATTTTATGAAAACTTTTGAGATTGAGTGTGATGCCTTAGGGATAGGTATTGGAGCTGTTTTGATGCAGGATCATAAGCCCATAGCGTTCTTCAGTGAGAAGCTTGGAGGAGCTACACTCAATTATCCAACCTACGACAAAGAGCTTTACGCTTTGGTCCGAGCACTACAAACATGGCAACACTACCTATGGCCGAAGGAGTTTGTCATTCATACTGACCACGAGTCTTTTAAGCACTTAAAGGGTCAACAAAAACTCAACAAACGTCATGCGCGGTGGGTCGAATTCATTGAAATATTCCCATATGTTATCAAGTACAAAAAAGGTAAAGATAATGTTGTAGCCGACGCATTATCTCGCAGGTATGTTTTGCTTACTTCTTTAGATGCAAGATTGCTAGGTTTTGAACAGATAAAAGATTTGTATGCCAATGATTTGGATTTTAGCAAAATATTTCAATCTTGTGAGAAGTTTGCTTTTGGAAAGTATTACCGCCATGAGGGTTATCTGTTCTTTGAAAATAGACTTTGTGTGCCTCACTCTTCTTTGAGAGAATTGTTTCTAAGGGAAGCACATGGAGATGGTTTAATGGGTCACTTTGGAGTTTCCAAGACCTATAAGGTGATGCAAGAACATTTCCACTGGCCTCACATGAAAAGAGATGTTGAACGACTATGTGAACGATGTGCGACTTGTAAACAAGCTAAGGCTAAGGTTCAATCCCACGGTTTGTATACCCCTTTACCTATTCCTTTGCATCCTTGGACTGATATATCTATGGATTTTGTGGTTGGATTTCTTAGGACTAGGGCTGGTAAGGATTCTATTTTTGTGGTGGTTGATCGCTTTTCTAAAATGGCACATTTCATTCCTTGTCATAAAACTGATGATGCCTCTCATGTTGCTAGCTTGTTCTTTAGGGAATTTGTTCGTTTGCATGGCATTCCTAAGACCATTGTTTCTGATCGTGACACTAAGTTCCTTAGTTATTTTTGGAAAACTTTGTGGTCTAAGTTAGGAACTAGATTGCTTTTCTCTACTACATGTCATTCGCAAACTGATGATCAAACTGAAGTTGTGAATCGAACCTTGTCTACTTTGTTGCGTGTGCTTATCAAAAAGAACCTTAAGACTTGGGAGGATTGCTTGCCGCATGTTGAATTTGCTTATAATCATTCTATGCATTCTGCGACTAAGTATTCTCCATTTGAAATTGTTTATGGGTTCAACCCCACTTCTCCTTTAGATCTAATGCCTTTACCTTTGAGTGTGAGATCGAGTCTTGATGGCAAGAAAAAAGCCGATTTAGTTAAACAGGTTCACAAAAAGGCTAAGGAGAATTTGGAGGCCCGGACGAAGCTTTATGAGAAGTATGCGAACAAAGGGCGTAGAGAAGTCATCTTCAATGAGGGTGATCAAGTGTGGGTTCATCTTAGGAAGGAGCGTTTCCCGGAGGAGCGAGCATCCAAACTAATGCCGAGGATTGATGGACCGTTCACAGTGCTCAAACGAATCAACAACAATGCCTACCAACTCGACCTCCAAGGTAAGTACAAAGTTAGTGGTAGTTTCAATGTTTCTGATCTTCTTCCTTATTGTGCAGATAATTCGGATTTGAGGTCAAATCCTTTTCAAGTGGGAGAAGATGATGAGACCATGGAAAGCTTGACCAATGAACATGGACTTGAGGATCAGCTTGAACCAGATGAAGCATTAGAGGAGCAGCTTATACCAGCAGAAGCAGCAAAGGAAGCATTGATCGTTCCGGCGGGTCCTATAACAAGGTCATGGTCCAAGAGGTTCAACCAAGCCATCAATAGAATACTTAAAGAGTTGGACAAGAAGCTTGAAGACGTGGCTCAAACAACTTTCACAATGATCACAGCTCAAGGTGCTCGGTAAAGGGTAAAGTGTTGCTTTGGTACTCTTTTTCCCTTGGTCAAGTTTTGTCCCATTGGGTTTTCTTGACAAGGTTTTTAATGAGGCCTAAGTAACATTTTCAAGCCCCTTTGCCAGCCCAAGTCGTGGTCCAAGGTTCATTACAAAGGCCTTGGCCCATTTTCTATCTCTTTCTCATTCAAAAACAATGCATTTAATGTTTTGTCATTTCCTAGACATCTTGCATGAACTTGATCTTGTTAAAGCTCTTGCAAGGCTGTCTAGGGTTTTATTTCTCTTCTCTCTTTCGTTCCCTCCCTTCTCCTATAAAAAGACAATGTATCTCTTCTTTGTTTTTCATCAAACATTTTAATCAAAAACTTCTTTCTACTTGTTTGATCTGAGAAGTGTGTAATTTCTTCTCAACTTGTTTTCTTCTTATTGTGTCATATCTAAGTTGAATTCGAGCCTGAAGTCTAAGAGATTTCCATCTCTCTTAGAAGTTCATTTTGATCCCCCTTTCATCCGCTGCATCATTTCATCCGCTTTATCTTCTCCGATCCACTGCATTTTCACCCCTTCACCTTCTTCGTCGATCTTGTCTTTGTATCTACGACCCATTGATCATCATCTTTCTGACCGTTCATCTTCAAGACCTTGCGAGTGTGTTCTTGGGAGCAGATTCCTTACCAGGAGTCTATCAATATGTGTTGTAAGAGTTTGATTTTATATTTTAATTTAGAAAGTATTATATATATTTAACATTTTTTTCAATTTTTGTTTTATTAGTATAAAAATAAAATATATATATTTTTTTTTATATTTCTTGCCTTTCTAATCTATTCATATTTATTAATTAAATTTCTATAGATAAATTTAAATTCACATATGTTGGTTTTAACAAAAAAAATCAAGTTTATTTGAGAATTAGATGTTCCTATTCTTTTAAAACATCAATGTGTAACATATTATACTTTTGAATCAAATTATGGATCCACCAACACTCACTTTTAAATTAAATGGGTTTCAATTTTAGGAGTTGGAAAAGTATAAAAGTTTGTTTTTAACTCCCATAATAATATCATAGTAGTGTTCTCAATGGATTTAATTTAATATAATAGAACATGTTAAAAATGTATTAGTATGTACTTAACTGCACTTTTGTAACTCTCAAATAGTTACCTTTGATACATGACTTTTTGTATTATCTATTAAAAGAAAAACACATATCTCACTATAACCCTCATGACCTCATATTTCAAATCTCCCATAATTTTATAAATTCTACAATATCATTATTTTTCCTTGATTTAATCAATGATATCTTAACTTCATAAAAGTTTCGGTTTATTTGAATAGGATATACATTGAATATATGATATATAGTTTAATTATTTTTTTTCTTTATGAAACATTATAATTTCATAAAAATCAAAGTCTAGACAAAATTAAAGACTTTAAGATAATAACCTAATAAAGTAGTTGCTGTTTTTTCATTTTATTTTTATGGAAAATGTATTAGTCTAATAGTCTATGGTTAGACTCACTTAGTTATATATGTATGAGAAACTGCAAACCTACTGTTTATTATTTTGATTTTTTCTTAATTAAAACAATTTAAAACTCTTTAAGCTATCACCATAAAAAAAAAAAAAAATATGTATAACTAACACCACAATATAAATTTTGTGAGAATATATATCACAATGATTTTGAAATATGACTACAACTACAAAAATATATGGCATATGGCATGTAAAATATTATGACTTAATTGCACTAAATATATAATCATCAAAAAAATTCGATTTTTTTTACTTTATTTAAATTCATACTACATAGTCTTTAAATTTTGATATACACCAAAAAAATAAAATAATAATAACATGTTAATTTATATACTTTTTTTCAAAACAAAATAGCGAATTGAAATAACTAACTAGCAGAATCTGCTTGCGACTGAAGTAACTAGCTTTTTCTCTTTCCAGAGTGACCCAATCGATCATGGCCTACCCAAACAACGAGGAAGGCTATGATGGTCTGAACAGGAATAAATTTATGAATATAACAAAAAAAACTAATTTTGGTGGGTATTTTTTTTTAATGCACTAATGCAGAAGTCAAAGAGAGAACCCTCAAAGATTCAGTGACTGTGTGCATGTTGCCGGCTTCTTTCTGGTTGGATAATTGATGGGACCTATCCCCATTAATTGACTTCATGGGTGTTAATGGGCCAAGGCTGTTGAGGCTAAGAAAGGGTGCTCTTGTCTCAGATGCAGTGAGGAATGGGGAGTGGTGGATGCCTGCAGCACGGTCTGAACAGCAACAATCTTTTATGGTCATAACTCCCTCCACCGATTCTGAAGGTGAAGATGTTTTTCTTTGGTGTTGTACGTCATGATTTTTTTCCTGGATCTTCCTCTAACAAGGAAACATGAGAGCAGCTTCGTTCTCATTCTCCCTTGGTCCCTTGGTTCAAGACTGTGCGGTTCATAGAAGCAGTGCCTCATTATTCTTTCATAACTTGGCTTGCGGTACTAGAGAGGCTTCCTACGAGAGATAGAATCCGACGCTGGGGAATAGATGTTCTTGTGGCTTGTGTGCTCTGCTCTTCTGGTACTGAATCTAATTCTCTCCTTTTCTTCGAGTGTGCTTTCTCTGCCTCCGTGTGGGTAGCTTTTGCTTCTAGATTCTGGCCATCCCCTCCTCATCAAGATCTTCTCTCTATATCATCTTGGATTCTTCAGGCAAGGTCCCGACATCAGTCACAAGTATTTGTTCTCATCAAGCTCATTCTGCAAGCCGCCTGTTACTTTGTGTGGCGTGAACGCAGTGCAAGGATTTTCACCAGCATATCATCTACCGCCACTTCAGCTCAAGCCTCCTTGGACCGGTCATTAAGGGATTGTCTTCTTTCCTTTCATGACTGCTCTGTTCTCGGCACTTATTTTCGTTGTATTAATTTCCCTCTCTTTCTCTTTTAAGAAAAATATTTAGGTTCACCCCTAGGGTGAATCTTTCTGTTCACCTCTTCTTTTCAACCAATCAAAAGCTTCTGTACATTATTTCATTAAAAAATAAATTAAAACTAAATTAAAAAGCAAAACAAATTAAGGAAACAAATTCTATATATATTTTTAATTAAGAAAAATTAAATATTGGCTTGGTTTAGATTTTTAAAATTAGAACAAAATTATGTGTTGGTTTGAGTTTACAAATAAGGTGATTAGAGTTAAAACTTTACAATTAAAACAAAATTATATGTCTATTTGGGTTTACAAATGAAGTTGTTAGGATTTAGATTTTACAATTAAAACGAAATTATATATCGGTTTGAGTTTACAAATGAGGTGGTTAGGGTTTAGATTTTACAATTAAAATTAAATTATATGTCGGGTTGGATATACAAATAAGATGATTATGGTTTAGATTTTATACAATTAGAACGAAATTATATGTCAGTTTGGATTTACAAATGAGATGGTTAGGGTTTAGATTTTGTAATTAGAATAAAATTAGACGTCTGTTTGGATTTACAAATGAGATGATTAGGGTTTAGATTTTACAATTAGAATGAAATTATATATCGGTTTGAGTTTATAAAAAAACGGGTTTAAGTTTTTAATTTTATAATAATATATACCGATTTTATTTCCTTATTTTATAAGAGGGTGAATGAATAGGTTCACCCCTAAGGGTGAACCCAAATATTGTTGCTCTTATTATTTTTAATAAGATGTATCAACATTGTACATGAAAAATAAAAAATTGGTATAACATTTTTTTTAACTTTTTACCGAAAAAACAATAAATTATTTAAGTTGCTGAGGCAAGCAGGAACAATGAATATAACACAGAAACCCCCTTAGTATCAAAAATAACAGATTCGTTAAAAGCCTTAGAGATTAACTTAGACTTTGAAAAAAAAAAAAAAGTAATTAATAATAATAAAATGAGTACAAGATCGAAGTACTTTTCTATATCCAAACTGAAATTGAAATTAACTGATAGATAAACAAAAAGTAATTAACTGATAGCGTAACACCAAAAAAATTTTAAATTCATTGTCGACGACTCAAAATTATTTATTTTAAATGAAGTAGAAATGTTTAAAGGATATAGAATTGGACATTTTCTTTTCTGTAAACAAATTCATTAGATTTTTATTATATACAAGGTTAGATCCGCGCGATACCGCATAATGTTTTTTTATACATTTTTAAATACATTTGGTGTTAAAAATATGATTTACTTTTCTGAAATTATATTAATCATAAAAATTATGATTAACAATGATAAGATATAGAAGTATACTGAAATATAAAAATTAAGCCTACAATGATTTGCAATTCCATAGTATTTGTTATTACAAGTGTTTACATTTATATATGGTAAATTTAATTGTATAATTGGCTTGACTCTAATGTTTGCTATGATTTTTAAAAGCTCTAGTGTATTAACAAGCCTGCAACAAAAAGACAAACTTAATTAAAAGCTGTGCACAAATCATAAGCTTCATGAATGTTTCCTACACAACAAATTTGATATCCTTTGGAATCATGAGTTAGAGGACACATGTTCTCTTATCATCTAAGAGTCTTCTCTTTAAATACAAAATAACAATGTAACTATAAAGGTGAGATGAAATAATATCACGAAAAGAGCTTCTTCTCCAAGTTTCATTTTCATGCTTTTCTACAAGCTTTTACTCAGAACCCTACACAACAATCGATCAAGAGAGAGTAGTAACTGAACAAAACGGAATTGATAACATACTTAGGGATTTTCACTTGGGGAACTTCTTTTTGTTTTTGTTTCTTATAACAAAACTGACACACTTCTTTTTGTGCATGTTTGTGAACAAGTTCTCCAATACAAAACATTGATCAATACACAAATGAATACAAAATCCATGATTCGAACGGCACAACATCACAAACATCAATACAATAAACGAAGTTTATTTACCCATGTTCCACTCTTCTTTTTACCGAGATCATAGAAGGTTTTTATTTTTCCTTTGTTGATACACTCCTAATTAAGCTTTCAATCGTACTGCATAAAGTAGCTACCTTCTAATCCAATATATCCACACTACACTCTGTGAAGAAACATGAAAATAAAAACATTATATCAAAGGCAAAATTAATAGCATATAGCAAATCATCAAACAATAACTACAACAAAACCTTCATTGAGCTATTTACTGATGAGGGTCGTAAAGAGTTTGGTCATTAGAAATCTCATGCGAGGACATGGTCTCATCAACGCTTCTAACTACAATTGACTACACTATTTAAAAATCAACAATCTTAGATGATCAAAAGAGATTAAATCAAAAATGAAACAACCGACCTTTTTTTTTTTAATAATAAATAATAAATATATATATAAATAAAACTACAACTAGTGGTCCCATACCCACTAGCCACCTAACCACATTCACAATCAACATCGGAAAAACAAACCAATAAATATCCAATAAACCAATAACCAATAAAATAATATTCAGTATAAATTCCAATCATAAACTAATAATCCAAACAACATCAACTAGTGAACCAGCAATCCTAAGCAACAATCTAGGACTCAACTCTAGCAACCTAACAATGCTAGACAACATCCAATCAAGTCTCTAGAACATCCTCCTCTTCATTGCCTTGATTCCACGATCACACTTTGCCTTTACCTGCACCACAAACACAAATTGAGATGCATGAGTATTTGATAAACACTCAGTGAGGCAATCCTCCCATCTACTGGGCTATACACACAAGCAACAATGATTCCAAAGTTCCAAACAAGCAACAAACAAACACACAAACCAGGAAATCAAACATCGTCTCGCTGGAAGGGAGGTGTCGACCGACACCAGCCTAGTGTCGACCGACACTGGCTCAATGGTGTCGACCGACACTACCCCACAGTGTCGATCGATGCCCAATTTGCTGGTGTCGACCGACACCAAGTGGTATCGATCGACACTCCCTTTGCAACTGCGATCCGCGCGAAGTCGAGAGTCAAATCTCGCTCCCAAATCTCCTCCAAATCATCCAATACTCAAAACCCAAGCCTTATACCTCCATAGGAACCAGTATCAACCAATCCCAGCAAGAAAAACACACAAACAAGCAACAACAAGCAAGAACAAGGGAATCAAAGGCTTAGATTAGCCATGGTCATGCACTCACATCTCTGCAGAAAGATTCTGACCAATAAGAACGAATTCCCTCACTCCTAGCAAGCTTCTAGCACCTTCCCAGCCTTAGATCTCCCAAGAACAGCAAGGAATCTCACCAATCTCTCTCAAAAACTCAAGAACCAACTCTCTCTTTTGTTTTTCTCTAAAAACGGCGAAACAACAACAAAACACGACCCTAGGTCGTTTTCCCCCTTTTACAACTCGATTTTAGGGATTTCCTAAACCAACCACGCAAACCGGACAATTAAAATCGAACCGACCAAACCGGCTACAACTAGTGTCGATCGACACCTCCTGTGGTGTCGATCGACACCCTCACAAAAATCTCAAATAATAGGTTTGCTGGTGTTACAATTCTCCCCCACCAATCTAGATTCGTCCTCGAATCTTGAACAATCATCAGCCAAGGACTAATGTGCAACCGTCTCCACGGCCCGCACTCCTCCGACCGATCTACAGAAGGTCACCTCTAGGCGATAAACTCACGCTCCAGGCGTCATTTGCTCTCGACTTTTTGGATTTTCCTTTACTCATAGGCCTAGACCTTGAGTTCTTATTGGCTCCTCATCAGACCTAAGTCTGCATGCCAAAAGTTGGCTCCTCATCGGGCCTAAACCCGCATGCCATAATATATAAGGAAAAATCCAAACTCGTCTCTCTCGGGTCGTCACCCTACAGCGCGCCTCCGACCATCGTCCGAAGTCGATATACCAACCATACTCCCAAGCCACAAAGTCTCTGAATATGGCAGTACTAGGAGAACCAGAGTCCCCCAAGAGTCACGAGCAAACCATTCTGAACACGTCTGAGTCCTATCCCTATCCAAGTTTCCTTCCCGTGGCTCGCGTAAAACATCTCAATGTCCTACCAGCCACATATCCCCTCACTGGAATACCTCATGACCACACAATGATCATATACATGCCACAAGTGCCGCCACTAAGGCCAAACAAAATGTCCTAAAAAGGACCGCCACTAAGGCCAAACAAAATGTCCTAAAGAGGACCGCCACCAAGGCCAAAAAAATGTCCTAAAGAGGACCGCCACCAAGGCCAAGCAAATGTCCTAAAGAAGACTGCCACCAAGGCCAAACAAATTTCCTAAAGAGGACCGTCACAAAGACACTCTGGCTAAACAGCCCGTCACAAAGACCATCTGTCCCGAAGGGCCGTCACAAAGACCATCTGTCCCGAAGGACCGTCACAAAGACACTCTGGCTTAACAGCCCGCCACAAAGGCCACACAATTGGCTAAACAGCCCGCCACAAAGGCCACACACGGCTAAACAGCCCGCCACAAAGGCCACACACGGCAAAACAGCCCGCCACAAAGGCCACACAATGTCTAAAAAGACCGTCACACACGGGCACACTGACTCGAAAGTCCGCCACTAAGGCCACACACAAGCCCCTCCCAGGCTCTCCACCGCTAAAATGGACAAATTCTAACTCACGTAAAACTTTCCATATTTAGCACTTTCCATTTTTAGAAACTCCTATTCTAGGAAAACTTTCCTCCAAAAACCCCACCTCACGGAGACTTTGTACACCGAACACCACCTCATCTTGTTACTGAGTCGCACAACCAACCACCCCAAGCGACCGAGTAACAAGAGAGATGGGCTGGAATACTCCATTCCCGCTCCAGCCACGGATTACAGATGGGACCAGGCTAAACAAGCTCAATTTGCGGCTTGCTTCTCATACCACTTCTTGAACCTTGCCTTCATCTTTGCCTCAGGCTCCCAAGTCTGCTCCTCAACACCATCACAGTCCCACAGGACTCTCATCAAAGGAATCTTCTTCTTCCGAAGTTCCTTGATCCTCCTCTCGAGAACCCTAACTGGTCTCGCCTCCAATGTCATGTTAGGCTGAAGATCCTCAGGAATCTTAGCCAACACCTGCTCACCCTCACGGAGACACTTCCGCAACATAGACACATGGAAAACCATATGGAATGAACGCATCACCTCAGGTAACTCCAGCCTATATGCCACAGGTCCAACCCGCTCAATCACTCTGAATGGACCCCATATACCTCGGACTCAACTTAGTCTCTGACAATGACCTGTTCGGACCCCGCAACATGGCCATCTTGAGGTACACTCTGTCTCCTACCTGAAACTCAAGATCTCCCCTCCTCCTATCAGCATAACTCCTTTGTCTATCCTGAGCCTCCTTCATGTTCAGCTTGAGAACCCGAATCTTCTCTGAGGTCTCCTGAACAAAACTAGCACCAAACATGCTCCTCTCCCCCACCTGAGTCCAGCATAATGGTGTACGACATGGTCTCCCATACAAAGCCTCATAAGGAGCCATCTTAATACTCGCCTGATAACTGTTGTTGTAAGCAAACTCTACCAGGTTCAGGTGATCTGCCCAATGGCCACCCCAATCCAACACACACATCCTCAGCAAATGTCTGGATCGTCCTCTCAGACTGTCCATATGTCTGGGGATGATAAACTGTACTCATATGCACCTTAGTGCCCATCTCTGCCTGAAATGCCTTCCAGAACACCGAAGTGAACTTAGAATCTCTGTCAGACACAATGCTCGCTGGCACCCCATGCAATCTGACTATCTCTCTCACATACTTCTTAGCCAAGACCGCTGCTCCATCAGTCTTCTTAATGGCCAGAAAATGTGCTGACTTAGTCAACCGGTCCACAATGACCCAAATAGCATCAAAGGTCCGTGACACTGGCAATCCTACCACAAAATCCATGGTGATCATATCCCACTTCCACTCTGGAATGGGTAAACTCTTCAGTAACCCGCCAGGAACCTGATGCTCAGCCATCACTAGCTGACACACATCACACCTCGAAACCCAACTAGCTACATCCTTCTTCATCTCGACCCAATGATAGTACCTCTTGAGATCATGGTACATCTTAGTCGCTCCTGGATGAATGGACAACTTGCTCGCATGAGCCTCTCTCAGAATCTTCTGTCTCAACTCCTCATACTTGGGCACACAAACCCGACCGTGCACCAAGATAGTACCATTATCTGAGATCTGATACTCTGAATCCACATCCTTAGAGGCATTCACCAGCCCCAAATCCTTCTCCTGAGCCAACCGCACTCTACTTAGAAGATCTGCTCTATCTACTGCTTCCAAACCCAATGGTTCCTGTGAAACAGCACAAGCGCTCAAAGCACTGATCTCCCCTACCAGAGACTTTATCTCCTGCTCCTGAGCCGAAGCTACCCTCTTCCGACTCAAAGCATCTGCAAATGTGTTAGCCTTACCAGGATGATAGGCTATCTCCAAATCATAATCCGCTACAAGCTCCATCCACCGCCTCTTTCTCAAATTCAGCTCAGGCTGAGTGAATATATACTTCAGGCTCTTATGATCTGTAAACACCTGTACCTTTGTACCATAAAGATAAGATCTCCAAATCTTCAGGGCAAAAACTACAGCACCCATCTCCAAATCATGAGTAGGATAGTTTGCTTCATGCACCCGCAACTGCCGCGAAGCATAGGCAATCACCTTCCCATGCTGCATCAGAACACACCCCAACCCAACTCTAGATGCATCTGTATAAACCACATAGGGTTCTCCTTGCTCAGGAAAAGCCAACACTGGCGCAGTAGTCAACATCTCCTTCAGGCTTGCAAAGCCTTCCTCACACTCTTCTGACCAGACAAAAGGAACATCCTTCCCTGTCAACTTAGTCATAGGACGTGCTCTGCTTGCAAACCCCTGCACAAACCTCCTGAAGTATCCTGCCAATCCAAGAAAACTCCTGATTTATATGGCATTATGCGGTCTAGGCCAATCCCTGATAGCCTGAATCTTCTCTGGATTCACAGAAACCCCGTCTGCAGACACAATATGACCCAGAAAGCCCATCTCCAACTGCCAAAAACTACACTTGCTCAACTTGGCAAACAACTTCTGCTCCCGCAGCATCTCCAAATGCATTGCATGCTCCTCAGGACTCTTAGAATAAACCAGGATATCGTCGATGAAAATGATGACAGACACATCCAGAAACTCCTGAAACACGCTGTTCATCAACCTCATAAACGCTGCTGGCGCGTTAGTCAGCCCGAAAGGCATCACCACAAACTCATAGTGCCCATACCTCGTCCTGAAAGCAGTCGTCGGAGCACTCCTCTTGGGACAACTAGCAACCCTGTGATCCTTGCTCCCACAACCGAAGCAACTCGTACCACGCGGCTTCTGCGTAGCCTCCCATATCCTCTTGGTTCCTTGTGCAGACCTACCGCCCCTGCTGGAACCACCCTGCTGCTAAGCCTTACCAAGCTGAACTACTGGAGCTACCGCCTCTGGCTGTGCCCAGATATCCTCCTCAATCTCTGCTGCAGTCTCAACCAGCTCTGCACGCGTAGCATAACTCCGCCCTCTACAGTGAACTCTCAAATCATCACGTAGAGCCCTCAAGAACTTTCCTGGTTTGTGTGTTTGTTTGTTGCTTGTTTAGAACTTTGGAATCATTGTTGCTTGTGTGTATAGCCCAGTAGATGGGAGGATTGCCTTACTGAGTGTTTATAAAATACTCATGCATTGCAATATGTGTTTGTGGTGCAGGTAAAGGCAAAGTGTGATCGTGGAATCCAGGCAATGAAGAGGAGGATGTTCTAGGGACTCGGTTTGATGTTGTCTGGCATTGCTAGGTTGCTAGAGTTGGGTCATTAGAACATTGTTAGGTTGCTGGTTCTTTGATTCTTGATGTTTGGATATTGTTTATGTTGGAGTTATGGTTATATTTTATTATTGGTTATTGGATGGTTATTTCCGCTGTTGGATGTGTTGTGGTTAGGTGGCTAGTGAGTATGGGACCACTAGTTGTAATTTATTTTATTATATTATATTTATTATTTATTTATTAAAAAAAAAAAAAAAGGTCGGTCGTTTCACAAGCTTCTAGCACCTTTCCAGCCTTAGATCTCCCAAGAACAGCAAGGAATCTCACCAATCTCTCTCAAAAACTCAAGAACCAATTCTCTCTTTTGTTTTTCTCTAAAAACGGCGAAACAACAACAAAACACGACACTAGGTCGTTTTCCCCCTTTTACAACTCGATTTTAGGGATTTCCTAAACCAACCACGCAAACCGGACAATTAAAATTGAACCGACCAAACCGGCTACAACTAGTGTCGATCGACACCTCCTGTGGTGTCGATGGACACCCTCACCAAAATCTCAAATAATAGGTTTGCGGGTGTTACAATAAAACCAACTTAACCCAGTTTGATGCATATGCGATATCTTCATGAACGATGGCTTTTGTCTACTGATTTTGCTTACTTTAGGAAATTCTCGAATCTCTTTTTCTACTTTCATGATGAGAAGTCAGAATTGCTAAACCCTTGTCCTCTGAGAATCAAAAACTGGAATGAAGCAGAGATCTATGAATCCGTGACCTCCAAGATCCTTACGTTTTCGATAACCAAGAGACTTATTTTTTAAAAAAAAATTATTGTTGTTGTTATTAAAAAAAAAATATTTCCATCTATTAGATTAATTAGATGAAGAAACTCTTTAAGAAATTTTTCATTTGGATTTTGACGTATTTTTCTTATTTAAATTATATCTTTTTAACTATAATGTTTATAGCTTAGTTAAAATTATTTACTTAATATATATATATATATATATATCATAAAATAGTTTTTAATAGACCCAAAACTAATGTTAGTTTGATATTTCATATTTACTTAAAGCAAAACCATAATTCAATTCAATTTATATATAGTATGCAAAACTATGAAATAAATTCTATTTATATTATTTTAATGTTTTATCATAGTGAAATTAAAATTAAATTAACATTTCATTGATATTATGTTATGTATCTTATTATATAAAGCTTGGTTCTCAAAGTTAGTAACTCACCAGATCGTGACACGGGTTAGTTTTAACGATCAGAAATCAAAGTTAAATACTCACTAGATCGTGACATTTTTCAGTTTTAACGATTAAATATCAAAGTTAGTAACTCATCAGATTGTGACACGTGTCAATTTTAACGATCAGAAATCAGATATCAAAGTGAGTAACTCATCAGAGCGTGACACATGTCAATTTTAACGATCAGAAATCACATATCAAAGTTAGTAACTCATCAGAGCGTGACACGTGTCAATTTTAACGATCAGAATTCACAGTTTTCAAACTTAGTAAAATGATGCATAAGATAATCGTAATTTCTTATTATGTTAAAACAATTTTGTTAATCCTAAAAGGAAAAGAATTGTAAATACACCCCTCTATATAAGCAAATAGATGATGACATATTTTTCACCAAACAAAATAATTTCTACTAGTTTTGTTTTTCTTGGTAAAATTTTCTTCTTTATATTTTTATTAACCTTTTGGTAAAATGGAAGATTAATATATGCATCTTCTTTTTCTAATACTGTATTTTAAAATTTATTGTAGTCATTTTAGATTGTTTTATTTAATTTATATTTTCATCTTTGAGTTATTTGAGAATTATAAATTACCGTGCTTATAATTTTCTATTATTTCTTCAATTATGTCAAATTAATTCTCTTCTAATTTTTAACCTTGATTGGTTGGTCATAGACCTTTTTTTTTGGTTCAAACATAATTGTTACAATTCGTTCAATCTCAAAAGGAGATAAAGATAAAGATGCAAAAGTTCATCAACCTAATGGTTGGATAAATTAGGTTAATCAAACACAAGTTTACAACAAAGATAGATAGATTGGAAAAACATAAATCGTTGTTGATAGATCTATAGGAGCTTAGAGACAGAGACTACATCATGGTGTGTCAAAGAAACTTCCATTAATACGTTGGAAAATTTAACATTAGTTATTATCGAAAGATTTTGTGACGTTGGAAAATGGTCTTTCGTTTTATTGGTTGCTGGAGCAAGCCACTTTGAGATAACTAAAAGACGTGAACATGTTCTCTCTACACATGAGGAGGGCAGAGCCAAGGTTCTGTCTATGGTGGAGGAGGTTGGACATAAGGTTATCTCCCCAAGGGAGGAAGGTGGGAGAGGTTGGACGCAAGGTTATCTTCCCAAGAGAGGAAGGCGGAGCGAAGGTTTTCTCCATGGTGGAAGAGGTTGGACGCAAGGTTCTCTCCGTAAGGGAGGAGGACAAAACCGAGTTCTCTCCATGGTTAATCATACAGTATTGTGATTTAATTTATTTTTTTACTCAAAATGTTTTTTTGAGATAATAATTTTAGTGATTAAAGAAACTATGCAAAAGTGAAAGTAAAGAGACATATAATAGTTGGCTTAATTTTTTCATATAGATATTTTTTAGGTGGTGGTAAATAATATATTTGTAACATACAGTACATAGGTGTAAAAAATACACTTTTAATGGTAACATACATAAAAGATTTGTATATGGATATAAATGTGTATTATAGGAAAAAAATATAATTAATATACAATAAATTTTAATATATTTTTATTAAATTTAATTTTATTTACAAAACTTTAAACCTGCACATCGGGCGGGTCCTTATCTTAAGTAACCTGTTTTTTTTATCTGTATATGTGTTTGATATTATTTATAACTAATTAAATTTAAAATAATTTATTAATAAGTGGAAACATGTTAATCTATATTAATAAAAAGTAGAAGCTATAAGCTCCTAAAACCTTATTTATCGGGGGTTTATGATAGAGTTCTTAGTCTTTTGGCTAAAAAAAATTAATCAGAATTGAAAATAAATGTAAGATCTCTCTTTATATAAGAGACGGAATCGTGGTTTAAGGGGCGATACGTGTCGCCATTCTATTGGTCTAAATAATAATACAAAAGAGAAAAAAAAAACATTTCGTCTATCTATTTCTTTTTTCCTCTCTCTCTCTCTCGGTTGCGATTAATCGACGAAACGATTGATGAATATGGAATCTGAAGCTTGAAGGTTTTGAATCGAATGACCTGGAATCAAAGGAAGGGTATGGATTCGAAGGGACTGGAGATAAGTAGCAACGGTGATTTGGAAGCCAATCGCCGAAGAAAGAATCGACTACCAGTTGGAGATTGATGCAGGTTGAATATGGAGTCGATTTAATCGGTAGAGAGATTGAATCAATTGGAATCAGAAAGATAAGTTTCTTAGTACAATTGTTTGAATCGGAAATTGTTTTATGATTAGGATTTTTTGATTTTGGATCGGAATTGAAGGTTATTTGAAGTTTGTTAGAAAATTAGGGTTTTTGTTGTGCATGTGTTCCAAATTGGTCATTTTATTTGATATTGTTAGTGAAATTGATCATCTTTTTTTATTCCCTCTTTCTCTGTTTTGAAAATGGAATTGAATCTGATATCAATATGAAGGGTTTAATGATGATGATGTCGTTGCTTGGTGGTGGTGGTGGAGGAGGAGGAAGTTGTGGTGGTGGAGTTGGTGGTGGCGGCGGAGGGAGATTTATGAATTATTCTTCATCATTTTTGGTTCCTCCTTCTGCTCCTCACTCTCCTAATTACTCTGGTGGTCTCCAATCACAGTCTTCTGTCTTCGTTGAGCAAGATAAGTAATTGAATCTCAGTTTCTATATATATATATATATATATTTTGAGTTTCATATTGTTTGGTGGTTTTATGATTAGCTGATGTATCTGATGAAGTTTGTTGGTCTTTGTTTTGACTATTTTTGTTTTTTTAGATCTTATATAGTTCTTGATGAATCTGGATATCGGGAGAGCAAACTCACTCGCATGTTGAAGGATTGTTTACAAGGATGCAACAGAACGTTGCTGATCACTTGTTTGGTAGATACTTTGCTTGCTTTTGAGTTATTTGTTTTCAGTTTATGATTAACTGAATGTAATTGCTGGCGATGCTAACCCTTTTTTTTGTTTCAGCCCCGGGAATTTAGCCAAGACTCCTTTTACATGCTAAACTTAGCATCACGGATCTGTCTAGGCGGTAACCGAGCCATGAATAATCCTACTAAGAAGAAGATCAACGGTCTTGAAAAATCTATTTCACTATCCTCTGCTGCTCAAAGGAGACAGACACCTTTGACTATGTCTGCTACTGCTTGGGTCATTATTATTTAGAAATCTTGTCTATATTGGTTATAAAGAAGTGAAACTAAATTAGTCTTTTCTCATCTCTTGTGTATTTACAGGGAGGATCTAAAGAAGTTAAAGGTGAGATGACTAGCTTAAGAGAATTTTTCAAATATTCAACTTCTTATTTTTAGGTTAGCACCTAACTTTTTTATGGCCTATATAGATGAATGACAGGGTATTGGCGAGAAAAGAGCAAATGTATAGTTGAGCTCCGCGATGAATCTCTATTTCACACGGTAAGTGCCACAGTGTTTTACAAATGAGAAGTTGCACCCCAATTCCCTATCACAATGAATTAACAACAAACTGTTATATGACTTAAAAAATAACAATTCCCTATCACCTTGTTCTCTTCTTATCTTCTCTCTTATCTAATTGAGCCATTTGAATTTAATTTGCAGAGGCAGTGTTCGGTTATTCCCTAAAGGTCCTTCATCTTGCATCGTAGAAGTAAAGAACACTCCATCGGTTAGTAACTATTTACCTTTAAAATCTCTATGTGACGCTGAATGTTATATATAGACTGTTTTTCTTATTACCTTTCATGAATTCAGGCTACCTCTTAGGTCATGAGTCGAGTGTGTGATTGAAGCTACCTCTTAGGCCATCAATGAAGGTAATTTATTATCCTTCTCTTTTTTAATTTGTTTGGTGTTAGTTTAGGTATGACTCGAGTGAGTGAATGATGTGTTAGTTGCTTTGTGTTAAATGTGCTTTCACTGTTAGTTCATTAGCTACCACTTAGGCCAGCAATACGTTTACTGTTAGTTGGTTTGTGTTAAATGTGTTAGTACTTGTGGCTTTGTGTTAGTTGGAGCGTGTAGATGTTAAATGTGTTAGTACTTATTGCTTTGTGATGGTTTGTGTTAGGTAAACACTTAATTGCTAAATTTAAACCACTTAGTAGTAAAAGTAAATTTTTACTTAAAACTTATAAATTGAAAGACTTCCTTTTAACAAACACACTTGTTCTTTAACAAACACCCTTGTTCTTTAACACAACCGATTCCTTTTCATACTAAAAACACATCTATAAAAGGTAATGGAGTAAAAAGGGGAAGAGCGAGTATTGATGGGTCTGAACAGGATGCACACCATCCGATTGATGTGGATGAACCATTGCCCCGTCCTCCTGGTGTTAAGGCTGCCAAGGGGAAGTTGAAAAAAAGCTCTAACACCCAACCGATTGATGTGGAGGAAGCTGGGAAAGCTTACTTGGAGTTTCAGTTGGATCGAGTTTGAAGATGTATGAGATGAAGCAGAAGGACTTTGAATTGAAAGAGAAGGAGTTCGCGATGAAGAAGGAGCATATCAAGCATGTGATGCTTGAAAATCTGATTGCTAAAAAGGATTCACTAACTGAATCAGAAAAAGCTCTTAAGGAGAAGCTAATTAATGGCATGATGTCATTAGGTTGAACTTTAGAAGGATGCATATGTTGTATGAACTATGTTCGTGTTTGTAGTGTTTTCAAATGTATTCGACTGTTAGTGTTTTAATTTTGTAATCTTATGTTTGCTGTTTAAGTTTGTTATGAACTTTGTAATCTTTGTTTAAGTTTGTAATCTTTGTAATCTTTGTAATCTTTGATTTTTGTTGATAACAAATCTTTGTTATCTTTGTTATGAATTTGAATCTTTGTTATAAATTTGAATCTTTGTTATAAATTTGAATCAGTTTGTTTGTTTGTTTGTTTCAGTTTCAGTTTGGTGTTAAGTTTGTTTCAGTTTGTTTCACTTTGTGTACTCGATTGGTGTAAACTTTGTTTCATTTTTATACTTGTCTTGCAGGTACAAACCGATTTCCACCAAAGATGACCCGTGACACATAAAGAAGAAGATAGATTCGAAGATGTTCACACATTTTCACTTTTGAATATTGTTGTACTTTCACCACATTTTTTTACAAGCACTTTTGTATTTTTGTGCTTCTACCACACATGTTTTCTTATCATTTTACAACCACATGTAATGTCCAATGTTTGTACCACATGTTTTCTTATCACTTTACAACCACATGTAATGTCTAAAATTTTCTATATAATGTCCAAAGCCACCACAACAAATATTCACACCAAACCATCATCTCCTTTGATAATTTTTAAACACAAAAACACTTCTTCTTTGTTTCTAAACATTCTAAAATGGCTTCTTCTTCCCATAATGATGTTGATGAAATTCTTGATGAATGTTTTAATCAAACATGCGTTCAAATCACCAATCATGTATGGCAAAATCTTCTTACTCCACCAATCCAAAGTCAACCACCACCTAAACCAAGAAAAAAGCGAATTCACATTGAAAGAAATCGAGAAGTTGGTCATGACCACTTGTGGAATGATTATTTCAGTGAAGATCCTACTTACCCTCCCAACATATTCCGTCGCCGTTTTAGGATGAACAAGCCATTTTTCATTCGTATTGTGGATAAGCTCGCAAATGAAGTTCCCTATTTTCAACAAAGAAGAGATGCTACCGGAAGGTTGGGTATGTCTACATTGCAAAAGTGTACAGCAGCAATTCGTATGATGGCATATGGTTCTGCAGCTGATGCGTTTGACGAATACCTCCGAATTTCTGCAAACGTGGCGCTATCATGCTTGGACAATTTTACAGATGCAGTCGTAAATTTATTTGGAGATGAGTACTTGAGAAGACCCACACCAGCAGATCTTCAAAGACTACTCGACATTGGCGAGTTACGCGGATTTCCCGGCATGATAGGAAACATCGACTGTATGCATTGGGAGTGGAAGAATTGTCCCACCGCATGGAAAGGTCAATACACCCGCGGATCTGGAAAGCCCACAATCGTTTTAGAGGCGGTGGCTTCATATGATCTCTGGATCTGGCATGCTTTCTTTGGACTACCAGGTACATTAAACGATATCAATATTCTTGACCGATCTCCAGTCTTTGATGATATTTTGCATTGTCGAGCTTCTAAAGTTAAATACAGTGTCAATGGATATGAGTATAAATTGGCTTACTATCTGACGGATGGTATTTATCCAAAATGGTCTACTTTTATCTAATCTATTCCACTGCCACAAACTCCAAAAGCCGCTTTATTTGCAAGACAACAAGAAGCTGTGCGTAAAGATGTAGAGCGTGCTTTTGGAGTTTTGCAGGCTCGATTTGCCATTGTCAGGAACCCGGCTCTTATTTGGGATAAGGTAAAAATTGGGAAAATAATGAGAGCGTGTATCATACTGCACAATATGATAGTAGAGGACGAACGAGATGGGTACACTCTGTTTGATGAAACTGAATTCACAGAAATGGAGTCAAGTAGAGCTTCGGAAGTTGACTACACGCTTCCAACACCCAGGCCTTCATGTGTCGCTACTATGCTCAAGAATCAAAAGGATGTTCGTGATAAAGAAAAAAATAAATGCTTGCAAGATGATTTGGTTGAGAATATTTGGGCAAAATTTGGAGCAAATCAGTATTAAAATTAATCATTCTCTCCATTTATAAATTGCACTTCTGTTGTAATTGTTGTACCCACGATTCGTCATCTCGGATAACAGGCAAAGGGCCTGGGCCGGGCACACTAAGCGGGCTAAGGATGTAGCTCGGGTCTGCCCATCATGCCCATAGAAAAGAAGAGAGCGCGAGAGGTGACACATCAGTCAGCTCGCAGCTCGAGCTCGGTCAAAGATTCCTGCATTCAAGTGTATTAATTAGGACGCGAAAATTGTTTAAAATTAATTATGCATTAATGGGGTAATTAATTTGTCTGTATAAATAGGTATTGGGGGGAGTCTTTGTAAGAGGATCGAACATTTTTTCTCTCAAGTAGTATTATACAGTTTTAACATTCAAACACTCCTTTTCAGTTCGGAACTCTTAACGGTGATAAGTTCCTCTACACGTAAATCACTTCGGAAGAAGAGAATTGATCTCAGTTCTCACAATAATACGTAAAACACTCCTTTTTATTATGTTTTGTATGATCGAAAATTAATTAAAATGCAATATTTTCTAATTTTATAAAATCTTAAATGTTTACACATTTATACCACTTCTATTCTATTTAAAATTTTAAAATTTTAAAAAACAATATTTTCAAAAATAAGAGACCCAAAATAAGAACCTACCAAATAAAAGAGAAATTTTTATCTAAGAGATCATGGGGTCTTATATTTCAAACAGTACACAATTAATTCATAAAAAATTAAGAACTCCCCTTATATGAACCCCCCGATAAATTTGCTCTAAGGCTGTCCACCTAAGCTTTAAAACATCCAATCGGAATTCGACATGTCACTTATTAACCTTTTTAAAATTTTCAGAATTTTCTATATTAAGATATTTTTTAAGTGACCAATTAGGATTTGACATGCCATTGATTAACATTTTTCAAATTTCCAGAATTTTTTGAAAAAAGAAAAATTTTAAATTTATAGAAATAAAAGAACTATGTACAATATCCCACATCGGCTAGAAATTTTTTAGACAATGGTTCAGAACCATTATAAATAAGATTAATATGCTTCCAACAACGAATGAGCAGGAAAGCTTGATTTATTAGGCGTCCAAGTTTAAAAGTTTTATTCAGTTTGATCCGGTTTTTTATCTGATCAAATTAAAACTTCAAAAAAGTTTCAAAAAAATATTATAATATTTAAAATTTTTAAAACTTTTAAAAAGTTTTTAAATTTATAATTTTTAAATTTAAACAGTTTCAAAATATTATAAATATTGAAACTTCTTAAAAGGTTCAAATATTATATTTTGAACCTTTTAAAAGTTTAAAAATATTATAAATATTGAAACTTCTAAAAGCCTTAGCTTTTAAAAGGTTTCAAAATATTATAATTTTTAAATTTTAAAAATTTCTTAACATTTAAAAGGTTTTTAAAAAATTATAATTAATTAATTTTAAAAATTTTAAATATTATATATATATTAAAACTTGAAAATTTTAAAAGGTTCAAATATTAAAAATATTTAAACTTCATAGAATGTTTTAAAACATTACACTTACTTAACTTCCATAGAAATTTTAAGACATTATATCTTCTGATATTGTACATAGTATTTAAAATAAAAGTAGAAGCTTCTAAGGCTGTCCACCTAGGATTTAAAACATCCAATCGGAATTCGACATCTCACAAAATTAACATTTTTTAAATTTCCAGAATTTTCTATATTAAGATATTTTTAAAACGACCAATCTCGATAAGACAACTCAATATTTAAAAATTTTGAAATTATGTTAAATTTCTAATTTAAAATACTTATAAATAAGTGTATTTACAACGTCCCACATCGGCTAGAAAATTTTAGACAACGGCTGAAAACCATTATAAATAAGACTATTATGCTTCCAACTATGAATGAGCAGGAAGCTTGATTTATCAGGCATCCAATTTTTTTTTTTTTAAAGTTTAAAATATTATAGTTATTAAAATTTTTTAAAAGTTCAAATATTATAAGTATTAAAACTTTATAGGATGTTTAAAAATATTATAAATACCTCCATAGAAAGTTTAAAATATTATAAATATTTAAACTCTATAAGAAGTTTAAGTATTATTAATATTTAACTCTCAAAAATTTAAAACATGTTTTTATGTATGACTTTATAGATGATTGATATTGTTTATGTAAAATTATCTTTTGGGTCAAAGGAAGAAGGATTGAGATCGCTAAATCTTGATTTGATGTTGTTTAAGTTAATTTTTGAGGTTTAAAGAAGAATGATCGACGACAAACACAAATATTTTATTAGCTATACATTACTTTTTCTACAAGTAATTTGCAATTTTGTAATATTAAGGATTTTTGGTTTGAAAAGTTTCAATACGTGTGTATCTAAAACCAAGTAAGTATACAGGTGAAAGTATCAATTATTGGGTGCATGTAGTGACTAAGCTGGTCCGTAAAATTGCACAAATTTTACGAGATAATAGGCAATGATTTTGGTATTAGAGTTTGATGGGTAAACATGTTGTGTGACAGTCTAAAAAAAGGTTTTAAATAATTATTCAGCGGAAGAATATGAGGAAGCTGATGAGGAAGAGGAAGAAGATGAGTATAATGAAAAACCGGACGGTAAAAGTAACGATGACATTTAGCATAAAAATTTGACAATAAAAATGATGAGAAAGAATATGAAGAGTAAGAAAACAATGAAAATTAAATCACGAAGTCATAGATGGTGGTGGTCAATCAAATATAAAAAAACCAAGATTAATTCATGATTATAAAAATATTTTATTTGTCTGATGGTCAAAGAAACGGTTTAGGATATGCTAGGTCACCTGCCTTGCCTGGATGTCCAATTAATTTCATGATTTTTTTGATCATATTTGAATTTTTAACACAAGTGACTTTTATATTTTTAAAAGTAAAATTTTTACCAATCAATTATAATTTAAAAATTTATATAAGCTAATATTTCATAACTTTATCAATTATATATAATTTTTACAAAAATATATCAAATAAACTCCTTGTCTGTATAAGAGCAAACTAATTTAAATATTTTATGAAAATATTTACTAGGTTTTATAAATGAGTAGGTTTTGTAAAATATTTCTATATCAGGATTCATTTACTTAAATTTGGTTAATACACTGATTGGAATCTGTCGTATCAAAAATCAACTCCGGTTATCTGGTTTGCCGTGAACAAAATCAAAATATGTGTTATGAACCGGACTGCGATAATTGGTTATTATACCAACCCGTGTTGTATGTATACGGGACTAACCGGTTTGCTATATCAAACCGAATTTAACTTTCGGTTTACAACAAAATTTCAAAAATTGTCAAATCATATAATCTCTCACTCTCTCTCATATGTTCTAGACTTCTAGAGAGAATCAGAAAGGGAAGGATCCAGAGGAGACGAAGCTTTGGATTGGAATCAGCTCTCGCCGTGAATTTTATCGGAATCGATTCACGAGAAATGAGAGCTCCGGGAAGCGAAGACACCGTCATGATAGAATTGGGGAAGAAGCTGGGAGACGCGCATGTTATCACCGTGAATTGTCCTGATAAGACTGGTTTATGTTGCGATGTTTGCAGAATCATCCTCGATTTCGGACTTTACATCACAAAAGGAGGTACGATTCTTCCAGAAATTGGCTCGATTCAGTAATCCTGACCATGTTCTTCTGTAATTTTTGTTGCTTAGATAACGAAATGATTTTGGTGTGTGTTAGATGTTACAACTGATGGAGTATGGTGTTACATAGTATTGTGGGTGGTTCCTTACTATGATTCTCTTAGATTGAGATGGTCACATTTGAAGAACCAGCTTGTATCTGTATGCCCGTCTTGCTCAACCTACTTTGTGCTCGATTTAATGCCTTCTTGTCCTGCATCAACGCCTGTTTACTTGTTGAAGTTCTTTTGCCTAGACCGTAACGGACTCTTGCAGGGTACTGTGACTGATCTGATCGTCTTGTGTGTTGATTTTGCCGTATTGAGTGTTTATCTTGATTTTGTGAGAATCTTGTTTGTAGATGTTACTAGAGTACTAACTGAGCTTGAGCTCTCAATTCAAACCGTGAAGGTCACTACGACGCCAGATGGGAGAGTTATGGATCTTTTCTTCATTACAGATAACATGTGAGTGAGAGTTGACTCAAAATTAATCTGCTCCTTAAGACTTATTCGTAGTAATGTTTACCATTGTCTGCTTAGGGATCTTTTACATACAGAGAAGCGCCAAGAGGATACACGAGGGAAGTTTCGTTCTGTCTTGGGAGAATCCTGTATAAGCTGTGAACTTCAGTTAGCTGGTCCTGAGTATGATTGTCATCAGAATATTCCATCTCTTTCTCCAGCAGTGGCTGAGGAGTTGTTTTCGTCTGAGCAGCTTACCGATGAAGATAACCGCGTACAGCTACTTACTGATGATATGATAAAGCTGAAGGATTCTGCAATCGCAGTTGACAACTGTTTAAGCCCGGCTCACACATTACTCCAAATACGTTGTGTTGATCACAGAGGCCTTCTCTATGATGTATTAAGAACATTAAAAGACTTTGAGACTAAGGTATATGGTAAAACTTACATGCGTATTTTGTCAGATTTTATGATATTATTAGTACACTGGCTTTCTTTTGTGTTATCTTAGTTTTGTGATCTGTTTCTGCAGATGTGTTATGGCAGGTTCTCACCTCAAACACAAGGTCATCGGGACCTAGACCTATTTATTCAGCTGAAAGATGGGAACAAGATTGTGGATCCTGATAAGCAGAATTCGTTATGTTCACGTCTGAAAGCTGAAATGCTTCACCCTTTACGTGTCATAATAACAAACCGAGGGCCAGACACTGAACTTATGGTTGCTAATCCAGTTGAGCTATCTGGTAAAGGAAGACCAAGAGTGTTCTATGACGTGAACCTTTCACTAAAAGTGCTTGGAATCTGCGTTTTCTCGGTAAGAAACAAATCTCTTCACGGAAATATTAGAACCAGCGACTTTAATTGTGAACTATGTTGTCTTGTGATTCATTCTCAGGCTGAAATAAGGAGGTACACGGCCAGTGACAGAGAATGGGAAGTGTACAGATTTCTTTTGGATGATAACTGTATGTTCCAGCTCGGTAGTGCTTCTGCTAGGAATGAGATTGTTAACAAAGTGAGAAGAACATTAATGGGTTGGTAAATTGGTATCTTAATCATTAATTTTCCCCCATTTTAGGTCCACTCACTACCTAATTTAGCACCCCCACGAACCTGTGCTTCCCTTCACTGATACATTATGCTCGAAATTAGCTAACGAAAACAACCGAGATATGTAATTATACAATTTGATAGAAAGAACTCTCGATTCCAAATTGTTCGAGTTATACAATTGGAGTAGCTAGGAACTAATAATTCAGGCCTTCCAAATTCATCTACTTCTGATATTAATTTCATCCACATCTTCTTCTAGATATCCTCCCTCTTCTTTTCTTGAATTACGATGTTATCAAAACTCGAAACATCGTAATTAACACCAAACGAATATCAATACCAACAAGTTGACCGACATCACCCCAAATGTCATTGTCTGCACTTGAGAGGTTTAGTTAAAGAAGATCCTACTAATTTGAAATAATCTATGTATGAAAAGGTTCAAGATAGGTCTAGATTCTAGAAGTTGTAGCTTTACCTAAATTTGTATGAATAAGTCGGAAATACCAAGTGGTTTTAGCAATAAGGCACAAATGACAACTTGGTAGTTTTCTCAGAGCCATAAGTAACCAACCTTCTTGTTATGATCTCGGTTAGATTGTTTGTCGAGGGTTTGTGCGTAGTTTTCTTACAATAATATTTTGACAAATAACATCAGTTTTGTTTTGTTTGTGTTATCGGTCGATATGTCACTTTTGGTCTATAAACTCTTATGATGTAGAATTGACAAGTAGGTTTCGTGGTGTAGTTGGTTATCACGTCAGTCTAACACACTGAAGGTCTCCGGTTCGAACCCGGGCGAAGCCATTGTTTTTTTTTTTTTTTTTAATATCTTTCTTTGGCCTGTTAGAGATCCTCTTTCTCCTTTCCAATATAAAACCCACTTGAATTCATCTATTTAATTAGTTGTTGTTATCTTCATTTTAGTACATGCGATTCATCCTCATAACATCTCCAGAAGTTTAGTTAGACAACGTACGATCCCAATTTATAATTAGAATTTCACGTTAAAGCATCAATACAATAAAACTAGAACGTGTTGCTCACCTCATCTGGCAACTCAGCATTTTAGGCTCTTCTCAGCTTGACATCTCAGAAAAATCTTTAGCCAATAAAAACATTTCAAATAATACAACTCAATATGTTTCAACCTATAATAAGTCTTTTTTTTTTCATGTCACTTTTTCTGTTAAACTTGATCATATTTTGTTGAGCTTAGTTTTTAAAATAAGTGGACTTAAAATAAGTTGCAATGAAGTCCACAAACTCATATTCTTCTCAAATCAGTGTAAATGTGAAAACAAAGAAGAATAACGTGATTGGTTTGCAACCGATTTCAGAAACTAGCCAAAAAAGACTTGTATTAAGGGATGACTGAGTTGATTGATAGTAATACTAACATAGTATCGTAGGTGTAGAGAACCTAGAGACACAAGAAAATACCACACGATTTGGAGCATATATCAAACATAGTCATCCAGATCCAAATATTTTTGTAAGATATATATTCTCGTACATATCGTTTTAATAAGAGAAGAATACTTATATATGCTAAGATCTCGATTTTCATTATGGTTGGAGTCTCGGAGAATATAATAATCTTTATGGCAATTCTTCAAATTAAAATTGACCAAAAAAAAAAAGAGAAAGAATTGAAGTTGGTTAATTTGTAATCTTTAAGAATATTAGGTAAGACCCGCGCTATGCTGCGGACTATTTTGAATAATTATTTAGTTTAAGATATATAATATTGAACATTTTATAAACTTGTAGAATTGGAATATAGTATTTTACTTTTGCTCAAATATTATTGTATACTTTATATATTTTAATATATATATATATATATATATATATATATAAGGTAACCATTTGAATGACATCCTATTAGCAAAAATACAAGATTATGAATTTTCTTTCATATGTCTTTTTTTACTGAAAAATTATTTTACTTAAAAAAAAGTCTTATTTTATTATTCTAAACAATGTTTTAAGTTTGATCCATAAAAAAAACCGAAATAGCACGCCGTCGATTAAGTTCCATCACGAGTTACTTACTTTTACTTTTATTTTAGTTAATAGTACTATAAATGACTGAAATAATATATGTTTAGCATTATAAAATTTTAAATAAATTATTAGCTTAATTTTGCCTTAGAAAAAAAAAATATATCTTATGTTGGTTTGAGTTATTTGTTTTGAATAGAGTTTTTTCAAAATAAATTTATAGAATCCTCCATCTGTTCTAAAATTGATAGACTTGATTGATCTGGTTGGAAACTAATTGCTCCCTGAAGCATTTGCAAACTTCAAGGTCTCTTTGTCCCAAATCTCTATAACAATCAACTCTAGGTTCGTTCTAAATAAAATAAAATAAATTGTGAAATCTGATCAAGTCTGGTCAATTAATAAAAAGCTAAACCAAAAATATTACCAATGAACATTGTTTAATAATTTTTAATTACAAGCACATATAAAATTATCTAAAAATAATAAAAATAAAAATATAATATAAAACAATCCCGCGGCGTAGCGTGGGTACTATCCTAGTTCTAACATAATTATGTGATTAAAGTGCTTTCAGATAACCTATAATTTTTAACTAATTCATTAGAGTACCTATTAAGTTAGACAGATCAATGCGTTTCTACTACTATACTAAGATTTAACCTGCGGTACACCACGGAATAATATTTTTAATTTTAAAAATTTTAAATTTATATTGTATTTATTTATTATTTTATTATTGTTTTATTAATTAAAAAAAAAATTACAGGTATTTGATATAAGTATTCTAAGTATAGGATTTTTGTAGTGTTTTCAAGGTTTTAAACTGTGTGGTATATGTATAGTCTAGTAATACATTTATCTCTTGGTACACATCTAAAAGTGTTTAACAAAAAAAATAAAATTCAACTTAATTCTCTATATAGGATTAATGCCAACCCGTCTCACCAAAAGCAAAATAAGTTTTTGCGTAAAAAAAAAATCAAAATAAGTTCTTTTTGTCAAGTTTAATTATGCTAATTGTTTTACCAAATTAGCATTCCCTATTTTTTATAGTTTATAATTTTTCCATGTCAATATATATAGTTTATGATAATTAATAGAATTTTAATTTTTTTGGTACTTCCTCAAAAAATAAAAAATAAACCAAATTATATTGGAGGTTTCAACATATTTAATGTGACATTTTATAATTAGATTTTCGGTTTAGGAAATTTATTAATGTTAATATAATTATCTGGATTGTAAACTTTTGTTATGAAAAATCTGTTGCATATCATTTAAATTTGAGAGATTCTAGCATTCATAAAAATAGTTTTGGAGATTTAATGGGTTAAAACTTTAATGGATAGAGTTGTTTTTGGAAAAATCGGAATGTATAGATGTTGTTCAGATTTTATGGCAAGAAATGTAACACAAATGTTGGTCAATTTAAGAAAGTTTAGTATTTGATTTTCTCTACAATTTTATTTATGGAATTGTTTTAGGGGTTAATATTGTAAAAAAAAATATTAAATAAGTAAAATTTAAAAGACATAAACCAAAATGTAGTTCAAAAATATTAATATAGATGTTATTGCATTAAATAACTTTGCTATAATCTCCTTTATGAAGTACTTCCTCAGAAAATTTTAGATTTATGAAAATAAAAGACATATATATAACGTCTGTTGTACCCACGATTGTTCATCTCGGGCAATGGGCTAAGGCCTAGACTAAGCACACTAAATGGGCCAAGGATGTAGTACGGACCGGCCCACTAAGCCCGATGAAAGGTTGAAACGTAGAGAAGCATCCCTCAAATCAGCTTGCAGCTCGGACTCGGTCAAAGATTCCCGCAATTAATTGGGTTGATTAGAGTGCGAGATTTACGTAGAGAATTTATTAGGCATTGATTGTAATGAACTGATATAAATACGTAAGGAGGGCCATTGTAACGGGGATCGAAAAACTTTTCTCTTGAGCAATAATATACACACTTTTTCTTAGCACTTTAAACTCTAAATTTAGTTTGGAACTTTAACGGGGGTGGGTTCCTCCGTTCAGAAATACTTTGGGAGGAGAATTTCGGTTTTAGTTCTCACATTTGGCGCTAGAAGGAGGGCAGCTACCACCTACACTCCATTTAGTTCTGACGTTTTGTTTTTCAAATCTTCATCGTACAGACTCTACTATGGCTAACGAATCTGCCAGTCAGGTAACTTTAGAAACAATCCAAAAGTTTTGCAGGATTTGACAGAGAAATCCGACCGTCAGCAGGCAGCCTCCGCTGCTCTGTCCAAGCGTTTCGACGGCCTGGAAGGGCAGGTCTCTACTCGTTTAGAGACAGTCACCAGTTCGATCGTTGATCTGTCAGCTTCTCACCGCACGTATGCCGATTGGGTTGATCTCCTGTCTTCCAAGCAAAACCCGCGACGACGTGCTTTAGATTTCACCGACACCATTCCACTGTTCACCGCGCAGCCGGCAACGACGACAGCAACTCCAGGGTGAGATCCAAGATGCAGAATGAGATCCGCGACATGCGATCTATGATGCATAGTGCAACTACTTTGGCACCGGACATCTCCCGAGTGATTGAAGAATCAAAGCGAACTCCTTTCACTGACCAAGTAGCCCGAGTCCGCGTCATAGATACCGGAAAGATAAAATTCTCGAGCTACGAACAAAAAGGAGACCCGACTAGTCATCTCAAAACCTTCTTGTTGACGGCTAGCCGCGTGGACCTCGAGCCTCATGAAACAGATGCCGAATACTGTAAGTTGTTCACAGAAACATTTTGTGGACCAGCTCTACTCTGGTTTGCATCCTTGGCAGCTGGCTCCATTAACAACTTCACGGAGCTATCAACTTCTTTTATCAAGCAGTATTCTAGCTTGATAGAAACCGCGGTAACAGATTCCCAGCTTTGGAACCTGAACCAAGCTGTTGGAGAGTCACTCCGTTCTTACATAACAAAGTTCAAGGAAATACAAGTCCAGATTCTAGGGCTTTCTGACACAACTGCCTTGGCTGCGCTGAAAAATGGCCTGTGGCACGAGTCCTGTTTCCGCGAAGAGCTGACTGTAAACTAGTTCGCTACCATCCATGATGAGCTACATCGAGCTTCGAACTGGATAGTTGCAGAGGAAGAAAGGGCTGCTGCAGATTGCAACCAAACCCCGATTCGAAGCACCTGCTAAAAAGACTCTGTCTTCAATCCCGAAGCCCAGACCTGGCACGTTCGCGGTGAACCAATCCCTCAAAAAATTTCCCCAAAGAGTTCACCCTCCAAACCACTATTTTCACCACGCTCCAAGAGCGAAGTGCTCCCAAGTAATAAATGGGTCTGAGACAAGAGCACGTATTGCGAACTCCACAAGCCTAACAGACACTCAACTCGAGATTTCAAGAAGTTAATGCACCTTTTTGCTGAAAAGTTTGTATCTGGCGAAATGCCGAATGTGTTGATTGACGAGCTAGACCCAAAAACGGCGTCCGAACTCGATGAGGATATCCCTCCACCAAAAAAGCCAAAGCAAGCTGAGGGGGACGCATGTCCTAAAAACAAATAGACGTAATCATGGGGGGCTCACGCTTATTTCGCAACTTGATAACAGCAATCAAAGACCATCAACGCAAGCTCGGTAATCCAGTACCTAAACGGGCGAAGCTCGCTCCAAGCGATCTACCTGGGATCACATTTTCGGAGAAGGAAACAGAGGATATAGATGCTCCTCACGACGATGCACTCGTTATTTCACTTGATGTAGCGAACCACGAGGTGTGCCAAATCCTTGTAGACACTGGAAGCTCAGTGGATTTAATTTTTCTGGAGACTCTCACTAGGATGGGCATCGGAAAGGAGCACATAGTAGGACCTCCATCTCCACTGGTCTCGTTTACTAGCGAAACATCGATGTCTCTTGGAACGATAACTTTACCTGTTTCCACTCAAGGTATAGTTAAGATGGTGGAGTTCACGGTCTTCGACCGACATGCGGCCTATAACGCGATAGTGGGGATGCCTTGGCTGTTCCAGATGAAAGCGGTCCCGTCAACGTACCATCAGTGCGTCAAGTTCCCAACTCTTCAAGGAGTTCGGGAAATTCTAGGAAGCCAGAGAGTGGCGAAAGTCAGCTACGTCGCAAGCCACAAGTTCCTGATCCAATAGCAACCACAGCTGGAGGTCCCCAAAAATCCAGTTCGGAAGCAGCTGCAAGGTGACCTCACATAAGCCATTTTCATTAACCCAAAATTCCCGGATCAAGAAATCAAAATAGGGGCAGGTTTGGGAAGCGAGCTCCGAGCTAGTTTGATTTCTTTTCTCAAGGAAAACATTACTACCTTCGCCTGGTCAGTCGACGAGATGCAAGAGATAAAACCCGAAATCATTTCGCAAGAGCTTAATGTAGATCCATCATTTAGACTTGAGAAGCAGAAGCAACGGAAGCTCGGCCCTGAGCGGGTGAAATTGTCAATAAGGAGGTAGAGCGACTACTGAAGGCTGGACAGATATGCGAAGTGAAATATCCGGAATGGCTCGCCAACACCGTGGTTGTTAAAAAGAAAAATGGGAAATCAGGAGTCTGCGTTGACTTCACCAACCTGAATAAGGCGTGCCCTAAGGACAGTTCCCTCTTCCTCACATCGATAGGTTAGTCGAATCCACCTCCGGACACGAACTAATGTCCTTCATGGATGCTTTCTCCGGATACAATCAGATTCTCATGAACCCTAATGATCAAGAAAATACCGCATTTATCAGAGACCGCAGAACCTATTGTTACAAGGTGATGCCATTCGGCCTGAAGAATGCCGGGGCAACCTACCAGCGGTTGGTAAATCAGATGTTTGAGAAACAGCTCGAGAAGACCATGGAAGTCTATATCGATGACATGTTGGTAAAGTCCATGGAGTCAAGCTCGCACCTCGCAGATCTGAGAGCCTGTTTCGAGATCCTAAACCAGTTCGGGATGAAGCTCAATCCCATGAAGTGTACATTTGCCGTTCCGTCTGGGGAATTCTTGGGTTATATCGTAACAGAAAGAGGAATCGAAGTGAACCCAAGGCAGATCAACGCTTTCCTGTCCATGAGTTCTCCAAAGACTCTGCGAGAGGTACAACGCCTCAACGGACAGATAGCGGCACTCAACCGTTTCATTTCCCGCTCAACAGAGAAATGCCTCCCATTCTACCAGTTATTAAAGAAAGGAAGGAGGCACTTCGCATGGGACGAGAACTGCGAGGCAGCGTTCTCCTACCTAAAAACTTACCTGTGCGAGCCACCAGTTCTAGCAAAGCCTGAGCTTGGCAAACCTCTCTTCTTCTATGTAGCCGTCTCCACAAGCGCAGTAAGCGGAGTTTTAGTTTGCAAAGAAAGGAGGGAGTAGAAGCCAATCTTTTACATCAGTAAGTCTTTCACCGGAGCCGAGTCTAGGTACCCGATGATGGAAAAATTGGCTTTAGCAGTAGTAACTTCAGCGAGAGTTACGACCATACTTTCAGTCTCATTCGATTGTTGTCCTAACAACGCAGCCCCTTCGGACGGTGCTTCACATCCGAGCAAGTCCGGTAGATTGGCAAAATGGTTAGTTGAGCTTAGTACGATATTGAGTTCCAAACTCGAACTTGCGCAAAAGCACAAGTCCTTGCAGATTTCCTTATAGAACTCCCACTTGCTAGTTCGGTCGAAAATAATGTGGATATCCCATGGACTTTACATGTGGATGGTTCATCATCCAAAACAGGTGCAGGAATTGGAGTTCGTCTTGTTTCTCCCACCGGCGAAGTGATTGAGCAATCGTTCCGTCTGGCCTTCAATGCATACAACAATGAAGCTGAGTACAAGTCTTTCTTAGCCGGACTCAGACTCGCTGCAGGAATTGGTGTGCGAAGACTACGAGCCTTTTGCGATTCACAGTTAGTTACCAACCAATTTCTGGGAGAGTATGAGACCAAGGACGGGCGCATGAAAGCCTACTTAGCCGCGGCCAAAGAATTAGCAGCAAAAGTTGATGATTTCAAAATCACCAAGATCCCACGGGGTGAAAACTCAGCTGCGGATGCCCTGGCATCACTAGCCTCGACTTCGGACCTGATAACGGCAAGAATTATCCCGGTAGAAGTTATTGAGTACCCGAGCATACGATTAGAAAGCTCGCACGTTGTCACTAGGGCGATGAAAAAGAAGATAGCAGTCGGAGAAGCAGCTCGCGCAACTACTTCCAGTCCCTCACCCGAGGAAATTCCTCCAACCGTGGTAGTCACGCCTATCTCTGACGAGCATGAAATCAATTCGGAAGTCCAAACTCTGGAGATACCTAGGTCTCCGCACCCGGATCTGACCATCCTACCTGACAAGCTTCTGAGCAATGCAAACACTAACAATTGAGGGGGGCAGGAGACTGGCGGAGTCCGATCTGGGCTTACTTGGAACGAGGTGAAGTCCCATCTGACAAGTGGGCGGCTAGGAAACTTAAAATTGTCAGTGCACGGTATTGCATCTATAATGGAGCACTCCTACAACGGAGTATCGCAGGTCTTTATTTAACGTGTGTGGCCGGCGAGGAACCCGCGAATCTGATGTGAACTGTTCACAATGGCCCTAATGGGAACCACTCTGGAGGACGGACATTGGCCTTCAAACTTAAACGACAAGGGTACTTTTGACCCACCATGGTCGCTGACTGTAAATAATATGCCCGAACTTGTGAGAAATGTCAAAAGCATGCTCCGTCAATTCACCAACCTACCGAGCTCTTGTCCTTTGTGTCTGTACCTTATCCGTTTATGAGGTGGTCTATGGAAATCATAGGCCCTTTACATCGAGGACCCGGGGGGTTCAGTACGTACTGGCCCTTACTGATTACTTCTCTAAGTGGGTTGAAGTAGCAGCTTATGCCAAAGTGACAAGTGAGAAAGTAGAGCAGTTCGTACTAAAGAGCATAATCTACCGGTATGGCGTTCCACACGAAATCGTCACGGACAATGGTCCGCAGTTCATCTCTTCACAGTTCGAAGGGTTTTATACCAAATGGAAAATACGGCTTAACAAGTCAATTCATCGTTACCCGCAAGGAAACGGGCAAGCCGAAGCGATGAACAAGGTTATACTGGCAAATTTTTTAAAAAGACTGGATTCTCGCAAAGGGCGCTGGTCGGACGAACTGCAAGGAGTACTCTGGGCAATCCGAACCACGCCTCGACAAGCTACAAACGAAACACCTTTTTCTTTGGTCTATAAAGTTGACGCCATAGTTCCAGCCGACCTCGAAGTACCCGGAGTTCGCACGACCTTAAATCCACTTCGAGCTTCGGAGAACGAAGAGCTTATGCGAGACACACTGGATATCATAAATGAGCGTCGGGATCAAGCTTTGGTGCGAATGCAGAATTACCAAAACGCTGTAGCTCGCTACTATAACTCCAATTTCTGAGGTAGACCTCTCGCAGTCGGAGATTTAGTCTTGCGTAAAGTCTATGAGAACACCGAGGAGCTCAACGCAGGAAAGCTAGGAGTCAACTGGGAAGAACCATACAAAATCACTCGCGAAGTGCGCAATGGAGTCTATCAGCTGGAAGATTCAAAGGGGAAACCAGTCCCGAGATCCTGGAACTCCTTGCATCTCAAACGTTTCCATAATTAGCTTGAATAATCTTGTATCGAACTACGGTTGGCTTGATCCCGATAAGGGTATGGAAGCAGCCCGTTTTGGGTCCAGCTATCCATTTTCAATAAAATCAAAAGTTCTCTAACTTTTTATTAAGAATGGTTGATCAGCAAAATAAAAAAGCCGAAGTCTAACTTTGCAAAATTCAGTTAAAACCAAAGTCTCACTTCATATTCAGTAAAACCGAAGTACTACTTCGTATTAAACAAAACCGAAGTCTTACTTCATAGTCAATAAAACCAAAGTCTTACTTTGTAGTCAATAAAACCGCAGTCATACTTCGTCTCAGAAATTCTGGAGTTAAACTTCGCAAAATTCAATTAAACTGAAGTCTCACTTCGTATCACAAAAATCCGGAGTTTAACTTCGCGCTGTTTGTAAAAATCAATAAAACCGAAGTCTTACTTCGTAAGCACAATAAGACCAAAAACTTATCAGAGGATCCGGAGTTAAACTTCGCGAACTAAGAGTCAAAATCCCACTTTATACTATTAGAGTTTTGCCTAAGGTTAAGACTAAAAAGTTCGGCTCCGCCAACATTAACACAGTTGCGGGTTAGTAATTCGGATTTGCGAGATATAGAGGCAAAAGAGATCTTGATTTTAAAAGGAAATATTCATGTTCGGAGTGGTCACCGTGACCAAAAACTCCGAATTAGGTTAAAAAAAAAACAAGACAACAAAAGGGGGGCAGCTCGTGCCAAAACAAACCCGGGATAACTCTGCTAAGTATCAGAAGGGAGAGGAGGATCCGATGCCGCTTCGGGAAGTACCAAGCTCATCTCTGCGATCTCCATCTTCGATCTGGTATTCCATTGGAAGGCATCCATCCTCTAGTTCGACATTCGTCCAAAGTTAGTTCTGGTCTCATCAATGGTGATACTCAAGGGATGCTCGTTGCATAATAGCTCGGGCGTATCCACCAAGAGGTCAGAAAATGCAGAAGGGTCAAAGTCGCGGAGGGTTACCTTCGAGACCTCTTCGTCAGCTTTCTCCTCGTCAGCTCGCAAAAGTCCGAGCTCAGCTTTGATATCCTAGATCTCCCCTCTAAAGATCTCCTCAATCAGCATCCGGTTAGCCCTAATCTCAGCAGCTCGGATCTTGACCGGAGCTAGCTTCTCCCTTTCCTCAAAGTGAACCTTTACTTCCTCGATCAATGGATGGAGAGTTCGCCTCATCGCTTGTCTCTCCTCCCTCTGCACTCTCTCGATCTTGCAGCTGTTACCGGCCTCCAGAAGTTGGTTACGGAGTTCAATCTCGTGCAGTTTGTTCTTAGCTGCTTTTTCATTCTCTGCGGCCTCATAGTAGAGATCGCCCGCCTTCTTTAATTTTCCTCGGAGATCTTCGTTGGCAACCCCGAGGTCCAGCACCTCCACCTCAGCCTTCTTCATCCTAGCTCGGATCTGTTCGGCCTTCTCCACGGTCTTTGCATTTATGGCCTCTAATCTGGTGAACTCTGCCACCTGGTTTTCAAGGTCAGCCACTCTCTCCTTGAGGTGATTCACCTCGGAGGTCGATGGAGAAGCAAACAGCTGATCTTCGTAAGACGCCACCGAGTTGTTAAACTCGATCATCAGCTGGGAAAGGCGGCTTGTTAAAAAAAATATAATAATAATAATAATAATAACATATATATTGCTAACCTCGCCGACTTTATCCGCGAAACGGAAAAAGTTTGCACGGTTGACTTCGGACATGTCGGAAAATGCTGGAATCCGAATTCTAGGTCGAGTGTAGCTCCTCATCAGATCAGCTAGAGAAGCGGGGGGAGCTGCACGGCAAGAACAACGTCATTCTACTTTAAATATATTTTCTAAAAAAAAGCGAGGAATAAACGTATCTCGGATCGTGCTTACCTCGAGGAGAATGATGCTGTTCCTTCGTAGGTAGCTTCCCAAAGCAACCCCCAGACTCCTTGGTATTAGGGGGATCCCTAGACTTCTTCTCCGAGGAGGGAGATCCGTCTCTCGAACTGGATCTACCCCGCTCGTCTCTCGACGAACTAGTCTGGGCTCAATTTTTCTCGCGAGAAGAAGAAGAAGTCTCAGGTTCCTTCCTCTTCTTGGATGGCTCGACCCGCTGGGAACTCACCTCGGTGGGTCCTTTCCTTAATGACAGAGGAGGAACCTCAGTCTCCCGCGGTTTGTCGCTGGAGTTAGCAATGACAATCACGGGAGGTTCGGAAGAACCGGCAGGGGGTCCGGAAGGACCAGCAAGGAGTTTGAAAGGACCAGCAGGGGATACAGAAACTTCGCTCACTTCAGGGGCTGAAGAGTCGGTGTTCTTAGCAGGAATACGAGCTTTTCCTTTAACAAGGGCAGCAGCCATTTGCCTATTCGCTTCCTTTTCAGCATTCTTGTAAGCCCTTTCTTCCCTATAGCTCATACCAGAGGTACTAGGAGGATCAGAACATACGAGAGAACGTCCCCTGAGTCTGACTCTGGACTCTCTGATTCTTTCACACAAAAAAGAGTCCCAGGCAATTTGACCTTGGCTGCAGAACCGCGAAAAGAACTCCGCGAACGTGGGACAAAGCAAACCTCGCTCGAAGTGGGCTGAAACAAAAACAATAAAGTGATAAGAAGCAAAAACTAAAAACTAGCCGGTACCCAACAATGTACACCACTCTACCAATTTTTGAAGTCCACTTCGACACGTGCAAACATCGAGAGATGTCCGAAGGTGAGCTCATTAACCGGGAAGAAGAAATACGACTTGCGCCATTTCTCGTCCTTTTCGGAGAGTCATCAAAGACCTTTCAGTCCGGAGAGCGGACTTACGTAAAGAGTACCCTTGGTGCGACCTGTTTTCACGGTGTAGACTTGAAGAAAATCAGCCAAGGATAGCTGGTAATTAAACTCCTCTTCCAGAGTCTGAACGCACAGAACGGCTCGAACAAAATTCGGGCACATCTGGAGAAGTGCGAAGCCCAACTCGAACATCATCCTCACGATGATCTCGGGAAGTGGGAATGATAGTCCGCACGTAGAGAAAAAGATCTCGAACGCACAACAATAGCCTGGAGGTGGGTTTTCCGGAGACTCGTGAGCCTCCAGGAATCGAATCTCAATCTCCGAGGGAATTCCGGTGGATCTCCTAATCTCAGCTTTGTTCTCCACAGAGAGGATCGACGGTTGATGGGGACCAAAAACGCCCGGAATTAGAGGTTTCACGACTTTACTTGGGGTGTTCGAGTAAAGCGTAGAGGAAATTGATCTACAAGGGAAAGGATTGAAGAACATTTCGGCGAATAACGAAGAACAAAGGAGGCGAGAGCAAAACAAAAACGCAAAGGGCAAATAACAACTTTTCAGAATAAAAGAGAAAAGAGTCAGGAGGGTTACCTTTATACACAAAACTAAGAGGAAGTAATGATTTGCTTGGGAAGGCGAGAAGTCCCGGTTCATTTCTCTCTCTCTTATAGCGTGTTAGGCTTCTCGGTGGGCTCCAGAGCTTGTTCGGGAAGGCAAATCTTATCATTACCATGATCAAATCATGGGATATGGAGATATTCAGTTGCCCGAAAATAGCCGATTGAAGATCAAATGTCCCCCGAGCTAGTCAGCTCGGAGGACTTGGGGGGCAACTGTTGTACCCACAATTGTTCATCTTGGGCAATGGGCTAAGGCCCAGACTAAGCACACTAAATGGGCCAAGGATGTAGTACGGACCGGCCCACTAAGCCCGATGAAAGGTTGAAACGTAGAGAAGCATCCCTCGAATCAGTTCGCAGCTCGGATTCGGTCAAAGATTCCCGCAATTAATCGGGTTGATTGGGGTGTGAGATTTACGTAGAGAATTTATTAGGCATTGATTGTAATGAACTGATATAATACGTAAGGAGGGCCATTGTAAAGGGGATCAAAAACTTTTCTCTTGAGCAATAATATACACATTTTTTCTTAGCACTTTAAACTCTAAATTTAGTTCGGAACTTTAACGGTGGTTGGTTCCTCCGTTCAGAAACACTTCGGGAGGTGAATTTCGGGTTTTAGTTCTCACGACGTCCCACATCGGCTAGAAAAGTTTTAGACAATGGTTCAACACCATTATAAATAAGACTACTATGCTTCCAACAACGAATAAGCAGGAATTCTAAAAATTTATTCGGTTTAATCTGATGTTTTATTAATTTTTTTATAAAATGGAAAATTTTAAATCTATGAAAATAAAAGACATATATAACGTCCCACATCGGCTAGAAAAGTTTTAGACAATGGTTCAACACTATTATAAATACGACTAATATGCTTCCAACAATGAATAAGCAAAACTTGATTTATCAAGCGTCCAATTCTAAAAAACAATTTGGTTTAATCTGATGTTTTATTTGAGAAAATAAAAACATTTAAAAGTTTCTAAATATTTATAATATTTAAAAATTTAAAAAGTTTAAATATTTATAAATATTGAAACTTTTAAAAGTTCTTAGCGTTTACAAAATTTCAAAAATGAACAGGAACCTTGATTTATCAGGCATCCAAAATTAAAATTTTAATTCGGTTCTTTATTTAAGAGAATTTAAACATTTTTAATATTTAAACGATAATAAAATTACCAACAATTTAAATTACATATACAACTGATTTCATGTTCTTTATTATAGACAATAATAAAATTTCCAACAAAAAGTAAGTTGTGTAGTACTTCAAAACAAAAAGGTTTTGAATGATTATTCAGTGATATAAAATGAAAAAACAGACAAGGAAGAGAAAGAATAAAAGTATAATGAAGAAGCGGACGGAAGTTATGTGATAATTTAAAACAAAAATGTTTTCAATGATTATCCAGTGGAAGAAAGTGGGAAATCAGACAAGAAAAAAAAGAATAAGAGTATAACAAAGAAGCAACGGTGAAAGTAACGATTACAACTACCACGCAAAAATAAAAATGAAGATGAAGAGAAAGAATATAAAGAGTAAATGAAAAAAACACGAAGACATAAGCGATGGTGTTCAATTGAAAAAAATACAAAGACATAAGCGGTAGTATACACATAAGATTTTCTTACTAAAATTATTGTCGATATAATAATTTAAAATTTTCAGAAGTTAATATTTTATAATTATCATTAATTATATATAATTTTATTTAAATATATTAAATAACCTAGTTATTACATAAAAGTAAGAGTGGCAATATAATTCAAAATTTGAATTAAAAAAAACAAAATAATAAATGTGACATGCTTATGTGTCATTATTGGAGAGACTCCCTTCACCCTTTATATATGACACTAGGTTTATAACCCGTACGTTGTGCGGGACTTAATTCTTTTAATTAATAATACAAACCGTTGAATATAATTATAATTTTTCAATATGAAAATATGAATCTATATAGATGTCAATTTTATTTTATTAAGTAATATATAACTTATCAATTTATTTTAACATATTTTCACAATTAATTATTTCTTTATTTTTTGGTATACATTCGTCATCTCTTGCATCTACTCTCTTTTCACATTATATTATCTCATTTATGAAATATTGATTATGAAGACATATCATAACTATTTTTGATCTTCATTCTATTATCTCACTTATGAAATATTGATTATGAAGACATATCATAACTATTTTTATCTTCCAATACTTTTTTTTATTAGTTGAGTGATTATTATTTACTAATAAAGACGTAAATATTTTTAGATAATGTACCCACTCTTTCTCGCAAAGTTTTTTGAACAGTGTTATATACTACTACATGTAAGCTTTGCTTCGTAGTAATAAAACTCATAATTGGACTCATTTTTATCTATAAACATCATATTATAACATTAAATATTACATCTTAACTGTTTGACAAAAGAAAAATTATGTTGACATAGATATTTTTTTTTACTTTAAAATATGTATAGTCTATGATGATTTATACAATGTTTTTTATTTTATTTTGATTCTCCTAATCTCAAAATCATAAGATTACTCTAACTTTTAAATCTGTGTATTTATCCAAAAATAGAATTTTTTAGTTTTTAATTAAAATTTTACAATCTACCACTACCATCATATTTGGTTTTTTTACAAATAACTTTTTCAAATTTCTTCTTAGTATTTTTAACTATTTTTTTGTATGTGTGATGTTCAGAATAAGTTATATTTAATATGTTTTATTTCAAATAAACTTTTACATTTCTCTTAAATATATACATTATTTTAATTTTTGAGCACTTGATTAATATTTTCTCTTTTTTATATATCTTTGTTTAATGTATATATTTAAGAGATCTAATCTACCACTACCACTTTGATTAATATTTTCTCTTTTTTGAGCACTTTGATTATTCTACCACTACCATATTTTACTTTGATATTTTTTTGTTGTATTTTTTTCATTTTGTTTTTGGTTTATATTTAAGTTTTTAATTATTTAAAATATATGGTTGTTTTTGATATTAATAAAAATATTACACAATATGTAATCATTATTCATATTTTATTTTGATATTTTTTGTTGTATTATTTTCAATTTTTTTTGTTTATATTTTAGTTTTTAATTATTTTAAATGATTACTTTTAATAAAAAAAAAATTACACAAATAAGTGAATTAATTGATGTATTAACTTTAGGTTTAATGTTCTTTGATGATTTAAATTAATTTATTAAAATTAAAATTAAAAAGTGATGAGGTGGAGGAAGGAGAAGAGAGAAAAGCCAACTTTATATATATACATTTTGTTTTTTATTTTTATTTTAAATAGGGAATTCTTATTAGAAAAAAAGTAAATTAGTAGGCACATACATAAGAGATTGGATCAGGGAAAACCCTAATTTCTACTTTGAGAGACCTAAACTAGTCGCTTTCGGTATCCTTGACATATAGAAAGGATTAAATTGTTGTTGGCTGTTGATTCACGGAACCAAGACTAAAAGGTATGAAACCAGAAATCCAATAAGTAAGGTACCAAGTATATGTATTATCATTTTATTAAATTCTTTATTTCACACAGGAAAAAACTTTATTGTTAAACATTTACGCAAATTGGGAAAAAAAAAGAACTATAACATAATACTATACTATATATATACATATATTAATATTGATTAGGTGTATAAAAGTGTAGAAACCACGTATAACGTGGCACATAGTTGGATGGATGAATTCCCACACGGCAGGCAAAGAGAGTCTCACGCGTAACGTTGCTGTCTGATCAAAAGTTTGCTCATAATATCCACTTACTTTTGTTAACTCAATTATCTACTTTGAGTTAGTACTATTTCAGTTTCTGTTCGATACAATTCGCTCGTTTTACTCATTACAAAAGCTTATAGGTTGGTACAAACTACAAAGCATATAAGGTCGATCCACAACTATATAACCAACATTACCATAAGGGTATACATGTAACTTCGACATTTCCCATATATAAGCATTCTCACGATCAAAGATAACATCTAATCTTAATCTTCGATATAGTATAGTAAAGATAATACTATACTATATATTAGTATTGATTAGTTGGATGGATGAATTCCCCACACGGCAGGCAAAGAGAGTCTCACGCGTAACGTCGCTGTCTGATGATCAAAAGTTTGCTCATAAATATCCACTTACTTTTGTTAACTCAATTATCTACTTTGAGTTAGTACTATTTCAGTTTCTGTTCGAGACAATTCGCTCGTTTTCCTCATTACAAAAGCTTATAAGTCGGTACAAACTACAAAGCATAGAAGCTGGATCCACAACTATATATAACCAACATTACCATAAGGGTATACATGTAACTCCGACATTTCCCATATATAAGCATTCTCACAATCAAAGATAACATCTCATCTTCGATATAGTTCGACTCCATCTTACAGACGTATACACACTTTGTTTATATTCAAAACAATATGGGATCTTTGGTGAAAGAGGAAACCTCGTCGTTGATGACGAAGTTTTTGGAGAACTGCGGCGGCTATGCGGTGGTGGACGGAGGGTTTGCGACGGAGCTACAACGTCACGGGGCTGACATCAATGATCCACTTTGGAGTGCCAAGTGCCTTATTACTTCTCCTCACCTCGTCACGAAGGTTTTATATATGTAGAAATTCATACTCTTCTTCTAAGATGGGTTTAGTCGTACGGTGACAGATCTTGACAATTCAGAGGGATCTATAGTTTATTGAATGATGCACTCTCAAAACTTAGTAACCCTGGTTTGATTTTTTCAGCTGCGATTTTAAATAATGATCTGTCACTTTGGGAATATCTAAAGGAATAATATTTGGTTCTTCAGAAAATCTTGAGATTTTGTTTGGCTTCAGACACTTATGATAGTATTCTTCTATAAGTTTTAGAATTTTAAAGTTGAGTGAGAACCTATGTACGGACACAGGACACTGGATAGAGTTAATATTTTTGGTCTATTATTGACTCTATAAACTTGGTTTTGTTTCTTTGAAACGATATTTTTTTATTTATCAAGTTCGATGTTTTCGATGAAGCTCGTATATATATGCACAAATAAAGAGTGATACCTTAAACAGAGCAACTCGTATATGCACAAATCTAGATTAGAAATAATAATTTGCCACGTTGTAACACGTAACATTAGCTGCGACGCAAACGTGTACGTTTTATACCACGACGTTTTACTTCATTGTCACTCCATTTTTCTAGTAACACCTTCAAATGGAATAAAAACAAAAACTACTACTAGTGCTTTTCTGTTGCAGCCAAAAATAAAAATATCAGAAATATTTTAGAAAAATACTTCAATATTATAGTTTTCTTCTAATAGGTGCACTTGGATTACCTCGAGGCTGGAGCAAATATCATCATTACCGCATCTTATCAGGTACTAATTTTGGCTTGTATTCTAAAGTAACTGATGAGTAGTAAAAAAAAGAAGAGGAAATTAGTAGTTGAGAATCTGATTAAATACATACAACTTAATTAGGATCCAAAATGCATCAAGATGCTCAGACAGAGTTCGTAATTTAGTTTAACCAAATTAATTTACTACAAGGCAACGATCCAAGGATTTGTGGCAAAAGGTTTATCGGTGGGAGAAGCAGAGAGTTTACTGAGGAGGAGCGTTGAAATCGCGTGCGAGGCACGTGAGATTTTCTACAATAGATGCACCAAAGGTTTGTGGGATTTCGACTACACTGGAAAAGCTTCTGGACGACCTGTTCTTGTCGCAGCTTCCGTTGGTAGCTATGGAGCTTATCTCGCCGACGGATCCGAATACAGGTTCTTTGATTGATCCTAGTCATTTTTCTTACATTTTAGTGTAAAAATTGGAAAAATGAAGTTTAAGTAAATTGTTGAAACTATCCATACAAAAAGATTTGGTCTACCAAATAAATTTAATTTCATTTGTTATGTAATGAAATGTTTTGCAGCGGGATTTATGGAGATTCTGTGAGTAAGGAGACATTGAAAGACTTCCATAGGAGAAGAGTTCAAACCTTAGAGAAATCTGGACCTGATCTCATCGCATTCGAGACTATTCCAAATAAGCTCGAAGCCGAGGTATCTTAAGTTTACTACTTAACGAAATTAAACGAACAAAGTTAAAGGAATATTCTAGTCGTTTTTGTTTAGTGCTGTGTCCTTGTATCACCACCCAAGTTCAAGCATTCCATGTTATAGACAAAAAAGTAAAAATTACTCAAATAAAGTTTTTAAGTAAATACAGAGTATTATCAAGTAGTTTTAGATTTTAGTGCAATGGTTGCATGATGGTAGTTTTGAAATTGTGATCATATTTCACATGCATATACATGCTATTAGTCTAGAATTGACCTATGTATATATATCTCTTTAGTTTTATGTATACGTTTTTTTCACATATTTATAGGCTTATGCGGATCTTCTTGAGAAGGAAGACATCGACATTCCGGCATGGTTCTCCTTCACTTCTAAGGACGGAGTCAGTGTGCCACGAGGAGATTCGGTTGTAGAATGTGCAAAAGTGGCAGATGCTTGCAAGAAAGTGGTGGCTATCGGAATCAATTGTGCTTCACCAAGATTCATTCACGATTTGATCATCTCCTTGCGCCAGGTAACTTTATAAACACTGATAGAATTACTTTTTTAATTTTCTTTCCTCATCTCCTTTTACCCTGTTTTTTGCCTTGCGGCTAAAGCAACTGACAATTTCTTTTACTAGGTAACCCGCAAACCAATCGTTGTCTACCCAAATAGTGGAGAAGTCTACGACGGTCTGAACAAGAAATGGATTGTGAGTGTTTAACTATTATATAAAATTCTTGTTAAACACAAACTACCAACCTGATTTTGGAGGTTTTTTAATGTAATAATGCAGAAGTCAGGGGAAGAGTCAGAGGAGGATTTTGTGTCGTACGTGAGTAAATGGAGAGATGAAGGTGCGTCGCTGTTTGGAGGATGTTGTCGGACTACACCAAACACCATCAGAGCCATTGCTAAAGTTCTCTCCGGCGAATCTCCCGCAGCATCAAAACTCAAATTTGAGCAGTAGACTTGTCAACGGTGAGTTTCTATGCTTGTTCCTTGTGGTGTCAGGAAGGAGTTTGGAATGTATTATAACGTGTGTAACTTTGTAATCTACTAAACTTATATACGTAAGTTGGGACTTGGGGTGTTTCATCTGGTTTGTTGGTGTTATGAAATAATCAATTTATGTTGAAACTAAAAATGATGGTAACTATGTACTATTTTTAGTTTGCAGACATAATACTTGGAGGGCTCCTGTAGTAGTATTAGTTTTTTAGTAGTATTAGTTTGCAGACATAATACTATTTTTAGTAGTATTAGTTTGCAGACATAATACTATTTTTTTGTCGTCTGATAGAAACCAAAGTCTGAAGGATACATGAACGCAAACAAAAAAAAAAAAAATATGATGGTAACTATGTACAACTGCGTTGTTGGAGTATGACAATGATGGGCTAATACGTTAAGTGATATAGTTTGTAAGCTTACTTCTATTACTGTGCTGTAAAAAATAGGTAATATAAAACTACAAGTATTTAATACTAACCATAGCTTCAAAAGATTTTTTTTCTTCCATATATAAAAACCAAGAAAATTACTCTAATGAATGTGATAAACTTGAACTCTTTTAGTCCAACCAAAAATTAAATATATGAGATATTGGATTGGGATTTAGAAATAATTTTGATGATTTAATAACATCATAGAAATTAAATTAAATGAAAGATTTTAAAAGATTGTTAAAAAGTTTTTTATTATTTCGATAATTTGTTTTTTTCTCCCATTTCCATTTCCATTTACATTGGAGACAATATAACTTCTATTAACATAAAGAAAGAGTGAAATCTGGAGAAGAGTTTCATTCTCTTTAGCTATTTTTTTCAAATATTGAAGGAGAGAGACATATGACATTGTTGGATATAGGCTTCGCTTCCAACATTCTAGGAGGGCTAAACAGAAGTTTCTTATGAAATTTAGGGTATGAAGTTATGAATCTGGCTCATCGGGCTGTAGGAACGAAATCGTCATTTACAGAAGAGACATAAGGGACTCTAGGTCAATGGTCCACTATAAATACCATATATCATTGTCAGGGCTCTGGATCCGAAATCTTGGCAATCAGAGAGAAAAAAAATTATTCTCGTATTAACTGCGCTTAGAACTTTGATTGTATTTTCTTAAACTCTCGCTTCAATTCTTCGTTAATAGAATGACCAGCTCCGATTTATCCCCATTAGTATTCGTATTATTAACATTGGCGATTTCATACATCAACAGACATTACCACCCGAATATGTACGTAGATTAAATAAAGTAAAAAAATTAAAGTTATATTGTATTTATGATTTTATTGTAGGAGGTAAAAATTTGTGGCACTACCTAGAGGTATTGAATATGAAAATATGAAAAAAAACATACAAACGTTAAGGAAAAAATAAAGGCGAAACCAAAATCTATTTTCTTAACTCTTTGAAACCTCCGCATGGTGACGGGATTTGTGGTTACAAGAATCCCAGGATACAACACGTTCACAACTGGGTTTGTTATCATTTAAACACACTGGCTCTACACAAATATACGCTACGATACTCTCGAGAACATTTACTTTGTGACAGAGAGTGATTATTGGAGTTTTGGTGTTCTAATTCTTTTCTCAACTTCGTCCATATGTGATGAGTGGAATGTGTGTTTATATAGAAGTCTCACTACAAGGAAATGATTGATTTCCTACCGTAGAAATCGAAGGAAATTAGTAAGAAACAACGGTTTCTTACCATTTTCCTACGAAAAATGAAGGAGGAAATAGCCCGAAGGAAATCAAAATTAGTGAGAATTTGGAAGAAAATATCTTTCAAAATTCCTACAAAACTATTTTCGAAGGAAATCTCGTAGGAAAAAAGAAAGAACAGTGAAAGAGAGTATCGTCTATTTTCCTTCCATATATTCAATGGAAACTATTTCCTTCCGTTTTCCTTCTAATTATTTCCTTTACTTTTCCTTCCAAATATTTCACTCCAAATTCCTTCGAAAATTTAATACTATTTTCCTACCAAAACTTCATTCTTTTTTCTAAATCAAACCCCCAATTAACTTTCCAATTAGTTTTGCATTTTTATAAATTCAAAATTTATTAACAATTGAAACAATATATAATCCCAGATACAGTTTTACGATCCATACAATTTTTAACTTTTTATATATATATATATATATATTAAAATTAAGATCCCTTAATGGGCTAGGGCTCGGCCGATTACAATGAGGACACAGTTACAAAACGGAAGCAATCGGAAAAGCTCGCCGGAATCATATCGGGGGCTCGAGTCTTGCTGTATAACCGGAGGCAGAGAGTCAGGGCATTAGCTCCGGCGGATTCATGGCCACGGCTTTGCGGTAGACACGGCGGCTTGGAAAGACCCGGCGAGAATCTATCCCCTCCAACCAACACCGGCAAAAGACCTTTCAAACCGGACCGGTGAAAACCACCACGGCAGATACAAAGGTTGTCGGCTCAGGCAAACCCTCTTTCACCAGATCCAGAGGTTGTCGGCTCAGTCATTTTTTCTCAGATCCAAATCTGAAACACAAACAAAAACACAGAAACATCGAATATGAAATCGATCAATTCCATCAACTCAACGAAATGAAAAAACTAAACAAAAATAAGGTAATAGTCTAATAGATCGAAATCGTGGCATTGAGAGAACCCACAGCTGTAGAGGATCGAGATATGGTGGTGAACGGCAGCGGAAGCTTCGAGATATGATGGTGGTGAACGACGGCTCGAAAAGTACTTGTGAATTCTTTGTTCATCATCATCTCGTTTGTCACAAGACTGAAATTGACGACATGAGTGTGTTTCTAAAAAAAAACTAAAGAAACTTGTGTTTCATCGGTGGAGTAGAAGAGACAGACATAGGAGAAGAAGAGAGAAAGGAAGAAGAAGAGATAGGCCGTTGGATTCAATATATCAACGGTGGACAGTGCAATCCTTGTTTCAGTATATTAGCCAATAAGAAGCTTTCACTAATTATTATATTAATGTGTTAGAAAACCTTAATTATATGAATTTTAATGGAAACCAGTATGTCTGTTTTAAAATTTTATTTGAAAATAATCTTCACATATTTGAGTTAAATAAATAAATTCTTTGGTTAGTGTTTTGGGATTAAGAAAATGACTTAATTTAAAACTTTAAGGATTAAGTTTGAAAAAGTTTATTGATTTTTCTAAAACAAAACTAGAACTATAAGTAGTAGAGATTTAAATTTATAATTAAATAGATAAAAAAATTATTTTGTAATATATATATATGTGATTTTAAATTTATAAGTAAATGAATTTAATAAATAAAACCTACAATTTTCCTACAACTAACTTTTTTGTAGGAAGTTGGTAGAAATTATTTCTTCAATCAGTAGGAATTTGGAAGGAAACATATTTCGTAAGAAATTGGAAGGAAACGTTTCTACGAGTTTCCTACAAAATATCTTCGGTATATTTTTCGTAGGAAATTAGAAAGAAATATTCCTACCAAATCCCTAGCCCTTCTTTTCCTATTTAATTCGTTCCATTTTCCTACAAATTTTTCTACGATTTTACGTTTTGAAAGAATTTTGTAGGAAATTTCCTACGAATTTCTCACAATTATATTTCGTAGGAATTTTCCTTTCAATTTCCTTCGATAACTGTTTTTTGTAAAATAATTATAAGTTTTTAGTAGGAAATTTGTCTTACCAAAACTTTGGTAGGAAATTTAGTAGTATTTAACCATGTTTTCTTGTAGTGTCTGGATTACTTGGATTTGAAATTAATTATCCATAATTTTACGATGTCTATCGCAAATCTAGGAGGTGGGCAACATGAAAAAGCGAATATTTCTCAAATAAATCCAACTCTCCACTTGATCACAAAACCAAAGAGACCGAGTCTCATGGAGACGTGAAACACAAATTTGACTCTGTTCATTATGACCCACTCCTCTTGGAACTCCAACTTGAACAAAGCCAAAACATTAAGACCCAATTTCTCATTCACACATTCAACTTTACTAAATTCCCTTAGCTTAAGTAAATTAAGGTCCAACAATCATGCACACGAATAGAAATTACAAACTAGACATAGGAAGACTAAAAAAAACACTTTTACAAACTAGACTTGACTAAACTAGACTAGACAGACGTTCGAGAATATACGAAAATGTTATTATATCTTAAAAGTAACATTTGTCAGCTTTGAACCCATCATTTTAATATCTGTCGGATTTACTTGGTCAGGAGGTGAACATGATGTCTTGAATCATCTAGATTTTAATGTAAACCTAGACAGCAGGTATCGCGCAACAACATTTTTTCATAAAGATTTAGCTCTTTACTGTGTCCATTCTGGCCTTAGATATTCCTGGATTCATAAATGAACATGGATAATATAACCTCTCTTTCATTCTCCTAGAAACGGTCCCATTTCACACTCACTAGGTGATCTCCCATCAGTTTTGTTTTAGAAGCATCCTGTAATACTCCACGAATATCTCAAAACTGAGGTATGTCATTAAAAGCTAATGCTTAACCTCAATTTATAAAGGTAACACTGTTTACTTTTTATCTTTGGGAAATGGGTATAGACATAGGCTTACAATGTTCAACTCAAACTCAACTAGATTTCATTTTCCTTTTGAACCTAGATCTTGGGATTTCCAATCTCATAGGTGGGGTTTCCATCAAGCAGAATTTTTATTTACAAGCTATCAATTCCTCTTGATAATCCAATGATTTAATCAATTAATCAATGTACGAAAATAGCTAATTGCTATAATAGTGTACACATTATATTGAAACTGATTATAGACTAACCCTTCAACATTTCATTCATCTTATGCTACATAAATAAAAAATATTTTGTACAATCATTAAAGAGAATTACAAAATTAAATCACACCAATTTATGTGAATTAAAACTATATATATATTTTCCATTTTCTCATGTTGGTGATAGCGTTTTTGGTGAGTCATGCTAGGACGTAGATCTCACGCAAATCTCACATTAATCTTTTTACTCACTTTACATCTATATTAACATTTTTGAAGTATATTTTGTGTTATGTCCTTTGAGTTTTGTTTATTTAAAAAGTTATTTACAACATTAATCCCTAAAATATTTCCAGATTTTGTTTCCTAAATATTTTACATTTCATTCAAACTAGAAAAAATAACAGCAATCAATATGGAAATAAAACTATCATATATTTAATCACACATTCTGTTGTGTTTTGAAGATATTCTAAATCTGAATCCTTCGCAAACAAAGAAAACAACAATTTGATTCCTATTTTGTTTTCCAAAACCTCAAAACTTCGATTGACATTTATTTAAATATTATAATTAACATATATAAAATTAATAGAATTTTTTATTATTACGAATATGTAAAATTAAAAAAGTTTAAAATACTATATAATGTGGTTATATAGTAGATGAGTTATAAAGAGGACATGTTGGAGTTAATTAAAATATTATTAAATTTGTGTTAATGCGGGTTAAATCCTCATTTAATTATTTATCAACACTATTAATATTAGAATATTTGACATAAAATCAAGTTGATTTAACTAAGATTGTATAAAATAATTAAATCATTAGAAAAAATGTGACTTATTCACAGCGTATAAATTACTGATTATGTATTTAGATCCTTTATTTTTTGTTATAATAATTAAAAATCAAAATAGAATCTCAAACACTAAACAAAACAAACAAAATATAACAAACAAATGGTCATGAAGTGTATTGCGGATTAAATAAATAATGTAAATATTTAACCGCACAACAACCGGAAAATTTAGTTATTCTTCTATTTACAAAACATATAATATTTAACAAATAGATACAATATAAATATAAACTATAATAAAAATTATATGCCTGCAGTATACTGCAGGTTAAAATCTAGTTCTCGAATTAAAAAGCATGTCGTGCCAAAGTAAAAAAGACTTCACCAAATGAAAACAAAACTGAAATTTTTATTATTAATAAAAGAGAAACCAACTACAACTTATTCTTCTCTTTCGAGACTACAACTTATTCGTCTTCGACGTGGAAAGCTTCGCTTACATCATTGTTGTAGACACCTTAAATAACCCATGTGTACATTAAGGTTCGGAGTCGTTTCAAGGTGTGATGAGCTTGTCTAAAGTTTTTAAATAAAGTTATCTCACCATGCATCATAGAATTAAAAATAAGGACCTTGATTCTATCTACTTTATTCAGTATGTTTTAGGTTCTGAGATCCCATCTTCACACCTCTTTTTCATACTTTGTTCTTGATTGTTTGCTTGAGGGCAAGCAAAGAATAAGTTTGGGGGAATTGATATGTCTATATTTTGTCTCTCCTTAGAATGTATTCGTCATGCATTTAGCTAGGATAACTCATTATTTTACATCATTTTCTAGTCTCTTTTATACATTTTGCATGTTTAGGTAGTTCTTGCATTATCTATGCATACATTGTGCATTTTAGAGTATTTTAAGAGTTTAGGAGATGTCCAGACTGTTGGAACCGAATGGAGGCTGAGACATGCGACTCGACCAATGCTCCCGGGAGAGAAGCAATGTGACTCGACCGACATTCGACTTGGACGTGCTCCCAGGAAGAAGCACCAGAATCCCACTCGATCCATCATGCCTGGAATGGATGTCATCCCACTCGACCAACCACGCCAGACATCCGACTTCTTCTACCTCTTTGATCGAGTCGAGTGAATATTTTACGTTAGGATTCAGCTTTCGATGTCTTCATTAAATTTGTAGAGAATTGAGTCATCTTTTCAATTCTGTTTATTTCAAGCCAATCGGAGGTGTGGTTCAAGATTTATTATTGTTTTAGTGGATGCATATACACCCAGCTCGAGCCGACATCACTCCACTCGACCTAGCTCGAGCCGACATCACTCCAACCCCCCCGCGCATCACTCAAGCCACCTCGTTCGAGCCAACCTCCCCGCGCATCACTCGAGCCACCTCGTTCGAGCTGCTCTTCACACGTTCCACTCTACCTCACTCAAGCCACCTCGTTCGAGCCGCTCATCAGGTGCATCACTCGACCTAGCTCGAGCTGCCTCGCTTCCACTCGACCGACACGCACCGACTCAATCGCACATGCCAGGAAGACGCTCCGTCTCACACCCTTCAGGAGATTCCCAAACCGACTATTTACCTTGTCGTTTTAAGTTTTAGGACTTTACATGTTTTTACTATAAATACATTTTGTTAAGTCTTTGCTGAGGACATCTCTTATCTCGTTTTTGTTCTTTTCCTTAAGGTTTACCTAGCCACCTAAACGTTTTGAGACTTTGTAATCAGATATCTTTGAGTTTATTCAGTTTTTGCATTTGTTTTCTTCTACAAAGTTGTTCATCCCATTTTTATCTATCTAATGATGCTTGATTCTATGTTTTCTGAGTTTGTATCGTTGATGATGATTTCTAGATCCGAGTAGTTTTAGAGTTCTTGAGGATGGGATAGATTAGGTGGAGGATCGTAGTATGTAGGGTGTTTAAGCTTAGATTTGTATGATTCTCTTCTAGACTAGAGTTAGAATTACTAGTTTCTCTCTGATCAATTGGAACTAGGTCTTAGACATTTCCACACCCAAAAGGTGTTTGATGAAATGTCTGATCAACTAGTGCCAGAGACTTACATTCCTAGCCTAAGAGATTAGTTGTCTAGGATGTTTGTTGACGTGAATGAACTCGTTTGTCATGCCTTCTTGATCATGTTTCTCTAGCGAGAGGTTTGGAAGTGGTTGAGTCTGAGTAGCTTCTGTCAAGAGATTGGATTAGCTAAGTCATGATGTTCATTGTTTAGGGATAGTTTGCTTGTGGCATGTTAAACACTCTGTAGACTAGGATACTCTACCGACATCAATTACTCCCATCCTTAGGACTTTATCTTCCTGATTGATATTGCATTCCTAAGACCGTTTCTGATATTGCTATTTATTTCATGCTTAGAATCCTTTTTGCTTTTACTTATTCATGTTCGCTTCTTGTCATGCATTTTCGTTTCTAGTTCTGTAGTTCATTTATGTTTTGCATTCTGATCATTCTAGGATTGTTAGATAAAAAACCACTCTTAGAATTGGCTTGAATTGTGATACGTTGATTGCATCTTGATTGTTAGCAACATCCCAACAAACGAGTTGACCTGTAGTACTACAATCACATAAGGTTAATTGATACCTACTAGGAGACACAAAAATCATAGTATCACTTTTACCAATTATAATGAATTTGACATGTGTTCTATATTTCTCTCTTTTGAATTGTATAGGACCTAAGAGAGAACAGTTGCTATTTCTGAGCCTGAAGTCTGAATTATGAAGATTGAATGTGTAGTATTTCCTACTGATATCTCTATATATTATCTATGTTTTGCATTAGACTTGGATTTCTAAGAAACTTTTCTACCATGTCTTCTTTTTCTTAAGTATTTTCTTTGTCATATGAATTTGAGAATGATGATTGTACTCCATATTTATCTATTAAGATGTTTGGATATGAATTTCAGATGTGAAATTTGCAGGTTTCAACTAACATTTGCTTGTAATTTTTACGCGTATTGCATTACAAATCGTGTACACATGTGTTTTTTTTAGTATAAACGGTAAAGTTTACCCGAACCGGTCGAAACCCAGTTTTTCGGATTTTTACTGGTTATGAGATTTCAAACCCGTACCGAGCCAAACCCGATAAAACCCGAACCAGAACTGAACCAAAATTTTTTATTTATACTATTGGGTCCTACATTCGCTTACCCATAAAACCCAAACCCGACCGGTTCCTACTCGAATCCGACCCGAGTACCCGAATACCCGTGGCTAGTACCTGCACTCACACAACAAATGACAAGCAAGCATATGAGAAAATCAGATATAGGTACATATAATGCAGCTCCTTGAAAGTGGACGCACTTACATTTTTTTTAGTGCAACATAAAAGTTGAGTTCCTTATTAGTCACATAAGTCAATGGAAATATAAACAAGCAGATTTTTGAAAGGACATAAAAACCAAACACTAGATAGATGAAATTAAGGCACAAAAATGGTCAGATGCTATAATTATGTACCACTGACTCAGAAGTTCGAAGGAGCTATACGTTACTAAGTTAGTGTTCCTATAATTACTTCATAAACAACTGAAAGGACCGACTTTTTTTTTAATAATAAATAATAAATAAGAAAATATATAAATAAACTACAACTAGTGGTCCCATACCCACTAGCCACTTAACCACAATCACAATCAACAGCAGAATAATAATACCAATAACAATATCCAATATATCCAATAATAAAACCAATACTATAGCATAAGCAATATCCACCTCTAGTAACTTGTCCATCGAAGAACCTCTAGTAACTTGTTTCTTAGGAAAACTTCCACAAGATAGCTTATTACAAAGTTAGCTTTTCGCTTAGCAATTCTCCATATCAAATCATCAATACGAACGTAATAAAACAAACAAGTACCATACGTTCGCACATTCCGATTCACCGCGTCAAATGCTTTGCAAGCCGCCAACTCAAACCTCTTGCCTTGTCTCCCTCAGCAAGTTTACCAAAACCTTGAATCTTGCAACCCTGTCCATCTCCAATGAACGTAATCCAACATCGTCGCAATGATTAGATTATCCTGCCATGAAGGCTTCTCGTGAACTTATGAATCTGGCAAACATGTCTTTCCCGGCTCAGACCTGCTGTAACTCCCCTTCCCAGGACTCCAGCACTACCGGACTCACAATCCTGGCGAAACAGCCACACATTCATAACCGCTCTGGTTCATAAAACGCTGACCCATTGGTCAACACATCTAAAACCCGAGATTAAACCACCGTCAATCTCTCGAGGTCTACATTCAATCGGGTTGTTTATACTCACGTCCTATGTATTTCTTGCTCCCAAATCCAACACCCTTTGGTCGCAACCTTCAAGCCCTACCGATCTCACTCTCTGACCATCGTCTTCGAGTTATACTGTCTCACTCTTGGAACACAATCCTCAAGATCTCGGTATCAGGGGAACTACTCATCTCCTCAGGGGAACATAATCCCCTCTACCACTCTCGGAGCCCCCAGCCCCTCGAGCTATCGGTATTCAGGAGGATCACCAGCCCCTCGGAGCAACAATCCTTAACCACTATAAACATCTCCCGACCAAAAGTACCTCATGTGGTCCAAGTATAACATTGCAATGTCACGCCTGCCCACTCAACTTCTAATATCCAACTGGATTAACCACCAAGCTGCAAAAATATCTGCTCCAACTGCATATATCCACCTCTCCGCCTCTCTAGGCTCGATACCTCTTGAGAATAATCTCATACCCATCATCTACAACTGCTCATCCTATTAACATAAGATGTAAACTCCTCAACATCAGCAGCCCTCGGCTGCACCCCGCCACATGCGGTACAACTGGAGCCTGCACTGGTACCCCTCTTGGTAACCGCTCCAACAGCACGCCAATAGATCCGCCAAGCGATCATCTCAACCCTGGCTCCACCTGCTGCAACCCCACACCTGGGTTCCCAGCACCCCCGGCATTCACACTGGCTAGCCCTCTCTGGTCCCTCCTGATACGCTTGCGACCCTCTGACGTACCTCCTCGTGGAACTCTGGACCACACACTCGCTGGCCTCGGTACCCGCTCGACCATGACCACGACCACGTCCCCGTCCACGACCAACAACTCAAACACCTTTAACCACTGCACTTCCAAGAACAGAGGCTAACAAGCAATCTTAACATAACACAAAAACACAAAAAACACAAACTCACCGTGGAATCACACTGTAGGCTCGAAGAGGATGTTCTAGGACTCCATGCCACACACAATTGACTAGCTCACATAATCAATCAAAGCATGCAAATCCCAAACATCTACAGCACAAAGCCTAGTGAACCCAAACCTAGAACCGTAAGGGCTCTGATACCAAAATGAAAGGACCGACCTTTTTAAAAAAAAATAATAAATAATAAATAATAATATATATATAAATAAACTATAACTAGTGGTCCCATATCCACTAGCCACCTAACCACAATCACAATCAACAGCGGAGTAACAATACCAATAACAATATCCAATAATATCCAATAATAAAACCAATACTATAGCATAAGCAATATTCAATAACAAGATAACCAATAATCCAATAACCAATCATCAGAAAACATGAAACCAACAACCTAACAATGTTTCTAATGACTCAACTCTAGCAACCTAACAATGACAGACAACATCCAATCGATTCCCTAGAACATGCTCCTCTTCATCGCCTTGATTTTACGGTCACACTTTGCCTTTACCTACACCACAAACACATATTGAGATGCATGAATATTTGATAAACACTCAGTGAGGCAATCCTCCCATCTACTGGGCTATACACACAAGCAACAATGATTCCAATGTTCCAAACAAGCAACAAACAAGACAAACAAACTAGGAAATCGAACATCGTCTCACTGGAAGGGAGGTGTCGACCGACACCAGCCAAGTGTCGACCGACACTGGCCTTGGTGTCGACCGACACTATCCCACAGTGTCGATCGATGCCCAATTTGCTGGTGTCGACCGACACCAAGTAGTGTCGATCGACACTTTTTCTGCAACTGCGATCCGCACGAAGTCGAGAGTCGAATCTCGCTCCCAAATCTCCTCCAAATCATCCAATACTCGAAACCCAAGCCTTACACATCCGTAGGAACCTGTATCAACCAATCCCAGCAAGAAAAACACACAAACAAGCAACAAACAAGCAAGAACAAGGAAATCAAAGGCTTAGATTAGCCATGGTCATGCACTCACCTCTCTGCAGAAAGATTCTGACCAATAAGAACAAATTCCCTCACTCTTAGCAAGCTTCTAGCACTTTTCCAGCCTTAGATCTCCCAAGAACAGCAAGGAATCTCACCAATCTCTCTCAAAAGCTCAATAACAATGTTTTCTCTCTTTTCTTCTTAAAAACAAACAAACGGCGACAAACACCACTTCCAAAACCCTTCTGGTCGACAATTCCTTTAAATATCTCGGTTTAGTGGTTTTTCTTAAACCAAACTGACCAAAATCGACAATTAAATCAATTCGATCGAACCGGAAAAATAATGGTGTCCACCGACACCCTCACCCAAAACGTACAAATTGGTTTGCGGGTGTTACAACAACACACTAACGTGAATCTTGGAAAGGATCATAGCATCCATAGATTTCATCAACACACAGATTTTTTCAATAATTGACTACTTTGTCTATAAGAATCTTTAATCTTATCCAACCTTTAAAACCCATTCCTGCTGCAAAATAGATGTTTAATCTCTCGTTTAGAGAAAATCTCAAGGATTGTAAATTCTACTATTTTTGAGATTAGTTAGGGAGGAAAAGGCATACGTGAGTGCTCGGAAATGGTCACAGATTTCTCCGTTAATCTGCTCCAAATTAGGGCTCATCGGGACAAAACCCACAAATTCCACAAAACCCGTTACTTCTTTGATAAAAAATCAGCAGATCAGTCCAAATCAAGCTCATCCAAAAATAAAACCACCGCAAAATCCTCAAGTTTCAAGCTTCTTTCACCTTCATCAGAGAAAAAATCACCATATTCAAAGCTATTGACCAAATCAAAACAATCGAGAAAGAAATCAAACCATTCCTACTCTACAACAAAGAAGACGAAGATTTTGTTAGCTAAATCAGAGATCTACCAACTAAATTCCAAAGATCCTTGATTCTAGATCTAGAACGAATCACAACCACATCGAAGAACTACATCAACAAAGCCAACAAAGATATTACCAGAAACTTCAAACCCTACTTTGGCAACAAATACCACCAACCATAGAATCATGATCAGATTCACTACAAAATTGCCTAATTCTTCAGTTAAAAGCCACAAGAATCATGTCGAGAATCTCAAATCTGAGATCGGAATTGATACACGATCTTGATGGAAGCGTCGGTAGAAGCTTTGCTGGAAGCTTCACTGAAGATATTATTGGACATGCAAAAAAATTAAAATCAATATTTTATTCTTAAAATAAAAATAATAATAATGCTACTTTTAGAACATTTGAGCATGTGTGCTAATTTTGGAAAAGAAACCTAAAATGGTGCTATCCTAGGGTATTTCTCTTTATATTATGTTATGTATATTTTTATAAAGTTAAGTAACCTGTTTTTTAATCTATATATGTGTTTGATATTATTTATAACTAATTAAACTTAAAATAATTTATTAATAAGTGGAAAAATGTTAATTAATTTTAGTTATATTAAATTTTAAACATGTTAATTAATTACAAAAGTAAGAGTTGCAATATAATTTAAAATTTGAATTAAAAAAAAACAAAATAATAAATGTGACATGCCGATGTGTCATTATTGGAGAGACTCCCTTCACCCTTTATATTTGACATTTTGTTTTTATTTTTATTTTAAATTGGGAATTCTTATTAGAAAAAAAAAAGAGTAAATTAGTAGGCACAAACATAAGAGATTGGATCAGGGAAAACCCTAATTTCTACTTTGAGAGACCTAAACTAGTGGCTTTCGTTATCCTTGGGAGATCCGATCACATAGAGAGAGAAATTGATGATGTCCGATCTTCCTTTCGATTTAGTCGAGGAAATACTTTACAGGGTTCCAGCCACATCTTTGATACGATTACGATCTACTTGCAAACGATGGAATGCTTTGTTCAAAGAGCGCAAATTCACCCAGAACCACTTACGTAAAGCAGCCAAGGACTCTATGGTTCTCATGTTAAAGGAGCGTAGGGTTTGTCCAGTGAGCGTCAATCTTAATGTATCTCCTCCGTCTATAGAGTTTCGAGATTCCCTTGGCCTAAATGATTCCCACTCTACTTATGAACAAGTTGATATAGTCAAAGTTTGTCACTGTGATGGTTTGTTGTTATGCACAACCAATGACAATAGACTCGTAGTTTGGAATCCGAGCTTGGGGGAAACCAGGTGGATCCAACTCAAAGATGATTACAAGAGATACTACAACTCCAATTTCACGCTAGGATATATCCAAAACAACGAATCTTGCCGTAGCTACAAAATCTTGTGGATATATTGTGAGACAGAAGTTTGGAGGTTTGAAGTATATGACTTTAGCTCTGATTCATGGAAAGTTCTTGATGACATCAATCACAAATCCTCCATCATAATAGGACGTGGCCTGTCTTTGAAGGGAAATACTTACTCCCTTGCGTTTGATCTTGAAGAAAAATCTAAAATGTTGTTTAGTTTTGATTTTGCAAGAGAAAGATTTAATCGTTTGTGTCTTCCGCATTTCCAAGATGTTCGTCAGATGGTTCTATCAGTTGTTAGAGAAGAACAACTCTCGGTATTAAATTGGAACCGTAGTACGTCAAAGATGGAGATATGGATAACTAATAACATCGATACTGAAGCTACGCTGTCGTGGAGACTGCACTTAGACAGTACTCGCCCTAATTGTCCTGTTCCAGTTATCTTCTCAAGTCTATTATTCGACGAAGAGAAAAGAGTTGTCTTGTGTTGTAATGTCAATGATAATGGGACCAGCAAGGACATGGTATGCATTATCGGAAAGGACGATAGACATTACACAGAAATCCCGTATGTGGTATCTACAAGCATACCACTGTTGCTACTCCTCCCGTCACAAAAATGGCGTATATTTTTGTTCAATTATGTTCCCAGTTTGGTTCAAATCGACATTTCCAGTAAGGTAGATTGAAAAGAAACCAAAGAAACTAGTCTCTTTATTTTTTTTGTTTTTTTTTTTTTTTAAATTTTAATTTTCTTAATTTTTGTTTTAAAGTCAATCTCGTTTGAATAATTTAATAATGAATTGTTTTTTTTGTATGGAAATTCTAAAAAATAGTACAAATATAAGTTTTTCCTCCAAACATAGCACACACACACTTAAATGTTCCAAATTTAGCATAAATTATATATTCTTAAGATATAATATATTATATAAAAAATTGTGATATTGCACAATATCACTGTGTTCTCTCTCACACCTCCCTCTCCTCCAAAGAAAACCTTAGAGATTTGATGAGAGATTATGAAATTATGAAACCACTAGATCCGAAATTAGCAGAGAAATCTATGAGATTGTGTGATGGCAGAGAGAATTGAGTTGTGATTTATACGTCGGTCTGCTGCGTGCGGTGGACATTGGAGGCGTGTAATGCCGTGAGAACTGTGATTGAAAATTTTGGTGTTGTGGTATGTGAGAGAGATGTGTCGAATTAGAGAGAGGTTAAATATGCAAAACCATCAGCGACGAAGCTGTGGTTTACATAACCGTCAAGCGAACGTCACAGCTGTTCTGTTGGCGTTAGCGCTTGATGTTACCCCGGACGACGGCCGTGACTCACGTACATACAGACGGGACTGGAACTGAAGGAATCAGATCTATACGGCTCCAACAAACGATCAGATCGGGTGGAAGAGATTCACGAGGAGATGCTCGACTCGTTAGACTCCTAATACGATGAAGATAGAGGCGGAAGAGGTTCACGAGGAGATGCTCGACTCGTTAGTCTCTTGGTTGATGAAGGCCGAAGGTGGATCGATGTAGCGACATGCAAGGGATGGATCTCCTTGTGATACGACTAAGCTAGAAGGTTTCGAACCCGGTTCGAGAAGCTTCTATGGTTTCGTTTCAATCGCTGAAAATGAGAGAGATAAAGGAACAACTTTGATTTTTATTGCTAGTCTGCCTTTACATTTTTGGATATAGGTCCTTTAACTAGGCTAGCCATTCATTACAAGGGGACTCCCCAAACCCTAAACACCTAGCTAAAATAAAAACGCAGCGTTCCGAAGAAGTTTTTAAAGATAACGGTCACAAAGAAAGAAAGCAAAAGATAGGATGGCCACGTGGCCGGGAGTGGTCCACGGCCGTGACCATGCACTAGGGATCATAGTCTTGTTAAAACCTTCTTGGTAAACCCATTGGGACAAACCCAAGGTAGGAAAAAGAGTACTATTCCCCTTAATGACTTGGAGGTCTTCACCCTTGTGTAATGGTGAAGACCGAGAAAGGAACCTCGGTCGACCGTCCGGCGGCTTGAATGGCTCCATGCTCGAACTCTTCTTGGTCTCGGACGAATGCTTAGACAAAGACGAGGCACTTCTTTTTGGCGGCACTGGCTGCTGTTCGGCTCCTTGTGGTCACTCCGGGGATCAAATTTGGTGCAAGGGTCGATGGCCATCTTGATCCGGTCGTGACCGCGTCCGTGTCTTCCTGTCCGGTTCCGTCCTGGTACGCGTCCTGGTCCGGGTCGTCGTCCTAGGTTCCATCATTCCCTCCCTCTTGAAAAGGTTTTGCCCTCAAAACATCTTCCTCGGTACCTGCGTCAAACGGGGCCAAGTCAGAAACATTAAACGATGTCGATGTCAAGTACTCATCTGGTAGCTCGAGGCGGTAGGAGGTTTCGTTGATCCTCTTAAGCACTCGGAACAGGCCATCTCCACGCGAGCTTAGCTTGTCTTTCCTCTTCAATGGGAACCGCTCTGGACGTAAATGTAACCAAACCAAGTCGCCCTCCTTGTACACAATGGTCTTGCGGCCTTTGTTGGCCGTTCGCTCATAATGTTCGGTTTGCTTCTCGATGCTGGCCCTTACGTCCGCATGAATCTTCTTCATGAGCTTGGCCTTGCTTTCTCCGTCTTGGTTCACTACGTCGTCAGGTGGTAAAGGTAGCACGTCCATGGGGGTAAGAGGTTTGAAACCATATGCAACTTCGAACGGCGACTTCTTAGTAGTGCGGTGAACGGCCAGATTGTACGCAAACTCCACCAAGGGCAGACACTCAACCCAGTTTTTCCTGTTACCGCTTATAGTGGTCCGTAGTAATGCTCCAAGGGTGCGGTTGACGACCTCTGTTTGGCCGTCCGTCTGCGGGTGATACGCGGTAGAATAAAAAAGCCGCGTGCCTAGCTTCCTCCACAAAGTTCTCCAAAAATGACCGAGGAACTTGGGTTCTCGGTCGGACACGATCGTGCGGGGCAGGCCGTGCAGCCTTACTACTTCGCGGAAGAACAGATCGGCGATATTGGTGGCGTTGTTGGTCTTGTTGCAAGGTACGAAGTGTGCCATCTTGGAGAATCGGTCCACTATGACAAAAATAGCGTCCTTCTTGTCGCATGGGGGAAGACCAAGGACAAAATCCATTGATAGGTCAACCCACGGGCTTGAAGTGATCGGCAGCGTGTAGAGGCCATAGGGACGCGTAGTTGACTTGGCCGCCCTGCACGGAATGCAACGGCCACAAAACTTTTCCACCATGCACTTCATCTTAGGCCAATAGAAATGCTCCTTCAGAACGGCCATTGTCTTGGCCACGCCAAAGTGTCCCGTAAGCCCATCTCCGTGTGCCTCCCTCATCCATCCACTTGGGATGCATAGCCGCCTCCCTTTGAACAGAAACCGTCATGCACATTGAACTTGGTGTAGTTGCCTTTGCCGTGTTCTCGATAACACTCCGCATACTCAGGATCGGTGGCGTAAACGTCCTTGATGCTCTCAAACCCGAGGATTCGTGCGTCCATGGTGGTGATCAGCGTGTGGCGTCGGGAAAGAGCGTCGGCGACCACATTTTCTTTTCCCTCTTTATACTTGATAATATAAGGGAAAGTTTCAATAAACTCCAGCCACTTGGCGTGCCTCTTCTTAAGGTTGGTTTGCCCTCGCAAGTGCTTCAACATCTCGTCATCGGTGTGAATGATGCACTCCTTGGCCAGGAGATAGTGTTGCCAGGTTTCCATGGTGCGAACTAAGGCGTATAAGTCCTTGTCATAGGTCGGATAATTGAGTGTCGGTCCGCTGAGCTTCTCACTGAAATACGCAATAGGCTTGCCTCCTTGCGTCAGAACGGCACCGATGCCTACTCCGGATGCATCACACTCCACTTTGAACGTCTTGCTGAAATCGGGAAGGGCCAATAGTGGTGCTTGCGTCAACCGCCTTTTAAGGTCGTGATTCTTTTTGATGGTGGCGCGGCGCTGCTACCAAACTAAAGTCTCACACGAACCGCCTATAGAAACTGACCATGCCATGGAAGCTTCGAACTTGACTGATGTTGGTTGGGGTTGGCCACTCTTCAATGGCCTTGATTTTTTCATTATCCACTTTAAGCCCCTGCGCACTCACAACAAAGCCTAGAAAAACAAGTTCAGTAGCTCCGAACACACACTTCTTCAAATTAGCAAAAAGCTTGTTATCCCTAAGAGTGTTCAAGACTAAGGACAAATGTTCTAAATGCTCTTCAAGACTTTTTCTATAAACAAGAATATCATCAAAGTACACCACCACAAATTTGTTAATGTAAGCCCTACGAACATCATTCATCAATCTCACAAAGGTGGAGGGAGTATTAGACAAACCGAATGGCATTACCAACCATTCGTACAAACCTTGCTTGGTTTTGAATGCGGTCTTCCACTCATCTCCCTCTTTCATCCTCACTTGATGATAGCCACTTTAAAGGTCTATCTTTGAGAATATGGTGGAACCGCTAAGTTCATCAAGCATGTCATCCAGGCGTGGGATCGGATGACAGTACTTGATGGTGATGTTGTTCACCGCTCGACAATATACGGACATGCGCCATGTCCCATCCTTCTTTGGGACCAACAGGACCGGCACCACACACGGACTCAGGCTCTCTCGCACGTAGCCTTGCTTCATAAGATCGACGACTTGACGCTCGAGCTCCTAAGCCTCTTCGGGGTTCACGCAGTACGCGGGTCGGTTAGGTAGTTGTGCACCGGGTAACAAATCGATCTGGTGCTCAATGCCTCGCAATGGTGGTAGACTGTGCGGTAGTTCTTCCGAAAAGACGTCCTGATATCGCCGTAGGAGTGACTTGATCACGGCCGGAACGACGTCCTGTTCATGTTCTGTACTAACAACATCTTTAAACACCATCAATAACACTTGACAAGCAGAGTCACTAAGTGATCTCCGAACAACACTAGCATTGATCAAAAAGTTCATTTTAGCGGCTGGATCCTTAGACAATTTCGTTTGCATTTCACTGACTTGCACAGGACTCAAAGGTTTCAAACAAATACGCTTGTTATCATCCACAAAAGAATATTGGTTGGTGTGGCCACAATGAGAGGTCCTTTTGTCAAACTGCCATGGACACCCCAAAAGGAGGTGGCTAGCTTGCATTGGCACCACATCACACAAGATTTGGTCTTTGTAAGGGCCCACACTAAACGGAAACATGACTTGTTCATTGACTTGAATCATGGTTTTGTCATTCAACCATTTGAGTTTATAGGGTTTCGGGTGGCTTGTGGTATTAAGAGATTATTTCTTGACCATGTAGGAACTTGCAATATTAGTGCAAGATCCACCATCGTTGATCAAGCCACAAACCTTTCCACTTACAGTGCAACGCGTATGAAAAATGTTGTCTCTCTGATGCGTATCGTCCGGTGCTTGGCTAGTGTTGAGGACTCGTCGAATCATGAGTAGTTCTCCCTCGTCTGGCTCGGCTACGGCTTCTTCGATATCCAAGGTGTCGTCCTGCTCGTCTGTGTCATCGCCATTCATAGACTCAATTTCTCGGGTTAAGGCATTCTCAGGCATAATGCCTTCGGCCTTGAAACTTGTAACACACGATATCTCTTCTTCTCCCTTCGGTCTGTTGCGGCTTCGGTTCGTTACGTGCGTCCCTGGTCGGCTCCCTTGTCTTGAACCGCGAATTAATGGCAATGGCCTTGGACTTATCTTGGCTGCAATTACTTCCTGCCGTTGGCGATGAATTAGGCGACCAACTTGGCGTTCCTTGAACGCGAGCACGGTTGGTGCTGCTGATCTTCTTCTTGATCTGTTGCTCAACTTGCATCGCGAGATGTAGGAGCTCTTAGAAAGAATTGTACGTTATACACTCCACTTTTCTTGCTATTCGATCTTGAAGGCTGCCTAGATACTGTGCCATCATGCCTTCTTTGGTGTTGGCAATCTCCAATCAGTTGCGGAGATGTTCGAACTCTTCGTAATATTCCTCAACATTTTTGGCTCCTTGAGAGAGCTTGCGGAACCTTTGCTGGAGGTCTCGGTGGTACAAAGGTGGCACATATCGGTGCCTCATGTCGTTCTTCATGGCTTCCCAGTGTGGTAAAGCCCGTTCTCCGTTTCTCCTTTGGTCAGCTTCACTCCGGTCCCACCATGTAAGAGCATGGTCTGTGAACTGAGCTGCGGCGAAGGCGACCTTCTTGACCTCGGGGTAGTTGTAACAGGCGAAGATGTGGCCCATTCTTCCTCCCCAATCTAGGTACGCCTCCGGGTCTACCTTGCCAGCGAACGTTGGGGCGGTGATCTTATGCCCTGGCTCCACTTGCTGGTATGGTCGGTCGTCGAGTTGGTCGTCCTTGTAGTGGCGACGCCTCCTTCTATACCATTGATCGTCCTCGTCGGACGTTCCCCCTGGATCGGGGTTGTGGCGTTGTTGCCGGTTCGGAGCTTGTGGTGCACAAACCGCTTGATGGCGCTGACCTGTCTCGATCCTTTGAAGCCGTTCCCCAAGTTGGGCCATTTGCGTGCATATCTCAGCTAATACGGCTCTGATTTCAAGTGAAGGAAGGGGTTCTCCCGGTTGTTGTTGTTGTTCGGCCATGGTATAGACAGTGGTCGTACGGACGGCGTCTAGGTACTGGTCGGACAGTGGTCTCCGTATGGGCTTGTTGGAGAAATGGTACCAGCGGCGGTCGGAGAGACGTGCGACTGTCGAAGAGGTCCTCCGGCGTATGCTAGCATTGGTCGGCAGCGTGTGCTCTTGTCGGACGATCCGTGACGCGTGGCTGTTCGGACGAGTCCTACACGATAAGATTTAAACGTGTGGATCAACACAGCAAATACTCTTTGGACAGCTATATATTGGGACAAAAAGAAAAAGCAAAAGCAAAAGTAAAAGCAAAATTCCTACAAGACAACAACCTAAGACCAAACAAACGACTGAATTCTATGCGTTAGGACTAACAACAATACACGTGGTTTTTAGGCCACCACAAACAAAGAACAAACGCAAAGGAAGCAACTTTAAAGATCTAGACTTAACAAAACTATGAACTCGCAAGAACACTAACGAACCTAGAAAGAACCGAAATAGAAAGTTAGGAACGTAAAGAGTGGAAATAGTCGACCTTGCGAGGAACTTTCGGCTCTGATACCAACTGATGTGACCCCGGACGACGGCCGTGACTCACGTACGTACGGACGGGACTGGAACTGAAGGAATCAGATCTATACGGCTCCAACAAACGATCGGATCGGGTGGAAGAGGTTCACGAGGAGATGCTCGACTTGTTAGTCTCTTGGTTGATGAAGGCTGATGGATCGATGTAGCGACACGCAAGGGATGGATCTCCTTGTGATACGGCTAAGCTAGAAGATTTCGAACCCGGTTCGAGAAGGTTCTAAGGTTTTATTTCAATCGCTGAAAACGAGAGAGATAAAGGAACAACTTTGATTTCTATTGCTAGTCTGCCTTAACATTTTTGGATCTAGGTCCTTTAAATAGGCTAGCCATTACAAAGGGACTCCCCAAACCCTAAACACGTGGCTTAAATAAAAACGCAGCATCCCGAATAAGTTTTTAAGGATAACAGTCAAAAAGAAAGAAAACAAAAGATAGGATGGCCACGTGGCCAGGAGTGGTCCACGCCGTGACCATGCACTAGGGATCGTAGCCTCGTTAAAACCTCCTTGGTAAACCCATTCGGACAAACCCAAGTAGGAAAAAGAGTACTATTCCCCCTAATCACTTGGAGGTCTTCACCCTTGTGTAATGGTGAAGACCAAGAAAGGAACCTCGGTCGGCCGTCCGGCGGCTTGAATGGCTCCATGGCTCCATGCTCGAACTCTTCTTGGTCTCGGAAGAATGCTTGGACAAAGACGAGGCACTTCTTTTTGGCGGCCCTGGCTGCTGTTCGGCTCCTTGTGGTCGCTCGGGGCGTCAAATTTGGTGCAAGGGTCGATGGCCGTCTTGATCCGGTCGCGGCCGCATCAGCGTCTTCCTGTCCGGTTCCGTCCTGGTACGCGTCCTGGTCCGGGCCGTCGTCCCAGGTTCCATCAGAGCTAGTCATCACGGCGTTGAAAAAGCTGGATAAAAATGAAGGTGAAGAACATTAAGTATAATGGAAGCATATTGTTTGATGATGAGATTGAGATCTCTAGGATCATGAGAATCTGAATATGTGTTATGAGCTATTCTTTTGTGTAGAGAATTAGAGAGATGCATAGAATTTGAGAGATGCTTTATATATTATTGATATTTTTCAAGAAATTAGAGAACGAATGGTTTTGTTGGATCCAATGGTGATTTAAGGGATTGTACTAGAATATGCTTAGGTCAATAGAGTTTTGTCAATATTATTGAATTGTATTTGTATTGCTTCCTAAAATTTCTTATGATTTTGATTCATTTGTTGTTCTCTTAGATTTTTTTTCCCTTTGCCATCGAGATATGTTGCTAGTTGCATGCATAGATTTCATAGAAACAAATTCTGAAGTGTTGGATTTCAATTATTGGTGTTGGTATGAGCCATGAGTTCAATTTATGAAGCATTGTTGAAAATTTAGGAAGAGATATGTAAATATGAGTGATAGACTGGTTTTCACCTAGGGTATCAATACCCTATGCAGTTGTAGTACAAAGGGTTATCAATCCAAATGGTTGTTATGCTAACAGATAGGATGCAATCAGAATCAAGCAAGTCAAGCCAAGCAATAAGGGGTTTGGTTCTAACAGTCCTAATATAAACAGAGTAAAAGAATATAGACAAGTAAACCACACGACCTAAGCACTCGATGCAAGCAATCGAGTACAGGATCGAGTGGGGTGATCGAGTATGCAAATGAACTATAAACAGCTCGAGGTACTACTCGATGCAGGTTATCGTGTACCTGATCGGGTAAGTGGTCGAGTAAGTAAGGAAAATGCAAGAAATGAAATACGAAAGTTCCTAAGGATGGGGGTAATCGAATCCTAAGTGTTCTAAACCAATACGGATGCCTTACATGCCTCAAGCAATTATTTCCTAGACAATGAACCTCTAAAACCTTGTTACCACACTGTCGCACTAGTAACAATCAACCTTGAACATACTACCACACTGTCGCACTAGCAATATGAACAAGCAGGCATTAAGAACAATTCATTTTTGTCAGTACACTTAGACTTATCTGATTTTGTCACTCAAAGTTAAGTATACCTCTAGCATTGACCTAATCAAGCATTTTATCTACTCCTTTCGGCCTGTAGCATTATAAACGCCCTAGATCTAGTCTCAACCTGTCGGTCTGTTGACCGCATTAAGAACATCAACCTAGAAGGAAATTTATCTATCATATCAATCAACTAAAGCATCCTAACCGATCAAGAACACCTAATCATTTATCCCATCCCTAGAAACTTTGCTACACTACTCGGACATAGAAACGAATGATAAAACCATAGAGATAAACGAAAATGACATTATTAAAAAGATAGAGTAGAGTAGAAAAGAGTAGGGATAAAAGATCTAAGAAAAACTACAAATTAAAAGTACAAAAACAAGAAGAAAATGTTGAGTCGCTCAGTTCTCTCACAGAAGCTCTCGCTCTCTGGTTTGAGGGTCTGCGGCGTGCTCGTTTGTGAGCTTCGGAAAGAGGGGGTTTATATATGGAAACCCATTTGACCTAGCTTCCCAGACCTGCCCGATGGTCTACTCGATGGGGTACACGAGGCTTGAGTCAGGTAACTCATCGGGTGGATCTTCGGGTTGCTCTTCGCGCTCTTGGATCCTCTTCGATCGTGTTGGGGTTCGGACTTGTTCTTGTAGCTCGATGGCTCCTTCGGGTACATGCTCGAGTTGTCCTTGTTTTTTCCCCATTTTTGGCTCTTTAGCACCTGTTTTCATCCAATATATGCAAATGCAGAAATGCAACACCCTAAATGCTCTAAAACTTGATTCCTACAATAAATGGTCTAAAAATGCTAAGTTAGAGGTATGAACAATACAAAATATGGACAAAAAAGGATGCTAAAAACATGTAAATTAGAGTGTTATCAGACCCCCAAACTTAAATCTTGCTAGTCCTGTAGCAAGTAAGTAAGAAGGTACGGTTTGAAAGTGGGGACTCATAACCTTAAGATGCTAACCGAAGGATGCAAGCTATAATCCTTAAAGATAGTTTAATGGTGCTAAGATCAATCAACATACTTACAAATATTTTTTTCTATGCTTATTGCCATGCATCGATCTAGCTCAACCTCCAACTAAAGATAAGGAACATCTCTTTCACATTCAATTAAGTGTTTGGCGAATTCTTGCAAATGGAAGGTGAATCAAGCTCAATCGGTTTCAAGGGTAAGGCTTTTTGATAAGGTGGTTTCAAGCAAATTCTTTAGGTGGTTTCTCTCAAAAAATGGAATGCTAGACAGTCGTGAAAACTATCTAAGACTGAGAACAATATGATCTACCCTTTTTCTCATACATTCATAATAATATATTTTTTTTTTATTTAAACTTCCCAAAATTTAACTACCCACACCCTTGATTTTAACTCTCTCTCTTTTTTTTACTCCCTAAGGTTTAGACTTTTAGACTTTAAAATTCTAGCTCTTAATCTCTTTTTTTTTTCTTTCTTTCTAGGAGACTATAGCAAGAACTTTTTCTTTCCCTTTTTTTTTTTACTTAGAGACTTAGAGCTAATTAATTCTAACCTTAGAGACTTTTCTCTTTTTTTTATTCCACAACCCATCCCCAAATAAACATTCTAACCACCTATCCTTCAAAACCGAATCTATTAGCTAGTTCAAATCTAACTTAGCTATATCAAGAGGCAGTTCTTTGTCGTTCTCAATACTCTCAAGGTTTCACAACCTATAGCACAATGAAAAAGGTCTCACTCAACAATTCACAACAAAGTTTGAAAGAAAGGTTTGGGTTCATGGGTAGGACAAATGAATCGAGTTAAACGGAAAGATTGGTAGAAAGTGGAGTGCTAACCCGAGTTGAGAGTTACCATGAGCAAGTATTCAAGTTCCGTAAGCAAGACAATTAAAGTTCAAATTAAATCCAATAATATAGAGATGTTCTAATGTTCAAGCAAGTGGAGGAAGCATTCAATCGACACAAAGGGTCTAATTAAAGATTTTTCATTTTTTTCAAAAGACTGATCTAGCAACAATGAACTGTGATTAAGGGCTATAGCTTCAATCCTAAAGTTTGATTTTAAACAAGGTGGTTTTAATCATTGTCCCCTAAGATGCATATGCAACAATCCTATATGAAACAAACTAGACTCAATCCTAATATGTAAATGCAACTACATGAATACTCTTTTATTTTTTTATTATTAATTTTTTTTTTTCGAAATTTTTCAAATTTTTTTGGGTTTTTTAATGCACATAGATGCAAACTGAAATGAATAAAACTAGCATGCAAAAATTTGAAATAATAAAAATAAGAAAATAAAACACAATGTTAAATACATTCTAGGACCCTCCCCCAAACTTAAATTACACAGTCCCTGTGTAAATAAAAGTTGGAAAAGAATCCAAGAAGCACACAAAATAAGATGAAACTAAATGCAATGTTATATACAAGTGTTGGATGAAGTAGGTACCTCATGGGTTGGTGAAGAAGGAGGTTGCAGCAGCCTCCATGCTTGCCAACGTATAGCCAGGGTCGTCTCCGGCTTCAGCAGTTGCCGGTGTTTGCTCGTCAGAGAGCTCAGATATGCGTACAGACGACTTGCTCGGACTAGCATCCGAGGTGTTGATCGAGGGTGGGATCGCGTAGCTCATCGGGTAGGGCATCGGGTAGTAGGATAGAAATGGCGAAAGAGGCCCAGAATGATCGCCGGTGTATCCACTCGCAGGATGCATCGTGTACGGCATCGTGTATGGCATCTGGTATGGTGGAGGAAAAATTCCAGCATAATCACACGATTGGGTGCTCGATGGGTGCATCGGATAGTGCATCGTGTACCCCATCGGATTGGGTGTCGGGTAAGCGTCAGAGTGGCTTTTCCTCGATGCTTATGGTCGGGTAATATCCTCCTCAGCTTGGGGTTCGTATGATGATGCTCTTTGAGGTTCCGGAGGTGGCAGTCCTCGAGTTCCTCCTAGTGGTCCGCTTCTCCCCATCCATGTAGGTGCTCGTGCCGAGGTAGGAGCTGAGGCACAGCTTGCCTTGTCTTGCAACTCCTTTATCTGACCTCCCATTACCGTCACTGAACCAGCAAGATCCTTCACCTTTTTCACCAGGAACTTGTTCATCTTCTTCAGCCAGCCAATTCTCTTGTGAGCGTCCCTCACTCCTACTGGTTGCTTTTGAGAGCATGCGTACTCGTCAAAATCAAACTCCTCTGAGCTATCTCCATGTCTCTGCCCGGTCTCTTCTCTCTTCTCAGCCTCGGACTCCTCCTCCGGGTTGTACAGCTCTTCCAACGGCGGTGCGAAGTTAATGTTGTGCCCTAACCGAACCTAGGTGTATGCGACATTGGGTAAAACCATTTGAGCAGCTCCGGTGGTTGGATGGACAAACTTGAACAATGTCATGTCATTAGGCCTTTCATAGGCCAAAAATCTCGCCAGCACGAGGTAGTCCGTATCCAGCCACCTTGGTTCGTGGACAATTCCCTTTAAGGGCACGTCGCATGCCACTAAGATTGGTGTAACTAGTCCCCCAATAGAGATCTCTCCGCCTCCTTCTCTCCTTTTCACAGCGCAAGATTTCAAGTACAGGAATTGATCGAGTAACACAAACAACATGCTAGTATCAGCAACATCTCCTACTAGCGGTGTTCCATCCCTAGCACTATCCAAAACTCCACACAATGCAACATCCAATAACTGAAGCTCATAGTCGTTCACGTTCCCAGTCTCTTTTCTAGCAAAGAGAGTGCATGCGAGGGACTTGTGAAAATACCTCAAAACAGGGCTCCTTATTTGAGCAGATTTGGAGCTCTTGGACTTGTAGGGGTGCTTGTCTCCTATTGTCAGCCATAGGGACCTCATCTCTTCCTTGCTGACCTCCATACCTTCCCCACTACCAGCCTTGAAGCCGTACAGTGTCTCCATCTCCTTGAAAGTCAGCCGGTATTCCATGTTCCGAACGGAGAAGGTGATGAACCCGATCCCCCCATCGGGTAGTAGGGTCGGGTGGTCCTCGAAATAGTGCAGCTTCAGGGTTGAAAGGAAGTGAACGTCTCCTCTTCATAAGCTTCTAGATGGGATCGCATCATATTGCCCAGGTGGCACATATCAAACAAAAACTCAACGTCTCTAGCGATGCCCAATTGCTTCATTGTCTCACGGTGAGGGTATCGGGTACCAACGAAACTCATCTTCCGGAAGACTTTGAACAATCTCGCCGGAGTGTCGACTTTCTTTTGCTTAAGCCTCCGCGAGGCTTGGCGGGTCCTCTCTCTATGCTCCTCTTCTCTTTCCCTTTCCTCCTCCTCAGCGTGTTGATCTTCTTCAACCACTGCTCTCTCAACCACCTTCTCAGCCTTCTCCGAAGCCGGTCTCTTCCCCCTTGCAATTGCGGCTCTACTCCTTGATCGAGAGGTTTGGATCTCACCTTGTTCTTCTCCTCCAGCATCAGAATCGACCTCCATAGGGTCGGTAAGCGTCTTTTCGGACGTAGACAGGTCCCTACGTCGAGGAGAAAGGCGGACAGCACTCGCCATTGGACTCGGTGAGCGAACTCGGGGGCTTACTCGATCGGTTACTCGAGCATTAGGTCGGGTGGTGGATCGAGTTGTGCATCGGGTTGGGGAGGCTAAATGTCCACCTAACGGTCGGGAATGTGGAACGTTTCCTCTTCCTTGGGGTTGTTGAACCTCGGCGGCGTCTCCTCCGGTTGTAGCAGCGGCGGAGGTGGATCTTCTTCCCTTCCTTTGGTAGGTTCTAGCGGTTGGCTCCATGTCAATTCCTTGAGAAGAAAAAGAAAAGCTAGTTCTTGGGATTAATAGGGTTAGTCTCCAAAGAAAATCGTATGAGCTTGGAATCGAGAGAGAAGAATAGAAACTTATGGAAATTGAAAAGCTTAAGAGAATAAGGGAGACTTATCGGTGATGAGGAGGGAGAAGGGTTCGACCTCCTTAAATAGGCTAGGGTTTCAGTTGGTGGGCCTCGCCGAGAGTGGGCTTGGCTTGTGGAATTTGGACTCCACTCGCTACCCGAGCAGGGACACAATCAGGCGCGTCGAGTACGGTGTCGGGTTGACCCTCGGGTTTACCAATTCCCTCTTCCCAATTTTCCATTTTTTTTTTTTATATAAAATTGCAAAAATAGAAAAATTAAATAAAAGAGAATAAAGCAAATAGACTAAAGCTAAAAGATACCTTTGGGACTTCCTCCCAAGTGAGCTTGTTTAGAGTCACTAAGCTTGACTCTTCATGGTCTTCAAGCATGGGATCCATGTGGAAAAGATTCTGGAATCCTCTCCACTACAGTAGGTTGGTTCAATAGATCTCCCAGATTTTGTCCAGGTTCCATGGCAAATGTGGTGTTAACCTCTTCAAGATGTATCCTCTTTCTTTGTTTGGTCCTAGTGGAAAAAGCTTGACCATCTACGGTTGGCCTCTTAAACCCTTTCTTCACCTCAAACTCCATCTTGAGGTGTTCACCATGTTCTATCCTGATCTTGCCTCGTTTCACTTCGATCACCGCACCAACTATTGCCAAGAATGGTCTTCCTAAAATCAGTGGATCATCCGGTTCCTTATCCATATCCAGGATCATGAAGTCGGTAGGCGCTTCCAGTCTCCCAATCCTTAGGGGCAGATTTTCCAAAATGCCTATCGGATGTCTTACCGTTCTATCAGCTAGAACCAGATACTGCTTACTTGGTTTGAAGTCGGTGAATCCCAGCTTGTTAGCAACTGAAAGTGGCATGATGCTAACTGAAGCTCCAAGATCACACAAGCAGCTCTTGAAAATTCGAAATCCTATTGAACACGGCAATGTGAAAAAGCCAGGATCTTCAAGTTTTTCCTCAATTCTTACCTCGGGATCCAAACAAATTCCACTTCTCAGAATTTCAAATACGATCTCCTTGACAGCCTCCATAACCACATCCTCCAATCTAGCTGCTTCCTTTGCAGCTTCCTGCTGAAGCTCATGTGGGAGCAAAAGCTTAGGTGGTGGAGCTTTGCGCTTAGCCATTCGCTCTGCAAGCGCCTCCAACTGGATGTCAAGTGCAGCACTGAACCTTTCCTCCAACTCCCCTCCTACCAGTGCAGGTGGTTGAGGCTGATCTCCTGGCTCAACATCTCCTCGATGCATCATCCGATCAACACCATCGTGTAGGTCATCGGGTTTCACTTCGGGTTGTTCGTCAGTTTGTGAATCTCGAACCAGTGCTCGATCATCAACTCGATCAGTCTCATCGGGTGAAGGCTCGGGTTAATACTCGGATATATAGTATTTGGCCTCATTCTTCATTGAGTCATCCACATCCTCCCCATCTTGGTCATCACTGTCCCCAGTGAGGACTAATAATCATCATCTAGGAAAATGGCTTGAGCAGTCGCATAATCCTTGGGGTTTTGAACAGCTTTGCCCGGCAGGTTATTGATCTTTGGTGCGGGTTGGTTGTTGTGGTGGCCTTCCAAGTATCGAACCTTTGTGTTGAGTGATTCGTACTTGGCATTGAGGTCATTGTATCCTGAGTCAATTTTGTTGCTCATTTCCGCGAATCGTTTCGTGATGTCCATAGAAGCTGTAGCCTGTTGCTGAATCATTTGCTTAATAAGACCTCGTAACTCGGCTTCTTGCGACTGGTTCTGTGGACCTTGTTGTTGTTGGAATCCTGGTGGTTGGTTGTAGGTGCCTTGGTATGGTTGCTTAGGCGCATAGCCTTGGTTGTACTGGACAAAAGGCTTCTGTTGGGTCTGGTTCCCTTGAACTGCAGATGGGTAGGTTTGGTCTTGGAGATTTGCAACATTTGGGTTTGGATAAGATAGATTTGGGTTCGGCTTGAAGTTGTTGTACCCTCTGTTGTACCCTCCTTGGTTGTTGATGTAGTTAACATCCTCGAGCTGCATAGTCTCCCCATCTTGCTGTTGAAACTGCTCTTCCTCTGATATAGCATGGACATGCTTCTGCTGGTTGAGGAGCTGATCGAGCTTGTCATTGAGGGCTTTCATGTCCCTCTTGTACTTGGCATCTTCCTCTCCTGTAGATCGCACAGAGCGATCATATTCCTCATTGTAGTTGCCATCAGACTGAGCCAAGTTCTCAACTAGGTCCCAACCTTCATCAACATCCTTGTTGAGGAAGTTACCATTGCTGGCGGTGTCCAGCAACATATGTATCTTGGGGACCAGTCCTCGGTATAGTGTGCTCAGCAATGAAGCATTACTGAACCAGTGATGTGGACAATGAGTTGTGTACCCCTTGAAACGTTCCCAAGCTTCATTGAACGTTTCGTTGTTCTTCTGTACAAAGCTGGAAATTTCATTTCGCAGCCTTGCGGTTCTGGAGTTTGAGAAGAATTCGGCCAGGAATGCCTTCTTGCACGCTTCCCAAGTGGTGATGGACTCCTTAGGGAGTGATTTCTCCTAGATGTGTGCTTTATCTCCCAAAGAGAATGGGAAATGCCTGAGCTTGAATCCATCTTCACTGACTCCATTTATCTTAGTTAGGCTACAGAGCCTATCAAATTCATCCAGATGATCCAATGGGTCCTCCATTGGCAGTCCATGAAACTTGTTGCTCTGTATCATCTGGATGAGACTACTCTTGATCTCAAAATTGTTGTTCTGCACAGCTGGTGGCACAATGCCATTCCTCTGAGTGTAAGTAGTCGGAGCAACTCCTGCTCCTATGTTGGTCCTTGCTTGAGGAGCTGGTGGACCGTTCTCATTATTCATCGTCTCCTCAATGGGTGCTAGTTCCGGTTGAACTTGTTGTTGTCTGAGTAGCCGAGGTCTGTCGATGTTGTCGATGAAAGGACTCAGGTTCTGACTACCTCTGGATCGTGTTTGCATGCACAGGCAAGTATCCGAGTTTGTACACGAGGATCAACTCAATCAGGTGATCGAGTGACGGGTCGGGTGGGTGCTCGTTTTTTTGGTGCCTGAGATTCAAAACAAACAAAGACAAAAGGAAATAAGTTAATATCTGAAACAAATATAAACAAACGAACTTGATCTAGCAAGTCCTGAAATCCTAAACGTAGCAAAATAAAACAACCAAATGGCAACGGCGCCAAATTGATAGACTTGTTTTCACCTAGGGTATCAATTCCCTATGCAGTTGTAGTACAAAGGGTTATCAATCTAAATGGTTGTTATGCTAACAGATAGGATGCAATCAGAATCAACCAAGTCAAGCCAAGCAATAAGGGGTTTGGTTCTAACAGTCCTAATATAAACAGAGTAAAAGAATATAGACAAGTAAACCACACGACCTAAGCACTCGATGCAAGCAATCGAGTACAGGATCGAGTGGGGTGATCGAGTATGCAAATGAACTATGAACAGCTCGAGGTACTACTCGATGCAGGTTATCGTGTACCTGATCGGGTAAGTGGTCGAGTATGTAAGGAAAATGCAAGAAATGAAATACGAAAGTTCCTAAGGATGGGGGTAATCGAATCCTAAGTGTTCTAAACCAATACGGATGCCTTACATGCCTCAAGCAATTATTTCCTAGACAATGAACCTCTAAAACCTTGTTACCACACTGTCGCACTAGTAACAATCAACCTTGAACATACTACCACACTGTCGCACTAGCAATATGAACAAGCAGGCATTAAGAACAATTCATTTTTGTCAGTACACTTAGACTTATCTGATTTTGTCACTCAAAGTTAAGTATACCTCTAGCATTGACCTAATCAAGCATTTTATCTACTCCTTTCGGCCTGTAGCATTATAAACGCCCTAGATCTAGTCTCAACCTGTCGGTCTGTTGACCGCATTAAGAACATCAACCTAGAAGGAAATTTATCTATCATATCAATCAACTAAAGCATCCTAACCGATCAAGAACACCTAATCATCTATCCCATCCCTAGAAACTTTGCTACACTACTCGTACATAGAAACGAATGATAAAACCATAGAGATAAACGAAAATGACATTATTAAAAAGATAGAGTAGAGTAGAAAAGAGTAGGGATAAAAGATCTAAGAAAAACTACAAAATAAAAGTACAAAAAAAAGAAGAAAATGTTGAGTCGCTCAGTTCTCTCACAGAAGTCTCGCTCTCTGGTTTGAGGGTCTGTGGCGTGCTCGTTTGCGAGCTAGGGAAAGAGGGGGTTTATATATGGAAACCCATTTGACCTAGCTTCCCAGACCTGCCCGATGGTCTACTCGATGGGGTACACGAGGCTTGAGTCAGGTAACTCATCGGGTGGATCTTTGGGTTGCTCTTCGCGCTCTTGGATCCTCTTCGATCGTGTTGGGGTTCGGACTTGTTCTTGTAGCTCGATGGCTCCTTCGGGTACATGCTCGAGTCGTCCTTGTTTTTTCCCCATTTTTGGCTCTTTAGCACCTGTTTTCATCCAATATATGCAGATGCAGAAATGCAACACCCTAAATGCTCTAAAACTTGATTCCTACAATAAATGGTATAAAAATGCTAAGTTAGAGGTATGAACAATTCAAAATATGGACAAAAAAAGATGCTAAAAACATGTAAACTAGAGTGTTATCAATGAGGAAACCCTTCTTAAATAGACATTATAAAGTATTTTTGTGGTTTATTCTTAAATAACTAGTATTATGTTTGTGTTATCTGATTGCTCGAGCAATTACCCGATACACTTAGCCGTGAGGAAGTATATGCGAGGTCGAATCCACAAGGACCAATGGTACACTAAAGATTTGCGAGACTTGTAAATAGCTAAAGCGGACGAATGTTTGATTGTTTGGTTCTTAAAACATTGGGTCATAGGGTATAACAGAGATCAATGACTAGTGAGAAAATGAAATATGAAATTCAATAATTAAGAACCATTCTAGAACATGAACACAAGAATAGACTAACCCTCTTTCAAGGAATTAGAAACTAAACTTGACTATTAGTTTGCTAAACTTTCATTTGCAAACTCCTAGCCAAATTCGCATTACAATCAAGTTCATTAAGTTCACAATGCATTCTAACATCAACTTTCGCAGGCTAGAAATATATTGCTCAATTCACACTCATTTAGGCATTCTATCGAACACTTGTGATGCATAGAAAAACCTAGAATCTAAAAAAGGTGATCAGTCCTATTTTAGCATTAAGATCATGTGAATCAAAGAATCTAAGGATTAAGAACTCCAAACAACAATTAAAACATTAATTCATTGAATCTCCTAGTTGGAACCCTAAAACCCAATTGAAGAACTACTCACACATAGCAAAAGAGAAAGCAAAAATCATAGATGAAGAAAACATGATTAAATTGCAGAAATAATAAGAAAGGGTTTAGAAATCTTCTCCAAATTGTCAATGAGGATGAATCTCTAGAATTTCAAAAGAGTGCCTTACAAAAAGTCTCAGGTTGCAGAAAGAAAAGCGTAGAATAAAACTTAGGATTTTTCTCCAAACAAATAGAAAGTATTTATAGAGTTCTCCAAATACGGTAAAAAGGTAACGGCCTAGTTAAGATATTTCTCAGCCAGGCGGGTTTTTTAGGTAGACGGGTTTTGACGTGAAACTTGCCAGTTCAAACTATGTTTCGTAGCCAGGCGGATTCCTCAGATATGCAGGTTTTAACGTGAAAGTTTTCTGGTTAGAATTTGTTGCTTAGCCAGGCAGGTTCCTCTGGTAGGTGGGTTTTCACGTGAACCAACATCCATCTCATATGCTTGTTTGCATCCAGAATTGCTCATTTTTCCTCTATTTTCCTTCAAAGTGTCCTAAAACCTATAAACACTCGATAAAGGACTTAAAGACTTCAAAGACACACTTTGACTCAATAAAAAGTATAAAATAAGAGAGATAACAAAGTCTCAAAACCGATAAAAACACCATATATTAATATCTCTGAAATATTTCTTTACAAGATAGTAGTATCTTGTGTCTTAGTGTTGGCTGGAGAAGTGTGTGCTATCTTTAATGTGTTTCATAGTAAGTTGATGAGGAACATGTTCCACGGCAGAGAATCTGACTCACATATTACTCCAATATGATTAAATTAATGGATTGAGTTGTTTTTAAAACCATTATAAGACTTATGCAGGAACACTTAAAAGATGTAATTCTTTCAACACTTATTTTTATGAACACCATCTTGAATTTCAAGGACTCATTCCTGAATATTATAGAATCCTTCCTATATTTAAGTAAATGTGTTTCTAAATATTTTTTTGGTGTGTTTTGCTTTAGTGTATCAAATTTTATGCATTGAATTGTTTTCAACCATTGTGAGACTTACATGAACACTTAAAAGATATAAATCTTTCAACTATTATTTTTATGAATGCCATCCTGAAATCAAAGATTCATTCATGAATATATCTGAATTCTTACTAAATTAATATAAATGTGTTTTTAAATCTCTTTTATGTGTGTTTTGCTTCAATGTATCAAATATTAGAATATTATCCCATTAGTGAGGAAATTATTTCATTTTTGTGCACATCCTATTGTTAAGAAACTCAAATTTTTTTATAAAAATCATCATAAAATTCAAGAAATCCTTCCTAAATTTCGTAGAATCCTTAATTAATTTTATAGATTCTTTCGTGAAGTTCAATAATAGTTAAAAAAAAGTGCTAATAAAAACACGCGACACTGTTAGAAGCATCATACAAGTACTAAAAGAAACTAAATAGGTTCCACAAACATCATACATGTCTAAACAAAAAATAAAGTAAATCTGCATAAAGGAACATAGTCTTATGAAATGTTAACACACTCCTTCAAGTTATCCAAATCATACTTGCATCTCTGTCATCGACAAATACATCAAGTAGCTTAGAGATAAACCAGCTGGTGATAAATTATCTTGGCTACCCACCTAAAAGTAGTATCTCTCAAGGTTTGATAATAATAAATTAAACAAAACAATCCAAAACCTAGGTGTCGTTAGGACTGAATATAGCAACAGATTTCTGAATCACACATACAATAAACAAATCCATATATCTTTAAGCAGGAGGATTCAAATCAATGTTTACACACACACACATCCTCAATTCCCAATTATAATCTAGAACACCGCTAATCAAAGCCAATCCCGTTCAAACAATTGCAAACAAATCATGTAAATTCGGAAATTCTCAAAGTTACCTAAGCAAAATCAGGTTTCTCATCTACAATCCGATAAATTGTTTCGATATCAATACTCTTGTCATCATCTTCAAACTTAAAAACACCGTCACAATCATCTCCAGATAATTCATCATCCATGCAAAACATTGTACCTTCCTGAAAGAACCGACCTTTTTTTCTTTTTTAATAAATAATAAATAATATATATATATATATAAATAAACTACAACTAGTGGTCGTATACCCACTAGCCACCTAACCACATTCACAATCAACAGCGGAATAACAAACCAATATCCAATAATAAACCAATAATAATCCAATAACAATCCAACATCATAGCATAAGCAATATCCAAATACCCAACAACAAGAAACATGGAACCAGCAATCTAGCAATGTTTCTAATGACTCAACTCTAGCAACCTAGCAATGCCAGACAACATCCAATCGAGTCCCTAGAACATCCTCCTCTTCATTGCCTTGATTCCACGATCACACTTTGCCTTTACCTGCACCACAAATACAAATTGAGATGCATGAGTATTTGATAAACACTCAGTGAGGCAATCCCCTCCATCTACTGGGCTATACACACAAGCAACAATGATTCCAAAGTTCCAAACAAGCATCAAACAAAACACACAAACCAGGAAATCAAACATCGTCTCGCTGGAAGGGAGGTGTCGACCGACACCAGCCTAGTGTCGACCGACACTGGCCTTGGTGTCGACCGACACTACTCCACAGTGTCGATCGATGCCCAACTTGCTGGTGTCGACCGACACAAAGTGGTGTCGATCGACACTCCCTCTGCAACTGCGATCCGCGCGAAGTCGAGAGTCGAATCTCGCTCCCAATTCTCCTCCAAATCGTCCAATACTCGAAACCCAAGCTTTATACATCCGTAGGAACTTGTATCAACCAATCCCACAAGAAAAACACACAAACAAGCAACAAACAAGCAAGAACAAGGGAATCAAAGGCTTAGATTAGCCATGGTCATGCACTCACCTCTCTACAGAAAGATTCTGACCAATAAGAACAAATTCCCTCACTCCTAGCAAGCTTGTAGCACCTTCCCAGCCTTAGATCTCCCAAGAACAGCAAGGATTCTCACCAATCTCTCTCAAAAGCTCAAGAACCAACTCTCTCTTTTTTTTTCTCTAAAAACGGCGAAACAACACAAAACACGACCCTAGGTCGTTTTCCCCCTTTTACAACTCGATTTTAGGGATTTCCTAAACCAACCACGCAAACCGGACGATTAAAATCGAACCGACCAAACCGGCTACAACTAGTATCGATCGACACCTCCTGTGGTGTCGATCGACACCCACACCAAAATACCAATAAAAGGTTTGCGGGTGTTACAATTCTCCCCCACCAATCTAGATTCGTCCTCGAATCTCAAACGACCGTCAGCCAAGGACTTCCGTGCAACCGTCTCTATGGCCCGCACTCCTCCGACCAATCTACAGAAGGTCACCTCTAGATGATAGACTCACGCTCCAGGCGTCATTTGCTCTCGACTTTTGGATTTTCTTTACTCATAGACCTAGACCTTGAGTTCTTATTGGCTCCTCATCAGACCTAAGTCTGCATGCCAAAAGTTGGCTCCTCATCGGGCCTAAACCCGCATGCCATAATATATAAGGAAAAATCCAAATTCGTCTCTCGGGTCATCACCCTACAGCGCGCCTCTGGACCGTCGTCCGAAATCGATATACCAACCATACTCCCAAGCCACAAAGTCTCTGAATATGGCAGTACTAGGAGAACCTAAGTCCTCCAAGAGCCGCGAGCAAACAATTCTGAACACGTCTGAGTCCTATCCCTATCAAGGTTTCCTTCCCGTGGCTCGCGTAAAACATCTCAATGTCCTACCAACCACATATCCCCTCACTGGAATACCTCATGACCACACAAGGATCATATACATGCCACAAGGGCCAAACAAATGTCCTAAAGTGGACCACCACCAAGGCCAAACAAATGTCCTAAAGAGGACCGCCTAAACAGGCACTCTGGCTAAACAGCCCGCCACAAAGGCCATCTGTCCCGAAGGACCATCTGTCCCGAAGGACCGTCTGTCCCGAAAGACCATCTATCCCGAAGGACCGTCTGTCCCGAAGGACCATCAGTCCCAAAGGACCGTGTGTCCCAAAAGACCATCAGTCCCGAAGGACCGTCTGTCCCGAAGGACCGCCTAAACAGGCACTCTGGCTAAACAGCCTGCCACAAAGGCCACACAATACAAAAGAATACTGCCACACACGGCACACTGACTCGAAAGTCCGCCACTAAGGCCACACAAGCCCCTCCAAGGCACTCCACCACTAAAATGGACAAATTCTAACTTCCGTAAAACTTTCCATATTTAGCACTTTCCATTTTTGGAACTTCCATTTTTGGAAACTTCTATTTCAGGAAACTTTCCTCCAGAACCCCGCCTCACGGAAACTTTGTACCCCGAGCACCACCTCATCTTGTTACTGAGTCGCACAACCAACCACCCCAAGCGACTGAGTAACAAGAGAGATGGGCTGGAATACTCCATTCCCGCTCCAGCCACGGATTACAGATGGGACCAGGCTAAACAAGCTCAAGTCGCGGCTTGCTTCTCATACCACTTCTTGAACCTTGCCTTCATCTTTGCCTCAGGTTGCCAAGTCTGCTCCTCAACACCATCACAGTCCCACAGGACTCTCATCAAAGGAATCTTCTTCTTCCGAAGTTCCTTGATCCTCCTCTCGAGAACCCTCACTGGTCTCGCCTCCAATGTCATGTTAGGCTGAAGATCCTCAGGAATCTTAGCCAACACCTACTCACCCTCACGGAGACACTTCCGCAACATAGACACATGAAAAACCTTATGGAATGCACGCATCACCTCAGGTAACTCCAGTCTATAAGCCACTGGTCCAACCAGCTCAATCACTCTGAATGGACCCATATACCTCAGACTTAACTTAGTCTCTGACAATGACCTGTTCGGACCCCGCAACATGGCCATCTTGAGGTACACTCTGTCTCTTACCTGAAACACAAGATCTCTCATCCTCCTATCAGCATAACTCCTCTGTCTATCCTGAGCCTCCTTCATGTTCAGCTTGAGAACCCGAATCTTCTCTGAGGTCTCCTGAACAAACCTAGCACCAAACATGCTCCTCTCCCCCACCTGAGTCCAGCATAGTGGTATACGACATGGTCTCCCATACAAAGCCTCATAAGGAGCCATCTTAATACTCGCCTGATAACTGTTGTTGTAATCAAACTCTACCAGGTTCAGGTGGGCTGCCCAATGGCCACCCCAATCCAACACATACATCCTCAGCAAATCCTCCAGCGTCTGGATCGTCCTCTCAGACTGTCCATCTGTCTGGGGATAATAAGTTGTACTCATATGCACCTTAGTGCCCATCTCTGCCTGAAATGCTTTCCAGAACACCGAAGTGAACTTAGAATCCTTGTCAGACACAATGCTCGCTGGCACCCCATGCAATCTAACTATCTCTCTCACATACTTCTTAGCCAAGACCGCTGCTCCATCAGTCTTCTTAATGGCCAGAAAATGTGCTGACTTAGTCAATCGGTCCACAATGACCCAAATAGCATCAAAGGTCCGTGACACTGGCAATCCTACCACAAAATCCATGGTGATCATATCCTACTTCCACTCAGGAATGGGTAAACTCTTCAGTAAACCTCCAGGAACCTGATGCTCAGCCTTCATTAGCTGACACACATCACACCTCGAAACCCAACTAGCTACATCCTTCTTCATCCCGACCCAATGATAGTACCTCTTGAGATCACGGTACATCTTAGTCGCTCCTGGATGAATGGACAACTTGCTCGCATGAGCCTCTCTCAGAATCTCCTGTCTCAACTCCTCATCCTTGGGCACACAAACCCGACCATGCACTAAGATAGTACCATTATCTGAGACCTGATACTCTGAATTCACATCCTTGGAGGCATTCACCAGCCCCAAATCCTTCTCCTGAGCCAGACGCACCCTACTCAGAAGATCTGCTCTATCAACTGCTTCCAAACCCAATGGTTCTTGTGAAACAGCACACAAGCTCAAAGCACTGATCTCTCCAACCAGAGACTCCATCTCCTGCTCCCGAGCAGAAGCTACCCTCTTCCGACTCAGAGCATCTGCAACCGTATTAGCCTTACCAGAATGATAGGCTATCTCCAAATAATAGTCCGCCACAAGCTCCATCCATCGCCTCTGTCTCAAATTCAGCTCAGGCTGAGTGAATATATACTTCAGGCTCTTATGATCTGTAAACACATGTACCTTTGCACCATAAAGATAAGATCTCCAAATCTTCAGGGCAAAAACTACATCACCCATCTCCAAATAATGAGTAGGATAGTTGCCTTCATGCACCCGCAACTGCCGCGAAGCATAGGCAATCACCTTCCCATGCTGCATCAGAACACACCCCAAACCAACTCTAGATGCATCTGTATAAACCACATAGGGTTCTCCCTGCTCAGGCAAAGCCAACACTGGCGCAGTAGTCAACATCTCCTTCAGGCTTGCAAAGCCTTCCTCACACTCTTCTGACCAGACAAAAGGAACTTCCTTCCTTGTCAACTTAGTCATAGGACGTGCTCTACTCGCAAACCCCTGCACAAATCTCCTGTAGTATCCTGCCAACCCAAGAAAACTCCTGATCTCTGTGGCATTCTGCGGTCTAGGCCAATCTCTGATAGCCTGAATCTTCTCTGGATCTACAGAAACCCCCTCTGCGAAAACAATGTGACCCAGAAAGCCCATCTCACGCTGCCAAAAACTACACTTGCTCAACTTGGCAAACAACTTCTGCTCCCGCAGCTTCTCCATAACTGCGCTCAAATGCACTGCATGCTCCTCAGGACTCTTAGAATAAACCAGGATATCGTCGATGAAAATGATGACAGACACATCCATAAACTCCTAAAACACGCTGTTCATCAATCTCATAAACGCTGCTGGCGCGTTAGTCAACCCGAAAGGCATCACCACAAACTCATAATGCCCATACCTAGTCCTGAAAGCAGTCTTCCTCACATCTGCCTCATCTATCGGTATCTGATGATAACCCGACGCCAGGTCTACCTTGGAGAACCAAGTAGCACCCCTCAACTGATCCAACAACTCATCGATGCTAGGAAGAGGGTACTTGTTCTTCACAGTGACCCGGTTCAAACCCCGATAATCAATGCACAACCTAAAAATCCCATCCTTCTTCTTCACAAACAACACCGGCGCTTCCCACGTGATACACTAGGACGGATGAATCCCTTACTCAACAAATCCTCTAGCTGCTTCTTCAGCTCTGCCATCTCTGCTGGAGCCATCCTGTAAGGAGCTTTGGATAACGGCATTGTCCCCGGTTCCAGTTCAATTGTAAAAGGATCCGACCAAGATGGTGGTAATTCCTGCAAAGACTGAAACACATCCTCAAACTCCTCCCCTACCGAAATACCGCTAACCGTTAGACTTCCCCACTACCTCTGGCATAGATATAGTAACCAGATAAGCCTCACGGCCCTTCTCGATCATCTTCCCAGCCTGAATGGCTGAGATCACGAGACTCCCCGAAGTCGGTCTAATACCCTGAAAAACCAACTTCCCTCCTGAATGCTAAAACTCCACTCTACCCCGATGGCAATCCAAATGCACCCTATGCCGATGCAACCAATCCATCCCGAGAATAACATCATATAACTCCACTGGACTGATAAGCAAATCCGCTGACCACGACTCTCCTGCGATCTGAATATCAATTCCTCTGGCTCGTCCAATCACCCTCAGGAACTCGCCTCCCGCAACTCTGACAACTCCTGCACGCTCTCCAGGATCCCCGCTGATCCCCGCACACTCTGCACACTCTGGAGTAATGAAGCTATGGGAAGCTCCAGAATCAAACATAACATGGGACTTAAACCCGCCCACCAACAAGGTTCCTACACAAACCTCATGTGTTGAGAACCTAACACTTTATCACAGAAAACATATATAATCTGAACCTACTAAAATTCACAAAGTTTAAGTACCAGAAAATATACCTGTGATCGCCTCGGCACTGGTTCCACTAGTCTCTACTGTTGTGTAAACCTGTGGCGTCTGCTCAATCTGTGCCACCTCTTGACCTCCAGGCTGCACCTGCTGCAATGCTGCCATTGCTGCCGGCTGCAACTTGGGACACAAGGGCCTGATGTGCCCTAACTCCCTGCAATGATAACATACTCGAGGCCCTGCCGTCGGAGCACTCCTCTTGGGAAAGCTAGCAATCTTATGATCCTTGCTCCCACACTTGAAGCAACTCGCACCACTCTACATCTACGTAGCCTCCCACTTCCTCTTGGTTCCCTGTGCAGACCTACCGCCCCTGCTGGAACCACCCTGCTGCTGAGCCTTACCAGGCTGAACTGCTAGAGCTACCGCCACTGACTGTGCCCGGATATCCTCCTCAATCTCTGCTGCAGTCTCAACCAGCTCTGCACGCGTAGCATAACTCCGCCCTCTACAGTGAACTCTCAAATCATCACGTAGAGCCCTCAAAAACCTCCTGATCTGAGCCTCCTCAGGCTCCATAGCCCGACCCCCATAACAAAGAAGTCGACTGAACTCCAAGTCCAGCTCCCGCACTGACCGCGTCCCCTGAGATATCTGAAGGAACTGCACCTCCAGCCGGTCCAATGCCTCTCTAGGAAAATACTTGCGGTTGAACTCGAAGACAAAGTCAGCCCAAGTCATCTCCCTCTGCACCCTCCTAGCAGCCACTGATCTCCACCATATCTGAGCATCACCAACCAAATGATGGACCCCTATGTCCATCCAAAACTCCTCAGGGCATCTCAGAGTATGGAAGTTACGTTCCACACTTGCCCTCCATGCATCCGCGGTAGTAGGATCTATACCTCCTGAAAACTGCTCGGTACGAATACGGCCCATCTCTGTCAGCATGCTGAGATAACGAGAATGGACTCCCACATCTGCAGCCACTGGCTGCCGCTCCTCCGCCACCACTGGTGGCACTACCTGAGCCTGCGCCGGTACCATAGGTGGTAACCGCGCTAACACCTCTGCTAGCATAGCAGCAACGTCAGTACCAGGGACTCCACCCGCTGGGACTCCCACACCCGGGACCCTAGCATCACCGGCCACTGGAGCATCAACACCACCCCCTCCTGCCACACTCACGAAATCCCCTGGAACATCCTGCGACTCGCCAACACCCTCAGCTGTCACACTCTAGTCCTCGGTTTCACTAACCACTGGGACTCTGCCCCTACCACGACCACGTTCGCGTCCACGACCACGTTTGCGTCCACGAGCACGTCCGCGTCCACGACCTCGACCAGCCACAGCTTCATCTCTAACCATCTGCACTACCATGAACAGAAGGCTAAGCAAACAATTTCCAATACAACACAGAAACATAAACTCACCGTGGAATCACACAGTCGGCTCGAAGAAGATGTTCTAGGACTCCATGCCACACACAATTGACTAACTCACATAATCAATCAAAGCATGCAAATCCCAAACATCTACAACAGAAACCTAGTGAACCCAAACCTAGAACCGTAAGAGCTCTGATACCAAAATGAAAGGACCGACCTTTTTTTTTTTTTTAATAAATAATAAATAATATATATATATATATATATATATAAATAAACTACAACTAGTGGTTCCATACCCACTAGCCACCTAACCACATTCACAATCAACAGCGGAATAACAAACCAATATCCAATAATAAACCAATAATAATCCAATAACAAACCAACATCATAGCATAAGCAATATCCAAATACAAAACAAACAAGAAACATAGAACCATCAACCTAGCAATGTTTCTAATGACTCAACTCTAGCAACCTTGCAATGCCAGACAACATCAAATCGTGTCCCTAGAACATCCTCCTCTTCATTGCCTTGATTCCACGATCACACTTTGCCTTTACCTGCACCACAAACACAAATTGAGATGCATGAGTATTTAATAAACACTCAGTGAGGCAATCCTCCCATCTACTGGGCTATACACAAAAGCAACAATGATTCCAAAGTTCCAAACAAGCATCAAACAAAACACACAAACCAGGAAATCAAACATCGTCTCGCTGGAAGGGAGGTGTCGACTGACACCAGCCTAGTGTGGACCGACACTGGCCTTGGTGTCGACCGACACTACTCCACAGTGTCGATTGATGCCCAACTTGCTGGTGTCGACTGACACCAAGTGGTGTCGATCGACACTCCCTCTGCAACTGCGATCCGCGCGAAGCTGAGAGTCGAATCTCGCTCCCAATTCCAATACTCGAAACCCAAGCCTTATACATCCGTAGGAACCTGTATCAACCAATCCCAGCAAGAAAAACACACAAACAAGCAACAAACAAGCAAGAACAAGGGAATCAAAGGCTTAGATTAGCCATGGTCATGCATTCACCTCTCTGCAGAAAGATACTGACCAATAAGAACGAATTTCATCACTCCTAGCAAGCTTCTAGCACCTTCCCAGCCTTAGATCTCCCAAGAACAGTAAGGATTCTCACCAATCTCTCTCAAAAGCTCAAAAACCAACTCTCTCTTTTGTTTTTCTCTAAAAACGGCGAAACAACACAAAAACACGACCCTAGGTCGTTTTCCCCCTTTTACAACTCGATTTTAGGGATTTCCTAAACCAACCACGCAAACCGGACGATTAAAATCGAACCGACCAAACCGGCTACAACTAGTGTCGATCGACACCCACACCAAAATACCAATAAAAGGTTTGCGGGTGTTACACTTCCTCACCCATCACAAATCCACAAAAAAAAACTCTAACCCACACAAACACACACACACAGAGCTGGAAATGAAACAAATTCAGAAATTTAACATATCGAAGGTGAAGAAAAGAGAAGCTTTTCTCACCCGACGTCATCTCGGTATGTGCGATTAATGAGTACATCGCCACAAAGATTCATAAAGTAAATGGCGTAATCAGCCATCGTGATCTTAGATCCATGGAGATTGTGTAAATGGGGACTCCGACTATAAGGAAAGGTGGAGAAGGTGGTCTTCAGCGATGATGAGAGAGATGAAGATATATTCTCTATTTTTTCATAAAATTAAAATTATTTATTTATCATAATTTGTGCTAAATTTGGAATATTTGAGAGTGGGTGCTAACTTTGGAATAAAAACTTAAATTTTTGCTGTTGAATGGTATTTCACTTTTTTATATGTACTTTATTATTCGTTTTGTGTTTCGTTTGTTTGGATTGAACATTTTTTGTTCTAATCAAAAATAAAAATAAAAAACTAATTTGATCCGCTGATATGGATGTTAATCTGCGGAGCTTTAGATCTGTAAGAGCCAACAATGGCCATGTTGGGGAATGATCTCCATCTCTCACCAATTGGTGACAGCTTGTACTGTGGGAAGATTGTTAAAGGGTGGGAACCAGGGTTCGAGGAACGCCTGGCGCACCAATAACCTACTGGTAGATTGGGATATCATCCACAGTGATGGGTTATGATCGATGCCCTGCAGAGCCAGCTTGGGATCCGTTGGGACGGCTAACAGTGAGGCTAGTGGGCTAGCAGTGAGGCTAGTGGAGTTCACGGGACGGGTTGTCACAAGATTTTCTGAAGACAGTGAAGGCAATGAAGCTCTTTGCATTGCTGCAAACATTGGTAAAATTATAGTTTGGCACTGCAAGTTTTAAAATCTTTTTTTTCACTACCACGGCTAACAACCGAAGATTTTTTTTTTCTAATCGTAGAACGTGATGGAAGTATTATAGCATGTCATACGAAATTATGGAAACGAAAAGAGTCAAAGCATATAAAAAAAACAGATCTATATTAGCCTATAATGTCTCAGCTGATGCGAAGCTGCTTGCGATGTAAGTTTATCTTTCTTCTCACTTGTAATAGTATGTTGTGTCGTTAGTGAGGGCTTTCAATATCATATATTTCTATGGCCAGCATGTGTTCCAAATAAACAGAATCAAATCTAGAAATCTGTTAATTGGTGCTCATGTGGTAAGTTTTATCCATCTTTAAGCATTGAAATCTTTCCATTTGATTTTGAGAGATTGAGGATCTTAAACAAAGCCATTAATTTACGATTCATACATAAAGTAGAGAGATGCTTGGTAATTGTCTTCATAACTTTCATTTAGTTGGTCAATTTGCGTTTACATATCATATCATTTTCAATCTCAAGTAATATATAGAAACACAGTTACCTAACCATTATTTCTCTGTCTTTTGTTTTTAATGGGTAGCAATTTTCCCAATAGGGAGTGAGACCATATGTGATGGGGCAGATCTTGGTTTTCTATATAATGGCCCTGAGAAAAGTTTTTGGTCGTTTTCAATCGTATGAGACTGCTTGCCTTAGTGACTGCGTGAACACCGGATTCCACAGGAGGATAAGAATAAGAAGAAGACGAAGGGATAGAAGAATCAATAAGAGACATATCAAATCGATGAGATTAAAAAGAATTAGAAAAGAAGAAAGGAGGAGATAATGTGTCGGTTTTAGTTTTTTCTAATGGGTAAATAACCTTTATCTTATGTACTTTTTTGGATTATTATACTAAGCATTGTCATTTTTCCTCTTTTAAGTAACCACCAATTTGGTTTCTCCATTATAATCTTCATTTGGTAATATATAATTTGGAAATTTATAATAAATTTTGTGATAACTATTGACAAATTTTCCTAGAAAATGATTAATATTTATACTTTATCTAAGAATTTACTCCATATTTTAAATATAAATTAAATTTAAAATTAGTGATAAATTAATAAAAAATTAAAACTCGATAAATCAATATATTTAAGGGTGTAGGGTTTAGTATTTGGGGTTTAGACTTTAAAATTTAGTCATTTTATATATTAAAAAGGGTATTTTTGAAAATGGACACCATGAAAAAATATTTTTGAAAAGTAACATAGGAAAAGAGGTATTTTTGAAAATCTTCCAATTTTTATTATGGTTCTGCTTAAGAATTGGTAAATTAATAACTCTATAAATGAACTTTATACAGTATACACATTAAAAAAATGATGAATATGTTTTATACTTACCAAAAGGCAAAAGTGAGAAATCACTAGTAAAATCCATTGTTACGGAAATAATTGTAGTTATGAGGTGCTTTTTCATAGCTAAACTATTAATTTATATATATATATATATATATATATATATATATATATATATATATTTTTTTTTTTAATTTGGCTTTTCAAAAATATATTTAAAAATAATATTCCGTTATAATCAATATTTTTGAAGATCCTTTACAAGTAAAACAACAATTGTCATGTTTTGAATAAGACACCAAAAGTTTCCTTAGTAAAAATACTAGAAATGAACTATAAAAAAATTAAAGTAAATTTTTAAAAAAAACAACAACACAAAGAATCATATTTTACTAAACTATTTAAACTGATAATTTTATATAATTATTCATTTATAATGTTAATGAGTCACAAGGCCTGGGCGTTTATAAAGGATTTTTAAAAATATTGATTATAACGGATGTTAGAGTCAATTGTTGTTTTTCTTGTAAAGGATTTCCTTTTGGGGCTGAGCATAAATCCAAAAATCCGAGTCGTATCCAAACCAAAATAAACGGACTGAAACCGAATCAAAATTAAGGAAATAATCGATCGGTTCTTTACAAGATCTAGGCATTCGGATATCGGATCGGATTTGGTTCGGTTAATTCGGATTTTGGGGTTTTTGGATATTTACTCTAACATCTATTTGAGTGTTTATAAAATTCGGATCGATTTCAATTCGAATAATTCGGATTTTGGATCGGTTCGGATATGATTGTCGATAACCAAATTTAAACTAAAAGTTATTGGATAAAGTTTTATTCAGATACTTTTTTAATCTTATTGTATCCAAATAGCCATACTAAAAGAGTCTTTAAAAAAAAAATTGAAAATGACAAGGTTTTCATAGAACCATACAGATACATAAATATGCGGCATATTTATTGGAATATCAAACATATTTTTTATGTTCGTTATATTTGGATATCTATTAGATATCAGTTTTGGTCGGATAATATCTGATATCCAAAATAATGGAAACCAAGAACTGATCGGTTATTTCTTTAATTTCGGTTCGGTTTCAATCCGCTTATTTCGGTTTAGATACGGTTCGGATTTTTGGATTCGGATTTGCCCAGGCCAAAATGAGACCATATATTTACTTAATATTTTCAGAAAAAAATAAAATAAATAAGTTTAGCTCTTGTTCTTGGAGGGTTCTTGATAAGGTCGTTCTCGACAGCCGCATACTAGCAAATAATTACATTGGGGTTCGTCTCTGAGAGGAAATCTTTACTTGCTAGCTGCTGGAAGAAAAGAAGGTTGTCATTACTTGCTCAGATTTGATTTTACAGCAGAGAGATTTAAACATTTGTGTCCTCCTCTAACTCAGATTCCTAGTCGTATGATGCTATCAGTTGTTAGAGACGAACAACTCTCAATATTATTAGATCGGAGCTATATTAATAAATCAAAGATGGAGATTTGGGTAACCAATAAAATGATGCTAAATTCGATTCACTTTATAGTTAAGTCTTTTCAGATATTCAGGAGTCTTTTAATCGACAAAGAGATAAAAGTGTCATTGTGTTGTAATCAATCATGATTTTGATAAGGATTTTAAAATCAACAATCAATAATAATGATTTAAGTATACATGATTTTCGTTTGGATTTTCAAATCTACTAGGATTTCACCCGCAGTACACCGTGAAACTAAATTATAAATTATTGTATTTTAAATAATAATTTTTAATTTATTTAGTTTTCAGATTCTCAATTCATTAATTTTTGTCTAATTAATTTAGAATTTTTTCTTCTTCTTACATTTTATGATATGTCTATATTTTGCCTTTCCTAAGCATGTATTTTTCATGCATTTAGCTAGGATAACTAGTTGTTTTGCATCATTTTCTAGCCTCTTTTATACACTTTGCATATTTAGGTAGTTTTTGCATCATCCTTGCATACATTGTGCATCTTGGAGTATTTCAGGTATCTAGGAGACGTCGGAAACTACCATTCAAACTACCAGTCAAACTCACACGTTCGAGCCACTCTCGTCGCTTCCGCCAAACTCACACGCTCGAGCCACTCTCGTCACTTCCGCCGAACTCACACGCTCGAGCCACTCTCGTTGCTTCCGCCGAACTCTCACACTCGAGCCACTCTCGTCGCGTCCGCCAAACTCAGACGCTCGAGCCACTCTCGTCTCTTCCGCCAAACTCACCAATCGAGCCACTGCCGAACTCACCAATCGAGCCACTGCTGAACCTGTGCGACTCGACCCACCTTGTTTGAGTCAACACCACCATCTCACACGTCTCGCTCGAGCCACCGGATCCGCCAACCACTCCACCCCGTTCGACCCAGAGTGGTGTTGGCTCTCACGCTCGAGCCACTCTCATCTATTCCGCCAAACTCACCAATCGACGCAGAGTGGTGTTGGCTCGAGCCGTTCCACTCGAGTGGGATTCAGTTTTCGATGTCTGCATTAAAGTTGTAGGGAATTGAGTCATATTTCCAACGCAGTTTGTTTCAAGCCAATCGGAGGTGTGGTTCAAGAGTTATCATTCTTTTAGTGGATGCGTATACACCCAGCTCGAGCCAACACCACTCTGGGTCGAGCCAACACCACTCGGGGTCGAGCCAACACCACTCTGGGTCGAGCCAACACCCCTCCACTCGACCCAGCTCGACCGACGCACTCCTAGGACTGACGACACTCGACTTGGACAACCCGATTCCCGAACCGACGCTCTATCTTGTCATTTTATGTTTTAGGGTTTTCCATGTTAGACTATATATACATTTTGTTAAGTCTTTGCCCAAAAAATCTTTTATCTCGTTTTTGTTCTTTTCTTAAGGTTTTACCTAGCCACCAAAAACGTTCTCAGATTTTGTAATCCGACATCTTTGAGTTTATTCAGTTTTTGCATTTGATTTCTTCTACAAAGTTGTTCTTCCCATTTTTATCTATCTAATGATGTTTGATTCAATGTTTTCTGAGTTTGTATTGTTGACAATGATTTCTTGATCCGAGTAGTGTTAGAGTTCTTGAGGATGGGGTAGATTAGGTGGATGATCTTAGGATGCAGGGTGTTTAAGCTTTGATTTGTATGATTCCCTTCTGGACTAAAGTTAGAAATACTAGTTTCTCTCTGATCAATTGGAACTAGGTCTTAGATATTTCCACGCCCAGAAGGTGTTTGATGAAATGTCTGACCAACTAGTGCCAGAGACTCACGTTCCTAGCCTAAGAGATTAGTTGTCTAGGATGTTTGTTGACATGAATGAATTTGTTTGTCATGCCATGCTTGATCATGTTTCTCTAGCGAGAGCTAGGTTTGGAAGTGGTTGAGTCTGAGTAGCTTCTGTCAAGAGATTGGATTAGCTAAGCCAGTGATTTTCATTGTTTAGGGATAGTTTGCTTGTGGTATGTTAAACACTTTGTACACTAGGATACTCCACCGACATCAATTACTGCCATCCTTGGGAATTCTATCTTTCTGATTTTTATTACAATCCTGAGACTGTTTTGCTTCTTGTTGTTTAGTTCATGCTTAGACTCATTTCTGTTTTCATTCATTTTCGCTTCTTGTCATGCATTATCGTTTCTAGTTCTGTAACTCATTTCCGTTTTGCATTCTTATCATTCTAGGTTTGTTATAGATAAAACCACTCTTTGAATTGGCTTGACTTGTGATTTCTTGATTGCTAGCAACATCCCATTTGGATTGACACCTTAAGTATTACAACTATATAAGGTTAATTGAACCTTCTAGGACATACAAAAATCCTAGTATCAATTTGGCGCCATTGCCATTTAGGATTCGTTTTGCTACATTTAAGATTTCAAGGTTTGCAAGATTAAGTTCTGTTACACAATTATTCTGAGTACTCACTTGTTTTGGTTGTCTGCTTGTTTGTTTTGCATCTTAGGTACATGTTGATTGCAACCTTGCATGCACACCAGATCAAGAGGGCATCAAAATCTCCTTCCTGCTATCGACGGCATCAATCGAATGCAAAGACCACGACAAGATCGTACTTTCACTGATCATCCCGCACCAGTCACTATGGAACAACCTAACGGACCCAATCCGAGACTGCGACACATTGGCGCTGGAGATACACCGAACACTCATACTTAGTGTGCTGGAACCGTCCCTCCCGCTGTGCAGAATAACAACTTCGAAATCAAAAGTGGTCTGATCTCCATGATCCAAAGAAACAAGTTTCAAGGGTTGCCTATGGAGGATCCACTCGACCACTTAGACGAGTTCGACCGTATGTGCAGTCTCACCAAGATCAACGGAGTGAGTGAGGATGGTTACAAGTTGTGACTCTTCCCATTCTCCCTGGGAGACAAAGCTCATCAATGGGAGAAAAACAGTCCCAAAGGATCAATCACCACTTGGGACAACTGCAAGAAAGCCTTCTTGGCCAAGTTCTTCTCCAACGCCAGAACAACACGTCTCAGGAATGACATCTCTGGCTTTGCTCAGAGGAACTCATAATCATTCTGTGAAGCCTGGGAGCGTTTCAAGGGTTACCAGAGCCAGTGTCCACATCACGGATTCAGCAACAAGTCATTGCTGAGCACTCTGTACCGTGGTGTGCTACCAAAGATACGTATGCTGCTTGACACTGTTTCAAACGACATCTTCCTGAACAAGGACGCCGATGAAGGATGGAAACTCGTTGAAAACCTCGCCCAGTCTGATGGCAATTATAAAGAGGATTATGACCGCACCGTTAGAGGAGAGTCTGGTTCTGAGGCGAAGTACATGAAGGACCTCAAGAATTTGAATGACAAGCTTGACCTCCTCTTGCTAAATCAACAGAAGAGCATCCACTTCGTATCTGAGTATGACCATTTCCAAGTTCAAGACGGGAGGGCGAGGAGTCTGAAGAAATCAGTTACGTCTAGAATCAAGGTGGATACAACAAAGGTTACAACCAATACAAGGCAAATCCCAATTTGTCTTACCGCAATACCAACATTGCTAATTCACAAGATCAGGTGTACCCCCCTCAGCAGCAACAACAGGGTCCGTAAAAACCTTTTGTGTCTTACAATCAAGGATTCATACCTAAACAACAGTTTCAGCAAGGTTATCAAGCTCCTTCCGGACCACCACCAGGATTTTCACCTCAACAAGTTCAACCTACTCAAGCTCCAGGTCAAGAAATGAAGCACATGATGCAACAACTTCTTCAAGGTCAAGCTAGTGGTTCTCTGGATACTGCTAAGAAGTTTGCTGAACTCAGTCAGCGGATGGAATGTTCTTACAATGATCTGAATGTCAAGTTTGAAGCTCTTAACTCCAAGATGAAGTATATGGAAGGCAAGACTGTTTCTACTTCTACTCCAACAACTGGCCAACTACCTGGAAAGCAGTTCAAAACCCCAAGGACTATGCTACTATCCATGCCATCACCACCCAAGCTGTAGATGTACGGCTCACTGAGGACAATGAGAGTTTAGATGGGGAGGATTTGCTTCAAGATGAAGTTCAGATAAAGGATCCTGTCGTGGTGCTCAATGATCCAATTAAGTCAGCCAAGCATTCTGATCATGAAGCTATTAAAGAACCTGCTGCTCCCAAGGATAAACCAGTGAGATTCATTCCTCCACCATACAAGCCACCTCTACCATTTCCAGTGAGGTTTAAGAAGCAGCTTACTGAGAAGTATAAAGCTCTGTTCGAAAAACAAGTCAAGGAGATTGAATTTAGGATGCATTTGCTTGATGCATTTGCACTTGTGCCTCAATATCAAAAGTTTTTAACTGATTTAGTAACAGAAAGGACCAAAGAGAAGGAGGAGATAGCTAAAGGAGCTCAAGCTTAGGCTCTGGAAGATGAGAGGGTAGTGCATGTCATAGGTGGGTGTTAAGAATTGAGTTCTTGATTAAATCTGCAACAAAGAAAAATCAGTAAGTCGAAGAACAAAGAAGAAGAAGCAAAGCTCCCGTGAAGAAGAAAACGTTGTCGGAGAAGAAATGTCGTGAAGAGAGGAGTCAAAGGTGGAGAAGAAGGTCAACAAACCATATGGATTTGTGTTTTGTGAGTTGGGCCATCGGTGATGGTGAAGCCCATATGAATAAGTGTTTTGTGTTTCTGTAGTTAAGGAGGTCCAACAAGAATGGTTGTGTTAACTAAAACACCAAGTCCAAGTTAGAATCCAAGTGTTGTGTAAGAAGAGTAAATCAAGGAGGAATTAGAGTCAATGTGTAGGGTGGCTACTTGTCTTGTGTAAGAGAGTAGTTAGTAGGAGTATTATCTAGAAGCATGGGTGCAATTGTGTGTGTGTGTCAAGTAGAAGTAGTATATGTATGTGTGTGTGTGGTCTTGTAAGAATTAATCTAAGTGAATGCAATGTAGACAATTAAAGTTTCTCTCTTCTCTCTACGACCTCGGTCGTAAGTTAACGACGACATAGCGACTAATCTCTATCAGTCAAAGCGAAGTCATCATGTAGTCGCAATTCAGTCGGCAAATTTGGCGACTACATATATAGTCATTAAGTGTAGTCGCTAATCGACTGTTTTCCTGTAGTGACTCTTTTTAATGTGCATTGGATGTATATATTGAAACTTAGGTTCCTATCATTTAAACAATATTGTTCAATCTATACATCCAATTGGATGTATATATTGAAACTTAGGTTCCTATCATTTAAACAATATTGTTCAATCTATACATCCAATGCACATTAAAAAGAGTAAATGTTGTTCCTATCATTTAAACAATATCCTTGCATATCCAATGTCCATCTATTATCCTTGCATACCTGAATGTTGTTTTAAGGTATGCAATGTTGTTCCTATCATTTAAATTAATATCCTTGCAAATCCAATGCACATTAAAAAGAAAAAATATTGTTTAAATGATAGGAACAAATATACCTAAGTTTCCTTTTAAATTAATATCCTATCATTTACTCTTTTGAACAATATTTGTTCCTATCATTTACTCTTTTTAATTAAGGTGTTACCAAAATAAAAGAGTCAAAGATTCCTTTTAAGATATGTAAGGATATTAATTTTGAAATCTAATGTATATATATACTACTTGGGTGACTTGGTTTTACCAACTTATACAAAACTATATATATATATATATATATATAAATATAAGATAGCTCTAAATCATGAATACATTTTTCGTTTTAATCATTGTTGCTTTGAGTTTTGGATCGAACAATGCTAGCAAGTTTTTTCCAAAAAACAAAGTAATTATCTTGAATTTTCTCAACAGGAGTGATGATATTTTGACGATTCATTGTATATCTGATCAAGACGATCTTGGTATCCACTCAATAGGTCGTTCATACTTATATTCCTTTAAGTTTGGGGATAAATTTTTTGGTGGGACTAAGTTTGACTGCAAACTATCACATGGAGTGGGTTTTAAATCTTCTGTTACCATTACTGCTTACAACGAAGATTCTCATTTGGGCATTAAATTTGGTGAGGTAACGTTTTGGGATGTTAGAGAGGATGGAATGTATCTCTCAAATGATTATTATCATGAAAAGTTTATGTACAGTTGGTAAAATCTTAGTCTTAAAGCCATATTGTCTTTTTGATGTTAATGAATTTCATGATATGAGGAAATAATACTTAATATATTGGATTTTGAAATTATATGCAAAACCTAAAATCAGTTTGTAATTTATGCAATATGAAATCCTAATTTACAATATACACCATAAAAAGAATATAATTGTTTGATTACAAGTTGAATTGCCTTTAAATGGGATTTTTATAATTAGAAGAAAATGAATTATATCTAACTAAACAAATAATATGTCTAAAACTGATAGGTCCAAATTAGTTCAATAATTTGTATCCGATCTGGCATGCAAAAAAAAACAAATGACACTGCAAGCATTTGAATTAAAAAAAATCTTTTGATTTATTAATTTCCAAATGAACTATAGAATCAAAGCATGAAGATCAAAATTTTGACAGAAACTGGTTACAATTCTCCAAGATCAAGGTTTGTAAACTACTTTCGTAGCAACAATTTTCTACAAAAGTAAATTACTTTAAACTAAACATTTGATCTGTTTCAAAAAATTATAACAAGCATTAAGATTCTCATTCATTTAGTTCATAAAGCACCCCAACATCCACTATTGTTGGTTGGCTGGGGAAGTTTTGCCCATCTAATGATTGATTCAGCGATTTAACATTATTTTTGATGGTTTGATGAAATCAATATAGGGCTCTAGCTGTGTGAAAAAACATATTTGAAAATATTATTTACATATCATAGTAAAAACATAAATTGAATTGAGATTTCGATCAATAGAACTATATGAATAATCAAATTTTGTTTAGCTGTCATAGACTCCTCGCTATTCACATGAAAGTGAGTTTCTTTTCTTCTTTTTTTTCTTTCTTGTTTTTCACTTTTATGCTTTGACAGTTTTTGTTTTCACAACTTTCAACAATTTTTAGCATATTGGAAAACTAAAAATGTTTAAATCTCATCATTTCGTAAATTGTTTGTAATTAGTTTATATGTTCGTATAGCTTAGTTGGTTAGATTTTGGCCTTTAATTTGATCCCCAAACTCAAGTTCAATTTCCACTATTGTTAATATTTATCTTCATTTTTTAATTGGATCATAACTCATGGTTCAACTTAGATAATAAAACTAACTAGGTACCAACCCCCACTATGTGCGGCATATATCAACTTAAATAAAATATTATGAGTAAAATTATTATTTGAGATTTAAGATTTGTCTGTATAAAAAAAACTATAAGTAAAGTTTTTTTAGTTTATTTAAATTTGCGTTTGTTTTCTGTATTACCCGTGAAATATTTGAACTTGGAAAATAATTTTAAGGTGGTGTAGACAGTTTTGATGTCTTTTTGTGTTTCTAAAAATCAAATTCACATTTTTTTTTTTCACATTATCATCTATATCATTATACCATTAAAGAGATAAAGCAAGATTTTTTAGACTAATCGATTTAATTTAAACTAATCCTATGCTTAAAAATGCAATGAGTAAAATGATAAAAGTGCTAAATAAATAAATATTTTTTTCTTGTTTGTGAATTTTAATTTACTTTTAATAAGTAAATAGGTTATAAAAATGATAATCAAAAACATTTTGGATTTAATAGTTGACTAAATATTTCATTTTTAAAAACTAATAGTAAAAAACATTAGCTCATAATATTGCAATGACATAATTGAATGATAATTAGACATGATTGAATGAAATTAATTCTTGAGCAACTTTTGACAAAAAAAATCAGTTTGGAAACAATTAGCATTCAATGCATTGACTTTAATATTAGTTACCAAAAAATTCAAAACTAATTATAGGTAAGATTTAAAAAAATAAAGAAATATTTTCACCTTATTTCAAACATAATATGATTCCTTTTCATTTTATATGAATTTATATTTAAATTATCTTGAATTATTCTATAATACATTTCGATAATAAAATTATGATTTTTTCTGCATATGATGTAATAAAATTTTTTAAAAATGGATATATATTACTCAATATATGAATTAAAAAATACGGGTACAATATCTCGCATCACCTAAAAAAATTGGGCAATGGTTCAGAGTCATACTATAAAAGACACCAAAATGATTCAAAATACAAATGAGTAGAAAGTTTAATTTATCAGACATTCAAAATTAAAAAACTTTTATTTGGTTTATTCCGGTTTTTTATCTTAATAAATAACATATCAACTCAATCTAATATTTATAACACAAAATAATAAGTATTAAAAATTAAGATGTTATAGTGCAAGTTAAAATATCTTGGAACGGGGTTATATAGTGGGACGGGTTTTATCGATGTTTATATAAATAATAAAGTTAGGTGAAAGTCAAATTTCAGGGAAGTTCTTTGGACGATACTTGGGGGTGAACCTATTCATTTACCTCCTTATAAAATAAAAAAATAAAATCTGTAAACATTATTATAAAATAAAAAACTTAAACCGTTCTTTTATAAATCCAACCAATATAAAATTTCGTTCTAATTGTATAATCTAAACCCTAACCATCTCATTTGTAAACCCAAACCGATAATTAATTTCGTTCTAATTGTAAAATCTAAACCCTAACCATCTCATTTGTAAACCCAAACCGACATATAATTTTGTTCTAATTGTAAAATCTAAATCCTAACTACCTCATTTGTAAATCCAAACCAAAATAATTTCATTTTAATTGTAAAATCTAAACCCTAATTCTCATTTATAAACTCAAACCAATATATAACCTCGTTTAATTGTAAAATCTCAACAAAGTCAATATTTAACATTCCTTAAATAAAAGTATACATAAACTGTTTCCTGTAACATCCATGAACCGAAATCCCGGTTTGGGAGTTGCATCGGTCGATGCAGATGGTGCATCGGTCGATGCATGTTCAATTCTGTGTGTTTTGACTTAAGTCAAACGCTGCGTTTTGGGTTAAGGAACCCCCTTAGATGCGAGTTTTTGTCTCATTCGTGGTTGTGTGGCCGTTTTTGAGAAAAGAGAAAGAGAGAAAAGTTGTTCCTGAGTGTTCTTGAGAATTCTGGGAGATTGGAGGCGTTCCTGTAGAGATCTGTAGCTGGGATCGTTGTAAGAGCTTCCTAGAGGCTTGTTCTTGTTTGTTTAAGGTTCAGATTCTTCTATGGCAAAGGTAAGTGCATGACCATGGCTTATCTAAGCTAGAGATCTCTCTGATTTGCTTGTTATGTGTTGTTAGGCTGGTTAGATTGTTATTTGGGATGTTGGGAATCTTTCTTGTGGCATGGGATCAAGTTTCGTGGTTGCAGGAACGAAGATCCGGCGAGAAGCTTCGGAGGAAAACGATGCTCGGCATTGCATCGGTCGATGCACTTTGTGTGTCGGTCGATGCAGATGCGAGGACGGCGTGTAAACTCTAGGGTTTTCGTGTTATGTCGAGCATGCGTTGGTCGATGCATATCTTGCATCGGTCGATGCAAGTTAACCTTGCATCGGTCGACGCAGATCTTGTGTCGGTCGACGCAACCTCCACCTGGTGTCGGTCGATGCAGAGTCCTGGTTTGTTATTGTTGATTGTTGAATGTTGTTTGATGGTTAGAGATGTCTCTATTGCTTGTGTGTATAGCCCAGTAGATGGGAGGATTGCCTTACTGAGTGTTTATAAAATACTCATGCATTGCAATATGTGTTTGTGTTGCAGGTAAAGGCAAAGTGTGATCGTGGAATCAAGGCAATGAAGAGGAGGATGTTCTAGGAGCTCGGTTTTATGTTGTCTGGCATTGCTAGGTTGCTAGAGTTGGGTCATTAGAACATTGCTAGGTTGCTGGTTCTATGATTCATGTTGTTTTGGATATTGATTATGTTGGAATATGGTGATATTTTATTATTGGATTATTATTGAATATTGGTTGGTTATTTCCGCTGTTGACTGTGTTTGTGGTTAGGTGGCTAGTGGTCATGGGACCACTAGCTGTAGTTTATTTTATTATATTATATTTATTATTTATTATTATTATTATTATTTTTTAAAAAGTCGGTCGTTTCATTTTGGTATCAGAGCCCTTACGGTTCTAGGTTTGGGTTCACTAGGTTTCTGTTGTAAATGTTTGGGATTGCATGTCTTGATTGATTATGTGAGTTAGTCAATTGTGTGTGGCATGGAGTCCTAGAACATCCTCTTCGAGCCTTCAATGAGATTCCATGGTGAGTTATTGTTATGTTTCTTTGTGTTGTATTGATTTGTTTTCTGCTTGTTAGCCTCTGTTCTTGGAAGATCAGTGGTTAAGGTGTTTGAGTTGTTGGTCGTGGACGGGGACGTGGTCGTGGTCATTGTCGGGCGGGTCCCGAGGCCAGCGAGTGTGTGGTCTAGAGTTCCATGAGGAGGTACGTCAGAGGATCGCAAGCGTATCAGGAGGGACCAGAGAGGGTTAGCCGGTGAGCGTGCCGGGGGTGCTGGGAACCCAGGTGTGGGGTTGCAGCTGGTGGAGCCCAGGGTCGAGATGATCGCTTGTGGCGGTGTGCAGCCGAGGGCTGTGGATGTTGAGGACTTTCCACCTTATGTTAAGAGGATGGAGCGGTTGTAGATGACCGGTATGAGATTATTCTCAAGGGGTATCGGGCCTAGAGAGGCAGATAGGTGGACATATGCAGTTGGAGCAGATATTTCTCTGCTTGGTGGTTAATCCAGTTGGATGTTATAAGTTGAGTGGGCAGGTGTAACATTGCAATGTTATACTCGGACCACATGAGGTACTTGTGTCGAGAGATGTTTATAGTCGTTAAGGATTGTTGCTCCTGAGGGGATGGTGATTCCCCAGAATACCGATAGCTCGAGGGGCTGAGGGCTCCGAGAGTGGTAGAGGGGATGTTGTTCTCCTGAGGGGATGAGTAGTTCCCCTGATACTGAGATCTTGAGGATTGTGGTCCAAGAGTGAGATGGTATAACTTGAAGACGCTGGTCTGAGAGTGAGATCGGTATGACTCGAAGGTTGCGACCTAAGAGTGAAAGAGTTGGGAGCAAGCAATGTATAGAACGTGAGTATAAACATAACGACGGAATGTAGACCTCGAGAGTGATGGTGGTTTAATCTTGGATTTTAGGATTATGTTGGCCGGTGGGCCAGGGTTTTATGACCGGAGTGGTCAAGAATGTGTGGCTGATGTGCTAGGATTGAGTGGCCGGTGGTGCTGGAGTCCCGGGAAGGAGACCTGCAGCAGATATGAGCCGGTAAGGGCATGGTTGCCAAGTACATAAGATTCACGAGAAGCCATCATGGCAGGATAAACTAATCGTTGCGACGATGGTGGATGAAGTTCATTGGAGATGGACAAGGTTACTACATTTAAGGTTTTGGTAAGCTTGCTGGGGGGAAACAAGTCAAGTAGGTTAAGTTGGCGGTCTGCAAAGCATTTGATACAGTGAATCGGAACATGCGAACGTATGGTACTTGTTTGTTTTATTACGCTCGTATTGATGATTTGCCGTGGAGAATAGCTAAGCGGAAAGCTAATTTTGGATTAATCTATCTTGTGGAAGTTTTCCCTCAGAGACAAGTTACTAGAGGTTCTTGGACGAACAAGAGGGTTGACATTCAGGTGGCTTCGAGTTGATGTCGGCATACTTGAGTGTTTGTCTGGCAGAGCTGAAGAAGCAGCTAGAGGATGAGGCAGATGTGAGAAAGACGGCTTTCAGGATGAGGTATGGGCATTATGAGTTTGTGGAGATGTTTTTTTTGGGTTGACTAACGTACCAACAACGTTTATGAGATTGATGAACAGCGTGTTTCAGGAGTTTCTAGATGTGTCTGTCATTATTTTCATCGACGATATCCTGGTTTATTCTAAGAGTCATGAGGAGCATGTAGTGCATTTGAGGGCAGTTATGGAGAAGCTGCGGGAGCAGAAGTTGTTTGCTAAGTTGAGCAAGTGCAGTTTTTGGCAGCGTGAAATGGGCTTTCTGGGTCACATTGTTTCTGCTGAGGGGGTTTCAGTAGATCCAGAGAAGATTCAGCCTATCAGGGATTGGCCTAGACCGCAGAATACCACATAGATCAGGAGTTTTCTTGGATTGGCAGGTTACTACAGGAGATTTGTGCAGGGGTTTGCAAGCAGAGCACGTCCTATGACTAAGTTGACAGGGAAGGATGTTCTTTTTGTCTGGTCAGAAGAGTGTGAGCAGGGAGAACCCTATGTGGTTTATACAGATGCATCTAGAGTTGGTTTGGGATGTGTTCTGATGCAGCATGGGAAGGTGATTGCCTATGCTTCGCGGCAGTTGCGGGTGCATGAAGGCAACTATCCTAATCATGACTTGGAGATGGGTGCTGTAGTTTTTGCCCTGAAGATTTGGAGATCTTATCTTTATGGTGCAAAGGTACAGGTGTTTACAGATCATAAGAGTGTGATGTATATATTCACTCAGCCTGAGTTAAATTTGAGACAGAGGCGGTGGATGGAGCTTGTGGCGGATTATGATTTGGAGATAGCCTATCATCCTGGTAAGGCTAACACGGTTGCAGATGCTCTGTGTCGGAAGAGGGTTGTTTCGGCTCAGGAGCAGGAGATGGAGTCTCTGGTATGGGAGATCAGTGCTTTGAGTTTGTGTGCTGTTTCACAGGAACCATTGGGGTTTGGAAGCAGTAGATATAGCATATCTTCTGAGTAGGGTGCGGTTGGCTCAGGAGAAGGATTTGGGGCTGGTGAATGCCTCTAAGGATGTGGATTCAGAGTATCAGGTCTCAGATAATGGTACTATCTTGGTGCACGGTCGGGTTTGTGTGCCCAAGGATGAGGAGTTGAGGCAGGAGATTCTGAGAGAGGCTCATGCGAGCAAGTTTTCCATTCATCCAGGAGCGACTAAGATGTACCGTGACCTCAAGAGGTACTATCATTGGGTCGAGATGAAGAAGGACGTGGCTAGTTGGGTTTCGAGGTGTGATGTGTGTCAGCTAGTGAAGGCTGAGCATCGGGTTCCTGGCGGTTTACTGAAGAGTTTACCCATTCCTGAGTGGAAGTGGGATATGATCACCATGGATTTTGTGGTAGGATTGCCAGTGTCAGGGACCTTTGATGCTATTTGGGTCATTGTGGACCGGTTGACTAAGTCAGCACATTTTCTGGCCATTAAGAAGACTGATGGAGCAGCGGTCTTGGCTAAGAAGTATGTGAGAGAGATAGTCAGATTGCATGGGGTGCCAGCAAGCACTGTGTCTGACAGGGATTCTAAGTTCACTTCGGTGTTCTGGAAGGCATTTCAGGCAGAGATGGGCACTAAGGTGCATATGAGTACAGCTTATCATCCCCAGACAGATGGACAGTCTGAGAGAACGATCCAGACGCTGGAAGATTTGCTGAGGATGTGTGTGTTGGATTGGGGTGGCCATTGGGCAGATCACCTGAACCTGGTAGAGTTTGCTTACAACAACAGTTATCAGGCGAGTATTAAGATGGCTCCTTATGAGGCTTTGTATGGGAGACCATGCCGTACACCATTATGCTGGACTCAGGTGGGGGGAGAGGAGCATGTTTGGTGCTAGATTTGTTCAGGAGACCTCAGAGAAGATTCGGGTTCTCAAGCTGAACATGAAGGAGGCTCAGGATAGGCAGAGGAGTTATGCTGATAAGAGGAGGAGAGATCTTGAGTTTCAGGTAGGAGACAGAGTGTACCTCAAGATGGCCATGTTGCGGGGTCCGAACAGGTCATTGTCAGAGAATAAGTTGAGTCCGAGGTATATGGGTCCATTCAGAGTGATTGAGCGGGTTGGACCAGTAGCATATAGATTGGAGTTACCTGAGGTGATGTGTGCATTCCATAAGGTTTTCCATGTGTCTATGTTGCGGAAGTGTCTCCGTGATGGTGAGCAGGTGTTGGCTAAGATTCCTGAGGATCTTCAGCCTAACATGACATTGGAGGCGAGACCAGTGAGGGTTCTCGAGAAGAGGATCAAGGAACTTCGGAAGAAGAAGATTCCTTTGATGAGAGTCCTGTGGAACTGTGATGGTGTTGAGGAGCAGACTTGGGAGCCTGAGGCAAAGATGAAGGCAAGGTTCAAGAAGTGGTATGAGAAGCAAGCCGCGACTTGAGCTTGTTTAGCCTGGTCCCATCTGTAATCCGTGGCTGGAGCGGGAATGTAGTATTCCAGCCCATCTCTCTTGTTACTCGGTCGCTTGGGGTGGTTGGTTGTGCGACTCAGTAACAAGATGAGGTGGTGTTCGGGGTACAAAGTTTCCATAAGGCGGGGTTTTAGAGGAAATTTTCCTGAAATAGAAGTTTCAAAAAGTGGAAAGTTTCCAAAAATGGAAAGTGCTAAATATGGAAAGTTTTACGGGAGTTGGAATTTGTCCATTTTAGCGGTGGAGAGCCTTGGAGGGGCTTGTGTGTGGCCTTAGTGGCGGACTTTTGAGTCAGTGTGCCGTGTGTGGCAGTCTTTTTAGACATTGTGTGGTCTTTGTGACGGGCTTTTTAGCCAGAGTGTCTTTGTGACGGTCCTCTTTAAGACATTTGTTTGGCCTTGGTGGCGGTCCTCTTTAGGACATTTGTTTGGCCTTAGTGGCGGTCCTCTTTAAGACATTTGTTTGGCCTTGGTGGCGGTCCTCTTTAGGACATTTGTTTGGCCTTTGTGGCGGGTTGTTTAGCCAGGGTGTCTTTGTGACGGTCGTTCGGGACAGATGGTCTTTGTGACGGTCCTTCGGGACAGATGGTCTTTGTGACGGTCCTTCGGGACAGATGGTCTTTGTGACGGGCTTTTTAGCCAGAGTGTCTTTGTGACGGTCCTCTTTAGGACATTTGTTTGGCCTTGGTGGCGGTCCTCTTTAGGACATTTGTTTGGCCTTGGTGGCGGTCCTCTTTAGGACATTTGTTTGGTCTTGGTGGCGGTCCTCTTTAGGACATTTGTCTGGCCTTTGTGGCAGCCCTTGTGGCATGTATATGATCCTTGTGTGGTCATGTGGTATTCCAGTGAGGGGATATGTGGTTGGTAGGACATTGAGATGTTTTACGCGAGCCACGCGAAGGAAACGTGGATAGCGATAGGACTCAGACGTGTTCAGAATCGTTTGCTCGCGACTCTTGGAGGACTTAGGTTCTCCTAGTACTGCCATATTCAGAGACTCTGTGACTTGGGAATATGGTTGGTATATCGACTTAGATGATGATCCGGGGGCACGCTGTAGCGTGGCAACCCGAGAGACGAGTTGGATTTTCTTTATATATTATGGCATGCGGGTCTAGGCCCGATGAGGAGCCAACATTATGGCATGCAGACTTAGGTCTGATGAGGAGCCAATAAAAACTCAAGGTTTAGGCCTATGAGTTAAGGAAAGTCCAAAAGTCTAGAGCAAATGATGCCTGGAGCGTGAGTCTATCGCCTAGAGGTGACCTTCTGTGGATCAGTCAGAGGAGTGTGGGCCGTGGAGACGGTTGCACGGGAGTCCTTGGCTGATGGTTGTTCGAGATTCGAGGACGAAACTAGTTTGGTAGGGGAGAATTGTAACATCCGTGAACCGGAATCCCTGTTTGGGAGTTGCATCGGTCGATGCAGATGGTGCATCGGTCGATGCAGATGGTGCATCGGTCGATGCATGTTCAATTCTGTGCGTTTTGACTTAAGTCAAACGCTGCGTTTTGAGTTAAGGAAAACCCTTAGATGCGATTTTTTGTCTCATTCGTGGTTGTGTGGCCGTTTTTGAGAAAAGAGAAAGAGAGAAAAGTTGTTCCTGAGTGTTCTTGAGAATTCTGGGAGATTGGAGGCGTTCCTGTAGAGATCTGTAGCTGGGATCGTTGTAGGAGCTTCCTAGAGGCTTGTTCTTGTTTGTTTAAGGTTCAGATTATTCTGTGGCAAAGGTAAGTGCATGACCATGGCTTATCTAAGCTAGAGATCTCTCTGATTTGCTTGTTATGTGTTGTTAGGCTGGTAAGATTGTTATTTGGGACGTTGGGAAGCTTTCTTGTGGCTTGGGATCGAGTTTCGTGGTTGCAGGAACGAAGATCCGGCGAGAAGCTTCGGAGGAAAACCATGCTCGGCATTGCATCGGTCAATGCACTTTGTGCGTCGGTCGATGCAGATGCGAGGACGGCGCGTAAACTCTAGGGTTTTCGTGTTATGTCGAGCATGCGTCGGTCGATGCATATCTTGCATCGGTCCATGCAAGTTAACCTTGCATCGGTCGACGCATATCTTGCGTCGGTCGATGCAACCTCCACCTGGTGTCGGTCGATGCATGTTGGTACCGGTCGATGCAGAGTCCTGGTTTGTTATTATTGATTGTTGAATGTTGTTTGATGGTTAGAGATGTCTCTATTGCTTGTGTGTATAGCCCAGTAGATGGGAGGATTGCCTTACTGAGTGTTTATAAAATACTCATGCATTGCAATATGTGTTTGTGGTGCAGGTAAAGGCAAAGTGTGATCGTGGAATCAAGGCAATGAAGAGGAGGATGTTGTAGGGGCTCGATTTTATGTTGTCTGACATTGCTAGGTTGCTAGAGTTGGGTCATTAGAACATTGCTAGGTTGTTGGTTCTATGATTTCTATTGTTTTGGATATTGATTATGTTGGAGTATGGTGATATTTTATTATTGGATTATTATTGAATATTGGTTGGTTATTTCCGCTGTTGAATGTGTTTGTGGTTAGGTGGCTAGTGGGTATAAGACCACTAGCTGTAGTTTATTTTATTATATTATATTTATTATTTATTATAATAAAATATAATATAATAAAGGGTACGGTCGTTTTATTTCTTTAATTTGTTTTGCTTTTTAATTTAAATTTGATTTATTTTTAAATAAAATATTAGATAGAACATTTTGATTGGTTGAAAGAGTAGGGGGTAAATACAAAAATTCACCTCCAGGAATAAACATAACTATTTTTCAAGTTCTTTCAAGTTTGGTACAATGCACACAACCCACTTAATACGTATAGATATGGTTTAGGACAGGCGAATAAACAAAGCCGAGACATCTACTTTACTCGTGTTTGCAATTAACTTAGGAACAAATCAACGGACAAAGAATTATTTTTATTTTTAAAAGGGGAACTTTTTAAAATGCTCCAGATAATACCACCATATTAGATATTCACCTCTGGTATACCGCAGGACTATTTTTATTATAAAAAATATAATTTGTTTTATATATATAACTAATGTTACAAATATAGAAATATTAGTTAGTATAGAAATTAGAAAATATTTTGTTAGTAGGTAAGAACTCCTACGTGTACTAAATGTATGAATGTTATATCGACCGCTAATAATTAAAACTATGTATGATTTGTTCATATATTTATAGAAAAATAGTTGTTATATTCATAAAATATAAACAAACCAATAAACTAATTGACCCGTGGTTCAACCGGTCCGACTAATTGACCTAGCAACCCGAAAGACTTCCGGTTCACCTTCCGGTCCGGTTTTAAAAATATTGTCGTTTATTGATTAGGCTGATTGTTTATGAAATGTGTGTATGGAGAAAATATTGTTTTGTAAAATTAGAAACTTAATATTAATTAAATTAATTATAAACTTAATACTTAATGTTAAAGGGAGTGGTTCCAATTGTTTTGGAAATTTTATAAGCACAGGAAATCTTGTTTCCAAAAATCAAAACTTAATATTAATTAATTATATAAAAGTTAATTAATAATTAATGCTAATGTATGCTTGTAAATAAGTTGCAACTCCATGAATTATTTGCTAAACGTCTCCAAAAATGTATTTATAGATAAACATCCACAAAAAATAATTTATTTTAATGAAAGATTTTATTCTTGAGGAATAGATTTCTACAGGAAAGAATATTTTAAAGGCAATGTCAAACTTTAATTTATACACCATATCATTTCTTAAACAAAAAATTATGATTTGTGGCCGTAACAAAAACTTTAAGAAATGAAGAAATAAAAACATGAGGAATACTGTAACGTCCGTGTCCCAAAAAATATGAATATTGGATTTTTGTATTAGGAATTAAAGTGGATTTGGTTTAACCATTGCTGGTTTATTAATCTGATGGATCTATTGATTAACCAAAAGGATAGTTTAGCTATTTTTATGGTTTAATTAAATTAAACCAAAGAGTCCCTAATTCCTTTTTACAAGGATCGACACTTCTCTCCTCTTTAGTTGTAGAGATTTGTAGCCGTTGGTTGCTCAGGAAAAGAGAATGATAGCAGAATTTTCATCCAGGGTATCAATTCCCTATGCAGTTATAGTACAATGGGCTATCAATCCAAATGGTTGATTATGCTAGCAGGAAAGATGCAATCATAACAATGCAAGTCAAGCCAAGCAATAGTGGGGTTTTATCTAACAATCCTAAAATAATAAAAGAAAATAATATAAACAAAGAACCACACGATCTAAGCACTCGATGCAAGCATTCGAGTACAGGATCGGATGGGGTGATCGAGTAAGCAAAGATGGTATGAACAACTCGAGTGGTTACTCGAAACAGGTGATCGTGTACCTATTCGGGTAAGGGATCGAGTAAGGTATGAAAATGCAAACAATTAAGATACAAAAGCTTCTAAGGATGGGGTAATCGAATCCTAAGTATACCTGACCAGTACAGATGTCTTACATGCCTCAAGCAAATATTTCATAGACAATGAATCTCTAAAATCTTGTTAAAACACTCTCATGATAGAAACAATCAACCTTGATCACTCCCCTACCCAACTCTCGTTGGAGAAACATGAACAAGCAGGCATTAAGATCCTATTCATTATTGTCAGTAAACCCCTTACTCATCTAATCTCTTAGGCTAAGTGAGTAAACCTCTAGCATTGGTTGATTCACGCATCTCATCTACACCTCTTGGTGGTAAAACACCTTAGATCTAATCTCACCCTCTCGGTTTGTTGATAGCATTAAGAACACCAATCTAGAAGGAAATCTATTAAATATATACAATCAACTAAGACATCCTAACCGATCAAGAACACAAAATCATCTATCCTATCCCTAGAAACTTTACGACACTACTCGGAAATCATAGCAAGAAAGATAACAGCATATATGAACGAAAATTGCATTGTAATAAACGGTAGAGTAGAGAAGTAAGAATACAAGATAGAAATCTAAAGAAATGATAAAAAGTTATGAAATAAAATCTAACAAAAGGAGAAAAGTGTTTTGAGTCGCTCAGTTCTCTCACAGAAGCTCTCGTTCTCTGGTTTGAGGGTCTGCGGCGTGCTCGTTTGCGAGGAAGGAGAGGAGGGATTTATATATGGAAACCCCTTTGACCTAGCTTCCCAGTCCTTCCCGAGGGTCTACTCGAAGGAGTACACGAGGATGAGGTCGGGTTGCTCCTCGGGTAGACCTTCGGGTTGTTCTTCCAGCTCTTGGATCCTCCTTGATCGTGTTGGGGTTCGGACTCGTTCTTCTAGCTCGATGGTTCCTTTGGGTACATGCTCGGGTTTGTCCTTGTTTTCCCCCATTTTAGGCTCTTAAGCACCTGTTTTCATCCAAAATATGCAAATGCAAAAATGCAACACCCTAAATGGCCTAAAAGTGAATTCCTACAATTAATGACCTAAAAATGCTAAGTTAAGGGTATGAACAATGCAAAATATGGACAAAAAAGGATGCTAAAAACATGTAAATTAGAGAGTTATAAGAGAGAGAGAGAGCTCTTGGTTGATTGTGAAGCAGAAGGAGAAAGAGATCAACAACGCTTGACTTAGAGAGAAGGAGAAGGAATAAAATCGTCAGGGTTTGGGAGAAGGAGGATCCGACTACTTAAATCGTTTCAAAAGGTATTGATTTTTGGTAGGGTTGTAGCTAAGAGATTTTTCGTAAACTCTCATTTTTTCAGAAGTGAATTTGAGTTAATATTCTAGGAGATATCGGCAGTTTGGTGAGGCGTTTCTTGTCAGCCGCGGATTAAGACCAGCGGGTGTTTCGAGATCGATTGCTGTTTTATCTGAGATCTGATCGTGCTAAAATTTTGTGAGAATCTTCTGGACGTCGAGTTTAGGTTAGTGAAACCGAAAAGGGTTTGGAGTGAATAATGTTAAGAGTTTAGGTTAGTGTTAAACAATGATCGTTATATTGACCTCAAGGATTATGTAAGCTTTAAAACTAAAGGTTATTGAGCAAAAAGGTAATGAGTGGCTAGTAGAAAAGAGATATACTTTTCAGTATATCTCTATGAGTGGACAACTGAATCACTTTTCAGTAAATCTCTTTGTGTAATTTGATTCCAAAAGCTGATGGTTAAAGTCAATACAAAATTCAAATACAATCATTTACTCGATAAACCAGTTTTCTATTTGCTTTTTTATTAAAAATCAAAGCTAATAGCTAACACAATATAAATCCAAACACAAACCAAACTAGACAACATATCAAACCGTCACGCTTCCAAACAACAAACGGGTTTTGAAAACATAAAACACTTGAGCAAAGAATAAAACAACTCACGGTTCATCCCAAACTCCAATCTCAAACCAAACTCAAACAAAAGTCAAACCAAACTAGACTTAAAAACAAACTGACACAAAACCTCACAACAACACATCAAAGCAGAGAACAAACTTGACCAAAAAAATACAAAACCCCACTCTTCATCCCAAACACAAACTCAAACCAAACCCAAAAAAAAATAGAGTTAAACAGAAACACAAACTCAAACCAGACACTTTTTCACACAATTGTTTATACAAAACATAAAACTAAGTTATACAAAACATAAAATATAAAACCATACCTTTTCAAGTTATACCTTGCAACCGCTGTGTCTACTTCATGAACACAACACTCTTCACCATTTAACCGCTGTATCCAGTTGATGATTACCTCCCACAAAACATGACAAAAGAGTCAATAAACATCACACAAATATTTATACAAAACGTCAAACTATTCTTACACTCTTCTCCTAAGAACATCAAACGAGATCACTATACAATCAATAACACAAAGACAAACATTACATAATAAGAACATCAAACTATAATCAGAGTCAATTGAACATCAATCGAATAAACCGAAACCCATAACCCTCCAAACAAATCTCAAAATCAATTTAACATCCGACTAATCTCACAATCCTCCACTAATAAGTCCAATCGACAGAAAACATTAACAATTCTAACAATATATCGACTTAATCCTAAACCCTAACAAATAAAACCATCGGAGATGAATAAGAAAAACATGCAACAACTCACACATTAGAAGACGAACCTTCTCATCTCCCATTCGTTAGCCGGTGGTCTGAACCCTCCCCTTCAAGCCTTCAGAAGAAAGCTCCACCGTCGTTTCCCACCAAAAGATACCTCCGCCGTCGTTTCTCTAGAGAACCGAAGCGTCAAATCCAAGAGTTGCCGATCGTAAAGCCATGTTATGCAGGATGACCAACAAACCTCCAATTTTAGCCGGGTGACCAATAAATCTCCCATTTTAGCCGGGTGACCAACAAATCTCCAATTTTAGCCAAAAACTTCATGGGAATCGAGGTGAATCGATTCGATTTTCTGATCACGGCATGAATCGCCTTTCCTTTCGCCGTTTGCAATGAGAGAGAAGAGAGAGAGAGAGTCGCGATAAATGAAAGAATAAAATGAGAAAAAAACACTTTTATATTTCCCCGTGAACCTATCACCGAAGGACACGTATCGGTCTTAACGGGTTGCTCAAAATGCTTCCCACAGAACCGATACTCTACACTGTGGAATCAATAATGGGGTTTTTAATCAAAATCTGGGCCCAATTTAGAGAGTACCTCTGTGAGAACTCTCCAGTAATGATGCTCTTATAGAATACCATATCGATTTTAAGAAAAAGAATCTCACATAATTGTAAAACGAGAAAATTCTATTTAATTTAGTAAACTAATGAAATAATTTTTTTTCGTAAAGGTTGATATATAAATAGTTTTTTAAGTGAAATATATTTTTCAAAAACAAATAAATAAATATTTTAGTTAGAGAGAACTTTTTACTTTAATACACTAATTTATATTTTTATATTTTAAAATTATTCTTACAATTCTTAGAATAAACTAAAGCTAAATTTTTGAATACCAAAATATTTTTCAAACATTAACCGTTATAAGTATTATTATTGTCAAATTTCAAAGACGTTCAACAACTTATTCACAAAATGTTTTACATGCAATCAACCGATCAAAGCGTCATCTTATTAGCATCCACATACAATTTTACTCTATGTATTACCACTAATAATGTATTGTTATACCCTAAAATATTTTATTGTTAAGATATGCTCTTTATCACCACCTATAAAATGTATCAGTAAACAAATTAAACCAATTTTTGTCTATTTACTTTTACTTTGAAGTAGTTTATTTTCATCATTAAAATTTGTAGTGGTAGTTTGTTTAACAACTAAAATTATTTACTCAAACAATATTTTGTATGAAAAACAGAAGAAAAAATATCTACACAATTGCAATGAGTTTATGACCTATCCAATAAAATTTGAGAAATTAAAAGACATTTAAAAAAAAAAATTATAACCATGATGATATATATAGGAGTCTTAGATCATTTATAGATCTAAAATATAAACTAAAATAAAAATTCTAAAAATACTACAACATAAGAAATTTAAAATATTTATTTTAAAAGGAATAAATTAATAAAGATCTTACATATCTTTAACTGAAAAAAAAACTCAAAATAATATAGAAATTTTTATTTTAAAATATCATGAATTTCTGATTAGAAAATCAAATTTAACTAAATAATATAACTAAAATCTAAAAATACTACAACATAATTAAATTAAAATATTAAAAAGAAGGAATAAACAAATATTGATAGCACGTAAAATTGTATAAGACAAATAGAATAAAAGTTTTAACCATCGTCTAAGTTGCGAAGTTGTAATTTGGGAATATATGATATCATGATTTTCACCCAGGGTATCAATTCCCTATGCAGTTGTAGTACAAAGGGTTATCAATCCAAATGGTTGTTATGCTAGCAGATGAGATATGATCAGAACTATGCAAATCAAGTCAAGCAGTAAATGGGTTTGATCTAACAATCCTAAAATAAATAAAACAAAGCAAATAAACAAGAACCACACAATCTAAGCACTTGATGCAAGCATTCGAGTACATGATCGGGTGGGGTGATCGAGTAAACAAAGAAAGTATGAACAAATCGAGGGTGTACATGAAGCTGGTGATCGAGTACCAGTTCAGGTATAGGATCGAGTGATGAATAAAAATGTAAACAATCAAAATGCAAAAGATCCTAAGGATGGGATAATTGACTCCAAAGTGTTCCTGACCAGTATGGATGTCCTACAAGCCTCAAGCAAATATTCCCTAGACAATGAATCTCTAAAATCTTGTTAAAACACTCTCGTGATAGAAACAATCAACCTTGATCACTTCCCTACCCAACTCTCGTTGGAGAAACATGACCAAGCAGGCAATACGAACTGATTCATTATTGTCAATAAACCCCTTACTCATCTAATCTCTTAGGCTAAGTGAGTAAATCTCTAGCATTGATTGATTTAAGCATTCCATCTACACCTCTCGATGGTAAAACACCCTAGATCTAATCTCACCCTCTCGGCTTGTTGATAGCATTAAGAGCACCAATCTAGAAGGGAATTTATAAAACATAAACAACCAAGCTAAGACATCCTAACCGATCAAAAACACAAAATTGTCTATCCCATCCCTAGAAACTTTGTTTCACTACTCGGATTTCATTGCAGAAAACATAAAAGCATAGATAAACAAAAATTGCATTGTATTAAAATATAAAGTAGAAGAGAAGAGTACATAGTAGAAATCTAAAAGGATAGCAAAAATAAGTAAAATAAATCCTAACAAAAGTGGAAACATTTTTGAGTCGCTCCAGATCTCTCTCAGAAGCTCTCGCTCTCTGGTTTGACGGTCTGCATCGTGCTAGGGCGAGAGGAAGAAGAGGGGCGTTTATATATGGAAACCCCTTTGACCTAGCTTCCCAGTCCTGCCCGAGGGTCTGCTCGATGGGGTGCACGAGGATGAGGTCGGGTAGATCTTCGGGTTGTTCTTCCTTCTCTTGGATTGGGGTTCAAACTGTTCTTCATGCTCAATAGCTCCTTCGGGTACATGCTCGGATTTGACCTTGTTTTCCCCATTTTAGGCTCTAAAGCACCTGTTTTCATCCAAAGTATGCAAATGCGAGAATGAAACATCCTAAATGGGCCTAAATGCGAATTCCTACAGTTAATGACCTAAAAATGCTAAGGTAAGGGTATAAAAAATACAAAATATGGACAAAAAATGATGCTTAAAACATGTAAATTAGAGAGTTATCAGAATCCTGTATTTTGGTAAACTATGTTAGACAATGAAAATCAATGAAAATTTTAAAATAAAACAATGTCTGAAAATAGTGAGATGGGTGGAAGTAGTCGAAGATTTATTGTAGCAGTATATAAATATTGTATTTACACACTGATTTAGTTTTTTCTACCCATATATGAAACGTAGTTCAATCCAGCCTTATATGAGGTTCATCTGCAAGTGTCTTTCCGATCATAGCAATATGATCGTCAGATACCCCATTTTCTTTTGTTAGCAAGGTTTTCTGCATAGTTTGTATTTGTTTTTTTGTTGTTCATGATTTTCTAGCATATTTAAAGTTTGATTTGATATAGGATAATACCACTTAATACACATCTTTATATAATAAGACATATGCTCTATTTCCTAACGATGATAGGTATATATTTCCTTTGTCTTTGGATTAGTTTTTTTTTTGTTTGGTAAAAATTTGTTTAACTTTCTTTTCTAGCGATTAACTTGGACATGTGTCAAATCTAAGATCGTTAATTTGACACATGTCGCAATCATGTCAAGCAGTATATGTTTTCCCATGTAATACAACCTTTTAGGGACTAAAAACCTATGTGTCCCTCTATCTGGATTTTATTTTTTCTATTTGAAGGTGAAGTTTATAATATAAAAAAACAATCCCTTCTGTCATGTATCCACGATTAATGCAGCCTTAGATGCTTCAATTGTGAAAGTATTGAGCAAAAGGTTTTTACCTATGGTTCCCGTATTACAGATCAATCCTACTACACTAATACAATATACGAATAGGAGGCATAGGGGAAGAAGCACTACGCCGAGAAATCAACAACACGAACACTTTGTTCAAAATGATTCCCTTTCTTTCTTCTTCTTCTTTGCGATTGGAACTAATTAAATTAAAATGGTTGGAACGATAAACATCCATCTCGTTCGTACTTTGGATACCCGTATAATCATTGAAGACTGTTGAAGTGACTCATTCCTAGAAATTTAGGGGCGTTGAGAACAAAGAAATTTTGAGAGTTTCCTTTTTTATTTTTATCTAGCATGAACCCACTTGGTTGTAAGAAAATATCTTTTGCAAGAAGGTTGGCTAGGGATTTCTTGTAAAAATATTAGCCCCGCTTAGTTCATAATGACATCACATTTTTACATATATTATTTTCATTATGCACCTAAAGGAGGACTCATATGAGATGAAAATCTCACATACGGTTCTGAAACGGAGAATTCGTTAAAGCGAATGACGACCGTAACGGATGTCAGCTCAATCTGAAGGAAATTATGCGGAAGCATTACAGGATTATTACGAAGCTATGCGACTAGAAATTGACCCCTATGATCGAACTAGTATTTTTGTTTTTTTTTTATGATCCTAGATACCAAAGAAAGAGTTCCGGAATTCTTAAATATGGGGCTCTAAAGGCGGATTCAATCATCTAAAAAGAGGATAAAATATAAACTAAAATAAAAAATCTAAAAATATTAAAACATAAGAAATTTAAAATATTTATTTTTAAAAGAATAAATAACTAAAAATCTTACATATATTTAACTGAAAAAAATAAAAGAAACACAAATTAATATAAAACTTTTATTTTAAAATATCATGAATTTATAATAAGAAAATCAAATTTAACTAAATAATATAACTAAGATCTAAAAATGCTACACCATAATTAAAATAAAATACCAAAAAGAAGGAATAAACAAATATTGATAGTACATAAATTCGTATCCAAAATTGTATAAAACAAATAGAATAAAAATTCTTACCATCGTCTAAGTTGCGAAGTTGTAATTTGGGAACCCTGTATTTCGGTAAACTATGTTTAGAAATGAAAATCAATAAAAAAATTAAAAACAATATGATGTCTATTATTCATACATGTGAACATAGTCAGATAGGTGGAAGTAGTCGAAGATATATGTGTAGCATTATATAAATATTGTATTTACATATTGATTTAGTTTGTCTACCCATATATGAAGAATTGTTAAATTCAGCCATATATGAGATTTATCTGCAAGTGTCTTTTTGATCATAGCAATCTGATCATCACTCATGATACCCTGTTTTCTTTTGCTAGCAAGGTTTTCTGTTTTTTTTTTTTTGTTAAAAAACATTCAATTTAAAACATAAAGAAAAAAAATCTTTACAGGGGCCATAGCCCAATATTGGAAACCCAATTGATTAAATACTAATTAAGGGGGAACTAAGATATAGGTTTTGTGATCTTGCATGCATGATTTGTATTTGTCTTTTTGTTATTCATAATTTCCTAGCGTATTTAAGTTTTGATTTGATATGGGATATCATTTAATATTTATCTTTATATAATAAGACATATGCTCTATTTCTTTACGGTGATAGGTAAATATTTCCTTTTTGCTTTTGGATTAGTTCTTTTTTGTAAATTTTTAAAAAAAAATTTTTTTCTAACGATTAACTTAGACATATGTCAAAATCAGTAACATCCGCGAACCGAAATTCCGGTTTAGGGGTTGCATTGGTCGATGCAATAGGTGCATCGGTCGATGCATGTTCAGTTTTGTGCAGACGAGTTTAAGTTAAGCACTGCGTTTTGGGCAAAAGGGAAAAGGAAAACCCTAAAATCGTTTCTTTTGTCTCATTAGTCGATTTTGGCCGTTTTTGAGAGATACAAAAGAGAGAAAGAGTGTTCTTGGTGTTCTTGGTGATTTCTGTGGAATTGTGGCTTTTTCTGGTGAGATCTGAGGCTTAGAACGTTGTAGGAGCTTGCTAGGAGTGTTTTATTGCTTGCTTGAGGTTCAATTTCGTCTTGGCAAAGGTAAGTGCATGACCTTGGCCTATATAAGCTAGAGATCTCTCCGATTTGCTTGATATGTGTTGTTAGGTTTGTTAGATTGATGTTTGGGACGTTAGGAAGCTTTCTTGTGGCTTGGGATCGAGTTTTTGTGGTTGTAGGAACGAAGATCCGGCGAGAAGCTTCGGAGGAAAACGATGCTCGGCATTGCATCGGTCGATGCACATTGTGCGTCCGTCGATACAGATGTGAGGACGGCGCTGAAACTCTAGGGTTTTCGTGTTATGTTGAGCATGCGTCGGTCGATGCAATGGGAGCATCGGTCGATGCAAGTTAACCTTGCATCGGTCGATGCAGATCTTGCGTCGGTCGATGCAACCTCCAACTGGTGTCGGTCGATGCATGTTGGTGTCGGTCGATGCAGAGTCCTGGTTTGTCGATTGTTGAATGTTGATTATTGGTTGATGGTTAGAGATGTCTCTATTGCTTGTGTGTATAGCCCAGTAGATGGGAGGATTGCCTTACTGAGTGTTTATAATATACTCATGCATTGCAATTTGTGCTTGTGGTGCAGGTAAAGGCAAAGTGTGATCGTGGAATCAAGGCAATGAAGAGGAGGATGTTCTAGGGACTCGATTGGATGTTGTCTGGCATTGCTAGGTTGCTAGAGTTGAGTCATTAGAAACATTGCTAGGTTGCTGGTTCCATGTTTTCTGATGATTGGTTATTCGGATATTGGTTATTTATGTTTATTGGATATTTATTGGATATTGGTATTGTTATTCCGCTGTTGATTGTGATTGTGGTTAGGTGGCTAGTGGGTATGGGACCACTAATTGTAGTTTATTTATTTATTATATTTATTATTTATTAATCTTTTTTTAAAAAGGGTTGGGTCCTTTCAGTTTGGTATCAGAGCCCTTATGGTTCTAGGTTTGGGTTCACTTGGCTTTGTGCTGTAGATGTTTGGGATTTGCATGCTTTGATTGATTATGTGGGTTAGTCAATTGTGTGTGGCATGGAGTCCTAGAACATCCTCTTCGAGCCTACTTTGTGATTCCACGGTGAGTTTATATTTCTGTGTTATGATAGAAATTGTTTGCTTAGTCTTCTGTTCATGGTAGTGCAGATGGCTAGAGATGGTGCTGTTGCTGGTCGTGGACGCGGACGTGGCCGTGGACGCGGACGTGGTCGTGGTAGAAGCAGAGGCCCAGCAGTGAGTGATACTGCAGACCAGAGTGTGACAGCTGAGGGTGTTGGTGAGTCACAGGGTGTCCAGATGGATTCCATGAGTGTGGCCGGAGGGGGCGGTGTTGATGCTCCAGTGGTCGGTGATGATAGGGTCCCAGGTGTGGGAGTCCCAGTTGGTGGAGTCCCTGGTGCAGACTTTGCGGCTATGCTAGCACAGTTGTTGGAGCGGTTACCACCAGTGGTATCGGCTCAGGCTCAGGTAGTGCCACCAGTGGTGGCGGAGGAGCGGCAGCCAGTGGCTGCGGATGCAGTAGCACATGGATGGTATTTGTCCATGCTCAAGGAGATGAAGAGTCTTGTGACTGAGCGGTTTTCGGGTGGTACAGACCCTACTGCTGCGGAGGCGTGGAGGACGAGTGTGAAACGTAACTTCCATACTCTGAGATGTCCTGAGGAGTTTTGGGTGGACATAGGGGTCTATCATCTGGTTGGTGATGCTCAGGTGTGGTGGAGATTAGTGGCTGCTAGGAGACTACAGAGGGAGATGACTTGCGCTGACTTCGTCTTGGAGTTCAACCGCAAGTATTTTCCTAGAGAGGCATTGGACCGGTTGGAGGTGCAGTTCTTTCAGTTGTCTCAGGGGACACAGTCAGTGCAGGAGCTAGACTTGGAGTTCAGTTGACTTCTATGTTATGGGGGCCGGGCTATGGAGCCTGAGGAAGCCCAGATCAGGAGGTTTGTGAGGGCTCTTCGTGATGACTTGAGGGTCCATTGTAGAGGACGTAGTTATGCTACGCGTGCAGAGCTGGTTGAGACTGCAGCAGAGATTGAGGAGGATATCCAGGCACAGTCAGTGGCGGTTAGTCCAGCAGTTCAGCCTAGTAAGGCTCAGCATCATGGAGGTTCTAGCAGGGGCGGCAAGCCTGTGCAGGGAACCAAGAGGAGGTGGGAGGCTACGCAGAAGCAGAGTGACAGGGGTTGCTTCAAGTGTGGGAGCAAGGATCACAAGTTTGCTAGCTGTCCCAAGAGGAGTGCTCCGACAGCAGGGGTTCGTGTATGCTATCATTGCAGGGAGCCAGGGCACATCAGGCCCTTGTGTCCCAAGTTGCAGCCGGCAGCAGTGGCAGCATTGCAGCAGGTGCAGCCTGGAGGTCAGCAGGTGGCACGGATTGAGCAGGCACCACGGGTTTACACGACTGCAGAGACTGGTGGAACCAGTGCCGGGGCGATCACAGGTATAATTTCTGATACTTAAGCTTTGTGAATTTCATTAGGTTCAGATTTTATGTTTTTCCTGTGATTAAGTGTTAGGTTCTCAACACATGAGGTTTGTGTAGGGACCTTGTTGGTGGGCGGGTTTAAGTCCCACGTTATGTTTGATTCTGGAGCTTCTCATAGCTTTATTACTCCGGAGTGTGCAGAGAGTGCAGGAATCAGAGGGTATCCCAGGGAGCGTATAGGAGTTGTCAGAGTTGCGGGAGGCAAGTTCCTGAGAGTTGTTGGACGAGTTAGAGGAGTTGATATTCAGATCGCAGGAGAGTCGTGGCCAACGGATTTGCTTATCAGTCCTGTGGAGTTGTATGATGTTATTCTCGGGATGGATTGGTTGCATCGGCATATGGTGCATTTGGATTGCCATCATGGTAGAGTGGAGTTTGAGCGTCCAGGAGGGACGTTCGTTTTTCAGGGGATTAGACCGACTTCGGGGAGTCTCGTGATCTCGGCCATCTAGGCTGGGAAGATGATCGAGAAGGGCCGTGAGGCTTATTTGGCTACTATATCTATGCCAGAGTCAGTAGGGAAGTCTACGGTTAGCGGTATTCCGGTAGTGGGGGAGTTTGAGGATGTGTTTCAGTCATTGCAGGGATTACCACCATCTCGGTCGGATCCTTTTACTATTGAACTGGAACCAGGGACGACGCCGTTATCCAAGGCTCCTTACAGAATGGCTCCAGCAGAAATGGCAGAGCTGAAGAAGCAGCTAGAGGATTTGTTGAGTAAGGGATTCATCCGTCCTATTGTATCACCATGGGGAGAGCCGGTGTTGTTTGTGAAGAAGAAGGATGGGAGTTTCCGGTTGTGTATTGATTATCGGGGTTTGAACCGGGTCACTGTGAAGAACAAGTACCCTCTTCCTAGGATCGATGAGTTGTTGGATCAGTTGAGGGGTGCTACTTGGTTCTCCAAGGTAGATCTGGGGTCGGGTTATCATCAGATACTGATAGATGAGGCAGATGTGAGGAAGACGGCTTTCAGGACGAGGTATGAGCATTATGAGTTTGTGGTGATGTCTTTCGGGTTGACTAACACACCAGCAGCGTTTATAAGATTGATGAACAGCGTGTTTTAAAAGTTTCTGGACGTGTCTGTCATTATTTTCATCGACGATATCGTGGTATATTCTAAGATTCCTGAGGAGCATGCAATGCATTTGAGTGCAGTTCTGGAGAAGCTGCGGGAGCAGAAGTTGTTTGCTAAGTTGAGCAAGTGCAGTTTTTGGCAGCGGGAGATGGGCTTTTTGGATCACATTGTTTCTGCAGAGGGGGTTTCTGTAGATCCGGAGAAGATTCAGGCTATCAGGGATTGGCCTAGACCGCAGAATGCCACAGAGATCAGGAGTTTCCTTGGTTTGGCAGGTTACTACAGAAGGTTTGTGCAGGGTTTTGTAAGTAGAGCACGCCCTATGACTAAGTTTACAGGGAAGGATGTCCCTTTTGCGTGGTCACAGGAGTGTGAGGAGGGCTTTGAAAGCCTTAAGGAGATGTTGACTACTACGCCAGTGTTGGCTTTGCCTGAGCAGGGAGAACCCTATGTGGTTTATACAGATGCATCTAGAGTTGGTTTGGGGTGTGTGCTGATGCAGCATGGGAAGGTGATTGCCTATGCTCCGCGGCAGTTGCGGAAGCATGAGGGCACCTATCCTACTCATGATTTCGAGATGGCTGCTGTAGTTTTTGCCTTGAAGATTTGGAGATCTTATCTTTATGGTGCAAAGGTACATGTGTTTACAGATCATAAGAGCCTGAAGTACATATTCACTCAGCCCGAGCTGAACTTGAGGCAGAGGCGGTGGATAGAGCTGGTGGCAAATTATGATTTGGAGATAGCCTATCACTCTGGTAAGGCTAACACGGTTGCAGATGCTCTGAGTCGGAAGAGGGTATCTTCAGCTTAGGAGCAGAAGATGAAGTCTCTGGTAGGAGAGATCAGTGCTTTGAGCTTGTGTGCTGTTTCACAGGAACCGTTGGGTTTGGAAGCAGTTGATAGAGCAGATCTTCTGAGTAGGGTGCGGTTGGCTCAGGAGCAGGATTTGGGGCTGGTGAATGCCTCAAATGATGTGGATTCAGAGTATCAAGTCACAGATAATGGTACTATCTTGGTGCATGGTCGGGTTTGTGTGCCCAAGGATGAGGATTTGAGATAGGAGATCCTGAGAGAGGCTCCTGCGAGCAGGTTTTCTATTCATCCATGAGCGACTAAGATGTACCGTGATCTCAAGAGGTACTATCATTGGGTCGGGATGAAGAAGGATGTACCTAGTTGGGTCGCGCTGTGTGATATGTGTCTGCTAGTGAAGGCTGAGCATCAGGTTCCTGGCGGGCTGCTGAAGAGTCTACCCATTCCTGAGTGGAAGTGGGATATGATTACTATGGACTTCGTGGTGGGTTTGCCAGTGTCCAGGACGTTTGATGCTATTTGGGTCATTGTGGACCAGTTGACTAAGTCAGCACATTTTCTGGCGATTAAGAAGACTGATGGAGCAGCGGTCTTGGCTAAGAAATATGTGAGGGAGATAGTCAGGTTGCATGGGATGCCATCGAGTATTGTGTCTGATAGGGATTCTAAGTTCACATTAGTGTTCTGGAAGGCATTTCATGCAGAGATGGGCATTAAGGTGCATATGAGTACGGCTTATCATCCCCAGACAGATGGACAGTCAGAGAGGACGATACATACGTTGGAGGATTTGCTGAGGATGTGTGTTTTGGATTGGGGAGGCCATTGGGCAGATCACCTAAACCTGGTAGAGTTTGCTTACAACAACAGTTATCAGGCGAGTATTGGGATGGCTCCTTATGAGGCTTTGTATGGGAGGCCGTGTCGTACACTGGTATGCTGAACTCAGGTGGGGGAGAGGAGCATGTTCGGGGCAGATTTTGTTTAGGAGACCTCAGAGAAGATTCGGGTTCTGAAGCTGAACATGAAGGAGGCTCAGGATAGGCAGAGGAGTTATGCTTATAGGAGGAGGAGAGATCTTGAGTTTCAGGTAGGAGACAAAGTGTACCTCAAGATGGCCATGTTGCGTGGTCCAAACAGGTCATTGACTAAGACTAAGTTGAGTCCGAGGTATATGGGTCCGTTCAGAGTGATTGAGCTAGTTGGACTAGTGGCATATAGACTAGAGTTACCTGAGGTTATGCGTGCATTCCACAAGGTTTTCCATGTGTCTATGCTGCGGAAGTGTCTCTGTGAGGATGATCGGTTGTTGGCTAATATTCCTGTAGATCTTCAGTCTAACATGACTTTGGAGGCGAGACCAGTGAGAGTTCTCGAGAGGAGGATCAAGGAACTTCGGAAGACGAAGATTCCTTTGATGAGAGTCCTTTCGGACTGTGATGGTGTGGAGGAGCAGACTTGGGAGCCTGAGGCAAGAATGAAGGCAAGGTTTAAGAAGTGGTATGAGAAGCAAACCGCAACTTGAGCTTGTCTAGCCTGGTCCCATCTGTAATCCGTGGCTGGAGCGGGAATGGAATATTCCAGCCCATCTCTCTTGTTTACTCGGTCGCTTGGGGTGGTTGGTTGTGCGACTCAGTAACAAGATGAGGTGGTGCTCGGGGTACAAAGTTTCCGTGTGGCGGGGTTTTTGAGAAAAGGTTCCTGTAATAGAAGTTTCCAAAAGTGGAAAGTTTCCAGAAGTGGAAGGTGCTAAAATGGAAAGTTTTATGGGAGTTAAAATTTATCCATTTTTAGTGGTGGAGGGCCTTGAAGGGGCTTGTGTGATCTTAGTGGCGGACTTTTGATTCATTGTGCCATGTGTGGCAGTCTTTTTAGACATTGTGTGGCCTTTGTGGCGGGCTGTTTAGCCAGTTGTGTGGTCTTTGTGACGGTCATGTTTAGGACAGATGGTCATTGTGACGGTCCTGTTTAGGACATATGGTCTTTGTGACGGTCCTGTTTAGGACAGATGGTCTTTGTGACGGTCCTGTTTAGGATAGATGGTCTTTGTGACGGTTCTGTTTAGGACAGATGGTCTTTGTGACGGTCCTGTTTAGGACAGATTGTTTGGTCTTTGTGACGGTCCTGTTTAGGATAGATTGCTTGGTCTTTGTGACGGTCCTGTTTAGGACAGATTGTTTGGTCTTTGTGACGGTCCTGTTTAGGACATTTGTTGGCCTTGTGGCATGTATATGATCCTTGTGTGGTCATGAGGTATTCCAGTGAGGGGATATGTGGTTGGTAGGACATTGAGATATTTTAAGTGAGCCACGGGAAGGAAACCTGGATAGGGATAGGACTCAGACGTGTTCAGAATTGTTTGCTCGCGACTCTTGGGGGACTTAGGTTCTCCTAGTACTGACATATTCTGAGACTTTTTGGCTTGGGAGTATGGTTGGTATATCGACTTCGGATGACGATCCGGGGGCAGAGAGACGAATTTGGATTTTTCCTTATATATTATGGCATGCGGGCTTAGGCCCGATGAGGAGCCAACATTATGGCATGCAGACTTAGGTCTGATGAGGAGCCAATAAAAACTCAAGGTTTAGACCTATGGGTAAAGGAAAGTCCAAAAGTCGAGAGAAAATAATGCCTGGAGCGTGAGTCTATCGCCAAGAGGTGACCTTCCGTAGATCGGTCGGAAGAGCGCGGGCCGTGGAGATGGTTGCACGGGATTCCTTGGCTGATGGTTGTTTGAGATTCGAGGACGAATCTAGATTGGTGGGGGATAATTGTAACATCCGCAAACCGAAATCCCGGTTTAGGGGTTGCATCGGTCGATGCAATAGGTGCATCGGTCGATGCATGTTCAGTTTTGTGTGGACGAGTTTAAGGTAAACGCTGCGTTTTGGGCAAAAGGGAAAAGGAAAACCCTGAAATCGTTTCTTTTGTTTCATTAGTCGACTTTGGCCGTTTTTGAGAGCAACAAGAGAGAAAGAGTGTTCTTGGTGTTCTTGGTGATTTTTGTGTATTGGTGGCTTTTTCTGGTGAGATCTGAGGCTTAGAACGTTGTAGGATCTTGCTAGGAGTGTTTTATTACTTGCTTGAGGTTCAATTTCGTCTTGGCTAAGGTAAGTGCATGACCATGGCTTATCTAAGGTAGAGATCTCTCTGATTTGCTTGTTATGTGTTGTTAGGTTTGTTAGATTGATGTTTGGGACGTTAGGAAGCTTTCTTGTGGCTTGGGATCGAGTTTTTTTGGTTGTAGGAACGAAGATCCGGTGAGAAGCTTCGGAGGAAAACGATGCTCGGCATTGCATCGCTCGATGCACATTGTGCGTCGGTTGATGCAGATGCGAGGACGGCGTGTAAACTCTAGGGTTTTCGTGTTATGTCGAGCATGCGTCGGTCGATGCAATGGGAGCATCGGTCAATGCAAGTTAACTTTGCATCAGTCGATGCAGATCTTGCATCGGTCGACGCAACTTCCAACTGGTGTCGGTCGATGCAGAGTCCTGGTTTGTCGATTGTTGAATGTTGATTGTTGGTTGATGGTTAGAGATGTCTCTATTGTTTGTGTGTATAGCCCAGTAGATGGGAGGATTGCCTTACTGAGTGTTTATAAAATACTCATGCATTGCAATTTGTGTTTGTGATGCAGGTAAAGGCAAAGTGTGATCGTGGAATCAAGACAATGAAGAGGAGGATGTTCTAAGGACTCGATTGGATGTTGTCTGGCATTGCTAGATTGCTAGAGTTGAGTCATTAGAAACATTGCTAGGTTGCTGGTTCCATGTTTTATGATGATTGGTTATTTGGATATTGGTTATGTTTTGAATATTGGTTATTTATGTTTATTGGATATTGGTATTGTTATTCCGCTGTTGATTGTGATTGTGGTTAGGTGGCTAGTGGGTATGAGACAACTAGTTGTAGTTTATTTATTTGTTATATTTATTATTTATTAATTTTTTTTAAAAAAGGTTGGGTCCTTTCAAAATCTAAGATCATTAATTTGACACATGTTGCGATCATGTTAAGCAGTAATCTGAACACGTGTAAACATCTTATCAATACAACTTACATGTGTCACGATCTCGTTAATGAATAATTTTGACATCAAATTTTATATAATAAAATGTGTGTGAAATTATTTATCAATAATTATATTTCAAAATATTTAATAATAAGTGAAAACATGTCAATTTTCATATAATTAAGAATTAATGTATGATTTAAAATTTTAATTAAAAATAAATAAAATAATTATAACATGCTTTTGTGTACGTCGTTAGAGAGATCCCCTTAATCTTTTTTATACTATATGACTTTTTTTATTCTTTTTAAGTAAACTGGAAAAACAAAATTTAAAGGTTAAAAAGAAAAAGCAAGAATATATTAAAGACAAACCCTAATTTTTACTTTAAGAGATCTGAGTAGCCGCTTTCGTTTTCCTTGGAACAACATATCACAAAAAGAGAGAACAAAATGATGTACGATCTTCCGCCAGATTTGGTCGAGGAAATACTTTCAAGGGTTCCAGCAACATCAGTGAAAAGGTTACGATCTACTTGCAAACGATGGAATGCTATATTCGAAGATGAAAGATCACTGAGAAGCACTTTCGTAAAGCACCAAAGGAGTTTATGGTTCTCATGTTAATCGAAGGGGTTTAGGGTTTGTCCAGTGAGCGTCACTCTCAACGTCCTTCTATAGAGTTTAAAGGTGCACTTGGTTTAAAACCAAAGGAGTTCCTTCTATAGAGTTTAAAGGTGCACTTGGCTTAAAACCAAAGGAGTCCCATTCTTTTTTTTTTTTTTTTAATAAGAGATACCATTTCATTATAAAGCCCAACCTGGCAACAGTTACAGGGATATTGCTAGAGTTTTTGAAACACACATTGATGGAGATATACAGCCAAATACTTAAGAAACTATGGGATTTGAAAGTATGAGAACCAAAGGCTAAGGTAAGTGTCTTGTGTTGTTGAGTAATTTCCTTGATGAGCACGATCCAAATCGAGCAATCTTCGCCTTACCCGGAGCTGGATTTCTTGCTTCAACTGATTTTCAGTGCGAGTTGAGTCTGTGTGTAGGCGAGAGTTGTGTTCCCTCCATAAGTAATAGATCATAGCTTGGAAGACCATTTTGCAGACTGTATTGAGTTTCCTATTTGCGGTAGGATTCCTTATCCAGCTTAAGCAGTTAGAAAACAATGGGCCTGGGGACGAGGCAAAATGAGAGAAGAAGCCTGACCATAGATTTTGGGAGTAAGGACATAGAAAGAACAAATGGTCCCTTGATTCGCTGCCAGTGAGACAGAGTAAGCAATTTGTTGGGACAGGGAGATTCCACCTGGATAGTCTGTCCCATGTCGTGAGTCTATCCTGAACCGTGAGCCATAGGATGAAAGCCATTGATAACTCTCTAATTTACATGTTTTTAGCACCCTTTTTGTCTATATTTTGCATTGTTTATATCCTTAACTTAGCATTTTTAGGTCATTAACTGTAGAAATTCACTTTTAGGCCATTTAGGGTGTTGCATTTTTGCATTTGCATATTTTGGATGAAAACAGATACTTTAGAGTCTAAAAAAAACAAAAAGAAGAGTTAACAAGTTGCAGCTTTCGCAAGGAAGTAACTGGTTACATTTATAGGGTTTACGCAGAAGCATCAAGAAGGAAAAAGGAGGCACCCGACCATACCACCCGATAATTGCAACATAGCACCTGGTCGAGTTCATGACGAGACCTTCAAATATCGACTCTAACGAAGATTTTACGTTGGGATTCAGCTTCTGAGTTCTTCTTTAAAGTTATTGGAAATCGAGTTCTCTTTCCAATAGTGGTTATTTGAGGCCAATCGGATGTGCGGTTCAAGAGTTATTTCTGTTTTAGTGAGCGTATATACATCCAGATCGAAGACCATCCGATCACCTATCCGATGATGCACCTGAAGTGGGGCTCGAGTTCCACCTCGTGTAGCATGGTCGGATATCTGCTGACGTGGCTAGGTCAACCTGTTTCCTTATAAATACTCCCTCTTAACCCTATTTTCGACAGACAAGGGGTGAGAGCTGTCTCCACACTTTTCTTAACATTTCTTTTCCAGTTTTTGTTCTTCTTTCAACTTGAATTCTGTTTACATTTTGCTCTTGATTCTTTTTAATAAAACGTGTATCTCTTTCTCATCTTTATGATTATGCAATTTTTATTATTTATGGGTTTATGTTCATTGCCATGAGATCTGAGTAGTGAATCAAAGTTTCTAGGGATGGGATTGTGTTCTTGATCGGTTAGGATGCCTTAGTTTGATTGTATATTTTTGATTTCCTTCTAGGTGGGTGTTCTTAATGCTGTCAACAGACCGAGAGGTTGAGATTAGATCTAGGGCGTTTACAAATGCTACAGACCGAGAGGAGTAGATGAAATACTTGATTTAACCAATGCTAGAGGTTTACTTGACTCTGAGTAAGAGATTAGATGAGTTTGAGTTTACTGACAATAATGAATCGATCTTAATGCCTGCTTGGTCATGTACTAGTGCAAGAGTGTGGGAAGTGATCAAGTTTGATTGTTGCTAGTGCGAGAGTGTGGTGACAAAGTTTTAGAGATTCATTGTCTATGAAATAATTGCTTGAGGCATGCAAAGCATCTGTACTGGTCAAGAATACTTAGGATTCGATTACCCCATCTTTAGGAGCTTTCATATTTTATTTGTTGCATTTTCTTTACTTACCCGACCACTTACCCGATCAGGTACATGATAACATGTATTGAGTGATACCTCGAGCTGTTCATATCTCATTTGCTTACTCGATCACCCCACTCGATCCGGTACTCGATTGCTTGCATCAAGTGCTTAGGTCGTGTGGTTTCTTGTTTATATTCTTGTCTTTCATTTATTTTAGGACTGTTAGAACAAAAACATTATCTGCTTGGCTTGACTTGTATTGTTCTGATCATATCCTTCCTGATAGCCCTTTGCACTAGCAACAATCAAACATGTATGACAACCATTTGTATTGATAACCCTTTGTACTACAACTGCATAGGGAATTGATACCCTGGGTGAAAACCTATCTATCAATTTGGATCTCAGGTGAACCTACACGACCCCTTACCCGATCCATCACCCGAACCCCTACCTGATCCCCCACCCGAACCCCTACCCGAACCTGTCTACCCGAGCACCTGCTCGTGTGACCTTTCGGATTCTTGATCAGGTACTTGTATACACCAACCGTTTGCCAAGAGAACCAAGACATCAAAGGACGGTATCAAAGTAGAACAAGAAGAAGTGGGAATGGAAAACCCACAGGATCAAACTGAACTTCTAAGGAGAAGGAAGATTGGTGATAGTGATGCTCTCACTACTTATACTCAGAGGTATGGGATAGTGCCTCCTGCTGTCCACAACACAACCTTCACAATCAAGAGTAGTCTGATCTCAATGGTTCAAAGCAACAGATTTCATGGCCTGCCTACTGAAGACCCCCTTGCACATCTTGATGAGTTTGATAGGCTCTGTAGTCTCACCAATAAATGGAGTTAGTGAGGATGCCTTGAAGCTGAGATTGTTTCCATTTTTCTCTAGGAGATAAGGCCCATCAGTGGGAAAACAATTTACCTTCTGGAAAAGTCACCTCTTTGATTGATTGTAAGAAGGTCTTCCTTGCAAAGTTCTTCTCTAGTTCAAGGATTGCACGTTTGAGGAACGAAATTTCCGGATTTCTCCAACAAAATGGCGAGTCTTTCAGTGAAGCATGGGAGCGCTTCAAAGGCTACCAGAGACAATGCCCACACCATGGATTCAACGATGCATCTTTGTTGACTACTTTGTATAGAGGTGTTATTCCCAGTATCAGAATACTTCTAAACACAGCATCCAATGGAAGTTTCATGAATAGAGCTGAAGGTTGGGAATTAGTAGAGAATCTTGCTCAATGCGATGCAAATTACTGTGAGGAATATGATTTCAGCTTCAAGGGATGTATTGATTCTGAGGAAGGGCATAGGAAGGAACTAAAAGCCTTAAATGAGAAGCTTGAGAGGCTAGATAAAATCCGTCTAACCCAACAGGAGCAAGTACATGTTGTCTGTGAAGATGAGCAGTTTATGGTCCCAATGTATCCTCCACAACATTCCAAGCAGCCCCCTGCTCAAGATCAAGAACTGACGAATATGCTTCAGCAAGTTCTACAATGTCAAGCTAGTGAAGTTATGGAAACAGCCAGGCTGTTTACAGAGATGAACAACAAACTGGACTACATTAATAATGCCCTTAATTTCAATATTGAAGATTTGACCTCCAGAATTCATCACCTTGAAAGCTTGGCTGCTTCTACTTGTTCAGGACAACTCCCAGGGACATCAATACTCCATCAAAGGGAGTTGGCTACTATCCATGCTATAACCTTAAGAGAGTTACCTGCCTATGAATAAAATATTACAATCATTGGGGACAATGCAGTTCAAGATGGGGAAGATTTATGTGAAAATCATTATGTAGTCTTTGAGGGTGTAAATGGGCCAAAAGCAGAGATTTTCGCAGCATATGAGGAAGCTCCAACGGGAGCACGACCCCATAACACGACCCCATGTTCGGGTTCATGTTCGGGTCCATGGTAGGGTCACACTCCAGCTCTCCCAGAATGCTCATATTCAATCTCCAAGCTTCCCCAACAGCTAGAGTCAAGAAATCCCGTATGTGATGGGTTGTCAGCACTTCAAACTACTAACATTCTCAAGGATTTTGTGGGAACTACAGTGAAGAAGATCAGTGGGAATATCAAGAAGCTTCAAGGGAAAGTCAGTGGTTCTTCCTCAAAGAAAGCAAAGCAAGGGCTGCATATAACGATCAGGAATAAAACTTTTAGCATTGATCATGGAAAAAGAAGAAAAATGAAATCTCAGGGAATAGAGAGGACTTCATCTCCTCTCTATAAATTTTCCAAAGCATGAGAAGGATGAAAAGTCAAGCTTAGTGACTTTAAACAAGCTCACTTGGGAGGAAGTCCCAAAGGTATCCTTCTAAATATGGCTTAAGTTTTTTGCTGTTTTGATTTCTTTTCTTTAGTGTCTTTGAATTCTAGGAATAAAAGACATTAAGTGTTAAGAGGATATTTAAATGAGCTAGAGCCAATCCGATGCCTAACCCGATGGGGTACTCGATGCCCTACCCGAGGCATGACTCGGATGCTGGTCCGAGCAACAGGTCTCCACACATCAACGAGCTCACTGATGAGCCAAATCCAGCAACCACTGGAGCTGAAAACAAGCCTGAGTGTACATTGGGAAGCATGGAAGCTGTAGTGACGTATTTCTTCACCAACCCATGATGTACAACATTCATCCAATCATTGTAAATAACATTGCATTTAGTTTCATTTCATTTTGTGTGATTCTTGGATTTCTTTTCAGACTTTTATTTACACAGAGACTGTGTAATTTAAGTTTGAGGGAGGGTCCTAGAATGTATTTAACATTGTGTTTTATTTTCTTATTTTCTTATTTTCTTATTTTCTTATTTCAAATTTTTACATGCTAGTTTTATTTATTTGAGTCTGCATCTATGTGCATTGAAAAAACCAAAAAAATTTTTAAAAAAAAAAAAAAAAAAAAAAAAAAAAAAAAAGAGTGTTCATGTAGTTGCATTCACATATTAGTACTGAGTCTAGTTTGTTTCATATAGGATTGTTGCATATGCATATTAGGGGAAAATGATTAAAACCATCTTGTTTAAAATCAAACCTTAGGATTGAAGTTATAGCCCTTAATCACAGTTCATTGTTGCTAGATCAATCTTTGGAAAAAAATAAAAAATCTTTGCTTAGAACCTTGTGTCTTTTGAATGATTCCTCCACTTGTTTTAACATTGGGACATCTCTATATTATTGGATTTAATTTGAACTTTAATTGTCTTGCTTATGGAACTTGAATACTTGCTCATGGTAACTCTAAATTCGGGTTAGCACTCTATTTTTACCAATCTTTTCGTTTAACCCAATTTGTTTTCCCTACCCATGAACCCAAACCTTTCTTTCAAACCTTGTTGTGAATTGTTGAGTGAGGCCTTTTTCATTGTGCTATAGGTTGTGAAACCTTGAGAGTATTGAGAATGACAAAGAACTGCCTCTTGATTTAGCTAAGTTAGAATTTGAACTAGCTAATAGATTCGGTTTTGAAAGATAGGTTGTTAGAATGTTTATTTGGAATTGGGTTGAGGAATAAAAAAAATATAAGTCCCTAAGGTTAGAATCAATTAGCTCTAAGTCTCAAAGTAAAAAAAAAAAAAAAAAAAAAAAAAGAGAAAAGATCTTGCTATAGTCTCCTAGAAAGAAAGAAAAAAAAAAAATATATATATATATATATATATATATATATATATATATATATATATACATATGCATATTAGGATTTTAGCAAAGAAAGAAAAGAAAAAAAAAAAAAAAGAGAGCTAGAAGTTTAAAGTTTAAACCTTAGGGAGAAAAAAAAAAGAGTTAAAATCAAGGATGTGTGTAGTGTAATTCTAAGGGGTCTGATATATAAAAAAAAAAGTGAATGAGAAAATGCTAGATCATCAAGAGTTAAGCTTTGTTTGCCCAAATTGTTCTCAATCTTAGATAGTTTTCACAATTGTCTAACATTCCTTCTTTTGAGAGAAAACCACCCAAAGAATTTGTTTGAAACCACCTTACCAAAAAGCCTTACCCTTGAACCGATTGAGCTCGATTCACCTTCCATTTGCAAGAATTCGCCAAACACTTAACTGAATGTGAAAGAGATGTTCTTTACTTTTAGTTGGAGGTTGAACTAGATCGATGCATGGTAATAGGCATTGAAAAATATTTGTAAGTATGTTGATTGATCTTAGCACCATTAAACTATCTTTAAGGACTATAGCTTGAATCATTCGCTTAGCATATAAAGGTTATGAGTCCCCATTTTCAAACCGCACCCTCCTACTTCCTTGCTAGAGGACTAGCAAGATTTAAGTTTGGGGGTCTGATAACTCTCTAATTTACATGTTTTTAGCACCCTTTTTCTCCATATTTTGCATTGTTTATATCCTTAACTTAGCATTTTTAGGTCATTAACTGTAGGAATTTACTTTTAGGCCATTTAGGCTGTTGCATTTTTGTATTTGCACATTTTGGATGAAAACAGATACTTTAGAGCCTAAAAAGATCAAAAAGAAGGGTTAACAAGTTGCATCTTTCGCAAGGAAGGAACTGGTTACATTTATAGGGTTTACGCAGAAGCATCAACAAGGAAAAAGGAGGCACCTGACCATACCACCCGATAATTGCCACATAGCACCTGGTCGAGTTCATGACGAGACCTTCAAATATCGACTCTAATGAAGATTTTACGTTGGGATTCAGCTTCTAAAATTCTTCTTTAAAGTTATTGGAAATCGAGTTCTCTTTCCAATAGTGGTGATTTGAGGCCAATCGGATGTGCGGTTCAAGAGTTATTTCTGTTTTAGTGAGCGTATATACATCCAGATCGAAGACCATCCGATCACCTATCCGATGATGCACCCGAAGTGGGGCTCGAGTTCTACCTCGTGTAGCATGGTCGGATACCTGCTGATGTGGCTAGGTCAACATGTTTCCTTATAAATACCCCCTCTTAACCCTATTTTCGACAGACAAGGGGCGAGAGCCGTCTCCACACTTTTCTTAACATTTCTTTTCCAGTTTTTGTTCTTCTTTCAACTTGAATTCTGTTTACATTTTGCTATTGCTTCTTTTTCATAAAACGTGTATCTCTTTCTCATCTTTATGATTATGCAATTTTATTTATTTCTGGGTTTATGTTCATTGCCATGGGATCTGAGTAGTGAATCAAAGTTTCTAGGGATGGGATAGATGATTTTGTGTTCTTGATCGGTTAGGATGCCTTAGTTTGATTGTATATTTTTGATAGATTTCCTTCTAGGTTGGTGTTCTTAATGCTGTTAACAGACCGAGAGGTTGAGATTAGATCTAGGGCGTTTACAAATGCTACAGACCGAGAGGAGTAGATGAAATGCTTGATTTAACCAATGCTAGAGGTTTACTTGACTCTGAGTAAGAGATTAGATGAGTTTGAGTTTACTGACAATAATGAATCGATCTTAATGCATGCTTGGTCATGTACTAGTGTGAGAGTGTGGGAAGTGATCAAGTTTGATTGTTGCTAGTGCGAGAGTGTGGTGACAAAGTTTTAGAGATTCATTGTCTAGGAAATAATTGCTTGAGGCATGTAAGGCATCTGTACTGGTCAAGAATACTTAGGATTCGATTATCCCATCCTTAGGAGCTTTCGTATTTTATTTGTTGCATTTTCTTTACTTACTCGACCACTTATCCGATCAGGTACACGATAACCTGTATCGAGTGATACCTCGAGTTGTTCATATCTCATTTGCTTACTCGATCACCCCCACTCGATCCGGTACTCAATTGCTTGCATCGAGTGCTTAGGTCGTGTGGTTTCTTGTTTATATTCTTGTCTTTCATTTATTTTAGGACTGTTAGAACAAAAACACTATCTTCTTGGCTTGACTTGTATTGTTCTGATCATATCCTTCTTGCTAGCAATAGACAACCATTTGGATTGATAACCCTTTGTACTACAACTGCACAGGGAATTGATACCCTGGGTGAAAACCTATCTATCAGCCATCTTTGGGATGTTATCTTTAAACCATACATGTGCACTCCATTGAGCTGGGGGTCCAGGGGGATGCAAGTGTTTCCAAGTTCTTTTAGTCGAGAAGTTGCCTTGGGATTGGTCCGGTGTTAGCTTCCAACAGAATTGATCAGGTCCCCCTCCACTGATAGGAGGCTCTTGAGCTTGAAGACACGAGCGGAGGAGTAGCAGGAGGGGATGTCTTCCCCTTGAGATCAACAAGCTCCGTTAATTGTCGCCTCACTCACCTTAGCCAGTAGACGAATTCCAGTTACCCTTGGACCAGAATCACCTAGTAACTCCAGTAGAGGGCCTAACCCAGTCTAGTTGTCATGCCAGAAAAAATCATCCGAGCCGGAAACAACAGTGCAAGTGACAAAAGGACGCGCCACTGGCCTGAGTTTCGCAAGTTTTCGCCATATCCAACTCCTGGATGCACGAAAGTCAGCATCCCAGAAACTCTTGTCATGAAGTAAATGTTGTTTAACCCAGGAGACCCACAGAGAACCTGCTTGCGAGAATAGGAGCCAAATCAGCTTTAAGCCAAAAATTTTGTTCCAGTCAACCAGCCTTTTAAGACCTAATCCTCCTTCGTTTTTTGGCTTACAAATTGTTTCCCAGGAGACTTTTGCACCTCGAGCTGAAGAAGCAACACCTTTCCAGAGGAAAGCATTACAAATCTGCTCCAACTTCTCCAAGCATTTCGTTGGTAAGAGAAATATTGAGGCCCAAAAATTGATTGTACTATTTATTACTGAGTGAATCAACTAAAGGCGACCAGCAAAAGATAGGTGTCTGTTGGTCCAAGATGAAATGCGACTCTGAATCCTATCTATTAAAGGCTGATAATCTGTTGGCGTGAGCTTGTCCGGGGTCAGGGGAACACCCAGATAGGGCATTGGTAGGGAACCATAAGTTAGGTTGTGTCTCTCTGCCAGGTTACTGATGGTGTCTCTTTGATTGACATCCAGGTATAAGCAAGTCTTTGAGAGATTTATCCCCAAGCCTGAAACTTTTTTGAAAGTAGCAATGATGTCCAAAATTCCCGCTAAAGAGTCTTCATCACCATCAAAGAAAACCAGGATGTCATCTGCGAAACTGAGATGAGTGATGAGAGGATTTGCACATTTAGGATGGGTTCGAAACATTCCCAGAGAAGCGCCTTCATCAAGCTGTTTAGATAGAATACCCATTACCAGAGTAAACAGTGGCGCTGATATCGAGTCTCCTTGCCTTACCCCTTTCTTCCCCGGGAAATAACCTACAAATTCGCCATTGATACCAATTGAGTAGGATGGTGTAGTGAAGCAAGCTGATAACCACTTGATGAAGACCAGAGGAAGTCTATATGCTATTAAAGTGTTGTTGAGAAAGCTCCAATCAACATTGTCAAAAGCTTTGGATAGATCAATTTGCAGACAACCTCTTGTGGCTGGTCCATCCTTGTTAAAATCAGTGACTAACTCTGAAGCAAGGAGAACGTTTTCGCAAAGTAACCTGCCCGGTATGAAAGCAACTTGATTCCTCTGGACTGCATTTCCTGTGAAGACTTTAAGCCGCTTGGCAAGTATCCTTGAAATTACTTTGTAGATGGTGTTGCAGCAAGCAATGGGCCTGAACTCACTGAGTCTCTCTTCTGTAACTGTCTTGGGTATTAGCGCAAGAATTGTTGCATTAATTTGCTTCATGAGTTTGCATGTTTAGAAAAAATCAGTGACTGCTTCTATTAGCGCAGGTCCCACTAGTGACCAAGAGTTTATGTAGAACTCTACAGTGAAACCGTCCGGTCCTGGCGCCTTGCTCCTTGGTAGTGAGAAGAGACTTGAGGTAATCAGTTCAGGACTCGGAATTGAAGTGATAGCAGTAGACGTATCCTCGAAGCATCTGTAAGTGGTCAGTTCTCGGATTCTAGCAACTGATAATGGTTCGACTTGCAAGTTAACCAAACCCAGCAGCTGTTGATAATAGTCAACAATCATTGTTTTAAGGAGACCCTTGTCCGTGACCCTTTCGTTTGCTTCATTCAGGAGGGAACAAACTTGATTCCTTTGCTGATGAGCTAGAATAGACTTGTGGAAAAAAGCAGTGTTTGAATCCCCCTCCAAACACCATCTAACACGTGATTTCTCCCTGAGAAAGGATTCTTATGCATTTGACAGGATAGACCATCGAGTTCTAGCTAATTATTCCTCTTCAAACAGAGCTGCTGAAGGGGTTGACAGGATCTGAGTTTGAATAGTGTTTAGTGCCTGGTAAGCTTCTGCTGTTCTGGCCTGAATGTTGCTAAAGCTGTTCCGGTTTAGAGCTTTGTAGGCAATTTTTACTGCCTTGAGCTTCTGACAGAGAGAGAACATACTGTTTCCCGGGACTATAGGAGCATTCCTGGCTGCTTCGACAATACTTTGATAGTCTGGGTGGGTAGTAAAGAAAGCGTAGAATTTGAAAGGTACTTTCCTCCTGTCTGCTTCCTCCGAAGTGATTACCAAGATTGGCGTGTGATCCGATCCTCCAGGTGCATCATACAGAGCATCTGAGTGAGGGAATGCCGCAAGCCAAGCTTCATTTATGAGAGATCTATCAAGTTTCCTTGTAATTGGATTTGATGGCTGGTTGTTATACCATGTATGGGTTGCTCCTCTGCTTGACAGGTCCAGAAGATCACATGAGTCTATACACTGCTGAAACTCAGCCATACCTTGTAGAGGTAGAGGATATGGGTGAAGGGAGTAGTGGTCTGTTGCATGTAATATTTGATTGAAGTCCCCCAAGATGAGCCATGGAGAGTTCCGTAGGAGACTATTCTGATGTAGCTCTGCCAAGTTGCTCCATAACTCCCTTCTAGCCACCATACAGTTACGCGCGTAGACAAAGGTGATTGAGAAAGTCTGCATCGAAGAGGGGTCAAATACTCCACAAGAGATTAATTGGTCAGTCTTCTTGTAGACAAAAACCTGGATTGCCGGATCCCATACTATCCAAATTCTCCCATTTTGAGTATTAGGCAAATAGTTATAATCGGATCTCCATCCGGGGATGTTACGAGCCAAAAGGATGTCTGCATTTTCATGCTGGACGTGTGTTTCCAAAATACCTCCTATAGAAGGTCTACTGTTACGAACCCAACGCATGATCTCTTGTTGCCTATTGGCTGAGTTTAAACCCCGCACATTATAACAAAAAAATTTGAACATCATCATCAGTGGCAAAAGGTTGAAAGCTGATGTTGGGGACGACCCTTCACTGCTGGTCGTCCACTGGTGGAGTCCTTGCTAGTCTTTTGGGTAGTCTTCTTATTGTTTTGAGTAAGGGAGTCCCATTCTAGTTTAGAAGAAGTTGACATAGTCGACGTTTCTCATTGCGATGGTTTGTTGTTGTGCACCACGAAAGATGGTAGACTCGTGGTTTGGAATCCATGTTTGGGAGAAACCACGTGGATCCAATTGAAAATTGTTTACAATTTTATCACTAGATTTGCTCTGGGATATATCCTAAACAACAAATCTTGGCGTAGCTACAAAATCTTGAGGTGGTGGAGTTTTTCCATTGGCCCAAAGTTTGATATATATGAGTTTAGCTCTGATTCATGGAGGTTTCTTGATGACATTGTTCTTGATTGCCGCATACAATAATACGGTTATAGTAGAGAAGAACAGCTTTGGGCCACAAAACAAATTTTAACTGGGTTGCAACTGACCACAAAACAAATTTTAAATTCATACTCATTTTTTATTTTACAGCAGAGAAATTTAAACGTCTGCGTCTTCCGCTATTTCAGAATGATATTGGCCAAGTGACTCTATCAGTTGGTAGAGAAGAACAGCTTTCGGCATTAAAGCAGAGTTCTACTTTATCAAAGATAGAGATGTGGGTAACCACCAAAATTGACATTGAATCAGACTTGTTGTGGAGCAAAATCTATGTAGTGGATTCACCAGTTTTAAGTTATTCTTTTGATTTTTTCACGACTCTATTAATCAATGCGGAGAAGAAAGTGTCCTTGTGTTGTGATATAGGTACTATTCACCTCGGGAGCTTGGTAAAAGTATACACTGTTGGAGAGGAGGATAAATATTACACAGAAACCCCTAGCCAATGTGGCCATGATCCCCACCCAGTTATTTTCAATTATGTTCCAAGTGTGTTTCAATTCCAAATCAAGTGAATTATCGCACATCCTCTTTTGTTCTTCGTTTTTTTGTTTTTTTGTTATTAAACAAAACATTTGGTCGCTGATCCAGGGATATGAAATTCCAAGGCTAATGTTGTTTGTACCCATAATATTATAGCAGATATTATTTTTTGGTATTTTGTGATTCCTTTCTTCTTTGAGTTGTCCAGTTTTGGTTTGGATTTGAGACTTTATTTTTATTTTATTAAACTTTAAAAAATCATTTGATCCAATGATGATGAAATTACAATAGGTGTTTTGATTAGAAAATGGCGATCCTGACTGAATCAGTAAGAGCTAACAATAGCGACAATGGCCATACTAAATGATCTTAGGGCATATTTCCTCTGTTTTGCACTTTGCGACATTGGCGAACAGAGGCATTGGTAAAGCCTCTCCGGCGAATGAGGAGTTGAAATGTGCGAAGTGTGATCGGCCCAAGGAAAGATTATGTGGGCTTCGGCCTGGAGCGTCCTATTTAGGGGCAAACGTGAAAAACAAAAAAAAAACGAAACGAAACCCTAACGTTGTTCTTCGTTGGGAGCTGTGTGGATGATGGTGCCCGATCTTCCTTTGGAATTGGTAGAGGAAATACTCTCTAAGGTTCCCACCACATCTTTGATACGATTACGAACTACTTGCAAACGATGGAACGCTTTATTCAAAGACCCAGGATTTACCCAGAAGCACTTTCGTAAAGCAAAGAAGGACTCTATGGTTCTCATGTTCAAGGAACATAGGGTTTGTCCAGTGAGACTCAATCTCAACGCTGTTCCACCGTCTATAGAGTTTAAAGGTGCACTTGGCCTAAACGGTTCCCATTCGAATTCAGGACAAGTCGATATAGTCAGAGTTTCCCACTGTGACGGTTTGTTGTTATGCAAAACCAAGGACGATCGACTCGTAGTTTGGAATCCGTGTCTAGGAGAAACCAGGTGGATCCCATTCAAATATGATTACAAGAGATACGGCTTGAATTTCACTCTAGGATATATCCAAAACAACGAATCTTGCCGTAGATACAAAATCTTGTGCACTTCTAAACACAATACGGAAGAGTCTCGGGGTTTGAAATATATGAGTTTAGCTCTGATTCATGGAGGGTTCTTGATGACGTTAGTCACAAATCCTCCATCATGGTTCATGGAGTGTCTTTGAAGGGAAACATTTACTCCCTTGCATTTGATCATGAAGAAAGATCTAGATCTTTATGCAGTTTTGATTTTACAACAGAGAGATTCAAACATCTGTGTCTTCCGCATTTCCAATATTTTTATAACATGGTTCTATCGGTTGTTAGAGAAGAACAACTCTCAGTGTTAAATTGGAACCGTCGTACATCAAAGATGGAGATATGGATAACCAATAACATTGATGATAATGAAGCTACGCTGTTGTGGAGGAGACTGCACTTAGACACTCGCCTTAATTGTTGCGTTACTTTCGTCTTCTCAAGTCTATTGACCGACGAGGAGAAGAGTGTTGTCTTGTGCTGCAATATTAATGAGGATTATAAGACCAGCAAGAACGTGGTATTCATTGTCGGAGAGGACGATGGACATTGCATAGACATCCCTTACGCGGAGTCTACAAACATACAAATTTCGCTTATTAACAGTTTAGAAAAATGGAATCCATTTATTTTCAGTTATGTTCCCAGTTTGGTTCAAATCCAGTAAGTTAAATTGAGAAGAAACCAAAGACACTAGTCCTCTTTTTTCTTTTTTTTTTTTTATTCTTAGTTTTTGTATTTTATACAACTAGGTTTTGAACCCACGCTACGTGTGGGTTTATTTGATATATTTTGATAAAAATTATATATGATTGATGATAGTAATAACATATTATCTCATAAAAAAAATTCAAATTCGTACTAAGAAAAAAAAAATTCAGATACACAATCTTTTAAAATATAAAAATCACTTGTGTTATAAAATCAAATCTGATAAAAAAATCATGAATTTAACTCGACGTCCAGGCGAGAAAGCAAACTGATGACCTCACATATCCTAAACCATTTCTTTGATCACCAGAAAAACGAAACAATTTTATAATCATGAATTTAACTCGTTTTCATATTTAATTGATCGCTACCACCTATGTTTTCGTGTTTTTTATTCAATGTTTTCTTATTCTTCATATTCTTTCTTGTCATTTTCATTGTCAAATTTTGTGGTAATTGTCATCGTTACTTTTACCATTTGGTTCTTCGTTATACTCTTTTTCTTCTTCTTCCTCGTCAACTTCTTCACATTCTTCCACTGAAAATTTTTTTTTAACACTACCACATAACTTGTTAACCCATCATACTTCAAGAACAAAATAACTTATTTTCCCATAAAATTTGTAAAATTCGTGAAGACCAGCATAGTCAACATATGCACCCAATTATTGATAATTTTATCCATATACTTATTTGGTTTTAGATCCATGCGTTTAGAAACTTCTCAAACCAAAATCCTTACTTTGGTTATAATATTTTAAAAACATAATAAAACATACTAATAATTATTTATTTAATATGAACCATATGATATATAGAAATATGAGTACACTATAAGAACATATTAATTATAAATAAATAATATCAATATATTATATCATTAAATAATATCAACCGTATCATATTATCAGATAATCGTAACCTTATATAACAGTAACCACTTGAATCGTAACCTTATATAACAGTAACCACTTGAATCGTAACCGTATTTAAACGTAATTGTTTAACCGTTTATTAAACGGTTCTGGTTAAGGTTTAAAAATTTCTAACCATAACCGATGGTTAATAAATCGTAACCGTGACAATAGTAACCCTGGTCATGCCTATGTGCTAATAAAATATGTGTGTTTGTCGTCCATCTTTCTTCTTTAAACCTCAAAATTTAACTCAAACATCAAATTAAGGTCTTGCGATGTCAATCCTTCTTCCTTAGACCCAAAAATAAAAAAAATTAATTAAAAAATATCAACTCATCTATAAAATCATACACAAAAATATGTTTTACAGCTCATAAGAAAGAAAAAGCACAAATGTAGATAAATAAGATAATTTATGTTTTACATCAATATTTATAATATTTTAAACTTTTAAAAGGTTTCGAAATATAAAATTTGAACCTTTTAAAAAGTTTCAATATTTATAATATTTTAAACTTTTGAAATTTAAAACTTATAATATTTAAAAACTTTTTAAAAGCTAAGAACTTTTAAAAGTTATAATATTTAAACTTTTAAAATTTTTAAATATTATAATATTTTTTTGAAACTTTTTAAAGTTTCAATTTGATGAAATAAAAAACCAGATCAAACCAACTAAAACTTTTAAACTTGGAAGCCTGATAAATCAAGCTTTCCTGCTTATTCGTTGTTGGAAGCATATTAATCTTATTTATACTGTTTCTGAACCATTGTCTAAAAAATTTCTAGCCGATGTGGGATATTGTCCATAGTTCTTTGATTTCCATAAATTTAAAATTTTTCTTTTTCTAAAAAATTCTGGAAATTTAAAAAAATATTAATGAATGACATGTCAAATCATGATAGGTTGTTTAAAATAATTCTTAATATATAAAATTTTGGATATTTTAGAAAATATTAATTAGTGACATGTCTTATTACTATGGTTGTTTTAAATCCTAGGTGGACAGCATTAAGAGCTTATAGCTCCTACTTTTTATTAGTATAGATGTCGTTTGAATAATAAGTATTTTTTTTTTTTACGTACTTTATGATTCGTTTCTTGTTTGTCTTGTATAGTTTTGGTGAGCTTTTTTTTCTCCAAACAAGAAATTAAAATTAATTTGATTCGCTGATGATGTTAACCTGATGCCGGAGCATTGATTATAATTAAAGTGACAAACTCCATCAGGTTATATAGGGTCCCAACATATATCATCTTTATTTGAAACGATAATGATGCACTTGTAAACGATGTAATGCTTTATTTGAAAACCGAATATTTATATAGAAGCACTTTTGCAAAGCACCAAAGGAGTCTATGGTTCTCATGTTAAAGGAGTATAGGGTTTTCTCAATGAGCGTTAACCTCAGTATTGCTCCTTCACTAATAGAGTTTAAAGGCTCACTTGGCATAAACGATTCTTAGTCGAATTTGAAAGTGCATCAGAGCTCTGAAGGTGACAGGAGCTTGCGAAGTGTCTCAAAGTGCTGATATGCTGACGTGGTAGATGAGCTGACGTGGAGAAAGTTTATGGGATGCGGTGACAAGATACATGAGAAGGAAGGAAGAAGAAGATCAAGATATACACGAAGATATTGATAGTATATTTGATCGAGAGAGATAATGTAGGATATTTCTTAGGATAAGGAATATTTCCTTTTAGTTAGGGATTCACAAAGATCTAGGTTAGAGATAGTTTGTGAAGGGTATAAAGTGACGAGGGCTAGCCGCAAAAAGAGTTAGCACTCGTGGGGATAAAGTTGTGAGATTTGTAAATCTTCAAGCAAATTGAAAAAAGGCTTTGAAGGTGAGTGTGTTCATTTTACTCTTTTAGATCTACACAGGGTGTTATGGTAGATAAACAAGAGAGTAGGCTTAGGTTCATATCTTGTAACAAATGGAGGTTTTTATAAGATTGAATAAAAGCGTTTGCTTGGCGCGTTCCAAGCGGTTTGGTAGATTTGTGTTCTCTATACCTTTACAATTGGTATCGGAGCAAGCACCTGATAAAAAGTTCTGATATCCTTTTTCAACAGGTGAGATCTTGCGACAAGGGTATGGAGAAATCACTAGATTTTGTTGCGGTTCAATCACCATTGAAACTCGATCCTGAGTGCTTTGGTTTTTGGAAAGTGTCAATCAAGCAAGCCATCTCTAGCATCGACATGGAGGCTTGGTTTGCAGTGGAAGATGGTTGGTCTCATCCAACGGAAAAGGATGAGAAAGGGGAAATGGTTCTTAAGCACAGGAAGAAATGGACAGCCGAAGAAAAAGCGGAGTCCAAACATAACTCGCAGGAACTGTCAGTTATCTTCAAGTCCCTGCCTAGGGCTATCTTCAATCAAGTTCAAGGATGTGAAACTGCCAAGGAAGCATGGAATATTCTGGTAGTCATGTTTGAGGGCACAAGCAGGGTCAAACGTACATGGCTGGATAATCTTGCATCAGATTTTGAAAATCTTCACATGACTCAAACTGAGTCAGTCGCTGATTACAACAGTCGACTGAGTGGTATTGCACAAGAAGCTGTAGTGTTGGGTAAACGGTATAAGGACAAGAAGCTGGTCAAGAAAATCCTCAGAAGTCTGCCTGGTAAATGAGAATTTCTTTGCCCTTAAAGCCATTGAAGAACAGAAGCTTTCAGAGTCTGAGGAAGTTACAGATGAAGAAAAAGTGGGCTTGTTGGTTAAGAAGTACTTTCGCAAGATGGAAAGGGGTCAGCGGAAGGGAACACCATCGCTCATGAAATCCGACACTGATAAGGAGATCAGGAAGGGTGACAAGCAAGAACGCTAGTGTGCTGAATGTGAGGGTTTTGGACATTACAAGTCTGAGTGTCCAACCAACAGACGTAAGAGTTCTCTGCAGTGCTATGGATGCAAGGGTTATGGTCACACAAAGTTTGATTGTCCTTCACGTGAGAACAAGCAGAAGTCTTACATTACTTGGAGCGAAAGTGACTCAGATGAAGAAGTCAGCAAAGGAGAGGTTCTTAACAGCTTCCTTGCATTGCTGGGTGTCATTGAGGAAGACGAAAAATGATGTGGTGCTGGAAACCAAAGACGTAGATGAGAAAGTGCAATCTGATTCAGATGGAGAGGAGGCTGATTTGTCAGTAGAAGATCAGATAGAGCTTCTCATCAAGACGGTGGTACAGAAGACTCAAGACAACACTCAGTTAACTTCTGAGAAAGATACTTTACAACTTCATATTGCAATGATCACTAAAGAACTAAGTGAAGAAAAGGCCAAGACTCTGCGTCTTGAGAAGCAGCTAGAAGAACAGTTGAAGAATATCAGAATGCTGAATAACGGAACTAAAGATCTGGATACACTGCTTAGCACTGGAAGATCTAGCAATCTGAAGTGGGGTCTGGGTTATTAAGGAACAAACACCAACCCGACCACTCAATTTGTCAAAGGAGTGGGGTCTGAGCCCAAGCTGAAGGAGAAGAAATACTCTCCAACAACTAGAATGTATGATCAGATTCCTGTGGAGCAGAATCCAAGAATCCCAAGGATGAGGGTGTATCCTGAGGTGAATACTAGACCGCCATTTGCCTCAAGTGGGTTTCGGCAGATGGCTCAAAGACCTGTTCAGCTTAGTAGAAGAAGAGGATGTTGGTACTGTGGACATCTAACTCACTACAAAGCCCAGTGTTATCAGTTCCAGAATCGTGTGTCTAGTCTGATGCAACGCGGTGAGTTTTATCCAGCTGTGAGAAGGAGCACACAGGGATATGTCAGGAAAGATGATGTCTACTGTCATGTGGCATTCACAGCGGAAAAAACAGAGGTTGATCAGGCCAAGTAGTATTTTGACAGTGGATGCTCCAGGCATATGACTGGTGCCCTTGATAATCTATCACATCTAGAAGATGTTGCTGGAGGAAGAGTTACTTTTGGTGATGGAGGAAAGGGGACAATCCGAGGAAAAGGTACAACTAGTGGTGATTCTCAACCACATCTTAAGGATGTTTTCATGGTCCAAGGGTTGAAGGCAAATCTGATAAGTATTAGCCAGTTGTGTGATGAAGGTTTGGATGTCACATTCACCAAGAAGGGGTGCAAGGCTGTTGATCAACAAGGATCAGTGCGACTCAGAGGCAGGAGTTCTGACAACAACTGTTACATGTGGAAATTGTCAATGCAGTGTTTTAACACGACGGATGAGTTGGACACAGAGCTGTGGCACCAAAAACTTGGTCATCTCAATATTCGCACAATGATGAAATTGGCTAATCAAGAGGTTGTGCGTGGAATTCCTAAGCTGAAAGGTGATCCACATTTCATATGTGGTCCTTGCAACAAAGGCAAGCAAGTCAAGACGTCTCATGGGCCAATGGCAGACATTCGCACTAGTCATGCACTCCAGCTGGTACATATGGATCTGATGGATCTAATTCAAGTTCAGAGCATTTCTGGGTGTCGGTTCATCTTTGTCATGGTTGATGATTTCACTCTCTACACCGGGGTGCGATTTCTGCGTGAAAAAACTGATGCTCTTGAATGCTTTCGCATACTTGCCCTGTAGATTAAGAGTGAAAAATGTTCCATCCAAGCTATTAGAAGTGATCATGGAGGAGAGTATCAGAATGACAAGTTTGATCAATTCTGCGGGCATCTAGGCATTGTTCATCAGTACTCTGCTCCAAGAACCCCAAAACAAAATGGTGTTGTTGAACGAAAGAACAGAACACTGCAAGAAATGGCACGAGCTATGCTGCATGGGAATCAAATGCCTCATTGGTTCTGGGATGAAGCTGTTAACACCGCTTGTTACATTATCAACCGTGTGTATGTCCGACCAGGGACCAGCAAGACTCCCTATGAGTTATGGAAAGGAAAGTCTCCAACAGTAAGATACTTTCATGTGTTTGGCTGTCTATGCTACATTCTGAATGACAAGGATTAGTTGGGTAAATTCGACTCAAAGAGTGATGAGGGGATCTTTCTTGGTTATTCAGGACACAGCACTGCCTTCCGTGTTTACAACAAACGCATGAGATCAGTTCAGGAAACGGTAAATGTTGTCTTTGATGATACTTCTTTTCAACAAGTTGATATGGTACCTGTTCTCTCTGACAAGGATCTGGTAACTGATGATGAGAAGCCAGAGCAAGGTTCTGACAGTAATAGTGATCATGCCAGCCCTAGGCTGTCAACAGAAGAGCTTACTCCATCTTCTCAAGTTCATCGGAATCACTCCTCAGGCGATGTTATCGGTGCGATTCAGGGGGTAGAGTTACCAGAGGCAAACAGATTGACTTTGCTCAACTGGCTGGCAAGAAACAGAAGGCTGTAGTTCCAGACACTGTCTCTCAGGACTCTGAGATCGTTCAATTTGCATGTTTTGTTTCCACTATGGAACCAAAGAATCACAAGGAGGCTCTTCGGGATGAGTTCTGGGTCGTTGCAATGCAAGATGAGCTGGAACAATTTGAGTGCAGCAATGTGTGGGAACTCACTAGACGGCCTGCTAATGTCAATATAGTGGGAACAAAGTGGATCTTCAAGAATAAGAGTGATGCCAGTGGATGCATTGTGAGAAACAAAGCGAGAGTTGTGGCTCAAGGTTACTCTCAAGTCGAATGAGTTGACTTTGATGAGACATTTGCTCCAGTAGCAAGGTTAGAGTCCATCAGGTTCATGTTCGGTATGTCATGTGCTCTCAAGTTCACATTACATAAGATGGATGTCAAGAGTGCATTTCTGAATGGGATTTTACAAGAAGAGGTGTTTGTCGAACAACTAGAAGGCTTTGAGAATACACAACATCCTGAGCATGTGTACCGTCTGAAGAAAGCACTATATGGTCTCAAGCAGGCTCCGAGAGCATGGTATGAGAGGTTGACTACGTTTCTTCTGGATCAAGGCTATGTTCGTGGAAGTGTAGACAAGACACTATTTGTTCTCAACAGCGACAATGCACTGATGTTTGTTCAGATCTATGTGGACGACATCATTTTTGGCTCTACCTGTAACGCCCCCGAACCGTCCTATGACCACGAAGGCCATCGGACAGCCACTTGCAGAATTGCACCAAGGTGATCCGGTCGAGGGACGGAAGCTGCAGACTTCCCGACCGGTCCTCCCTGGCACAATCCCACCCGCAACCAAGGTTACTTAGGCTTTGCAACCCTCGTGGCCTGGTGTGTTGTGTTAGCCCGGACTAGGCCGAGTATCATTTGCAACTTGCCATGCTTTCCTGAAAACCGAATATATATTACTTTAATAAAATAGTTTATCGCAAAAAAATCATTAAAGCAATATATATAAAGATAGTCGGAAAACTATACACTTATTCGTTTAAGAAAATATAGGGTTTTACAAGAAACACAAGAAAATCCTATCCGGTACCCTAACGTTTGCTCCGGCTCTATACTCACTTAGGCTTCCCTGCAAAACCACAACAACTGAGACATGAGTAATCTAAGATTACTCAGTGAGTCTGGGTACCCCTTTATCCTAAACAGGATTCTACTTCCCCAACCCGACTACCCCGGCAAGCAAAGAAAACAAGCAAGTAATCAAAGCAACACAGCCGAAAGCAATAGCGGAAGCAAAAAAAACCACAATCAAACAAGAGAGGTTAGATCAACGTGACTCGACTCGACGCTCTAACTCTCTACGCGCAACATAGGACGACTAAAGCTCACTTTAGACCCTTCACTTATACGCAACTCACAAGGACAACTAGGATAAACAAGGAATACTTGAACTACCCTAAACTCCTTGACCGAACAACCAAACAAGACGTCTAGAATACAACAAGGATTGCTTGAAATATCCTAGACTCTTTTTCACCTTACAACACGCAACATGCAAAGACGACTAGACATAAACAAGGGACGCTTGAATACTCTAGACTCTTTACACCTAGGGCCCTTCGATAATCTGTTCCGTTCCATACCATCCCCCTCATGCCGAGACCACAAAGGTCACCAGCAATGAGCCCACAACTTAGCTACATCGTCATGTAGCGGTTACGCTGGTAGCTAGCCAGCCGTAACAGTGTCCCCGCGTGAGTGGTCGTCGGGAACTCACGCGTGACAAACGCTTATGGAACCAGAATTATCGACACACTACTCTAGCTAAGACTCAAGAAACAAATTCAAGAGACTAAGCCAAAACAAAACATCACAACAATTCAAGCAATGATTAACCAAGCACGCATGCAAGAAATCAAGCAAGAATAGAACATACAATAATCACACAAGAAGCAAGAAAACAAATCAAGCAACTTAGGATTATTGTATATGCATGCAAACCATATAATCGACTTAAGCAGAAAAATGCAACAAGTCCTAATATGCATGCAACCGATTAAGATTTAACCATTTAAATCCTACGCCCCATTTAACATGCAACCTATTCGATTTACTCATCTAAATCCTTAAGGTCCATTTAAGCATGTTATTTACTCATACAATATTATGCTATAAAAGGCAAAATATTAATCTCATTTCTACCATGCAAGGAACCGTTTTTAAGCAAGAAAGTTTGCTCGCAAATCATGCTAGGTTCGATCATGCATGCAATCCCTTGTCCAAATTTTAAACATCCCAATATACTTAAAATGCACCCCAAGTGCTCCTTTAACCAAATATTGAGTGAGTCCCAATTATTCTTGCATGCAACTTATTCAATTTTCGCATGATGATTCTAGCATGAATCCTATCATGTTCGCATGCAACCCATTCAAACCGCAACTACATGTACTACTCTACATGCACTACCTCAGACTCACCTCTTGCGCAACCGTCGATGATACTCGGACTTCACAGCACCACTCGATCAGACAACCCGCTCCTACTCCGCGTCAACTGCTTCTCGCTACGTCGATCGCAACCCGTTCTTTTCCCGATGATCGTCGGCACAACCGTCGACCTTTCTTAATCTTCTCGACCGCAAATGCGTCTCGCACTCGATCTTTCTTCGACCGCTAACCAAAACTCCGCTTTGTGAGACAAGCGTTTCTCCTTCGGTCTCCCTCTCGATCACTCTTGATCTTTCTCTCGATCTTACTCGACAACTCCCTCTCTCTTTTCGTCTCTTTCTTTCTCTCGGAAAAGCTTAAGTGTTTTGAGAGTTTTGGACTAAACTCCCAAATGAAATCGATCACCCCATATTTATAGGCACAATTTGGAGCCTTCTTCCCTTAGTGCGTTTTGACAAATGATGTCCTCACCCCTTGCATGTTGGGCATGTAGCTCTTCCCCCAATCATCGATCGCCATTAAGCCACAACTCCTCTTTTTATTAGTGCATGTGATCATCTCCATTAGTGCATGTGGGTTAAGTGAGCTTAATCCTTAGCTCTTAACCAATTGAATTCTGCCAACTTCGCTAATCCTCTTGATTAAGCTAATCCCCCCCCCCCCACTATCTCTTCTTAATCTTCTTGAATTTTTAATTCCTCCATTAATCCTTCTTTGATTATTTTAATCATCCCACTTTCCTTAATTTTTATTGGTTAATATTTTGAGAAAACACTAATTTTTCCCAAAATATTTGATCCTTCATCCGGCAATTCTTGTCTCACTCGGATCATTTTCTCGCCGTTCGAACGTTCTGCTCGGTACGTTCGGCAGTCTCTCGGGCTCTCGACAATTTCCCTCGAGTATTCGGCAACTTCCCCGATCCTCGGCAATTCTCTCGAGTACTCGGCAACTTCTTCGATCCTCGACAATTCTCTCGAGTACTCGGCAACTTCTCCGATCCTCGACAATTCTCTCGAGTACTTGGTAACTTCTCTGATCCTCGACAATTTTCACGAGTACTTGGTAACTTCTTTGATCCTCGACAATTTTCTCGAGTACTCGGCAACTCCCTCGAGTCTCGACAACTTTCTCGAGTCTTCTCGATGGATTTCTTCGACCAATTTTCTCGACCTTCTCGACAAGTTTTCTCGACCACTTATCTCGGTGAATTTTAGGGTCTCGACCGTGCGTCCGGTACTTCTCTCTTGGCTTGGCCATTCTCCAACTCACAAATGTTTCCTCGGACTTCCTTGGGTCATTCACCTTTATTTTCCTTCTTCTTCTTTCTTAGGTCTTTTCCGTCCCATTTCCTCGATCTTTTTGTTTTGAGATTTCTACTCCTGGTGAGGGTCATTACACTACCTGTCAATCTCTGGTGCAAAGGTTTGTGAAAAGCATGTCACGGGAGTTTGAGATGAGTATGGTGGGAGAGCTGAAATACTTCCTGGGTTTGCAAGTGGAACAATCTGCTGATGGGATCTTTGTGTCTCAAAGCCCCTATGCCAAAGAGTTGGTACAGCGGTTTGGTTTAGGGAAGAGTAAAGAAGCTAAGGTTCCTATGGGAGTCAATGACAAGCTTTCAAAAGATGAGGAAGGAGAGGATGTGGATGAAAGACTGTATAGAGGTATGATTGGAAGCTTGCTCTACCTGACAGCAAGTAGGCCTGACATATGTCTGTCAGTGTGGATATGCGCATGGTACCAGGCCAAGCCCAAGATGTCCCACTTACTAGCAGTCAAGAAGATCATCAAATACGTCAAAGGGACAGTGAACTTTGGTATTTCCTTCACCAAGGATAACAATACCAGTCTGAGCGGATACTGCGATGCTGATTGGACAGGTTCAGTGGATGATCGTCGAAGTACAAGTGGAGGATGCTTCTTTATGGGCAACAACCTAATATCATGGCACAGCAAGAAGCAGAACAGTGTCTCACTATCAACCGCTGAGGCTGAATACATTGCTTTGGGCAGTTGTTGTACACAGCTCCTGTGGATGCGTCAAATGTCCTATGACTATGGTATGGATTCTGATACTCTGTTAATTCATTGTGATAATTTGAGTGCAATAAACATCTCTAAGAATCCTGTCCAGCATTCTAGAAAAAAACACATAGATATTAGACACCACTTTGTTCGTAAATTAGTTGAAGCGAAACTTATTGAGATAGACCATGTGAGCACTGATTTTCAGCTGGCTGATTTATTTACCAAGCCTTTTGACTTCAATAGATTCATAAATCTGAGGAAGTCTATTGGTGTCTGTGAACTCTAACTTTTTCTCTGAGTTGTGTTGGTCTAAGGCAGGAACTGGAGCTAGGACAGATCATAGAAATCCTGGAATATATAGAAGATCAACATTCTGAAAAAGTGTGGGAAATAGCTGCCTGTCATGCCGGTCTGTCCATCCTGTTAAACGTTGTCATGATTTAAGGAGGTCAAAGAGCTGTGCAGAGACACACACAGGCATCCTAAGTTTCAATGACCTGGGGAATGATGAGTTCAGAATCAGTGACTGACACAATCAGATGACGTCACTAAAGCTTAACATGCTGAAGCAGTCATCACAAGGCTGTTTGGAGAAATAATATTTAAAAAAAAAAGGAAAAGAAAAAAAAATAATAAATGTGTGCTCTTCAAAGAGATGAACTCCAGCTGCCTTAACATGTTGGGATGGACTAAAGGCTAAAGGCATGCCAATGTGAAAGACTACCCACATGCAACAGTCCTCTGATCTTTGACAATTCAAGAGGTTGTGATAGTTCCTAGTGAAGGTTCTGAACAAGTGGCTGATACGACAAAGGTATGGTTAGTGTTCTGATTTTTGCACTGTTTGATATTATAAAATTATATATATATATATATATTCTTGCTCATGTGTGTTTAATTCTCGATCTGGGTCCCTCATAATTTATCATTAGTGGCTGTGCGAATCTGTGTGTTTGATTCATGAATCTGCTAAATTGGGTTGTAAAAGAGGAAGAATGAGATTTATTAATGCACTAGTGTTAATTGTGATTGAATGAATTAACGATTAAATGCAGTCAAATGAGGAAATAGATGTAAACTGATGTGTAATTGAGTGGTTTCAGGAAATCTTTAATGTTTTGGGCCGAGTATGTGCAGCCCATTGAGACTCATGGATGTGTATAAAAAGGAGCGGCTAGGGTTTTGGCGTTTTCCTCATCACCTCTGCGATTTCAATCCTGTGTCGATTAAACTTCTGCTCAAATCTCCTTCTTCTCTTGTCGATCAATCCTCTAACCATCATGAAGTCCATCTTTAGTGGTTTCTACTATGACTGCAGCTCGGATGAGGAGCTCCACACTCCACCGTCTTTGTTGCCTCCGCCAACTCCACACGTTCCAATTGATCCCGCGACAGCCATGGTGGTTTACCAGCCTCGCGACGAGTCCGCCACTGCAACTCTGACTTGGTTGGATCTGATTCCCTCGCCTTCTCACGTGAATCACGAGACATGCGCCTTTTCGTCTTCTCCGCCAAAAGAGGTGACTTCTCTATTCCCGGTGGTAGATCTTACCGGTGATGTGCATGTACCTGCTATGCCATCTCAGGGAGTCTCGTCACGTCTACGCAAAAGACAACCGCCTGCTGATCTTGACAGTCGTGACTCCAAGCGACCATCTCTTCCCAGAGAAAAGGGCACCTCCACCGCTTCTCGAGGAGCCTCGTCAAAGGACTTAGATGCCAAACGGTTCATCTCCTCAGAAGCTGCACGACGATATGGGTTCTTTGCCTCTCGAACGCTTGCTCCAGAGGTCTGCTACTCACTAGATGTTGCGGACAAGGCTATGGAGTTTATAGATAAGGCTGGGCTGCTTAAAACCGTCACTCAGATTGGGTCCTATTACTCAGAGGTGGTTTATGAGTTCTGGACAAATCTCCCAATGGTCAAGATTGAGGGGGAGTCTGTCGAAGTCCTTGTCCGTGAGTGGGTCTATGAGTTCTCTCCAACTCGTATCAATGCCTTGTTTGGTCTGCAATCAGTGGATGTGCGTGAATAGAGGTTGCAGACGGCTGCAATCCTGAAGGAGGATCTGGCTTTGTACCTCTTTGATGGGAATGTCAAATTGTGCAAGCAGCTGGTGTCCACTGCAATCAAGAACCCGGTCATCAAGGATCTGCATCGGATCTGCTGTAGCAACTGGTCTCCCACGGTGAACACGGGTTACATCTCGACGAACAAGGCTCTGGTGATCTACATGATCATGCATGGGATCTCGTTCGACTTTGGACGGATGTCTACGATCAGATCGTTCAGCTGGCGTTGCAAGCTCAGTCCGGCTTCCGGTTGCCATTTCCCAGTCTCATCTATCAGTTGTTGACTGCTCAGAGACCTGTCACAAGTCGTCTGTCGAAAGATGCAAAGAAGACCAAGGAGAAGAAGACTGCATCGGTCCCTGTTGAGTCTGTTTCTCAGAGTGGTTCATCTACAGAGTGCAAAGCCATCCGATTGGCAATCAAGATCCTGCAAGATGCCTTGGAAGCTGATAAGTAGTTTCTTGCCTTGGTGTTCGCTTAAAATTCTGGTTTATGCATTTGGTATTTTTGACTAAACTGTGCCAAACAAGCAGGGGGAGATGAGTCTGATTCAGAGGCCTGAGGGGGAGATTAAGCTATGGGGGAGCAGTTGTTGTTGTTGCTAGTTGTTTTTGTTGCTCTTATCTGTGTTTCTCCCCTGTTAAAACTTGAGACTTGTTTCGTTTTAGTCTTGTTTTGGTTTTTGAACAATTTATTTTTTAAAAGTCCCTATCAGTTAACCGTCTTGTGTTGAGTGCTGGAATAGTTTGCTAGTACGGTTGTGCTTTTGTCTTGGCTGTGTATCTGTGTGTTTTCAGGTTTGATGCTGCGGTTGCTTGTGTGGCAAGATTCAGTCAAAAAGGGGGAGATTGAAAGTGCATCAGAGCTCTGAAGGTGACAGGAGCTTGCGAAATGTCTCAGAGTGCTGATATGCTGACGTGGCAGATGAGCTGACGAGGAGAAAGTTTATGGGATGCCGTGACAAGATACGTGAGAAGGAAGGAAGAAGAAGATCAAGATATACACGAAGATATTGAGAGTATATTTGATCGAGAGAGATAAGGTAGGATATTTCTTAGGATAAGGAATATTTCCTTTTAGTTAGGGATTCACAAAGATCTAGGTTAGAGATCGTTTGTAAAGGGTATAAAGTAACGAGGGCTAGCCGCAAAAAGAGTTAGCACTCGTGGGGATAAAGTTGTGAGATTTGTAAACCTTCAAACAATTGAAAAAAGGCTTTGAAGGTGAGTATGTTCATTTTACTCTTTTAGATCTACACAGGGTGTTGTGGTAGAATAAACAAGAGAGTAGGCTTAGGTTCATATCTTGTAACAAACGGAGGTTTTTATAAGATTGAATAAAAGCATTTGCTTGACGCGTTTCTAAGCGGTTTGGTAGATTTGTGTTCTCTATAGCTTTAGATGCTTTTTTTTTTTTCCACCAAGTCTGATTTTATATAACATGAACCAAAATTACAGCTGTGGAAGCTTCTACTTTTCACCTATTACAAAGTTTGGATTATCACATGAAGAAAGATAATCTCATTGTTGCATAACTCAAAGTGGCCAACGCCTTTTTTCTTCTAAAGTTACTTATAGATTGGTAAACAAACCGATTAAGCTAAAAGATGAAACAGAGATCAGTAGACTGATCTGCGGCCATTTCTTCATCTTCCTTCTGCTGTAGATAGGCAGGATTCAAAAAATGCAAACCATGCTTGAAAAGTAAACTAACTTTCTACTATTCCTGCTTCGAAGATACCGCAGGTTCCCAAAAAACCTTGACAGTGATTGTAGAGTGTCTTTATCTCTTCTTCGGAGGTATCTGAATTCCTCCATCTTTGTACTCTTGTATCTTTTGCTTTTGTTTTCTTTCTTTATCTTTAGCTATCTCTGATCTTGGATGTTTCGATGACTCTCCTACTTCAAATTTAGATGTTTGTCCAATTCCTGCATTTTTTATCTCTTTTGCAGTGCTTTCATGATCATTAAATGGAGTCACATTAGAGCAGTTTGAGGATTGTACTCTGATACTTGATACCCTTTTTGGTATTGGTACTGCAAAATGTTGAACATTTTCAGCTTTGAACTCTGGAAAGTAAGGCGAAGCTGCTGCTATTTCCTCTGGATTAAGAGGAGGAGTTTCCACTCTTGGAGGTTGAGACCTTGGTGCTGGAAATGATGTATCTGATATATGGGATTGTGAATTGATATCATCCCTGTTTAACTCATCATTCTGAACCACTCTATTCTGATCAAGTCTTTCGGAAATTGCAGGGTTGACTCTATTAATCGGGATACGCTGAAGGAACGGACACTGAATCCTATGGTGAGTCATTCTGTAACAGTTACTACAAATTCTTCTCAGACGCTCATACTGAAAGCGTATCATTGCTGTTTCTCCAGATCTAAACCTGATTCTTCGAAAGAAACGTAGACAATCAGTAATTCCAAACCTGATTCTTACTCTGATACAAGCTATCTGAGTCGTTGTTGCTTCATGAAAATCCACTGTCACTATTTCTCCAAGTCTTTCCGCTATAAGCACGACTGTCTCATCAGAGACATATGGTAATGGGATGCCACGAATTTGAACCCAGAGATCGATAGTTGTTAGAAAATCTAAGCTTGGAAAGTCCTCCCATCTTTGGACAGCAACAAACCAATTATTGAAAATCCATGGTTCTCTTCTCTGCACTGAGATAAGATCAACTTCTGATTGAAAAAGAAACTGAATAAAAGTACCATCCAGAACTCTTCCATGAACTTGTGAAGCTAGACCCCACGACCTTGGTAAGGAGGATATCACAGTCTGAAAATTCTGAACACTTGGATTCAGTGGTCTAGCTATCAGACTTAGCCTGTTACGAGTTATAGCTGCTGCATATGCAGAATGAGGGATGAGTATTTCTGGATCATCACGTCCCAAAACCAAGTTCTAAATTTCATTCCACATCTCATCAGCCATGAAAAGGTATTTAAAAAGAAAAAAAACAGATGAGGAGAAGATTGAGGTAGAAAAGAGAGAGAGAAGGGAAGTATTGGGTAGAAAGGTTAACTAAAAGGGTATATAAGTAGTAGAGATATAAGAAAATTAGGGGGATACTTAAGAGGAAGGTTTGCTAATAGATATAAGGAAAGTTTTATGGAGATAATAGAAAGATATTGTAAGAAGTTAAAAGAAGAAAAGGTTAAAAACCTAAGGAGATAGCGTAGAAATTTTCACATTGATAAAATAACAGTCAACAAGACTAAATCTTATCAAGGAGAAAACAGAGGATAATATTATGAAAACAACCTCTTCATGCAAGCTGCCAGCAAAGAGGACAAAAAACAAACCTTTCACTCTAGGTAATTTTTAAGTGGAGATACCATTCCTGATTCTGAAGTTACCTTCTGTCACAACCGACTTTGACTGATCTTAGAAAGTCAAGGATGAAAACTGTAACCTTCTACTTCAACTTCAGGTCACACCCAGCGTGTGATACTCTCGTGTTTATATCCAGTCTTCGTTTTTTTCAAAAAACACACTCTTTAGCAAATAACTCTGATAGCCATTGAGGATGACCACTAGCAACATAGGATTGTAAACGTAATCCTTTTATTACACTATTTGCTATTTCAAACGCTCCTCTGTTACAGCTTGGAGGTTCCATTACCATAAACCAATTGGATTTATCTTTTGTAAAGCTTAACAACTCGGCAATATGACCTATCATAGCTGGCCAATCTTTCTGTTTATGGAGAGCTTGAATGATCTCAAAAGAGGATGCTCCAAAAGTAACTCTCTGTAGATGATGCCTATTCATGCTATCTAAAGCCCATGTCCAGCTTTTTAATTTAGCTTCAGTAAGAGAATGTACCTGAGTATATGCTCTTCGACTATGAATTAAGACTTTTCCATTTGAATCTCTGACCACCCATGATGCACCTGATAAAGATTTTTTCCTAGACCAAGCAAATCCAATGTTGCATTTAAGATCTCCGATCAATGGAGCGGTCCAAACATTTTGATGAGATTTATTTTGCTCCTTGTGAGTTTCATTGTTTTGAGCTATCCACCATGCGTGAGCATCTTCAAACGCCTTGTCCACTATTTTATTTGCCCAAGATCCTTCTCCTTCAAATAACATCTTGTTTCTATTTTTCCATAGAATCCATAAGATCCAAGGGTAGACAAATCTTATATTCTGCGGAGTGGTTTTCACTTGCGATATTTGAATCAAATGATTCATGTTGGCATAGATTGAGTTACCAAAACCTTGCACTGGATATGGTACATTGGATAAGGCCCATACTTGTCTTGCTAATGGACACTGAAATAGAATATGATTGACTGTTTCAGTTTCTTCTTCACACAATTGGCAGCCATTCTTTTCATGTATGTTTCTGGTCTTGAGCCTTTCTTCAACTGCAAGAGCTCCTCTCAAGGCTTTCCACATAAAAACTTTAACTTTTGGAACAGTCTTAATTTTCCAAAGAGTTTCGAACAGTGGACTTAATGAAGGTTTTGTTTCAGCAGTTTTGTAGAGGTTTTGATGAACTTTTCTACTGCTTAGATCATAACCAGACTTTACAGAGTACCTACCACTATTTGTTTTTGCCCAACAAACAGAATCTTCTTGAGAAACCCATGGTCTTTGTTTGGAAATGATTTTTATCTCTTCTTCAGGAAACAATTCTTTCAGTCTAGTCAAATTCCAATTTCTAGTGAAAGGATCTATAAGATGAGAAACTTTCATGTCAATATTCACTAAGGAGTGAAGACTTAAAGCTCTTCTAGACTTCCCATCGAAGATCCATTTATCTATCCATACACTAGTTTTCTTACCATTGCCAATGACACTCTTTAAACCTTCATTTAGCAGATCTCTCCCATGAAGGATGCTTCTCCAAGCATACGAAGGACGAGTTCCGTAAGTGGCATTGAGAAAATTTGTGTTGGAGAAATACCTGCTTTTGAAGATTTGCGAGAAGAGACTGTTCTTGTCATTAAGTAATCTCCATGCTTGTTTAGCTAAAAGAGCTTGATTAAAACATTGGAGATCTTTGAAACCAATTCCTCCTAGTTTCTTAGGCATAGATAATTTCTGCCAGCTTAACCAATGAATTTTCTTTGTATTCTGAAAATTATTCCACCAGAAATCCATCATCACGCTTGTCAGATTTTTACAAAGACCAACAGGCAGTTTAAAACATGTCATAGCATACACTGGGAGAGCTATTGCTATAGAATTTAACAGAATGTCTTTTCCTCCTTGAGAAAGTATTTTTGCATACCATCCATTCATTTTTGCTAAAAGTTTGTCTTTGATAAACCCAAACAACTGATGCTTCGAGCCACTTAGACATTCTGGCAAGCCAAGATATTTCCCTGTTCCACCCTCCATTAATATACCCGACTTCATCTTAACCCAGTTCTTAATCTCTGTTTTTACATTCACTCCAAAAGTAATTGTTGATTTATCTAAGTTTATCATCTGACCTGATAATCTCTCATACTTAGATAAACACAACATAATCTCATCACATTCCTCTCTATTAGCCTTGCATATTAATAGAGTATCATCGGCAAAAAGAAGGTGATTCACTGACGGACCTGTATTGTTGAAACTGATGCCTGTAGCTTTTCCTGTTTTTTGTGCTTGATTTAGTAGATGAATCAGAGCTTCCGTACATAGAACAAAGAGAAGAGGAGATAGAGGATCTCCTTGTCTAATGCCTCTTCCTGGTTTAATGAATTCACGTGATTGTCCATTAATCAACACTGAATAAGTTACAGTTGTAACACAGCTCATGATCCAAGCTATCCACTTCTTATCAAAACCTAAATCTATGAGAATTTCCTCCAAAAAAGTCCATTCTACTCTATCATATGCTTTGGACATGTCAGTTTTGAAGGCCATGAACTCTCTGGCAATCTGATCATTGGTTCTTAAGCTATGCATTATTTCATGAGCAACTAAAATGTTATCAGATACTAACCTTTCAGCCACATATGCAGATTGTGTTGGAGATACAATATCTGGAAGATGCAATTTCAATCTGCTTGAAATAATTTTGGAGATTATTTTATACAAAACCGAGCATAGACTTATTGGTCTTACTTCTGTCATTCTCTGAGGATTTGGAATCTTTGGTATTAAGCAAAGATTAGTATGATTCCAGCCTTTAGACAGAGTTCCTGTGTTAAAGAATCCCAGAATCTCCTTTATAACCTGAGCTTTCACCACTGACCAGTATTTCTGAAAGAAAAGTCCTGTAAAACCATCAGGACCCGGAGACTTTTCACTATTAATAGAGAAGACTGCATTGTATATCTCCTGTTCAGTGACATCCTTAAGTAGATCTTGATTCATTGCTGTTGTGACTCTAGGCTGAAACCCCTCCAAATAAGAACTCAGATTGATTGGAGACGAAGTTGTAAATAGCTTTGTAAAAAAAGAAGAAGCAATCTGTCCTTTTTCTTTGTTTAAATATTGCTCTACTCCAGTCTCATCCAGTAAGAACTTCAAAGAGTTTCCAATCTGTTTAGATTTAACTGATGCGTGAAAAAATTGGGTATTTTTATCACCATCTAGTAACCATTTTTCTGAGCTCTTTTGCCTCCAATAAATTTCTTCATCATGAAAAGCAATACTCAACTGTTCTTTTATAGCATTAACTCTTTGCCAACAGGGGTACATGCGACTGACCTGATCGTCTAACTCATTTCTCAACCTCTGAATCCTTGCTTTAGTATTACAATCCGCTGATCTTTTCCACTTACTGATAGCTTTTCTACACTCTGCCATACTAAACATGGATGAATGTTTATCATCTGACCTTTCAGTATTCCAGGAATCTTGAATAACCTTCATCAGAGAAGGATCATTTGCCATTCTTTTATCAAAACAGAATTGCTTTCGTATCCATTCTTGATCATTGATGAATTTCACCAAAACTGGACGATGATCTGAACCTAGTTTCTCAAGAAACCATTGATGAGAATTAGGGAACATTGCAAACCAAGCTGAATTTCCAAAACATCTATCAAGCTTGCATTGAATCCACTGATGATTTCTTGTTCCTGCCCAAGTAAAACTGTTTCCAGACTTGCCAACTTCTTGCATATCACATAAGCTTAGCATCTTTTTAAAATTTCTGAAAGATGATAATGGTCTAAGTGGACCACCTAACTTATCCTTATTAGAAAGGCTATCATTAAAATCGCCTATCATACACCAAGCCTCTTTTCTATCAACACCAAACTCACTTATTCTTTCCCATAACAAAGGTCTAAGATGTGAAACCGGATTTCCATAGACACAGGAAATAAACCATCTTTTTTTACCTGAAGAGATTTGTAAATCTAGCAGGTTCTTGTCCCCAAAAAGAAATTTAATATCTAGTTGATTTTTCCAAAAAATAGCTAAACCTCCACTGTTACCCTCTGGTTGCACTGTATAGGCTCTATCATAACCAAGCTCCCTGAAGATCTTTAAAACAAAATCGTCAAAATTTTGAGTTTCCATGAGGAATATTATATCTGGGAAGTGATCCTTTCTCATTTCCTTTAGATGTCGAATTGTCCAAGGATTCCTCAAACCTTGACAATTCCAACTTAATATGCCTTACTCATACATCGGTGGTTCCTCTGGAACCACCGTGTTTTTGTCCAGCTTAAGGCATTTGTATGACGTATTTCTTACTATCAGAGTTTTCCTCTTACAAACTTTATCCGGCTGCTTTTCATTAGTACTAACCTTTTGTTCTTCAACCATATCCTTTGTTGCTTTGTCTTTTTTGATGCAAGGAGATTTTCTTTTTTGAGGGTTTTTCTGTTTGACACTTAATCCCGATGAACTAGCTTCAAAAACACCAGGGTTACATCCCGAGGAAAAGGAAACATCTGAAAATCCTGAAAAGATATCATCATTCTTTTTCTTCAAAGAGACTAACTGATTCTGAAATGAAGGTTCTTTTAAAGCATCAGCTAGCAGTTTAGGAGGAGCTTGTTGAGAAACATCATGATCTGATTCATGAATTAGCAAACCTTTCTGCTTATCCAAGCTCTTTGATGTGGATGGATGATTTCCTACCTCTGATGAGTAATTAAAAGGACATACAGTTTTTTCATGTGTCAACCTTTGACACTGAAAACATCTTTTTCGGATCCTTTCATAATCAAAGCTTATTAAAACTAGTTCTCCAGACGGAAGTTGAACTTCCTTTGAATTTCTTAGAGGCTTTCTGACATCAAGTAGAACTCTAACTCGCACATAGTCTTGAGCTTGAGATTTTTCAGAGTCAAACAGCACCTGTAACACTTTACCGGCACATTCCGCTATTTCCTGAATTGTCTCCTTTGTGTAGTAATTTACCGGAATATTTCTCAGACGGATCCAGACTGGAAGAAACATTAGATGATCAGTTGTTGGTTTTACACTCCATCTTTCCATTACGACACACCACTCATCTTGTGTCCAGACTCCTGCTTTTAGGATATCCTCTAAATCATCCTCTGATTTGAAAAAAAACTGGAATTTTTCCTGAGATAAAGCCACACCACGAACTCTATTCTGAATCCTCCAGATTCTGGGCATATCTAATATCCAATTAGACATCCTCTGATTACTGGGATTTAAGAACCTGCCCAGAATACTACAGTAATTCTTTTCCATAGAACAGAATTTCGCTTGATCAGAAAGAACTAGAGGTTTGTCTTCTAATGACATCTCGTAAATTGCTTTATCTAGATCCATTTCTACACCTTTAGAAGAGACCATAGCACCAAATCAAAGCTATGAAGAGCTACAGATGTACTGACTCAGCAATCTTCTGGTTTTGTGAACACGAAGTATTGAGACCCAGAACAGCTAATAGAAGAGAGAGAGAGATGTGATACTCAAAGCCGACAGAACAAGGAGAAATCTTCGGACGGAAGCTCTGCTCAATTAGAGACAATCCCTTTTTGAGAGAGAAGTTCTTAAAGCCCTATCAAAGGGACGGCGTTAATAATTCCTGCAAAGTTTTACAAAAGCTTAAGAAAGCTTAGAGAGAAGGCAGAGAAAATTTTAGAGAGAGAGAGTTGTGAAATCTATAATATAGCTAAAAGAGAGCAATTTGATGACATAGCTTTAGATGCTTTAGATAAAAAAAGGAAAACTATGATTAATATATTTTAAATGACGATATATATATGTGACCAATAAAATTGATACCGAAGCTGCTTTGTCGTGGAGCATGTCTGTTATAGGGAAAATGAAGAGTAGTGAAGAGTAGCTGACATGGAAGGATGGTGAAAGATGATTGGCTAAGAGGTGAATGATGTGTTGGCAGAAGCTTAGTGGCTGGGAGGGTTTGTTAGAAAAGAGGATGAGATCGAGAGATATATAGAGAAAGAAGAGTTCATGGTGAAGTTTATGCGAATAATCAGAAATTGTGAGTTTGCATCATCTTCTTCTTCTTGGTGTGTTTCTGTGAGAGTTTGGTGTCTTTCTCGGTGATCTAGGGTTGTTTCTTCATTCTGTATCCTAGCTCGTTGAGAAGTGAATCTTTGTTCCTCCATAAACATTGGTTCAGTTGTATTGTTTGAGTTCTAATTGGAAGAGTGTGTTTTCCCTTATCAATATCCTTTACCTTATCCATCAGCGGTAATTATTTTTTGGGAAGAACAAATCTTGGTGTTACGTAGGATTACATGTGACCAAATAAAATTGATACCATTGTCGTGGAGCATGTCCTTTACCATGGATTTATCCATCGGCGGTATTTCCAAATTTAATTGAGTTTATTAATCAACGAGGAGAAGAAAGTGGTATTGTGTTGTAATGTGAATATTATGACGAGCCGGAACTTGGCAAACACCTTTGGAGAGGACGATGCTTACGACACAGAAGTACCTTGTGTAGATTCTAAACGAAGTTATTTTCAATTATGTTCCAAATTTGGTTCAAATCGAGTAAGGTATAGATGCAAAAGAAAATGAACGTAAATCAAATAGAGTCTTTTTTTTTTTTTTTTAAATAATAAATTTCCTTGGTTATTATGATTCGTTTTCTTCTTTTGCGTTGTATTGTTTGAATGAGAAAATAATTTACGATATACTCAAGAGCTTTTATCGTCAACGATAATGAATACTGAAACAGTATGAGCCAACAATTAATGGCGATGGAGGTGTTAGCTAGCAATTTTAAGTTGAAGACCGTTTATCCCAAACCAGAGTGAGCGTACCAAAGCCACGACATCGTCGTTAGAGAATTGCAAAACCTCTCGAATCAAACGATGTCTCCGCTATAACGAAACTTGTAGCACATAGTTGCGAGTTGGGTACTCGTGAAAGCTTGAGCTTTGCTCTATAAAGAAGTGTTTGATTACTCAGAAGAAAATGGTGAATCGTATGGATCAATTCACATGTATATGCAACGAAACCATTTTGCTTTTTCTTCCAAAGATGATGGAGTCATTGCACCAAGATTTGGTTAACCCCTTGCAACTTAATTATATTAACTTATAATATACTAGAAAGTTGCCTACGCATGAGTTATACAATCAAATATTTTGTAAGTAAAATGAAATTATCGTTAAATTACATATAAAGTGTTTTACATTCAGTTATTTTATATGTAAAATGAAATTTTCATTAAATTATACAGTACTCCTTTTATTTCATAAAGAATGTCATTTTGGAGTTTTATTTTTGTTTCACAAAGAGTGTCATTCTACAGCCCAAATGCATCATTTACATCATATTTTCTAATTTATCCTCAACTTAAAATTAAATTAACCCATAAATTAGTTATTAAATAAAGGCATATCTTACATATCTATTTGAACCCGAACCCGGTGTTTTTCAGGGTCCGGCCGGGCTAGCCCGCGGGCTTTGGCCCTAATTGACATGCCTACATATAAAACGTCCCGACTGCCACTTCTTAGTGGGTCCCATGTTCAATCTCAATCCATGGGCCCACCTTCTTTAATGGGCTTCACGTCCTCCCATTAGGTCCATCAGCCCATCCATATCCACTGGTCGGTTTGCTACGTCCGGGAAGTTTTAAAGACTTGTTTGTCGTCCCTATAAATCACCACATGATCTTTCTCGGTGTTTTGTCTTTACTCGCACAGTTCCGACAATCACTTCCCAGAAGGTCACACATCCTAAAACTACTCGAGCTCAAGCAAGCTTAACTCTGGAGTTCTCTCAGGACCCTTGACCAGAAAGATAAGTGGACTTTGGTGACATAGGTGGTCAAATCAATTCTTTTAAACCTCTCCACAAGTATTTGAAACCAGAATGTCACAATTCACCCCCACTAATAGATCGCAACGTCCTCGTTGCACACCAAGACCGTCACTCCCGATGGTGTGAGCCCACTCGACTCCACACTCATCTGGGTTCGGATCTGATACCACTTGTAACATCCCGACCGCCCCATGGGCCTACCTTCCTTAATATGCCTCACGTCCTCTCACTAGGCCCATGAGCCCATCCATATCTGATGGTCGGTTTGCTATGTCCGGGAAGCTTTAAAGACTTGTTTACAGTCCCTACAAATCACCACATGATCGTTCCCTGTGTTTTGTCCTCACTCGCACAGTTCCGACAATCACTTCTCGGAAGGTCATCCACTCTGAAACTGTTGCATCTCAAACATGCTTAACTCTGAAGTTCTCTCAGGACCCTTGACCAAAAAAATAAGTGCACTTTGGTGACATAGGTGGTCAAATCATTTCTTTTAAACCTCTCTGCAAGTCTCTGATATCGGGGTGTCACAACATATTTATATATTTTAATGTTTTTTAATTTGTATGAAATATATCAAAATTACACTCTTTATGAAATGAAAGAGTATATGAAATGTATATGATATTATTCATATATGCCTTGATAAGAATTTATATATATATGTGCATTTATAAGTTTATAATTATGAAGTGTGGTAAAAGAATGGCAATTATCACAGAAAACATTAATATAAGTTTGTTTCTTATTCCACACATCATTTCTAAAATTCCAAAAATAGTATCATGTTTCAAATTTAACCTTATTCTATAAATACTAAACTCTATCTCCTCAAAAGTATACCCTAAATGTAAAATAGAACATTCAAACCAAAAATATATATATAGATCATTGGAAATGTTGTAAGCTTTTTTCGGCATAACGATGAATGGATTAAGGGTTACAAGAAAATAGACATGAGATATGATTAGTAACTAAAAAAATACCAATGCGATACAAAAATAGGTATGATTAAATAGAATCAATTCAGTAAATTTGGAGTAACACCCAAAAAAAAATGCCAAAAGAAAGAAGAAAAAGTAATTAGAATTTCTCAATTGAATTGGATCATGCATTAAAAAGAAGAATGGAATAAGAACAAACATGTCTACTCAAAATATGGTATGGTGGTGGAAGAAAAAAGAAATGAGAATAAGATTCTTTTTTTGAATAATGAGAATAAGATTCATATAATGATATACCATGATATCTTACCAATAAGGAATCATATCAAAGACTAATAAAACGAATACTTGACTTATAGGAGACTTGTGCATATATAAACACCTGAAAGAGTTTAATGACTCATCCATATCAAAGAAAAATTAACACAAGTACATATATACATAAATAGCGAAATGCTTGACAGGGTTATCGGAGGGATTACCGGAGGGATTGGAGGGTTAGTAAAAAGGATTATGTAAGTAAAAATGAGAAACTGGTCCAACAATTAGACCTGCAGAAGAAACAGTACAATGTTGAAACCAAGATCCAAGTGTTGTACAATGTTGGAATCAGGTCAGCAATTACTTGGTTTCCCGGTGGTCGTGTTCCATTCTGTCGTTGTAAAACGACCAATTGCATTGTTTGATGTTTAGCTTAGAGGCTCTATGGTTTTGTTTGTGTTTTTTGACATATAACACATGTTATTGGCTTTGGGGAATACGTCAAACAAGTCTACGTCTCTTACGAAAAACATAAATATGGAACCATGGTACATTAATCCATATCCTAATCGACTAAAAATCTAAACTTGAGTGTATAAAATGTAATCAGATTTATGTGTTTTGCATTTTTGCAGCAAAATTCACAGAGAAGAGCGGAGATGACAGGAGAAAAAGCAGCAAACTAAACAACAGATGGAGAGAATACAGTCTTTGTTGTTTGGATGTGCATTAAATTAATGGATTTTCAGTCTCTTTAGTTTTCTCTGTCTCCCTCTCTTCTTGTTTTGCAGATGGAGTGTGAACCATTATTCTTTATTCGGGACTTTGAATCAAATCCTGACATGGATTAGAAGCCACCAATATCGCTCTGTGAGTGCCTTGAGAAGGTAAAATCTTTTATTGTGGTCTTTCCTTTGATGATGACTCTATTTTCTCTCTTTGTTGATCACTTATGAAGCAATCTGAAAGATATTGTTAATCACCACAGTTGTCATGATGAATAAATCCTAAAAATAGAATGAGAATAGAATTGTTACAACAATTTCTTGAAGATACATTATTAATGTTATAGACCCAAAGACTAAATAAGATTCTCCAGCTCTTGAGACAGGTTCGGGTCTATGGCTTATCACTTATACATAAATTTTGTGTTTGTGCAGATGAGTATGTTGACGGATTATCACTCTTACTCCTACTTGCTAGGGTCTTATTAATCAAGGTACCTTTTTCTCCCTTTTTAATCTTTTTGTCATTATTTTGAATTTGATACCTAATTTGGATTTAATATTACTTGCTAGTATTCATGTGCTGTACCGGCTAGGATGAGAGACGAAGAAGCTCTCTACAATGCACTGTCACTTCAGTATAATCAAACTTTTTAGCTACATTTATTTGTTGTTAGTTGTATCAAAACATATATTAAGTGTAATCTTAATTTACAAATCATAAGTTTATTTAAAAGTTATTTAAAAGATTTTAATTATATTGAAAATAATTAACTTTTTAAGTTATACTCATACTATAACTAAAATTAATTGTATTTTTAAAATAGTTATTAAATAATTGCAAAATAAAATTTACTTAGTAATAAATATAAAAAATCATAACTTAAAAATTATAAAACATTTGACACCGCGGGTTCAAACCTAGTATACATAAATAGCGAAATGCTTGACAGGGTTATCGGAGGGATTACCGGAGGAATTACCAGAGGGATTGGAGGGTTAGTCGGAGGGGTGAGGGACGGATACAGGCCCGGCCCTTCACACATTCTCAAGACATATTGGTGTTGGACTTCCAAAAATTTTGAGATTTTTAGTAAGAAAAGTAGGCCTAAAAAAAAAACATTTATTGTAAAACAGGCCTTAAAATATAGTTTTATTGCAAAAATAAGCCTCAGTTTTATGAAAGTTATAGATTTGGCCTCAATTTTTAAATCTATCTATTTTTGTTATTGCAAAAATAGGCCTCATTTTCCGAAATTTTAAAATTTAGTTTCAGTTTTAAATTTTTATCTATAAAATCCATAGAAAAAATAAAAATTTGTATTGGGCCACAAATTTCACTGGGCCGGCCCTGGACGGATACTACGAAAAGGATAAACGGAGAGGCCGCTATGGCTATGGCTTCGAGGAGTACAGGGAGGTTGTACCTCGTGTGCAGACCGATGGAGGCTACTCTGATCGTCATGCCCGCTACAATCACCACAAGAGGCTTCCAGCTCACCAGATGCTCCCAAACTCTAACGTGGAGGAGTTCTATGAGAGCAGACAGAGCCACCACACCACTGCGTTGCCGTACCAAAGCAACAATTACCACCACAACGTAAGCGAAAATCTCTATGGTGTCATGATCTTACTATTCATGCTATGACGTTTTGTTATATATTTCTTCCAAGCTGTCTATGACTATTTAAAAGTCATGAAACTTTATGCTAAATTTTTTGTTAAATTTTATATACACATAAAAAAAAAACTAAAGAAAAAACACGTTTTAGAATCATAGGCAAAGGAAAAATAATGGTTTTGACCTTCGGGCCTTGGAATTTTAAAGCTAGTTTCTGAGGGAAAGAAAAAAAGATAACACAAAGTTTTAATCTTAGGTAGAGCCTTCAAGAATTCTCATCCTATTAGCCATTATTTTTTAATTTTATTTTAATGTGGCTAGCTTAAATGATCACTGTGTAGGGAAAAATGGGTAATGGATGGCAGGGGCAGCATGAAGATGCATACAACGACGGGTACGGCGGGAGGAAGCAGCAGAACAGGCTTATGGCTCCTCAGGTTCCAACACGCCAAGTGTACATGAACCCCAATATAGACGGCCGCTACCAATAAATACAAAGACAGGGATTAAGGGACTCTAGACTGCACCCAAATACTCTGCTGGCTCATATAAAATGTTAATTAGATTAGATTAAGATCCGTGCTAGAGCACGGGGTTGAAATTTTTTAATTTATATTGTAATTTCTATATAAATTATAATTTATATTGTTATTTCTATATAAATTATAATTTATATTGTAATTTCATTGTGAAATCATAGTCATTTTTTTTAGGTATATGAATATGAGCGAGGTATTTTTTGTGAGAGGTGATTTGTATTATTTATATTGGCAGTTTTAAAGATTCTTCCGTGATTACAGTAACTTTCGTAGATTAAGATATTAGGAATCACGATTAATAAGGGAATATTCTGTTTATTGTTTTTGGAAATCAATTCTGTTTGTTGTTTTTGGAAATATATTCCGAAAATAAACAGTTTACATGGATTACACCTAACATACATCTTGTAGCAAATTAATATCAAATTTTTTATAACCCATTTGTAACTTACTATTAAAATGATATAGTCTACAAATTTGAAGTTGTGTACTTCCCTTTTATTTAAATAGGGGATGATTATATATGTATATCCTGAATAATAAACGTGTAAGATGTATGTGTGTGATTGACATGTTTCAGTATCGTACCAAAACCAAAAAGGGACCTTTTAACAAAAAAAGTGTTCTCTCTTGTTTGATGGCCCTATGATTACCAAGGAGTGTTGTTGTTTGCTGCTTATGTTTAATAAAAGTGATATTTATTATCAGTTAATTTGTATACAGAGATGCATAATTCATCCAAACATGTATGATTTCATCTCAGCATAAGACTAAATCGAGGTGACCAAAAAAAAAGAAGCATAAGACTAATTTCAAGCTTAATGAGATTCTTTTTCTGGCCTTGTCAAGCTTAATCAAGAGGAAGGATTGTCAATAAAGTGAAATCACAAATCTAGTACCACTTGTTTAAGAGAGACTCTTCAAACTTTGCAAGCATTAGATGCGATTTCTCTCATAACGATTGAAAAAAAAAAAGACCATTCCACAACAAAGATAGACCTTTAAATTATCCCCATATTTGCTAAAGTTACGATCAAAACACGCAATGTGATCCATTATATAATTGTTTTCATGTTTAGTTTTGATTTTACAACAGAGAGAATTAACTATCTCTGCCTTCCGTATATCCAAGATGATATTTATAACGACATGGTTCTATATATCAGTTGTTATAGAGAAGAACAACTCTCACTATTGTATTGGAACCCTATATAGTACATCAAAGATGAAGATATGGATAACTAATAACATTGATACCGAAGCTACGCTGTTGTGGAGACTGCACTTAGACATTCGCCTTCATTGTTATGTTCGAGTTGTCTTCTCAGGTATATTAATCGACCAGGAGAAGATAGTTGTCTCGTTTTGTAATATGATTGATGATGATGCTCTGACCATCAAGAACATGGTATACATTACTGGAGAGGATGGTGGACAATACATAAAAATCCCTTACGTGGATACAAACATACAAAGGCTACTAATTAACCGTATATGATTTCCAAATACGATGCTGCTGTGATCCATTTGTTTTCAATCATACAAACACTTGGGTTACAAGCTATCGTTACAACGCAAGCCGAACCTAGAGCCAAATAAGCCGTACATGCGCTTTGGCGGAGGGCGAAGTACGGGGCTTCGGCTTACCTCCTTTGTTCCAGTTCAGAAGTCGGACGGCAAAATTTAAAACTCTGGGTTCGGCTTACATATCCGTCCGAACTGGAACTTGCGAAACAATTCAAAAAGAATTCTCTGGGTTCGGCTTATCTCTCGATTAAGAGTTTGAGGTGCGAAATAAAAACTCTGGGTTCGGCTTATTCCTCGATTAAAAGTTTGAGGGGAGCGAGATACTGGGCTCGGCTTATTCCCCTTTTAAAAGTTTGAGGGAAGCGAGATACTGGGCTCGGCTTATTCCCCGTTTAAAAGTTTGAGAGGAGCGAGACACTGGGCTCGGCTTATTCCCCTTTTTGCGGTTTGACGCAAGTCGAGCATCTGGCCAGGATGTCGAAAGATTCTGTATGACTCACAAAGATTTAAACAGAACTGAAGCTATTTGATGATGAACTGAAATCGAAGCTGTATGTAGACGAGCCGAAACTGAACTTATCTGAAGACAAACTGAAACTGAATTATCTGAATACGAGCTGAATCTGAAGTTGTCTGATGACGAACTGAAACTGAAACTGTCTGAAGATGGATTGAAAATGGAGCTGTCTGAAGAAAAACTAAATCTGAAGCTAACTGAAGACGAACAGAATCTAAGTTATCTGAAGACGAATTGAAGCTGAAGCTGTGAGGACGAACTAAAGCTGAAGCTATGAGGACGAACTAAAGCTGAAGCCATTTGAAGACAGACTGAATCTAAGTTGCCTGAGGATGACTTGAAACTGAGGCGTCTGAAGATGACCTAAAACCGAGGCGTCAGAGGATGACCTAACACTGAGGCGTCTGAAGATGACCTAGAACCGAGGCGTCAGAGGATGACCTAACACTGAGAAGTTTTCCGAGGACGAAGTAAAAAGTTGTCCGAAGGACGAACTGAGAAATTGTCCAAAAATGAACTGAAAAGTTGTCTGAAGGACGAACTGAGAAGTTGTCCAAAGACGAACTGAAAAGTTATCTGAAGGACGAACTGAAAAGTTGTCCGTATGACGAACTAAGACTCAAGTTGCCTGAAGGACGAACTAAGAAGTTGTCCAAAGACGAACTGAACATTTGTCTGAAGGATGAACTGAGAAGTTGTCCAAAGACAAACTGAAATCAGTTGTCTAGAGGACGAACTGAGAAGTCAGTTGTCTGGAGGACGAACTGAGAAGTCAGTTGTCTGAAAGAGGAACTGAGAAGTCAGTTGTCTGAAAGAGGAACTGAGAAGTCAGTTGTCTGAAAGATGAACTGAGAAGTCAGTTGTCTGAAAGACGAACTGAGAAGCTGTCCGAAGACGAACTGAGAAGTCAATTGTCTGAAAGACGAACTGAGAAGTCAGTTGTCTGAAGGACGAACTGAGAAGTCAGTTGTCTGAAGGACGAACTGAGAAGTCAGTTGTCTGAAGGACGAACTGAGAAGATGTCCGAAGACGAACTGAACAGTTGTCTGAAGGACGAACTGAGAAGTTAGTTGTCTGAAGGACGAACTGAGAAGTCAGTTGTCTGAAGGACGAACTGAGAAGCTGTCTGAAGACGAACTGAACAGTTGTCTGAAGGACGAGGACAAACTGAGAAGTCAGTTGTCTGAAGGACGAACTGAGAAGTTGTCCGAAGATGAACTGAACAGTTGTCTGAAGGACGAACTGAGAAGTCAGTTGTCTGAAGGACGAACTGAGAAGCTGTCCGAAGACGAACTGAACAGTTGTCTGAAGGACGAACTGAGAAGTCAGTTGTCTGAAGGACGAACTGAGAAGTCAGTTGTCTAAAGGACGAACTGAGAAGTCAGTTGTCTGAAGGACGAACTGAGAAGCTGTCTGAAGACGAACTGAACAGTTGTCTGAAAGACAAGGACGAACTGAGAAGTCAGTTGTCTGAAGGACGAACTGAGAAGTTGTCCGAAGATGAGCTAAACATGTCCGTTTAAAGAAATGTTGATCTTTGACTTGCAAGCGTGGAGTCCGGCTTTTTGCACTAATGAGTTCGGAGTCCCGAACTGAGTTTATACGAGGCATGGCTCGGTTTTTTTTTTTTTTTTTTTTTTTTTTTTTTTTGTGAGACATGGCTCGGCTTTTTTTTTTTGTAAGAACTAACGAGTTCATAACTAGTCCTTTTTGCAAGGCACGGCTCCGCTTTTTGGGACGAGTTACAAAAATCTCATTGATAAGCTGTAGTGAGCTGTTGAGAGCTGAAAATAATTTCCAAAGAAGAGTAGAAAGGTATCGATTAATTTACCGTTGGTTGTGACTGTTTTGTCCATTGTTCGTCCAAGCGTCTTGAGATAATGACACTTATGATTTTGCTAGTAATATGAAGATGTAGCGATAGCTTTCTCATGAATTACGAGGCTGAAACAAGGTCGATCTTCTAGCCTCCCCCCTTCTTTTTTTTGGTTTCGGGCTGAATGTTCCTGTTCCAGAAATACGGTGATATCTTTCGCGAGGAATAGCCAAAAAACTCCAAGTTTGTCTTGTTAGAAAGATAAGCTTCAGGGCTTCAATTTGATATGTAGATCGGCGTCTGGTTCGTTCTAGAACGATAGAAAAATGCTTCCGAAGTCGATTCTCTTGAAAGGTCGGATCTGCGATTTTAGGATTACGATAGATCACACCAGTTGAGGGAATTTTGTGATATATTTCTTGAAACAACTCGGATTGAGGCGAGGTCGATCTCTTTAGAGACATAAGACTCGGGGTTTCAGATGTATATGCAGTATCGACAGTCGGTGATAAATTCTTTGAGACAGCTCAGCTCCAAGCGAGGTCAATCTCATAAGAGAGATGAGACTCGGATTGAAACGAAATCGGGTTCCACGGAAAGCTACTGTTCGGGGCAATCCATAGATAGGTTTTTCGTCTTCTGGTTCGTCGGGAGCTTCCGGGAATTCGCCTTGCAAGTTGGCGGTTCGGATAGTTCAACTTGATCTTCTGGTTTGTTTTAGTTTTTGAGGTAGAGAGAAAAACGTAGAACTTTGTGTAAGGGTCCCCACAGACGGCGCCAATTGTTGAATCTAGAATTCACACAATGAATTTGTTTGAGTGGGGAACAAATTCACTTAAGATCTCTCTCTAAAACAGTGGATTAAAGCTAAAAAATAAAAAGGGATTATGATTTCTTGAAGAAGAAGATAGGGTTTTCTCCAGAACAAAGAAGAACTAGGGTTCTTCTATTAATTAAAGGATTCATTTACAAGGAAGAGGTCTTCCTTTATTTATACTTTGTCTTAGATTACAAAATATATCTACTTTCCTTAAATCTCGGATTGAAGATATGGTAAGTTTCCTCTTCTGATGATGAGATCGGGTTTTGGAGGCGGTCTCGGAGGTTGGTCGAGTGACTTCGTCGGGCTTCTGCTTATAGGCCCGTTTAGCTGGCCAAAAAGGGGGTCCTTCGGTTTAGTTGATGTGCAGAGTTTATTCGGTTTACCTTTGGTTTAGATCGGTATGTCGTGGGTGCTAAATCCCGCACCAACAAATTATGTTCTAGTTTGGTTCAAATCCAGCAAGGTAGATGATTTCCAAATAACTTAATATTAATCATGAGACCGAAAATTGTGATCTTATCCCCTTTTTAATAAAAGAGAAGTACACAACATAGTTTTTGTAAACTTTATATTTTTAATAAATAGTTACAAATGGTTGCAAATATGTTATAGATAGGTTATAGATTAATCTATATATTAATATTAATATTAATTGGTTACACATAAATATTAGGGATATTCCAAATTGATAATTGATATATTAATGGTAACAAATAAAATCATGGATATTCCAAACTGTATTTTTGGAAGATTTTAGTTCTATATAACCAGACATTGTTTCCAAAGATCTTTAAACACAATATTACAAATTTATATTATCCCTAGATTTTATCGATAGACCATAACGTTAACCAAAGATAGATTACAAAATTGATAGATTGATTGGTTACAAGTTAAATAGTAGGTTACAAGATAGATTACTAAATAAAATTTAACCAGTATTATAGCACGAAACTTATCAAGAATCATTAACAATATAAAACTTACAAAATATGTGTCTTTTTCAAGTCTTTATATTTAGCATATGATTTTATTGCATAATGTTTTATCCAAAAAAACTTTTAAAAACAATCACATAAATTATATTTTATAAAAAATTTACAATATAAATAAAATAAAATTCAATCCGTGCTCTAGCACGGGTTAGTAACTTATAATATTAATAGTACATTAGCTAAATTCGAAAGTTTGAAACCAAAATTTTTTTATGAATTTATACTAATTATTAATTTGTCGAATATTAATTTATAGAGATTTTAGTTTAGCTTTTTTCTTATATTTTTGATATAAACACAATGTCGTTTGAATAATTTGATGAATTATTTGTTTTTGAGTACTTTTTGATTCGTTTCTTGTATGTGTGGTATTGTTTTTGTTTGAATTGAACCTTTTTCTAACCAAAAATAAAAATTAATTTGATGAGGTTCGTTTTTTTTTTTTTTTTTTCCACAAATGAGCTTCGATTATAAAGTGACAAACTTTCAAAAAAAAATAACGAATACTAAATCAGTAAAGAGCAAACACAAATGGCGATGTTGGTAGCGAGTGTTCTTCATCTCTCTCCATTGGTGTTAGCCACCACGACTACGAAACCATTTCTTCAAAACCAGAGCAAGCATACCAAAGCCACAACGACCAATAGCGTCTCATCGTTGTCGTCGTCGTCTCCGATTAAGTCGTTGAAGAATTGCAAAACCATTGATGAACTTAGGTTGTTTCATCGTTCGCTCACGAAGCGAGGCTTTGATAATGACATCTCCGCTATAACTAAGCTTGTAGCACGAAGCTGCGAATTGGGTACTCGTGAAAGCTTGAGCTTTGCTAAAGAAGTGTTTAATTACTCAGAGGAGGAGAATGGTGAATCGTATGGATCTTGTTTCATGTACAATTCTCTGATTCGTGGATACGCGTCTGCTGGGTTATGCGACGAAGCTATTTTGCTCTTTCTTCGAATGATGAACTCTGGGGTTTCTCCGGATAAGTACACGTTTCCTTTTGGATTGAGTGCGTGTGCGAAGAGCAGAGCGAAAGGTAATGGGATGCAGATTCATGGTTTGATCGTTAAGATGGATTACGCTAAGGATTTGTTTGTGGAGAACTCGCTGGTTCATTTCTACGCAGAGTGTGGAGAGCTTGATAGTGCACGCAAAGTGTTTGATGAAATGTCTGAGAGAAATGTAGTTTCTTGGACGAGTATGATTTGTGGATACGCGAGGCGGGATTTAGCTAAAGACGCTGTTGATTTGTTTTTCCGGATGGTGAGAGACGAAGACGTGACTCCTAATTCGGTTACGATGGTGTGTGTGATATCGGCTTGTGCTAAGTTAGAGGATCTTGAAACGGGTGAGAAGGTTTATGGTTTTATCCGTAGTTCTGGGATTGAAGTGAATGATCTTATGGTTAGTGCACTGGTCGATATGTACATGAAATGCAACGCTATAGATACAGCAAAACGGCTTTTTGAACAATACGGTGCTAGTAATTTGGATTTGTGTAATGCGATGGCATCTAATTATGTGCGGTTAGGATTAACAAAGGATGCTTTAGGTGTCTTGAATTTGATGATGGACTCTGGTATTAGACCTGATAGGATTTCGATGTTGAGTGCGATTTCGTCTTGTTCACAGTTGAGAAACGTCTTGTGGGGAAAGAGTTGTCATGGGTATGTACTGAGGAATGGTTTTGACAGTTGGGACAACGTGTGTAATGCGTTGATTGATATGTATATGAAATGTCATAGGCAAGATACTGCGTTTAGGATCTTTGATCGGATGTCGAACAAGACAGTGGTTACATGGAACTCGATAGTCTCTGGCTATATAGAGAATGGTGAGGTGGATGCAGCTCTGGAAACATTTAAAACCATGCCTGACAAAAACATTGTTTCTTGGAACACGATCATAGGTGCTCTGGTGCAAGAAAGTATGTTTGAGGAAGCGATTGAAGTTTTCCGGTCTATGCAAAGCCAAGAGGGTGTCAATGCTGATGGTGTGACAATGATGAGTATTGCATCTGCTTGTGGGCACTTGGGAGCTCTTGATCTTGCGAAATGGATATATTACTACATTGAGAAGAAGGGAATTCAGGTTGATGTCAGACTTGGTACAACCTTAGTAGATATGTTTTCCAGGTGCGGGGATCCTGAAAGTGCAATGTTGGTTTTTGATAGTTTGGCAAACAGAGATGTCTCGGCTTGGACAGCGGCTATAGGAGCTATGGCTATGGCAGGAAATGCTGAGCGAGCTATAGGGCTTTTCGATGAGATGATTGAACAAGGGTTGAAACCAGATGGAGTTGTGTTTGTTGGAGCATTGACAGCTTGCAGCCATGGTGGATTGGTCCAACAGGGTAAGGAAATCTTCAATTCAATGGAGAAACTTCATGGAGTTGCCCCAGAAGATGTGCACTATGGATGCATGGTTGATTTGCTTGGTCGAGCAGGATTGTTAGAGGAAGCTCTGCAACTCATAAAGGACATGCCTATGGAACCAAACGATGTGATTTGGAATTCCCTTTTAGCTGCTTGCCGTGTTCAGGGGAACGTGGAGATGGCAGCTTATGCCGCTGAGAGGATACAAGTGTTGGCTCCAGAGAGAACTGGAAGTTATGTTCTTCTATCAAATGTCTATGCATCAGCTGGAAGATGGAATGATATGGCTAAAGTAAGGCTGAGTATGAAGGAGAAAGGGTTACGCAAACCGCCAGGAACTAGTTTAATACAGATTCGAGGTAAAACCCATGAGTTCACATCAGGAGATGAGTCACACCCTGAAATGCCAAAAATAGAAGCAATGCTCGAGGAAATCACCGCAAGAGCGAGTCACTCAGGCCATGTACCTGATCTTAGTAATGCTCTAATGGATGTAGATGAGAAAGAGAAGATCTTTATGCTTAGTAGACATAGCGAGAAACTTGCAATGGCCTTTGGGCTCATTAGCTCGGACAAAGGCACAACAATCAGAATAGTCAAGAACCTAAGAGTATGCTCTGATTGTCATTCATTTGCCAAATTTGCATCCAAAGTGTACAAAAGAGAAATCATTCTAAGAGACAATAACCGGTTCCATTTCATCCATCAAGGAAAGTGTTCTTGCGGTGACTTCTGGTGATTACAGAAACAGAAGTAAAAGAGGAAAGAGGAAGATTCACATTTCATTGTCTACAAGTTAACAAAGTGGAAGATTCACATTTCAATGCTTGAACAAGGTTTCCAGAAACAAAGTAGATACAAAAAGAGAGGTGTTCATCACATTTCATTGCTCAGGAAAGATTGGGTCAATGCAAGAGTGATAGATGGGATCAGAACTCCAGAGATGAGCAATGTGAAGAGGAGACGAAGTGACGCGATGTATCTCTTCAACAAGCCAGATGGTAGCTTCAGCTTTAGCAGGATGAATGATTGAATCCAAAGCCTGGTCTTCAGAATCAGTATCAAGTCTTGATTGATCCCAACCTTGTAACAGAACATTGGTGAGGTAATGCAAAGGCTGACGATAAAGCTGTTTGATTGACATGCCTAATCCAACCCAGCTTGTGAACGGAATCAAAGAGCCACGACTCGTCGGAACAGGAACTTGCTTCATGTACTCTTGATACATCTCTGCTCTTCTCAACAACGAACCTGACTCAAATGCAGAGTATTCGGTTAGTCAAAAATCAAATCTTTCGAGTTTCAAAAATGGTAAACAAAGGAGTATCAATCGTGTACCTTCTTCATCAGCGACGTGAGACGTATCAAGCGGTGAGTAGCAATCGCTGATCTCAGCATCAACATCAGATGAACCGGAGTCACCTGATGGTCGTAGATCCATCGTCATTGAGGTCTGCATGGTCGGTTAGATTCTGACGGCGCCGTAGACAGTTAAAATGTATGACGGCGATGATGACTGCTTCACGCGACTCCTTAAATTTAGGGTTTTTAACGAAGAAGACGATGAGGCGCCGCGTGTACACGTGTTAGTAAAAATCGTCACTTGTGAGTTGTGCGGTAAACCAAAAAATTAAATAAAATCGAACCGGCGCAAAGATTTAGGTCCGTCTAAAGGATTCGAACCGTGATAGCATCAGATGAGAAAACCAAAGATCTAAATTTTAATAAAATCGAACCGGCGCAAAGATTTAGGTCCGTATAAAGGATTTGAACCGTGTCTATACCCAATCGCATCTGATGGGTAAACCAAAAATCTCAATTTGAATAAAATCGAACCATTAACGACCCGACCCGGCGCAAATCTTTGAGGTCTAAAGGAGTCGAACCGGGTCAATACCCGTACCAGACCTGACCCGACACAAAGCAGCAAGCTTTAGGTTTTAAAGGTTTGAACTTTGATCGGAGAGACAAATACAAATCTGAACAAAAATGCTCACTAAGCTTAGGATTAGTAAGCTTGTTTCGTATACTATACCTCGGAGAATCTTCCAACGGAGGTTTTTGGTGACGAACAACGCTTTCTCCAACACTGAGGAGGAGTCACCGGTTGTTGTTGCCGCAGAGTCGCCGGAGCTACCTTCTTGGATCAAAGACTTTTTATCAAACAAGCCTTCTTCTTCTTCGACGAGTTTGGTCTCCGAAGACGATGAAGATTTCGTTATCCCTTCTTTGGCGAATTGGGTCGAGAGCCAGAAGTTTAGTAGTGAACAAGTCTCAGAAGGGAATGTGGTGAAGAAGAAGCCAGTGGAAGATATTGATAAAGTCTGCGAATTTCTGAACAAGAAGGACGCGTCTCACTTGGATGTTGTTAAAGAGTTGAGTGGTTGCAATGTGGTGGTTACAGAGAGTTTGGTTTTGCAAGTTTTGAGAAGGTTTAGTAATGTGTGGAACCAAGCTTACGGGTTTTTCATTTGGGCAAATTCACAAACAGGTTATACGCATTCAGATAAGAGCTATAACGCAATGGTTGATGTGTTGGGAAAATGTAGGAGTTTTGATTTGATGTGGGAGTTAGTTGATGAGATGAAGAAGAAGAAGAGTGATGAATCTGGGCTTGTTACGCTTGATACCATGAGTAAGGTTATGAGGAGATTAGCTAAATCAGGGAAATATAGTGAAGCTGTTGATGCTTTTTTAGGGATGGAGATGAGTTATGGTGTGAAAACAGATACTATTGCTATGAACAGTTTGATGGATGCACTTGTGAAAGAGAATAGTATAGAGCATGCTCATGAAGTGTTTCTGAAGCTTTTTGATACAATCAAGCCGGATGCTCGGACGTTTAACATTTTGATTCATGGGTTTTGTAAAGCTAGGAAGTTTGATGATGCTAGGAAGATGATGGATTTGATGAAGGTTACTGAGTTTACTCCTGATGTTGTTACTTACACAAGCTTTGTTGAGGCTTATTGTAAAGAAGGAGATTTCAGAAGAGTTAATGAAATCTTGGAGGAAATGAGAGAGAGTGGGAGTAATCCTAATGTTGTGACTTATACTATTGTGATGCATTCTTTGGGTAAAGCTAAACAAGTAGCTGAAGCTTTAGGAGTCTATGAGAAGATGAAAGAAGATGGGTGTGTTCCTGATGCTAAGTTTTATAGCTCGTTGATACATATTCTGTCAAAGACTGGTAGGTTTAAGGATGCGGATGAGATATTTGAGGACATGACGAATCAAGGAGTTTCTCGTGATGTTTTGGTCTACAATACCATGATTTCTGCTGCGCTTCATCACTCTCGAGATGAAATGGCTTTGTGTTTGCTTAAAAGGATGGAGGAGGAAGAAGAGGAATCGTGCAGTCCAAACGTTGAGACTTATGCTCCATTGCTGAAGATGTGTTGCCATAAGAAGAAGATGAAGCTGCTTGGAATATTGTTGCATCACATGGTGAAAAACGATGTTAGCATCGATGTGTCGACATATATCCTTCTCATTAGAGGGTTGTGTATGAGCGGGAAAGTTGAAGAAGCTTGCTTGTTCTTCGAGGAGGCGGTTCGGAAAGGAATGGTTCCTAGAGATAGTACTTGCAAAATGTTGGTAGAGGAGCTTGATAGGAAAAACATGGCAGAAGCAAAAGACAAGATTCAGAGTTTGGTTCAGTCAAAAACTATGACCCATTTACGCAGTCCTATTTCTGTTGTTTCGTAGAGATTAGTAGAGTTTGGAACCATGGCTCAAAGTTTTGTTTTCTTTATCTGTGGAATGATATTATACTCTGTAGCAGACTCTCTGTTTAGATCTCAAAGCATGTTTTACCTTACTGAAATGAAATGAATTCGCATGTTTTACCTTACTGAAATGAAATGAATTCACACGGACTATGTAATGTTTGATGAAGCAAATCAATGGATGACAATACATCAATGTCTAAATTGGGTATCTTGTTTGGCTAGAAACCGATATGAATTACCAAGAAACTAGAGCAATCCGAATAGGAATTGCTTCAGTCGTAAATACTAGCTAGCACAGTACAAACACAACAACAAATTGAGGCACTTATGCATATCGAATAAGCTCTCTTTCTCTATATTTTTACCATGAATTAGTCGTCTAAGAAGTAGTATGATCCCGCAAGCTTTTGCTCCCTGTCCTTGGTGGACTCTAATTTGTTGATCCTTGGCCTGAAGTTAGTCGGATCTCGTCTGAATGTGATGTTGAGGTGCTGCAAAAGGTCAACAAGTATTTTTAATTCAAGTTCTTAGAGGATTAGTCTTATAACAAAACACGTAACAATGTTTTGTATTACCGATAAGAAAAGGTTCATTCCGCTGAGGAGCGACTGTGGAGAATGAGCAGTACACTTGACGGCAGGCTGTCCTTCGTAGACGATAACTTTGTCCGCAAGGTAGGTCGCCATTATGAAGTCATGCTCCACGATAAACGCGGTCTTCTTCGCGTGTAGGATGAACCTTTTAATGACCTTTGAAGCTGTGATCCGTTGCTCAGAGTCTAGATACGCACTTGGCTCATCAATCAGATAGATATCAGCAGGTTTACCGAGGCATAGAGTTATGGCAACCCTCTGCCTCTCTCCACCAGAGAGTTTGCTTATCTCTTTATCCAAGAGCTCCTCAATCTGAAGCGGTCTCACTACATCCGACACAAATTGACGATGCACATATGCATCACGAATCTTGTCATGCAGCAACTGTCTCACTGTACACACACGCCTCGAACCAATCCCTTGCGGTTTATATGATACGTTAAACTCTGGCATATTAGCTGATTCTTCTACACCTTCTTCACGTGGGAATGCACCTGCCTTTGCATTAGGAAACAATGTTTCATTACTTCAAAGTCTTAACCCACAACAATGAAGAGAGAGAGAAAAACAAAAAGGAGATGGAGGAACTCTAGCTACCAGCATCCGGATGAAGGTAGTTTTCCCTGTACCGTTCTCCCCAAGCATTACAATAATCTGAGAGTCAGTGAACTCCCCTTCCATCACATCCAGCTTGAAATCTCCAATCTTTTGACTCATATTTGGGTATTTGTATCTTGCGTAAGACTTCACTTCCCCATCGCTCTCTTGTGGAGTATCAGAAACCTTGGGAAAGAAACAAATAATGATCAGTCACAGTCACACATAACATCCACTGATGCATGAGAGAAACAAAAAGCTTTACGTACCTTGAAGGTGAGAGATTCTTCCCTGAAACGTAAGTTCTCAGTGGGGATAAAGCCGGACAAGAACACGTTGATCCCTTCTCTAACAGAAAAGGGGAGAGTCACAACACCATAAGCTGTTGGTTTCCCATACAAACAGCAAACGAAATCAGACAAATAGTCAAGGACGCTGAGGTCATGCTCCACCACAATTATGTAGCTGCAACAAAACACAATACCATACGTTAAGCCTAATTATTATGTTCAAGAAAAAGAAAACAGAGAGATGATGATAAATAGAACCGCACTTGTCATGTCTGAGGAGCGAGCGTATAACTTGAGCAGCTTTGAGTCTTTGCCTCACATCAAGGTAACTGGATGGTTCATCAAACATGTATATCACTGCCTTCTGCAAGAAAACTAAAGCAATCGCAAACCTCTGCAGCTCTCCACCAGATATATCTTTTGGTTCACGCTCCAGGATCTTTGATGTGATCACGGGTTCGACCCCTGACCAAGACGCCCGAGACGTCCCGGACGGCTCCGAGACGCATGACCGAGAAGCATCGGACATGGACAGAACGCCTATCTCGAACGCGGCCAAGGCACCGGCGACCCTCCCAGGAGCCTCAACGCGACCAAGGGAGCTCCAGCAAGGCGACCAAACGAAGAATCAACTTGGAGGAGCAAAACATTTCACCTCTTGAGTACTTCAAGGCCAAGCTTCAACCTACGGACAAAGGACCCGAGGTTAGCATCACCACTTAGGCACATTGAGCCGCGACCAGCTTTGGGAAGCTTGAATTGAGTGTCTTCACCATCACGCCAGTGTGAAGACATCCCTAAGCCATTAGAAGGAGCTGTACTCTTTTTCCTACTTTGGGTTTGTCCCAATGGGTTTACCAAAGAGGTTTTAACGAGGCAGCAAACTCTAGTGCATCTCCACTTTGATCCCACTTGGCTCATGACTTGGAAACACTTATTGACATGCTTAGGAGCCAAGGAAGTGAAGATCCTATCCACGTTCAGCCAATGACGTGGCCACCCTATCCCCTTCCCTTCTTTTCTTTTGAATTTTTTCTAGATCCCTCTATGACCGTTAGATTGGTCTTTGCTTTGCTTTATCTTTGCTTTTGCTTTTTGGCCATGTGTATGGTTTAGATCATGGCCACGTCCCTAGGGTTTTTAGAGTCTCCTTATGTAAGCCTCACTATATAAAGGCATCAACCCTCATTGTAAAAATCAGACTTGAAAGAAATAGAAATTTTCACAAAGAGAGATTCTTTGTTCTTGTCTCACCTCTCTCCTTAGCCTAAGTCCGGGACTTGGCTCTTGAGAAACCCTAAGAGATTCACAAACCGGGTTTGTAATCTCTTAGTTGACCGTATCAAGAGGAGAGCCAACCCTCTTGTGTCGTCGCATCAAACCACCTCTATTCCATCGCCCATCTCTTTCGTCCCACCGTCCCAACCTCGAGTTCTCTTCCGCTTGCTCTCGAGTCTATCATCGATTCAACTTCGCCAGCCTCGAGTTCTTTACCATCAGCCCTCGAGACTTCCCAGTACCATCTCGCGTCGTTTCCACCTCCGTTTCCCACCGAGTCCTGCCATTAGCCGTATCCGCTCAGCCGCGTCCGTACGTTCTGAGAAGGCTTCACGACCGTCTTCACAAACCGTTCGTTGGAACCTCCTCAACTCTCGTTTCTGTCGTTTGAATCCTCTCTGGATTCGAACCCTTGATGCTTGGCCGAGGAAAGTCCCACCGATTCTGACTTGACCGAAGATACACTCCTCCATCGATCCATAGCCGCGTCCGCGGGTCACATCAATCTTGGTCAACTCCATATCAGCACAAATCTCCGCCATCATTCCTTTCTCGTCCAGCTTCTCAAGTGTTTTCCCAAGCTCACCAGGAGCACGTTTTTTTATGTCTTCTACATGTTGTGGCTTCATAACGGCCTGTCATACAAGGTGGAGGCGTTAGACTCAACCTAGTGTACTACTTCTTCCTTATCATTAGTATCTTTCTACCCTAGTTACCTTTAGATTCTCTTCTATGAGTCGTGTGAAATAGCTTTGAAGTTCTGACCCGCGGAAGTGATTCAAAACTTCCTTCCAAGCCGGACGATTCTGCATACCCAACATGGTAGCTAGGTAAGTAGTAGAACAATGTCATAAGTCATAACATATACACATAAGGACTAGATCGTTACCTCGTATCTGCCAAGATTTGGTTCTTCTAATCCAGCCAAGATTTTGAGAGCCGTTGATTTACCAATACCGTTTTTTCCAACCAAACCTAAGACTTGCCCGGGCCTTGGAACTGGAAGCCTGTGCAATTTGAAAGAGTTTCCCCTATAACGGTGGATTGTTTCTTTCTCCAATTCCTTAGGAAGATTAACAATCTGAATAGCTCCAAAAGGACACTTCTGCGATTGTTGCAAAACAAAACGAATCTCACTTAGTGTGTTCCAACATGAATGAATGTGTTGTAACCAAATACTACAAACCTTCACACAGATACCACATCCTATACAAAGCTCCTCTGATATGAAAGCAGACTTGGATGCTGATGTCACCTCGATACAAAGCTTCCCTACACAAAGAGAATTAAAACAAACCGTGTGAGGCACACTAGGTTATAGCGAGAGAATGGAAACGAGGAGAAAGTAAGTAAGTACCCGTCTTGACAACAGGGCAGCTCTTCTTGCACTCCTGTCGACATTTATTCGGCTTGCACCGGTTATTATTCACGATAGCAATCCGCGCCGATCGATCTGCCATCCTGCAACTGCAAAGTATGAAAAAATGTATATATAGCGCAGATCGGAAGCTTAGATCGGAGATGAGGAGGTCTCAAGAAGCTTTAGATTAATGAGAAGATGGATCTACGAACCTACGGGCTGTGAGGCGGCAGATTAGGGTTTAGGTTTTTTTTGACTCTGTCTTCTTTCTTTCTCTTTACGACTAGGGGAAGATTTGTTTCTCTTCAAAGTTCAAAGTATTTTCTTTTGTCATAAATAATTATACAGTAAAACCTCTATAAATTAATAAGGTTGGAACCATGAAAATAACAATTAAAAATAAATTAAAAATAAGATTTAATTGTTATAACTAATATTTTTATAAAATCAGTTACCAGGAAAATAACAATTATCATAATTTGAATATAGCACACAAAGATTTTTATATAATAAAAATATTAAAATTAAACTCTAATAAAACTTAATATGTATATATATATACATATATTTATATAATTTTCTATAATTATTAATTTATATTATTGATGGGACTATATATTTACAAAGGATTTTCAAAAAAATTATTATCTTATTATATTATCCAATTGTGTCCAAATTACACTAGTCCCCACATGGGACCGAAGAAATTTATTAATTTATAGAGGTTATTAATTTACCGAGTATTAATTTATGGAGGTTCTACTGTATTTCCATCCTTAGAGGGGGTATTAAATTGGTATTCTTAAGGATTTGATAGGATTTTAAAGTTTTAGAATTTTGAAAGATTTGAGAAAGTTTTTAAGGGATTTGGTTATGTTTTAAAGTTTTTCTATTTTAAAAAAGAAAATGAAGTGTGATTCTATGAGAATTTGCTATTAAACTTTTAGGTGATTTTAAAATCTATATATAATAGCAAACTCACTTTTTGTGTCAACTTTTAATCCAACGGATGAGATTAGTTACAGTTTTAATCCAACGGTTTAAAATTATTAATCGTGTCTTTTCGTCGCACCCCCATCTTTCAAAAGTCACACATTTTAGTCTTTGCATCTCTTTGTTGTACCTCTTGGTTTCAAAAATCACATCCATTATTTTTTATACCTTTTAAATCACACATCTTAGTCTTTGCATCTCTTTGTTGTACCTCCTGGTTTCAAAAATCACATCCATTAATTTTTACACCTTTTAAATCACACCTCTTAGTCTTTGCATCTCTTTATTGTACCTCCTGGTTTCAAAAATCACATCCATTAATTTTTACATCTTTTAAATCACACCTCTTATTCTTTGCATCTCTTTGCTGTAACTCCTGGTTTCAAAAATCACATCCATTAATTTTACACCTTTTAAATCACACATCTTAGTCTTTGCATCTCTTTGTTGTACCTCCTGGTTTCAAAAATCACATCCATTAATTTTTACACCTTTTAAATCACACCTTTTAGTCTTTGCATCTCTTTGTTATACCTCCTGGTTTCAAAAATCACATCCATTAAATTTTACACCTTTTAAATCACACATTCTTAGTCTTTGCATCTCTTTGTTGTACCTCCTGGTTTCAAAAATCACATCCATTAATTTTTACACCTTTTAATTTCACACCTCTATGTGTTACACCTCTTTGTTGTACCTCCATGTTTCACATCTATTAATTTTTACACCTTTACATTTCACACCTCTATGTCTTACACCTCTTTGTTTATTATATATAAACTTTTCTTGACTACATAAACAAGTTTCGAAAAAAAAAATTCTGAGTACTAAAGAATTGTATTATTGAAGTATTTTTTTAACTTTCAAGCATCAATCTCTAATTCAAGGTAATTTAATATTTTTGCTGCGAATGACCTGTAGTGTTTCTCGGTTAGATTATTATTACTGTTAGTCGACACTATTAAGTTCATACATTAATCTTATTTTTGTTAACTTTTAGTCTCTTCAAAATTTTTAGCCTTTCCGGTTTTTATGTTTTTGCATGGCTAATGTTATTAAGTACGTGTGCCATATTTTTTGCATGGCTAATGTTTTTGATTCAATGTGCAGATTTTATTTTTTGACTTTTTGGAAAAACCAATACCAAGATACGAGAGGCATGATGATATGCAGTGATGCTGGAGCTACGGATAAGCCAAATTTTTTTAACAAACATGGTATAATTATAATTTTATATATGTTCTTATTTTAACCTATTTTTTTTCTAACAAACATGGTATAAATGTTAATTTTTTTCCATTAGATGTTCATGGTCCAGGTTAGTTTGCATTTTTTGTAAATAAAGTTTTTAAAAATTTTAGTTGAATTATAATTTCTTATACTTTCTGGGTATCAAACATTTTGATAATATATTGAAATATTACAAATGAGCATGGAAATAGAGAGCTTGTGACAACACAAAATCAAATTCTATAAAGCGTAAGCACGACCAAATGACAAGTCAAGTTAGAAAGAAAAGATCTACTAAAGGTAACTTATTTAGTCTTTGATGACTTTCTAATCTGTATATACAACTTTTTAAAAACATAATGTATAACAGTCACTTTTAGAGTGATCTGGAATCTGCCAAAAAAAAGAAAATGCAAGAAATTTATAAAATTAGTGTTTAGCCTAAAGAAGAGAACATCAAAAGGTGAGATATTATTATCACCTGTTTCACCACATCGACTTTGTTTTCGCTATCGTTTATTGAAGAACATGATGGTACCGATTCATAGACATAAGTGGGAAATCAAATAGAGGGGGATGCAGCCTGGATGGAGAGCAGTCGACACGGTGGAATGGGATGGATTGGGAGAGACCAACATAAAATCCTATGTTCTATATTTTATTAATTTTCTGACTTTTTTAGTTTAATTGAATTACTTTGATTGAATAGCTGATGAGTGTACAAGTTTTTGTCTATATGCATTCTTAGTCTGTTACGTCTTGGATTTTTTTTCTTTTCCAAAGAGGAATATGTGATTTGAAGCAAATATTACAAATCCATGTATCAAATGTGTTAGTAGGAAATACGGCAATCAAGATTAACCCATTAAAAGGGAGGAAAGAAGGGGGTCTTTTGAGGGAAAACGTGAGACCAATATGCATGTAACTGTGGAAAGCATTATAGCCAAATATATATCTCTAAAAGTTGTAGCTGAAGAATGTGAGTTACTCTATACTAACCAATTAGGTTTGATTGGTCCGTCATATAAAACTCGGTTTTGTACATATCTAAAAGTGAGAGAAAAAAACATCCACAAGCATAAGTGAAATTTTATATATGGTTAAAAGTAATGTTCATTGTAAATCATTTGTATACAAACTCCACTTGCTTACAACATCGGAATATTGATTGTGATTTGTGAATCAGTAATCTATGGAAAGAGAAATCGCGTATCAAAGTGAAGGGGAAACGAAACTCAATCCAGCCATCTACTCTGATCTCAATCTTCGACCTTCCTTCGACAAGTGGCATTTAGTATTTTCTCGATATAGTAAATAAACCAAGAGAGAAGCAGCCTCATATGTATTTTGATTGATAATGATCAACAACAGAGACAATTTCTAATAGCGAATTAAGAAAGGATACCAATATATAGCACTATATGGTCGGAGACAAACATAAGTAAAATTTTATATATGGTTAAAAGTAATGTTCATAGTAAATCAAACTCTAAAAAATGCTCACTTTTGTGTGTGACAACATAAAATATAAGAACATTGAAATGAACCTTTGGCTTTTTAATCAGCAGAAAGCAATAGCAATAAGTGAAAATGATCAAATTGATTGAGAAAAAAAAGAATTTAAGATGAATTACAAGTGTTAAATTTCAATTTAGGATTTCACCTCCCCGTGCGGCAACGCACGAGTCGCTTTCCTAGTATTATACAACACAAAAGGAAAATCCTATACCAAAACAAAATCAGATCGAGTCTTATGTGGTTATATTATTGTGGATAACTTCATGCTACCGTTCATGTTCTAGATTGGCCAGTTTTCTCAATAGTTGTGTCGGAGAAGGAGATTCACGGCTGAAGAAGATATTGTTGCCGATTCCTATGAGGAGAAATCTGAAGATGCAGAGTAACGTGAAGATGGTTCAGAGACATTTCTTGTGGAGCACTAAACCGAGAAAGTACGATATGATACTTCACTCCATTTGGTTTAAGCTTCTCTCAATTAGAACCAAACTTCTTCTAATGATCATGATCCCGATTCCTAACAAGATCATTCTTAATTATGTCTTCCCATATATATATATGTAAGCACTGATACATATATTAATAAAATTTATTTCCATTAACAAACGGGCCTTGTCAATTACTAACACTGTTGATTCCACTCAATGTACAGAGGCTAATCTTTCTTGTTAGTGTTATGAACTCCGCTGATTTCTTGTTTATGTTATCTTGTGACAGAATGCTGGCTTACTTCCTTACACATTCTACGTTAGAACTTGTGTAGTTTTGTATGAGATCCAAGCCAAAAAAAAATATTTGGTAAAGTACATTGGTTCATAGAAATGATCCCAACAAAAGAAAAAGCTTCAACAAAAACTAGAATTGTTGGCTAATTATGCAATTCCGGTGATATGTCAGGATCTCCAGGCATGTTAGAAAGAAGAAAGATTGTTCCTGCTAAAAAACCAACCAGGGGAGAAAGAAAACTTCACACAAATAGCATCAATAATCATCACTGCATAAACATTTGATCTGTTATGGTGTTTCTTTGAAGTGAATGATTCAGTCGCAGAATAGTCAGAGTGTTTCTCCTAAAATGCAGAATAGTCAGAAAATTACCATAGCTGAGCCTTTATAAATCAAGCGCTGCTAATTGGCTGGTACATCGCTGCTCTGAGCCACCAACTCTTTGAAAGGCTCCACTGTCGAGTGTCGAATCGAGACTCGTCTTCACACTAAATTCCGTGCCGAACGAGCACCTGATGTTCAGTCACAGCTCCTCCTTCACCAGACTGTGGCTGACTCGTATCTCCCTCTAATTTCTAATTTCGGATCCTATAAGTTCAACAAATCGCAGAGCTCGTGAAATTGATCCGGAGCCCTAGCCCTAGATAAAATTCAACCAAGTTTGAGAAGACTCAAAGCTCTATGTTGATAGAAGGTTCGTAGCAAACTATCTCACTATCCTTTTCTTCCGGTTTTGATTTCGCTCTTTGTATCCGATAGTTTTTTTCTTCCAGAAATCCTTCAAAATTCTATCTCAAACGGTAAGATTTGATTAGTCATATTTTACAACTAAAAAACCAAAAAAAATCTCCTAGAATCCTTCAAAGTAGCATTTCAAAAAGAAGTTGTAATATTTTGAATAACAGTAGATTTTAAGTAAGTTTTATAAATCATTGATTGAATAACAAGGGATTATAAAATATTTTAAGTAATTTTACATAAATGTCAAGTTGAATAACATAGGATTTTAAAAGATTTTTAAAAATCATCAATTGAATAACAAGTGATTTCAAGAATACTCTAAAATCTTCTAAAATACCAATTTAATAACCAAATCCAAAATATGGAAAGTGGAAACAAACAATAGAAAAAAAGTAAAAATTGTGACTCCAAATGTCCGAAGCGACAATGTCTCTGTTGCATTGCAGCTCGTGCTCACAAGGTGGAGATGACAAATTTGGGCAAAGTAGCTGACGCTTTAAGAGTCTATATATGAGAAGATGAAAGAAGACGGTTGTGTTTCATGATGCTAAGTTTAATAGCTCAATGATATACATAGGCCCTGTTCAGAAGAGTGATGCTGAAACAGCGGCAGCGACCAGAAAAAATGACGCAAACAAAGGCAAAATCATGATTGATCAAAAATAAATAGTCGCTGGAGTTGGAATTTATTGTCGCTAGTTCCGGAGAAAGAATCGCTGAGATTTCTGGCGATTGTTTTAACGGACGCGGCGACTGCAAAATCATTTATTACTCACCGTTTTTCTTACGTCATTTGTCGCTCATTTCAAAACTCATTAAAAACCAAGATATATTCTAATCGCTGAAAGGTGTCACCGGCGACACTGTAACGAACAGGGCCATAATTCGCTCAAAGTTTTCCTTTTTCAACTGTGGAATGATAATCATACTCTGTTATTAGATCTCTCAATCTCAAAGCATTTTTTTTTTTTACTTTTACCTTACCGGAACGAAAAAACAAAAATTACATGGTTTTGTACTTTTGTAACGTTTGATGAAGCAAATCAATGGATGACAAATTTTGAATGTCTATATTCTTGTTTAAGCTTCTAAATCCGGTACGATGCGGTTTATTATCGAATCCCATTAATAGATAATTTAGACCCGGTAAGTTCCGGTTTAGTAAAATTTCCGGTATGGTATAAAGCAGGAAAGGGTTTTAGTTTACAAAGCAGAGAACCCTTAAAAACTTTGGTGTCTTCTTCATCTTCTTCTTTGCGCCGGCCGTTCACTATCTCTCTCTCTCTCTCTAAAACCCTACTCAAGCAAAAGCTTTCTTCAATCTTCTTCGTAATTAACCGTAAGTTTTCTTCTATTCCTTTCTCAAATGGTTTGTTTCAATCTCAGTGTTCATCGTCTTAGTAAAAATCTCCAACTTAATTAGATTTGATAAACCCTAATTTTGTTCACGGTTATAACCTTATATCCTTAGATAAAGAATCAAACTTTATTGTCACACAGAAGGTAACGAACCGTTGGTGTCATATAAACCCTAGTTTTTTTTTACCCAAATGCTTAAAAGTCTGAATATTTTGATTCTGAGTCGAGTCTTGTTGTTGTTTGATTCTGTATCACTCTGAACCTAATTTTTGTTTGTTAATATTGAATCTTTGAGTAGATGTCGTTAGAAGAGGAGATAGTATCTGATGATGAGATGAACATGATTGATGAGGATGACGCAACTGACTCTGAAGCAGAATCACTTTCAGATTCCGATACAGAGAACGAGATAACAGAGAAATTAGCTGAGCCTACAAAGACTGCAGTATACAACAGAGCAGGGTTGCTTGATAAGCTTCAAGATATAAGCTGGCCTGAAGATGTTGATTGGACTCATAAGCTTACTATTGAGATTGACCAGGAACAAGGTATAGATGTGAACGATGACCTTACGAGGGAGATGGCGTTCTACAATCAAGCTCATCAAGGGACGATACAAGGGTATGAGAAGTTCCAGGAGAGGGATGAGATTTTCCTCAGGCCGGCTAATTACTATGCGGAGATGGTGAAATCGGATACTCATATGGAGAAAGTGAAGTCTAAGCTTTTGTATGAGAAGAAACAGATGGAGGAGTCTGAAGAGAGGAGGAAAGCTAGGGATAATAAGAAGATGGCTAAGGAAGTACAGTCTCAGAAGATGAAGGAACGTGCTAAGGAGAAGAAGGATAATATTGAGTCTGTGAAGAAGTGGAGGAAACAAAGGCAGCAGAGTGGTTTTAGTGATAAAGGTGATGTGCCTGAACTTGATTTTGAGAGTGGTAAGAGTTTCCAGAGAGGTGGTGGTAAGAAAAGACCAGGTGTGTCTCCAGGGGATCGATCAGGTGGTAAAGGAAAGTCTGCTTCGAGGATGAACAACAAGAAGAGAGAGTTTAGGGATTCCAAGTTTGGTCATGGTGGTAGGAAGGGTTTGAGCAAGCAGAACACTGCAGAGACTACGAATGATTTCAAAGGCGGATTTAAAGGTGGAAAAGCTAGTGGAAACAAGAGGCAGAAGAGGTAAAAGGTTTGATCATCTATCTAAACCCCATTTCAAAAACTACTATAAACTATTTTGTCTTTCTTGGTTATTTTAAGAACTTGTATTTTCGTTTTGGAAACCCTGTGGTAAGGGTTTTAGAACCAATATCTTTTAGCTACAATTTTGTACTAGTGATTACTTGAATTAACAAAGGCCTATGTGTTTTCAAAGAATCGAGATTTTGAAAGAACTTAGCTGGCAATAATGTTTCAGCTACTATATAGACCACCACTGCTTATTGACAGAAGGTTCTGCCATAAATTTGAAGGTCACTTGAGCCGTTTTTTTCTTAGAACAATCCTTTTTCGTCTTCCCTCTCACTCTCTGAGGATTGGTAGACTCTGCTTTTGGAGCTTATTTATCATGTCTGCTTCCAATACTCTGTTCATGTTCTATTCGTGCAAAGGCCAGTTCGTAGAAACTCGCGCTCCATAGCGGTTTGAATCTGATAATGGTGAGAAACGGAAAAGTGAGGATACCAGATGGTTCTTCAGCTGTGGCTGTGGCTCTTCTCCCTTCCCATTTCTATGAATCATGGGAAGTTCATAACCGCATAGGGTTCTAATTTCCAAACCCACTTTTTCCTCACTAAATTATTCAGAACTTTGCAACAGCATACCTAGTCCTTTTCAAGATTATCATCGAAAATAATTACCAAAATCAGTCATATTTAGATCACCCACATAGCGTAAGACTAGCTCCTCAAAAAAGAAATGAAACATTTATAAGGTATGAGCGTTATTAACACTTAAAAACATATGATAGTAATACAACAAAACAAAGCTTAGAACAGAAAAATATGCTGACACAAGTAGCAACTAGCAAGTACCTTTACAAGTTTTATTCTGGAACCGGAACCAGACTTGGAAAATATACATAACCGCAGACAAAAGGCTTATCATCGCTACGCAAATCACATCGTCCCACATCAATTTGTTTTTCAACTATCCCATCTTTACTAATCTTGCAAACTCTAACGGTAACATCATCATCTGTTTCATCTTCAGTCTCTTCCTCGCACCATACAATGATACTATCTTCCTTGTCAATAAAATAACATGGATGTGCGAGATCTTGATCGGTATGTAATGTCGGGAGATCAGGACTACTCACGTCTAAGTACTTGGTCCATGAAACAACCTCATCGCTCAATCTGTTTGTGATCCAAACCTCGATCTTCAATGTTTCTCCATGTTGGTGTAACAAAGAAAGCCTATCTCCTCGGAAACTCGATAAGGCCGCTGTATCTAATACACCACATCTAAATGGAAGATCGCAAACAAGTTTGAATGTCTCTGTCGAGAAATCAAAACTTTGGATGAAAATTTCAGGTCTATTGTTCCAATGTGCAATCCAATACATGTTTCCTTTCACAGACACACCCTTGCAAGGCGGGTCTATAGACCAATCCAAACTAGTATCATCAACAAGTACTCTCCATGAATCAGATTTGAAATCATATAGCTGAATCTTCGGTTCACAAGTCCCTGCGGTTTCAGTCTCATCTTCAAGCTCACCATCGAAAATCCTTACAACTTTGTACTCACCACGACATACATTGTCATATCCAACACCGTAGAAGTCATTACTCGAATAAAAATCCATTGGTTCGATCCATTTGACTCGGTTCAAAAACGGGTTCCAAACTGCGAGTTTGCAGCTTCTTGAACCTATGTTCTTGCATCTACATAACAGTAATCCATCACAATGGACCATAGCTGAGATTTGAGCTAGATTATGAAACACGTCTGGAACTGGTGATGATGAGCAAGCTACGTTCACCGGATCGATGATCTGAACATTTTGATCGATTCTTATGAAACGTTCTTGATCTTGAACAAGATCCAAGTATTTGTAGATGAATCTCTTGTCCTTCAAGAGAGAGTGCCATTGTTTACACGTCAACTTGAACTGCGTCAAATATTCGATTGGAGTTCTACAAAATATTTCTTCTATTATATCTATAGGAAGCAACGAACGTTCAGTTGACGAAGCCATGCAAAATTGAGAGGAAGAAAAAAAAAGTAAATTATGACACACAAAGAAATGATCTCGCTTCTAAAAACTACGTCGTGAAATGGTTGGTGATAAACAACAATTTAACGTTACCTCTAGTTTTTTCTTTTAGACTATGTGACGTGAAATGGATTTTTCCGTATATGGTTGACAAGAGTTTCCCCTTTTTTCGAGTTTAATTTGAGGTTTTTTTTTTTTTTTTTTTTTTTTTTTTTTTTTTTTTTTTTTTTTTTTTAATTTGAGGTTTATATTGAAGAATATGCTGCAATCGAAGTAATTAGCTCTGTTAGACTGTTAATATTTTATTAAACGGTACATATTTACTACTTATACAAATTTATGTTTTACAGCAACTCAGCAAGCCACGTATATGCTAGAAATAAAGAAGACACGATAACAGATATATGTCCTAGTCATGCTCTTAAAGGTAGAACAAAACTTGGTGATGAGACATGTACGTGACATCACTGAGAATCACGATCCACCAATTATATAACTTTTTAAAAAGTATTTAGAAATGTTTTTAGGAAACTTCTAGATTTCATTGAATGATGTTTTCTCTTTTTTTTTTTTTCTTTTTTCTTTTGTGTTTGGATAATCGTTTGGACTGTGTCCAACCGTGGCTCTGGTGTGATAAGATGAACACTCGTTACATGCCAATGTCTCCTTCCTATATAATCAAAAACAATCCATTATTTTCCTCAAGAAACACATCAACAACAATAATGACAATGATCAAGAAACTAAACAAACGCTAAAAGATTTTTAAAACAAGATTGGGAGTACTGTCTTAGTCATGCTGCTTTAAGTAGAACAAAACTTGGTGATGAGATGAGACACGTAAGAATACGATCACTGAAAATCAAGATCCACCAAGTCGAGATCTCATTGAATGTTTTCGCCTTTTTTTTTTCTTTTTTTTTCTTTTGTGTTTGGATCCACCAAGAGATCCACGTCTGGATTGTGTCCAACCGTTGCCTTTGGTGTGATAAGATGAACACTCGTCGCCATGCATGTCAATGTCTCCTTCCTATATAAACAGAAAACAATTCATTATTTTCCTCAAGATACACATCGTGAACAATAATGGCAATGACCAAGAAACTAATCATAACACTTCTCCTTCTCATCTCCATAGCTTTCGTCCATTGTTTGGCCTTCCATGTGGAGCTCGAAGAGTTCAAGCCACCGCAGCAAGAGGAACAAGATGTTCATGGCGGGGGCGGCTCAAGCAAGGGATGGCAGGAGGAGTTATCGGAGTTTCCCTACCACTTTAAGAAGCAGAGTTTCAAGAATTGGTTCCAATCGAAGGAAGGTTTTGTGAAAATGTTGCCTAAGTTCACAAAACGTGCACCGAATCTCTTCCGTGGGATCGAAAACTACAGATTCTCGTTGTATGAGATGGAGCCAAACACTTTCCTTGTGCCTCTCCACTTGGATGCCGATTCTGTGGTGATAATACTACAAGGTCAAGGAGTCGCTGAGTTTGTGACGGCTAAAACAAAAGAATTGTTTCACTTAACCAAAGGTGATGTGGTAAGACTCCCTTCCGGCATCACCCACTTTGCCATCAACACTAACCAGACCGTTCCTCTTCGCTTCGCCAAGATCACCATCCCCGTCAACATCCCCGGCCAGTTCCAGGTCCACTTATATTGTTTTAATCATTCCTATTTTTTTTTTTTCACAATTAATAATTATTCATTGTTTGACCAAGACAGTGTATAGTTTGACTCAGTCATGTTGTTGTGTCTATTAACGTAATTTGGTGTCTATTAACACGTACACGGTTTGTTCCAGAATTACTTCTCTGCTCCATCCCAGTTTCAGCAATCCTATTTCACAGGGTTCAGCAAAGAAGTCCTCTCTGCCAGTTTCAACGTATGCTTCTTAACTTCTCTATTTAATATTCATCATATATATCAGCCTTAAGTATGTTTGTAGTTCTCACTACATCGTGAAAGTGATTTAGTAAGGATTGAATTTAAGTTTGAATACATTAGGTAATCTCTTGAGTAGATGCGGAAAATAAATTTTAGTAATCCTTGAAAATAAAAATAAATGGCCAAGCTTTAACTCTTAAATCTTGTGGTAACCAAGTTTTTTTACTAACTATATAGATACCGGAAGAGTTGGTAGGGAGAATATTTTTTGGGTCACAACAAATGGGACAAGGGATTTTGCGAAGAATTACTCCAGAGCAGATCAAGGAAATTACCGAAAATTCTACTTCTCGTTCAAACAAAGACAAAGACAAGAGCACGAAGTTTAGCCCTTTCAATCTCTTTACACACGGTTCAGTTTCAAGCTACACCAACGACTTTGGTCATTTCCACGAGGCACAACCTGACAGTTTTGATCAAATCCAAGACCTTCAAATCGCCGTCACATGGACCAACATGACACAGGTCATACAAATCAACAATCCCTATTTCCATGTTTGTTTTATAGGTCAATGGTTAATAACTAGCTAATATGTGATACTGATTGTGGAAATACGCAGGGTTCCGTGTTCCTTCCTCAGTATAACTCTAAGGCAACGTTTGTTACGTTCGTGGAGAATGGTTGTGCCCGCTATGAGATGGCTTCTCCGTATTCATTCCAAAGAGAGCAACAACAACAACAATGGTGGCCTGAACAAGGAGGAGAAGAGGAAGAAGATATGAGTGGACAAGTACACAAGATTGTCTCAAGAGTGTGTAAAGGCGACGTCTTTATCATTCCGGCAGGTCATCCATTCACTATAGTCTCACACGACGAAAACTTTGTCTCGGTAGGGTTTGGTATTTATGCATCCAACTCCATAAGAACGTTCCTTGCAGGTAAAGAAAGGGTTTTTTTTAATTGATATTTTCCTAAAATATCTCTTCTTTAAGTGTGTGTCTCTCTCTCTGAAAAGGTAACTTGAGAGTGTGGTTGTGTTATAGGGCAAGGGAATGTGTTGAGCAACCTCGACACGGTAGCCACGAGAGTGGCGTTTGGTGTAAGAAGTAAAGTTGCGGAGAAACTTTTCACGAGCCAAAACTATTCCTACTTTGCGCCTACTACTCGTAGCCATCAACAAACTTGAGAGAAACGCGAGCCATCGTTCCTATCAATCTTCAGCTTCGCTGGTTTCTGAGAATGCGTTTACAAGTTGCTACGAATGAAAAGGTTTGGTATATATATCTGGCGATGTAATAAAAATAAAAATAAAAACGGAGGATTGGTAGACTTTGCTTTTGGAGCTTATTATATATGAAAAGGTTTGGTATATATGTTCTACTTGTGCAACCCTGATTCCTTTATGGGCAAGCCAATGGCCAGTTTGTAGAAACTCGCGCTCCAGCCGGTTTGAATTCGATAAAGCTGGCGAGAAAGGGAAAAGTGAGGACACCAGATGCTTCTTCAGCTGTGGCTGTGACTCTTCTTCCATACCATTTCTATGAATCATGGGAAGTTCATAACCACATAGGGTTCTAAATTCCAAACCCAGTTTTTTTCCTCACTAAATTATTCTGAAATTTTGCAACAACATACCCACAACGCCTAGTCCTTTTCAAGAATATGATACAAAATAACACAACCAAAGACAATCTCATAATTAGATGATTAGATCACCATAGAAAGTTTAACTTCTCAAAAGGAACTATGATATTAATTGTTTCAACCGTGAAACATTTGTAGACAATTTTACTCTGAATCAGATTTGAAATCATAAATCTGAATCTTTTTACTCTCGTCTTCGAGCTCTCCATAAAATATCTTTACAACTTTGTACTCACCACGACATACATTGTCATAGCTAGCCTATACCGTAGAAGTCATTACTCGAGTAAAATTCTATTGGTTCGATCCAATTGACTCGGTTCAAAAACGGTTTCCAAACTTCGAGTTTGCAGCTTCTTGATTGTGGGTTCCATCACAATTGACCACCATAGCTGAGATTTGAGCTACATTATATTGTGAAACACACGTCTGAAACTGGTGATGGTGAGCAAGCTACGTTTATAAAGAAGTCTAAGTCAAAACCTGCATTTGAGGCCGAAGGTTTCAAAACCAAGAGTGTGAAACAAAGTAGGCCCAACAACTTTCAAATTTCGCAGCCCATCAAGCCTTCTAAGCAACGGTCGACTCTGCAACTCGCAAAAGACAAAAAGAAAGAAGTTGCAGAGGAAGCTTCAAGCGTTGGTGAAAATTAAAAGAAAAAACAAAAGAGGTGAGCTGTAGTACGACTGAGAGGATAGGGACGAGCAAGCGATTTGACACTCTTAACCTCCTGACTGATGATGACATGTGATGTGACAGCCGGACGCGGTCATCTACCGAGTCGCACGGACGGATGGTCGATGCGGACGGACGGAACGAAACTCTCTCGGGCTGAGGAAACTAGATGAGGTTTTCCTCGGACAAGGCTCGGCGATTTGAATCCAGTGAGGAAACAAATGGTGGAAGCGAGAGATGAGCTGAAACGAACGAGCGGATCGAGAGATCCGACCTTTGGTCTCGGCTTCGGTCAAGCAGTCTCGGTCGCGATACGGACGATGCGGTGATCGGTTCCCGGAGTTTGAAGGTAAACTGCGGGAGCGGCTCTCGGCAACGCGGCGGTAAGAATCCTTGGTGATGCGGTACAGATTCTCGGTGATGCGATAAGGAAGGTGGAGTCGAAGCGGAAGTACAACGAACGGTAGGGACCGGACGTGATACGGTAGGGATGGACGCGAAGGTGGTTTGATGTGACGACACACGGGAGATGGCTCGGCCCGTGATACGGTCAACTAGTCGATGTCGAACCCAGTTCGAGATCGGCTAGGGTTTCTCGGTAGTCAAGTCCCGGACTTGGACTAAGGAGAGAGGTGAGACAAGAACAAGATTCTCTCTTGTGAAATTTAATTCAATACTTCAAGTCTGATTTTTACAATGAGGGTTGACGCCTTTATATAGTGAGGCTTACATAAGGAGACTCTAAAACCCTAGAGACGTGGCCATGATCTAAACCATACACATGGCCAAAAAGCAAAAGTAAAGATAAAGCAAAGCAAAGACCAATCTAACGGTCATAGAGGGACCTAGAAGAAATTCAAAAGAAAAGAAGGGAAGGGGATAGGGTGGCCACGTCATTGGCTGGGACGTGGTGAAATAATCTTCACTTCCTTGGCTCCTAAGTCTCTCTTTAAATGTTTCAAGATCACGAGCCAAGTGGGAACGAGGTGGAGATGCACTAGGGTCGCTGCCTCGTTAAAACCTCTTTGGTAAACCCATTGGGACAAACCCAAAGTAGGGAAAAGAGTACAGCTCCTTCTAATGGCTTAGGGGTGTCTTCACACTAGTGTGATGGTGAAGACACGCGAATCAAGCTTCCCAAAGCTGGTCAAGACTCAAGGCTCTTCATTGGTGATGCTAGCCATGAGCCATTGGGGGGGGTGAGCTTGGGTTGAAATGTCCATTGGTGGCTTGTCTTGCTCCGCCTTGATGATCCTGGGGGGGTGAATGATGCCTCGTTAGTCGCCTACGCTAGCTCCTGGTCGCCAGTACAGGTTGTCCGAGAGTTTGGGAGGCGTCCGAGTGGTGGCCGGGTAGTGTCCGAGGGCTGCGAGTATTCTTGGCCGAAGGACCAATCCCGTGATCACATCATTCCCTCCCTCTTATTGAAGTTTTGTCCTCAAAACTGTGCTCATTACCTGGATCAACAAGGAAACAGTAAGGCCTTAAGAGAAAAGGATAAGACTTCCCCGGTAAGGCCAGTGGCCTTGAGAGCTGCGATCCCTTCATGAACCGTGGTTTCTTGCTGAGACTCTCCTGGATGCCAAACAAAGGTTTGATCCGCACCAAAGTTTAATGAACACGTCGCCATAGGACCATGTGCGGTAACGGCCTTGGCGCTAAGAGTGGAGAAGGATGGCTCGGTATAGGCGACTCCCAGCTGGAGCTTACTACTTGAAGTAGTCATGAATAATACCGAGTGAAAAGATCCATCAATGGCCATCTCCGGTGGCCTAGCTTGCTTGAAACTCCCCATTACCGAGCAAACTCCGGATAAGAAGTTGGTCGCGTGGGAAGACTCTTCATTGACTTCGCCTAAAGCCTTGGTACGCGTATCGGGTAAGGACTCGCGCACAGTGCGATGATCTGAGCATTGCGTCTGAGTGTCGGCTCGGTTTTGATCAGGAACGGTAACGAATTGATTGTGAACCGCCTGAGACGTCGAACTTGTAGCTCCGAGTGTATGAACTTGTTGGTCTGGAGGCTCGGCTGGCTTCTCTATGATCCCTCCCGGGCCAATGACTTCCTTAGAACCGATTTGATGATCGAATTCTAGTCCTGAATTCAGCTTCCGGTGAGCTTGCGCCGTTGGTGCAGCGTCCTCGGTCAAGTCGGTGTTCGGCCAGCTCCTCGTCAAAGCGCCTTGTTCTGGCCGGTAAGGAACTCGCGGGTCCGGCATTGGTGAAGGCACAAGGGCCGAGTGTTGGGGCCGCAATGACTCTCCTTGCGTGTAAGATGACTCGACTTGGTCCAACAATTCTCCAAGGTGTCGGAGTTGAGCTTGAATACCGGTCAACTCGTCCGTGAAACTTGGTGCTCTGGGAGATTGCTTCGGCTTCCTTGAGGCTTGCTCCCTCAACTTAGTCTGTGATTCCACATTGCTCGCCTTGGCTTTGTCTTGACTGCGGCTTGACTTGTGGCCCGGTGTTGTGCGTGGTGTCCAGCTCGGAAGACTTTGGTTCCGAGTGCGGTAGGTGCTTGTCTTGCTTGTCGATGCGTACGGTGACCAGGTCGGAAACCCATGGATGCGACTCGGGTATTTCTCCGGCTGCTCTCGATGATGCCGGGGTGGTGCGTAGTAACTTCCAAAGTCATCACTGTCGGAATCATCGTAGCGGTTCGACCTTGGCTCGCTATGGCGTGTAGCTCGAGACATTGATGGCCAATAGTAGTCCGATGATCCTCGATCATGTTCCAGTTGGTCAGGCCCTTCTTCATAGTCCTCTGCGTACCATGATGTGTCCTCGGTAATCTCTGGTTCCGGATCGGTTCCATAGTGTTCGTCGTACCACGGCTCGTCCTCGGTGGCCTTTTGCTCCGGGTCGCTGCCTTGGTACTCTTCGCACCACAGTTCATCATCGGAGTAAGGATCCGCATACTCCATACTTGATCAAAGTCAGATCAAGCATTCAGCTAACGGTCGCGGACTTGGAACTCGGTACAGTCGATGGTACGGACGGCCGATGTTGGTCGGACGACGGTACGGACAGCGGATTCGGACGATGATACGCGGTATGGTCGGCCGATGCGATGGCTGGTACGGACGGCCAACGATGGTCGGTCGCCGGTACGGACGATTGAGACGGACGGCTGGTACGGACGGCCAACGATGGTCGGACGTCGGTACGGACGATTGAGACGGACGGCTGGTACGGAAGGCCAACGATGGTCGGACGTCGGTACGGACGATTGAGACGGACGGCTGGTACGGACGGCCAACGATGGTCGGACGTCGACGGGGGTCGGTCGATGATACAGTCGGCTGGTGCGGCAATGGTACGGACGGCCAACGGTTATCGGACGTCGGTACGGATAGCCGGTGTGATCGGCTGATACGGACAGCTGGGTCGATGACTCGTCCGGTGGCTCGATAGTTATCAGACGATGATACACAATACACGATAAGAGCTTGGACGATGATACGCGGATGATGATACGTGCTCTGGACGGTGATACGCGGATGGTGATACGTGCTCTGGATGGTGATACGCGGATGGCTCGATCGGTGCTCGGTCGTGACGTGGCGATGGTACCTCGTCAAAGCAAAACGAATATTCGTGAGCAAAAACGCGTCCAAAAGAAGATGGATAAGATATTTATCTAGGCAGTCAATGATTGAGGACAGCAACACAAGATGACAAACTATGACTAAGCAAAAAGAAACCTACACGCACCTAAAAGCAAACTCACGCACAAAAAGCAAAACTTTTTGGGACCACAACACAAACCCAAAAGCAAACGCGCTACTTTATGGATCTAAGGAGTCCTAGACAAGAACAACGACGAACAAAAAGAAGAACAGGAAGAACACGAAACAACCTAAGCACACGCCTAACAACACAACACAAACACCAAATTAAAACTAAAGACTAACTAAGCAAGCGGAAACAAGATTAAGCGATCTAGACTAAGACAAAAGCTAAAGATCAAAACTTTAAACAAAAGAAAGAGTTTCAGGGTTAGAAAGACACAACCTTTGAGTCAGGAGCTTTTAGAGCTCTGATACCAAGCTGATGTGACAGCCGGACGCGGTCATCTACCGAGTCGCACGGACGGATGGTCGATGCGGACGGACGGAACGAAACTCTCTCGGGCTGAGGAAACTAGATGAGGCTTTCCTCGGACAAGGCTCGGCGATTTGAATCCAGTGAGGAAACAAACGGTGGAAGCGAGAGATGAGCTGAAACGAACGAACGGATCAAGAGATCCGACCTTTGGTCTCGGCTTCGGTCGAGCAGTCTCGGTCGCGATACGGACGATGCGGTGATCGGTTCCCGGAGTTTGAAGGTAAACTGCGGGAGCGGCTCTCGGCAACGCGGCGGTAAGAATCCTTGGTGATGCGGTACGGATTCTCGGTGATGCGATAAGGAAGGTGGAGTCGAAGCGGAAGTACAACAAACGGTAGGGACCGGACGTGATACGGTAGGGATGGACGCGAAGGTGGTTTGATGTGACGACACACGGGAGATGGCTCGGCCCGTGATACGGTCAACTAGTCGATGTCGAACCCAGTTCGAGATCGGCTAGGGTTTCTCGGTAGTCAAGTCCCGGACTTGGACTAAGGAGAGAGGTGAGACAAGAACAAGATTCTCTCTTGTGAAATTTAATTCAATACTTCAATTCTGATTTTTACAATGAGGGTTGATGCCTTTATATAGTGAGGCTTACATAAGGAGACTCTAAAACCCTAGAGACGTGGCCATGATCTAAACCATACACATGGCCAAAAAGCAAAAGTAAAGATAAAGCAAAGCAAAGACCAATCTAACGGTCATAGAGGGATCTAGAAGAAATTCAAAAGAAAAGAAGGGAAGGGGATAGGGTGGCCACGTCATTGGCTGGGACGTGGTGAAATAATCTTCACTTCCTTGGCTCCTAAGTCTCTCTTTAAATGTTTCAAGATCACGAGCCAAGTGGGAACGAGGTGGAGATGCACTAGGGTCGCTGCCTCGTTAAAACCTCTTTGGTAAACCCATTGGGACAAACCCAAAGTAGGGAAAAGAGCACAGCTCCTTCTAATGGCTTAGGGGTGTCTTCACACTAGTGTGATGGTGAAGACACGCGAATCAAGCTTCCCAAAGCTGGTCAAGACTCAAGGCTCTTCATTGGTGATGCTAGCCATGAGCCATTGGGGGGGGGGGGTGAGCTTGGGTTGAAATGTCCATTGGTGGCTTGTCTTGCTCCGCCTTGATGATCCTGGGGGGGGGGTGAATGATGCCTCGTTAGTCGCCTACGCTAGCTCCTGGTCGCCAGTACAGGTTGTCCGAGAGTTTGGGAGGCGTCCGAGTGGTGGCCGGGTAGTGTCCGAGGGCTGCGAGTATTCTTGGCCGAAGGACCAATCCCGTGATCACATCAACATGTGTCAAGGGGACTAGGGTTTTGTGATTGTATAAATAAGAGACATAATCTCATGAAATCGATAAGAGAGTATGATAAAATTGAACATACAAACCCTTCTCTCTTATCTCTTCTCACCCAAATTGATAATCTTGGAGTTACAGTTCTCCAATCTCATCACCTAAGAACAGAGCACATAAGCTCTAATTCTTCTTTACACATCAATGATCACGCAGGATACCTATATGTTTCATCTCTATCTCTATTTATAACCTATTCTTCTCATGCTTCTCTTTAAATCTGCACATGTGCCTCTCACATGTGCACACCTATCAATACTCCCCCCTTTGAAAACAGTTTGTCCTCAAGCTGTGAAGTAGCAAATGTAGTGACGATAGAAACCAATGACGAAAAGCACTGATACCATGGTAGAGCTTCTGCACACACCTTGATCCTCCACACCGTAGTGTCATCCGTTAAGTTGTAGGTCCACGGAAAGTATGAGCCTCTGTTGTACCCATATAGAGCATGTCCAATTTGTGTAACTTTGTATATTATGTGAAGGAAAGTGTGTAACAGCCATAGTTGTAAGCTAATCTTCTGCAATTTCTTCTTTCTCCAGCAATGCCACACTGAATAAAAGTGTCTCTTATATACCGTTGCAGCAGACCAGGTGCCCTTTGTAACATCACTTCCAATTAAACCCCTCCCAATTGCTAGGACTGCTTGTAGTTGCTTAGAATTCCCTCTGTGCCCTAGCTGGTACTTGATAACCCTACATAGAAACTGTGTTGACCCTCGCTTCCTCACTCTGTTTCCTGTCACTTTGTAACTGGCTTGTTCTGTCATAATATAAACTACATGAACATTATGTGTCGATGACGTCCAAACAAAAACTTTGTTCTCAACATCACATATCAAAGAGTCTGCAACCATTTCTAAGATCCATGAAACTGACTGGTTACTCTTAGCTTTGTTCTTCCAACAGTGCCACACTGAAAAATATAGTTTCTTGTGACACTTGAGCATACAAAACTTAGTGCAGATGAACCTCACCCAGAAGCTAAACACACACACAACCTGCATCCTCTCACTCTTAGTTTTTCCAGATTTATAACCTGCCAATGGAGTAAGATGGATAACATGAATGTCTCTTTTCCTGATCCGCTCCAGTACTCTTTGAAGCATATAATCCGGCCTATTCTTCATGTCAAGATCATCAATCTTATGCGATGTAGGTACAACTTTGGTGACTATGATAGCAGAAGTGTCCAAATGTTGTAGAAGTGCTTCTGATTTAGAGATAGTAGCTTCAATATCAGATTGCAACACTAGCCTATCATCTTCACAAAGTGTGTCACCCAACTGTTCCAATACAAGTTTATTTTCCTCCCAATGAAGAATTTCCCTTACAAGTGAAGCTGGAAACGTTTGGTGTATGGTAAGCACTCTGTTTCTATGTTTTCTTGCAGTAGCTTCTCCAAAGCTAACAAACCGTCCATGCTTCCTTTTGTACTTAAACATCCATGATTTAGGAGACAAAGTCAACTTCTTATGTTGATTTAATTTGTTCCTTCTCTCACACAAACTATCGAACACATGGTGTGTACTTTGCATGCCATTGACACATTCAAGACTCTGTGAACTATTGAACCTCATACTAGCAGATGGCCAATCCTCAAGAACACCTAGATAATCACTTCCAATTCTATGGCTAGGTTCCAACGTATCTGCATTGGAACGATTAGATAATCACCTGCAGATGTGAAAGCTCTACAATCTGATGAGATACTTGCGAAATCGATTCCATGTGATTACTTTCTCCATCCAAGATTGCTGTCTTCTCATGATTCACGTTCTTGACCACATTGTCTAGATTTGCTAACACGGAACTGGCGTCCACTTCCCTTAGCTCATCGTTCTGCAATTTCTCAGCATCAGAAACGATTAACTGAGGGCTAATCAAAGTTGCGTCTGTGTTCATGTTACAATTCCAGTTTAATGCGTCTTGCGATTGCGATACATCCAGCAGTTGCGACGTGATCTTCCCCAAACAAAAATCCACTTCTTTCTTCGATTCTTTCTTCTGCTCCAAGATTTCAATCTGTTTCTCTTCTCTAAGCTCCTGAAAGAGTTTGATTCTTTCATCTCTGTCACCAAACCGCAACACCAAGGCTAACTCCATCATTCCCCAACTGTCGAAAAATCCCCAGACTCGTGTTCGCCGTTGAAACCACAAGAGAGCTTCACCTTCGAGAAGACTTTGCGCAAGATTAAGCTTCTCATCTGCCGTGAAATCCTCCTGAACAAAGAAATCCTCTAGCCATGAAATCCATGGTCGCAATTCACCAATAACACCATCGAAGATGGGAAATCCCTCAAGACACATTGCAATCAAAATCTTGCTTGAAAACCTAACTTTCTTCAGCGTTTGACTCGATCCGTGTTCACAAGCGCACCATTTGATAAGATTGAACATACAAACCCTTCTCTCTTATCTCTTCTCACCCAAATTGATAATCTTGGAGTTATAGTTCTCCAATCTCATCACCTAAGAACAGAGCACATAAGCTCTAATTCCTCTTTACACATCAATGATCACGCAGGATACCTATATGTTTCATCTCTATCTCTATTTATAACCTATTCTTCTCATGCTGCTCTTTAAATCTGCACATGTGCCTCTCACATGTGCACACCTATCAGAGTATCAACAAGAAATCGAAAAGAGCCATGGAGTTTTCCATGGAGCTCTATTCTCAACCAGTTCTAAATATCTCAAATTGTGTGAATGTCAAGCTCACAGAAAAAAAACTACTTTCTCTGGAAGACGCAGTTCGAGTCCTTTCTCTCTGGACAAGGACTGCTTGGATTCGTCAATGGTTCCACACTGCAACCCGAACCTACCTTGACAACACACATATCGTTGGCTACGACACCGTCACCCCCAAACCCTGCATGTTGTCAAGGCGTGGCTTCTTGGTTCACTTTCTGAAGATATTCTCACAAAGGCCACCAAAACAACAACTTCACATGAGGTATGGGTTTTTCTTGCTAGTCACTTCAATAAAGTCTCTTCCTCTAGACTTTTTGGTCTGCAAAGGAAGTTACAGAACACTGAAAAGAAAGAGATGCCTATGGTAGACTACTTAAAAGAACTTAAGAGTGTGTGTGAGCAACTTGCATCTATAGGGAGTCCAGTTAGTGAGATGATGAAGATATTTGCTGCTTTGAATGGTCTAGGTATGGAGTATGAACCCATCGAAACTTCTATTGAAGGGATCTTGGATTCTACTCCCTCACCAACTCTGGAAGATGTAATTCCTCGTCTTACGGCTTACAATGACCGTTTGCTAGCGTACAACGTGGATTCCAACATTACACCACACTTGGCTTTCAATAATCAGAGGTTTGACGGGTCAGGCTACGGAAACAGAGGCAGGGAAAGCTCACAAAGATCTCGAGGCCGAGGCTCGTACTCCACTAAGGGCAGGAGGTTTCACCAACATATATCACCCTCTGTTACTAGTTCTCCAGGCTCTGTTGTCTCCGGTTACACTGTTGATGGTAGACTAGTGTGTGAAATTTGTGGAAAAGTGGGTCACGGTGTATTCAAGTGTTGGCATCGCTTTGACAACACGTATCAGTCTGACTTGCCTGCTACATTGGCTGCCTTGGGGATCACAGACGCCCAATATCAGGGAGGACATGAGTGGACTACAGACAGTGGAGCCACTGCACATATTACGAGTTCTCAGAATCACCTGCAGCAGTCAAGAGTCATGACATGCAGTACATTGGTGCGGACACTGTCATGATGGGAGATGGTAATTTCTTGCCTATCACTCACACTGGATCAGCTATCTTACCAACAACATCTCCCACTAACCAGGGCAAACTCACTTGTTACGACTCAGTACTCACCATGATGCAGCAAACACTTCTACACCAACTCAGGTTCCTATCAGCTCTGCACAAACGAATCAGAACTCTTTATCAACGCACTTTCTTCACATTATCTTCTTTTCTTTCAACGTTCACGCGCGGTTCACCGGATCGATGATCTGAACATTATGAAAAGTTCTTGATCTTGGACAAGATCCAAGTACTTGTAAATGAATCTCTTGTCGTTCAAGAGAGCGTGCCATTGTTTACACGTCAATTTGAATTGCGTCAAATATTCGATTGGAGTCCTACAAAATATTTCTTCTATTATATCAATAGAAAACAACGAACGTTCAGTTGAAGAAGCCATGCGGAATTGAGAAGAAACCAACAAAAAAAAAAAAAAGTAAACTATGACACAAATAAAAATGGTCTGGCTTCTAAATAAAACGCTCGTGAATGGTTTGGTTATAATTAAACGTTGCCTCTACATTTTTTTTTTTTTAAATTATGTGACGTGAAATGGCTTTTTTCCGTTTATGGTAGACAAGTTTCCCCTTTTTTCGAGTTTAATTTGAGGTTTATATTGAAGAATATATTGCAATCGAGGTAACTCTGTTAATATTTCTCTTCTTTTTACTACTTTACTAGTTACTACACCAAGCCACGTGATGCTAGAAATAAAAAACACACGCTAAAAGATTTTTAAAACAAGACAAAAAAAAACAAAAAATTGGAGTGTCTTAGTCATGCTATTTGAGGTAGAACAAAACTTGGTGATGAGACACGTAACGTAAGATCACTGAGAATCAAGATCCACCTTCGTACTTATCGTACGTACCACGTCCACCTAAGTGTTATCCATATCTGCTAGATTCAAATGTTTTCATCTATCTTGTAAAACACACAATAATTAGGAGCAATATTGGATTACAATTTGATCACTAAATCTTAAATGTTAAAAAAATATTCATGATTCTCAAAATCCAAAACTAAGTGCCAATTATATTAGATAAGTTTTTTTCTTAAGGTATTTAGAAATGTTTTTAGATTTTTTTACATCGTTATATAAAACTGGTCATCAATTGATATACTAACTTCTAGATCACATTGAATGTTTTCTCCATTTTTTTTTTGGGTTTTTGGATAACGTCTGGATTGTGTCCAATCGTGGCTTTAGTGTGTTAAGAACACTCGTCACCATGCATGTCAATGTCGCCATCCTATATAAGCAAAGCAATCCATTATTTTCCTCAAGAAGAAAACACATCAGCAACAAAAATGACAATGACCAAGAAATTAGTCATAACACTTCTCCTTCTCATCTCCATAGCTTTCGTCCATTGCTTAGCCTTCCATGTGGAGCTCGAAGAGTTCGAGCCCCCGCAGCAAGAGGAACAAGACGTCCCTCGCCGCGGTCCTGGCGGTCGTCCTGGAGGTCGCTCAGGCGAGGGATGGCAGGAAGAGTCGACGGAGTTTCCCTACCACTTTGGGAAGCGGAGTTTCAAGAATTGGTTCCAATCAAATGAAGGCTTTGTGAAAATGTTGCCTAAGTTCACAAAACGCGCACCGAATCTCTTCCGTGGGATCGAAAATTACAGATTCGCGTTGTTTGAGATGGAGCCAAACACTTTCCTTGTGCCTCACCATCTGGATGCTGATTCCGTGGTGCTAGTACTACAAGGTCATGGAGTGGTTGAGTTTGTGACGGATAAAACCAAAGAATCGTTCCACGTAACCAAAGGTGATGTGGTGAGACTCCCTTCCGGCGTCACCCACTATGCCACCAACACTAACCAGACCGTTCCTCTTCGCTTCGTCAAGATCATTGTCCCCGTCAACAATCCTGGCCAGTTCAAGGTCCACTTATTATTTAAATCCTTAATATTTTTTTTTTCACAATTAATAATGATACCTTGTTTGACCAAGACAGTGTACTAGTTTGAGTTAGTAATGTTGTTGTGTCTCTATTAACGTCCACGATTTGTTTCAGGATTACTTCCCAGCTCGATCCCAGTTTCAGCAATCCTACTTCACAGGGTTTAGCAAAGAAGTCCTCTCAGCGAGTTTCAACGTATGGTTCTTAACTTTTTCATCTTTTTTAAGTCAAGAGTAGGTTTTGTATTCACTAACTAGTAAGGATCGAATCATGTTTGGAAAATCTCGTATAGTTGCGGAAAGTAATTTTGAGTAATTCTGAAATGATTATTGTAAAATTGATAACCAAGTTTTAGTTTCTTATCTGACCACGTTTTTTTATTATTATTATTGTTAAATGTATATAGATACCGGAAGAGTTGGTAGGGAGATTATTTTCTGGATCACAACAAACGGGACAAGGAATTATGCGGAGAGTTTCACCAGATCAGATCAAGGAGCTCACCAAACATGCTACTTCTCCGTCAAACAAACACAAAGAAACAAAATCCAAACACAAAGACACAAGCACGAAGTTGAGACCTTTCAATCTCTTTACTCAAGATTCAGTTTCAACCTACACCAACGACTTTGGTCATTTCCACGAGGCACGTCCTGAGAGTTTTGATCAACTCCAAGACCTTCGCATCGCCGTCGCTTGGACCAACATGTCACAGGTCATACAAAGTCAACAATCCTTATATTTTCCTATTGGTTGATAGGTTAAATGGTTAATATGAGATACGGGTTGTGGAAAAATGCAGGGTTCCTTGTTCCTTCCTCACTATAACTCCAAGACAACGTTTGTTACGTTCGTGGAGAATGGTTGCGCCCGCTATGAGATGGCTTCTCCGTATTCATTCCAAGGAGAGCAACAACAACAACAATGGTGGCCTGAACAAGGAGGAGAAGAAGAAGAAGAAGATATGAGTGGACAAGTACACAAGATTGTCTCAAGAGTGTGTAAAGGCGACGTCTTTATCATTCCGGCAGGTCATCCAGTCACTTTAGTCTCACACGATGAGAACTTTGTCTCGGTAGGGTTTGGTATCCATGCATCCAACTGCACAAGAACGTTCCTTGCAGGTAAAGAAAGGGTTTGTAATTGATTTTTTTTCTAAACTATATCTTTTTATGAGTGTCTCTCTCTGTAAAGGTAACTTGAGTGGTGGTTTGTGTTTTAGGGCAAGAGAATGTGTTGAGCAACCTCGACACGGTAGCGACGAGAGTGACGTTTGGTGTGGGAAGTAAAGTGGCGGAGAAACTATTCACGAGCCAAAACTATTCCTACTTTGCGCCAACGACTCGTAGCCATCAACAAACTCAAGAGAAACGCGAGCCATCGTTCCAATCAATCTTCAGCTTCGCCGGTTTTTGAGAATGCGTTTACAAGTTGCTACGAGTGAAAAGGTTTGGTATATGTGTCTGGCGATGTAATAAAAACAACAACAAAAAAAACGGTGACGCTATGTAAGTTCTGTCTACCGAGGTTTCTTGAGTTGTAAATTGCTCTGAACGGCTCTGTTTGATAAATAATATAACCTGAAGGTTGGTTATGGTGTGGATCTTTTCAAAAAACAAGTGAAAAAAAAAAAACAAAGATACAACGCATCAAATCAATCCAATTTTTTATCATAATTTACTTAAATAAAAGCATCTGAGTAAAATAATCTATATAATAATAGCAATCTGAAAAATGCAAAGAACAATCGCATCTTTTCATCGTGATTTTTCATTAAAAGAAATTCAATTGCATTTTTTTATCGTGACTTTTCATTAAAAATATTATTTAATTATTTTTATGACAAAAAAGTTATATGGTTATTTTCTCTTTAGAAAGTTGCATCTGTTGGATGTAGAATTGTGTCTCTTACAAACATTTGTGACTTTTGTATATAATATTAGCAATATAAATAAATATAAAGACTTTTGTATATAATATTAGTAATATAAATAAATACAAAGACTTTTGTAAATAATATTAGCAATATGAATAAATGCGAAGAACAGTTGCGTCTTTTCATCGTGACATTTTATTAAAAAAATCGTGACTTTTCATTAAAAGAAATCAGTTGCATCTTTTCATCGTGATTTTTGATTAAAAAATATTATTTAATTATTCTTTTGACAAAAAAAAATATGGTTGCGTCTCTTTAGAGAGTTGCATATGTTGAATGTAGAGTTGTGTCTTTTACAAACAGTTGAGATTTTTGTATATAATATTAGCAATATGAATAAATGCAAAGAACAATTGCGTCTTTTCATCGTGACTTTTTATTCAAAAAATTGTGACTTTTTATTAAAAAAATTCAGTTGCATATTTTCATCGTGACTTTTCATTAAAATAATATTATTTAATTATTGTTTTGACAAAAACATTATATGGTTGTGTCTCTTTAAAAAGTTGCATCTATTGAATGTAGAGTTGTGTCTTTTACAAACAGTTGTGTTTTTTACGAACAATTGTATCTATACAAATGTTCAAATCTTTAGCAATTATGTCTATTCAAATATTCATATCTTTAGTAATCTATATAATTTGTTCTTCTTTTGTAACAATTTCCAACTTTCCTTTTACGTCTTTAGGATTATATATATTTGTTCTTCTTTTGGGAAATTTTTAATTTTCTTTTTTAACATATGATAATAGCAAGCTGAATAAATGCGAAAAACAATTGTGTCTTTTCATTATGACTTTCATAAAAATATGTTTTTTTATCTTTTTGACCAAAAATTATATTGTTGCGTCTTTTTGCAAAATTGTAAATGTATGTTAACTGTAAAGTTGTGTCTCTTACGAACAGTTGTGTCTATTCAAATGTTCACATCTTTAACTAAGTGTAATTCTTCATAAATTATCTTTATTTATTAAAACATATTAAAAGAAATTATCCTAGCCGTTTAATTGAAGCATTGAAACATTTAGTAAATTTAATATTTAAGATCACATCACTCGGAGAAACTCTGCATTCATTTACTAATCATGTAAGTGCAGTCCTATTTATGTGTAATTTACTGAGAAAACATTGTTTTCATTTTTATATTAATATTTCAATTGTTCCAAATTTTTAATAATCAACCATTTGCAAGTAGTTTTTAAAATTACTAAATATATATTATTATAAGAATGATTTTTTTGTAAGGCAGGTTTATGGATTTTTCTTAAAATAAAGTTTTAAATTTTTAATGAAGTCATTTAGATTATAAATCTGTTTGTATTTTTTCACTCATAATTGTTTTTACTTTCCAAAAAACTAGATAAATAACCAACATCTTGTACGGAGAAAAATAAGTAGTAAGTACATTTAATATTGGATTATCAATCTATATAATCTATTAGAATTGTCAAAATATTTAACGACTTTAGACTTTTTTATATATCATATGTTTTGTCTACAAAACGACAGCTGTTTGTATTATATATTCATCTACAATTCCACCTCTATGTATATAAATCTATTCATTTTTATTAATGTATATTATAAGTGAATTATAAGTGAAATGTGTGATAATTTTTATTTATTTATATTTAAATTTGAGATTGATTGGTAATCTTCTTATTCTTAACACTGATTGTTTAACAATTTTTAAAACCAGCGACTAAATATAGTGAGAGAGATGAAAAAATCCGACACTTGTATCGCTTAAATACATCGCCAAAAAAACCAGCGACAGAAACATGGTGCACTGATTCACAGAAGATATTGATGGAAATGATTAAAAAAGAAAATTGCACTATAATTACAGTCGTTTGAAGGTGTCGCTGAGACTCACAAATCGAACAAGGCATATGTCTAAAAGAAATAAGGTTATTAATTTGATAAATTTTGATTTCTTGATTTCCGAAATATAAATATGTAAACATATTCATTAATATAAATATGTAAACATATTTATTTATAAAAACAAATAAAGAAAGAAGAAAGAAATAGAATTAGAGAAAACAGAAAAATGGAAAGCAAACAGATGATGAAAACAAATAGAGAAAGAAGAAAGAAATAAAATGCACAATAATTACAGTCGTTTGAAGGTGTCGCTGAGACTCACAAACGAACAAGGCATATGTCTAAAAGAAATAAGGTTATTAATTTGATAAATTTTGATTTATTGATTTCGGAAATAGAAATATGTAAATATATTCATTACTATAAATATGTAAACATATTCATTTATAAAAACAAATAAAGAAAGAAGAAAGAAATAAAATTAGAGAAAAAAAAATGGAGACTGAAGTAAAGAGAAACAAGCAAACAAATGATGAAAACAAATAAAGAAAGAAGAAAGAAATAAAATTAGAGAAAACAGAAAAATTGAGACTGAAGTAAAGGGAAACAAGCAAACAGATGATGAAAACAAATAAAGAAAGAAGAAAAAAAAATAAAATTAGAGAAAAAAGAAAAATGGAGACTGAAGTAAAGAGAAACAATCAAACAGATGATGAAAACAAATAAAGAAAGAAGAAAGAAATATAATTATAGAAAGCAGAAAAATTGAGACTGAATTAAAGAGAAACAAGAAAACTGATGATGAAAACAAATAAAGAAAGAAGAAAGAAATAAAATTAGAGAAAAAAAATGGAGACTGAAGTAAAAAGAAACAAGCAAACAAATGATGAAAACAAATAAAGAAAGAAGAAACAAATAAAATTAGAGAAAAAAGAAAAATGGAGACTGGAGTAAAGAGAAACAAGCAAACAGATGATAAAAACAAATAAAGAAAGAAGAAAGAAATAAAATTAGAAAAAACAGAAAAATAGAGACTGAAGTAAAGATAAACAAGCAAACAGATGATGAAAACAAGTAAAGAAAGAAGAAAGAAATAAAATTAGAAAAAGAAGATAAATGGAGACTGAAGTGAAGAGAAACAAGCAAACAGATGATGAAAACAAAAGAAGAAAGAAGAAAGAAATAAAATTAGAGAAAACAGAAAAATGGAGACTGAAGTAAAGAGAAACAATCAAACAGATGATGAAAACAAATAAAGAAAGAAGAAAGAAATAAAATTAGAGAAAACAGAAAAATAGAGACTGTAAAGAGAAAGAAGCAAACAAATGATGAAAACAAATAAAGAAAGAAGAAAGAAATAAAATTAGAGAAAACAAAAAAATGGAGACTGAAGTAAAGAGAAACAAGCAAATAGATGATGAAAACAAATAAAGAAAAAAAGAATGAAATAAAAATAGAGAAAAATGAAAAATGGAGACTGAAGTAAAAGAAACAAGTAAACAGATGATGAAAACAAATAAAGAAAAAAGAAAGAAATAAAATTAGAGAAAACAGAAAAATGGAGACTGAAGTAAAGAGAAACAAGCAAACAGATGATAAAAACAAATAATGAAAGAAGAAAGAAATAAAATTAGAGAAAACAGAAAAATGGTGAAACAACCCTTCCCGTTTTTTTTTTTAATAAAAGAATAATAAATAATAATATAATTAAATAACTACAACTAGTGGTCCCATACCCACTAGCCACCTAACCACATTCACAATCCAACAGCGGAACCACATACCAATAAATAACCAATAAAACAATATCCAATAACCAAATAAGTAATATCCAGCATTAATCCCAAACAGCATAAATCAAACAACCAGCAATCCTAACAATGCTCTAAGACTCAATTCTAGCAACCTATCAATGCTAGATAACCATACAATCAAGTCCCTAGAACATCCTCCTCTTCATTGCCTTTGATTCCACGATCACACTTTGCCTTTACCTGCACCACAAACACAAATTGAGATGCATGAGTATTTGATAAACACTCAGTGAGGCAATCCTCCCATCTACTGGGCTATACACACAAGCAATAAGATCTCTACATGCCACAAACAATAATCAATAAAACAAACCAGGTAATATACATAGCATGCAACGACCATCGTAACTGAACAAGGGGTGTCGACCGACACCAGATGGTGTCGATCGACACTGACTACCTGGTGTCGACCGACACCAAACTGGTGTCGACCGACACCCTGCCCGACACTCCCGAAAACCCTAGTTTGCGTCGACCGACACCTCCACATGGCATCGTTCGACACTCGCTAAAGTCCCGAGCCGTCCTCGCGTTGGTGTCGACCGACACCCCAACTGGTGTCGACCGACACCGATGCCGAGCAGCGATTTCCCTCGATCAGAAACTCCGAATCTCGCCTCCAAGCTTCTCCAATCCGCTCCTTGCACTCCCAGAAGCCAAACCCAGCCCAGACAGCAACGAAATATCATAGAGAACTCAAAGAAACAACCACATAAGCACCAAATCACATAGAATCTAGAGATCTTAGCTTAGATAAGCCATGGTCATGCACTCACCTCTTTGCAGGAAGATTCTGACCAACAAGAACGAATTCCCTCACTCCTAGCAAGCTTCTAGCACCTTCCCAGCCTTGGATCTCCCAAGAACAGCAAGGAATCTCTCAATCTCTTCCCAATAGCTCAAGAACACTCTCTCTTTGTGTTTCCTCTCAAAAACGGCGCATAAGACAAAACAACACGACCCTAGGTCGTTTTCTTCCTTTAAAACTCGATTTAGGGATTCCCTAAACCAACCACGCAAACCGGACAATTAAAATTGAACCGACCAAACCGACCACAATTGGTGTCGATCGATGCCTCACTAGGAGGTGTCGATCGACACCCTTACCAAAATACCAAAATTTGGTTTGCGGGTGTTACAATTCTCCCCCACCAATATGGATTCGTCCCCGAATCCCGCAATACCGTCCATCTGCCAAGGACCTCCGTGCCACCGTCTGCACGGCCCGCACGTCCCCAGACCGGACTAAACACCGTCAGCCAAGGTTTCCCGTGCCACTGTCGCAACAGCCCGCACACCTCCGACTGACCCTCGAGGTCTCTCTCTAGCCAATATACTCGCATCATAAACACTATTTGCTCACAACTCAGTGCTTCCCCCGTCCGTGGTCGCAACCATCGAATCATGCCGGCTCGCTATCAGGCCAACCGCCTTAAGCTACGACATCCAGGAAGTCACTCACACACACACACTCCCCCCGCTCTCAGGTCGCAACCTTCGAGTCATACCGGCTCACTGCCAGGCCACAGCCTACAGCTACGGTATCCAGGGAGTCTCACGCGCCCACTCCCCTCGCTCTCGGATCGCAACCCTCGAGACATACCGGCTCACTGCCGAGCCGCGGCTCACAGCTACGGTATCCAGGGAGCCTCACATATCCCGCTCTTGGGTCGTCACCCTCAAGCGCGCTCTCGGATCGTCATCCGAAGCAACATACCACTCCCACTCTCTGGCCACAAAGTCCATCGAGCTATCGGTATCACGTGAGTTAGGCTCGCACGGCCTTGAGCAAAAACAAACACTGATGCCAACGAGTATCTCCCGGCTAGATCTACCTCACATTTCCACAAAACATTCCCATTTTAGAAACTTTCTATTTATGGAAACCTTCCTTTTGTGGAAACTTTCTATTTATGGAAACTTTCCAAAAATAGAAACCCGAGCTATTTCTCTTTTCCCATGACAACAACAGTCAAACATAAAGAAAAATACTCATCTTATTAATCTCAAAAAATGTCATAATCGTTACAATCTCAACGAAATTACATCAGAAAAAACCAAAAATACAACAACCGGAGCAAACAACCCGCATCCCGAGCACCACCTCATCTTGATACTTAGTCGCACAACCAACCACCCCTAAGCGACCAAATATCAAGAGAGATGGGCTGGAATACTCCGTACCCGCTCCAGCCACGGACTACAACTCGGACCCGGCTAGACAAGCTCAAGTCGCGGTCTGCTTCTCAAACCACTTCTTAAACCTTGCCTTCATCCTCGCCTCGGGCTCCCAAGTCTGCTCCTCTACTCCGTCACAGTCCCACAGGACTCTCATCAAAGGAATTTTCTTCTTCCGAAGTTCCTTGACTCTCCTCTCGAGCACCCTCACTGGTCTCGCCTCTAAAGTCATGTTAGGCTGAAGATCCTCAGGAATCTTAGCCAACAACTGATCACCCTCGTGAAGACACTTCCTCAGCATCGACACATGAAATACCTTGTGGAACGCACGCATAACCTCAGGCAACTCCAACCGGTATGCCACTGGTCCCACCCGCTCAACCACTCCGAACGGACCCATGTACCTCAGACTCAACTTAGTCTCTGTCAATGACCTGTTCGGACCCCGTAACATGGCCATCTTGAGGTACACTCTATCACCAACCTGAAACTCAAGATCCTTTCTCCTCTTATCAGCATAGCTCTTCTGCCGATCCTGAGCCTCCTTCATGTTCAGCCTCAAAACCCGAATCTTCTCCGAGGTCTCCTGAACAAAATCTGCACCAAATATGCTCCTCTCCCCCACTTGAGTCCAACATAAAGGTGTACGACACGGCCTCCCATACAGGGCCTCATAAGGAGCCATCCCAATACTAGCCTGGTAGCTGTTGTTATAAGCAAACTCCACCAAGCTCAAGTGATCTGCCCAATGACCACCCCAATCCAGCACACACATCCTCAATAAATCCTCCAAAATCTGGATCGTCCTCTCTGACTGACCATCAGTCTGAGGATGATAGGCTGTACTCATATGCACCTTCGTGCCCATCTCCGCCTGAAATGCCTTCCAGAACACCGAGGTGAACTTGGAATCTCTATCAGACACAATACTAGCAGGCACACCGTGCAATCTGACTATCTCCCTCACGTACTTCTTGGCCAAAACCGCTGCTCCATCAGTTTTCTTGATGGCCAGAAAATGCGCAGACTTAGTCAAACGGTCCACAATGACCCAAATAGCATCAAACGTCCTCGACGCAGGCAAACCTACCACGAAGTCCATCGTGATCAAATCCCACTTCCACTCTGGAATGGGTAAACTCTGTAATAAACCACCAAGAACCTGATGTTCCGCCTTCACCAGCTGGCAAGTATCACACTTTGCCACCCAGTCAGCTACGTTCTTCTTCATCCCGACCCAGTGATAATACCGCTTGAGGTCACGGTACATCTTGGTCGCTCCTGGATGAATAGAGAACTTGCTCGAATGAGCCTCTCTCAGTATTTCCTGCCTCAAATCCTCACCCTTGGGCACACAGATCCGACCATGCACAAGGATAGTACCATTAGCAGAAACCTGATACTCTGCACCCGCAGCCTTAGAGGCATTCACCAGCCCCTCATCACTCTCCTGAGCTAACCTCACTCTGCTCAACAAATCTGCTCTATCAACTGCCTCCAAACCCAAAGGTTCTTGTGAGATAGCACACAAACTCAATGCACTAATCTCACCTACCAACACCTCCATATCCTGCTCCTGAGCCGAAGCCACCCGCTTCCGACTCAAGGCATCTGCAACCAGATTAGCTTTACCAGGATGGTAAGCTATGTCCAAATCATAATCCGCTACTAACTCCATCCAACGCCTCTGCCTCAAATTCAGCTCAGGCTGAGTAAAAATGTACTTCAGACTCTTGTGATCTGTAAATACCTGTACCTTCCCACCATACAGATAGGATCTCCAAATCTTAAGAGCAAAGATCACTGCTGCCATCTCCAAATCATGAGTAGGATAATTAGCTTCATGCTTCCGCAACTGCCGCGAAGCGTAAGCTATAACCTTCCCCTGCTGCATAAGTACACAACCCAACCCCACTCTAGAAGCATCTGTATACACAACATAAGGCTCGTCCTGCTTAGGCAATGCTAACACCGGCGTGGTAGTCAACATCTGCTTGAGACTTGCAAAACTTGCCTCACACTCTGGTGACCACACAAACGGGACATCCTTCCCTGTAAGCTTAGTCATCGGCTGAGCCATACTCGCAAAACCCCGAACAAACCTCCTGTAGTAACCTGCTAACCCCAGGAAACTCCGAATCTCAGTGGCACTCTGCGGCCTCGGCCACTCCCTGATGGACTGAATCTTCTCTGGATCCACTGAAACTCCCTCAGCTGAAACAATATGACCCAAGAACCCCATCTCACGCTGCCAGAAACTTCACTTACTCAGCTTAGCAAACAACTTTTGCTCCCGCAGCTTCTCCAACACTGCTCTCAGATGTACTGCATGCTCCTCAGGACTCTTAGAATATACCAGGATGTCGTCGATGAAAATGATGACTGACACGTCCAGAAACTCCTGGAACACGCTGTTCATCAATCTCATAAACGCAGCTGGCGCGTTTGTCAACCCAAACGGCATCACCACAAACTCATAGTGCCCATATCTCGTCCTGAAGGCTGTCTTCCTCACATCTGCCTCATGAATAGGGATCTGATGATAACCTTAAGCCAAGTCGATCTTGGAGAACCAAGTAGCACCCCTCAACTGATCCAACAACTCATCAATCCTCGGGAGAGGGTACTTGTTCTTCACAGTAACTCGGTTCAAACCTCGGTAGTCAATACACAACCGAAAACTCCCATCCTTCTTCTTAACAAACAACACCGGAGCTCCCCACGGTGAACAACTAGGACGGATAAAACCCTTGCCCAACAAATCCTCCAGCTGCTTCTTCAGCTCTGCCATCTCTGCTGGAGCCATCCTATAAGGAGCCTTGGATAACGGCATCGTCCCCGGTTCCAGCTCAATGGTAAAAGGATCCGACCGAGATGGTGGTAATCCCTGCAATGACTGGAACACATCCTCAAAGTCCTCCACAACCGGAATACCGCTAACCGTAGACTTCCCCACTGACTCTGGCATAGATATAGTAACCAGATAGGCCTCACGGCCCTTCTCGATCATCTTCCCTGCCTGAACGGCTGAGATCACGAGACTCCCCGAAGTCGGTCTAATACCCTGAAAAACCAACTTCCCTCCTGGACGCTCAAACTCCACTCTACCCCGATAGCAATCCAAATGCACCTTATACCGATGCAACCAATCCATACCAAGAATGACGTCATACAACTCCACTGGACTGATAAGCAAATCCGCTGGCCACGACTCTCCTGCGATCTGAATATCAACTCCTCCAGCTCGTCCAATAATCCTCAGAAACTTGCCTCCAGCAACTCTGACAACTCCTGAACGCTCTCCAGAATCCCCACTGATCCCCGCACTCACGGCACACTCCGGAGTAATGAAGCTATGAGAAGCTCCAGAATCAAACATAACATGGGACTTAAACCCGCCCACCAACAAGGTCCCTACACAAACCTCATGTGTTGAGAACCTAACACTTGACCACAAACAAAAACAAATATAATCTGAACAATTGAATTGACTAAGTTCGAATCTCAGAGGTTATACCTGTGATCGCTCCTGCACTAGTGCAACCGGGCTCCTGAGTCGAGTACACCTGAGTCGTCGGCTCAATCCAACCCACCGGCTGCACACCGTGCTGCACACCCTGCTGCACCCCTGGCTGAGCTCCAGCCTGCAACACTGCTACCGCCCTCTGCTGCAACTTGGGACAACGAGGCTTGATATGCCCCGTCTCTCTGCAGTAGTAACACACCCGAGTATCTGTCCGCGGCTCCGTCACCGCCCGCTGCTCTGTCACTGCCCGCTGCTCACCTCTCTGTGGACAGCTAGACACCTTGTGGTCCCTACTACCACACCCAAAGCATTTCGCACCCCCGTGCCTCGATCTCTGCATAACATCAAACTTCCTCTTCTGCCCCTGCGCAGGCTTGCCGCCCTTGCTAGGAACAGAAAGCGGCTGAGACTGCTGTGGCTGCACCGAAGAACTGACCACAACCACCTGTGACCTCAAGTCATCCTCTATCCCAGCTGCAACCTCAACCAGCTCTGCTCTCGTAGCATAGCTCCTCACTCTGCACCGAGTCCTCAAATCATCCCGCAGAGCCAACAAAAACCTCCGCACCTGAGCCGCCTCTGGCTCCCATGCCCTGCCTGCATACCCCACAAGCCGACTGAACTCTGCATCCAGCTCCCGCACTGTACAGTCCCCCTGAGTCAAACCCAAGAACCGTGCCTCCATACGATCAAGAGCCTCCTGAGGAAAATACTTGGAGTTAAACTCCCCCACAAAATCTCCCCAAGACATACCCCTCTGCACCCTCCGTGCTGTCACCGACCTCCACCACACACGAGCATCTCCTGACAAGTAAAACACTGCCAGATCCACCCTGTACCGGTCGGGACACCTAAGCCAAAGGAAAATATCCTCCATCCGCTCTCTCCACTCATCCGCTACACTCGGATCGGTACCTCCTGAGAAATACCCTGCTCCCACATGCCGCAGCTGCTCCATCATCCGCACATACTGAGCATCCACAACCTCGGCCCCCGGCTGCACACCTGTCTGCAAACCCGCCACAGGCTGCACCGCTGGACCCTGCCCACCACCCACGGGCGGCACTACCGGATCCTGCCCACCAACCACTGGCGGCACTACTGGATGCTGCCCACCAACCACTGGCGGCACAACTGCTGGAAGTCGCTGCAGAACCTGAGCTAGCAAGTCCATCAAGACATCCTCCCTGCCTGGAGCACCTCCCGCTGCAACCCCCACACCCGGGGCAACACCGTGACCGACACCGGGCCCATCCGCCCTGCCGTCACCCAAACCAGCCTGGTCTCCAGACACACTAGGATGAACCTGTGACTCCGCCACCTCCTCACTGGCCATGCTCTGGGTCACACTCACACGGGCCTCAGGAACCTGACCTCGTCCCCGACCCCGACCACGACCACGCCCACGACCACGACCGCGACCAACAGCATCCTCACCCCTAACCATCTGTATCATCCAAGAACAGAAGGCTAAGCAAACAATAATTCTAATACACAAGAAACACAACTTACCGTGTAATCACAACACAGGCTCGAAGAGGATGTTCTAGGACTTCCCGTTTTTTTTTTTTAATAAAAGAATAATAAATAATAATATAATTAAATAACTACAACTAGTGGTCGCATACCCACTAGCCACCTAACCACATTCACAATCCAACAGCGGAACCACATACCAATAAATAACCAATAAAACAATATCCAATAACCAAATAAGTAATATCCAGCATTAATCCCAAACAGCATAAATCAAACAACCAGCAATCCTAACAATGCTCTAAGACTCAATTCTAGCAACCTATCAATGCCAGATAACCATACAATCAAGTCACTAGAACATCCTCCTCTTCATTGCCTTTGATTCCACGATCACACTTTGCCTTTACCTGCACCACAAACACAAATTGAGATGCATGAGTATTTGATAAACACTCAGTGAGGCAATCCTCCCATCTACTGGGCTATACACACAAGCAATAAGATCTCTACATGCCACAAACAACAATCAATAAAACAAACCAGGCAATATACATAGCATGCAACGACCATCGTAACTGAACAAGGGGTGTCGACCGACACCAGATGGTGTCGATCGACACTGACTACCTGGTGTCGACCGACACCAAACTGGTGTCGACCGACACCCTGCCCGACACTCCCGAAAACCCTAGTTTGCATCGACCGACACCTCCACATGGCATCGTTCGACACTCGCTAAAGTCCCGAGCCGTCCTCGCGTTGGTGTCGACCGACACCCCAACTGGTGTCGACCGACACCGATGCCGAGCAGCGATTTCCCTCGATCAGAAACTCCGAATCTCGCCTTCAAGCTTCTCCAATCCGCTCCTTGCACTCCCAGAAGCCAAACCCAGCCCAGACAGCAATGAAATATCATAGAGAACTCAAAGAAACAACCACATAAGCACCAAATCACATAGAATCTAGAGATCTTAGCTTAGATAAGCCATGGTCATGCACTCACCTCTTTGCAGGAAGATTCTGACCAACAAGAACGAATTCCCTCACTCCTAGCAAGCTTCTAGCACCTTCCCAGCCTTGGATCTCCCAAGAACAGCAAGGAATCTCTCAATCTCTTCCCAATAGCTCAAGAACACTCTCTCTTTGTGTTTCCTCTCAAAAACGGCGCATAAGACAAAACAACACGACCCTAGGTCGTTTTCTTCCTTTAAAACTCGATTTAGGGATTCCCTGAACCAACCACGCAAACCGGACAATTAAAATTGAACCGACCAAACCGACCACAATTGGTGTCGATCGATGCCTCACTAGGAGGTGTCGATCGACACCCTTACCAAAATACCAAAATTTGGTTTGCGGGTGTTACAATTCTCCCCCACCAATATGGATTCGTCCCCGAATCCCGCAATACCGTCCATCTGCCAAGGACCTCCGTGCCACCGTCTGCACGGCCCGCACGTCCCCAGACCGGACTAAACACCGTCAGCCAAGGTTTCCCGTGCCACTGTCGCAACAGCCCGCACACCTCCGACTGACCCTCGAGGTCTCTCTCTAGCCAATATACTCGCATCATAAACACTATTTGCTCACAACTCAGTGCTTCCCCCGTCCGTGGTCGCAACCATCAAATCATGCCGGCTCGCTATCAGGCCAACCGCCTTAAGCTACGGCATCCAGGAAGTCACTCACACACACACACTCCCCCCGCTCTCAGGTCGCAACCTTCGAGTCATACCGGCTCACTGCCAGGCCACAGCCTACAGCTACGGTATCCAGGGAGTCTCACGCGCCCACTCCCCTCGCTCTCGGGTCGCAACCCTCGAGACATACCGGCTCACTGCCGAGCCGCGGCTCACAGCTACGGTATCCAGGGAGCCTCACATATCCCGCTCTTGGGTCGTCACCCTCAAGCGCACTCTCGGATCGTCATCCGAAGCAACATACCACTCCCACTCTCTGGCCACAAAGTCCATCGAGCTATCGGTATCACGTGAGTTAGGCTCGCACGGCCTTGAGCAAAAACAAACATTGATGCCAACGAGTATCTCCCGGCTAGATCTACCTCACATTTCCACAAAACATTCCCATTTTAGAAACTTTCTATTTATGGAAACCTTCCTTTTGTGGAAACTTTCTATTTATGGAAACCTTCCAAAAATAGAAACCCGAGCTATTTCTCTTTTCCCATGACAACAACAGTCAAACATAAAGAAAAATACTCATCTTATTAATCTCAAAAAAATGTAATAATCGTTACAATCTCAACGAAATTACATCTCCTTCAGGAAACTTTCCTTCACAACCCCGCCTCACAGAAACTTTGTACCCCACCACCACCTCATCTTGTTACTGAGTCGCACAACCAACCACCCCAAGCGACCGAGTAACAAGAGAGATGGACTGGAATACTCCATTCCCGCTCCAGCCACGGATTACAGATGGGACCAGGCTAAACAAGCTCAAGTCGCGGCTTGCTTCTCATACCACTTCTTGAACTTTGCCATCATCTTTGCCTCAGGCTCCCAAGTCTGCTCCTCAACACCATCACAGTCCCACAGGACTCTCATCAAAGGAATCTTCTTCTTCCGAAGTTCCTTGATCCTCCTCTCGAGAACCCTCACTGGTCTCGCCTCCAAAGTCATGTTAGGCTGAAGATCCTCAGGAATCTTAGCCAACACCTGCTCACCCTCACGGAGACACTTCCACAACATAGACACATGGAAAACCTTATGGAATGCACGCATAACCTCAGGTAACTCCAATCTATATGCCACTGGTCCAACCCGCTCAATCACTCTGAATGGACCCATATACCTCAGACTCAACTTAGTCTCTGACAATGACCTGTTCGGACCCCGCAACATGGCCATCTTGAGGTACACTCTGTCTCCTACCTGAAACTCAAGATCTCTCCTCCTCCTATCTGCATAACTTCTCTGCCTATCCTTAGCCTCCTTCATATTCAGCTTGAGAACCCGAATCTTCTCTGAGGTCTCCTGAACAAAACTAGCACCAAACATGCTCCTCTCCCCCACCTGAGTCCAGCATAATGGTGTACGACATGGCCTCCCATACAAAGCCTCATAAGGAGCCATCTTAATACTCGCCTGATAACTGTTGTTGTAAGCAAACTCTACTAGGTTCAGGTGATCTGCCCAATGGCCACCCCAATCCAACACACACATCCTCAGCAAATCCTCCAGCGTCTGCATCGTCCTCTCAGACTGTCCATCTGTCTGGGGATGATAAGCTGTACTCATATGCACCTTAGTGCCCATCTCCGCCTGAAATGCCTTCCAGAACACCGAAGTGAACTTAGAATCTCTATCAGACACAATGCTCGCTGGCACCCCATGCAATCTGACTATCTCTCTCACATACTTCTTAGCCAAGACCGCTGCTCTATCAGTCTTCTTAATGGCCAGAAAATGTGCAGACTTAGTCAAACGGTCCACAATGACCCAAATAGCATCAAAGGTCCGAGACACGGGCAATCCTACCACGAAATCCATGGTGATCATATCCCACTTCCACTCAGGAATGGGTAAACTCTTTAGTAACCCGCCAGGAACCTGATGCTCAGCCTTCACTAGCTGACACACATCACACCTCGAAACCCAACTAGCTACATCCTTCTTCATCCCGACCCAATGATAGTACCTCTTGAGGTCACGGTACATCTTAGTCGCTCCTGGATGAATGGATAACTTGCTCGCATGAGCCTCTTTCAGAATCTCCTGTCTCAACTCCTCATCCTTGGACACACAAACCCGACCGTGCACCAGGATAGTACCATTATCTAAGACCTGATACTCTGAATCCACATCCTTAGAGGCGTTCACCAGCCCCAAATCCTTCTCCTGAGCCAACCTCACCCTACTCAAAAGATATGCTCTATCTACTGCTTCCCAACCCAACGGTTCCTGTGAAACAGCACACAAGCTCAAAGCACTGATCTCCCCTACCAGAGACTCCATCTCCTGCTCCTGAGCCGAAGCTACCCTCTTCCGACTCAGAGCATCTGCAACCGTGTTAGCCTTACCAGGATGATAGGCTATCTCCAAATTATAATCTGCCACAAGCTCCATCCACCGCCTCTGTCTCAAATTCAGCTCAGGCTGAGTGAATATATACTTTAGGCTCTTATGATCTGTAAACACCTGTACCTTTGCACCATAAAGATAAGATCTCCAAATCTTCAGGGCAAAAACTACAGCACCCATCTCCAAATCATGAGTAGGATAGTTGCCTTCATGCACCCGCAACTGCCGCGAAGCATAGGCAATCACCTTCCCATGCTGCATCAGAACACACCCCAAACCAACTCTAGATGCATCTGTATAAACCACATAGGGTTCTCCCTGCTCAGGCAAAGCCAACACTGGCGCAGTAGTCAACATCTCCTTCAGGCTTGCAAAGCCTTCCTCACACTCTTCTGACCAGACAAAAGGAACATCCTTCCCTGTCAACTTAGTCATAGGACGTGCTCTGCTTGCAAACCCCTGCACGAACCTCCTGTAGTAACCTGCCAATCCAAGGAAACTTCTGATCTCTATGGCATTCTGCGGTCTAGGCCAATCCCTGATAGCCTGAATCTTCTCTGGATCTACTGAAACCCCCTCAGCAGAAACAATGTGACCCAGAAAGCCCATCTCATGCTGCCAAAAACTGCACTTGCTCAACTTAGCAAACAACTTCTGCTCCCGCAGCTTCTCCATAACTGCACTCAAATGCACTGCATGCTCTTCAGGACTCTTAGAATAAACCAGAATATCGTCGATGAAAATGATGACAGATACATCCAGAAACTCCTGAAACACACTGTTCATCAATCTCATAAACGCTGCTGGTGCGTTAGTCAACCCGAAAGGCATAACCACAAACTCATAATGCCCATACCTCGTTCTGAAAGCAGTCTTCCTCACATCTGCCTCATCTATCGGTATCTGATGATAACCCGACGCCAGATCCACCTTAGAGAACCAAGTAGCACCCCTCAACTGATCAAACAACTCATCGATCCTAGGAAGAGGATACTTGTTCTTCACAGTGACCCGGTTCAAACCCCGATAATCAATACACAACCTGAAACTTCCATCCTTCTTCTTCACAAACAACACCGGCGCTCCCCACGGTGATACACTAGGACGGATGAATCCTTTACTCAATAAATCCTCTAGCAGCTTCTTCAACTCTGCCATCTCTGCTGGAGCCATCCTGTAAGGAGCCTTGGATAACGGCATCGTCTCTGGTTCCAGTTCAATGGTGAAAGGATCCGACCGAGATGGTGGTAATCCCTGCAAAGACTGAAACATATCCTCAAACTCCTCCACTACCGGAATACCGCTAACCGTAGACTTCCTCACTGACTCTAGCATAGATATAGTAACCAAATAAGCCTCATGGCCCTTCTCGATCATCTTCCCAGCCTGAATGGCTGAGATCACGAGACTCCCCGAAGTCAGTCTAATACCCTGGAATACCAACTTCCCTCCTGAACGCTCAAACTCCACTCTACCCTGATGGCAATCCAAATGCACCCTATGTCGATGCAACCAATCCATCCTGAGAATAACGTCATACAGCTCCACTGGACTGATAAGCAAATCTGCTGGCCATGACTCTCCTGCGATCTGAATATCAATTCCTCTGGCTCGTCCAATAACTCTAAGAAACTGGCCTCCCGCCACTCTGACAAATCCTGCACGCTCTCCAGGATCCCCGCTGATCCCCGCACACTCTGCACACTCTGGAGTAATGAAGCTATGCGAAGCTCCAGAATCAAACATAACGTGGGACTTAAACCCGCCCACCAACAAGGTCCCTGTGATCGCCCCAGCACTGGTTCCACCAGTCTTAGCTGTCGTGTAAACTCGTGGCGCCTGCTCAATCCGTGCCACCTGCTGACCTCCAGGCTGCACCTGCTGCAACGCTGCCACTGCTGCCGGCTGTAACTTGGGACAAAAAGGCTTGATGTGCCCTGTCTCCCTACAGTGATAACTTACCCGAGGTCCTGCCGTCGGAACACTCCTCTTGGGACAACTAGCAACCCTGTGATCCCTGCTCCCACAACCGAAGCAACCCGCACCACTCGGCTTCTGCGTAGCCTCCCACTTCCTCTTGGTTCCCTGAGCATGCCTACCGCCCCTGCTAGAACCACCCTGCTGCTGAGCCTTACTAGGCTGAACTGCTGGAGCTACCGCCACTGACTGTGCCCGGATATCCTCCTCAATCTCTACTGCAGTCTCAACCAGCTCTGCACGCGTAGCATAACTCCTCCCTCTACAGTGAACTCTCAAGTCATTACGTAGAGCCCTCAAGAACCTCCTGATCTGAGCCTCCTCAGGCTCCATAGCCCGACCTCCATAACAAAGAAGTCGACTGAACTCCAAGTCCAGCTCCCGCACTGACCGTGTCCCCTGAGACAACTGAAGGAACTGCACCTCCACACGATCCAATGCCTCTCTAGGAAAATACTTGCGGTTGAACTCCAAAACGAAGTCAGCCCAAGTCATCTCCCGCTGCACCCTCCTAGCAGCCATAGATCTCCACCACAACTCAGCATCACCACTCAAAAAGTAGACCCTTATGTCCACCCAAAACTCCTCAGGACATCTCAGAGTATGGAATTTACGTTCCACTCTCGTCCTCCACGCATCCGCAGCAGTAGGATCTACACCTCCCGCAGCTCAGTATGCAACCGATCCATCTCTGTCAACATGCTGAGATAACGAGCATGGACCCCCGCATCCGCAGCCACTGGCTGCCGCTCCTCCGCCACCACTGGTGGCACTACCTGAGCCTGAGCCGGTACCACTGGTGGTAACCGCTCTAACACCTGTGCTAGCAAAGCCGCAACGTCAACACCAGGGACTCCACCCGCTGGGACCCCCACACCCGGGACCCTAGCATCACTGGCCACTGGAGCATCAACACCGCCCCCTCCTGCCACACTCACAGAATCCCCCGGAACACCCTGCGACTCGCCAACACCCTCAGCTGTCACACTCTGGTCCTCGGTCTCACTAACCACTGGGGCTCTGCCCCTACCACGACCACGTCCGCAACCACGTCCGCGTCCACGACCTCGACCAGCCACAGCATCCTCTCTAACCATCTGCACTACCATGAACAGAAGGCTAAGCAAACAATTTCTATTATAACACAGTAACATAAACTCACCGTGGAATCACACACTCGGCTCGAAGAGGATGTTCTAGGACTCCATGCCACACACAATTGACTAACTCACATAATCAATCAAGCATGCAAATCCCAAACATCTACAACAGAAACCTAGCGAACCCAAACCTAGAACCGTAAGGGCTCTGATACCAAAATGAAACGACCGACCTTTTTTTTTAATAATAAATATAATATAATAAAATAAACTACAGCTAGTGGTCCCATACCCACTAGCCACCTAACCACAAACACATTCAACAGCGGAATAACATAATCAATATCCAATAATAAACCAATATTATAGCAAAGGCAATATCCCAATACCAAACAACAAGAAACAAGGAACCAGCAAACTAGAAATGTTTCTAATGACCCAACTCTAGCAACCTAGCAATGCCAGACAACATCCAATCGAGTCCCTAGAACATCCTCCTCTTCATTGCCTTGATTCCACGATCACACTTTGCCTTTACCTGCACCACAAACACAAATTGAGATGCATGAGTATTTGATAAACACTCAGTGAGGCAATCCTCCCATCTACTGGGCTATACACACAAGCAATAAGATCTCTACATGCCACAAACAACAATTAATAAAACAAACCAGGCATTATACAAACCACACAGCAATCCGTCGTAGCTGAAAGAAGGGTGTCGATCGACACTGACAATCTGGTGTCGACCGACACCATACTGGTGTCGACCGACACCCTGCCCGACACTCCCGAAAACCCTAGTTTGTGTCGACCGACACCTCCACATGGCATCGATCGACACTCGCCAAAGTCTCGAGCCGTCCTCGCGTTGGTATCGACCGACACCCCAACTGGTGTCGACCGACACCCCAACTGGTTTCGACCGACACCAATGTCGAGCAGCGATTTCCTTCGATCAAAAACTCCGAATCTCGCCTCCAATCTTCTCCAATCCACTCCATGCATTCCCAGAAGCCAAACCCAGCCAAAACAGCGACGAAATACCATAGGGAACTCAAAGAAACAACCATATAAGCACCAAATCACATAAAATATAGAGATCTTAGCTTAGATAAGCCATGGTCCTGCACTCACCTCTTTCAAGAAGATTCTGACCAACAAGAACGAATTTCCTCACTCCTAGCAAGCTTCTAACACGTTCCCAGCCTTGGATCTCCCAAGAACATCAAGGAATCTCTCAATCTCTTCCCAAAAGCTCAAGAACACTCTCTCTTTGTTTTTCTCTCAAAAACGGCGAATAACACAAAACCACACGACCCTAGGTCGTTTTCTTCCTCTAAAAACTCGATTTTAGGGATTCCCTAAAACAACCACACAAACCGGACAATTAAAATTGAACCGACCAAACCGGCCACAACTGGTGTCGATCGATGCCTCACTAGAAGGTGTCGATCGACACCCTTACCAAAATACCAAAAATTGGTTTGCGGGTGTTACAGAAGTAAAGAGAAACAAGCAAACAGATGATGAAAACAAAAGAAGAAAGAAGAAAGAAATAAAATTAGAGAAAACAGAAAAATGGAGACTGAAGTAAAGAGAAACAAGCAAACAGATGATGAAAACAAATAAAGAAAGAAGAAAGAAATAAAATTAGAGAAAGCAGAAAAATGGACTGAAGTAAAGAGAAACAAGCAAAGAGATGATGAAAAAAAATAAAGAAAAAAAGAAAGAAATAAAATTAGAGAAAAAAGAAAAATGGAGACTGAAGTAAAGAGGAACAAGCAAACAGATGATGAAAACAAGTAAAGAAAGAAGAAAGAAATAAAATTAGAGAAAAAAGAAAAGTGGTGACTGAAGTAAAGAGAAACAAGCAAACAAATGATGAAAACAAATAAAGAAAGAAGAAAGAAATAAAATTAGAGAAAACAGAAAAATGGAGATTGAAGTAAAGAGAAACAAGCAAACAGATATGAAAACAAATAAAGAAAGAAGAAATAAATAAAATTAGAGAAAACAGAAAAATAGAGACTGTAAAGAGAAAGAAGCAAACAAATGATGAAAACAAATAAAGAAAGAAGAAAGAAATAAAATTAGAGAAAACAAAAAAATGGAGACTGAAGTAAAGAGAAAAAAGCAAACACACGATGAAAACAAATAAAGAAAGAAGAAAGGAACAAAATTAGAGAAAGCAGAAAAATGGAGACTAAAGTAAAGAAAAACAAACAAAGAGATGATGAAAACAAATAAAGAAAAAAAGAATGAAATAAAAATAGAGAAAAATGAAAAATTGAGACTGAAGTAAAAGAAACAAGTAAACAGATGATGAAAACAAATAAAGAAAAAAGAAAGAAATAAGATTAGAGAAAACAGAAAAATGGAGACTAAAGTAAGGAGAAACAAGCAAACAGATGATGAAAACAAATAATGAAAAAAGAAAGAAATAAAATTAGAGAAAGCAGAAAAATGGAAACTGAAGTAAAGAGAAACAAGCAAACAGATGATGAAAACAAATAAAGAAAAAAAGAAAGAAATAAAATTAGAGAAAAAAAAAAGAAAAATGGAGACTGATGTAAAAGAAACAAGTAAACAGATGGTGAAAACAAATAAAGAAAGAAGAAAAAAATAAAATTAGAGAAAACAGAAAAATGGAGACTGAAGTAAAGAGAAACTAGCAAACACATGATGAAAACAATTAATAAAAGAAGAAAGAAATAAATTTAGAGAAAACAGAAAAATAGAGACTGAAGTAAAGAGAAACAAGTAAACAGATGATGAAAACAAATAAAGAAAGAAGAAAGAAATAAAATTAGAGAAAGCAGAAAAATGGAAACTGAAGTAATGAGAAACAATCAAACAGAAGATGAAAACAAATAAAAGAAGAAGAAAGAAATAATATTAGAGAAAACAGAAAAATGGAGACTGAAGTAAAGAGAAACAAGCAAAGAGATGATGAAAAGAAAAAAAGAAATAAAATTAGAGAAAGCAGAAAAATGGAAACTGAAGTAAAGAGAAACAAGAAAACAGATGATGAAAACAAATAAAGAAAAAAAGAAAGAAATAAAATTAGAGAAAAAAAAGAAAAATGGAGACTGAAGTAAAAGAAACAAGTAAACAGATGGTGAAAACAAATAAAGAAAGAAGAAAAAAATAAAATTAGAGAAAACAGAAAAATGGAGACTGAAGTAAAGAGAAACAAGCAAACACATGACGAAAACAATTAATAAAAGAAGAAAGAAATAAATTTAGAGAAAACCAAAAAATAGAGACTGAAGTAAAGAGAAACAAGTAAACAGATGATGAAAACAAATAAAGAAAGAAGAAAGAAATAAAATTAGAGAAAGCAGAAAAATGAAAACTGAAGTAAAGAGAAACAATCAAACAGAAGATGAAAACAAATAAAAGAAGAAGAAAGAAATAATATTAGAGAAAACAGAAAAATGGAGACTAAAGTAAAGAGAAACAAGCAAAGAGATGATGAAAAGAAAAAAAATAAATAAAATTAGAGAAAGAAGAAAATGGAGACTGAAGTAAAAGAAACAAGTAAACAGATGATGAAAACAATTATAGAAAGAAGAAAGAAATAAAATTAGAGAAAGCAGAAAAATGGAGACTAGAGTAAAAAGAAACAAGCAAAGAGATGATGAAAACAAATAAAGAAAAAAAGAAAGAAATAAAAGTAGAGAAAAAAAAATGGAGACAGAAGTAACGAGAAACAAACAAACAGATGATGAAAACAAATAAAGAAAGAAGAAAGAAATAAAATTAGAGAAAAAAGAAAAATGGTGACTGAAGTAAAGAGAAACAAGAAAAAAGATGATGAAAACAAATAAAGAAAAAAAAAAAAAATTAGAGAAAAAAAAGAAAAATGGAGACTGAAGTAAAAGAAACAAGTAAACAAATGGTGAAAACAAATAAAGAAAGAAGAAAAAAATAAAATTAGAGAAAACAGAAAAATGGAGACTGAAATAAAGAGAAACAAGCAAACACATGATGAAAACAATTAATAAAAGAAGAAAGAAATAAATTTAGTGAAAACAGAAAAATAGGGACTGAAGTAAAGAGAAACAAGTAAACAGATGATGAAAACAAATAAAGAAAGAATAAAAAAATACAATTAGAGAAAGCAGAAAAATGGAAACTGAAGTAAAGAGAAACAATCAAACAGAAGATGAAAACAAATAAAAGAAGAAGAAAGAAATAATATTAGAGAAAACAGAAAAATGGAGACTGAAGTAAAGAGAAACAAGCAAAGAGATGATGAAAAAAAAAAAAAAAAATTAGAGAACGAAGAAAATGGAGACTGAAGTAAAAGAAACAAGTAAACAGATGATGAAAACAAATAAAGAAAGAAGAAAGAAATAAAATTAGAGAAAGCAGAAAAATGGAGACTGGAGTAAAGAGAAATAAGCAAAAAGATGATGAAAACAAATAAAGAAAAAAAGAAAGAAATAAAATTAGAGAAAAAAAAAATGGAGACAGAAGTAACGAGAAACAAACAAACAGATGATGAAAACAAATAAAGAAAGAAGAAAGAAATAAAAGTAGAGAAAAAAGAAAAATGGTGACTGAAGTAAAGAGAAACAAGAAAACAGAAGATGAAAACAAATAAAGAAATAAATAAAATTAGAGAAAAAAAGAAAAATGGAGACAGAAGTAAAAGAAACAAGTAAACAGATGGTGAAAACAAATAAAGAAAGAAGAAAGTAATAAAATTAGAGAAAACAGAAAAATGGAGACTGAAGTAAAGAGAAACAAGCAAACAAATGATGAAAACATATAATAAAAGAACAAAGAAATAAATTTAGAGAAAACAGAAAATTAGAGACTGAAATAAAGAGAAACAAGCAAACATATGATGAAAACAAATAAAAGAAGAAGAAAGAAATAAAATTAGAGAAAACAAAAAAATGGAGACTGAAGTAAAGAGAAACAAGCAAACAGATGATGAAAACAAATAAAGAAATAAGAAAGAAATAAAATTAGAGAAAACAGAAAAATGGAGACTAAAGTAAAGAGAAACAAGCAAAGAGATGATGAAAACAAATAAAGAAAAAAAGAAAGAAATAAAATTACAGAAAGAAGAAAAATTGAGACTGAAGTAAAAGAAACAAGTAATCAGATGATGAAAACAAATAAAGAAAGAAGAAAGATTTAAAATTAGAGAAAAAAAAAAGGAGACTGAAGTAAAGAGAAACAAGCAAACAGATGATGAAAACAAATAAAGAAAAAAAAAATTAGAGAAAGCAGATGGAGACTGAAGTAAAGAGAAACAAGCAAACAGATGATGAAAACAAATAAAGAAAGAAGAAAGAAATAAATTAGAGAAAACAGAAAAATGGAGACTGAAGTAAAGAGAAACAAGCAAACAGATGATGAAAACAAATAATGAAATAAGAAAGAAATAAAATTAGAGAAAGCAGAAAAATGGAGACTGAAGTAAAGAGAAACAAGCAAACAGATGATGAAAACAAATAAAGAAAAAAAGAAAGAAATAAAATTAGAGAAAGAAGAAAAATGGAGACTGAAGTAAAAGAAACAAGTAAACAGATGATGAAAACAAATAAAGAAAGAAGAAAGAAATAAAATTAGAGAAAAAAAAAATGGAGACTGAAGTAAAGAGAAACAAACAAACAGATGATGAAAAGAAATAAGAAAGAAATAAAATTAGAGAAAGCAGAAAAATGGAGACTAAAGTAAAGAGAAACATCAAACAGATGATGAAAACAAATAAAGAAAGAAGAAATAAATAAAATTAGAGACAAAAGAAAAATGGAGACTGAAGTAAAGAGAAACAAGCAAACAGATGATGAAAACAAATAATGAAAGAAGAAAGAAATAAAATTAGAGAAATAAAAATGTAGACTGAAGTAAAGAAAAAACAAGCAAACAGATGATTAAAACTATAACATCCATGAACCGAAATCCCGGTTTGGGAGTTGCATCGGTCGATGCAGATGATGCATCGGTCGATGCAAGGTCGAGTTCCTGCGTTTTGACTTAAGTCAAACGCTGGTAAAGAAAAACCCTTAAGCTCGTGTTTTGTCTCATTAGGCGTGTTTAGCCGCTTTTGAGAGAAACGAAAGAGAAAGAGAAGTGTTCTTGGTGTTCTTGGTGATTTGTGGAGATTTGAGGCTGTTCCTGTAGAGATTTGTAGCTGGGATCGTTGTAGGAGCTTCCTAGAGGCGTTTTCTTCTTGTGTTTAGGTTCAGATTCGTCTTGGCAAAGGTAAGTGCAGGACCATGGCTGATCTAAGCTAGAGAACTCTTTAATCTGCTTGTTGTGTGATGTTAGACTTGGTAGATTGTTGCTATGGACGTTAGGAAGCTTTCTAGTGGCTTGGGATCGAGTTTTGTGGTTGTAGGAACAAAGATCCGGCGAGAAGCTTCGGGGAAAACACGATGCTCGGCATTGCGTCGGTCGATGCATATCTTGCGTCGGTCGATGCAAGTGCGAGGACGGCGCGTAAAACTCTAGGGTTTTCGTGTTATGTCGAGCATGCGTCGGTCGATGCAGATTGGGTGTCGGTCGATGCAAGTGTAACTTGCATCGGTCGATGCAGCTTTTGTGTCGGTCGATGCATCCCCATGTGGTATCGGTTGATGCGTGTTGGTGTCGGTCGATGCAGAGTCCTGGTTTGTTATTTGTTGTTTGTTGATTGTTGTTTGATGGTTAGAGATGACTCTATTGCTTGTGTGTATAGCCCAGTAGATGGGAGGATTGCCTTACTGAGTGTTTATAAAATACTCATGCATTGCAATATGTGTTTGTGGTGCAGGTAAAGGCAAAGTGTGATCGTGGAATCAAGGCAATGAAGAGGAGGATGTTCTAGAGACGCGGTTTGATGTTGTCTGGCATTGCTAGTTGCTAGAGTTGGGTCATTAGAAATATTGCTAGGTTGCTGGTTTCATGTTTCCTGATGTTTGGTTACTGGATATTGTTTATGTTATACTATTGGTTTATTATTAGATTATTATTGAATATTGGTATTGTTATTCCGCTGTTGATTGTGCTTGTGGTTAGGTGGCTAGTCTATATAATAATAACAGTCTGAAAAAATGCCAACAACAGTTGCGATTTTTCGTCGTACCTTTTCGTAATATATATATATATTTAATAGAAAATTTCAACGGTTGCATCTCTCTAAAAAGTTGCGTCTGTTAAATGTAGAGTTGTGTATCTTACAAACAGTTGTGTTTATTCAAATGTTCATATCTATATAAATGACTTCTCATCATTGTATTCATATTTTTTTTATTTTATATTTTTGACAGAAAATTACAATGGTTGCGTCTCTCTAAAAAGGTACGTCTGTTAAATGTAGAGTTGTGTATCTTACAAACAGTTGTGTCTACTTAAATGTTCACATCTATATAAATGACTTCTCATTACTGTATTCAAATTTTCTTTATTTTATATTTTTGACAGAAAATTTCAACTGTTGCGTCTCTCTAAAAAGTTGTGTCTGTTAAATGTAGAGTTGTATATCTTACAAACAGTTGTGTCTACTTAAATGTTCACATCTATATAAATGACTTCTCATTACTGTATTCAAATTTTCTTTATTTTATATTTTTGACAGAAAATTTCAACGGTTGCGTCTCTCTAAAAAGTTGTGTCTGTTAAATGTAGAGTTGTGTATCTTACAAACAGTTGTGTCTATTCAAATGTTCACATTTTTATAAATTTATATACAAGTGACTTCTCATCATTGTATTCAAATTTTCTTTATTTTATATTTTTGATAGAAAATTTTTACAGTTGCGTAACTCTAAAAAGTTGCGTCTGTTGAATATATAGTTATGTATTTTACAAACAGTTGTGTCTATTCAAATGTTCGCATCTTTAGAAATCTATATATAAATAACTTCTCATTATTGTATTCAAATATAATAATAAAAATCTGAAAAAACGTTAACAACAGTTGCGATTTTTCGTCGTACCTTTTCGTAATATATATATATATATATATTTTGACAGAAAATTTCAAATTGCGTTTGTTAAATGTAGAGTTGTGTCTCTTACAAACAGTTGTGTCTGTTCAAATGTTTGCATTTTTATAAATTTATATATAAGTTTATATATAAGTGACTTCTCATTATTGTATTTAAATTTTCTTTATTTTATATTTTTGACAAAAACATTTTACAGTTGCGTCTCTCTAAAAAGTTGCGTCTGTTAAATATAGAGTTGTGTCTATTATAAACAGTTGTATTCAAATGTTCACATCTTTAGAAATCTATTTATTAATAACTTCTAATCATTGTATTCAAATTTTCTTTATATTTGTATTAGTTAAAATATAATTTGTTAGAAATGACGTATCTCACTGTGAGAAATTTATTGTAGTTTGATATATTTTGTTAATCATTGTAATATTTAATTATATTCAGTCTCTAGGTATACAACCATCTATTCATAGAGGGTTATCGTTCTATTGGTATGAATCCAAACCAAAATTTTTGTTTTTAGCTGTTAAAAAATGTGGTTCAAGTTGGTTTTTAAGAAAATGAGAGCATATTGGCTCATATATGTTTTTTTTTTGTCACAAGTATATATATATATATATATATATATATATTTGTCTACTTCATGCTTTTTGATTAGAAAACTAACTGTATTATAGAAAACAATATAGATTTCTATATTTCTACTTTTTTTAAAAAATATCTGATTATAAAATATCAAAGTAAAAATAAATATAAAATATCATAGTTTGTTCTATTATATTTTCTACAGTTGGAAATATTCAGTTTATTGGAAGATGGAAAACTTGTGATTAACAGAAAGATTGACGGTTGAGATGATTGTCCAATAAACTATCTTGACGATAAAGACTTATCTACAACTTCATATAGGTTAAGGGAATTTGTATATTTAGTTCTAGTCATAATACACTCAAATTGAAATCTTAAAACAAAAGATACTGAATATGAAATATTATAAAAGTTTGAAAAAGTTTTGGATTCTGACTGCCAAAAAAAAAGGAGCATGTGAGAGCAATGAACCCGGCCGTCCTTGGCCGACCTCTTCCTTAGACGTGCACATTGTGATGCTACATCATACACTTAAATATTATTGTTATAAGTTCTAATTATTATTGTTCCCCTCTAATATTTATTATATTATTTATTTATGTGTGACTCGAGATAATTAACCAGCATCTTATGCGGAGAAAAATTAGTAATAAGTACATTCAATATTGGATTAACCATGTATATATAATCTATTATAATTGGCAAAATGTTTAATGACTATAGGTTGTTTTATATAAAAATATGTTTCATCTGTAAAACGATAGTTGTTTGTATTACATATACATTTACAATACTGCCTTTATGAAAATAGATGTATTCTTTTATACGAATATATAACTAATTTTTGATTTAAATAAATAAATATGTGAAAATTTTCTGTTTAGTTATATTCAAATTTGAGAGGATTGGTAATTTTCTTACTGATTGACTGAATAGTAATATTTATATTCATTTTTTATGAAGTAAAAATTGATTTTTGAAATAGAAATATGTTTGAGTTATGCTACAAAGGATTAAAATAATTAATAGAAATGAATTTAAACAAATCATTATGTCAATTTAAGAATGGTCCTCAATTAATATTTTTAATATTTATAATTTGTTATATGATTATTAAAGAAATTTATAGTGTCTTGTATAATGTATTCATAATTTTATCATTTAAAACAAAATAAAAAAAAAGAAATTTAAAAATATAATCATTTACATATCATATTTGACAACAAGAGAATAAGTCGTAATGGTTCATAAAATATACAAAATATGACTATAAGGTTAAAAAGAGAAGACATGACTGTAGATTACATTTATTCATTTTTCAAAAATTTAAAAATATTTTACAAAAAATTACGACGAAAATACATATATAAGAGGTTACATTGAAAAGACGCGAACAGAAGGTTAAGACGAGTAAAAGCGAACGAAATAACACAACTAAAATGTTATCTCATGGCAGTTAATCGTAAAAATTTGTTTAATTTGATGTGTGTAGCATTGATAATTATTTATTTAATCATACGTAAAAGTAAGATTATTTTTTAAGAAATATATTTTAAGAAAGATAAAGAATGTTTCAAAATTTGTATGTTTTTAAAATTTTTAATAAATAGTTTAGAAATACCAATAGTTTAATAAATAAATTTAACTAAAGAATATTTGTAATAAATATTTTACTAAAATGAGTTTCCCGCGATATCGCGGAGGCTCCATACCTAATATTTTTTTAAAATAAAAGATGAAAAAGAATCTTCATGAAGAGTATTTGGTGGTAGACACGACTTTAAATTCGACTTCTACATTCATAGAGCCCTCTTTGTCCAAATAGGCCTCCATTCATCTTTCTTGGCTGTCTTGGAAACTGATAACATTTTAATATTCAGTCACATGCTAAAATTCAATTATAATATTTTGAACTAATCGGTTAGCCTAATCTCATCCAAGCCCAACATCCATGCTTTGTTTTTTTTCTCTTTTTTTTTGGAAAAAACGCTGCAATTTGTTTTCTAATAAAAAATTATTTTACTTCCAAAATTCATTTAATTCAAAATTCAATATTTATTATATTTTTTTATAAATTCAATATGTTTTACTAGTACAAATTTTTTATAAGTAAACATAATATATCCAATTTACCGATGAAGTTTATTAGATTTATGTAAAAAAACTATCTCATCTTTTATCGTTTATAAGTGTTGGTTGTTTTTTTTGGTCAGTCCACATGCTAAACCCAATAATTTGAACTAATTTATGAGCCTAATCTCTTTGTGTTTCTTGATTAATTGTATTTGGAAAAGAAAGTTCGCTGTTAGATATTTCTATATTTTTATCACGTATTTTATATCTATTGAACATACTAAATGCAAACTGAATTTTAGTTTAGAATTGAGTAAATAAATGTTATTAATATATATTGATATATTATTATATCAAATAAAATTTGCTTTTTTGTGTGTTATACTTTTCTGTTTAAAATTAATATATATATATATATATATATATTGTATTATACTCAAAATGACCAATGAAAAAGAGGAAAAACATACCATCATATTATTGAGTTATTTTTTTTTAGTGTTAACTGCATAACCTAGGAGAACATAAAATAATTGTTCACCAGATAACTTTTTTTTTTCTTCTATGTTTTTATTTCTAAAATCATGTGATGGACGAAAGAAGAGATAACTCAAATCTTCCTACTTCTCCAAGACATTGTTTTTCTCTCTCTTTCCCTCTGTCTCTCTCTCTAGAATGCAATTGGGATTAGCTTAGGGTGATCTTTGGATCTTTCGACTTGATAAACACATGGTAGAGGTGAGTCTTGTTAAATGCGTATTGATGAAACTTGCTGATACTAGGTTTTTTTGTGTCTCCTAGTAGGTCTCAATTAACCTTATGCGTTGTAGTACTTAAGGTGTCAATCCAAATGGGATGTTGCTAACAATCAAGATGCAATCAAGCAATCACAAGTCAAGCCAATTCAAGAAGAGTGTTTGTCTAACAATCCTAGAATGGTTAAAATGCAAAACGGAAATGAGTTACAGAACTAGAAACGAGAATGCATGATAAGAAGCGAAAATGAATAAAAACATAAACGAGTCTAAGCATGAACTAAATAGGCGAGAAACGAAACAGTCTCGGGAATGTAATAAAAATCAGAAAGATAAAAGTCCTAAGGATGGGAGTAATTGACGTCGATGGAGTATCCTAGTCTACATAGTGTTTAACATGCCACAAGCAATCTATCCCTAAACAATGAACATCACGACTTAGCTAATCCAATCTCTTGACAGAAGCTACTCAGACTCAACCACTTCCAAACCTAGCTCTCGCTAGAGAAACATGATCAAGCATGGCATGACAAACAAGTTCATTCACGTCAACAAACATCCTAGACAGCTAATCTCTTAGGCTAGGAACGTAAGTCTCTAGCACTAGTTGGTCAGACATTTCATCAAACACCTTTTGGGTGTGGAAATGTCTCAAACCTAGTCCCAATTGATCAGAGAAAAACTAGTATTTCTTACTCTAGTCCAGAAGGGAATCATACAATCAACGCTTAAACACTCTACATCCTAGGATCCTCCACCTAATTTATTCCAACCTCAAGAACTAACGCACTACTCAGATCCGAAAATCATCATCAACAATACAAACTCAGAAAACATTGAAAGAAGCATTGTTAGAAATCCAATGCAAAAACTCAATAAAATCAAAGTTATGTGGATTACAATGTCGGAATACGTTTTTGGTGGCTAGGTCAACCTTAGAAAACAAAACAAGATAAAAACTAAGATGTCCTCAGCCAAGACTTAACAAAATGTATTTATAGAAAAAACATGTAAATCCCTAAAACTTAAAACGACAAGGTGAAGCATCGGTTTGGGAATCTTCTGAAGCGCGTAAGACGGAACGTCTTCCTGACATGTGCGGTCGAGTCGCGTGTCGTCTCTCCCTAGAGTGAGGTCGAGTGGAGTGAGTAGGAGTGGCTCCAGTGGTGTGAGTGAAAAATGGCTCGAGCATGGTCGGTGAAAGTGGCTCGAGCTGGGTGTATACGTATCCACTAAAACGATGATAACTCTTGAACCACACCTCCGATTGGCTTGAAATAAACAGAATTGGAAAGATGACTCAATTCTCTACAACTTTGATGAAGACGTCAAAAGCTGAATCTCTAGTCCGGTGGCTCGAGTGATGGCTCGATTGTGGAAGTGAGGAGTAGCTCAATTGTGGAAGTGAGGAGTAGCTCGATTGTGGAAGTGAGGAGGGCTTGATTGTGGAAGTGAGGAGTAGCTCGATTGTGGAAGTGAGGAGTAGCTCGATTGTGGAAGTGAGGAGGGCTCGATTGTGGAAGTGAGGAGTAGCTCGATTGTGGAAGTGAGGAGGGCTCGATTGTAGAAGTGAGGAGTAGCTCGATTGCGGAACTGAGGATGGCTCGGTTGCAGAGGTTGAGCGTGGCTCGGTTGCGGAGGTTGAGCGTGGCTCGATTGCGGAGGTTGAGCATGGCTCGATCCTCTGCGCTTCCAACGTCTCCTAGACACCTGAAAAACTCCGAAATGCGCAATGTATGCAAGGATGATGCAGAAACTTCCTAAACATGCAAAATGTACGAAAGAGGTTCTAAAATGATGCAAAACGACTAGTTGTCCTAGCTAAATGCATGACAAATACAAGCTAAGGAGATGCAAAATATAGACATATCAACTCCCCCAAACTTATTTTTTGCTTGCCCTCAAGCAAACTATCAAGAACGAAGTACGGAAGAGAGGTGTGAAGATGGGGTCTCCGAACCTAAAACATGCTGAATAGAATAGTTAGAATCAAGGTCCTTTTTTTTAGTTCTATGATGCATGGTGAAGGAACTTTATTTCAAATCTACACATGCAATCCTATCAGTCATCCCCTTTAACATTCATTAACAGAAAACCGTGAATCAAGCTAAGCAATGTCATTGAACTAATTTGGCTAGGGTAAAGGTTAGAGACATAGATGGTCTCCTCATCAAGCGGTTTTATCAATACAGAACAAGGTTCTCTCACGAAAAGGAGTTGAGCTTAAGAGAAGGCCAAAGGTTGAAACCAACTGATACATACAAGAGCAGCGTCCTGTCTACCCAAAGAACACTCCAAACCGAAGTTGGTCCTATCTCTACCCTTCATTAGAAACTTCATCTCAAACTTTTTACACTTAGTCGTAGGGGGAGTTCACTTCTTTTTATTCTAGCGGATTGGGAAATCTTTATTATCACTATGGTTCGTTTTCTTTTCTTCTAGGGACTCTAGACATCTTAAGCATTTTTTTTCTTTTCTTTTCTTTGTCTAATCTTTTTATTTTATGCCCAGAACCAATAACTCTTTTTACTTTGCTCAACCCAAATCCTTTACTAAACTTGTAAACTATGTAAACACATCCCCCTCCTAAAGACTTTCTACCTCTTTACTTTTCTGCACAAATCCATACCCAATATCCAGAATCGAGTTCTCACCTAGTCCTACTAGTCCGGATAACGCGAACTAGAACTACACAGGATCCTACTCTTGTCGGTTAGAACCTAACACTTTCTAACAAGCTCAACTCGGAAAAGGCCTGACACTCAAGAATACAATTGGCTTGAAAGAACGGTTGGTTAAGGGTGCGGGGAACTGTTCCAAAGATGGGAATCAGCTACTTGGATTGACAAGGGTGGTAAAAATGTGAAAGACAATCCAAGTATGTGTATGGTATCCATGAGTTCAACTTCAATGCATCACATGATAATTGCAAGTCAGGATTAGGTTCAGGTAGATAGGGAATGATATCAATTCAAAACATGCTTCAATCTTCCATTTTCAAGTTCAATCAACAAGCATCAAAGAACTAATAACAAGGGCCTTGATCCTATCCTATTGAATTCAGCATGCTAACAAGGTTACAATCATCATCAACTCCTATGCTAAATTCAACAACCCTATATGAATAAACCTAGACTCAATCCTAATATGCAAGTGCAAACTACATGAACACTCTGTTTTTGTGGAAATTTCCGATTTTTTTTTCTTTTTTTTTTATGCAATAGATGGATGCAAACTCAAACATGATATGATGCAAAAATTAAAATAAGAATCACTGAACACAACATCAGATACATCATCTCAAACCCTCCCCCAAACTTAAATTACACAGTCTCTAGTGTAAGAAAAATTTGTAGGAGGAGTTAAGAATCACAACAGAAACAATGCAGGAATGAAATGGTATGTACAAAGGGAAGGTCGGAGTACCTCAGTAGTAGAAGAAGAAGGAGTCTGTGCTCGCCCAAGGAGGAGCGTAAAACTGACTCTGTCCTTCGCCTTGTTCGGGATCCGCAGGTGTGACATCAGCTGGTTGGTCGACTTGCTGCTCAACTGCTTGCGTGTTCTGATATATGTTCGGCTGCTCGTCACACTGCATGTCATCGACTCTGGACTCACCATGGTCCGAGACCAACACAACAACCTCGGTAGGCTGATAATCCCCCTGATGTTCAACTTGCTGCTCAACCTCATGCTCATCTCGAGCTGCAGAGCGACGCGCTGATCTACGACTAGAGGAGGCTCTAGAACCTCGCGAACCGCGTCTCCTTCTCTCTCTAGACTCATGTGACGAGTGGCGTGAAGGAGCGGGTGAAGGCGGACGCTCCCGTGACACATATGAAGATTGACGTGCTAGGGAAGGAACCGGGGAGAGTGTTCTCTGACGAGCGTGACAGCGGAGGCGTGGCTCGAACGAGTGCAGAATGATGAACCTCTCAGGATGGGTGGAGTCTGATTCCACGCCTTTGGTTGAACCTTGCTCGAGTCGACGATGGTTGAGAACACACGGTGGTGGTTGAACTCTGCAACACCTCTTCTTCATTATCCCAAACCTCTTCCTTAATTTCCTTGGAGGAGAACTTTTCATTGTACCTTGGAGCTTCTTGACTTGCCCACTCATCTCCTTCACCATAGCAGTTAACTCTTTCACTGAATCCCTTAGAATCTAAGTATTTTGGAGTTCAAACAAACTGTCAAGCGCGGGAGGACTTGACTCTTGCGGTTGGTGAGGTTTAGGAAGCAGGACTTGACGCTTAGGAAGGGTAACGACTGCACTCGAGTTAGAGAATGGTCGAGTGACACTTTGAGTTTTCTCTTTGGTTACTAAAACCTCAGTTTCTGCCTCATTCACACTCTCAAAGATGTCAAACCCAGCTTTATGATCTTTCTCTTCAATCACGAAGGTCTGCCCATCAATAGTTGGTTTCTTCTTAGAATTCTTGATGTCAAACTTCATCTTGAGATTTTTACCCAGATTGAGATCAATCATCCCTTTCTTGACGTCAATGACTGCTCCAGCTGTAGCTAAGAAAGGTCTTCCCAAAATTAGTGGATCTTTAGGCTCTTCATCCATTCCCAGCACCAAAAAATCAGTAGGAATCTCAGCTTGTCCAATTTTGATGGGCAAGTTCTCTAGTAGACCATGAGGCAATCTAGTAGTCCTATCAGCCAATATTAAGCGGAGGTTGCATGACTTGTATTCGTTGAATCCTAGCCTCTGAGCTACAGAGAGTGGCATGAGGCTTACCGAAGCACCAAGGTCACATAGGCACTTTTTGAAGGTCAATGGACCTAGAGAACAAGGCAAGGTGAAAGAACCAGGGCCCTTTAGCTTCTTTGGGATAATCATCTTCTGAATAACAGCTTTGCATTCATGAATAACCCCACCTATGTCATGCACTACCCTCTCATCTTCCAAAACCTTAGTTTGAGCTCCTTTAGCTATCTCCTCCTTCTCTTTGGTCCTTTCTGTTACCAGATCAGTTAAAAACTTTTGATATTGAGGCACAAGTGCAAATGCATCAAGCAAAGGCATCCTAAGTTCAATCTCCTTGACTTGGTTTTCGAACAGAGCTTTGTTCTTCTCAGTAAGCTGCTTCTTCAATTTCACTGGAAATGGTAGAGGTGGCTTGTATGGTGGAGGAATGAATCTCACAGGTTTATCCTTGGGAGCAGTGGGTTCTCTAGTAGCTTCAGGATCAGATTGCTTGGCTGACTTAATTGGATCCTTGAGCATTTTGACAGGATCCTTTATCTGAACTTCATCTTGAAGAAAATCCTCCCCATCTAAATTCTCAGTGTCCTCAGTGAGCCGTACATCTACAACTTGGGTGGTGATGGCATGGATAGTAGCATAGTCCTTGGGGTTTTGAACTGCTTTTCCGGGTAGTTGGCCAGTTGTTGGGGTAGAAGTAGAAACAATCTTGCCTTCCATGTACTTCATCTTGGAGTTAAGAGCTTCAAACTTGACATTCAGATCATTGTAAGAACATTCCATCCGTTGACTGAGTTCAGCAAACTTCTTAGCAGTATCCAGAGAACCACTAGCTTGACCTTGAAGAAGTTGTTGCAGCATGTGCTTCATTTCTTGATCTGGAGCTTGAGTAGGTTGAACTTGTTGAGGTGAAAATCCTGGTGGTGGTCCAGAAGGAGCATGATAACCTTACTGGAACTTTTGCTTAGGCACGAATCCTTGATTGTAATGAACAAAAGGTTTTTGCGGACCTTGTTGTTGCTGTTGAGGAGGGTACACCTGATCTTGTGGATTTGCAACATTGGTGCTCCGGTAAGACAAATTGGGGTTCATCTTTGAAACAACCCTTCCCGTTTTTTTTTTTTTAATACCTTAATTTGCTAGTGGTCCCATACCCACTAACATCCTAACAACAATCAATAACTGCGGATAACCAAATAAAACAATTCCCATTAAACCAAAAGAATACCAACAACAATAATCCGATAATCAACAATGAAAAAGCAAGGTTCCAACATCCTACAATGCTCTATCAACTCAATAATAGCAACCTAACAATAGCTAGACCGCAATCAATCAAGCCTCTAGAACATCCTCCTCCTCATCGCCTTTGATTCCACGATCACACTTTTCCTTTACCTGCACACCACAAACAACAATTGAGATGCGTAAGTATTATCATAAATACTTAGTGAGGCCGTCCTCCCATCTACTAGGTTATACACACAAGCATATGAGACCCTCATGTTTAAGCAAAACAAACAACACACAACAATACATCAAACCAGGAAAAACAGGTCTCGGCTGAGACCAGTGTCGACCGATGCCTCACGGTGTCGATCGATGCTACAAAAAATGATGTCGACCGATGCTAAACAGTGTCGACCGATGCCCCTCAAAATGGTGTCGACCGATGCTTCCTAGTGTCGATCAATGCCTCTTCTGCAGACACGATCTGCGCAAATCCGAACTTCGAACTCTCCTTCCAAATTGTCTCGAATCCGTCTCAAACTCACCCAATTACCTCGGAAATCACTGGGAATCACAAAAGCAACGAACCCAAGCAACAAAACAACACAAACAGCAAAGAAAACACCCCAAACAAGAGAGATCTCATGCTTAGATCAACCATGGTCAAGCACTCACCTCAAGAACAGAAGATTGGGGTTGAGAAAACGATGGAACAACACCTCCAGGAGCTTCTCCTTCGTTCCCAGCAACAGCTATCCCTTCTACAGCCTCAGATCTCTCCAAAATCTCCAAGAACAAGCCCAGAAAATCTCAGAAACGTTTTTCTCTCTTTTCTCTCTTTCTTTTCACTCAACGGCGACCAAAAATAAGACTCTGAAACCCTTAATTCGTCCTTAGACGCTTAAAACCACGATTAGAAATTTTAATTGAACCAATCCGAACCAAACCGCAATTAAAACGAACCCGACCAAACCGGAATCACATGGTGTCGATCGATGCCCCAAAGGGTGTCGATCGACACCCACACCAAAATTACAAAAATTGGATCGCGGATGTTACTGTTGGAATTTGTACCGGTTCATAACAATTTATAAAACTAGTCCCAAATTCTATTGCCAGGATTCATGTAAATATTGAATCAAATCTATGTCACAAGATTATGAATATACCTGGATAGTTCGCAGCGGAAAGATGAACTAAAATAAACCAAGGTTGTAAAGCACTCCAAACGTCGTGCCTCTACTGGTATCCACACGCACACAAACTGGATCGAACGGGATGCTAGTACCGTAGAGATCAAAATCTCAAAGATGACAAACTACTTTTGTCGGGTTATGGTTGCGGCTACCAAAAAGATGGGTTTGAACGTGATAACATATGACTACATATAGTCATTATCGTTAACCTAGATTAGTAATGGGCCACGAAGCCCAACTAACCTCACGTACATTGTATATATATATATATATATATGCATATCGTATATTACATATATATCTTTTATATAATAAACACTTTATTATAAATACACAGTCTATAGGTACATACATATCTCATATGATATATACTACAACTTAAACCCAATGTTGATCCAGTTTGCTTAGGTGTGTGACCCTGTAGGATCGTATAATATTAGCAATGAACTTCTAAAATCATTGATTATAAGAGGCTTCTAGCAAAACATTATAATCATCTAATATTATTCGACTATCGAACCTTGACGATACAACTTAAACTAGAGTAAGTACAAATGATTTCAGGACATTCCCAACAGTTATCATTCTCCCCCACCAATATGGATTCGTCCCCGAATCCCGCAATACCGTCCGTCTGCCAAGGACCTCCGTGCCACCGTCAGCACGGCGATTCCAGCCGATCCCCAGACCGGACTAAACACCGTCAGCCAAGGTTTCCCGTGCCACTGTCGCAACAGCCCGCACACCTCCGACTGACCCTCGAGGTCTCCCTCTAGCCAATATACTCGCATCATAAATACTATTTGCTCACAACTTAGTGCTTCCCCCGTCCGTGGTCGCAACCAACGAATCATGCCGGCTCGCTATCAGGCCAACCGCCTTAAGCTACGGCATCCAGGAAGTCACTCACACACACTCCCCCCACTCTCGGGTCGCAACCCTCGAGACATACCGGCTCACTGCCGAGCCTCGGCTCACAGCTATGGTATCTAGGGAGCCTCACATATCCCGCTCTTGGGTCGTCACCCTCAAGCGCGCTCTCGGATCGTCATCCGAAGCAACATACCACTCCCACTCTCTGGCCACAAAGTCCATCGAGCTATCGGTATCACATGAGTTGGGCCCGCACGGCCTTGAGCAAAACAAATACTGATGCCAACGAGTATCTCCAGGCTAGATCTACCTCAACATTTCCACAAAACTTTCCCTTTTTTAGAAACTTTCTGATTCTGGAAACCTTCCTTTTGTGGAAACTTTCTATTTATGGAAACTTTCCAAAAATAGAAACCCGAGCTATTTCTCTTTTCCCATGACAACAACAGTCAAACGTAAAGAAAAATACTCATCTTATTAATCTCAAAAATGTCATAATCGTTACAATCTCAACGAAATTACATCAGAAAAAACAAAAATACAGCAACCAGAGCCATCAACCTGCATCCCGAGCACCACCTCATCTTGATACTTAGTCGCACAACCAACCACCCCTAAGCGACCAAATATTAAGAGAGATGGGCTGGAATACTTCGTACCCGCTCCAGCCACGGACTACAACTCGGACCCGGCTAGACAAGCTCAAGTCGCGGTCTGCTTCTCAAACCACTTCTTAAACCTTGCCTTCATCCTCGCCTCGGGCTCCCAAGTCTGCTCCTCTACTCCGTCACAGTCCCACAAGACTCTCATCAAAGGAATCTTCTTCTTCCGAAGTTCCTTGACTCTCCTCTTGAGCACCCTCAATGGTCTCGCCTCTAAAGTCATGTTAGGCTGAAGATCCTCAGGAATCTTAGCCAACAGCTGATCACCCTCGTGAAGACACTTCCTCAGCATCGACACATGAAATACCTTGTGGAACGCACGCGCTCTCGCTCATCATGTGTTTTAGGGCACTGAGTCTTGCTGAGCGTTATGCCATGAGACATTGGTAAAAAGCCTTTCTTAGAATCATGCATATTGAACCTATGTAAGATCTTATCTATATAAGTATCTTGACTTAGTCCAATTAGTCTATTTGGTCTATCTCTATAGATCCTTATTCCAAGAATGTATGCAGCTTCTCCCATGTCTTTCATTGAAAAACAACTTCCTAGCCAAGTCTTCACAGACAGAAGCAAAGGAATGTCATTTCCAATAAGTAGTATGTCATCTACATACAATATCAGAAATGCAACTCCGCTCCCACTAGTCTTCTTGTAAACACAAGGTTCTTCTTCATTTCTAATGAAATCAAACTCTTTGATTGCCTCATTAAAACGAAGATTCCAACTCCGAGATGCTTGCTTCAACCCATAAATAGAACGTTGAAGTTTGCATACTTTCCCAGCATTCTCAGGATGTGTGAAACCTTCAGGTTGTGTCATGTACACATCCTCTTCCAGGTTTCCGTTAAGGAAAGCTGTTTTCACATCCATTTGCCAAATCTCATAATCATAATAAGCGGCAACTGGAGAATAGGTTTCATCATAGTCAATACCATGAATTTGCTTGTAACCTTTAGCTACCAGTCTAGCTTTGTATATCTGTATATTACCATCCATGTCAATTTTCTTCTTGAAAACCCATTTACACTCAATGGCTTTTACACCATCAGGTAAATCAACCAAAGTCCATACTTTGTTTTGTGACATGGAATCCATTTCAGATTCAGCGGCCTTTAACCACTTATCGGAGTCAGGGCCCATCATTGCCTCTTCGTAAGACGTAGGTTCATCATTCTCTATAATAAATATATCATGATGATCTGTCACCCAAACCCCATATCTATTAGGTTCGTGACGTGTCCTTTCGGACCTACGCACTTCAGGTTCCACAGGCGTAGATTCTACGACTCTTCGTAAATCCAATTGATGCTCTTCCTCAATAGGTGGAGCCATCTCCTGTGGTTCTCGAACTTCTTCGAGTTGTACCTTACTCCCACTGTTTCTTTTAGAAAGAAACTCTCTCTCTAAAAAGACACAATTCCGAGCAACAAACACTTTGTTCTCGGTAGGGTTGTAAAAGTAATAACCTTTGGTCTCTCTAGGATAACCAACGAAGTAGCACTTATCAGATTTGGGTCCAAGCTTATCAGTAATAAAACGTTTGACATAAGCTTCACAACCCCAAATTTTTAGAAAAGACAAATTAGGAACCTTTCCTGTCCATATCTCATATGGTGTCTCTTCAACTGATTTTGATGGACATCTGTTTAGTGTAAACGCAGACGTTTCTAGAGCATATCCCCAAAAGGATAATGGAAGATCTGTGTGACTCATCATTGACCGAACCATATCTAATAAAGTCCGGTTTCTCCTTTCAGACACACCATTCCATTGAGGTGTTCCTGGAGGAGTGAGCTGTGAAACAATTCCACATTCCCTGAGATGATCACTAAAAACTTGGCTCAAATATTCTCCTCCACGATCTGATCGAAGAGCTTTCATTGTTTTGCCAAGTTGGTTTTGTACTTCATTCTGAAATTCTTTGAACTTTTCAAAAGATTCAGATTTATGTTTCATCAAATAAACATAACCATATCTACTGAAGTCATCAGTAAATGTAATGAAGTACTGATAGTTTCCTCTGGCACCTAAGCTCATTGGTCCACATACATCCGTATGTACAAGGCCCAACAAGTCACTGGCCCTTTCATTGTGTCCAGTAAAGGGAGCCTTAGTCATTTTACCCAACAAACAAGATTCACATTTTTCATATGATTCATAATCAAATGAGTTCAAAAGTCCATCACTATGAAGCTTCTGAATGCGTTTCTCATTTATATGGCCTAAACGACAATGCCAAAGAAAAGTAGGATTTGAGTCGTTAGACTTAAATCGTTTAACACGGATGTCATAGATAGGCATACTCTGGTTCAGAACATAAAGTCCATTCTCTAATGGACCGCTACCATAAAAAATATCATCACGATCAAATGAACAACATTTGTTCTTGATCGAAAAATGAAAACCTTCCATGTCCAAACATGAAATAGAGATGATATTCTTATTTATTGTAGGTACATAATAGCAATTCTTAAGTTCCAAAATCATGCCAGAAGGTAAAGACAACTGATATGTACCTATGGCCAAAGCAGCAACTTTTGCTCCATTAGCAACGCGTAGGTCCACTTGTCCTTTCTCCAAAATTCTACTATTACTTAGGCCTTTCAATTTGTACAAATATGAGCGCCACAGCCAGTATCTAATACCCAACGAGTAGAACCACAAGTGGTAACATTTACCTCTATAACATATATTCCTTTAGAGGAAGTTTCAAAAACCTTCTTTTCTTTCAGATCTTCCAAGTATTTTTCAGGAAAGTTGTTTTTAAGGGTGAAACTCTTTTCTTCCCTTTCGAGAACATTTCTCGAAACTTGATACCAATCAAGGAGGTTTGATCCATCCAATTTATCATTCTTAATGACACATTGAGATGAATTAAAATTGTGAGGGTTTGACATCTCTGTATCAGAAGAATAGCAGAAATTAATATGATATTCATAAAATTAGAGGAATCTCAACAATTAAGAAAACTCATACTATACTCAAAACAAAATTTCCTCATAAGAATATAGTAATCCAAGATCCTTATTTCACTAAAATTCAAGTGAGCTTTGGCTCATCGCCCGAATATTTAGTTATTTAGGTAAGCAACATCCTTGCTAATTATATCTAATATAATTCTTGGTTGTTAGATAACATCTTATGTCATATCCAACATATGTCTCTAAGCCCAAAACCGTTTTGATAGCTTAATCAAGTAAACCAATCTTTTAACTCAAATGGTAACCATTACCATCTGTCTTACTCATGTAATCATGGACACTCTACTTGGTAGACCCATCACACAATGAAACGAGGCTTGACAGTAGACAAGATTGGAAAGACATCAAAAATACTTGATATTTGTTGAGGAATTAATTTTATAAATTAATCTTATATTTAAAATTTATATCCAATATAAATAATACATATCTTATATGTACTTAATTATTCGAAATTAATCTTAATTAATTTTATATTTTATCTAAATTTTATATCTGATATATAAAAATTTAAATGATATACAACTAATACATATCTAATATGTGTAATTATTGTATAATTATTAATTTGTAAATCATTCTTAATCATATTAAAAATGATTTAAAACTAATTATTTTAATCAAATTAAATTTCAATAACACTAATCAAATTAGAATTTCCGTAATGACTTTCATTACCAAATTCCAATCTCTCGGAAATGAAGTTTAATCTTATATATTATATTCATTCTTTAATCAAACATAATATATATATATATAAACGTGATGCTCTAACAAAACATACCCAATATATATTTCAATTAATTAGTTATATGTATCATCATATATGCATAACTATTATGCCCTAAAAGAGACGTAATGAAACAGATCATAAGTCTCTTATATATATGATACAAAAATCAAACAGACAAGTATTGCCGAAATACGTGTTGTTCTAATAACCATATTATATTCATAATAACTCTTATGTGTTTTTGTAATAATACATGCAACGTAAACAATTTTACAACTCTGCATGTATCGATTATTCATTCATCAACCATAATAATCGGATTTAACAAACAAAACAAAACTACTTTGCATATCAAATATGAACAGTAAATTAGGTTTAATTCAAAATTATACATGTATGCTCTGATACCACTGTTAGAATTTGTACCGGTTTATAACAATTTATAAAACTAGTCCCAAATTCCAACAGTGGTATTAGAGCATACATGTATAATTTTGAATCAAATCTATGTCATAAGATTATGAATATACCTGGATAGTTCGCAGCGGAAAGATGAACTAAAATAAACCAAGGTTGTAAAGCACTCCAAACGTCGTGCCTCTACTGGTATCCACACGCACACAAACTGGATCGAACGGGATGCTAGTACCGTAGAGATCAAAATCTCAAAGATGACAAACTACTTTTGTCGGGTTATGGTTGCGGCTACCAAAAAGATGTGTTTGAACGTGATAACATATGACTACATATAGTCATTATCGTTAACCTAGATTAGTAATGGGCCACGAAGCCCAACTAACCTCACGTACATTGTATATATATATATATATGCATATCGTATATTACATATATATCTTTTATATAATAAACACTTTATTATAAATACACAGTCTATAGATACATACATATCTCATATGATATATACTACAACTTAAACCCAATGTTGATCCAGTTTGCTTAGGTGTGTGACCCTGTAGGATCGTATAATATTAGCAATGAACTTCTAAAGTCATTGATTATAAGAGGCTTCTAGCAAAACATTATAATCATCTAATATTATTCGACTATCGAACCTTGACGATAAAACTTAAACTAGAGTAAGTACAAATGATTTCAGGACATTCCCAACAGTTACCATTCTCCCCCACCAATATGGATTCGTCCCCGAATCCCGCAATACCGTCCGTCTGCCAAGGACCTCCGTGCCACCGTCAGCACGGCGATTCCAGCCGATCCCCAGACCGGACTAAACACCGTCAGCCAAGGTTTCCCGTGCCACTGTCGCAACTGCCCGCACACCTCCGACTGACCCTCGAGGTCTCCCTCTAGCCAATATACTCGCATCATAAATACTATTTGCTCACAACTCAGTGCTTCCCCTGTCCGTGGTCGCAACCAACGAATCATGCCGGCTCGCTATCAGGCCAACCGCCTTAAGCTACGGCATCCAGGAAGTCACTCACACACACTCCCCCCACTCTCGGGTCGCAACCCTCGAGACATACCGGCTCACTGCCGAGCCTCGGCTCACAGCTACGGTATCTAGGGAGCCTCACATATCCCGCTCTTGGGTCGTCACCCTCAAGCGCGCTCTCGGATCGTCATCCGAAGCAACATACCACTCCCACTCTCTGGCCACAAAGTCCATCGAGCTATCGGTATCACATGAGTTGGGCCCGCACGGCCTTGAGCAAAACAAATACTGATGCCAACGAGTATCTCCAGGCTAGATCTACCTCAACATTTCCACAAAACTTTCCCTTTTTTAGAAACTTTCTGATTCTGGAAACCTTCCTTTTGTGGAAACTTTCTATTTATGGAAACTTTCCAAAAATAGAAACCCGAGCTATTTCTCTTTTCCCATGACAACAACAGTCAAACGTAAAGAAAAATACTCATCTTATTAATCTCAAAAATGTCATAATCGTTACAATCTCAACGAAATTACATCAGAAAAAACAAAAATACAGCAACCAGAGCCATCAACCTGCATCCCGAGCACCACCTCATCTTGATACTTAGTCGCACAACCAACCACCCCTAAGCGACCAAATATCAAGAGAGATGGGCTGGAATACTTCGTACCCGCTCCAGCCACGGACTACAACTCGGACCCGGCTAGACAAGCTCAAGTCGCGGTCTGCTTCTCAAACCACTTCTTAAACCTTGCCTTCATCCTCGCCTCGGGCTCCCAAGTCTGCTCCTCTACTCCGTCACAGTCCCACAAGACTCTCATCAAAGGAATCTTCTTCTTCCGAAGTTCCTTGACTCTCCTCTCGAGCACCCTCAATGGTCTCGCCTCTAAAGTCATGTTAGGATGAAGATCCTCAGGAATCTTAGCCAACAGCTGATCACCCTCGTGAAGACACTTCCTCAGCATCGACACATGAAATACCTTGTGGAACGCACGCATAACCTCAGGCAACTCCAACCGGTATGCCACTGGTCCCACCCGCTCAACCACTCTGAACGGACCCATGTACCTCGGACTCAACTTAGTCTCCGTCAATGACCTGTTTGGACCCCGCAACATAGCCATCTTGAGGTACACTCTATCACCAACCTGAAACTCAAGATCCTTTCTCCTCTTATCAGCATAGCTCTTCTGCCGATCCTGAGCCTCCTTCATGTTCAGCCTCAAAACCCGAATCTTCTCCGAAGTCTCCTGAACAAAATCTGCACCAAATATGCTCCTCTCCCCCACCTGAGTCCAACATAATGGTGTACAACACGGCCGCCCATACAAGGCCTCATAAGGAGCCATCCCAATACTAGCCTGGTAGCTGTTGTTATAAGCAAACTCCACCAAGCTCAAGTGATCTGCCCAATGACCACCCCAATCCAGCACACACATCCGCAATAAATCCTCCAAAATCTGGATCGTCCTCTCTGACTGACCGTCCGTCTGAGGATGATAGGCTGTACTCATATGCACCTTCGTGCCCATCTCTGCCTGAAATACCTTCCAGAACACCGATGTGAACTTGGAATCTCTATCAGACACAATACTAGCAGGCACACCATGCAGTCTGACTATCTCCCTCACGTACTTCTTGGCCAAAACCGCTGCTCCATCAGTTTTCTTGATGGCCAGAAAATGCGCAGACTTAGTCAAACGGTCCACAATGACCCAAATAGCATCAAACGTCCTCGACACAGGCAAACACACCACGAAGTCCATCGTGATCAAATCCCACTTCCACTCTGGAATAGGCAAACTCTGTAATAAACCACCAGGAACCTGATGCTCCGCCTTCACCAGCTGGCAAGTATCACACTTCACCACCCAGTCGGCTACGTCCTTCTTCATCCCGACCCAGTGATAATACCGCTTGAGGTCACGGTACATCTTGGTCGCCCCTGGATGAATAGAGAACTTGCTCGAATGAGCCTCTCTCAGTATCTCCTGCCTCAAATCCTCACCCTTGGGCACACAGATCCGACCATGCACAAGGATAGTACCATTAGCAGAAACCTGATACTCTGCACCCGCAGCCTTAGAGGCATTCACCAGCCCCTCATCGCTCTCCTGAGCTAACCTCACTCTGCTCAACAAATTCGCTCTATCAGCTGCCTCCAAACCCAAAGGTTCTTGTGAGATAGCACACAAACTCAATGCACTAATCTCACCTACCAACGCCTCCATATCCTGCTCCTGAGCCGAAGCCACCCGCTTCTGACTCAAGGCATCTGCAACCAGGTTAGCTTTACCAAGATGGTAAGCTATGTCCAAATCATAATCCGCTACTAACTCCATCCAACGCCTCTGCCTCAAATTCAGCTCAGGCTGAGTAAAAATGTACTTCAGACTCTTGTGATCTATAAATACCTGTACCTTCCCACCATACAGATAGGATCTCCAAATCTTAAGAGCAAAGATCACTGCTGCCATCTCCAAATCATGAGTAGGATAATTAGCTTCATGCTTCCACAACTGCCGCGAAGCATAGGCTATCACCTTCCTCTGCTGCATAAGTACACAACCCAACCCCACTCTAGAAGCGTTTGTATACACAACATAAGGCTCGTCCTGCTCAGGCAGTGCTAACACCGGCGTGGTAGTCAACATCTGCTTGAGGCTTGCAAAACTTGCCTCACACTCTGGTGACCACACAAATGGGACATCCTTCCCTGTAAGCCTAGTCATCGGCTGAGCCATACTCGCAAAACCCCGAACAAACCTCTTGTAGTAACCTGCTAACCCCAGGAAACTCCGAATCTCAGTGGTACTCTGCGGCCTCGGCCACTCCCTGATGGACTGAATCTTCTCTGGATCCACTGAAACTCCCTCAGCTGAAACAATATGACCCAAGAACCCCATCTCACGCTGCCAGAAACTGCACTTACTCAGCTTAGCAAACAACTTCTGCTCCTGCAGCTTCTCCAACACTGCTCTCAAATGTACTGCATGCTCCTCAGGACTCTTAGAATATACCAGGATGTCGTCGATGAAAATGATGACTGACACGTCCAGAAACTCCTGGAACACGCTGTTCATCAATCTCATAAACGCAGCTGGCGCATTTGTCAACCCAAACGGCATCACCACAAACTCGTAGTGCCCATATCTCGTCCTGAAGGCTGTCTTCCTCACATCTGCCTCATGTATAGGAATCTGATGATATCCTGATGCCAAGTCGATCTTGGAGAACCAAGTAGCACCCCTCAACTGATCCAACAACTCATCAATCCTCGGGAGAGGGTACTTGTTCTTCACAGTAACTCGGTTCAAACCCCGATAGTCAATACACAACCGAAAACTCCCATCCTTCTTCTTAACAAACAGCACCAGAGCTCCCCACGGTGAACAACTAGGACGGATAAAACCCTTACTCAACAAATCCTCCAGCTGCTTCTTCAGCTCTGCCATCTCTGCTGGAGCCATCCTGTAAGGAGCCTTGGATAACGGCATCGTCCCCGGTTCCAGCTCAATAGTAAAAGGATCCGACCGAGATGGTGGTAATCCCTGCAATGACTGGAACACATCCTCAAAGTCCTTCACAACCGGAATACCGCTAACCGTAGACTTCCCCACTGACTCTGGCATAGATATAGTAACTAGATAAGCCTCACGGCCCTTCTCGATCATCTTCCCAGCCTGAACGGCTGAGATCACGAGACTCCCCGAAGTCGGCCTAATGCCCTGAAAAACCAACTTCCCTCCTAGACGCTCAAACTCCACTCTACCCCGATAGCAATCCAAATGCACCTTATACCGATGCAACCAATCCATCCCAAGAATAACATCATACAACTCCACTGGGCTGATAAGCAAATCCGCTGGCCACGACTCTCCTGCGATCTGAATATCAACTCCTCCAGCTCGTCCAATAACCCTCAGGAACTTGCCTCCCGCAACTCTGACAACTCCTGAACGCTCTCCAGAATCCCCTCTGATCCCCGCACTCTCGGCACACTCTGGAGTAATGAAGCTATGAGAAGCTCCAGAATCAAACATAACATGGGACTTAAACCCGCCCACCAACAAGGTCCCTACACAAACCTCATGTGTTAAGAACCTAACACTTGACCACAAGCAAAAACAAATATAATCTGAACTATTGAATTGACTAAGTTCGAATCTCAGAAGTTATACCTGTGATCGCTCCTGCACTAGTGCCACCGGGCTCCTGGGTCGAGTACACCTGTGACGTCGGCTCGATCCAACCCACTGGCTGCACACCGTGCTGCACACCCTGCTGCACCCCTGGCTGAGCTCCAGCCTGCAACACTGCTACTCCCCTCTGCTGCAACTTGGGACAATGAGGCTTGATATGCCCCGTCTCTCTGCAGTAGTAACACACTCGAGTATCTGTCCGCGGCTCCATCACCGCCCGCTGCTCAGTCACTGCCCGCTGCTCACCTCTCTGAGGACAGTTGGTCACCTTGTGGTCCCTGCTACCACACCCAAAGCACCTCGCACCACCGTACCTCGACCTCTGCATATCCTCAAACTTCCGCTTCTGCCCATGCGCAGGCTTGCCGCCCTTGCTAGGAACAGAATGTGGCTGAGACCGCTATGGCTGTACTGAAGGACTGACCACAACAATCTGTGACCTCAAGTCATCCCCTATCCCAGCTGCAACCTCAACCAACTCCGCTCTCGTAGCATAGCTCCTCACTCTGCACCGAGTCCTCAAATCATCCCGCAGAGCCAACAAAAACCTCCGCACCTGAGCCGACTCTGGCTCCCATGCCCTGCCTGCATACCCCAAAAGCCGACTGAACTCTGCATCCAGCTCCCGCACTGTACGGTACCCCTGAGTCAACTCCAAGAACTGTGCCTCCATACGATCAAGAGCTTCCTAAGGAAAATACTTGGAGTTAAACTCCCTCACAAAATCTCCCCAAGACATACCCCGCTGCACCCTCCGTGCTGTCACCGACCTCCACCACACACGTGCATCTCCTGACAAGTAAAACACTGCCAGATCTACCCTATATCGGTCGGGACACCTAAGCGAAAGGAAAATATCCTCCATCCGCTCTCTCCACTCATCCGCTACACTCGGATCGGTACTTCCTGAAAAATACCCTGCTCCCACATGCCGCAGCTGCTCCATCATCCGCACATACTGAGCATCCACTACCTCGGCCCCCGGCTGCACACCTGCCTGCAAACCCGCCACAGGCTGCACCGCTGGAACCTGCCCACCACCCACTGGCGGCACTACTGGATCCTGCCCACCAACCACTGGCGGCACTACTGGATCCTGCCCACCAACCACTGGCAGCACTACTGGATCCTGCCCACCAACCACTAACGGCACAACTGCTGGAAGTCGCTGCAAAACCTGAGCTAGCAAGTCCATCAAGACATCCTCCCTGCCCGGAGCACCCTCAGCTGCAACCCTCACACCTGGGGCAACACCGTGACCGACACCGAGCCCATCCGCCCTGCCGTCACCCAAACCAGCCTGGTCTCCAGACACACTAGGATGAACCTGTGACTCCGCCACCTCCTCACTGGCCATGCTCTGGGTCACACTCACACTGGCCTCAGGAACCTGACCTCATCCCCGACCACGACCACGACCATGCCCACGACCACGACCACGACCGCGACCAACAGCATCCTCACATCTAACCATCTGTATCATCCAAGAACAGAAGGCTAAGCAAACAATAATTCTAATACACAAAAACACAACTTACCGTGGAATCACAAAACAGGCTCGAAGAGGATGTTCTAGGACTTCATGCCACACAAAATCGATCATCTCACACAATCAATCATAGCATGGAATCCTAAACATCAACAGCAAAAACACAATGAACCCTAGACCTAGAACCGTAAGGGCTCTGATACCAAAATGAAACAACCCTTCCCGTTTTTTTTTTTTTTTTAATACCTTAATTTGCTAGTGGTCCCATACCCACTAACATCCTAACAACAATCAATAACCGCGGATAACCAAATAAAACAATTCCCATTAAACGAAAAGAATACTAACAACAATAATCCGATAATCAACAATGAAAAAGCAAGGTTCCAACATCCTACAATGCTCTATCAACTCAATACTAGCAACCTAACAATAGCTAGACCGCAATCAATCAAGCCTCTAGAACATCCTCCTCTTCATCGCCTTTGATTCCACGATCACACTTTTCCTTTACCTGCACACCACAAACAACAATTGAGATGCGTAAGTATTATCATAAATACTTAGTGAGGCCGTCCTCCCATCTACTAGGTTATACACACAAGCATATGAGACCCTCATGTTTAAGCAAAACAAACAACACACAACAAGACATCAAACCAGGAAAAACAGGTCTCGGCTGAGACCAGTGTCGACCGATGCCTCACGGTGTCGATCGATGCTACAAAAAATGGTGTCGACCGATGCTAAACAGTGTCGACCGATGCCCCTCAAAATGGTGTCGACCGATGCTTCCTAGTGTCGATCGATGCCTCTTCTGCAGACACGATCTGCGCGAATCCGAACTTCGAACTCTCCTTCCAAATTGTCTCGAATCCGTCTCAAACTCACCCAATTACCTCGGAAATCACTGGGAATCACAAAAGCAACGAACCCAAGCAACAAAACAACACAAACAGCAAAGAAAACACCCCAAACAAGAGAGATCTCATGCTTAGATCAACCATGGTCAAGCACTCACCTCAAGAACAGAAGATTGGGGTTGAGAAAACGATGGAACAACACCTCCAGGAGCTTCTCCTTCGTTCCCAGCAACAACTATCCCTTCTACAGCCTCAGATCTCTCCAAAATCTCCAAGAACAAGCCCAGAAAATCTCAGAAACGTTTTTCTCTCTTTTCTCTCTTTCTTTTCACTCAACGGCGACCAAAAATAAGACTCTGAAACCCTTAATTTGTCCTTAGACGCTTAAAACCACGATTAGGGATTTTAATTGAACCAATCCAAACCAAACCGCAATTAAAACAAACCCGACCAAACCGGAATCACATGGTGTCGATCGATGCCCCCAAGGGTGTCGATCGACACCCACACCAAAATTACAAAAATTGGTTCGCGGATGTTACAATCTTGTAGGGGTTATAACCCTTGTTGTATCCACCTTGATTCTGGACGTAGTTAATTGCTTCAGACTGCTCACCCTTCCCATCCTGAACTTGAAAAGGGTAATCCTCAGATACGAAATGGACAGTCTGCTGCTGACTTAGCAAGAGGCGGTCAAGCTTGTCATTGACATTCTTAAGGTCCCTCTTGTACTTCTCCTCAGACCCAGCGTCACCTCTAACCGAGCGGTCGTAGTCTTCATTGTAGTTACCGTCAGATTGGGCAAGATTCTCAACCAGTTGCCATCCTTCATCAACGTCTTTGTTCAGGAAATTACCGTTAGAAGCAGTGTCAAGCAGCATGCGGATTTTCGGAAGTACACCATGGTATAGAGTGCTCAGCAGTGACTCGTTGCTGAAACCATGGTGTGGACACTTGCTATGGTAACCCTTGAAACGCTCCCATGCTTCACAGAATGATTCTGAGCTCTTCTGAGTGAAGCTGGAAATCTCATTCCTGAGACGTGCTGTTCTAGAGTTGGAGAAAAACTTGGCCAAGAATGCCTTTTTGCAACCATCCCAGGTGGTGATTGATCCCTTGGGAAGGTTTTTCTCCCATTGATGAGCTTTGTCTCTCAGGGAGAATGGGAAGAGGCGCAACTTGTAACCATCCTCACTCACGCCATTGATCTTGGTAAGACTGCACAGACGGTCGAACTCGTCCAAGTGGTCAAGTGGATCTTCCATAGGCAACCCATGAAACTTGTTTCCTTGGATCATGGAGATTAGACCACTTTTGATTTCGAAGTTATTATTCTGCACGGCGGGAGGGACGATTCCAGCACGCTGAGTATGAGTGTTTGGTGCATCCCTAGCACCAATGTTTCGCGGTCTCGGATTTGGTCCGTTCGGTTGTTCCATAGTGACGAGTGTGGGATGATCAGTGAGTTGACAAGCTTGTCGTGGTCTTTGAAACCGATTGATTTCGTCGATAGCAGGAAGGAGGTTCTGATGTCCTCTTGATCGGGTGTGCATGCAACGTTGCAATCAACAGGTTCCTGAGATGCAAAACTAACAAGCAGACAACCAAAACAAGTCAGTACTCAGAAAAATAAGTGTAACAGAACTCAATCTTGCAAAACTTGAAATCTTAAATGTAGCAAAACGAATCCCAAATGGCAACGGCGCCAAATTGATACTAGGTTTTTTGTGTCTCCTAGTAAGTTTCAGTTAACTTTATGCGTTGTAGTACTTAAGGTGTCAATCCAAATGGGATGTTGCTAACAATCAAGATGCAATCAAGCAATCACAAGTCAAGCCAATTCAAGAAGAGTGTTTGTCTAACAATCCTAGAATGGTCAAAATGCAAAACGGAAATGAGTTACAGAACTAGAAACGAGAATGCATGACAAGAAGCGGAAATGAATAAAAATATAAACGAGTCTAAGCATGAACTAAATAGGCGAGAAACGAAACAGTCTCGGAAATTTAATAAAAATCAGAAATATAAAAGTCCTAAGGATGGGAGTAATTGATGTCGGTGGAGTATCCTAGTCTACATAGTGTTTAACATGCCACAAGCAATCTATCCCTAAACAATGAACATCACGACTTAGCTAATCCAATCTCTTGACAGAAGCTACTCAGACTCAACCACTTCCAAACCTAGCTCTCGCTAGAGAAACATGATCAAGCATGGCATGACAAACAAGTTCATTCACGTCAACAAACATCCTAGACAGCTAATCTCTTAGGCTAGGAACGTAAGTCTCTGGCAATAGTTGGTCAGACATTTCATCAAACACCTTTTGTGTGTGGAAATGTCTCAAACCTAGTCCCAATTGATCAGAGAAAAACTAGTATTTCTTACTCTAGTCCAGAAGGGAATCATACAATCAACGCTTAAACACTCTACATCCTAGGATCCTCCACCTAATCTATCCCATCCTCAAGAACTAACGCACTACTCAGATCCGAAAATCATCATCAACAATACAAACTCAGAAAACATTGAAACAAGCATTCTTATATAGGTAAAAATGAGAAGAACAACTTTGTAGAAGAAATTCAATGCAAAAACTCAATAAAATCAAAGCTATGTGGATTACAAGGTCGGAATACGTTTTTGGTGGCTAGGTCAACCTTAGAAAACAAAACAAGATAGAAACTAAGATGTCCTCAGCCAAGACTTAACAAAATGAATTTATAGAAAAAAACATGTAAATCTCTAAAACTTAAAACGACAAGGTGAAGCGTCGATTTGGGAATCTCCTGAAGCACGTAAGACGGAACGTATTCCTGACATGTGCGGTCGAGTCGCGTGTCGTCTCTCCCTAGAGTGAGGTCGAGTGGAGTGAGTAGGAGTGGCTCCAGTGGTGTGAGTGAAAAATGGCTCGAGCATGGTCGGTGAAAGTGGCTCGAGCTGGGTGTATACGCATCCACTAAAACAATGATAACTCTTGAACCAAACCTCCGATTGGCTTGAAATAAACAGCATTGGAAAGATGACTCAATTTTCTACAACTTTGATGAAGACGTCAAAAGATGAATCCCTAGTCTGGTGGCTCGAGTGATGGCTCGATTGTGGAAGTGAGGAGTAGCTCGATTGTGGAAGTGAGGAGTAGCTCGATTGTGGAAGTGAGGAGGGCTCGATTGTGGAAGTGAGGAGTAGCTCGATTGTGGAAGTGAGGAGGGCTCGATTGTGGAAGTGAGGAGTAGCTCGATTGCGGAAGTGAGGATGACTCGGTTGCGGAGGTTGGGCGTGGCTCGGTTGCGGAGGTTGAGCGTGGCTCGTTTACGGAGGTTGAGCATGGCTCGATCCTCTGCGCTTCCAACGTCTCCTAGACACCTTAAAAACTCTGAAATACGTAATAAATGCAAGGATGATGCAGAAACTTCCTAAACATGCAAAATGTACGAAAGTGGTTCTAAAATGATGCAAAACGACTAGTTGTCCTAGCTAAATGCATGACAAATACAAGCTAAGGAGATGCAAAATATAGACATATCACTTGCACACATGGTCAAATCTCATTGCCTTGCTCTGCTTGCGGGTAAGCACTATCATCACATCATCAACAATCGATCATGGCTAGGAAAAATAATGGAACATATGAGAAGAGAAATTAAGTGCATACATAGTATAACCCAAACAATAATGTTGTGAAATTAAATTAGATGTTAATTATATTTTAAGAAAATAATTAAGACTAAATTGTGTAAGAAAATAAAAACTGGATTTGGAAGAATCACATGGCTTTGGAAACCCATATCATGAGATATATATCACCTAGACGTTCAAATCTTCCTCGTCTCTAAACCCTACCATCGCAAAATCTTTCTCATCAGAAGTCATAACCTATAAATATAATAAAGGACTATGGAAATGGTTATCGGAAAGAAAATTAATAAATACATACAAATACAGTTGTAACGTTAATGAACAAATTTAAATTAATAGTATTCGAAACAGTTAATATTTGTTTAAACTCACTTTCATGGGTAATACATACAAACACACTTGTATAAAATATAGCATGGGTAATAAGTAACATAAATACTGTGACTAAGGTATAAAATCTAAATTATGAATTATGAATTATGAATTATGAATTATGAATTATGAATTATGATCTAAATTTTTTATATTAAAAAACAAATTACAATATTGATATACAAAATAGGCATTCGAAACAACATTTACCAACATTTGCAAGTGAGAATATGTTATGTTCCTAAGGCCTTCTTCATCTAACTCTTTCTAATGAATAACCACATTTCACATGTTCACTTCTATATATGCTCTAAAATTTCGATTCAACTTATTTATTTCAAAACCTACAAATATCACATGAAGGAAAAAGTTAAATATTACAAAATTTAGAAAATTATGTGAGAGGTAGAATATGATGTTTGATGAAGATTTTTTCTAGCTATTCATAGATAAATTTGTAGTAATATGAGAGGTTTTTCAGTTTTTTTTTTGGTCAAACATCATGGGAGTTATGGTTACATTTCAAAGAACAAATATACCATAGGTTTTGGCTGTGTTTTTTTTTTTTGTAAAATACAAATTGTATTGCAATTAATACATTAAAGTATATTCATATGATGAAAGATTTGTTTTATAATTTTTTCAAACATCATGGGAGTTATATTTAAAATAATTAATATGTAATAAATTATGTTAATGATTACTATTAAAGAAAAATAAAATATTTGTATCTTGAAATTATTTTAGAACAAATTGATTTGATCTTTTGGCACAAAAACTGTGAAACAAATATTATAATTTTTTTTGTCAACAAATAATTATTATAATATTATAATATTTTTATAGCTTAAAATTAGTAAAGAATTTAATAACCATCACATTCTATTTTTCCAAAATTATGATATTAATATATAAATCTTTAATTATCGGAAATTTATTTTATCCAAAATTATAATATTAATATTTAATTCTTTTTTATTTGCAAAATTACATTTTTTTGGTAATTATATAAAATATTGATAAATGATATCTACATATAATTACTAAAAAGAACATTGCATAAATGTCAATATATTTTTTAGCACAGAAATATCATTTAAATTTAATGAATATAAAAAATATTGTATATAATTTTGAGGAAAATGAATTAAAATAATTTAATATTTGGGAAGTGAGGACAAATGTTAAAAATATAGTAATATAAACGGCCAAATGTCATCGTATTATGCAAAGTTAAAAGAAAATCTTCTCATATTATATAAGATGGTCCCGTATCTATTATCTATGCTTTGTTTCCTTTTATTTATTTTTGGTTGGTGAAATAAGACGTTACTAATAAATAGTCTTTTGCGTCAAAATTCATTGATGGAAAAACAAAGTGGAGATAAGAATGTCGGAGAAGAATGAGCAATCTCTGGATCCAATTCCGGTGGACGTGTTGTTCGAGATCCTCATGAGGTTGCCTGCGAAAGATGTAGCCAGGTTCCTTTGCGTATCGAAGTTTTGGGCAACAATCATCGGCGGTCGGGAATTCATCAGATCCTACTCGCTTCAGACTTCCCAACAGCCTCGCCTCCTCTTCGCTTTCAATAACGAAATAAAAGGTTATCAAGAAAATTGGTACTTCTTTTCCAAATCAACTCATGTTTCTACTCCACTGAGCTCGTGTGAGCGTGAGCCCGTGAATGGCCGGTTTAGTCAAGGGCATGGTGGTGCTAGCCTAGTAAATAAAGTTGCTGTTGTGGAGGAGGAACCACCAGAGTTTCTATCAAGTACGGTGTGTCACTTGAAGAAACTACGGTACAACAAGCCTAGTTATGTTCATGGGTTGATCTGTTTTTTATATGGTGAAGAACAAGTCGTAACTAACCCCGTCACAGGCAAGTCCATAACCTTACCCACTCTCAAATCCACTGAAATGATCGTCAGATCTTTTTTAGGATATGATCCAATCGATGCCCAATACAAAGTGTTGTGCTTGACCAATGTTACTCGGTTTTGTGAACATCAAGTCCTCACATTGGGAGGAGCTCAAAACTGGAGAATGGTCCAGTACTGTTGCATTCCTCCTCACTATCCTGGATATGATTCTGTGTGCATAGACGGCATCTTATATTACAGTGCTTCCTCTAGTTGTACCATGAAGGAGCCATTCTTGGTGGGGTTTGATTTGAGGTCTGAAAGTTTGGAAGTTGCTTCCCTTATTCCTGAGGGTCTTGGATCATTGAACGAAACTAATTTGATAAACTACCGTGGGAAAGTGGCTCTTGTCACTCAATCTAATGGAATCGTCTACCATTTCTATTTGTGGGTTTTACAGGATGCCAAGAAACAAGAGTGGTCCAAAGAACACCTATCTTTTCATACAGGTGTTACTAGGAATCTCCATCGCCGCCGCTTGGAAATCTTGGGCGTTTCTGATATGGGAGAGATTGTATTTGCACCCATCAGGTTTGAAGAGTTGGTTGTTTATTTTCTGGATCACAAAACCAACCGGATTAGAAGAGTTGTCCTTGAAGGAAACCCCAAGCATAAGTTTAGAGATTTTAATCAAGTATTTACTTTCTTGCATAACGTAGAGAGTGTTCTGTTTCTTTAAAGAGAGAGAGAGAGAGAGAGAGAGAGAGAGAGAGATTCTGTGTTTGCTGAAAGTTGCTTGTGGTTCTTTTCTTGTTTTTTTTTTTTCCAACTGAAAGAACAATTTAAACTTGAAAGATTTCTTGTTCTATTCTCTGCTTTGACTTTTTGATTCAAAAACAAAAAGACTTTCTTGTATTCGATTGCTTGCAGCTCTGTTTCACTTGTACTAACAAATCACATCATTGTAGTCTGCAGGATATAATTGTAATGATAAGCTTCGGATATAAAACGACATAACAATATTGCTGAATTGAATAAAAATCTAACCCTTCTCTCCCAGACAGAAACGCTCCCATGCATGCATACTTGGCTTCAGCAAACTCCTCACCAATGCTTCCCTTTCTGACCTATCAATACTCCGGTCCCAAAGAACCAACTTGTCCTCAAGTTGCAGGCCATCTGCTAGTCCTAATCGTCCGTGTTGTACAAATTCATCCTTTGATATTGATGTTCTGTCTCTCGTGATCAAATGAATGATCAACAATTCTCTATAGACCTGCAGCCACAACAATTTCATGCTCACAAAGTATGTGATCACCAAAGAGTGTATAAGAGCAACCCACTTGTAATCTTCTTCGGCTTCACTTAACATATCATTGTTTCATTATTTTGTTTCCCCTCTGTTGTTACTCCTTGCTGTTTGCCCACTTTGGTCATTTCCACGAGGCACATCCTGAGAGTTTTGATCAGCTCCAACATTTCACAGGTCATACAAAATCAACAATCGTTAAATTTCCCTATTGGTTGATAGATAGGTTAAATGGTTAACATGAGATACAGGTTGTGGAAATATGCAGGGATCCTTGTTCCTTCCTCACGATAACTCCAAAACAACGTTTGTTACGTTCGTGGAGAATGGTTGTTCCCGCTATGAGATGGCTTCTCCGTATTCATTCCAAGGAGAACAACAACAACAACAACAATGGTGACCAGAACAAGGAGGAGAAGAAGAAGAAGAAGAAGATATGAGTGGACAAGTACACAAGATTCTCTCAAGAGTGTGTAAAGGCGACGTCTTTATCATTCCGGTAGGGCATCCAGTCACTTTAGTCTCACACGATGAGAACTTTTTCTCGATAGGGTTTGTTATCCATGGATCCAACTGCACAAGAACGTTCCTTGCAGGTAAAGAAAGGGTTTGTAATTGTTTTTCTTTTCTAAAATATATCTTTTCGTGAGTCTCTCTCTGGAAAGGTAACTTGAGTGGTGGTTTGTGTTTTAGGACAAGAGAATGTGTTGAGCAACCTCGACATGGTAGCGACGAGAGTGACGTTTGGTATGGGAAGTAACGTGGCGGAGAAACTATTCACGAGCCAAAACTATTCCTACTTTGCGCCTACGACTCGTAGCCATCAACAAACTCAAGAGAAACGCGAGGTCGCGAGCCATCGTTCCAATCAATCTTTAGCTTCGCCGGTTTTTGAGAACGCGTTTACAAGTCGCTACGAGTGATAAGGTTTGGTATATGTGTCTGGCGATGTAATTAAAAAAAAAAACGGTGACGCTATGTAAGTTCTGTCTACCGAGGTTTCCTTAAGAGTTGTAAATTGCTCCGAACGGCTCTGTTTGATAAATAATATAACCTGAAGGTTTGGTTTTTTTTTTCACACTGGGAAGATTTTAACCTGATGGTTTGGTTATGGTGTGGATCTTTTCAAAAACCAAGTGAAAAAAGAGAAGATTAAATTCATCAAATCAATCCAATTTTTATCACAATTCATTAAAAGAAAAAAAACAATCTGAGTAAAAATAATATTTAAAAAAAAAAAGATGAAAAAGATGATCTTCATGAAGAGTATTTGGTGGTAGACACGACTTTAAATTCGACTTCTACATTCAAAGAGCCTTCTTTGTCCAAATAGGCCTCCCGAAGTTTATCCAAAGACACAAATTTAGGCCATCCATATCCAGTTATTGTTTTCTGGTACCAACTGTTAACTGCAGTGAAACAGTAATATAATCTCTAATGAATATTATACATGACAATATCTAATCTCATCAAGTTGTAAATTACTAGAAACAAAACGCTACGACTTACTCTTATTTTCCACGTGATTACATCCAAATGGGTCGAGAATTCGCATATCCGCTTGCACGTAAATCATCTCACCTTTCTATATCGTCTCATTATCAGCGTTCAGATAGAGAGATAAGGATTTGCAATCTGTTAAATCCTTGGGATACAAGCTTACCACCCTACCCAAAAAAAAACATTATAAATAGTTAACACGTACTAGTAACAAGTTGTTAACAAAGTGTTATATAGAACTATGAACAGAATACTCACCAATTCCTTCTTCCGATTGAAAACTTGTTTGATTGGTAAGTTGTCTCTTTTAACTTAGAGAATTTGTTGAGCGTCCAAGAGAACTTGGGATTCGAGGGTTGCTTATCAAACGAGACAACTTCCCAATTGGCAAGTGGAACCAACACATCAACACCAAACTCGCATTGATCTCCCTCGAAGACATATCCCTTTTCCGGATCATTGAATGTATCAATCGGAAGCACTTGCGAAAATCCCCATACCGGTCTTATTGCATTGAACTGCTTCCCTTCAGCATCTGGATATATATTCCATCAATGATTACTACACACACATATAGAGAGAGAATGGGCTATGGCGAGCAGGCGAGGTACTAACCTTGAATAGTAAAGTATTTATTTTTTTTCCTGTTGTAGATGAAAAAGGTGAGATATGCCAAAACCGTGGACGCGGTAAGGCTTGTTGTATCTAACTCAACAAACATTGAGATAAATCCACTTCCCTTGTCCGCTTTGTTACCTTTTGTGTATAAAACCAATCTCCTGATTATTTTTTTCAGATGAATAAATTACTAATTAGTTATACGTTTTCATAATTATTTTAGCATGAAAAAATAATTAGGGGACTTTGATGATTACCAGTTGTATTTGCCAGAAGAGAAAGAACGGGATTTGTATCCTTCATCGGGGAAGAGAGTATTGAGTTGAGAGAGGCTTTGGATCTTCATGGAATAAGTAGAAGGAGGACGATCTTCAAACTTGCTCGTAATTGTAGAACTTGCTACCACGCATGACTTATCATCATCTGCTTTCCACATTCTGTTGCACCTTGTAAGAGAAATTGAGAGAGAGAGAGAGAGAGACCCAAACAAGATTATAACAAGAAGGCGAACATATGATCAATTGTTTTCAGATATATATAAAGCGTAAGAGAGTCTTTTTAGTTTCCTAGTGAGATATGGTTTTGGATTTGAACCCTAGAGGGATATTTTTTATTTTTGATAACGCTTTTTTTTTTTTTTTTTTTTAAAAAAAGGGGGGGATATTGTTGATAAGTCTCTCATCTACCAAAATAAATAACAAGTTTTTTACTATTAATTATGAGAGTCATAAAAAGATAAGAAAACAAAAAAAAAGGTCTCTCATTTCTCTATATACTAGGTGCTTTTCCACGCAACGCGTGGGTTGTAGTGTAGTTGATACTTTCTTGAAAGAATATAACTATGAATAGATTAAAAAGGCAAAAAATATAAAAAAAATATATATATTTTTTTGTATAAATAAAATAAAATTGAATACAATGTTAAATATATATAATACTTTCTACATTAAAATATAGAATCAAACTCTTACAAGTTAAAACACATATGAGATATAACAACATTTGATATTGGTAGGAGAGGAAGAGAGAATGTTTACTATAAGATGGTAATCCAAATTAGATAATGGAGATGAATCTTTAAAAAATAGAACAATGTAATATATATATATATATATATATAATACTTTCTAAATTAAAATATAGAATCAAACTCTTACAATACATATGAGATATAACAACATTTGATATTGGTGGGAGAGGAAGAGAGAATGATTACCTATAAGATAATAATCCGACGACAAAAAAAAAGATAATAATCCAAATTAGATAAAGGAGATAAATCTTTTAAAATAAGAACAATGTAAAATATATATCATGTAGTCTCTAAAATTAAAATTTAGCATTAACAATTTACAATGATATTTCATTTTTTTTACAACCCATACAACAAAAATAAGAAATCAAAAATAACAAAAAAAAACAAAAAATGATTTGAGGTATTGTAGAAGAGAATGAGAGAATGTGAAAATGAAATAGTAAAAGAATGTCAATATGAGAGAATGATAGATTGAGAGAATGCTTATTTATATGATAAGAAATTATGGAAGTTACATTTAGAACTATGGAGTTACAATAGTAATTTATTGTGTTTGAATAAAATTGATAGAATATGATTAATGCATAATTTATTTTATTTTCAGTTATAATTTTATTTTAATGTGTGAGTTAAATGTATTGTGTTTATTGGATCTTAAATATTGTTTAAAGCAATTAGAAAGCAAAAAAAAAAAAAAAAAATTAGAAAACATTAAATGAAAATCAACCAATAAAGAGAGACCAAAACCTTACTTTTATATATATGATATATTGCTTTAAACTTTGAAATGAGAAATATATTATAAATAATAATTTTACATGAGAAATATATTAATTTAGCCAACCAAAATATGAATATAAGTTTAGCCAACCAAAATAAATAAAAAATATTAAAATTTAACCAAAAATAATTTCTCTTGAAAGATAATAAGTTAGTAGGAGGAATGAATTAATATACAATTATTGGATAGGAGTTACATTTGAGTTAAATGGAGTTACATGTCTTTAATTATAAATAAATATTTTAATTTTTTATAATCTAAAATAAAAGGAATACCAAGTGGCTGAATCAGAATTCACATGATTTGGTTGTTTGTTGATATAAACTCAACACTTACACATAATATTTCAAAATAAAAAATATTACTTTTTAAGTGACAAACTAAATTAGTTTTCTTATAAAGTTATATGAATTCTCGAATCTCAATAATTTTTAAAATCCCAAGGATAGCTTATACTTTTTTGGTTTTCATTCATCAATTTAATTTATAGTGCTAGATTTCATACTAATAGTTTCATCTTTAGAGAATTTAGTGAAATGATATTTTTAAAATTATATTTTATTTTTATATTTAATTTCCAGTTGAATATGTTTTGTTTTTTGGATCATTTTTTATTTTGATTAAAGACACACAAAAAAAAATCAATTGTTTAATTATGTTCTTTTTGTTTTCAAAAACCTCAAATCATAAATTAAAAAATATATATATATTATATTGATCTCTGCAGATTTATCAATTGGATCACAAAACAAAATAGTCTTTATAAATGGATAAATGGATAATTATATTGATCTTTAAATATTATTAAAAATGATACATGAATATGTGAGATAACCAGAGACATAATAGATAATTACATATGGATCATTTCAACTTTATGATCTTATTGTGTGGTGAATATTGTAAGGAAGTATGAAAATAATGACTTATAAGATGTTAATATAAAATAGAAAATGGAGATAAACATTTTAAAAGATTAAAATAACTATATAAGATATACATATCATACAAACTCTAAAACTAAGCTTTTACAATGATATTTGATTTGATTTTTTATAACCCATACAACAACAATAACAAAAAAAATACAAAACAAAACAAAACAAAACAAAACAAAACAAAAAAGAGATTTGAGAGTAGTGGAAGAAGATGAGAGAATGAAAGAGTGATAGACTAAGAGAACAAGATAATGAGTATTTATAGGAAGAGAAATGATGAAAAATTACATTTAGAAAAATGAGAGTTACAATTCTAACTTATTGTTTTGTTTTAATACAATTGATTAATTCAACTTAGTAGAGATATAAATTTAATGCATAATTTATAGGGAGAAGCTATAAAGATTTCAGTTTTATATTATGTGAGTTAAATGTGAAAATTAATTGTTTTTAACTTTGTGTTTTAATATAATTTTTTTTTTTTTGAAATTGCATTGCCAAGTGGACCAATAAGGATAGACTGAAACTCTACTTTTATATATATGATTTTTTAAGATTCTCATAATCATTTAATAATATTTAATGAGAATTTAGCCACAAATGCCATTTTTAAAACAAAAGTTGTTAGAAATGCCAGTTTTTATTTTTCTTATGATAAGTGCCACTTTTCATCTTTGTGGCATAAATAAAAAGATAAATTTACCCTTGTAAGAAAAAAGGAGAAATAAGCTAGTGATTAATTGTTTGGTATGAGATATTACAGTTTATACGGTGGACAACATTAACTATGGACATGTTTTCTCATATATATTTTTAGTCCACAATTTGATGTCCTGTATTTTTAGTCCACAATTTGGCCTTTATTGTTGTCCTTTGTTGTTGGCCTGTATTTATAGTCCATGAATCGTGAGACCAAACATTGACTATGGTCAACTCAAGATACGAAGGACATAATAGTGGTGGACAAAAACTTTGGCTGATAGATGTGGTCCTTTGGATTTATAGACCTGCAGTGTAGACACATTTTTTGTTAGCGATGGACAAAAAACGCATGATCAAACGGATATGATCCAACTCAAGAGAACAAAGGACATGATAGTGGTGGACAAAAACCTGGTAGACTAGACATGGTCCATCGGACAGCGGATCCTGCAGTGTGGACAAATTTGATAGTGGTGGACAAAAACGTGGTTGGCTGGATTTGGTCCACCAGACACGGGATCTGCAGACCTGTAGTGTGGACAAGATCTATTGTTATCATGACCAAACAGATATAGTCTACTCAAGAGAACAAAATACATAATAGGGATAGACAAAAACCTGGGCGGCTAGATCTGGTCCACCGGATCTGGGCAGCTGGATTTGGTCCACCGGATCTGCCGACCTACGATTTTGCTTGCCTATTATTAGATAGAAGAACTCTGGAACTAGACCTAGCGGTTTTGACTGTTATGGAGGAAGGAAGCGGACAAGACGAAGGTTTCAACTCAGGAACTCGTCTCAGATGTTTCGCCAGCCATGACGGACGGAGGTGGAGCAGTCGGAGGATTCAAACGTAGTAGAATTGACTGCATGACTGCAGGAGAACTCAGAGAAATAGGAGATTCAGATGACAATTTAATATTGAAGAAGAAGAAGATGAAAAGTTGGTAAAAAGAGAAAAAATCGAGAGTTATGAGGAGAGAGACTTTGTTCTAGATACAAAGAAAAAAAAAATTTGAATAAAAAAAAATGAGATAAGGGGTATAATGGTTATTTGATAATAGCTATGTGGCAGGCGGGAAAAGAGTGAAGAGAAAATGGCATTGGTGACAATGTTTATCACTGTACATGGCAGATCTGATAATTTTCCCATATTTAGGCCTTGAATGGAGAAAGCATGTAATGCAGAGCAGATCAAGTGGTTCAAGCAGATCAAGCAGAATAAAAGTAGATAAAAAATTTAGCAGTTCAAATGCAGATCAAAGGTGAACAGCATCAAAAAAGCTGTAGACCAGATCTGCACATATTTCTCCTGCATTTACCACAAAAAGACAAAAAAATATGAACTGCACACAGTTCATCTGCATTAATTTTTAAAAACAAAATTTTTTTTGAATGGTAACTTAGTGATAGGAGGACTACATTAAAGAGTGATCTGCTATTTTTCTGTCCTCCCATTCAAAGCCTTAATTTTTATTACATGTTCACTGCATCTCCACCCTTTTACCCTTACCTCTGTTGGGCTCATGGGCTGCAAACCAATGTTAATTTTGGTTTTGACTCTCCATTATTGACGTTATTAATATTCATTTCCCTTTATGAACAAAACAATGGAGAACTTCGTTTTTTTCAGTTCATGTAGTTTTTCCAAATCACTATTCACTAATAGTGTACTCATCACAACATACATTGTCGTATCCAATAATGTAGAAGTCATTACTCGAGCAAAAACCATCGATCTAGTAAAATATTGAATTGCATATTGGAACAATACTCTTTTTATTGGTGTTTAATTGATAGTTTCGAAATTGTCTTTTTATGTCTCTCCTTAAAAAATGTAACTTGTGTGTTTGTTAGGTTTTAGGGCAAGAGAATATGCTGAGCAACCTCGACACATTTGCGACAAGGGTGACGTTTTGGCTCGGATTCACGAGCCAAATCTATTGCAACTTTGCGCCTAATCAAAAAATTTCAAAAAAGAAAACAAGAACCAAACTAAACTGAAACATGAACAAAGTAACCGAATGCACAGCTCACCTAAAGACATCTTTTTGATGAGTTAAAAAAGAACAAAAAATAACCAAATCAAAAGCTAAATAAAATAATCGACAGAGTACATCATTATCTCTTCTAAGCAATTAATTAAGAAGGGAAAAAAACATAAAATCTGAATATACATAGTCATAAAAAAACAAAAAACAAAAAGGACAGCAACGTTCAGTAACTAAATATTGCAAACTAATGGTGACGTAGATCTTCATGGAGAAGACGTGGTAGTCGAAACAACTGCAAATTCGATATCTACTTGCAAAGAGTCTTCTTTGTCCAAATAAGCCTCCCGAAGTTTATCTAAATATATAAAGTGATACCAACCCCAACCTTGAGTTCGAGTGTCGTAATTGTATCTGTTGTCAACTGCAAAAAAAAAAAAAAAAGAAAAAAAAAAAAACAGAAAGCAATCTCTAATGAAATATCTTAGTATTTAGCTAGATCTCATCAAGTGGTATTTAGGTAAAAGAATTTTACCCATTACTGTCTCGTGCTTCTGTCCATATGGGTCAAGAAGTCGAAGAACCCCTCGTATGTGAATCTGCTCACCTGCCTTCATTGTTTCACCATCAGCCAGAAACACAAACATGGACAAAGATTTGGAATATGTTGTAGTGTAGCCCTTGGGATACAACTTTATAACCCTACAAAAACATTATAATGGTTAGCACACAAATACACATAATGAACTTGATATTGATATTACTCACCCATTCTTTCCTCCCATAATGAACTTGTCTGATACGTAGCAATGATCTTTCAACTTAGAGAATTTCTTGACCGTCCAAGAAAACTTTGTCTTAGATGGTGTATTAGGGAAAGAGACAACTTCCCAATTGACAAGTGGAACCATCACATCAACACCAAACTCACATTGATCTCCCTCGAACACATATCCGTTTTTAGGATCATTGAACGTATCAAGCGGAAGCACTCGCGGAAATCCCCACACCGGTCTTATTGCATTGAAGTGCTTCCCTTCAACATCTGAATGATACATATATATAATTCATTACTAAACACACACATAAATATATATATATATATATATATATATATATAACAGGCTATATATGAAAGTACAAACCTTGAATAGTAAAATATTTATTTTCTTTCTTATTGTAGACGAAGAAGGTGAGATATGCCAAAACCGTAGACGCGGTAAGGCTTGAGGTATCTAACTCAACATACATTATCCCTCCCCGCTGTCCTTCTTGTTTCCTGTTGGGTATATAACCAGTCTCCTAAATCAACACAAGAAATAAACATTATAGTAGCTTAGAAAGAAAAAAATTAGTATATCCAAATTAGGGTTTAGGGTTTTGTAATTAATTATACCAGTTGTATTTGCCTGAAGAGAAAGTAAGGGATTTGTATTCGGATTCAGGGAAGAGTTCCTTGAGTTGGGAGAGGCTTTGGATCTGCATGGTATAGGTCCAAGGAGGACGATCTACTAACTTGTTCTTCATTGTAGAATCTGTTACTAGGCTTGAATTTTCTGTTTTCACCATTCTGACTTTGCTACTTCAAAGATCGAGAAACAAGAGAGTAGCGAGACTTCTAATCACGATTATATAACCTTATTATATAAAGTTGGGTTTTCAAAGTTAGCCATTAACAGGATCATGACACGTGTCAAGTATACGATAAGATATTGACATGTGTCAAAAAAATATTATTTTTTAAAACAGTTAATTAAGATAATAACATTAAAAATATTATTTTTCAAAACAGCTAATTAAGAATAACATTAAATCTACATTAAAAAAAAATTCCTAAATCAAAAAGAAAAATTGACAAAACTAATATATTTTTCATTGTATGCTAATTATATTATATGTGTTTTCTCAATTAGATTTTGACATGTATAAAAAAAATTTCATTAAGCATGTATATTATTATTAATCAAGAAATAGTGAATAACAAATTTTTAAAAAAATAATAATATAAGTTATGTAAAAAGAATTATTATTTTTGAAACGTAATAGGAATAGCTAATTAAAAAAATAACATTATATCTACATAAAATTTACATATTTATATCAAAATCTTTTATCTTTGATTTTTTTTTCTGATATAATTTTGCCGATCTATTGTGGGTCTTTTATTCGTGCGGATTTTTGAATGGAAGCTATCAGATGCAATGAAATGGAATCAAAGTATCTAAAGCCCGCTAAATTAATTGAGGATGGAGACACTGATGGAGGTTCCAAAAGTGATTCTACAGTTAGTAGCGTTATAAATTTCAAAGATTAGTCGGTAGTTGATGTATTTAGTCAAAATCTAGAGTTTTCTCATCTAGATAATGTCAATGAATCCGGTACTGAAACAAGAGCTGCTTGATTGAGTAATTGAAAAGCGATTTTAAACTTTCGGAAGTTGGCACGGTAAACCGTTTTAAAATTAGATTCAAACTTGATTTATGTGGTATTTCTATAGAATTTGGTTCGTAAACCGTTTAAATCCATGTATATAGAGAAATATATGAGAACTTTCGATTCGGGTAGAAATAAGTTGAGAACTTACGACTCGAGAATATTTGAGATATGGTCATATTTCTAAGTAGTTTTGGTACAATGCTATATTTCTAAGGAGTAAATAAGGCATCTATCTATCCTTAACGTGATTATGACATATATCATGTTTTGGATTGTTTATAAAGTTTCTATTTTGTATATGTGAATTATCTAAGTTTTATATATACCATCATGATTATAATATTCAATTTTTTTTATGTTATATTTATTTTTGTAATAGAGTATATAATTTCCTTTAGTTGTTCATCCAAAATATCTTTGGAGTAAAAAAAAAATCACGGTTAAAGAAATTATGTAACAAGACAATTTTAGTAATTATAAGAACTATAATTATGCCAAACAACATAAAATTTGTTATAATTTGTTTAAAAGATATTTTATAGGTGGTGATAAATAGCATACTTTAACAATAAAATAATTTAGGATTTAATAGCATATATTTAATGGTGAAACATACAGTAACATTGTATGTGGTTATTAAACTACAGTAAAACCTCTATAAATTAATACTCGATAAATTAATAATCTCTATAAATTAATAAATTTCTCCGGTTCCAAGTTGGGACTAGTGTAATTTTGGACACTATTTGATAATATAATAAAATAAAATTTTGTTTGAAATTTCTTTGTAAATATATAGTCCCATCAATACTATAAATTAATAATTATATAAAACTATCTAAATATATATATATATATCTACACATTAATTTTTATTAGAGTTCATTTTAAATATTTTTACTATATAAAAAACTTTGAATACTATCTTCAAAACATGATAATTGTTATTTTCATTGTAATTGATTTTATAAAAATATTAGTTATAAAGATTAAATCTTTTTTTTAATATTTTTTTTTATCAAATTTGGAAAGTCTCTCTATAAATTAATAATTATTAATTTATCGATAAATTAAAACCTCTATAAATTAATACAATTTCATGGTCCCAACTTTATTAATTTATAGAGGTTTTACTGTATATGTTGCTTTGATGAATTCTCTGCATGTAAAATATTTTGTAATAAGTTGTGATACGTTTTTTAAATCTGACAATAATAATATCTGTAATGATGAGTATTTGGCAAACGTTTAGTGGGATATAATTTAGCTTTAGATTATTGTAATAATTGTTATAATATATTAAGAATATAAAATATAAATAAGTGTATGAAGGTAAATACAAATAAAAAATTTCTCTAACTAAACAATTATTTTTATATTTACTTCAAGAAATAAAGTTTATTTTTATATTTTTAAAAAATTGTTTAGGGTTTAAAATTTATTCTGTTCAATAGTTTTAATAGCCGCACATCGTGCGGGCCTAGTAAACTATAAAGGTTGGCAAAAAGAGTCTTTCGCTTCCTAGTGTGAATGGGTTTTGGGTTAAGATAACGGGCCTCAAGGCCCATCTCATTCAGAACTCCTTTTTAAGCTGATATGACTAAAATACCCCTGATGATCACGTGAATTAACCAAATCATCCCTCTTCTTCTTCTTCTTCTCCGTAAGAGAGAGAAGGCTTGTTCTCCAAGACGCTTTTACTTTTTTTATAAATCTCTCTAACAACGCCGGAGAAAAAAAAAAGCAAATCGGAATCGGAGTCTGAGACGAAACAGATCTGTAGCAGAATACAATAATGGAGTGTGTATTCGGTCTTGTTGGGAATGGATTCGCCATCGTTGCTGCTGATACATCTGCGGTTCACAGTATCCTTCTCCACAAGAACAACGAAGACAAGATCATGATGCTCGACTCTCACAAGCTTGTTGCTGCTAGTGGCGAGCCAGGTGATAGGTAAGCTCTCTCTCTCTCTCTCTCTCTCTCTATATATATATATATATATATATATATATATAATTTAGCGATGGATAGAGTAATTTGAACTAGGCTTCGCTTATTTGGGGTTGTTTGATTATTATTAGGGTTCAGTTTACGGAGTACGTTCAGAAGAATGTTTCCTTGTACAAATTCAGAAACGGTATCCCTTTGACTACTTCCGCTGCTGCCAATTTCACTCGCGGAGAGCTCGCTACTGCGTTGAGGAAGGTATACAACTTTAGCCTTTTGTGAAATTGAATTGAGTTCGTTTTTGCAGTTCTATGTGTATTTGAATTGAAGCTTCCCTCTCTGTTGCTTATGATAGCCAATAGGTCTTTGTTTCTTCAAGTCCATGGTCTTACAAGTTTAACTTCCATTTATATGTGGCAGCAGTGTTGAGTAGTTCTGAGATGAGTCTTGTAAGTTGGAACTTTTTAGTTAAGTCCGTCTTATTTGGACTTTAGAGTAATTAGGAGATTTGATTTGAGGACTTGCTTTGGTTTTCATTGTTAGGATTGTAGTGAGACTATCCCAAACTTGAAGGAACTTACTATCTTGTTCTGTGCTTGAATGTCTTCTATAGCCAAATGATCACTATGATCACTACAAGAGTTGCAGAAGTTTACTTAATATTGTTATCGTCTACATTATTGATATGCATCTGTTTGGTGGAATAGGTTGGGTTGTAACTGAGAGTTTTGTTACGTCTACGCTTTGTTACGACCATGTGTTAGATTTTACAAGGCTAAAATGACTTGATTATGTAAAATGTGAAGCTAATTTATTAGTATTAGAGTCTTGAGGGCTATACACAAAAATCTCATATGGTCTTTGCTTTGGATTTCCCTGTATTGTTTATGATTGGCTACTCATTGATGGCAAAAAATTTGAGATATCTCTGTGTGTTTTATTTTTGCTCCATTTAATCAGAATCCGTATTCGGTGAATATACTATTGGCTGGCTACGACAATGAGAGTGGTGCATCTCTTTACTACATCGATTACATTGCAACCCTTCACAAAGTTGACAAGGGAGCTTTCGGTTATGGCTCCTACTTCTCCCTCTCCACAATGGACAGACATTACCGCAGCGACATGACTGTAGAAGAAGCCATTGAACTGGTGGACAAATGCATACTTGAAATCCGTTCAAGACTGGTCATTGCGCCACCGAACTTTGTGATCAAGATTGTTGACAAAGATGGAGCTCGTGAATATGCTAGGCGTCAATCCGTAGTGGATGTCACGACTGCTGCTGTCTGAGTTTGTTTTTGTTTGGTTTTTCATATGTTGGTTTGTGTGACATTTGCTTTTGATTATAAAGAAGTTGGGAGTTAGTGTTTTGACACTTTTCATCTTTGAGCATCAATAGTGTTGTGATTCCATAAAAATGATGATATATTACTTCAACAGTACAAAATAAATTTCACTCGAAACAAAGAACAATATACACAAGCTTATTCCACCAAGACCAAGCAATGACCAAATAAATGGTTTTTTTTTCTATAATCAAAGATGCATAAATCAAATCACATGAAGAAGAATACAACGAAAAACAAAGAAATCATCAGTAGAACTTGAGAGCTACAAGGGCGATGCTGAAGAAGAGAAAAGAGGGTGAGAGTGCGTAAGCGGACGAAGGAGTCTCAGAAGGTTTACTGCTGCTTCCTCCGTCATCTGACGTCGGAGCTCCACCGTCAACAGATGGTGTAAAAGGTCGGGTTGTATCAGACTGTGGAGTCTGAGCTGACGAAGTCGGCTCTGGAACAATAGGATTCGTCGCTGGACCTGGAGACATCGACGGTCCAAATGTAGCAGCAGGTCCTGTGTTGCCAAAACAGAAAAATTCGTATCAATTTATCTATCAAGCAACTAATTACTTAATGAGTTGAGATGATAAGGTGATTGAGTGTTTACCAGGAGCAGCAGCTGGAGCAATATTGGCTGTAAAGAGATGGAAGATCAAAACTTATATTAGAGTACTGATTCAAGCAGGTATATATAATGTAATAATTAGAGGGGAGTGAGTTGGTTTTATTTGCCTTGGCATTGAAGAGGGACTCTAGGCATGTTACAAGCACGGGGAAGAGAGACAGCGGTTGTGCGGTTAATGGGAATATTGAAAGGAACAGTTCCAGTGACAATAAGACAAAGACATCCCATTCCTCCAGTGGTCAAAGACCTCAGCGAGTTACAACAATCAGACGACGGAGAAGTTCCATTGCTGCTACTGTTGGTTATGAAGCTCATACAAGGACTCACGCTGGTCATCATCGACGGGGTACATTGGCTAAGTGGCTGTTGTTGGCCGTGAATCGGCAAAGCTAGCACTGCGATCATCGCAACCACCACGACAAGAATCTTCGACATTGTTGGATCGTTTAAGCTTTGTTTGTTTATTGTTTCTTTGGATGTTTAAAGATTTTGTGGTAAGGTGTTTGATGTGTGATGAGAAAGGAAGCAATTGTGGGGATTTGGGTTTTATAGATTGGAGAAAAGTGGAGGGAAGAAAAAGAAGTGAGTATAGGTCAACCACTAATAACTAACTCATGTTCGTTTATTGATAATTGGGGGTCGTTGGTGGAAGTGAATTAGCCAATTGGATGCATTCACGTGTACCGGAGGAAGAGTGTAGTAGATACATTACATGTCTTGTGTTGTATTAGAACGTCAATAGACTTGTAAAAGATGATGTCCTAACTGAGAATTTTCCGACACCTGTTGTTAATATTAGTCAAGTCAAATACAAATAAAAGAATACAAAACAGTTCTGTATTATTGTATAGTAATTAGCTAAACTCCATAAACCTTAATCAGAGGAAGTAGTTCAACAACCAAGCCTAGCTAGACCGTCACAAAGACCACCGACCCTAAAAAACTACAAACGGATCAGTTCTGTTCACAACACAACACTCGTTTTGTCCGAGTCTGAACAGATCAAAACAAAAACTGTTAGAAAAGTAGGAAAGAGTTGGTCACCCAAATTAAGCCACCTTTACGTCCTCAGTTCTTTATTTATACCCAAAGGCTCCACAATATCCAATCAAACAAACAAAACATAATAAAACCTAAACCAAAACAAACTCAAAAGGATTCTTCTCTCCATACACAACTTCTCAAGAAAACATGAAAATGGGAATATGTTTAGTGTGTCTTACAGTTTTTATGGCTGTGATGACTTCTACAAGGGTCTCTGCTCAGTCAGGCTGCACAAACGTGTTGATTAGCTTATCGCCGTGTCTCAACTACATAACCGGAAACTCTACTTCTCCTTCTCAGCAATGCTGTCGTCAGTTGGGTAGCGTAGTCCAGTCTTCTCCTGACTGTTTGTGTCAAGTCCTCAACGGTGGTGGCTCTCAGCTAGGTATCAACGTTAACCAAACACAAGCTCTTGGTCTGCCAAAGGCTTGTAATGTTCAGACTCCTCCAGTCAGTCGCTGTAGTACCGGTAAGAATTTCAAAACATCAGTTTCTGAAGATTGTTCCAATCCCAAAGCTTGCGAATCTTAGCAGTATATGTTTTTGTAGGTGGTGGTGGTGGTGGTTCCACTTCTGACTCTCCTGCAGAATCACCAAACTCTTCAGGTAACTGACTTAAAACATATGCAAGGAAGAAACACCAGTCTCAATCTTATCTTTATGTTATCTAATGCATCCATATCGTGAATTTATGTTAGGACCAGGAAATGGATCGAAAACCGTACCAGCAGGGGAAGGAGACGGACCATCGTCTGATGGGAGCTCTATCAAGTTCTCATTTCCTCTTCTTGCCATCCTTTCCGCGGCTTCCTACATCGCAATCTTCTGAGTTACTGATTTTCCCCATCCATGTTTCTACTGAAACCGATGAAGCTTTTGTGCCACTCAGATTGCATTCTTTATTTTTCCCTATTTATTCACATTTTGTTGTGATTTTGTGTGATGTATTTTATGCTCTGTAAATCCCTACTCTCCCGGTGATATTGCTTTGTTGTATCAACGGAGAGCATGTTGGATCTATTTACCTTTACAATAAATATTGCTTTCCAGAACACAGTGTGAAAAACAGAACAACTCTCTCAACAAATATCACTTTAGATGGTAGCAATCTAACTAGTTTAGATTCAAAACTCAAGAACCAGAGATGATAGATGGAAACACATATCCCAAACTTGGCTTGAAATAAAAACATCCTATAGAATATGACAGACTTTAGGCGGCAAGCAACGATCTAGCGTTAATTATGGAACATGAAAGCTAATGAGAGATACACTTTTAAAGTTAGATATAAGAAAAACCAACCTTTTTAATCGTTGTATGCAATGGTAAGAAACAAACAGAAGACAGTCTATATCCATATCAGATCCGTGCACCAATTTGAGATCAATACTTCCTCTTCTGTTATGAACAAGAGCAAAAACATGTGAAATAATGCAGTACTTTTGTTTCCATACCTGAAACTTCAATTGGCAAGAACCATGGTTGGATCGTTAAGGTAAGACAATCTTTACAGCTCAAGCTAAATGGAAGTCAGGAACTCCCTCACCATCATTAAAGCTTAATTAAGAAACATCATCTGTAGAAGTTCAACCTGTAACAACAACATGATGAAAAGAGGATGGCCATATGGGCTTCTATTCTTCACATATTATCCCAATTTACAGTGCTTTGCAGGCTCTCTACCCTTCGCTAATCGTTGGAGAAGGCAGTGAATGTTTGAGACAAAAGGTAGAAAATGCAAACCGTAAAATATATTGATCTTAATTCACCTTCCAAAGCTAATGAACAGTTCCAATTTACCATTAGAGACGTGAAAGAGAAAGCTAATGAACAGTTTCAATTTAGCATTAATAAAAAACAATCACATTGCATAAAACTGTATCACTATGTTCCAATGTTATAGAAAGTAGTAAGATTATCCGAGGAAAAAATGATGAAAAGTGTGAAAATTGATACAGAAATAAATATTCTACAACAGTCTAGATACTAAGAATGTGACCGAGATCGCACAAACTCCTCGAGTTTTTCCCAGACTTCTAATGCAGCAGCCCTGTCGTTATGCCTCTTATTCTTGCTAATCTGATTAGTTCAAAAAACACAAAAGAAAGTTCCAAGATTCAGTAAATCATATCTGGATGATAATTTTATCAGAAACAGCATATTTAAAAGGGTAATAAATTTCTCACCGAGATGATCTTTACATTCCACTGCTTCACCGTCTTGGCGGATTCTATACTGTCATCTTCAAACCGCATGTAGAATCCAATGACTGCAAAGTATAGTAAAAAAAAAACGTCAGCTTCAACTGAATTGAACTCTTAAGCTCAAGAAAACCAAAAGAATTGAATAATCATATTACTTACTCTTATTGAATATCTCAACGTGATCCTTGAAAGGCCAACCCTTGAACTGCCAATCCTTTCCCAACACGAAAACCGCAACAACACGATCCCAATCATCAGGCTTCAAAGCAGAGGGCTTATCCCTAACTTCATAAGCAGTCACAACTCTCTCTCTATCTCGACTAAACTTCTTCTGAACCGTAATACAATCAGGCTTTAAACCCTTCATCTCCTTAGCCTTAACATCATTCTCTATAAAAACACCATCTTCAAGAAACTCCTTAACATTATATATAGTAATCAACGTCTGAAACGCACTCGGCACAAGAATTATAGGAACACCTTCACCAATCTTCCCAGCTTTAAAATGAAGCTTAGATTTAGGGTTAGCATCATAGCCATTATCATCTCCACCACCACTAAACCCAACAATACCTCTCTCTTCAGCACCCATTAACCTACTCTTAGCAACTAATCCATCTTTCCTCTGATGAGACTCAATCCTCTGTCTCTCTTCTTCCCTCTTGGTCGAATTCACCAACACACTATAAAAATCCCTGTTCTTACACTGAAGAATCGCGTCTCTGCTCTTCAACGGCCGCTCGTTGGATCGGATCAGCATAATGTAATCAACGTCCTCGTCGGATTTGCCGAAATCTTCAACCTCCATATCTTCAATCGCGCTCTCCCTCGAAACGAAAGCTGAATTATCTTGATCTGGTCGATACTCTTCGTTCTGTTTCTGACTCTGCGCGTTTTGCTGCTGGAGGAGTAGGTAATCAATCGCGTCGGAAGAAGCTACTTTACCGGTGAGGTATTCGAGGAGAGGTTTCCGATCTGGTAAAGTCACCGCCGGGACTGAGCTTTTGACGGTTGATTGCATGTACTCTCCGAGTTTTAGATGATGATTCTTCACATAGTGGACTAATGCTTCGAGTGTGTAGAGAGTCCCACCTTTTGATCTGTACGCCGTCTCCGTCGCGCATGGGAACGAATACTCCGATCCGAATCTGTAATTGGCTCCGACTCGCTCGATTTTATCAGCTTCTCCTCGGACTGTGAAATCTTTCAGCACTGATAACGGATCCATGGTTTCAGAGATTGGTTGTTTCAGTTCGATCTTTAGGGTTTATGATGATGCTACACGGAGCTCGACTCAATTGAAGAAGAAGATAGTAAGAGATGAGGGTACATTGGTAATTTAAAAAAGTCTCGAAATATTTGGGTCTTAAGAGAAAAGTCCCCAAATCCAATGATGGGCTTTCTAAGCCCAATAGAATAATCTCTTTATATAATTTATTTACATTTGTTGCGGTTTATTTACATAACTAGCCCTGGGCAAATAAACCGAAACCGAATAAACCGATCCGAACCGATCCGAAAAAACCGATTTTAATCGGTTTCAGTTTCTTTGTAAGAACCGATCGGTTTTTATATTGAGTGCGATTCGGATTTCGGTTTTAAACCGATCCGAACCGAAATCCGATCGGTTATCCGCTAAACCGAATTGCCCAGTTAATTTTTAGGTATTGGTATTATTTTTGGGCTTCTAACCCAAGCCCATTAGCTATAAACGGATCTGTTTTAAAATTTTAATATAGAATAGACGGGACAAGAGTTCGAACCTGAGACCTTTCAGAAAAGGCATACACACGCTAACCATTTGAGCTGCTCCAACTTTTTGGTTTAACTTCCTGAATGACATATATAAGGGTTTCGGTTTAAGTTCGGATTCTAGAAAAAAGTTGAAAACCGATCCGAATCCGAACGAATTCGATCCGATCCGATCCGAAAAACAGTCGGATTCTAAACGGATTCTATACGTCCCAATCCGAAAAATCCGAAATCCGAAAAAACCGATCCGATCCGAACCGAAAATCCGAACGCCCAGGGCTATACATAACACTAGGATGGGTATTAGAAGAGAACACATCGCAGGTCCCCCATCGCCTCTAGTCTCGTTTACAAACGAAACATCAATGTATCTAGGGACGATCGCACTGCCAGTGTCCAGAGTGATCAAGATGGTAGAGTTCACGGTCTTCGACCGCTCTGCAGCTTACAATGCAATAATGGGATCACCATGGTTATACCAAATGAAGGCAGTCCCCTCAACGTACCATCAGTGCGTTAAGTTCCCAATCCGGAGGGAGTTTGGGAGATCTTGGGAAGCCAAAAAGTGGCCAGGAGTTGTTACCTCACAAGTCACAAGCTGCTAATCCAATAGCAACCACAGCTCGAGGTAGCAAAAAATCCAGTCTAAAAGTAACTCCGAGACTACCTCACTGAAGCCATATTCATTAATGAAAAATTCCCGGATCAAGAAATCAAAATAGGAGCCGGCTTAGGAAGCAAACTCCGAGCTGACTTAATTTCCTTTTTGAAGGAAAACATAACCACCTTTGCTTAGTCAGGAAGCTTTGAAAGTTGTACTCTTAAAGTTAATATATGTTTTAGTCTAGTGTGGTGATCTAAACTCATTTGCGTATATGTTGATTCTATGAAAAGAAAATTTATAATATGTTGAATAGATTTGGATTCGTTAGAAACTTACTCGGATTGGTACAAAAACCTAACTACAGAAACATACTTGTTCCCCTAACGATTAAGCAAATAAACAACACACTAACATGGAAAAAAACCACGAAAAACAACTCAAGGATTCCTCCCAATCCATCATACACATCCCAATCCCACATTAATCATCTCAATCCTTAAATACGCTCAACATCACCTACTTACTTCGAATTAGTGACAAAATATGGGCAAGAAGCAACACCACACAACTAGCGGTGCTTCCCTCTCATCCTACATGCCACTCCTTTCTCCTTCCTTCCAAGAGAGACCAACACAACTCTCTCTTCTCCTTCAATAGGGAATATAAAACGGTTTGGAAGAGAACCCCTAAACCGATCAACTTTAAATGTTGATGCTATCGATTGACACCTCTTTGATGTCGCACGACACTAAACACACAACTTGTTTCCAGGTTACGGACGTTACATAATGGCATGTGACAATGATTCAAAATTGTTTTCGTAGTTTCTTGAAATCTATATTATATAATGTATTATGGCATAATGAATTTACCTTTAACAAAAAAAAAACGTCAATGATTTTACAGATATAATGTAATTTTCAGTTTCTTTTTCGATATCAATTTTGAAATCAGCTAAAATTTATACGATATATCTAAATATAAACAAAATTGTCTAATTATGAAATTTAACTTTAGATATTGATTGATCATAATGATAATATATCCAATAAATTGTCTTTGACCATATACACTCACAAATGTCAAATTTTAAGTTCTCCTTATGATCATTAAATGTAAATATTTACATAGTCATAAATGTAAAAGATCTTTTGCCAAAAAAAAAAAAATGACAAGAAAGAAAAATCAATTAATGATAATACAAAATATCGAAGACTAAAAGTTATATAAATAGAACCTATCTCTTTTTCCTTTTTGTCACTCAATAGAACTTATCTCTAAAATCCAAGAAAGAAATCATTTGAATTGCTCAATATAGTTTATATAAGAAATTACTATGTGTAGTACTAAAACTTTGGTGACTTGTTTCCTTGTAATAATACTTGCAGTTTCGTTGTCTAACAATGACGTTTTGGCTTCAGGTATATTTAAAGTTTGATTTGGTTATTTTGAAAATAGTAGTGATCATTTCAAAAGATATATATATATATATATATATATATATATATATTGGTAATGACAATGCTTTTATTTTATTGTTTCTATGTTTCTATATACATATATATTTATATAGACATGCATTAAAAAATTTCCTTAAAATTACACTTCCTCCATTTCATAATATATGATATTTTAGAGAAGTTATTTTGTTTCATAATATAGGATTTTTTCAAGTTTTTATGCAACTTTTAGATTAGTTTAATACTTTATAAAATGCATTCTTGTTTATACCTGGTTGAACTTTTTTAAAGTAAACATTTCTTAATATACGTGTTTTTGCTCAAAACATCCTATATTTTGAACCGAATGGGGTATTATTTGGATATGTTTTATAAAAAGAGTTACACCTATTTTATATTGATTATGTCAATATATATGTGGACTTGTATATATGCAGGGATCAAGAATTTCTCAATTGACCATTGCGATACTCGGTGTTACGGAGGGGATGAATGTATGAACTACTGTATTAAAGCTGGATTTAGAAGTGGACAATGTGGTTCTCTTTGTATTCCATGTTCTTTCAAATGTTGTTGCCAAAAGTAGTAAAAATTACTTATATATCCTTTCTTTCAAGATGGACGATTCTAGCTTTGCATTTATTATCTTTAAGTTATTGGACTTGTATCTTGTTTTACATATAAATGCAATGAAATAAAAAAAAACAGTTTATTATAATAAATAATTTCCTCTTTATATCTGAATCTTATTATATAAAGTTTGATATCAAAATTACTCATTAACAAGATCGTGACATGTGTCAATTGTATCATTCAGATATTGACACATGTCAATTTTAAATTTATTAAAATTATAAAAAAATAAAAATGTAAAAATTCAAAATATACCATAAAAAGTTTTTATATAAAAGTAAAATAGAAAAAAGAAAATCTAATTTTATTTAAAATATTTAAACAGCTTTAAAATTTAGAAAAATCATTATAAGGAAATTATATATATATCTATATATATAAAGTTGGCTTTTTCTCACTTCTGGTGCTGCCACGTCAGCATTTCTTCTTAAAATTTTGGGTTTTTCGGATTGGACTTAGCCCAAAGTTTTGCAGAATTAAATCAAGCCTAGCCATTTCTCTATCTTATTGATTAAACCTATGAATGTCTCTCCTTCGCGCTGTTGACGACGCTCCATCTCCACCGGTTGCTCTTCTCCTTAACTCACGATCCATGCCGTTTCACCATCTGATGCGAATTGAAGTCTTCCAGTCCTCTACACTTTCACTTATCCTTCCATGTCTTCCATCACAATTGCTACGGTTTCGTTTGTAACTGTTAATTATGTTCTTCCATGTCCTCTGATTTAATGGACAGTCCACTACTTCTTCCTTAAATTGTCGTAAGTTCTTCTGTTATATAAACCAATCTCTTGCCAGATTCCGACTTTGGGTTTCCTCCATGTTGATTTATATCAGTTCCACCATCGTCACAAAAAGGATCTCTAAGTCTCTGTCGGTAATCTCATCTTCTTCTGCTTATCTCAGATTTTAGGGGTTTTTGCAACATTTGTGTTGATTCACTTCTCTTCTCGCTGTATGAATCTGTAATGATATGGGTTTTGTTTGTTAATTCAAGTATTAGGTGATTCGATTTAGACAAGTTTTGGAATAAGCAACGGATCTTCTTCCAGGAGCAGCTCTCTAAGAAATGAGCTTGAGAATGGTGTTGATGAAGCAGAGCATGCTCTGCAATGGGGTGGGATCAAGAGATTTCCCACTTTTAAACGGCTGCGGTTTTCTCTGGTTGAAAACCATGGCAAGGCTGCAGGGAAAGGGAAAAAGGTTGTTGATGTCACCAAGCTTAAAGCCATGGAACGTCATCTGATGATTGAGAAGCTCATCAAACACAATTAGAATGACAATCTCAAGCTGCTCAACAAAATCAGAAGAAGGATGGACAGGTGATATGTATATGATTGTGAATCTGCTTCTTGAAAGTATGAGACTTGAGCTTAAAAAACCTGCAGGGTCGGTGTGGAGTTCCTGAGCACAGAGGTGAGGTATGAGAATTTAGGCGTGGAAGCAGAATGTGAGGTCGTTGAAGGGAAGGCACTTCGTCTTTATGGAACTCTTTGAAGCATGTTTTCTTAGTGAGTATACTGAAGAATTTAATGTGGAGTTTAACTTTTGTAGTGGCTGGGGTTGATTAAATTCTTATCTTTTTTCTTTAGGACTTGATTACCTACTTAATTATATCTTGTATGGAATCTTCATATCCTCGGACTTTGATATTTTGTGCAGAAATATTGGTTGGAAATGCAATGAGAAGAGGCATATCCGGCGGGCAAGAAAAGCGTCTTACCACAGGTTAGTTAGTTCATAGCCAAAAGTTCTCTATCTGATTCACCTTGTTCTTAGGATATGAATGAACTCAGTTTTTTGGGTGATTGGAGTTTGTATGTATAGATCTTTTACCAATCTGACTTAATTTTAGTTTCCCACTAAGTTGTGATTTAGTTTATTGCAGGTTTCTCAGTCCTGGTAAAGCTTCACCTTCTTTGATTCTGTTCCAAGTTGTTCTCTTTCATTACCACTTCTTATCCATTGGTCTGTTTATTATTTTTCAGCTTTGTTAGTTGAGAGTGGAAAGTTCCTTCTATCTGTAAAACGCATAAGAAGAACTACTTACACCGAGTATGTGATCTCTATGCGCGCAAATACCATTTCGAGATCAAGCAATACCTACATTGGCAAAATCAGGTAAAACACTTTGCCAGAGTTATAAAACGTTTTTATTAGTGAAAAGTTTCCAGCTTATGCATAAGTATCACTTTCTCTGTTTCAGGTCTAATTTTCTTGGAACGAAATTCATAATTTACGATACGAGTTATGGTTACGGCACCATCACCGTAACATGTGAGTGATTTCTGACTTCTTTTTTTGTTACTTGAGTTTTGATAATTGAATAAAAATTGTTCACTTCAAAGGTTTGATACGTATATGCATTGATATTTGATACTGTGGACAAAGTTATTTTCCTTGTAGTGATACTGTGGACACCTGCAGGTTCAGTCTTAGTTAGATATCTTCTACAGAACCATCCTTAACTTATGTTTTTTACTCTGTTTTGCAGAAGCTACAAAAAGTTCTTGAAAGAACTAAGGCATTCAACCTCAAGCAAGGATGATGAAGTGAACGTTGAGTAAGAACCCAAAAGAGAGAGGTGAAGAGATTAGAGACGAGAGTAGTTGATGTTTTTGTATATAAGATTTGGTTTGGATTAGTCTTTTGTAAGACAATATGGTTTGGATTAGACCTAGAATCCTAGAATGGCACCTTATAGTCCTTCGAGAAGATCATCATCATCATCATCATCTGTTTCCAAGATACTGCGTATCTCGTCACCGTCTTTGTCTCCACCTTCTTCGACCACTCCTACCGGCGCTGGTTATATCAAACATGAGGTCTCCAAGATTGATACTCTCTTTGGCATTGCCGTCAAATACAGCGTTGAGGTATTATAGTTTAGAAAGCTGAATGAATCGTGTTTAAAAGGATTAGTTTTTTTTTCTTTTTGCGGTCTTGTGTGTGTTTTTTTTTTGAATTAAGTGTGGTGATTGATCAGGTTGCAGATATTACAAAGCTGAATGGGCTTGTGACTGATCTTCAGATGTTTGCTCTCAAGTCTCTCCGAATACCATTACCTGGCAGACATCCTCCTTCCCCATGCTTATCTAACGGCTCTCTTAATCTTGGGTATTTTTTTTAGCCTCTTCACCCTCTCTTCGTGGTATGTAGTCTGTGACAGTGTGACTTATAAGGTTTTTGCAGAACTTGAGCTGTTTACATTAGATTACATGTAAGTTATGTTGTTGTGCATTTCCCAAGTAACATTAAGAAACTTAGACTAGGTTAGCAAGCTCATTGAAAGAAGGTTCCATAAGATCAGGATAGTGTTAAGGAGCGATGATATCAAACCAAGATGGGTACAGCTTTCTTTCGTAAAAGAACCGTTTTGACATTTTGAATTATGTTGTTTGTCATGTCACCGCAGAATCAAAGTTACTACTGGTAAAATGTAAAGTTTCTATCGGCTCTAGAGTTTGTGCAGAAGGCTATGAACTCTTAAGTTTATTTTTATCTTGATTAGTTACAACCAATGTTCTTTAAAGCAAGTAAGAGAATGAGTAAAAGTACAATTAAACCTTTGAAGTGAACAATTTTTATTCAATTATCAAAACTCAAGTAACAAAAAAAGAAGTCAGAAATCACTCACATGTTACGTATATGCATTGATATTTGATACTGTGGACAAAGTTATTTTCCTTGTAGTGATACTGTGGACACCTGCAGGTTCAGTCTTAGTTAGATATCTTCTACAGAACCATCCTTAACTTATGTTTTTTACTCTGTTTTGCAGAAGCTACAAAAAGTTCTTGAAAGAACTAAGGCATTCAACCTCAAGCAAGGATGATGAAGTGAACGTTGAGTAAGAACCCAAAAGAGAGAGGTGAAGAGATTAGAGACGAGAGTAGTTGATGTTTTTGTATATAAGATTTGGTTTGGATTAGTCTTTTGTAAGACAATATGGTTTGGATTAGACCTAGAATCCTAGAATGGCACCTTATAGTCCTTCGAGAAGATCATCATCATCATCATCATCTGTTTCCAAGATACTGCGTATCTCGTCACCGTCTTTGTCTCCACCTTCTTCGACCACTCCTACCGGCGCTGGTTATATCAAACATGAGGTCTCCAAGATTGATACTCTCTTTGGCATTGCCGTCAAATACAGCGTTGAGGTATTATAGTTTAGAAAGCTGAATGAATCGTGTTTAAAAGGATTAGTTTTTTTTTCTTTTTGCGGTCTTGTGTGTGTTTTTTTTTTGAATTAAGTGTGGTGATTGATCAGGTTGCAGATATTACAAAGCTGAATGGGCTTGTGACTGATCTTCAGATGTTTGCTCTCAAGTCTCTCCGAATACCATTACCTGGCAGACATCCTCCTTCCCCATGCTTATCTAACGGCTCTCTTAATCTTGGGTATTTTTTTTAGCCTCTTCACCCTCTCTTCGTGGTATGTAGTCTGTGACAGTGTGACTTATAAGGTTTTTGCAGAACTTGAGCTGTTTACATTAGATTACATGTAAGTTATGTTGTTGTGCATTTCCCAAGTAACATTAAGAAACTTAGACTAGGTTAGCAAGCTCATTGAAAGAAGGTTCCATAAGATCAGGATAGTGTTAAGGAGCGATGATATCAAACCAAGATGGGTACAGCTTTCTTTCGTAAAAGAACCGTTTTGACATTTTGAATTATGTTGTTTGTCATGTCACCGCAGAATCAAAGTTACTACTGGTAAAATGTAAAGTTTCTATCGGCTCTAGAGTTTGTGCAGAAGGCTATGAACTCTTAAGTTTATTTTTATCTTGATTAGTTACAACCAATGTTCTTTAAAGCAAGTAAGAGAATGAGTAAAAGTACAATTAAGGGGGAGGTATTGGTTTAGGATTTAGAAAGAGTTTTAATGACTTTGTGTTTTTAAAAATCTTGCTGATTTTTTAAATCATAGAAAATTAGAAAGTAAAAACGAAGGATTCTATAAGAGATTGTTTAGGAAGTTATTTTAAATCTTGCTGATTTGTGTTTCCTAATCTTGTAAAATATTTCATAAAATCTTTCAAAATCTTTCTATTTGATGAAAGAGTTTTCATGACTTTTGTTATGAAGGAAATGTTATAAAATCCTAAACCAATAACACAAAATTTGAATTCATTAACAATCCATGATTCTTTTGTTTTAATTGAATAACATAAAACTTTTAATGACTTTATAAGACTCTTAATCCAATAACACTAGATTTATCAAGATTTTAGATAACTTTTTACAAATCCACAACCAATAACACCAAACTTTTAAAGAGTTTTAAAAAGTCTTGATTGAATAACAACATATTTTACATAACTTTTAAAATCATTCAAATTCTTTCTAAATCCTAAACCAATAACCCCCCTAAGTAGAGTCGTAAAAATGATCATTATCATCGTCTACTGATTTGCATTAAAAGACATCCACATATCAAAGTAATTATTCCCATGAATTCTTCTTGCCGTGAGGGGTGTTCGGAGCAAGCTTTATCGTCATCAAGCAATGGCAACAACCAAGACGTATTATTTGACTCCTTCCAGTCTTTGAAATTGAAGCCTTCAGAAAAGAAGGTGTCTCCAGCCATGAACTCCTTGCAAGGATACTATGGACTGAAACCAAAAAACATAAGAGCTTCTGAAGGTTTTGATATGGCTGTGTACAAGAAGAGTCTTCTCATCTCCAAGACGATGATCAGTGATGAAACAAAAGTATATTGCACTTCCACTTTTTTATAACTGTTTTGTAAATCAACCATTTATTTAAAAAAAAAAAATTATATATCAATATATCATTTGAAAATCTTTAGTCCGTTCGAAACCAATCTGATCTATCTCTCTAGATAAATGTGGTTGTTGAATCATCTCTATGTAACCAAACTCGACTTGATCTCTCTATGTAAATAAAATTGTTGAATTGTTTTAGTTTTTTTTTGTTTTTTTATAGCTAAAATGGAGTATGAAGATAGAGGGAGTCAATACCCTTCCTCAAATTTTTTACCACTAACTTAACAAATACTTTTAGAAATAAATAATATCAGACACTACAAATATGCAATTTAAATAACTGAAAAACAAAACCAAATTTTAAAATAAACATAACTAATATAAAATAAAAATGTAAAAGTACATAGTAAAACACAGAAGATGAAGAAAGCAAGAAAACCAAAATCACCATTTTTTCAAAACCAACAAACACCAAAAATCACCATTTTTTCAAAAAAAAAAAAACACCAAAAATATAGCAACCAATATATAAAGAGAAAATAACAAAACACATTAAAAGATATCCACCAAAAAAACACATATTACACCCTAATCAAACTCCCGGACCAAATGCTAGAGAATGACAAAATGAAAAATAATAATAAATTAATCACAACTAACAACTACAGGAAAACAACAATTTTCAGTACACAATGTTAACTTCTCATCATTATTATTGAAAAAAACATTAGAAAAACACAGAAGATGATCTCAAATTTTGAAAAGTAAACAGCACACTAATTATACTTACTGGAAAAACCTATTTTTTTAAAAAGTATCCAACAAACAATATAAGCACCCAAATCAAATACAAAAACAGACATAAAAATGAATTTACATAACCAAAAATTAATATACACAAAAACTCGAAATACACTTTCATCTAACTCTCGCGCGTAGCGCGGATCAATTGCTAGTATATATATATATATATCATAAAATTCGAAATTATAACATTGTTTACTTATTTTAATTTTAAGTTGCTAATTTTACAAGAAAAAATATTACTTTTTATATAAGAAAAAAATGATTGTGAAAATTATACAATTAATTACTGTTTCTTAAAAAATGTAAATACTCACCTTTACACAAAGAAAAATATTGTTGAAAAAAAAAACATAAAAAAATAGACTGTCTCATATTTTTTTCACCAATCAAATAATTTATTCAAAAGACTGCTATTGTAATATATAAGATAGGAGTATGTAAGATTAACATATGCATTTTTGTAACTACACAAATGTTAAAGTAAAGAGACATATAATATATTATTTAATGAGTTCATAAAGACAATTTGTTGGTAATAGTAAAGACTAAAGAATATATTTTAACTGTAAAATATATTTGTGTGTACAAATACACTTTTAGTGGTGATGTAGATAGTAGATTTGTAAATAGATATACATTAGTGTATTACCGCAGAAAAAAAACAACTATTTTCTATAATTAAAAGTTTATCTCTTTTTTTTATATATTGTTTTTACTTCCGAAAATAACTAATTTGTTAATCTTTGAGTGTGTATCGTTATTTGCTTTTTGGAGTTGTTATTTAGGGACTGCTTGAAATTATTAGGATAACTTCCAAAACAATCTTAGTAATTATCCTAAAACCTAGAAAATATTTCCTAAAAACTTTTCCTAATTAGAATAGAAAATTCAACCTAAGAAAAAGGAAATACTTAATAAAAGGGAAATTGTTACATGCTAGTGTCTATCTAGGTTTGTTTGTTTTTCATGCATACCAAAGCCACGAAAATTATAAGTAAAGGCAAGGCATGGTTCAGTCTCAAATACCGCATGACCTATGTTTAATTTGAGGGCATGGTTCGGTCTCAAATACCGCATGGCCTATTAAGTGATTGCATGGTTCGGTCTTAAATACCGCATGCTAATGATCGGTTGTCAATTTATGTATTGTGCAGATGGCTAAGCTCAACAACCTCTCCTATGCTGCCCTTAATGTTTCTGGGGACAACTACTTGCAATGGGCTTTGGATACTAAGATCCATCTAAAATCAAAGGAATTATGCGAGTGCATTGAGGAAGACTTTGGATGTTCTGAAAAGCAAAAGTATAAGGCGATTATGCATATACGCCATCACCTTACTGAGAGTCTCAAGAACCAGTACCTCACTATTGAAGATCCTCTTGACCTTTGGACAGAGCTGAAAAGCAGATATGGACACCAAAAGACGGTGCTCCTACCAAAGGCTCAATTTGATTGGAAAAACCTAAGGATCCAGGATTTTTAAATCCGTGGATGAGTGTAACTCAGAGGTATTTAAGATAGTCTCGATTTTGAGGTTGTGTGGTACTGAGGTTACTGAGAAGGATCTACTAGAGAAGACATTCTCTACTTTTCCCACTAACAACATACTGCTTCAGCAACAGTATCGTGAAAAGGGGTTTAAGACCTATGCAGACCTAATCTCTTGTTTGCTGCTAGCTGAGCATAAGAATGAACTATTGATGATGAATAGTGCATTGAGACCTCCTGGTGCAACCCCATTTCCAGAAGCACACAAGGTTGACATGGCAAAGAAAAATCCCACAGAGCCTATAGAGCCTAAAGAACCCAAGGAAACTAAGAAGTCTAATTACGTCTATAGAGATAAGCACCATGGTCGTGGCCGTGGTGGAAGAGGACGTGGTGGTCGTGGACATTACCAAGGGAACCGTGGAACCCGATCCGACTTTGGTCGTGGTCGTGGTGGTAGAGGCCGCGGGTCTTTCAAACCGCAACACAAGGCCAAATCGGTTTGTCACCGATGATGTATGTCTAATCATTGGGCCAAGATGTGTAGGACGCCTAAGTTTCTCATTGACCTCTATCAAGAGAGTTTGAAGAAAAATCCAGAAGCTAACCTGGTTCATCTCGATGGTGAAGGAGATTTCGACCATGAGAATGATGACCAGATTGACTTTGAGACTTCTGATTGCCTAAAAGAAGATAACTAACTTTAAATGTTGCTTTGGTTTAATTTCTATGTTTTATGCTTTGCATTTTGATTGGATTATTTTATTGGATAATTATTTGGTTTAAGCTCAATGATTTGATTTCCTTCAATACATATTTGCTTGTTTTATTAAAGTTTAAAACAAAATTATTGTCCATTATAGAAATGGCTGAAGACAAGAGTGTACTTGTGGTGGATAGTGGATCCAGCCACACAATTTTGAAGGCCAAGAGATATTTTATTAATCTCATAATAAAAAATGCCAATGTTAGTATAATTGTGGGTATAGCAAGCCAAATAGAAGGCTACGGCCATGCTTATATTATTACCAAATGGCACACATCTTGAACTAAGTGATGCCTTGTATTCACCCAGGTCTAAGAGAAGTTTATTGAGCTTTAAGGACATTCGATTGAATGGTTACCATGTTGAAACAAAGGGTGAAGAAATAAAGAGTTCAATGACATAAGAAAGTCCTAGAGACTATACCTGCACTAGCCACTGGTCTTTACCATGCCAAGATTAATATGATAGAGGCTAACTTGGCAAATAATAAAATGTTCAATAAACAATTCACTCTATGGCATGACCGGCTTGGCCATCCGGGTTCTAACATGATGCGAAAGCTAATTATGAATTCAAATGGGCACACTCTTAAAGAGAGAAAAGTTATCCCTAAGAATCTCACGTGTGTAACATGTGCACAAGGGAAACTTATTATAAGGCCATCACCAGTCAAAGTAACTAAGGAGATTTTGAACTTTCTGGAAATGATACAAGGAGATATATGTAGACCAATACACCCACCTTGTGGGACGTTTAGATATTTTATGGTCCTTATTGATGCATCGACCAGATGGTCGCATGTTTGTTTGCTATCAACAAGGAACCTAGCATTTGCTAGGCTGTTGGCTCAAATTATAAGACTAAGAGCACATTTTCCAGATTTTCCACTTAAGACTATACGTCTAGACAATGCTGGTGAATTTACATCCCAAGCATTTAATGAATATTGTATGTCCATGGGGGTGAGTGTGGAACATCTTGTGGCACATGTCCATACACAGAACGGATTAGCAGAATTCTTCATTAAACGAATACAACTAATTGCTCGACCATTGCTAATGAGGTCAAAGCTTCCTGTGTCGGCTTGGGGACACGCAGTATCACATGCAGCAGAGCTTATACGCATCAGGCCATCTAGTGAACATAAATATTCACCATCCCAATTATTAACGGGTCAAGAGCCAGACATATCCCATCTCAAAACATTCGGGTGTGCCGTTTATGTACCTATTGCTCCACCACAGAGAACTAAGATGGGACCTCAAAGGAGGATAGGAATATATGTTGGATATGAGTCTCCCACCATTATTAAGTATCTTGAGCCAACTACAGGTGATTTATTTAAGGCCAGATACGCGGACTGTCAATTTACGGAATCCGAATTTCCTATGTTGGGTGGAGAGACAAGCAAGCTGGTTAAAGAACTATCATGGAATCAAACATCCTTAAATTGGCAAGATCCTCGAACTCTAGCATGTGATGCAGAGGTTCAAAAGATTATTCATTTGCAAAAGCCAGCTAATCAATTGCCAGATTCCTTTGCTAACCCAAAGAGAGTAACAAAATCGTACATACCAGCTTGTAATGCACCAATACGTATTGATGTTCAGAAGGAACACAATCAATTTGCTACATAGTCTAAGCCACATTTAAAACGAGGTAGACCATTAGGTTCCAAAGATAAGAACCCTCGGAAATCTAAGAAAGGTGTAAAACAAACCGAGGTTAAGGAAATTACAGACATGGCTGCGGCAAATCCTAAGGTACCGAATGAGGTTTGGGACGCTGAACCTCAAGGTCCTGAAGGTATTGATAATAATGAGATCTCAATCAATTATATCATGTCTGGAATACAATGGAACCGTAAGAATGTCGACATTGATGAAATATTTGCTTATAAGGTAGCACTTGAAATAAATGAGGATCAGGAACCCACATCTATATTAGAGTGCACTCAAAGTAAAGATTGGCTAAAGTGGAAAGAAGCCATTGACGTGGAGTTGAACTCTTTAAAGAAGAGGAATGTGTTTGGTCCGATCTTAAGGACACCATTCGATATAAAGCAAGTTGGACATTAGTGGGTCTTTGTAAGAAAGAGAAATGAGAATAATGAAATCGTGAGATATAAGGCACGGCTTGTAGCACAAGGATTCTCTCAAAGACCAGGAATAGATTATGAGGAGACTTACTCCCCTGTGATGGATGCAACGACTTTTAGATATTTGCTAAGTCTGGCTATAAGAGAAAAACTGGATTTTCGGTTAATGGATGTTTTAACCGCATATTTATATGGTCCACTGGATAATGAAATTTATATGAGATTACCAGAGGGTACTGAGCTCAAAGATAAGAATGGTTCTCGAGAACAATACTGCATAAGGCTGAACAAATCCCTTTATGGACTAAAGCAAAGTGGTCGAATGTGGTACAATAGACTAAGTGAGTACCTAACCAAGGAAGGCTATAAGAATGACCCAATCAGTCCATGTATTTTTATAAAAAGTTTGCAAACAAAGGGTTTGTAATCATAGCAGTGTATGTGGATGATTTAAACATCCTTGGACCTCTGGTGAAATCGCCCAAACAGTAGAATATCTAAAGAAAGAATTTGAAATGAAAGACCTAGGTAAAACTAAGTTCTGTTTGGGATTGCAGCTTGAGTACATTGATAATAGAATCCTTGTGCATTAAATGGCATATACAGAAAAGGTACTCAAGATGTTTAATATGGACCAGGCTCACCCATTGACCAGCCCAATGGTTGTGAGAAGCCTTGATTTGGATAAAGATCCATTCGGTCCAAAGAAGGACGATGAAGAAGTTCTCGGTCCTGAAGTGTCATACCTCAGTGCTATAGGAGCGTTAATGTTCTTGGCTAGCCACACTAGACCAGACATATGTTTTTCCGTGAACCTCCTAGCAAGATTTAGTTCTTGTCCGATCCAAAGGCACTGGAATGGTATTAAACATGTACTGTGTTACCTACAAGGAATGACAGATTTGGGTTTGTTTTATACTAACTATAACAAAGAAGGTTTAGTTGGTTTTGCTGATGCAGGTTACTTATCGGATCCACACAATTCAAGGTCTCAAACCGGCTATGTATTTACACACGGTGGTACAGCGATCTCATGGCGCTCTATGAAGCAAAGTATTGTGGCCACTTCATCTAATCATGCGGAGATCTTAGCAATTCATGAAGCCAGCCGTGAGTGTGTTTGGTTGAGGTCAATGACTCAATATATCAGGACAGATTGTGGCATGGTCGACGATAAGGAAGCAACTGTTATGTACGAAGATAATACGGCCTGCATCGCACAGCTCAAGGAAGGATACATCAAGGGAGATCGGACGAAGCACATCTTACCGAAGTTCTTCTTCACACATGAACTACAAAAGGCCGGAGAAGTTCAAGTGGTACAAGTTCAATCATGCGACAACTCAACCGATCTCTTCACCAAATCATTGCCGACATCAACATTCAAGAAGCTCACACACCAGATTGGAATGCGGAGACTTAAGGACTTTTAGGGATGCTTAGAATAGGGGGAGCAATGCGTGCTGTACTCTTTTTCCTTCACCATGGTTTTGTCCCACTGGGTTTTCCTGGTAAGGTTTTAATGAGGCAGCACCCCCAAGCGTATTGCACTGATCCCTTAGCATCAACACGGTTATGTCATCCAAGGGGGAGTGTTGTAAAATACTTGGAGTGGATCTTCCATAACCGGTCCATACACGGTCCATACCTTGAAGCCCATCGATCAGGACCATAAGGCCCATCGGCCATAAGCTTTAGTCTAAGTCGGTTTAAGTGTATTGTGTTTCCTATTGTGATAAGGCTTAGTTCTTTACTATAAATATGTAACCTCTATTCGATTCTATCAATAAGAATAAGAGAATTACAACCTTCAAGTTCTCTAGTTTCACAATAATATGGTGCTTGTAAAACAGTTGGTAAACCTCTTAGTGGTCCCCTCCTCCCTCTCAACGACCACGAGTACTACTAGTTTTCTTTGTCATAAAATAAATTTCTTTGGCATATAGTGACCAACTATATATTAGATAATTAATACTTGTTTTCTTTGTTTGGAAAGATATAGTTGGGAGAGAGAGAGAAATGTTGCAGTGTGTAAGTTATTGCTTTATATATAGAGGAGCAAAAGAGTATTGGAGTCATCTTCCTCCTTATAATTTGCCTGAGTGTGTAAGTTACACAATCACAATCTCACTTTTTAGTTTCTTTTAATTTCTTCCGTTCTGTTTTGTATTTTTCTTGCTCACACGCTAGTACATATATATATTTGCAGAAGAAGCTCATTGAGCAAGAAGGGTGTGGTCAGTGCCGTACCTCATGTATATTGAAAAGGGCATTTGCCCAAAACCACATAATATAAAAAAATTCTAAGCCACATATATCTTTTTAAGTTAGTTTATGTATTTAGTTTGAAAATGCGTTTACGGCTTTTATTTTAAAAATCTATAATATTTTGTTTGTTATTAATTCTTTCTTATTTCATATTTCATAATTTTTTATTTGCATTATTAAAGTATTATATAATTTATTACATGTTTGAAAGGAAAATGAAAAACTACATAAAAGTTGAGAACTTGTATTAAAAATTTATGAGAAAAGATATTATTAATTAACTAACAAAATGCTAATGTGTAATAACATATAAAATAGATTATTAAATATCATACGATCTATTTTTTATTGTCACATTAGCATTTTGGTAGGGTGGTTGCAAATTTTCAACTTTCATGTGATTTTTCAATTTTACTTTCAAACATCTAATACATTATAAAACACATACATAAAAATATTTTACTTATGTTTTATTTATATTTTGCATATGTTTTACTTAGTTTTTGTTAATATCTATTCAATATTTCAAAGAACCAAAATATGACTAATTTGCTGCCATATATAAACAATCACACCTACAATTTATATTTATATAAAATTTAATGTAAACTATATTCAATGTATCAAGCAATTAGATAATTTTTATATATGTAAATGATTTTGTTATAGTCACAAAATAATATAAATATATAAACAATTAAAAATACATATCATCTATGATGGGTAACCATGTAGTATGAGCGAAAATCTCATAACACCCTTTCTATCAAAACAAATTCTCAAAACTCCCTCAATGGTAAAAGGACAATATTACCCTTAATGAAGATTGTTTTAGGTTAAATATAATTAAATAAGTAATTGTTCAACGAAAATCACAGTAGCTTAGTGGTTGTGAGCTCCATGCGCACGCACGCGCGCCCAGGGTTCGAATCCCACTATGTGCGGTACAACTGGTACAACTAGGGTGCAACTGGTACAACTAGAGGATATATGGTACAACTATGCGAGGTGCAACTGGTACAACTATGGTGCAACTGGTACAACTAGGGGATATATGGTACAACTATGCAAGGTGCAACTAGGAGATATATGGTACAACTATTCTTTAAAAATTGTTAGAGGGGTAGTTTCGTCCTTTCGTTAAAAAAAGGGGTAGTGAGATTAAGTGGGGGTAATACAGAGATGAATTTCTGGTATAGGGACACTAGAGATGAATTCTCCATGTAGTATATCATTTTGTCATATGTCTCACTTGTCATTCGCCAACCACTTCCTGAGGGAACCGATGGCTTTCGATTCGACATCCGTATCATGAAGAATGAACAAGGACGGGGCTCTACCTATTTTATGATTCATGGGTTACTACCATGTTACAGACCTCTCTTTTGCGAGAGTACCGGTACCGGTACCGGGCATGTGGTCTTCGCAGACGAGCTCGTAACGACCTCCTTCTTTGAGGTGTGGTCTTCCTTCCTCCGTTACTACGAGATCAAGAGGGAAGAAGATTCTCCGGTTAGATGCTGGCATCGTCGATGCGACAAGTTCACCGACGTATTCGATGCGGCAGATTCACCGTCGCATGTTGATGTTGATGTGCAGTATTTCTTGGGAAATGGGAACCGTGAGTTTCATCGAGCTAAAATCTCATAACACCCTTTCTATCAAAACAAATTCTCAAAACTCCCTCAATGGTAAAAGGACAATATTACCCTTAATGAAGATTGTTTTAGGTTAAATATAATTAAATAAGTAATTGTTCAATGAAAAACACAGTAGCTTAGTGGTTGTGAGCTCCATGCGCACGCGCGCGCGCCCAGGGTTCGAATCCCACTATGCACGGTACAACTGGTACAACTAGGGTGCAACTGGTACAACTAGGAGATATATGGTACAACTATGCGAGGTGCAACTGGTACAACTATGGTGCAACTGGTACAACTAGGGGATATATGGTACAACTATGCAAGGTGCAACTAGGAGATATATGGTACAACTATTCTTTAAAAATTGTTAGAAGGGTAATTTCGTCCTTTCATTAAAAAAAGGGGTAGTGAGATTAAGTGGGGGTAATGCAGAGATGAATTTCTGGTATAGGGACACTAGAAATGAATTCTCGAGTGTCCATATAAGTCCCGAAGAGCTTCTTGAGTAAAAGTTGGAACTATCTACACAATAATAAGTCTTTCTAATTGTTGTTTGGTCAATAAGTCTAGTTTTTTTGGAAAGATACGTTTGAATTCGTCTTATATAGTTTGGTTCTCTCATTTGGTTGTTGGTTATGTGTAAGGCTTTTTGAAAGCCTGTACTTATTATTATATATCAAGCTTTTCTTAGCAATTCCCTAATTTAATGATACTCTCTCTCTCGTACTTTAATTTGTGTCTCCATGTCATGAGCTAATTGAAAGCTGGTTTGATTTCGTTCTGGTTTCTTGTTTTGTCTTTTTCTTTTTTGCTTTTTAATTATATGCATACAACGGTATAGTCCACATTAGATATATTCTTACTTTCGATTCTCTTGTTTTGTTAGAAAAGATTATAGTAAGTGGCTCTCCAACCTTTACTTACCTCTCCTTTTCGTTTTATAACAACATTAATCAACCAAGGCAGTACACTAAAAAGAAATATCATAGTTCCCAACAAAAATTTTGACTCAACAAAACAATGTTTTTTTTTTGCTTTTTCGACTAACTCTCAAAAACGAAAATGTAGTTAGTAACTGTCTCCCCCAAACTTAAATAATACTGTCCCCAGTGTTATCAAGTAAGTGATTGGTGAAGAAAAATAAACAAAGACAAATAAATATTGAAAGTAACCAAAATTGGATTAACTCATCTGTGATGGTGGTGTCGAGTGACACCAATAGTGGTGTCGGTCGACATCCTCTGCGTCTGCAGAGTGTTCGCCCTGAAATCCCATAGTTAGTTGCTATTAATTGTGTCCCTCTCAATCCTTGGATGTTGGCACTGCTAAGAATCACTCAAACACAAGATTAAACGCAACATGATAGATAGAAATTCATAATTCAACAATAATTCAAAATGACTCAAAGCAAAAATAAAAATGACTCAAGATGGAAAAGAAAAACCTAAAGGTATTTGTGTGTTTTAGTACACCTAGAGGTATTTGTGTTTTTAGTACGTTTTTGGAAAGTAATAAGCAAATTAGTACATTTCCTATTCACAATTATACAAATAGTCTGTCTCTCACTGTAGCAACGTTAGACTTTAGTGTTTTTTTTTTTTTAATATCATACCCCCTCATGTTAATTACTCAAATACTTGATAATATAATTTTTTTTCTAAGTTTTTTTCAGATACAAAAAAACTATGTTTTTTCTTTATAATTTGATATGCATTTTGTTTAATGATTTTATTTGATAATATTTAATATTTTTTACAAATTTTATATCCGTACAACCTATTAATTGTATAGATATCTGTACAGATCTAAAAACCTAAAAAGTAAACAAATTACATACTTAATAATGCGTACAGATGTCTGTACATAACCATTGTATAAATCATTTTTGATATGAATATATATTTGATAATGTTAAATAATTTTTACAAATTTTGTATCCGTACAGCTAATAAGCTATACAGATGTCTGTACAGATTTGAAATCCTAAAAATTTAACAAATTACATACTTAATAATGTATACAGATGTCTGTACAGAACCATTGTATAAATCATTTTTCATATGAATATATATTTGATAATGTTAAATATATTTTTACAAATTTTGTATCCGTACAGCTTATTAATTGTACGGACATCTAAAAGCATATATCATTTTTGATATCAAAATTTAATATTTATTTGAAATTATTAAAACAAATACATGTCAAATTATAAAGAAAAAGACATAGAATTTTTTTTCTATTTTCAAAAAAATAAATAAATATTATTAATCAACAAATATTTAAGTTATTAGTGAGCAGGAGATGTGTAAAAAATATATATATATATATATATATATATATATATTTTTATGTTTATTTCCTATGTCCCACTATTCTCTCTCACACACTCACACATCCATATCCCACTTGGCCACTTTTCTCTCTCACACACCCACACATCCATACCCCACCTTCTCCCTTTCTATTACACTGTAGCTATTAGACAAAAAACATATGTACTATTTCTCAAATTACAAATAGTAAATGTACTAAAAACCTTATTATTTTCTTAAAATGTACTAAAACTACAACACACCCAAAAGAATTATAGTAATACGAACTGCAATGTAAAATTTAGTAATGGCTACGTACATGCGTGCATGTTGGCTGTCGGTTAAGTCAAACAAACATAGCAGCTTTGTTCATACCAAAAGAAAAAAAAATGCACTATATATCTGAACCAATTAGCATGCAAGGCTCAGAGAAAACAAACCTATCTGAACAGAATCAAAATAAACCTCAAAAGGATTCATCTCCAACCACATCTCTCAAGGAAACATGAAAACGGGAATGGTTTTAGTGTTGCTTACAGTTTTCATGGCTGTGATGTCTTCTACAAGGGTCTCTGCTCAGTTGAACTGCAAAAACCTGATCACGGGACTGGTTCCGTGTATTCGCTACCTGACTAATCCTACCTCTCTTGTTAATCCGTCCTGCTGTGCGTCGATGCGTAGAGTATCCCAAAATTCTCGTGACTGTTTTTGTCTATTCCTCAACAATGGCTTGAATCTCCCTATGAATTTTATCCAAACACGAATTCCTGGTCTGCCATTGGCTTGTGGAGTTTCCACTGGGTGTAACATTAAGGGTAAGAATTTCAAACATCAGTTTATATAGGAAGAAACAACAATCCTAGTACGTAGTCTTTATGTTATCTGATGCATGGATATCGCTAATATATGTTATAGGAACAGGAAATTGATTGAAATCTGTACCAGTAGGGTGAAATTGGAGTTGCAGAACCGGTTAGGAGGACGTCAAACCGAGCGCGTGTTCCAAACCGAAAGCATTTGAATTGATTTAATCGTTGTTCTGGTTTTATTGTGTATCATGAGTCTTTGTTTCAGCATGAGTCAATAACGTGGTCTTCCTTGTGTTAATTAAGGAGCCAGCTTTCAAATTTTCCCATTCATGATTTGTAGCAGTAACAACTCCATCTCTTTGATTTAAGAAAATAAAATAAAGACTATGGAACAAACAAAAATACCTATATTTATGAAACATGAGACCTAATGTGAGAGTTAGATAACTAGATAAGCTCTTGAAGTTAGAATAAGATGAACAAACTTTCAACCAAGAGAAACAGTAACTATCCACATAGGAACCTTGTATATATACATATTGTTCACGTATTAAAAAGCAAGAAGTTTGATAAGCTAGAGAATCAAATAATAAAATACAAAAAATAATAATTTGAGATATACCCCAATAGAGATTAGGAAGACGATACTTAGGTCAAAAAAAAAGACGATACTTAGCTTTACCTCTTTCTTCATGAAATGATCAAAACAACGTGGGTTTGAACAAAAAAAAAAAAAAAAAAAAAAAAAGAAGAAAGATCAAAACAACGTGGAATAATGCATTAGTTTTGTTTCCACACCAAAAGCTACGAAAAATGACAGTGGGAAAACTTATTTTCTTGAAATGGTTGGGTCACTAGAGTAGTATAGAAATATAGAATTATAGATATAGAGTCTTCGCAGCTCAAGCTAACTTGAATCTAGCAAGAAACTTCCTCACCATAGTTAGAAGAGATGAAGAGAACTTAACTAAGAACAGTTATTCTTCTTGAGACATCATCTGAAGATCTTCACCTGACCCAATCATCAAGCTTCAAAGCAGATGATTTGTCCCCAACTTAATTAAATACGCAGTCACACTAACAACTGTTAAAAAGATTTGTAAATTGGTCATATTAGCAAGTCTCTAAGATGTAAAACCGATAAGAATAGGCCTAAATAATTAATGGGTCTTTTCAAGCTTAATATAATCATCTCTCCTGAATATTCACATCTGTTGCATTTTTATATATCGTATTTAGTATCAGATTAAACTACAAGATTTATGTAAAAAAAAAAAAAAGATAGTAAAGATTTTACATAAACATGGAATCACCAAAAATCTTTCTCCGGCCGTTCAAAGTATCAGACGCCAAAGACGTCTTTAAATGGGCTGGTGACGAGTACGTCACACGTTAACGCCCGACCGCCACTTTTCTGTGGGTCCATATCCACTCCTAGTTCATGGGCACACTTTTCTTAATGGGCTTTACGTTTTTTATTAGGTTCGTGAACCCATCTATATCCGACGGCCGGTTTGTTACGTCAGGAGGCTTTAAAGACTTGTTACCATCCCTACAAATCACCACATGATCTTTTTTGTATTTTGTCCTCACTCTCACAGTTCCGACAGTTACTTCCCGGAAGTTCACCCATCGTGAGACTACTCCAGCTCAAGCACGCTTAACTTTGGAGTTCTCTCAGGACCCTTGACCGAAAAGATAATTGCACTTTGGTGACAGAGGTGGCCAAATCATTTTTCTAAACCTCTCCGCAAGTCTCTAAAACCGGGGTGTCACAATTTACCCCCACTAACAGATCGCAACGTCCTCGTTGCGCACCAATACCGTCACCCCCGACGGTGTGATTCCACTCGACTCCACACTAATCTAGGTTCGGCTCTGATACCACTTGTAACGCCCCGACCGCCACCTCTCTGTGGGCCCATGTCCACTCCCAGTCCATGGGCCCACCTTCTTTAATGGACCTCACGTCTTCTCACTAGGCCCGTGAGCCATCCATATCCGACGGCCGGTTTGTACGTCCGGGAGGCTTTAAAGACTTGTTACCATCCCTACAAATCACCACATGATCTTTTCCTGTGTTTTGTCCTCACTCGCCCAGTTCCGACAGTCACTTCCCGGAAGGTCACCCATCCTGACACTACTCCAGCTCAAGCACGCTTAACTTTGGAGTTCTCTCAGGACCCTTGACAGAAAAGATAAATGCATTTTGGTGACATAGGTGGCCAAATCAATTCTTTAAACCTCTCGGCAAGTCTCTGAAACCGGGGTGTCACAGATTCAGTTAAGACCTTAGAGGAAGCCGAACAACACATCTTGAACAAGGCCATACCACACCCGTGGCACCGTTCCATATCTCTCCTCCATGAAGGCCGTTCGATCGGTTACGTCTCTGTCAAGCCAGATTCTGGTGATGGTTGGTGCCGGGCTGATCTCGGGTACGCTGTCGCTAAAGAGTTTTGGGGGCGGGCATTAGCCACGGCGGCTGTGATGAGGGCGGTGGGACAATATTTCAAGGATTTTCCGGTGGTGGTGAGGATTCAAGCGGTAGTGGAGGTTGAGAACAAATCGCCTCAGAGGGTTTTGGAGAAAGTTGGGTTTCGTAAAGAGGGTTTGCTTGAGAAGTATGGTTTTAGCAACGGCATGATTAAAGACATGTTTCTCTATAGTTTCGTTAAAGAATGATCATTGGTTTATGTGATAACTGATAATTAACTGTATAATCCGGTTTTTACCGAGATGATTGATACACAATTAGGTCAAACATTTGGTTTACAGAGACAAAAATGTTTACGGCAACAAATGATGTATGGGTGGCATGCCTTTTGTCTCCATGTTCTTTATCATGTACAAGTCGTGTTGGGTGTCTATGGTGACCCTTTAGAGCATGGCCATTGCACATCCCATGGGGATGTCTTTTATTTGTTTAATAATATAACAAAAAAAAAGAAAAAAGTTTTAATCCCATATTTTGTGAGACACATGTCTCTGCCCAGACCCTTTTACATCCTCAGAGACCCCATACGTGTCATCAGGTTATTGGTCAAGTATTGTTTTGTTTTTTTTTTTTGTTTTTTTTATCTTTTCTTTCTTTTCCTCTCGTTCTATTTCGACAAAATCAAAACAAAGAAACACGAAATCAAAACGATCGATCGGTTTCCAGAAACAATCCGAAAGTTTTGATCTTGTTTTTTTTAATTGAATGCAGAACTTGTTGTATAGGAGAGGACTCATCGATTTGGTCAGAGCTCTTTTGTTGAATTCCGGAATTTTCTTTGGGTTTCGTGATTTTGTCGTTGTGGTTTGTTTTGCTACTTGTATCCTTATTCCCTTTGCCTCTGCTTCTTCTTCTTCTTCTTTTGTTTATTGGCAATTCATCTGTGGAGCTCCTCCGCTCATCTTTCCCGGAGGTGTTGGCAAGAACAAATTCTACTCCATGGATTCTCGAGCCGACGAGGAGGCGCCGTTGGTCTCTGGTGGTGAGGATCGTAAAGGAAGAGCTGGAAAGAGCTACACAAGGGATGTTCATATCCTCAGCATCTCCTTTCTTTTAATCTTCCTCGCCTATGGTGCTGCTCAGAACCTTGAAACTACCGTTAATAAGGTGCGCCCGATCAAACTTTTTGGGGAAATCAGTAGCAATGCGTATAGGAAAAATGCAATTTTTGAATTTCAGATGGATGTTCAACTTTCATTTATATTTTTGAGGGGATAAATTATGCTGGCATTTTGTATTGATGGATCATTAGAGGAATATGAACTTAGGAGCAGTGAGAACTTAGGAATATCAACTTTCATTTATATATGAACTTAGGAGCAGGACCAGTGAGGCTGTTGTCTATATTTATGTTGAGACACGATATTGTCTTTTGTTCTGAGGATTTCACAGTGTAAAATTCTTGTTTGTTTGTGCGTGTGTGGTGATTATTTGAGTTGTTTTGATTCTATCAGTATTTGGGAACAATATCTCTAGGGATAATGTATGTGTCCTTCATGTTTTGTTCCATGGTTGCTTCTTTGGTTGTCCGGTCAATGGGATCAAAGAATGCTCTGGTTTTAGGAACTACAGGGTATTGGCTCTTTGTCGCTGCTAATCTCAAGCCATCTTGGTATTCTCATTTGTTTCTCTTGTCTTGATCACTACCGTTGCTTCTTTTTTGGCTATAGAATGTCTCCATTTAATTGAATCTTTTAGTCTCTCTGTCACTTTCGACACTTTCTTCTTTGACAGTTTTAACTTGGACTGTTTACAAAGTACATATGGTAAGCGACTCTTACTAAGAGTTCTTGTTATGTGATGTGAAGAAGTGTTGGAGAAGCATTTGAGACCAAACACAAAAGATCTAGAACAGTGTGTAAGTCTGTCAAAGATCTTGTTATGTTGATATCTTGGTTAATTTGTTTTTAATATGGTCACATAAATGTTGAGACTAGATTGTAATAGCTTTCTAAGTAGATGCAGAACCATGATAACTAAGTAGATGTAGAATAAATTGATAGCTTCTTGTTTGTTGTTTTAAGTCATGTCTTGTTTGCCTTGGATACTTTGAGCGGTCAAGCTTTCGGAGCTAAGCTATAACGGAAACTAGGTGTTCAGACTTACACAGCCATGTTTTGTCTTGCTTTGGTGTGTATCCCTCTTTCTCTCGTTTGGCTCAACATGGAAAAGCTTCTTGTGTTCCTGGGACAAGACCCTGCTGCCTGGCTTATCCCTGGACTCTTTGCTTACTCTGTTCTACAGCCTCTCACTCGCTTCTTTCAAAACCAGAGTTTGATCTCACCTCTCTGCATCACTCTGCAGTTAAACTTGTTCTGTTCCTTAGATGGTAACTGTTGCTCAGTTCAGACAGCCTTATGTCATCCAAGGGGGAGTGTTGTAAAATACTTGGAGTGGATCTTCCATAACCGGTCCATACACGGTCCATACCTTGAAGCCCATCGATCAGGACCATAAGGCCCATCGGCCATAAGCTTTAGTCTAAGTCGGTTTAAGTGTATTGTGTTTCCTATTGTGATAAGGCTTAGTTCTTTACTATAAATATGTAACCTCTATTCGATTCTATCAATAAGAATAAGAGAATTACAACCTTCAAGTTCTCTAGTTTCACAATAATATGGTGCTTGTAAAACAGTTGGTAAACCTCTTAGTGGTCCCCTCCTCCCTCTCAACGACCACGAGTACTACTAGTTTTCTTTGTCATAAAATAAATTTCTTTGGCATATAGTGACCAACTATATATTAGATAATTAATACTTGTTTTCTTTGTTTGGAAAGATATAGTTGGGAGAGAGAGAGAAATGTTGCAGTGTGTAAGTTATTGCTTTATATATAGAGGAGCAAAAGAGTATTGGAGTCATCTTCCTCCTTATAATTTGCCTGAGTGTGTAAGTTACACAATCACAATCTCACTTTTTAGTTTCTTTTAATTTCTTCCGTTCTGTTTTGTATTTTTCTTGCTCACACGCTAGTACATATATATATTTGCAGAAGAAGCTCATTGAGCAAGAAGGGTGTGGTCAGTGCCGTACCTCATGTATATTGAAAAGGGCATTTGCCCAAAACCACATAATATAAAAAAATTCTAAGCCACATATATCTTTTTAAGTTAGTTTATGTATTTAGTTTGAAAATGCGTTTACGGCTTTTATTTTAAAAATCTATAATATTTTGTTTGTTATTAATTCTTTCTTATTTCATATTTCATAATTTTTTATTTGCATTATTAAAGTATTATATAATTTATTACATGTTTGAAAGGAAAATGAAAAACTACATAAAAGTTGAGAACTTGTATTAAAAATTTATGAGAAAAGATATTATTAATTAACTAACAAAATGCTAATGTGTAATAACATATAAAATAGATTATTAAATATCATACGATCTATTTTTTATTGTCACATTAGCATTTTGGTAGGGTGGTTGCAAATTTTCAACTTTCATGTGATTTTTCAATTTTACTTTCAAACATCTAATACATTATAAAACACATACATAAAAATATTTTACTTATGTTTTATTTATATTTTGCATATGTTTTACTTAGTTTTTGTTAATATCTATTCAATATTTCAAAGAACCAAAATATGACTAATTTGCTGCCATATATAAACAATCACACCTACAATTTATATTTATATAAAATTTAATGTAAACTATATTCAATGTATCAAGCAATTAGATAATTTTTATATATGTAAATGATTTTGTTATAGTCACAAAATAATATAAATATATAAACAATTAAAAATACATATCATCTATGATGGGTAACCATGTAGTATGAGCGAAAATCTCATAACACCCTTTCTATCAAAACAAATTCTCAAAACTCCCTCAATGGTAAAAGGACAATATTACCCTTAATGAAGATTGTTTTAGGTTAAATATAATTAAATAAGTAATTGTTCAACGAAAATCACAGTAGCTTAGTGGTTGTGAGCTCCATGCGCACGCACGCGCGCCCAGGGTTCGAATCCCACTATGTGCGGTACAACTGGTACAACTAGGGTGCAACTGGTACAACTAGGGGATATATGGTACAACTATGCGAGGTGCAACTGGTACAACTATGGTGCAACTGGTACAACTAGGGGATATATGGTACAACTATGCAAGGTGCAACTAGGAGATATATGGTACAACTATTCTTTAAAAATTGTTAGAGGGGTAGTTTCGTCCTTTCGTTAAAAAAAGGGGTAGTGAGATTAAGTGGGGGTAATACAGAGATGAATTTCTGGTATAGGGACACTAGAGATGAATTCTCCATGTAGTATATCATTTTGTCATATGTCTCACTTGTCATTCGCCAACCACTTCCTGAGGGAACCGATGGCTTTCGATTCGACATCCGTATCATGAAGAATGAACAAGGACGGGGCTCTACCTATTTTATGATTCATGGGTTACTACCATGTTACAGACCTCTCTTTTGCGAGAGTACCGGTACCGGTACCGGGCATGTGGTCTTCGCAGACGAGCTCGTAACGACCTCCTTCTTTGAGGTGTGGTCTTCCTTCCTCCGTTACTACGAGATCAAGAGGGAAGAAGATTCTCCGGTTAGATGCTGGCATCGTCGATGCGACAAGTTCACCGACGTATTCGATGCGGCAGATTCACCGTCGCATGTTGATGTTGATGTGCAGTATTTCTTGGGAAATGGGAACCGTGAGTTTCATCGAGCTAAAATCTCATAACACCCTTTCTATCAAAACAAATTCTCAAAACTCCCTCAATGGTAAAAGGACAATATTACCCTTAATGAAGATTGTTTTAGGTTAAATATAATTAAATAAGTAATTGTTCAATGAAAAACACAGTAGCTTAGTGGTTGTGAGCTCCATGCGCACGCGCGCGCGCCCAGGGTTCGAATCCCACTATGCACGGTACAACTGGTACAACTAGGGTGCAACTGGTACAACTAGGAGATATATGGTACAACTATGCGAGGTGCAACTGGTACAACTATGGTGCAACTGGTACAACTAGGGGATATATGGTACAACTATGCAAGGTGCAACTAGGAGATATATGGTACAACTATTCTTTAAAAATTGTTAGAAGGGTAGTTTCGTCCTTTCATTAAAAAAAGGGGTAGTAAGATTAAGTGGGGGTAATGCAGAGATGAATTTCTGGTATAGGGACACTAGAAATGAATTCTCGAGTGTCCATATAAGTCCCGAAGAGCTTCTTGAGTAAAAGTTGGAACTATCTACACAATAATAAGTCTTTCTAATTGTTGTTTGGTCAATAAGTCTAGTTTTTTTGGAAAGATACGTTTGAATTCGTCTTATATAGTTTGGTTCTCTCATTTGGTTGTTGGTTATGTGTAAGGCTTTTTGAAAGCCTGTACTTATTATTATATATCAAGCTTTTCTTAGCAATTCCCTAATTTAATGATACTCTCTCTCTCGTACTTTAATTTGTGTCTCCATGTCATGAGCTAATTGAAAGCTGGTTTGATTTCGTTCTGGTTTCTTGTTTTGTCTTTTTCTTTTTTGCTTTTTAATTATATGCATACAACGGTATAGTCCACATTAGATATATTCTTACTTTCGATTCTCTTGTTTTGTTAGAAAAGATTATAGTAAGTGGCTCTCCAACCTTTACTTACCTCTCCTTTTCGTTTTATAACAACATTAATCAACCAAGGCAGTACACTAAAAAGAAATATCATAGTTCCCAACAAAAATTTTGACTCAACAAAACAATGTTTTTTTTTTGCTTTTTCGACTAACTCTCAAAAACGAAAATGTAGTTAGTAACTGTCTCCCCCAAACTTAAATAATACTGTCCCCAGTGTTATCAAGTAAGTGATTGGTGAAGAAAAATAAACAAAGACAAATAAATATTGAAAGTAACCAAAATTGGATTAACTCATCTGTGATGGTGGTGTCGAGTGACACCAATAGTGGTGTCGGTCGACATCCTCTGCGTCTGCAGAGTGTTCGCCCTGAAATCCCATAGTTAGTTGCTATTAATTGTGTCCCTCTCAATCCTTGGATGTTGGCACTGCTAAGAATCACTCAAACACAAGATTAAACGCAACATGATAGATAGAAATTCATAATTCAACAATAATTCAAAATGACTCAAAGCAAAAATAAAAATGACTCAAGATGGAAAAGAAAAACCTAAAGGTATTTGTGTGTTTTAGTACACCTAGAGGTATTTGTGTTTTTAGTACGTTTTTGGAAAGTAATAAGCAAATTAGTACATTTCCTATTCACAATTATACAAATAGTCTGTCTCTCACTGTAGCAACGTTAGACTTTAGTGTTTTTTTTTTTTTAATATCATACCCCCTCATGTTAATTACTCAAATACTTGATAATATAATTTTTTTTCTAAGTTTTTTTCAGATACAAAAAAACTATGTTTTTTCTTTATAATTTGATATGCATTTTGTTTAATGATTTTATTTGATAATATTTAATATTTTTTACAAATTTTATATCCGTACAACCTATTAATTGTATAGATATCTGTACAGATCTAAAAACCTAAAAAGTAAACAAATTACATACTTAATAATGCGTACAGATGTCTGTACATAACCATTGTATAAATCATTTTTGATATGAATATATATTTGATAATGTTAAATAATTTTTACAAATTTTGTATCCGTACAGCTAATAAGCTATACAGATGTCTGTACAGATTTGAAATCCTAAAAATTTAACAAATTACATACTTAATAATGTATACAGATGTCTGTACAGAACCATTGTATAAATCATTTTTCATATGAATATATATTTGATAATGTTAAATATATTTTTACAAATTTTGTATCCGTACAGCTTATTAATTGTACGGACATCTAAAAGCATATATCATTTTTGATATCAAAATTTAATATTTATTTGAAATTATTAAAACAAATACATGTCAAATTATAAAGAAAAAGACATAGAATTTTTTTTCTATTTTCAAAAAAATAAATAAATATTATTAATCAACAAATATTTAAGTTATTAGTGAGCAGGAGATGTGTAAAATATATATATATATATATATATATATATATATATATATATTTTTATGTTTATTTCCTATGTCCCACTATTCTCTCTCACACACTCACACATCCATATCCCACTTCGCCACTTTTCTCTCTCACACACCCACACATCCATACCCCACCTTCTCCCTTTCTATTACACTGTAGCTATTAGACAAAAAACATATGTACTATTTCTCAAATTACAAATAGTAAATGTACTAAAAACCTTATTATTTTCTTAAAATGTACTAAAACTACAACACACCCAAAAGAATTATAGTAATACGAACTGCAATGTAAAATTTAGTAATGGCTACGTACATGCGTGCATGTTGGCTGTCGGTTAAGTCAAACAAACATAGCAGCTTTGTTCATACCAAAAGAAAAAAAATGCACTATATATCTGAACCAATTAGCATGCAAGGCTCAGAGAAAACAAACCTATCTGAACAGAATCAAAATAAACCTCAAAAGGATTCATCTCCAACCACATCTCTCAAGGAAACATGAAAACGGGAATGGTTTTAGTGTTGCTTACAGTTTTCATGGCTGTGATGTCTTCTACAAGGGTCTCTGCTCAGTTGAACTGCAAAAACCTGATCACGGGACTGGTTCCGTGTATTCGCTACCTGACTAATCCTACCTCTCTTGTTAATCCGTCCTGCTGTGCGTCGATGCGTAGAGTATCCCAAAATTCTCGTGACTGTTTTTGTCTATTCCTCAACAATGGCTTGAATCTCCCTATGAATTTTATCCAAACACGAATTCCTGGTCTGCCATTGGCTTGTGGAGTTTCCACTGGGTGTAACATTAAGGGTAAGAATTTCAAACATCAGTTTATATAGGAAGAAACAACAATCCTAGTACGTAGTCTTTATGTTATCTGATGCATGGATATCGCTAATATATGTTATAGGAACAGGAAATTGATTGAAATCTGTACCAGTAGGGTGAAATTGGAGTTGCAGAACCGGTTAGGAGGACGTCAAACCGAGCGCGTGTTCCAAACCGAAAGCATTTGAATTGATTTAATCGTTGTTCTGGTTTTATTGTGTATCATGAGTCTTTGTTTCAGCATGAGTCAATAACGTGGTCTTCCTTGTGTTAATTAAGGAGCCAGCTTTCAAATTTTCCCATTCATGATTTGTAGCAGTAACAACTCCATCTCTTTGATTTAAGAAAATAAAATAAAGACTATGGAACAAACAAAAATACCTATATTTATGAAACATGAGACCTAATGTGAGAGTTAGATAACTAGATAAGCTCTTGAAGTTAGAATAAGATGAACAAACTTTCAACCAAGAGAAACAGTAACTATCCACATAGGAACCTTGTATATATACATATTGTTCACGTATTAAAAAGCAAGAAGTTTGATAAGCTAGAGAATCAAATAATAAAATACAAAAAATAATAATTTGAGATATACCCCAATAGAGATTAGGAAGACGATACTTAGGTCAAAAAAAAAGACGATACTTAGCTTTACCTCTTTCTTCATGAAATGATCAAAACAACGTGGGTTTGAACAAAAAAAAAAAAAAAAAAAAAAAAAAGAAGAAAGATCAAAACAACGTGGAATAATGCATTAGTTTTGTTTCCACACCAAAAGCTACGAAAAATGACAGTGGGAAAACTTATTTTCTTGAAATGGTTGGGTCACTAGAGTAGTATAGAAATATAGAATTATAGATATAGAGTCTTCGCAGCTCAAGCTAACTTGAATCTAGCAAGAAACTTCCTCACCATAGTTAGAAGAGATGAAGAGAACTTAACTAAGAACAGTTATTCTTCTTGAGACATCATCTGAAGATCTTCACCTGACCCAATCATCAAGCTTCAAAGCAGATGATTTGTCCCCAACTTAATTAAATACGCAGTCACACTAACAACTGTTAAAAAGATTTGTAAATTGGTCATATTAGCAAGTCTCTAAGATGTAAAACCGATAAGAATAGGCCTAAATAATTAATGGGTCTTTTCAAGCTTAATATAATCATCTCTCCTGAATATTCACATCTGTTGCATTTTTATATATCGTATTTAGTATCAGATTAAACTACAAGATTTATGTAAAAAAAAAAAAAAATAGTAAAGATTTTACATAAACATGGAATCACCAAAAATCTTTCTCCGGCCGTTCAAAGTATCAGACGCCAAAGACGTCTTTAAATGGGCTGGTGACGAGTACGTCACACGTTAACGCCCGACCGCCACTTTTCTGTGGGTCCATATCCACTCCTAGTTCATGGGCACACTTTTCTTAATGGGCTTTACGTTTTTTATTAGGTTCGTGAACCCATCTATATCCGACGGCCGGTTTGTTACGTCAGGAGGCTTTAAAGACTTGTTACCATCCCTACAAATCACCACATGATCTTTTTTGTATTTTGTCCTCACTCTCACAGTTCCGACAGTTACTTCCCGGAAGTTCACCCATCGTGAGACTACTCCAGCTCAAGCACGCTTAACTTTGGAGTTCTCTCAGGACCCTTGACCGAAAAGATAATTGCACTTTGGTGACAGAGGTGGCCAAATCATTTTTCTAAACCTCTCCGCAAGTCTCTAAAACCGGGGTGTCACAATTTACCCCCACTAACAGATCGCAACGTCCTCGTTGCGCACCAATACCGTCACCCCCGACGGTGTGATTCCACTCGACTCCACACTAATCTAGGTTCGGCTCTGATACCACTTGTAACGCCCCGACCGCCACCTCTCTGTGGGCCCATGTCCACTCCCAGTCCATGGGCCCACCTTCTTTAATGGACCTCACGTCTTCTCACTAGGCCCGTGAGCCATCCATATCCGACGGCCGGTTTGTACGTCCGGGAGGCTTTAAAGACTTGTTACCATCCCTACAAATCACCACATGATCTTTTCCTGTGTTTTGTCCTCACTCGCCCAGTTCCGACAGTCACTTCCCGGAAGGTCACCCATCCTGACACTACTCCAGCTCAAGCACGCTTAACTTTGGAGTTCTCTCAGGACCCTTGACAGAAAAGATAAATGCATTTTGGTGACATAGGTGGCCAAATCAATTCTTTAAACCTCTCGGCAAGTCTCTGAAACCGGGGTGTCACAGATTCAGTTAAGACCTTAGAGGAAGCCGAACAACACATCTTGAACAAGGCCATACCACACCCGTGGCACCGTTCCATATCTCTCCTCCATGAAGGCCGTTCGATCGGTTACGTCTCTGTCAAGCCAGATTCTGGTGATGGTTGGTGCCGGGCTGATCTCGGGTACGCTGTCGCTAAAGAGTTTTGGGGGCGGGCATTAGCCACGGCGGCTGTGATGAGGGCGGTGGGACAATATTTCAAGGATTTTCCGGTGGTGGTGAGGATTCAAGCGGTAGTGGAGGTTGAGAACAAATCGCCTCAGAGGGTTTTGGAGAAAGTTGGGTTTCGTAAAGAGGGTTTGCTTGAGAAGTATGGTTTTAGCAACGGCATGATTAAAGACATGTTTCTCTATAGTTTCGTTAAAGAATGATCATTGGTTTATGTGATAACTGATAATTAACTGTATAATCCGGTTTTTACCGAGATGATTGATACACAATTAGGTCAAACATTTGGTTTACAGAGACAAAAATGTTTACGGCAACAAATGATGTATGGGTGGCATGCCTTTTGTCTCCATGTTCTTTATCATGTACAAGTCGTGTTGGGTGTCTATGGTGACCCTTTAGAGCATGGCCATTGCACATCCCATGGGGATGTCTTTTATTTGTTTAATAATATAACAAAAAAAAAGAAAAAAGTTTTAATCCCATATTTTGTGAGACACATGTCTCTGCCCAGACCCTTTTACATCCTCAGAGACCCCATACGTGTCATCAGGTTATTGGTCAAGTATTGTTTTGTTTTTTTTTTTGTTTTTTTATCTTTTCTTTCTTTTCCTCTCGTTCTATTTCGACAAAATCAAAACAAAGAAACACGAAATCAAAACGATCGATCGGTTTCCAGAAACAATCCGAAAGTTTTGATCTTGTTTTTTTTAATTGAATGCAGAACTTGTTGTATAGGAGAGGACTCATCGATTTGGTCAGAGCTCTTTTGTTGAATTCCGGAATTTTCTTTGGGTTTCGTGATTTTGTCGTTGTGGTTTGTTTTGCTACTTGTATCCTTATTCCCTTTGCCTCTGCTTCTTCTTCTTCTTCTTTTGTTTATTGGCAATTCATCTGTGGAGCTCCTCCGCTCATCTTTCCCGGAGGTGTTGGCAAGAACAAATTCTACTCCATGGATTCTCGAGCCGACGAGGAGGCGCCGTTGGTCTCTGGTGGTGAGGATCGTAAAGGAAGAGCTGGAAAGAGCTACACAAGGGATGTTCATATCCTCAGCATCTCCTTTCTTTTAATCTTCCTCGCCTATGGTGCTGCTCAGAACCTTGAAACTACCGTTAATAAGGTGCGCCCGATCAAACTTTTTGGGGAAATCAGTAGCAATGCGTATAGGAAAAATGCAATTTTTGAATTTCAGATGGATGTTCAACTTTCATTTATATTTTTGAGGGGATAAATTATGCTGGCATTTTGTATTGATGGATCATTAGAGGAATATGAACTTAGGAGCAGTGAGAACTTAGGAATATCAACTTTCATTTATATATGAACTTAGGAGCAGGACCAGTGAGGCTGTTGTCTATATTTATGTTGAGACACGATATTGTCTTTTGTTCTGAGGATTTCACAGTGTAAAATTCTTGTTTGTTTGTGCGTGTGTGGTGATTATTTGAGTTGTTTTGATTCTATCAGTATTTGGGAACAATATCTCTAGGGATAATGTATGTGTCCTTCATGTTTTGTTCCATGGTTGCTTCTTTGGTTGTCCGGTCAATGGGATCAAAGAATGCTCTGGTTTTAGGAACTACAGGGTATTGGCTCTTTGTCGCTGCTAATCTCAAGCCATCTTGGTATTCTCATTTGTTTCTCTTGTCTTGATCACTACCGTTGCTTCTTTTTTGGCTATAGAATGTCTCCATTTAATTGAATCTTTTAGTCTCTCTGTCACTTTCGACACTTTCTTCTTTGACAGTTTTAACTTGGACTGTTTACAAAGTACATATGGTAAGCGACTCTTACTAAGAGTTCTTGTTATGTGATGTGAAGAAGTGTTGGAGAAGCATTTGAGACCAAACACAAAAGATCTAGAACAGTGTGTAAGTCTGTCAAAGATCTTGTTATGTTGATATCTTGGTTAATTTGTTTTTAATATGGTCACATAAATGTTGAGACTAGATTGTAATAGCTTTCTAAGTAGATGCAGAACCATGATAACTAAGTAGATGTAGAATAAATTGATAGCTTCTTGTTTGTTGTTTTAAGTCATGTCTTGTTTGCCTTGGATACTTTGAGCGGTCAAGCTTTCGGAGCTAAGCTATAACGGAAACTAGGTGTTCAGACTTACACAGCCATGTTTTGTCTTGCTTTGGTGTGTATCCCTCTTTCTCTCGTTTGGCTCAACATGGAAAAGCTTCTTGTGTTCCTGGGACAAGACCCTGCTGCCTGGCTTATCCCTGGACTCTTTGCTTACTCTGTTCTACAGCCTCTCACTCGCTTCTTTCAAAACCAGAGTTTGATCTCACCTCTCTGCATCACTCTGCAGTTAAACTTGTTCTGTTCCTTAGATGGTAACTGTTGCTCAGTTCAGACAGCCTTAATGTAATTTGCTTCAGTTCTTCATATTCTTCTTATTCTCCTCTTTCTTCTTGTCCACTTTCCTCTACTTCTCTACTTACAAAACATTTTTAATAAAAATTATATAAGACACCCATATTTAGGGATGTCTAATGGGAGAAGAAAAAATAAAATCAATGGGATGAAGATCAAAACTTAAATTAATATTATTTTTAATATTATTAAAAGTTAGAGACACTAATTTGAGGTTGTGCAATGGGTTTGCTCTTAGTTTATCATTCTATTAGACAATATCCCACATCAAAAGAAATGTGTCTATGTATAAGTAGTGTTGTGTGTCATGTATAAATAGTACATGGATCCCTCCACTCATTGTCAATTAGTTTTGGGTTGGATATTCATGTTTATTAATGGTATCATTTTCAATTGGTTTAGGGTTGGATATTCATGTTTACAAATATGGTATTATAGTCAATGATTAGGCCCAACAAGCAATTTCCCACAAAATAATGGTTTCCTACCTATGTGGCCCTATGGCGGAGCCAGACTAAAAGTTGAGAGGGGTCAGAAGAAATTTTTTTTTTCTAATAAGATAAAAATGTAAAATTGATGAGGTCAATATAAATTTTTTTTTTGGGGGTAAAAATGCAAATTTTTGGAGGATCAAAGTATAAATTTTGTTTTAATAGGGTCAAAATATAAAATTTGTTGGGATCAAGATGGAAGTTTTAAATTTAATAGGGTCAAAAAACAAAATTTGAGGAGGTCATTTTTTATTTATAAGTAAAAATATACCAGAATTTTTTTTCATGGGGTCAGCTGACCCCCTCCCACTTTACTGGTTCTGTCCCTGATGTGGCCCATATAAGTGGCATGCTTGTTATGGATTTAAAAAAAAAAATATCGATTGTGGGTTCACCCGTGAGGAGTGTATTAGACAATATTTCACATCGAGAGAAATAAGATTTGTGGGATAATATAAATAGTATATGGATCTCTCTATTCACTATCAATTGGTTTTGGGTTGGATATTCATCTTTACTAATACTTTTTTAAAATGTTTTTTCTTGTTTGGTTGCCTACCTGAAAAAGATTGATGAAACTCTATGATAATAGTAGTTAATCTTATAACGTCATTAATTTGGGGTGAAAAAAAAGTCACCGGAGGTTTTGTCCAAGGCAAGAATAATTTTTTTACTGTGTAGCTGAACAAAATTAGATTATGGCTTTGAATGACACCTGATTTTAGAGTGGTTTTTAGCTTTAGATTCTGAAAAATCTATTTTTGGAGCCATTCACGATTATGAAAAAATAGATTTCCTAAAATTTAAGAAAACCAGTTTTTAGAGGATTTTAGCAATTCCTTCACAAAATCTAGAAACCACATTTTTTGGGTTTTCAGCGTGATTTTTCTTTTTCTTTTTCCTAATATATATTTATTTATTTTAATTACTTATTAAATTCCAAAACAAACGAAATCTTCTTTTTTTGTGTGCAATGAACAAATTAAAACCTATTCTAAGGATATTTCCTAAAGACTTGCATATTTGTTATTATTAAACTAATTTTTCTTATATACTTTTTTACTATAAAAGATCTACGTTTCATACTTTTTCTACATTATTGTATTTTTTTATTTTATAATATTTATTTTACTATTTTAAAAATAATTATTATACATAAAAACCAAAAACTAATCAAGTTACCAGATTTTACAAATACTAAGATCTACACCAAAAATCAAAAACTCAAAAAATCAAAATCCAAAATCCAAAAACTAAAAACCAAAATCTAAAAACCAATAAAAAACAGGCAGCCATTCATGGCCTATGACAGTTCTCAGTTTTGTGCTCCACTGAATCTACACAAATACGTCACTGACTCACTGGCATGGCGATGGCGGTATCTATTACAGAATAGCAAATATTCGGCATTATACATGTCGGATGCATTATATACACTACTAGTATTACACCCGTACTTCGTACGGGAAAAAAATAGAAACAATTACACTTGGTGAAAAACGTATTATTTAAAAAATATAAACATGAAATATATTTACACAAAGTAACTACGTACAGAGAAAACTATTTTATTGTATGCAACAATTGTCTCCGTCCTTCCTCCATATCATCGTATCACCATATACATCTACTGCTTGAACGTTTGAATTATGTGCTTGAATTACGTATTTGAATTGTTTGGAGCCCCTGTTTTAGTCGTCATTCTACCGTTGTTGTCCAGGTTTGGCTACTTGTCGTCAGTCAGGATGATTTTCTTCTAATCCTTTTTACCCTTAATCCACACTGACACTGTTGATTTTGTCGTAATTGATGTAGCCGGTAATCACCCACCTCGAAGATAGAATTATATAATTAGAACTTAGACATATGAGTTATAGAAATTGGGACACAGCATACAAAAGTCTGCTATATTTTTTTATACGTTACACAAATATTGAATACAAAAAAGTGTAATGCAAAATCATAACCAAGTAGTTTATTATACAAAACAATGAAACATTATAGTAGATATAGAAGTTCGCACGATGATTGAAAACCCTGATTTTATAGCTCCATAAGTTACGTATTTCTTTAGTGAATTGAGAAACTACACATATTATAACCATTAATCTTAAGTCAAGTCATCTACATAGGCATTTGAATAACACGCAAAAGATTGAGATTGGAGACATTACTCGATCGTTACCTTCATCAGTGGCGTTAATTTGCTTGCCGAGGCTTTCATATCTTGGATGATAGAGCTATTATTTTTTTCATTTTGTTTTGAAGAATTTAGTTGGCATCTTCAACCTGGATCATGTAAAATCAGAGAAAATTTAATATGACTTAAAAGAAAAAGAAAAAACGAAACTGAACAAAAAGTCATAAAAACCTGGATCAGCTTCTTTGGTAAATTATATGAATATGACAAACACGCAAATGAAACGACAAAGAGGAAAAAGGACCGACAAAATAGCATGAGAAACTGAGAAAGGGATGAATATGAGATTTCTTAGAAAATAAAAGATGGTAATGGAGAAAAAATATATAAAAGTTGTGTTGATTTGAGACTTAAATAGGTGATCAAACGGTTGAAAATGTGACCTATATATTATCATGATTTTCGAACGTGGTAGCGGTGGTGTGAGCAAATTTAGGGATCTAAAATTTTGCATTTTTAAAAAATAAATAAAAATAAAGTTTTTTTTTAAATATAATATATTTTCTATTTAGATCTCACTGAAAATATCTTTTGATTCACCGGCGAAACAATTTTTTTTATATAACTAAATTTGATAGTTGTTTTTTTTAGGCTTTTTTCTTTCTTTTTCTGGTTTTTTCTTACCACTATTTCGATATTAACTGTTTTTAATTAATTTTTTAAATATAAAAATATAAAAACAAAATCTATGTGGCATAACTCTATTGGTCTAGTGACTTGTGCTTTATAGGATAAAGGATACATAAAAATAAAATAAAAAGAGAGTATATAATTTGGAACGTCAGAGTTGGTCCATGTAAAAAATACGAAAAAATTATAAGAGTGATGAGTGAAAGTCTTTGAGAAGTAGCAAGGAGCACGCATGCGTGTTGAACATAAGTCATGTAATATGTATAGTGTCGTCAAAATCAAATTGGTGTATGTTTTTACATTTCTTGTCCTATCAAATCTTAAATGTGTCAACTTATATCATATTCAACTACTTCTATATACACATACTGTACCATCCTTAATATTCGCATAAATCGAACATATGCTGATATGTGGGTCTTAAGAGTGAAGGCCCAAAAGCCAATAATGGGCCTTCTAAGCGCCATAGAATAATCTCTTATCATGTTATTTATTTACATTTGTTGCGGTTAATTTACATAACCACCACGATGGAACCACCGATAATCTTTCTCCGGCCGTTCAAAGTATCAGACGCCGAAGACGTCTTTAAATGGGGCAGTGATGATGATGTCACACGTTACCTGCGTTGGGACTCAGTTAAGACCTTAGAGGAAGCCGAACAACACATCTTGTACAAGGCCATACCACACCCGTGGCGCCGTTCTATATCTCTCCTCCAAGAAGGTCGGTCGATTGGTTACGTCTCTGTCAAGCCAGATTCTGGTGATGGTCGTTGCCGGGCTGACCTCGCGTACGCCTTGGCTAAAGAGTTTTGGGGGCGGGGGATAGCCACGGCGGCTGTGAGGATGGCGGTGGGACAAGCTTTTCAGGATTTTCCTGTGGTGGTAAGGATCCAAGCGGTGGTGGAGGTTGAGAACAAAGCGTCTCAGAGGGTTTTGGAGAAAGTTGGGTTTCGGAAAGAGGGTTTGCTTGAGAAGTATGGTTTTAGTAACGGCGTGATCAAAGACATGTTTCTCTATAGTTTCGTTAAAGAATGATCATTGGTTTATGTGATAATAAACTTATAATTAACGGTATAATCCGGTTTTTACCGAGATGATACACAATTATAAGTCAAACATTTGGTTTACGGAGACAAAGATGTTTACGGCAACAAATGATGGACGGCATGCCTTTTGTCTCCATGTTCTTTATCATGTATAAGTCGTGTCGTGTGTCTATGGTGACTCTTTAATTTATCTTTCTTAATTGTTTTTTCTTGTTTGCTTGCCTACGTGAAAAGGTTGATGAAACTCTATAACAGTTGTAATCTCTTAACGTCCTAATAAGTTTGGGGGAAAAATAAAAAAGTTACCGGAGGGTTTGTCCAATGCAATAATAATTTTTTTACTGTGTAGCTCAACAAAAATAGTTTATGACAGTTCTAAATTTTTTCTCCACTGAATCTATACAAATACGTCACTGGCATGGCGGTATCTATTACAGAATAGCAAATATTCGGCATTATACATGTCGGATGCATTATATACACTATACATTAAAAAACAAAAACAAAAACAGTGTATATTTGGAACGTCAGAGTTGGTCCATGTATTTAATTATACTGTAAGAAATACGAAAAAAAAAAAAGTGTGTGAAAGTCTTTGAGAAATAGCAAGGAGCACGCATGCGTCTTGAACAGAAGTCACGTATAGTGTCGTCAAAATCATATTGATTTATGTTTTTACATTTCTTGTCCTATCAAATCTTAAATGTGTCAAAACTTATATCATATTCAACTACTTCTATATACGTACTGTACATAATAAATCTTTGATCTTACATATACCATCCTTAAACTTTGCATAAATCGAACATATGCGTTGGCTAGTGGTGACACGAGATTTTGTAGTAAGTTATCGACTGGTGATACAGTTTGTTAATTACGAAGATTTAATATTTGTATTTCTTAGTTTGTGATGTTTAAATTTCATAATGATCGGATAGAAACAAAAAATGAGGACTAAAGTTACTACTTAATGGCATGCTAACTATACCAATTCTTTTTTAGACAGTATTGTAAAGAAACGTCAACTTAATTGTAAGAAGAAAAAACACAGGATTCGTTCTTTTTATATTATTGGTATGATGTAGGATTCAAGACTTAGTCAGTTTATAATTTGGAAATGATATAAATGTCATTATAGATTGGTTGGCAAGTGTTTTTATTTGCCTAAGATTTTAGTCACTTTATAGTTAAGATCTAAAATTAAAAAGAAAAACGAAATAATTAGTCAATTTTCTTGATTTCTGCTTGTCATTTCAAAACAAACTCTCATGTTAATTTGAAATAAAAAAAAGTCAAGAGACTGTAATTGGAACACCGATACTGAAAAGCTGATGGACACGCCACAAACACATCACAACTTTAATTGTGTAACTAACGCACTTGTTCTTTATTTTATTTCCAACATTAATATTATTAAGTTCTAACCAAATTAAATCCCAACAAACCCACCTCTTAATCAACGAGTAAGTCCAAAATCTTAATTGCAAAATTGTATTCATCGTGTGTGGTCACGCCTCTTCCATAAACCATTATTACCTCTCTTATTATTATTATTTTTACTTTCTTCTGCGTAAAAGATAGATGATGCGACATGAAGCAGTGAATGCTGATGTGAGCTTATATGGTCCCTTAACTCACTCGACGTGTGGAGGCCAACTCTTAGTGCCTTCAGAGGGGTTTATACATATATATTAGGGGACCCTATATCTTATAATTCTTAAAAGAGTGGGCTCCTTTGTCCTGACAGCAACAGAGAGATTAGATTCTGATCTCATGGACGGTCACGATGATATGATGGATTGTGTTCACGAGCCATGACACGACTCATGATGCTTCATCAGTTCTCCACTGTGAGTGACTTCACACTATTATAGTCAAATTTTATGATGATCAAGTTTGCAAAAACACTGCTTAAACCTATTCTTGATCTCCTGTCCCTCAACTGTGATTGGTAAATTCGAATAGTTTATTTTTATTCTTTCCATTAAGTTGTATAATGGAAAACAGTCACAACACACACAAATATGCAAGTAAACAGTAATCAAGTTCATAAATGGTAATTGAAACTTTTAGGTAAATGTGGAAACTTTTTCTATCTAAAAATTACGAAAGTTTAGTAATGTGTACAATGGTTTCCAAAAAGTCTACAGAATCACACTACTCATTCGAACAGCTTGTCAAAAATAAGATCGCAACTTTGATTAGTAATTAATTTAATTCAATAACACAATATGAGGAGGTTGGAGGCGTTCAAGAGTGAACTCCATTTCTTGATTTGTAATCGAATGAATGAACGGATGGAAGATCCAACCAACATGCATGACTGCATGTTTACATACACTTATCCTCAGTGGCAGATCCAGGATCAAAAATTATGTGGGGCACTAGTAAGGCAAAACATTGAGGATAAACAATAAAATGGAAAATAAATGCAGATGAGGGGATTTGAACCTGGTCCTAAGACAGGATATAGGGCACTCCTCTCCAAATGAGCTATCAAATACATTACAACAAAACCTAACTGAATAATTATTAAAATGAGTGTGGGCATGTGCCCCACCCCCTTTGGCTGTAGATCCGCCCCTGCTTATCCTCCTGGTAGAGTAACCAACCACGGAGTGATGTTTGGTTAAAGAGAATAAGTGATACTTTCTATTTTATATTTAAAATATATACTTTGATAATTTTGTGTGAAAATATCAAGATGATACTTATTATAAAAGAGAGAGTGAGAGAATATCAACTAATTTAATCTCAAATACATAGAAAATACCCAAAATTAATTTGAGTTTAAAGAATATTAGAAAAAATTAAACTTGATAAAATTGTGTGAAAATATCAAAATGATACTTATTATAAAAGAGAGAGTGAGAAAATCTCAAATAAAAAAATGGCTAAAATAACAAAAGGTAATGCGTTACTAATATATTAACAATAGTATAATATACAAATATGTTATACCACTAGTTTGGTTTAAAGTAACGTTAATTATTTTCTTCGTGTTATACATATATAGCAAGTGTGTGTAGTGTCCACCCAAAGAGACTAGCCAGCTATGAAAGCAAAAGAGATATTCAGTTAAGATTGTGAAATATATTCGTACGTATGATCGTATCTCATTCCATTTCGATTCTGAGCGACCAAGTCCACTCCCCACCCACACTCCCATGCTAACAATATAGTCATCATCACCACGACGTACCATAAAATCATTACACAAATAAATTTTGTCATATAATGATCGTAAATTATTTTTGTATCTACAATAAAGATAACCAAAAGTTCTCGTAATCATCATCTCGATTTGTCTCCCGTTGAGAAAGCTACTTGCGTGTTTATATGAGTTACCTAATTGCTCCTCTATCTTGTTACAAATTTTGGTAACTTGAGAAGCCGTGGAAAGACTTCAATTCTTAAAAGACATGATAAAACCATCTCAAAAGCCTTGTACTAAATCTAAAATCATTGTTTTGGGTAATTTCTTATTCAATTCGTTTTCGTTCTCTGTTTCATTTTTGTTTTAATTAAAACATGATTTTATAAACCAAAGCTCTCTCGTTTCTGTCTCATCCCTAACTTTACATGAACTTTTGAACTTGAACTAGAATGAGATTTTTTATTTCCAGTTTTCCACATTTGCATCTACTAAAAACGTGTCTTGAATACCTTTGTCATTCCCACCTTCTAATTATGTACTGTTGTTACCTAACAGGCTTAACAGTGATAGACAATTACGTGAGAAGGTACATATGCCTCTAAATTAAATGACATGCAAGACGTAAACAACTTTGCGAACTTCTGCTATTTAAAACGTTTTAAATAGTATATATATAGTGAATTCCTAAGTAAACTACAAAAGATTATATCATATACTTCTAATATCATATTATCATCCATATATATTATATTATTATTATCCCCTAAACGTTTTGTGTTGTACTCCATTCCATTGTTAGATTACTCGTAACCCGTACGATATGCAAATGCAACATATACACGAGTGTTACCAACAGCTTTTTTCTCTTTTTGACAACATAATAGTAAGTTCTATTTCCAACTTGTTTTTCATTAAATTCCTAAAGTTTCCGTTTTCTATACAATAAATTAAAAAGAAAAAAGAATATAGAAAGAAAACTAAAAGAAAAATCCAAAAGAAAATATAAAAGACGAAAGGGTCAGTAGAAAACGACGTGAGTGGTTCCTTGGCATACCCAAAAGCAAAAAAACAATAAATCAGAAAAGAATAAAAGACAAATACATATAAAAAATAAATAATCGAATTTAGGTAGTTCCACTGCTAAAAAAAAAAAAAAAAAGCTTCGAGTGGTTTTATATCTTCACCCACTGATTCTTCAAAAACAATCTCTCACTCTCTATATATGATTACTTATACACAGAATTATACAGACGGATATAAATGCAAAACTGTGTGTATATTAGTATAAATATATTATTAATTTCATACAAAGAGCTAAGTGGGTGAGTGTGTCTCTTTAGTGCTCTCTCTGTTTCTTCTGCTATGAAACTTCATGGCGAATTTTGAGGATATGGTAGAGAAGAGAATCAGTGGGGCTGCTGTTTTATAATTTTCTTCTTTTCTCAGTTCATCGAAACTATAACCCCACTACTCCAACAACACAAACCCACACACACAAAAAATTGTATTAAAAAAGCAAACAAAATTACAAAAACAAACGGATCAATAATTCTTGCTTTTGTTTGTTTGTTTGTTTCTTCTTCTTCTTTCTCCAATCTCTAGTGTTAACGTTTCATGTTGTTGTTACACACTTGAGAAAATAAAAATAAACAAAGTTTTAGCAAGAAAGTGCGAGAAACTCGGGAGTTACAAACAATTATAAAAATCTTTTCAGTTACTTTTTCCTTTTTTATAATATTTTTTTCTTTCTCATTTTAGTTTCTCTTTGTGACACTTTCATTTTCTTACCAAATCATGGAGGCAACAGAATTGCATTAAGCTTTATCTTTCTCTGTAAAACTTCCACAATCTTCGAGGTTAGTTCAATTGAGTTCAAAAGTTATGTTCTTTTGCCTAGTTGAGTTACAAAGTTATGGTTTGTATTTGCATAATTGAGTTATGAAGTTATGATTTTTGTTTGCATAATTGAGTTATAAAAGTTGTGATTTTTATGCTTAGTGAGTAACAAAATTATGATTTTTATGCTTAATTGAGTTTGTATTTCCATAATTGAGTTACAAAGTTATGACTTTTATGTGTAGTTGAAGTTATAAAGTTTTGATTTTTATGCTTAATTGAGTTATAAAGTTGTGATTTTTGTTGTTGTTGTTGTTGTGTGGTGTAGTTGAGCAGTGAGTTATGCTAAAGAAGAGATCAAGAAGCAAGCAAGCTTTAATGGCGGATACGAACCAGAACCAGACGAATCAAAAACAGAGTAAACCGACGCCGTTTCCAAGGCTCTTCACAGCTTTCAGTAGCTTCAAAAGCTTCACTGAAAACGACGCTGTCGCGAGCCCGACTTCGATCCTCGACACCAAACCTTTCTCCGTTTTGAAAAACCCGTTCGGATCCGACAACCCGAAACTCCAAGAAACCCATCTGAAACCCGAACCCAGAAGAATCGGACTTGCCATCGTCGACTCTCTCATCCAAGACGAGAACTCCGAACCCGGATCCGGAACAATCCTATTCGGGTCACAGCTTCGGATCCGGGTCCCGGATGATTCTCCACGCTCCTCGTCGGACTTCGGGATCAAAACGAGGAACTCTCAACCGGAGTCGACGAAGAAACCAACTTCCGGGTCGGGTCTCGGGTCGCCCCGGGTACTCTCCGGCTACTTCTCGGCCAGCGATATGGAGCTATCTGAGGATTACACATGCGTGACATGTCACGGGCCTAACCCGAGAACCATTCATATATTCGATAACTGCATCGTCGAGAGCCAACCGGGCGTCGTGTTCTTTCGAAGCTCCGACCCGGTTAACGAATCGGATTCGGATTGTTCCCCACCCGACAGCTTTCTCAGTAGTTGCTGTAACTGTAAGAAGAGTCTTGGTCCTCGTGATGACATTTTCATGTACAGGTTTGGTTTGGCCTTTTTCATTATACTTTTTTTTTTTTTTAACATAACAAATTATGTGAAACTTTTGTAAAATTTTGGTTGGCTAATTAATTTGGTGATTTTGATGATTTTAATTGTAGGGGAGATAGAGCCTTCTGTAGCAGTGAGTGCAGAGCCTTGGAGATGATGTCTGATGAAAATGATAATTAAATATATATTAAAAAACAAAAAAGAGAGAGTATGATAATAATGAGTAATTACTAATAATTAATAAAATGTTTAGATATGAATTTTCAGTTTTGTTTAGTTGCTTTTTTTTTGTTTTTTTTGGTTTGGTTGGGAGCAGAGAGAGTTTGGTATCTTCATTGTATCTATGTGTATTATGTGTCTACATGCATAATCATATACTTTAATAATAACAGTAGTGATCACAATTATTAATGTAGCAAGTTCCATTTGATATGTGTTAAGACAGAAAACTCTAAACATGAGCTTAGCTTAAATTTTTATGGAGGTTTTGAATATCTTGAATCTTTTTTTGCTGCACTCCATACTAATATTTGTGGCTATTGGCTAATATCACAACTGTTGAACTAGTATAGCTACTAGCTCGAGGATGATATAATAGAAAGGGTGAAACAAAGGACTTTTATTAAGATAGTCAAAGATCGTCGAATTACAATATAACCGTTATAAGCCAGGTGGCTAATTACAGAGAATTGTGCTTCTCAAAATGACTAACTGAACAATAGCTTAGAATCGGATTTACTCCTGACTCTTGCCCGATGTTACTTGCCCCTTTCTGCAAGCTGATCCCCTGGTATTTATAGCTGATGGGACGTTTCACCTCTCTGCCTCGGGATCGATGTGGGATTGTCCTCAAGTAAAGTCGGCGATCGTTCTTATCCGGGCCGTCATTTATTGGGCTGTCCGTCTTAATTGGGCCTTCTAGGAGCTTGATCGGCCCAACAAGTAGGATTTAGCCGGTTTGCCTTCTTGGGTTTTTGGGTTGACTGTTTCGATAATGGGCCTGCAGGAAAGCCTGTTAAGGCTGGGTGAAACCCATATCCAACAATTGTCCCCCCCTTAGTTCATTGTGGTCAGCCTTGAGCCAATGAGGACAATCAACGGTGTATTAAGTCTGGCTATGCGAAGGATAAGGATATCGTTCCTATCGATCTCACGGTTGAAAAGGATCGCTCTTCCTCGAAAAATTTGCCTGACCCGACGGGGGATTCTGGCAAGCGCAAAGAGGCTCCGGCTGGTTCTGATGCGGTCGTTGCGTTTAAAAAGCCTAGGACCTCCTCGCTAGACCCAAAGGATAAAGGCGTCCAGCCTTCCTATTTTCATAACTTCCGCTATGCGAAGGACACTCCTTTCCTTTCTGACAAACGGGAATGTGGTGCTCTCATTCGTGAGGTCTCCAAAGTGCCGGGTGATCGCTCTGAGGGGGACTTGAAGGAGGATGATGCATTCGACGAATGGGCTCGGCATCATCTCCAGGTTCATCCTCTCTTCTCTATATATATATATATTATTATTATTATTATTTTATTATTATTATTATTATTATTATTATTATTTTTTTTTTTTTTTTTTTTTTAACTTTATTTGGTTTTGCCTCAGTCGGCAAGCTCGGTGTATTCGATGGTTTGTCGCTACGAGCGCAGGCTGAAGGCTGCCGAACGTGAGACTGCTTTTGCCGAGGCTGGACTAAAGGATTGCCAGAACCAGGTCGGCAAGTATCGATCTGAATCGACTAAGGCTTGGCGGGAGTTTGATCGTCTGAAGGAGGAGAATCGCCAACTGCAGGGGTCCTTGGAACGTTCTTGTGCCGACATCACTCGCCTGGAAACTTCCGTCAGACGGGCTGCTGAAGATTATGATCATCAACTGAAGGCTGCGGTCGAGAAGAGAGCCGAGGAAATTCGTCGCGAGGTGAGGGATTTCTACCGCGAACGGTCGGATCAAAATCGTCAGCATATCTGGGACGTGAGGCGGGCTTTTAACCCAATGATGATGAAGGCTCAGGCGAATGGTATCCTAAAGCAGGTTGAGGACCTTGTGGCTGATGGTTGTCCAGTTCCTACGAAGGTGGTCCAATTTGTCACTGACGGCTCGGCATTTTGGGATAATGTTGTGGATGGCATTGAGATCACCCCGCTTGTCAACGATGGGTACGTGGTGACTCCGACCGCTGAGCGTGTTGCGGCTAATCCTCGGCGTATTCCTGGCTATGATGAGATCGTCGATTTTGACGAGTATGGTTCGAACATGCCGTCTGCTACTGCCGAGGTTGCGGAACCCGATCTGCCCGACACTGAAGAACAGGCTCCCAATGCTGAGACACAGGCGGTGAGACAGGAAACGCCGGAACTGGACATTGTGACTGGCCTCGCTTTGGCGGATGCTGCTGTGGCTCCGATTTCCGAAGGGATTGAAGGTCGTAGCGTTCAAATTGCTGGGCTTGTCAGTGATGCAGGCGTGAGGGATCCACTAGCTCCTGCTCCAGTCATCGCCTCTGAAGGCGAGGGCGAAATTGTGCCGGAATAAGCCCTGCGAGGCTTTGGAACTATGCCGTTTGTGGCTCTTATCGTTTAAGACTTATTTATATTTTGCATCTCCGTTTTTTTTTTGAGTATGACTTGAATACTTTGGGGGTGGTGTATTAATTCCCCCTCCCTTTTGTTTGTGAATGATGGTAATGATTCTAAGTTTGCGACGTTCTGTCCTTGCGGTTTATTACGTGTTTTTTTTTTACGAGCTGGGGCGAGACTTTAGGCAAAGTTAGGATTTGCCATAGTCCCCCCCCTTTTTGACGAGCTGGGGCGAGACTTAGGCAAAGTTAGGATTTGCCATAGTCCCCCCCTTTTTGACGAGCTGAGGCGAGACTTAGGCAAAGTTAGGATTTGCCATAGTCCCCCCCCTTTTTGACGAGCTGGGGCGAGACTTAGGCAAAGTTAGGATTTGCCATAGTCCCCCCCCTTTTTGACGAGCTGAGGCGAGACTTAGGCAAAGTTAGGATTTGCCATAGTCCCCCCTTTTTGACGAGCTGGGGCGAGACTTAGACAGAGTTAGGATTTGCCATAGTCCCCCCCCTTTTTTGACGAGCTGGGGAGTTAATGCGTTAAGTGGCTGCAACTCTTGGACCCTTCGGCTTTGCTGTATTAATTGCTTGGTTTAAATGGTGAATTGCTTTTCCAAGGTGTTTCTCATCATTACCGCATGCGGATGTTGCGTGTGGCGCGATTTTTATTGCGAGGCGACGGTTGGCTGGGGAGGGAGGTGCATTAAATGCGGTAAAGTGGACGGTTTTCTAGTTAACCGTCGTGTCGCTTCACTTCTGTCCTGTCTTTGCTATATATAAAGGGAGGCGTGGGTGGGCGAAAGTGGGTCACGCAACGTTCTCTTCGTCTTTTCTTTATTTCAGTTTGCTGACAATCTTTCCTTGCTTCATACTCTCCTTCCTCCTTGTCTGCTTCGATCATGAGTAGCTCCGATGACTCGGGGGAATGGGTTCCGGTGAATCGCAGTGAACGGATTATTTTCGGTCGTCCTCGAACTGGCCGTTCTCCGTCGCCAGTTCGCGTTGATCCGGCTCAGCCTAGTGATGGGTCGGGTCGATTTGTTGAAGCTGGTCCTCATGATCTGTTCTTTCCGTGGAGAAGCCCATCCGTTGCTGCGGCGTCACCACCGTTTCGGCCACTGCCGCGGAACTTCGTGCCGGGTGTTGCTGAGATTCCGGTGGAGTTCCTTCAGTCCTTGAGTCCTGACGAAAGGCGTTTGGCGGTTGGCTGGTTTAGGACGGTTAGTTCGTCATGTTGCGCTTTCTATTATCTAATTTCGACCTTCTAACTACTTTGCTTTTTTTTTTTTTCTTTCTTGTTACTGGTAGATCGAGATTCAGCACCGGGCCTACCGTCGCCGGCATGAGTTTCTGGTCAAGCAGATTATGGACCTCGAGATGGGGATGCGGAAATTGGAGGCTGGGCCAGAGGATTGGGAGCGATTTGGGTTCGGGAAGTTTCGTGTGATGCCTTTCTGGCTCCGTGATCGAGTTCGTGCCTACAGCCGTAGAGTCCGTGAGAGTCGCTGAGGGTGCTCGGCGTATTATATGTCTTTACCGGTTGATGAACGGTTCCCCCTTTTTTTTTTTTTTTTGGTACCCGTGTGTTGGGTTACGTATTATTCTCGGAACTTTTGTATTACGGTTGGTGTTATTTTTTTTGTTGAACGCTTTACCCGCTTGGCGGGTTTTATTTTCGGGTGTTTATGTTATGTTTGGGTTATTCTCGACAGTGAGACGTCTCTCATCTTATTGTGTCGAGCCGAAAGTCTTTGTTCGGAACCGTTTTTTTTGTGTCTGCTTTTGCAGGATGTGACTGTCAGATTTTGGGAGCGAGAAGCGTTGGATTCGCGTATTAAAGCTCGGCTTATTCCCTACCTTGGAACCGAAGAGGTTGCGCGCTGGTGGCGGCTTATTTCGCTTATCGGCCTTGGTTTATTTGCGAGCAATGGTTGGAGCTCGGCTTACGATCTGCACCTCGCGTGGAGTGCCATTTTTTATTAATTTGTTTAATCGTCACGACTGGCCAAATTGCCGACCCTGTTTGGGTGTGTATTTTTTTGTTTTCTTTGTTGCCTGTATGATATTTGTCGAATTTTGCAAGACAATATGCTTAATAAAAAGGAACGCGGGGATTTTCATAGAAAATTGCATTCATAAATTGTGGCTGCGCCTTTTCAGGTTGCCTACGTACCCTTTTTTTTTTTTTTTTAAAAAAGGATCAAGCCGATCGTAGTTCAAGTTACACAGATACTGAATACTCCTAGATGGAAATAGAAATATAATATGCGTAATACACAAATTTCTTAATAGAAGTAGCGCTTAAGGTTGCCGGCGTTCCAGGATCGCGGAATAGCTTCGCCGGACATGGTAACTAGTTCGTAAACTCCCGGGCGAACAATTTTGGATACTTGGTACGGCCCTTCCCATTTTGCGCCGAGCTTACCAGCGTTGAGCTCGGCGGTGTTTTCGAACACCTTGCGTAGAACGAGGTCTCCCTCGCTGAAGGATCGCAGGTTGACCTTTTTGTTATAATGACGAGCTGCCGCCTGCTGGTAATTCTGAATTCGGAGCAAGGCGCGATCTCGTAGTTCTTCGATCTCGTCGAGGCTGTCATAGAGCATTTCGTCGTTTAGCTCGGTGTTCTTGACTAACATGGTCTGGCGTAAACTGCCGACGCTTACTTCGGCTGGCGCCATTGCTTCCAGGCCATAAGCTAGCGAGAATGGTGTTTGTCCTGATGCTCTTCGCGGAGTTGTTCGGTGGGACCATAGCACGCCGTCTAGCTCGTCGGCCCAGAGGCCTTTCTTTTCTTCGAGCCGCTTTTTTAAGCCACTTAAGATAGTCTTATTGGTCGCCTCAGCCTGACCGTTGCCTTGAGGGTACCTCGGGGTTGATTTACTGAGCCGGATACGCCAACTTGCGCAGAAATCATCGAATTTTTTGGATATAAACTGCGATCCGTTATCTGTTACGATTTCGTAGGGTAATCCGTGTCGGCATATTATATTTTTCCAGATGAAGTTTTGGACCTCATTCGCTTGGATTTTCTTATAGGAATCAGCCTCAACCCACTTGGTGAAGTAGTCAGTCAATATAAGAAGGAACTTTTTGCCGTGTGACGCGGGTAGTGGTCCGACGATATCCATTGCCCATCTCATAAACGGATACGGTGCTGTTGTTGTTGAGAGTAATTCTGCCGGGGCGTGTATATCGGATGCATGTCTCTGACATTTTTCACACTTCACGGCAAACTGCTCGCAGTCACTGACCATAGTCGGCCAGTATATTCCATGTTTCCTGATTTTTAGTGCTAAGGCGTGTCCACCGGAGTGGTTTCCTCCGGCTCCTTCGTGTGTTTCCTGCATTACTCGCTGGGCTTCTTCTGTCGAGATGCAATGTAGTAATATGCCGGCCGCGCTCCAACGGTAAAGGCGTCCCTCGACTATAACGTACTGTGCCGCCTTCTTTTTAAGGCGTCGGGACTGCCATTTATCTGCCGGGATTACTCCTTCACTGATGTACTGAAGTATTTCTTGGCACCAGTCCGCGGGTTCGGCGGCGAGCTTGGCCTCATGGTTAGGTTGTGCCTCATCGTCAAGGTCGGCATGTTCCACCGGGTCGGCAGATATGATGTTAACTTGAGCCCCAGAGTCGATGCTACTTACTGAGATACTCTCGACTGGGATTACCCGACGTAGGTCCGGGTCTGAGGTTGATGCTAAGACGGCCAGGGCGTCTGCGGGTGCGTTGGCGCTTCGAGGTATCTTGTCGATCATGAATTGGTCGAAACCCTTTGCTAGCTCCTTTACTATCTTTAAATATGCGTCCATGCGGCCGCATTTGGTACCGTACTCTCCATTGTATTGGTTTGCGACGAGCTGGGAATCGCAGTAGGCATGAAGCCTTTTTACGACGATCCCTGCTGCAAGCCGCATTCCGGCAAGTAAAGCTTCATACTCTGACTCATTGTTTGTTGCGTTGAAGTTAAGACGGAACGACTGCTCAACAACCTCTCCGGTTGGGGATGTTAAGCGAATCCCAATTCCTGAACCATGCTGCGATGAGGCTCCGTCGACGTACAAATACCAGTTCTCTTCGCTTGAGCTAGGAGAGGTGAAATGTTAGGGCAGCTCGACAATGAAATCTGCCAATACTTGAGACTTCATGCAAGTTCGGCCCAGATATTCGATATCGTACTCACTTAATTCGACTGCCCACTTCGCCATGCGACCTGATTGTCCCGGGCTATGCAGAATTTGCCGCAGAGGTTGGTTCGTCAGGACCGCGATTGTATGTGATTGGAAATAGGGTCTGAGCTTGCGAGCTGAAGTTACCACGGCGTATGCTATTTTTTCCAGGTTCGGATAACGCAACTCAGCCCCGTCGAGGGTCTTGCTGACGTAGAAGATTGGCTTTTGTTCGCCTCGGTCGTCTCTGACTAATACTCCGCTAACTGCCGATCCCGAAACGGCGATATATAGGTAAAGCTTTTCTCCTTCCTCAGGCTTTGAAAGTATGGGAGGGGTGGTTAAATAAGTTTTTAACTCGACGAACGCCTGCTCGCATTCGGCGGTCCATTCGTACGCTTTGTTCGTCGATCGCAGCAATTGGTAGAACGGCAAGCTTTTATCGGTTGACCGTGAAATGAATCGGTTTAAAGCTGCTATCCTGCCGGTCAGGCGTTGGACTTCGCGCTTGTTTCGCGGCGAGGGCATGTCGAGTATGGCTTTTATTTGCTTCGGGTTTGCCTCTATTCCCCTTTTCGTGACGATATACCCTAGAAATTCTCCTGACGTCACACCGAATGAGCATTTTGCCGGGTTGAGTTTCATGTTATACTTATTCAGGGTTTGAAAACACTTTCGCAGGTGCTCGACGTGATCGTTTGCGTTTGCGGATTTGACTAACATGTCGTCGATGTACACCTCCATAGTTATTCCTAATTGGTCTGCAAACATCTTATTGACAAGACGTTGATAGGTGGCTCCCGCGTTTTTCAAACCGAACGGCATTACTTTGTAGCAGAACGTGCCTTGATCTGTGATAAAGGCGGTTTTTTCGCGGTCGTCGGTGTGCATCAAGATTTGGTTATATCCTGAGAAGGCATCCATGAAGGAGAGCAATGCGTTGCCCGCCGTGGCCTCGACGAGCCTCTCTATATGTGGTAGCGGGTAGCTATCCTTGGGGCAGGCTTTATTGAGATCCGTGAAGTCGATGCAGACTCTGTTCTTCCCATTTTTCTTTTTAACCACCACCGGGTTTGCTAGCCACTCAGGATGCTTAACCTCCATGATTGACCCAGCATCTAACAATTTTTTGACCTCATCATTTACCGCTTTAGACCGTTCGGGTCCGAGTTTCCGCCGCTTCTGCTTGACGGGTTTATAAGTGGGATCGACGTTAAGTTCATGACTTGTGACGTCCATGCTGATTCCAACCATATCGTCAAAAGACCAGGCAAAGGTGGAAGCGTTGTCCTTCAAGAATTGGACCAGTTCGATTCTTATTGCCGGGTCGAGATCAGCACCGATCCCAACGCACCGCTTTGGGTCACTCTCGTCGATATTGACCTCATCGAGCAGGTGGTGACTCAGAATTTCCTCGGGGCTAGGTGCTGGCGGCGCGCCCAGCGCTTGCTGTGATTGCTATAAATCAGCGGCCTTCCGTAACTTGCATTCGATCGCGAAACAGTTCCTAGCGTCTGATTGATTACCCTTGATTGTGAATATCTGGCCGGACAGGGGAAACTTCACACACTGATGATAAGTGGATGGGACGGCCTGCATGTCGTGAATCCAGGGGGATCCAAGAATGATGTTATAAACAGCCGGCTTGTCAACCACAACAAACTTGTGCCACGAGGGTATGCCGGATACGTAAATTGGCATCTTGATTGTGCCGGACGTCATCATGTAATTTCCGTCGAACCCGGTGAGTGGCCTGATCGATGGTTTGATTTCTCTATTATTGACCTTCATTTTGTCGAGGACATCCCGGAAGATTACGTTGACGGAGCTTCCCGTGTCGATCATAATCCTTGTTACTTCGCTTTCTCCAACGTGTAATTCGATGACGAGAGGGTCGTTGTGCGGGAAGTTGACTCCAGCCAAGTCGTTTGCTGTGAACGTGATCGGAGGTACAAAGGGTGGGACTTTAACTGGCCAGACCGCAGCTGTGCCGGCCTTTACATAGTCGCGGATTGACCGCACGGAATCTCTACATGCTGTCAATCCTCCCATTATCATGTCAACACGGCGACGGGGCGGCCATTGGGTCGCTGTTGGGTCGGCGTAGAGGGTGTAAGTGCCGAACTCCATTGGGAATTTGACACATTGATGGTAGATGGAAACCACAGCTTTCATTTTATGGAGCCAAGGCGTCCCAAGGATGGCATTATACGCGCTTGGACGGTCGACGACTGCGAATTCAAAGAGGTGAACCGTACCACCGACCCTCATTGGGAGCATGACCGTTCCTAAAGAGGTAAGAGAGCATCCATCGAAACCAGTCAAGGTTTGTACTTCGGGCATGGTCAAGTGCAGGTCGACTTTTATCTGCGGGAGTGCTCTCCGGAAGATGACGTTAACGGAGCTTCCTGTATCGACCAACACATCCGGGACTAAGCAATCGCCGATGTTTATTTCAACAACGACAGGTCCAGTGGGCGAAGTCCGATGCTCGGCAGTGTCCTCTTCTCCGAACATGATCGGAGAGTACGATCGGCATATAGGTGTTCTGCCGGGCAACCAATCGCGTTCGGCTCTCTCGACGTCGTGGACGGGATATAAGGCGCGAGGCCAGTTAGGGTCGTACGGTAGACTTCCTCTTATGACATTAATTCTACGGCGGGCTGGAGGTGGTGGCGCGTCAGCCGGTTGGTTTTCTTGTCCTCCCACCTGGTTGCCAGCTGCGGGCTGGTTATTCGGCGCTGGTCCATTGTTGAAATGGTTATTTGGACCTCGTCCTTGATGTCCATGGCGTCCTCGACCTCGGCCTCGCGGGGCATTACTCTTGTACTGTCGTAATTCCACTTTGACCTCGCCGTTGAGGTATTTGCCCAGCAACGCATTTTGTAAGTGTCTGCAAGACTGCGTAGAGTGTCCGGTGTATTCATGTAACTCGCAATACAAGTTATGGTCAGGCTCTTCTCTTGCCCCTTTTGGTGGGGTCGTCGGTACTATAGCTGACAAACTGACTGCGGGGGTTGGCGGGGCGTCATTGACGAGGTACGTTGCGCCGCGCTTCTTACTGTCCGCGAGGTACTCTTTGTCGAGGTGTTGGCGAGGTTCGTGGTATACCTCTTTTGCTTTGCGGGTTGGCACTTGAATTCCGGTAGAAGCACGTTTTTTGTCGTAGATGACTTTTTCTTCTTCCAGTTCAATGTGGACTCCCGCTCGATGGAGGGCATCTTGGAAAGTTGGGAATCTGTTCAACTTGAGATCCTTTCGGAACGTTGATTCGTACCATAGGGCCTTGTGAAGGGCTGCAAGCGAAACGCTATGGGGTGCTTTTACCTGTGTGGCAATCTTTTTGAACCTATCCATGAATGTTCGCAACGGCTCATGTTCCCCTTGCTCGATATTGTGGAGATCGGCGATTGTCGCGGTGGGGACGGCTAATATCGAGTATTGTTTCAAGAAGGTTAGCGAGAGTGTACGGAAGCTGTCGATTGAGTCAGGCGGCAAAGAGGAGAACCAGCCGAGGGCGTCGCCGCTCAGGTTTTCGATGAACAGCTGACACTTTCCAGCGTCTAGCTCTTCCGGGGAAAACTCGCAACGATGGATTGCGATCTCGAAGGATGTCAAATGGTGAGTTGGGTCCGAATCTCCCTTATACGGAGGTAGGTGCTTTATTTTGCAATCGGGGCGAACGACGACCCGACGGATTCGCGCAGTAAATGGAGTTTTTTGGGACTGCTCCAACATATGGTCTACATCAGGTGCCGCGCTGGTTGCTTGGTGGAACTTGCTTGTGACATCCTTCATTTGACTTTTGAGTTCGGCCAATTCCCCGCTCTGGTTCTGGTCGGCGCTATTGGGATCGGCTCTATTGGTGCCGTCTGGATGTTCGGCATTTTCTTGTAGTTTTGCACAGACGCTAGAGAGAGTGGCGAATCGTTCCTCTGTCTTTCTGTCTTGGGCGTCGATTTTTTCCAGGATGCTTCGCATTAGTGCTCCTATGTCGAGGGCGCTGGTGCCTTCTCCGATCGAGCCGTTCGGCGTTGTCGGGGGCCGGGTCGGCGGTATTGGAAGCTCCTCTTGGGCCTGCTGGATGCGGTCCGGCGTGTCCGCCACATAGCCGTCGCTGCCCGTCGTTTCTCTTTCTGCCATTGCTCGAAATGTGCTTCGTCGATGTTGGACTTTCTTCAAAAGCTTTCCTTGTTTGTTTCCCTGGATGCGCACCAAATGTTGAACTAGTATAGCTACTAGCTCGAGGATGATATAATAGAAAGGGTGAAACAAAGGACTTTTATTAAGATAGTCAAAGATCGTCGAATTACAATATAACCGTTATAAGCCGGGTGGCTAATTACAGAGAATTGTGCTTCTCAAAATGACTAACTGTACTATAGCTTAGAATCGGATTTACTCATGACTCTTGCCCGATGTTACTTGCCCCTTTCTGCAAGCTGATCCCCTGGTATTTATAGCTGATGGGACGTTTCACCTCTCTGCCTCGGGATCGATGTGGGATTGTCCTCAAGTAAAGTCGGCGATCGTTCTTATCCGGGCCGTCATTTATTGGGCTGTCCGTCTTAATTGGACCTTCTAGGAGCTTGATCGGCCCAACAAATAGGATTTAGCCGGTTTGCCTTCTTGGGTTTTTGGGTTGACTATTTCGATAATGGGCCTGCAGGAAAGCCTGTTAAAGCTGGGTGAAACCCATATCCAACAACAACGAATCTAATTAACACATGAAATGACAAATTCAAATGTAAAAGACAGTTGCGAAGATATGTCGTTCTTGTCTCTTGATCGTGAAGCTCTACATGTATATGTGTTTTCACCTTCTTTTTTTTTTGTTCTTTCTGTAAATGACAAGAATTGTTATCACCATTAAATTTGTATTTGATGCATCAAAATCCTGATAACTTAAAAGTCTTTCTTGACTATCTTAAATGAAGTATATATTGAACTTTATTTGAGAAAATAATTGTAAAAGTTGATGAGTTTTGACTGTTGAAATATGACTGAATTATTTGAATTTTGTACTTTGAGAAAAATAATAAAAGACAGAAAATAGAAGTAAGTGATTTGAATCTTATATATATCACAATCACATGGTATATAAAACAAATTGTACAATAATTAATGGAACCGTATAGTTTTTCTCTTTTTTTTGTTGACAACATTTTGAATTATTGGAAACAAATTGTACAAGAATTCTAGTATAAAACAAAACACTGAAAATTTCTTTTACTCTTTTTTCTTCCAAGAAATGATATAGATTAGGGTGAACTTAACCATTGAAAGTATTTTTAGTCACACAACTCTGTACTTTATTTTATCAAAGAAAAAAGAAGTAAAGTTGAAATTAGTTGACAAAAAAGGAAGAAGAAGTTAAAAATTAAAAAGTCGAAGCCCGTTAAGGATCAGGATATTACCATTCTGCATCGTGGACCAATTATGATTGGGTTTAATAATAGTCTTACACTTGTTGGTCTAGTTTAATCCGCAAACAAACCGTACTAAAACCGAATCTGATTGCGAGTATGGGCTTTGGTTGCCTAACTACACACTGACAAGTGACAAGTATATAATGTTAATATGAAACTATTACCACTATAAAATAAAATAAAATAAAATTTAAAAGAATATAAAGTAAATATTTATCAATAAAAGTAAATAGATACACCGGGATATCCAATGTGATATTTGGTGTACAAGGTGCGACCTGCGGTTGAGACTATTAATTACGTTTTCTTTGAATGTTCTCGCTCGTGTGAAGTTTGGGATTTATTTCCGACTCTGGTCTCGTCAGAGGGTTTTACATATGAGTCGGTGTAATCGAATTTGGATTTTTTTTCTGGAAGAGTGCCTCTCAAAAGGGTGATCATGATCAACTTCTTCAATTACAGTCAAACCTCTATAAATTAATACTCGGTAAATTAATACTCTCTGTAAATTAATAAATTTTTCTGGTCCCAAGTTAGGATTAGTGTAATTTTGGATATAATTCGATAATTTAATAAAATAATAAAAATTTTGAAAATCCTTTGTAAATATATAGTCCCAACAATAGTATAAATTAATAATTATATAAAATTATCAAAATATATGTATATATATGAATATTAATTTTTGTTAAACCTCATTTCTAATATTTTTACTATATCAAAAAATTTTAGTTTTCTCTTCAAAACATGAGAATTGTTATTTTCCTTGTAATTGATTATATAAAAATATTATCTATAAAAATTAAATCTTAGTTTTTTAAACTTTTTTTAAAAAAATTACCAAATATGGACATTTGCTCTATAAATTATTAATTTATCGATAAAATAAAACCTCTATAAATTAATAAATTTCTGCAGTTCCAACATTATTAATTTATAGAGGTTTTACTGTACCATGAATTTTATGGGCAATCTGGAAAGCCATAAACAAAAAAGTTTTTCAAGGTTTAGAGATTGAGGCAAATGATATAATTGCTAAGGCTTTGGGCAATAAGTTAGCCTTGGAAGAGGCGCTCTCTTTTACGGTGGTCATGTCAGCTCCATCTCCATCTTCGCATGTCCATGTTTTTCACCTCGTGTCTAAGATGGAGCCTCTCCCTCTGCATTTGGAGTTAGAAGAGTTGTTGTGGGCCATGGAACGGATACGTGCTGTAGGAATCACTTGTCAACATTTTGAGACTGATTGTGCTGAGTTACTCGCTATGGTGCAGTCCAAGATTATCCGTCTTTCAACAACCTGCTCGATGAGTTTAACTCGCTGGAATCATTCCTACTATTCTTCATCTCATGGATCCCGCGTGCAGCAAATACAAAAGCGGAGTATCTTGCATGTGTTTCGCGTTCTCTTATATCTGAAGTTTCTTTAATAAACCCCTTCCCTCTGGCTTGGACAACTAACTGAGGAATTTCCTTTTAATTTGTTGTTTGGTTGAAAAAAAAGTATATAGATACACTTTAGTTAGAGAAAATAGTTGTAGATGAGTTATTAAAATAAAATAAAATTTAATAAAGAATATATATTTAATTCTTTTCGTAAGTAAAAACAACGTATAAAAGTAAAGAGATAAACTTTTAGTTATAGAAAATATTTATTTTTTTTTTGCTATAATACAGTAATGTATATCTATTTACAAATATAATATCTACATTACCACTAAAAATGTATTTGTACACACAAAAATATATTACTTGTAAAATATAATTTTTAGTCTTTACTACAACCAACAAATTTTATTTATGAACACATTAAATAACATATTATATATCTCTTTACTTTAATTTTTTTATAGTTACGAAAACACATACATTAATCTTACATACTCATATCTTATATATATTACAATAACAGTCTTTTTGAATAAATTATTTGATTGGTGAAAAAAATATGAGACGATTATAATTTTGAATTTCGAATTTCTATTTATTAGGTTTTCTTTTCTCTATTTTAATTTTATATAAAATCTTTTTATGGTAGGTTTTAAATTTTTACATTTTTATTTTTAAATTTTTTAATAAATTTAGAATTGACACGTGTCAACATCTGAATGATACAATTGACACATGTCACGATCTTGTTAATTAGTAATTTTGACATCAAGCTTTATATAATAAGATATTGAACATGTACAGGATACTGCTAATCTGCGCCTCCTCCTTTGCGAATGGTAGTAGTATAAAAATATACAATGTTTTTTTATTTTTAACTATTTGAACTTTTGAAGCTAAGCAGTTTGTATGGTTACTACTGGCACTCCACGCACTTAAAACATACTATATTAGGCCAAGTCCAACGGGACGGTAAAACTGCATAATAACGTGGAAGTGATAATTTTTTGTCTCCAACCAGACTGTATATTTTACACTATAATAGTGTGATTTCTTTTTGTTGCACAGTACACCACTATATTTGGTGTTTTACTGTAGGGACGCCAAATACTATAATATTGTTTTTTTTAAGTGTTATTCTATTTGAAAATAACTTAGTTATAGTAGATTAAATATAAGTTTAGTATTGTTATATAAGAATCTAGTTAAGTTTGTAATAAAAATTAATATACCAAAACAGTTTTGTAGTTTTTAATTTTCATAATATAAATTATTAATTAGTAGAAAATATTAAAATTAATTAGTAATTTGATTGATAATATATATAATAAAATTCAACTAACCATTAAAAATACATAAAAAATTAAATACAAAATAAATTATAATTATTATATCATTCAAAAAATCTTTATTTTAGTAATAAAATAATATAGAATAGTATTTTTAGTGTAATATTTGGTGTTGTGGTTGGAGATAAAATTTTTTTTAGTGTTAAAAATACACCAAATATAGTGTTATTTTAGCACTAAAATAGTATTGTAGTTGGAGATGCCCTTTGCATTATTTACACACAAATAACACTTGTTAGTTGTTGCTTGTTATAAGTTTAGGATGAGCTAGTTACAAGTTGAGGCTCTCGCAAGTTCGCAACGTCGGACCCATGAGTCTTAAAAAATCCAACTTTGAAGTCAGCATATGGTCCTACGAGTGGCGGCTTGATTGGTGAAGGACACGTAGTGGGCCAAATAAAATTATATGTTTGACAATTTATTCTATTTAATTTTGAGGTTGGTAATAGATTTCATTACGGTTCCGTTGAACAATCCACTTGGTAGAAACTAGAAACTGAATAGATTTATCATATCTTACAAATGATACTCAAAATTCTTCGACGATCTCCTCGCTACCTTGCCCCTAGCAAACCTCCCCGTCTTATTTTAACTCATTTTCACTATAATCTTTGACTAGGCTCATCGCGGATGTAGATTAGTTAATTTGACCTATATGATTTTACTTCGCGTCCATAAAATCTTCAGATGAAAGCTTGTTTAACCCCGAGAAAGTATGAAATGCCCCAGAGAGATCTAGAGATAAGAGTTTACAAAAGCGATGTCATTCTTTTATAGCATTAATACTATTATCAGGTTATAATGATTAATCCTAAGCAAACATCCGCTGTTCAAGTGAAAAGTTGCATATTAAGTATTTTGAATGGACGACACCATATTTTGTAAGCATTTCAAATAAGTTTAAATAATGAAACTCGAGGGTTCGAGCACATAAGACATACAAACAAAGACAAACCAACATGTAAACATGTATGTACACGTGAACTTTTTTTTGGTTATCACTTAATTACATGCGACCTATAATTGAATCTTCTACTTCATAAAAATGTACAAAAAGAAAAGGAAATGAATATGGTTCCAGTTAGTTTTTTTTTTTTTTATAGTGTTCAGATGATCTCAATTAGTTAAATACGTAAACACTTCTCTACTCCGCTAATTTTGTCAAAGCTCCAATCAAAGCGTCATTGTGTTAATCAAAGCACATGCATGCTTATGCGTGAACAGTTTGATTCATAAAACATCAAATTAATTTCAGTAATGCATAAAAATTCTACTAAAATGAAACAAAAAGAGACTTCTTACATATCTTACATAATGGGACAAAGGGATATGTATGTTATTTTACCATTGTTTGTTTGTTATAGAGATATCCCACAATGTTATTATTATCCATTTTAGGACATACATGAATGAGACATGTGATAGGTAGGACAAGCACGGCAAGGTCGAGAGGTTGAACAGAACCCAGCGAGACATATGAAACCTGTTCTTGTATTCACCAATCAATTCTTCTACTTATACCAATTTTGTTTTTATGTCTCAAGTTTTTACTAGTCACGCACAAAATCATCTAAAAATATAAATTTCTATATCCCCTGTATGATCAGTTCTATGGTAATCCTTTTTTTTTATAGTGTTCAGATGATCTCAATTAGTTGGTTTATTATATAGGTACCCACATGCATATAGGTATGGCTCTTTACTACAACATCGTTGGTCTCATATGCACACATGGCAACTATTGCTGACTCTTGTTTCATTCACAAGATTCATAATATATTCGCTTATAATTGGTTGTAATTCATGGTAAACAGGACAACATACATACACACACAGTGTAACATTAAACCCCAAAAAAAAAGTCATCAGTGAAGAATCGATTATGGGTGTGAATCAAACGATCAGTGTGGAATTAATTTGTTTGGGGGAAAAGTTGACGGACATATGGTTCTATGCTCCAATACAATTTTTTGCAAAAGAGAGAAAAAAAAAAGAGAAGAAGACGTATACAGTATGTAACATGCTACTATAATGAACTGATTTTGACTTTTGTTTGTTAATGTAATTAATATGACTTTACTAGACCATCATTTATCTTGGCCAAAGTTATAATCATTTGCAATCTTTTCAATTATTTAATTATTTTTTTCTTCAATTATTGAGATTGATCATACTATTAAGTTTTAGGAGAATATATGTAAGAAAGACCAACTTGGCCAAGGAAAGGCAACTATGTTATATGGTATATATCTACTAAATGTAGTGGATGAGAATCATTATATGACTCACGTTGAGTGGTTGATTGAATGCGTCAAGTTTGAAAGTTTAATTTAGTCAACTGAATACTAATGATGTTCTTAATTATGAACAGATTTAAAATATTGGGGCCATTTTGGAAAAAGAAAATCTTATGCCAGATACTCCTAATCCAATTAAGTTGATTTATGTTGCCACCACAACCAATCCCATTATAGATTGCTTTGATTAGCTCCAACCCTTCTCGTCAATAAATTATTATGTGTATTTGGCTGGCTTACTATAGAAATCAGTTGTTGTTATCATCATAAACCCACGTTTTCACTGAACTTATATGTTAACGCTTCCGTTTTTATAAGTGCAACAGCAACATATAAGTTCTATGCTAAAGTAGAATTTTCATAGAATTTATATTAGCATGTTTATTGAACTATGTGCGATATATGTTGCCGCTTGTACTTAGTTTCATTCTGGACGAAAATAATCAGTATAGTTACAAATCATTGTTGCATTTTTACTAGCTAAAAGGTTCTTTTTTTTTTGAAAAAATATTACTACTAAAAGGTTCTAAACTGTCAATTCGTGAAATTGTAAAATCCATTTTATGAGTCAACCATGGATAATTTTCATAGCTTTTAATTAGTTAGATATAACAAAAACATCTTTGTTAACGATCAATTACTAATATTCCCTTTTTGTTATGCGTGTGAAGTAAAACTCCTATAGACCGATATGATTATTATGTATATTGAAATAATAGTTAGTGACATGATTCTTGAAAGTAACTCGAAACCAAACCCACACGAGACATGTAAAATTTATCCACATAATCATTGGTGGTATACTTTTCCTTCAAGTGATGTAAGAGCAAATCATTGACAAAGAAAGCAATGAAGAAAAAGAGAGACAAAAGTCCAAGCATGGGGGCAAAAAATGATTACATGATGCAAAATCTAATGTTTAATTACATTTACAGTCCACACCATTTACGATTTCTAGCGAGAACGAAACTACATGAGTACCCACTTACTCGTAGCTGAACTCAAAACCTAATATTGAAGAGTGTTTAACTCGCTGCTTGAAGCAAAACATCTTCATAGAGGCTAGAGCTCCCCACTATCCGATCCTAGTCACTCGCGGTTCTCTACTATATAGTGATTGCACTGAGCATTTATATTTTCAGTTCTATTTGTTTCTTTGTAAGGCTAATAATCCATTGATGATCGTGAACATTATATGATTGTATCCATCTTTATTTTAGGCTAGCTTACATATTATTATGGCTATTAATTATTTTATTTGCCATCTGTTTAAGTCAAAACCTAGCTTAATATTAGGGTTGGAAATATGGAATGAGAGACATTTAGGAAGAAATCATACAAAATGTTATAGTCTCTTCAACTACTGAGAGAATATACGGATTTAAACTCAAAATATCTTAGTAGTTATTATTACAAAAAATAATCATGACTCGAGTTGCCACTTGATTTTTTACCGATTTCAACTAATAAACCCATTTAGTTTTATCTTTCTCTTTTACCATATACTACTATATTGCATCTTGTTTCATTAAAAAGTGTTTACATGATTATAAATAATGATTTTAATTACTATTTTCAATATAGTCAAACTTAGATATCCACATATAAATGAACTAAATCGGAGCACGATAAACGTTTTATAACCGAAGAAGCTGAACATACTTTTGAGTTTCAAGCCTAAAAAACTTTTAATCCTTTGTTCAACCACTTAATGAAACGTTCATATGTTTTTTTATACCTTTATGTACATAGTATATAAAAAAAACAAAGCCCTTAAAAAAAATATGATTCAGAAAAGCAGTCAATGGAAAAAAAAGTTGTCAGCATTATTGCAAGACAACGTCGGAAGTAACGCTCATGCTCATGTCTTTGTAACTCTTCTTGTTGCATCATATTCACAAATGCTTTATATTTTTTTAAGCCAAACAATTGCCCAACTTGTTTCTTAAATATGTTTTGTTTGTTTCTTGATGCAAATATTTTCTTTTATTTTATAGACTTGTATGATGTGTTTATCCGCTCTTATGAAGCCCACTTGACATAATTACATGGATTTTCATAACATAATACCATTATATGTGTAAGTATTAGTGATGTTAGCAAGCATATTAATTAAGAAAAAAATTGCATACTTATATGTGATGTGTAATGCATGATGACATGGCAAATATAGACAAATCTATGGCTGAAACTCTGAAAGACAGTCACAAGCTTAGTCAAGCAACTGTCGAGAGAAGACATGACAAATAGGGTAACTGAAATTAACTAACCCTACTAAATTGCATTCAATATCTCTTTTTATTTCTTTCTTTTATTTATTACAACAAAAAGTTTAACCGCCCACAGAGTTTATGCCTCGAGAGCTAGCATGCTGTTGAATAAATTATCTCTCTACTCTCCAAGACGACAAAACCTTTAACCACAGACCAACTTGTGTATATATTTTTCTAATCATCGTATTGTTTAACTTAAGATTAGAAATTATTTAGTATTCAAGAAATTATAAATTAGGTTCGCTACGGTTTTTGGCCTAAAATAATGATAGATTCGAAAAAGTGGGAGGAAAATAGGTAGATTAACTTTATTTACCTTTTTCTTCGATTTTTATAACAACTTTGCTTTGACATATAGTAATGATACTGTATTACATTATTGTTGTGGCTACAAGACTCATAGGCCTTAATTAATTATTGTTCCTTCTTTTGGGGACGAGTGTGTTTGCATCTTGTATGTTTAAGAGAGTTATGGTGTTTTCCTACTAATTAAGATGTATATATGCATTATAGAAGACTACACATATTATTCGGGTACATTTGCAAAATGATAAAACTCCAAGCTTACTGATTTATAAGCAAAAAAAAAATAACTATCTTATTAGTCATAACCCAAACAAATTCTGCTTTGAATAATACATCAAGAAAACTAATGATAAAGCATATGTGAAGAAGATATTTCATGTATAGATATATATATATATATATATATATATATATATATGTGTTGTTTATATATAGATAGATAATGGTAATAAGGATCATATGTATATGTGTGTGGTGTGGATATAACAATTCTAGAGGAGATTGAGAGAAGTGTGTTATAATTGGGTAGGTGATGGACCCTCCTAAATCCAACCACCTTTGTCTCTATTTCCACCTTCCCATGTCCCTTAGAACATGGAGCAAATTATGGCAACTCTTCTCTCTACCCTCTCTCTTTGTTTTTTTATTTATTTTCATATTGTTAATTCTTTTTAATCTTCTTTTCTATATTATAGTTTTCTGGTAGTGTATACTGATTTTATAAATCACTAACATTGCTTATAATTATTTTTAAAAAATCATAGACAAAACTGTAAAATTGTAAACAGATTTGAAGTTTTTAAGAAAACGCCCATAGATTTTGATCATTTTTCACCAAAATGGGTATTCCTCTATTGCCATTTAGATCGCACCATAATAATGTCCGAACATGGCTACGCAATTGGTTACTGAACCCACGATAAATTTATCTGACAACAACGGTGATTGATTAGAAATCTACACGTATAGATTCAATGATTCATACAGTTTCTAGACTATATTAATACTTTCATATACATTATACATAAAAAAAAATTATTATTACTTCTAAGCTTTGATTAGTCAAAACTTTAATATATACGATCGTCACTTGTAATTTGTGCTATTTCGTTTTGTCACTATCCAAATATAAAACCAATGTAACCGTTAAGAGATTTATTACTATATGATCTGCCCAATTATACGCATCGCTCGCTCTAGAGTATAATATTGATTGTTGCAAGTGTCGAGAGCCGGCCAAAAAGAATGCAACATATAAAGCCATACCCACAACACAAAACCATTCTCCATCACCCAAAAAAAAAAATACAATCTTCTTGTTTTGTTTGCCATATTGAAAGCTCATAGGCTTTTTTCTTTTCTTTTTTTTGGTGAAGAATGGAGATAGAATCTGTGAGATGTGAGTGTTGTGGGTTAATGGAAGACTGCACACAAGACTACATTAGTGAGGTCAAATCTAACTTCGACAACAAATGGCTCTGTGGTCTTTGCTCCGAGGCCGTGAGGGACGAAGTGAGCCGCCGGAAGATGACCACAGTTGATGAAGCCGTTAGAGCTCACGTGTCTTTTTGTGGCAAGTTTAAAAAAGATAACCCCGCGGTTCATGTCGCCGATGGTATGAGGCAGATGCTACGGAGGAGGTCCGGTGACTTGACGACTTCCTCTGCGTCCAAGAAGTTTGGTAGATCTAACACCACCAAGTTGTACTAAACCATTTTTCTATTTTCCGCTAATTATTTAATGTATAATATTTGAAGCTACTTTGTTTTGTTTTGTTTAATGTCATAAATGATGGTCGGTGATGCTATAACTAAACTAATCAATTAATTTCCCCCAGTCTTGTCATTTAGTTTCCACACAGTTCAATCTCTTTAGTCATTTGATTAACATGGCCAAAATTATCCCATGAGGAAATCTTGAATTCATGTTATGTTATTTGCTTGGTAACCAAGACGTACTTCTATAACCTTTTCGAGTCAGAGATGAGAGACCATAACATACTAAATTAGTAATCGAACTCGTGATTTTGAATACTCTATCCATTTGGGTCGCTAGCTATATATGTAATGCTGCAAAAGTTTGATGCCATTTTTATGTATTTTGGTCGTCCACGATTCTATACTATTGACAAGTTCTTTAACCCCCTATCTTGCCCCACACAAACTATCCACATTCTTCATTTCCTCAAACGTCTTTAACGCTTCTTGTAGATGCTTACACACTAGTGAAGTCCTCTCGATTTGGCCATACATTGTCTAAGCTAAGCATCTACAAAGAGAGAAAATAACTTTTAACTGAAGTTTTTAAAATTTTGATCATAACATCGTTTGTGGTCATTTCATTGAATATTTCGACCAGAAAATTTCAACAGTTCCATCAAAACAGTCTCAACAAACGTACCGGACAGAGCACTGAGCTTAACTATAACACCGTGAATCTCGATGCCGCCGATAACCGCCGAGGGTGCCGGCATTGTTCGTAACCATTCGGAGTAATGTTGATCGGCTAAACCAACACTTTTTTAACTGGGCTGATAATGGGCTTTGGCTTCGTCTAAACAAATATATCTATTATAAATTATCACAACAATTGTCGCTGAACTCATCAAATAGAGGCCTAATAAGAGCTCCATCTAATGGAAGTGACTTCATCAAATGTTTTTGTTCTACTTTTATTTACACTAACTATTGAACCTTCTATACGTTATATTTGCTTTTAGCTAGTAAATAAGATATTGATAGAATCATAGAATGATAGATCATATAAAATAGATTATGTTTATTTTCGATTAATGGATTTGTGATCTAGAGCAAACATTAATATAATGTTAACACGTAAATAATTAAAGTTTTCGAGTCTACTTAGAACACGTAAAGTACAAAAATAAAATCGGAAATTTCAGACAATATTCTTCTGTTTTTACACACATGTGAACATTTTGGATTTTGTTGGTTTCACTTCATATCCAAGATCTTACGACTAGCTATAACATTTTGATCCGTGACATATACTTTTTCCCCCAAGTTACATCCACAACCGATACCAAAGTTACATATGATTTTTTTTCTTTTTTCTTTTTATTATGTAGATTTAAGTTGGGGTTTATATTCTTCTAAAGGCTAAAATTAAAACCCAAGATACGTGTTTCTCTTTAAATTATATATTAGGATCCGTGCTAGAGCACGGATTGAAATTCATTTTATTTATATTATAATTTTAAAATAAAATATAATTCATATGATTGTTTTTAAAAGATTTTTTTTGATAAAACATTATGCAAGAAAATCATATGCTAAATATGATGCTTGTAAAAAGCACATATTTGTAAGTTTTATATTGTAATTTGTAATTTTATGTATGAGAAATGGTTATGTTTGTTTTTTGTTTTTATTTTAATTTTTGAACATATTTGGTGAGAGTGTTTTAATATGACTCGTGCTTAGGTAAGATTTTATTTTCAACTGCACAATAAGATGTTGGAAATCACGATTAAATGTGATAAATTGCTAATATTTTATTCTTTTTACGCCTAAAAATATATTTTATGCCTAATAGTATATATTTTGTAACAATACATGGAATACTAAAGATTTTATTTTAGAAATTGTATAAATCATTGGAATATTCTCTTTAAAATGATTCTTTGGAATATTTTTAAGTGTATGCCATATATTGACCAATTAATCTATAATCTTTTTTTTTTGTAACCAACATATATTTAATCTATAAACTATTTTGTAACCAACTTATAAAAATTATATAGTCTACAAAAAAAGTTGTGTACTTCCGTTTTATTATATAGGAGATTTTAGGTTGATTAAATTTAATTATAAACCTAGAATAAAATTCTTTCATTTTTGGGGGTTTATAAGAGAAAGAAGTACTGAATAATTGGGTCAAATACATAAAAATTTGGATGAAAGAAAACCAAAAACCTAATTTATGTGGCCAAAATGATATAGTCTAACCTCTAATTAATGGATACAAATAGATGAAAGGAAAAGAGAATCACTTTGGTTCACAAAAAAAAAAAAAAAAAAACCAAAGTATTCTTTAAATCTTCTTCTCATTAGGAAATGACCAAAGAAGTTTTGTTGCGTATCTTTTTGTTATCCCCCAATTTATCACTACCAAACATTTTTATGTCTCTGTCTTCCGTACGTCTGCAATTACGTTATATCCATCATATTTTATAACGAAAAATACTTAGGTGAACCTTCTTGTTCACTTCTTCCTAATCAACCAATCAGAATTTTCTTACATTATCTTGTTTAAAAAAATAAATCAAAATTAAATTAAAAAGCAATACATATTAAGGAAACAAATTCTGTATAATTTCTTTTAAGGAAAGTTAAATATTGGCTTGGTTTAGATTTTATAATTAGAATGAAATAATTTATCGGTTTGGGTTTACAAATAAGATTATTAGGGTTTAGATTTTACAATTCAAACAAAATTATATGTCGTTTTGTGTTTACAAATGAAGTGGTTAGGGTTTAGATTTTACAATTAAAACGAAATTATATGTCGGTTTGGATTTACAAATAAAGTGGTTAGGGTTTAGATTTTACAATTAAAACGAAATTATATGTCGGTTTGGGTTTACAAATGAGATGGTTAGGGTTTAGATTTTACAATTAGAACAAAATTATATGTCGGTTTGGGTTTACAAATGAGATGGTTAGGGTTTAGATTTTATAATTAGAATGAAATTATATGTCGGTTTGGATTTACAAATGAGATAGTTAGGGTTTAGATTTTACAATTAGAATGAAATTATATATCGGTTTGGATTTATAAATAAGCGGTTTAAGTTTTTAATTTTATAATAATGTATACAGATTTTGTTTCCTTATTTTACAAGGAGGTGAATAAATAGGTTATTAAATATACTATGACATGTCAGATTTTCATTGGCTAAAATAAAGAGAAGTGAACAAAAGGGTTCACCTTAGGAGTGAACCCAAGAATTGTCCATAACATATTAACATGCGTTTTTCTCTCTGAATACGGAAATTTGCACGACTCTTATTCAACTCTGATGAAATACATTCATGTGCTTATATATGAGTAATCTATTTATTATTGGGAACGAAAAAATCAAAAATTCATCAATGGAGGGAATTATTACAACTAATAGTAATTTTATATTCAGTTCGTAAACTAATTAAGAAAACTCCTGCATATTTGAAACATGTTACAAGAATGACTCAAGGAATATACAACTTTTGTAATCATAAAGTTAAACAAGAAAAAGGTTCTTTTTTGTTAAATAGATACATGTCCTACGAATCACTTTTTCTTCGAACATATACGAGGTAATCAATCAAAAACTTTATTACAGTCATAATCACAGTTAATAATAGCAGCCTTAAATACTCCCTCCGTTCTAATTTAGTTGTCGTTTTAGGATTTAATTTTTGTTTCATATTAGTTGTCGTTTTAGATTTTCAATGCAAATGTTTGATGAATATTCCAATCTTATCCCTGCTGTTTTAAAGTTTCAACCAATGAAAAAATTATAAAATATATTAATGAAGGGCAAAACATAAAATTTAATAATTTCCTTAATTTATGTGCAAAAACCTTAAACGATAGTTAAACTAGAACAGAGGGAGTACTAGTTTGTTTCGTTAACTAAGTATATCTTTTACGACATATATATTTTTTTATCCAAGACTAAAACCACTAAACCATAGTCTACTTGGTAACACACTAATGCATTCCAAAAGCCAAATTTACAGATTATTTGTTGTAATAGATTAAAAATCTGTTTTCTATTAATAACAATGACCATGGTGTAATTTTTTTTTAATCAATGGTTGATCAAAAGTTAATTAATATTTTTACACCGAGAGATCTAGGGTTCAAACTTCGACGTTCAGATACTATGATCTATTAATTTGTAGATTAAAAAAAACAAGTTTACCGTGCAAAATAAAAACATCAAGAATCCTACCAATCGAGTAAAACAATATATTTGCCTACTTGGTCACATATGTTGGTCGTCAACTCTTAATTTCTCTTTAATTTTGTTGGAAAAAAGATAGTCAGTTACACGAACTATATCACAATACATGACCACATATGCCAACTTTAGAAATGTATACTCAACTACACGAAGTATATATATTGCATGGCCACATATACCAACTATATGATGACATGTGCTCAACATCACAACCATCTTATTCCGGTACACCTTTCATCAGAATCCGGTGTTGACCAATATTGACCGGCGTTGACCGACATTGACCAATAAAAATATGCATTTTTTTGTTTTTTAATATTAGAAACCAAAATAAAAAATTTAATTGAATTATTTAGGAATCAGTTATGGTGTTTTATAACTAAAAACATATATGGATCCAAAATAAAGATATATTGTATATATATTCCATTCATTTAGTCTTATAATAGTTACTTTTTTATTTCGAAACTTAACTAAAATTAAAATAAAAATCATTTATAAGATATTAAAACTTAAATTCAAACCAGATAATCTTGTTGTAACAAATCAAATAAGAAAACTACTTATTTTAACATTATTAATTTAAAAACATCAACTTCTTACTTAATTTCTCTAAATATAAAATTAATTTTATTTAATATTCTCAACCACAAAACATTTTTCTAAAACAAAAATACTTAGAACCAAGCCCAATACATATCAAAATCATTAGAATTATTGAAAATGTTATATACTCATGGTAAAATAAAAATTTTAATATCTGAAAAATTATTAATGATTTTTCATTTCACTTTTATTAAGTTTTGCAATAGAAAAATATTTTGTATATATGTTAATTCATCCAGTCTTATGATAGTTAGTTTTTTTTAATTCTATTGTAACTAAAAACATCGTTATTATTTGATTTTTTTAAATACAGTGTTTTTTGTTATTTAATAAAAGCAATATATTTGATTGTAAACAACAAAAACACACAATATTTATTTTTAATATATAAAAGATAGAAGATCCAAAAAATTTATTTAACTATTAGTTTAGCTTCAAAATTAAAATGACTAATTATAAGAATGAATACATTAAAGATGTAAACAAAATATTTAGTTATATAATATAGAATATGTCTTAATTGAAAAAAAAACTATAAACTATTTGATATAGCAATTTATGTTTTTTCTTTAATATTATACATTAAAAAAAGGAATATTTTTTTGGTCAATATTGGTCAATGCCAGAGTCAGTTAACCGGTGTACCGGAATTGTATGTTTATGGTGTTAACCACATGACGTCATATAGTTCATACATGTACTCATGCAATACATCTACTTCATGTAGTTGAGAGTACAATATTATACTTGGAATGTGTGACCATGCATTCTTACATACTTCGTGTAGCTAGCCATCTTTTTTCCAATTTTGTTTCTATGAAACTTTTTTTTTGTAACAATATAAGGATGAATCCTATATGCCATTTTCACATACCAAACTACCAATGTATCATATTTAGATATAATCTCATTGCATTAAAGCGTTCTTTTGACTTTAAAATTTAATATGTCAAACAAAATTTTAATTTTTTTGGAAAACAAATTCTTAAAAACAAATATGCAGTGTAGGTTAATGATGAGTAATATAGTATACATTAAGATAAGCGAATTTAAATATAAGTTATGATACAAAAACATTGACGCTAAAGCTAATACTCTTTTAACCTACAATTAAATTTAGTATAACAAAAATAAAAATCTCTAACCTTAAGAACCGCAATTTATTTCAAAACCTACTTATCTGTTTCAGAATCTAATTAGTTTAATTGTTCCTTTTAATTAGACCTCAATCAAAATTTCATGAGTTCTCGCATAAATGATAAATCCAATTTTGTTGTATAAATAATAAAAACTGAAGATAATATGATAACAAAAATGACAATAAAAAGAGGGGTATTTTGGTAAATTAAGAAATGCCCTTATCACAATTTTCCGATCCATCATCATCCTCCTCCGTTGCTGCCGCCTTCGCACCCATTCATAAAACAGGAAAGACGCAATCTTTTTCTTGTCTCTCTCTCTCTCTCTCTCTCTCTTCCCCATTCTTCAAAATCTTAAAGCTTTCCTCATTCACTCTCTCAATCTCTTTGACCCCATTTATATCCCAATCTCAAAGTTTCGATCTTTCGATTAAAAAAAACAAATCCAACATTTTTGTGTTCTTTATATATGATTTTGTTTCCCATAAAGATTCGATCAGTTTTCTCATATCTCTTGTTGCTGAGTTTGATCCAATCGATCGATAAACCAAACCCAGAAGCCATGAGAGTCCACCCAATCCCTAGAAACCTCAACAACACTCTGATCCATCATCATCGTCATAACCCGACCCGAGAACCCGGCAAGAACCTCCGGAGATTGCCGCATATCTTCAACCGTGTTCTGGAGCTTCCGTTGAGGTCAGAGGCAGATGTATCCGTGGAAGAGAGACAAGACTGTTTCAGATTCGTGGCGGAGACGGTAGGTCTCTGTGACGGCGACGGAGATATGAGGGCTTATATGGTTGAGATTCATCCTGGTATAACCAAAATCGTGGTGAGGACTAATGAGTCTTCGTCTTTGGGTTTGTCCTTAGACGAGTTAGAGCTTGACGTGTGGCGTTTTAGGTTACCGGAATCAACTAGGCCTGAGCTTGTTACTGTGGCTTGTGTTGATGGTGCTTTGATTGTTACAGTACCTAAGAACGCAGAAGAAGATGATGATGATGGTGGTGGTGGAGACTTTGGACATAGTGGAAGGCTAGTGCTTGTTCAGTGAATCAAGTAATGTCTCTTTATGTAATGTAATGATGATACTCTTGGAATGTTCATGAGTGAAGAAGACAAATCTCTAATCTTCCTCTTTTCTACAATATTTGTGTAGCCTACTGTTTTTTTTGTTGTTGGCAATTCAGTTCTAAATAAAAAGAAAGATTGAATCTTTTGATCTCTCAAACTGTAAGATCAAGAAGCACAAAAAGGTCTGATTTTTATCAACTAACGGATAGTTTTCCATAGTACAACAACAACATAAAACAAGTTTTCATTCAAGAGACTTCTTGCAACATAAACCAAAAAGGCTATGTGACACAAAAAGACTAGCTAAAGGTTTTATAACAGGATACAACACGAGGACGGATTTAGAGGAAGAAGCCTTTGAGAGGGGTGAACTTAGAGAGGATCTCTGCTTCACGCTTAAGAGCATTATCCTTCTTACATTCCCATTCAGGCTTCTTTGAGTTGGCTGATTGAACTTCCTGTACGAGTTTTGGGATCGAGTTCGCTACCATTTTCTGACCGTAGCTTAGATCAACCCTTTCTTTCTCCTTGTTCCCGATGTACCGCTTCAGCTCAGACCGTCTAGCTTGAAGCTGCGCGATTTGGTCATCGATTTGGCGGATTGTCTCAGCGTTTGTGTCGACTTCCATCTGGATACTCCCTAGTTTGTCCTTCAGGTCGCTGTATTCGTATTTAAGTGATGCTACCTTGGCTTTGTTAAGCTCCAGCGCAGAGAAGAACCTATCAGCATCTTCAATCACCCCTTTGTTCTCCAGGAACACTTCGCTAAACGTTGGCATCTCCTCCATCAGCTTCAATCTCACAATCTCTTCAGCGGAAAGGTTTGGATCTTTCCTCAGTTTAGTTGCCAATGCTGCTATCTCTGCTGCGTCCTTGGAGAGGAACAAAGTAGTGAAATCCTTCTCCAGAAGAGATGAAATCTTCATTCGAGCTTCAGCCCATTCATATTCTCTCATTGGAGAGCTTACATTAACAAGAACATGAGAGTCTCCCCCGACCTCTTCTGGAGGCTGCTGCATGAGGTTATCAAGAGAGTTCAGGTAGCTGTCAAACTCCTCCGGGTTAACATCGATAGGCGAGTGCGAGACCGCGAGGACACCATTCATAGGAGAGACATAGATATGAGGAATAGAAACATCTTCTTCCTCGTAGTTAGCTCCGCGTTTCTTTCTCTTGTTACTAGTTTTTGGTGCAGTAGCAGGTTCACCTTCTTCGTTCTGGAAGTTCAAGTCCACAGCACCACCACGCTGCTGGTTCGAGGTGCGTCTTGTAGATTGTCGAGATGATTTCGGTTTGGTCGCAGATTGCGATCCAGTGGCAGGAGTTGTGGCTCCTTTCTTCTTCTTGTTACTGCCAGCTCGGGGAGTTGGTTTAGGTTTCTCTTCAACAGGTTCATATGTTTGTGTCTGCATTGGTTTCCTCTTCCTTTGGCTGTATCGGGAGTTTCCTTCTTTTTTCACATCCTGAGCATTCTCATCATTCTGGCCAACCTCGGTCTGTACCTCCTTCGGTGTCTCCTCAAAAAGAGACGCAGCATCAACTACAAAAGACAGCAAAGATGGTTTTACTAGCAGTGCTTAAACGAAAACACGAATCACTGATAATGTTCATCCATGAAATGAGAAAGGTACATCTGCAAAGTCTTACTCTCTCTTGCATAGATATAAAATTATACCTTTATTTGCAGGCTGGAAGAGAGCTGGAATCTTCCAGCTAAAAGAAGCAAAGAATGCATCAGCATCCATGTCTGGGAAATTCGATTGGACATAACGAGCAAGAGTGGCTTTGCTAGCGAAAGACTTTGGGACATTCTTTTGCTGAAGCTTTTGAGGGAGAATAAGAAACCTATCCTGATGATACCCAGTAGCAGTCACTCTCCTTCCAACTCTCCAAGTCCAAACATCACCAGGGGCTGGCCAATCAACAGGGGCATATGGCAGACCTTGACCAGTTGAAACCGGGGGAATGGCTGGAAGTTGATTGAGATCAGTTTCCCCATGAGTGAAGGAGCTGTTGTCTACGCTTCTCTTTCCATTCTCCTTTGCCTGAGAGGGCTCTGGATCTTCAATGGCCTCTTCCCTGTTGAAACCGTTTTCCCAGAAGTCATCTTTCTCTTGCTGAGTGGGGTCGAGATGATCAGAATCGTTTTCACGGTAAGTTGAAAGCGGAACAGGTTGATTGTCATGGTAAGTACTGATTGGGACTGGCTGTGTATCAAACCTGCATGCAAATTAACACTAGAGGAGCTGAAAGAGAAGTGGTATAAAACAAACAACAAACACATGAAACAAAAACAAACAACACTAACGCTTAAAAACCTTTCGATATACACAAGGACCACAAATCATTTGCCTTCTCAATAGCACAAATAAAACAAGTAGACAAACAATGTAACATACATTTCACTATACCACAACGTTGAAACAAACAAACACTAAAACATGGAGACTTCACCAAACCCACACCACAGTCAACCCTAAAGGCACATCCTATATGGTTGCAGCAGTTAGTATAAGAACCCTAACTTTTGCTCAACGTACGTTTCACAGTTCACGCTTTCACACCCTATTTCCCAAAGACAAAAAGGTTCCCTTGTACATAATTTTTAATCTTGTCTCATCTAAAACTCAAGAACTCTTGATGCTTAGTCAGAATTGTGAACATATATCTGCTAAACAATACAAATCCAAGTCTAAGAGAGGTGAATTAGTCTCATTTCCCGACACAAACCCATCAAAAGCTCTAATTTGTTCAAGGATCCAGAGAAATGACACAGACCCAGAGTTAAACAAAAAAAAAAAAAAACAAGTATTTGTTCACAATTATAACAAAGCTAGAGAGAAAAGAACAAGTACCCAGGAGGATTTTGAACGATCTCTTGCATATCAATCGGAGAATAAAAAGGAGCAGACATGTCCACTCAAACCCTAATTTTCCTGCAGATGGGAAGAAGAAAAAAAGGAAAAAAAAGCAGAATTCAGAATGAAAGATCAACTCTAGAAACGTGAAAGGTATGACCTTTATGCGAGATTAAGATGATGTACGAACAATTTTGGAAGCAGATCTAAGCTTTTTTCACTCTCTTCTTCTTCTTTCTCCTTTTGTTGTTTTCTAACTCTGGAGATGTGGTTAAAAAAGTCTTGAAGCTGAGAGAAGTCTAAGATGTAACGAATAAACGAGGAATTGACAGCTATGCCCTTATGTGTGGTTCATCAGTCCCTTTTTTGGGGGAATAAAATCCTTTTTTTTTACGTGTTGCACGGTAAGTTTTTTTCCTACTTTACCCGATTTACCGTGATCGCTATCTTCATTTGCACCATTTCCAGTGTCAAGACAAAATTGACAGATTTGTTTTTCATTTGTTAATAATACGCACAATTTTTTTTTGTCAAGAACCAAAATTTTTATTGGGTTTGTAACGTTTATTGGGTGTCATGTTTGTTTCAGTATGAACAATTGTTGCATTGAGTCAATCATATTTTACATATTTTTCTACATAGTGCTCGAGAACCGATCATACGGCTATATGCCCATAATCATGATTACATCAAATAAACATAGGTCTGGATTCATATATGCTATGCTGTCTGATCAATAACATCTTGTTCTCCGCCAATTTTTTTCATACAACTACAAATGGACGATCAAATTAGGCACCAAAAAATGATCTAAACCGTCCAAGCTACCGCTTAATGAGTTCCACGCATATGTTCTTCATGGAGTATCATCAATTGTTCAGCTACCTAACAAAAAATCACACGATCGAAGTTTAGTAGTATCTCTATATATACAAGTAAAATCATCTACATTTTTTAAGAAATGGTACCTCTTCAATGCTGCCATCTTCAATCTCTGTATTGAAAGAAAGAAGCAAGCTTTCGTGTAGCAAATTCTCAATCTCTTCCAGCGTAATCACTGCTATCATTTCATAATCGAAATCAATATATCTTCATGATCTTAACATATAACACAATAAAAGAAGGGGAAAATAGCAAATCGAACCATTTGATTGAGAGAAGAGAAGATAAAGATGATGGGCAAGCTCTTTAGATTTCTTGAGAGAATCGTGGCCTCCCCATTGATTCTTCACGGCCATCTGAAGCCCGCCCCACCGCGAAAGAACCTCTCCGATGCCTCTCCGGAGGAAAGAGTCGTCGTCGGCCATAGGACGCACGTGCTTTTCATGCCACGTGGCGGAGATCACGTGAGCAGTATCGAACGTTCGTCCACCGGCTCCCATATCTTTCCGGCCGCAGAGACAACGGTTCTTCCGCCTTGTAACTCTCCGTTTCCTTAAACGGAGAACAAATGCTGGAAGATTTTTGCGTATGGAACACACAAAGAGAACAAAAAGAAACGTGTGCGTTTCTGTTTGTATACTCTGTTTTCTAAAAATGGAAAAAAAAAAAAAAAAAAAAAAGAGAGAAAGCAACGAAAAATAAGGATCTAGAGAAATGAGACAGATCCGAGGAGTTAGCAGGAGTTTATGAGTTTGCCAGACTGACAAAGATTTGTTCTTTTGACTTCAGACATATGACATACCGGTGACTTCTGTTTCCAACTTTTTCTTGATGTTATGTTTTGTCTTCAGATTGAAACGTGTCTACAACAACAAAAACAAATACTGAAACGTGTCCAATGGAATACTACGACGCATGTGGTAACGTTAGAAAAAGGTCCGTTTCCATGCATTCTTCAAAATTAAATTACAAATATACAAAAAGAAAAGTAAAAGCCCTATCTCAATCTATCTTCAAGCTTTCTCATATTGTTATAAACTTGTAATCTGACACGGGTGTCCTAGTCACCTCACTGAGACACTGACAAGAGTCAAAATCTTAGAATTTTGGGTCCATACTCATGCACATCTCTTATTTATAACTCGCTAGACTCTATGAGTTGTTATAGTGTAAAAACCACATAACACAACAAGCAAAACAGAGATGAGCCAAGAACAACCACATAGGCCACAAGAGCCAGTCAAATATGGAGACGTTTTCGAAGTCTCCGGCAAACTCGCCGACAAGCCTGTAGCACCTGAGGATGCAAAGATGATGCAAGCTGCGGAGACACATGTGTTCGGCCATACTAAGAAAGGTGGTGCAGCTGCCATCATGCAATCTGCAGCCACGTCCAACATACGCGGTGGCTTCGTTCATCCAGGTGACAAAACTGACCTTGCCGCTGAACGTGGCGTCACGGTGGAGCAAACAGTCCCCCCTTCAACTGTCACAACCGAATCCGTCGGTGGACAGGTCCCAACTCGTTTCCAAAATGACTTATTTTTTCATGTATTATTCATTTTTTTTGGTAGTAAAAGTGAAGTTTTAGGTCGTTGGACAACATGTTGAACCGAGGCGCGTAGTAGCTGCAGCACGGACGGACGAACCAGCTTTACAAAGTAAAATAACAATCGGAGAAGCATTGGAAGCGGCTCTGAAGACCGCTGGAAACAAACCGGTGGATCAGAGCGACGCAGCAGCGATTCAAGCGGCGGAGATGAGAGCTTCGGGCACCAACGTCATTGCTCTTGCTGGAATCGCGGCAACAGCTCAATCCGCAGCGGATCACAACGCTACTGTAGATCGTGACGAGAGAAAAATCAAGCTCGTTGATGTTTTGACGGTTAAACTCCAACTTCAAAACATGTTCATCAAATGTTTTGTGTGTTTCTTTAACAGTGTCTAAATTAAATGTTTTCGAACCGGATGGATTATTAGGGTGCTGCGGAGAAGTTACCGTCAGATAGAGCTGTGACGAGGCAGGATGCGGAAGGAGTGGTGAGCGCCGAGATGAGGAACAACCCTAAATTGTGTACTCACTCTGGTGGTGTAGCGGCTTCGCTTACCGCCGCTGCTAGGGTTAACGAGAGAGTCGATATATGAGAAGACAAATCCGGCGAGAGAGAGTATGACAACTTAAAAAACCTTAGCTTGTGATGTATTGTAAAATCGTCTTAGCTTTTGGTCGTCTTGTTACAAAGACTTTAGTGTAGCTTTCGTTTGTTTCTTTCTAAAGACTCTCACAACTTAAGAAGCCTTGTGATTAGGTGAAATATTCGTTTAGTTTTTGACAGAAGTGGTGACTTCGGTTTAAAGTTTGAATGTTCTTTAGCCGATATGTGAAAATCCGGCAAGGGGAGGAGCTTGTGATATAAATCGCCTAGCTTTTGTTATTGTCTTCTTTTCCTTAATTATGTTCAGAAACTTTAAAAATGTTGTTGAAGAATGGAGACTCTAATTTAAGTTAAAAGCCTTTCTTGAGCTGATTTGCTTGGAGAATGCAACTGATTTTGTAACACTTCAAAACATCTTAGCTTTAACCAAAAACCCATAATAATACCAAACAAAAAAGAGAGTTTTACTGGCAACTCAAAGAAGAACACCTTGACCATTACCTTTTTCAAATTCTGTAAGTTCTTTCTTCTTCTCCAGTGTCTCGTATAGCTTCTTCACAACCTCTTGTATACCTTCCTTGTTGGGTTGCACAGCTGAGCAGCCTGAGCTGAGAGTACCTCTATAATGATTCTCTCGACCAGAACACCTCCTATGATCATATCATGCGGAAGCATATTTCCTCTATTGGCCGATCGAGAGGTTGAATGGCGTTGATGACCAGAGAGAGTTTGTTCACTTGCATCGCAAGTTAAGTTATGGAGTGGACTTGGCTCAGCTCTGATCTCATGGCTTCTTAGATGTTCAGAACATCTTGCTCATTTTTGGTGGTTCTCTTAGGCCACCACTTCCAGATTTTCTGGCCATGAGATCAGAAATATTTCTGGCTTGATGTATATAGATATCGGAGTAGCTTGGAAAGTTTGTGATTTGTGAGTTTGCCAGACCGACGAAAACTTGTTCTTTGACTTCAGACATATTGGTGATAGTTTGTCTTAAAATGGAAACGTGTCCAATGTTATACGATACATGTGGTAAAATAGTGTTTTAATTTTTAAAACTAAATGACAAAATCCTTATCTCATCAACTGGTCTAATTCATATAAGCCGTCTCATCTTGCTATAAACTTGGAAACGGGCACGTGTGTCTTAGTCTCACGACATTGACAAGTGTCGAAGTCTCACAATGTTGGCATCACACTCATGCAGCTCCCTTTTTTTTTTTTTGGTAAGGTGCAGCTCCCTTTATTATATATATACTCCATATTTTATTTTGTTTTGGGACATTATTATACTCTATATCTCTAGGAGCTGTTTATATTGTAACACAGAAACAGAACAGAACAACAAAGAAATGAGTCAAGAAGAGCAACCACAGAGGCCACAAGAGCCAGTCAAATATGGAGACGTTTTCGAAGTCTCAGGTGAACTCGCCGATAAGCCCATAGCGCCTGAAGATGCAAACATGATGCAAGCCGCGGAGACACGTGTGTTCGGTCACACTCAGAAAGGCGGTGCAGCTGCCGTCATGCAGTCTGCCGCCACCGCAAACAAACGTGGTGGCTTTGTCCATCCAGCTGACACAACTGACGTCGCAGCCGAACGAGGTGTCACGGTGGCACAAACTGACGTCCCTGGTGCACGTGTTACTACAGAATTCGTTGGTGGACAGGTCAACAAATCTCGTGTCCAAAATTACATCCTTTTTTCTTATAATCGTTCCTCTGTTTTATAGCGTGAATTGTTTATTATTAGGTCGTTGGACAATACGTTGAGCCGAGGCCTGTGGCCACTGCTACAGCTACAGCCGCAGAAACGTTGGGGTTGAACTTACAAAGTGCCATAACGATTGGAGAAGCATTGGAAGCGACTGTGCAGACCGCTGGGAACAAACCGGTGGATCAGAGCGATGCAGCTGCGATTCAGGCGGCAGAAGTTAGAGCTTCTGGTACTAATGTCATTGCTCCCGGTGGAATCGCCGCTTCAGCTCAATCCGCAGCCAATCACAATGCTACCGTAGATCGTGAAGAGGACAAAATCAAACTCATTGATGTTTTGGCAGTTAAGCTCCAATTTCAGATACTGTTTCATCAATGTTTGATGTTTTCTTCTTAACAATGTATAAATGTTTTTGAACCTGATGGATGCTAGGGTGCGACGGGGAAGTTATCCGCGGATAAAGCTGTGACCAGGCAGGATGCTGAGGGAGTTGTGAGCGCTGAGCTGAGGAACAACCCAAATCTGTCTACTCATCCTGGTGGTGTGGCAGCTTCTGTTACCGCAGCCGCTAGGCTTAACCAGAAATCTGATATGTGATAGATCAGGCTATTTGAGAAGTTCTGTCCTTTTGTGTTTTCTCACAAAATAGGGAACTTGTAATGTAACATCGTCTAGGCTTTGGTTCTGTTGTTCAAGAAAGTTCCAATGATATAATGTTAGTGTGGAAAAAAAAACTCACTTCCAGTTTAAAAAGTTGAGACCTTTCTTAAGATGATTGCTTCATCAATATCTAACACAACTGATCTACATAAACATGACGATTCTCCAGTCTACTAGTTTTGTAACATTCCAAACATCCTTTTCCAGAAGCTCATGGCTTTTTTTTAACAAAAAGGTCCCAAAAAGAGATACAACAGTAAAACAAAACGCCAAAAAATAGAGTTTTACTGGCTTGAACTAGCAGCTCCAACAAGAACACCTTGAGCATTACCTTCCTTCTTGTTACCCTCTTCCTTGTTATCATCCTGCTTCCTTATCCTGATCTTATACTTAGCTTCAAACTCCGTAAGATCTTTCTTTTTCTTCTCCAGTGTCTCGTATAGCTTCTTCACAACCTCTTCAAGCCCTTCCTTGTTGCGTTGCACAGCTGGGAGTACCTCTTTGATGGTTCTCTCGACAAGAACGCCTCCTATCATGCGGAAGCATTTCCTCGATTGGTCCAGAGGCTGAATGGCGTTGATAACCAGAGAGTGTTCACTCACTTGCATCTCGAGTTCAGTTATGTTGGAGTAGATTTGGCTTAGCTCTGATCTCATCCCTTCATAGATGTTCAGAACAGCTTGCTCATTTGGTGGTTCCCTTAAGCCACCACTTCCAGATTTGCTAGCCATTTGCTTCGATCCTACTACGAACTTAAAAGTTAAGTTCAAGAAATCAGGAATTGCGTTGATATTTGCATAGTTAAGGAAAAAGAGATCAACTCAAACAACACTCAGAGAAACATTTGGATCCAACAGAACTACATATTGTAACAACAAACACAGTAGTTCGCTGAAACTATCTACCACAAGGAAGCTCCAAACTCAATTCAATATTCTTTCAAGAAGTTATGAATGCAGAACATGGCAAGGCATAAGGCTTTCATCAGATCCGAGATCAATCCTACAACCAATCCATTACACATCAGATCAACACTACAAACAAACAAAACCCTAAACACTACTGCATCTGCATTTAACCCAATCACGATAGCATATTCACCAAATCCACTTATACAAGTAGAAGAAACCAATACAGAACATTGTAATGTCTAGAAGAACATACTACTAATACTCCATCCTCAAAACTACGTTGTTCCAGAAGATTCAAACATAGAAACGGTGTCAAAAGACCAGTTTTTGAAACAATCAGGGATATTGAAACTAGGGTTCCGATGTCACTGATATTAACTCCACCCAATGATTCCATAACTAGGTTTATGTTTCCTTGAATAATCTAGGTTTCTAATATAGTAAAAAAGCTTGATCGGGATCGAAGAAATTTTCTAAAATCCCAGAACCTAAATTATGATTACTTCAAGATCGATATCGATACAAACCTTAAGACCCACTTGAAAGAATAAAAAAAAACATCAACGAGTAACAAAAAAATACTTACTTTAAGAAACAGAACCACACGAGGAAGAAGATCGAAGAAGCTTTGGCTTTTTGAGAGGAAACAATCGAGAGGAAGATGAAAGCAAACGCGGCGCAGAGAGAGAGAGAGAGAGTGAAGGAAGAAGAAGAAGAAACAAAAGGGTTTGGTTTAACTCAATTAAAAACCGGTTTACAATTTAAATCAGAAAAAAGAACCGGTTTAAGAATTATCAAACCGGAATATTATTTACTTCTTCTCTTTCCCAGATGTTGTTTTACCTACAGTAACCTAGTGTAGACATCGCAAACCTCAAATCATGAGCATTGAGAACTTTCCCAAGTACAGCTCCAAAACGGTTTGATAAAATGATGGTTCAGCAGATGTGAATTAAGGATTAATGAACCGAAAGAAAACCGGAGATAACCAAGGAATTGGAGACTCCATGCATGTTTGTTTATTTGGGAGTCAGAAGAAGAAACGGGTGGCGGCATTTTTTGATCGAACATCCTCTCTTAAGTCTCTCTCCGTCAATGGCGTTCATGAGTGACTCAGACGAGGAGGCGATACTTATCGCGAACAAGCAATCTAAACTTCTCTTCGAGGAAGCCGGTCGTGATAAGACGACTTTGAACTTGAACGGCGCTAGTGAAGAAGGCGCAGATGCCACAATTTTGCATCATCCAGCGGCGGAGGGGTCGAAGTCACAGCTCGAGTGAGTAACCAAGTAACTAATGGATTTTCTCATATGTTATCAAAATCATCAAATATTAATATGATCTCTCTCAGGATTCAAGGCCAGCGACGACGAAGACTTCGTCGTTCAAACCGGCGGACGGCTTCCAAGCATTCAAAACCGGCGAAGGCTAGCGATGGAGATGCCAAATCACAGGATAAGATGACTCCTCCTACTTCGGAGGAGCTTAAAATCGCGCACGAGGAACTATTCAGCTTCCTGGAACCAATAATTTTGCGGCAGCAAGCAGCAGTGGCCAAGGCGTTTAAATCAAAGGATTCTTTTACCTTAGAGCTAGAGTAAACTAATAACAAATGACTGAACCCAAAAAAAAAATCATCTTTTTTATGTTGACTTTGACTTGTTTGTTTGTTGTTGAATGTTGATGCTAATCAAATCAAATTCTATATATATATATATATTTCTCTCAGGGAGCAAGGCCGCTTGGAGATAATCAATATGAATCTCAGATATCAAATCCGGCGGAGACCTCCTCATCCAAAGCGGAGGGCTGTGAAGTGCTCCAAATCACAGGATAAGATGGAGGAGTTCATCAACGCTAGCGACGGAGATGCGGAGGTGGAGGCTGAGGAGATGGTTTTTAAGCAACCAGTGGTGAGGTTTGTGCTGAAGCCGTTGGCATCCACGGCGTTCGCGAGTGACGACTCAGACTAGGAGGAGGCTAATATGACTTCCATCTTTTTGAACACCTCCTAGGTAATAGAGGCAAATGATTCATATCTATCTCCATTGACTTGATGCTATATACATATCAGTATGTATAAAATATTCAATCATATTTCCTAAAAGTACTCATCCAAGAGGGTAAGAAGCTGCAGCCTTGGCAATGAGGTCTGCACCACTTATTTTGACTGATTTTTGGCTTTTTATTAAGTATCCATGTTGTGGTCCTCTTGTGACTGTTTGTCTAGTTGCACAAAGATTCAAACATTGAGAGCAAAAACTTAAAACCAAAAAACTTTCTAAGTAACGGATTGTTCACAATAGCAGACAAAACTACCTTTGAGTCATTTATTTGGTATATCAAAAGAAGCTTCGTTGGAAAGGAAAGATAAACAGATCAGGGCTCAAAGGTCATCTTCTCTGCCTCTTTCCTTGTTGCATCAAACAGTACTGTCGATAGGTATCTTTCACCAAAACTCGGGAATACCACCTGAAAAAACATTCAGTTTTGCACCTCTTGTTATCCAAATCAAAGACTCTAAAGCTTCCATGAGTTCACTGTTTGTTCTGTTTTCGGGGTTTTAGACGACACAATCTAGAGAGGCAAACTTCTATGGGTTTGGATAAAACTTACCACTATAAGCTTCCCAGCATTTTCTGGCTTCTTTGCAAGTTTGATTGCTGCGGCAGCTGCTGCCCCAGATGAGATTCCCACCTATTAGTAACAGAAAAATGTGATTAAGAAACTGTGTTTTTCATATGGTGATGTTTGAATCTTTAATGGTGAGGATAAAGTTGAACCAAGCTGCCATTATTGGCTTAACAAAGAACTCTGATGAGCTTAAAATATGAAGTACTTACTAACAGACCCTCTTCCCGAGCAAGAAGCCTTGCCATGTCAATGGATTCTTCACTTGAAACCTGCGTAAGCGTTACAAAACAATAAGAGGCAACTAACAAATGTGTGGTCTCGTCCATAGTGTGTTTTGGAGTCAGCAAGTTGATATTTTGATGAATATGATCTTTACCTGAATAACTTCATCCATAAGATCAACATCCAAGATGCCTGGAATAAAACCAGCACCTATACCTTGGATTTTGTGGGGACCTGAGCATATTTACCAATCAAACACAGTGTAAGTGTTAGTCTGAAACCAATTGAATCTTGATATTGATATTCATTGGTGAAGAACACTAAAACTTTAGATAATGAGCACTCAGGACTAACAAGTGAGCAATATACTTAAGGAAGACTTTGATAGTTATAGAATGAAACACACCTGGCTTTCCACCGGACAGAATAGGGCTTTCAACGGGCTCAACACCATACAACTGAAAGATGAGAAAACAAATGAGACAAGTTTTGAGTTTACTAAGAACGTTCTGATTGTATGAGTGAAAAAAGTTCACCTTAATCTTTGGGTTCTGTTCCTTGAGATACTTGCCAGCACCTGTTAAGGTACCACCAGTACCAATACCAGAAACAAAGATATCCACTTTTCCACCACAGCCTTTCCATATCTCAGGTCCAGTTGTCTCATAGTGAATCTGCAATGAACATACACAATATTATGTCAAATTAAGTAACTCGATTTCGATCCACTAAGGCGTTCAAAATATATATATTAACACCTTTGTGTTGGCAGGATTCTCAAACTGTTGAAGCATATAACCGTTAGGCGTTTTCGCCAAAATCTCCTCGGCCTTTGCAACAGCTCCTTTCATGCCTTTGGCCGGGTCAGTAAGAACAAGCTCAGCTCCAAAAGCTAAGAGAATGATTCTTCTCTCTATGCTCATTGAAGCTGGCATTGTGATGACAAGCTTGTAACCCTTTGCAGCAGCTACGAATGCTAACCCAACTCCAGTATTCCCACTTGTTGGCTCAATCAACACACTCTAAAGTAAAAAACACAATATCAAAATATCAGAAAATCAATAAAAGAAGAATCAGATATGATAGCTTCCATTAAAAAAAAAAAAACAGACCTCTCCTGGTTTAATAAGACCCTTAGCTTCTGCATCAGCAATCATACTATAACCAATCCTGCAAACAAAAGACACAAAGTATTGCTTCTTTTGTCGCAAACAGAAACTCGAAAAGCAGAGCTCTAGAGTTTCTGGAAGCACCTGTCTTTGACGCTAGAGCATGGCTCCATCATCTCGAGCTTAGCAGCAACATGGCCAACACAATCTTTAGCCACTTTGTTTAGATACACTAATGGAGTGTTCCCTATTAACTGCCCCCAAAATAATCAAAAACAATTAAAAACATAAAAACATAATTGAACAAGCAAAAAGAGTCTTGAAGCTTTTTTACTTCAGTAACATCTTTGGCGATTTTAGGAGTCCCTGAAGCCATGTTTCAAGATCACTGCTCAAAATTCCACAAAAGATAGATACAAGTTGTTAAATATCAAATTCCTCGACATAGAGACCACAATATATCACACAATTCCAGAGTAAATCTGCAACAATAACCATAGTCATAACAGATTGATATAATTTACCAGAATCGATCAAATCAAATAAAAATCACTGGTGAATCGGTCTTTGAATAAAAATCGGTTTGAAGACAAAGATTGATGGATATGGGGCTATGGAAGATCAACAACACTTTGACCCGACGATAAACGTAGAAATGAAACTGATGATAACATTTTAAGGCTCCATACCTAGAAACAGAAACATATCTTTATGGGCGCACTTTGTCCAACGTTGTTACATTCTTCTTTGACTAATTCAACACTAAAATCATTCACTGTGACACATTCTATTTTTAACTAGATGTCTAAAGTGATCATTAACCGTGGTCCGGGTACTAATGTAATTGAATCATTGTTTGGTACAACTTCGATGAAAATGTGGAGGAGCTCGAGCTTTCTTGGAGTCTTCTTCTTAATTTTTCTAAGGAGAGAAGAACCTCTATGTTAGATGATTAGTCTTCTTCTTGAGTTTCCTCTGCTTAAGCTTCACTTTAACATTAACACCATTGTCAATAAGAGCTTGAAGCACAACCTGAAGCTTACCTTCGATTTTATCTCCTTTCCTAGGAGTGTATATAACGTCATGTATGTCATCTTCCAAGCTTCTTTGAGCGAGAACTGCACCAACCGCAGCACAAGCTTCAGCGTTTCTAGTCGAGCCAAGATCGAACTTCATGTCTTTTGAAATAGAATGAGCTACAGTGACAACCTTACTAGTCACCCTGTGAATCACACATGCACGAACCGAGGCCTTTGAGATGTATATGTCTAAGCAAAACGGGTAGTGAAAAGGTGCTGTGAGTTGGTTAAACGTAAACGTTCTTTCTCTCTTCTTCTCAGCTACTGCATTATTAGGATGATCTGTTTCGCCGGTAAAAGAGTTGATCATCGGCTCATTTCTCTTCTTGTATTCCTCACGCACTTCCTTCTTCTTCTTCATCTTTGTTTCTTCTTCTTCTTGGTTTTGCTCTTTTCTTGCGTTCTTGTGTTGATTCTTGCGGTGGAAGTCGTAGTTGTATTCCTCGAATTCTTTTGACCCTCGATCGAGTTTGAAGAAAAGATCACCACGAATTCTCATATTATCGATTTCATCATGATCATGATCTTGATCAGGATATTCATCATCAAGCTTTGTTTCTCTTCCTTCTTGTATTGTAAAGGGAGAGGCTTTTGGAGTGTCAGCTTGAAATTGTCTCCAGGCTTGTGATAAAGATGATGAGACATGCCAAGACTCATCATCCACTGTATCTATACCACAACCACTCAACCCACCAGTCACTGTATCCTTTCCAGTTTTGCTATTGGAAAATCTCGAGGAGAAACAATGCGATGGTGGTCGGGAAACAGAAGCGAAACCCGGCAAACGGAGCCAATTTCTTCTCAAAACCGTCAAAGCCATTGGAGGAAAGGAGATCAATTCTGAAAGTGTAGGTGGTTGGCTTCACAGAGACAAATCGTCGAACACCTTGTGTGCAAGGTTTGGTAAAACGAATTACGCACCTCTGATTCTGTGTCTTGTATCGAAATTTACCGCAGACTAGCACGACGACGAAGAAACGCAATTCACCAGAGAAGTGTGATTCCGATGTTTAGATAGTATGATCAAAGGCGGAACTGAGTGAAGAAGGAGACAGAGATTGGTGAAGTAAGTGACAAAAGAGAAGTTGTCAAATTTGATTAACAGACAGATAAGTTGTTGACTTAATATTAGACATTACAAAAGCTTAAGAGTTTTTGTTTTTTAATATGTAAGTAATAAACACACCAGAGATATTATAAGCTAAGTTACTAAGAGAGAAAGGAGACTGTTAGGCTTGGAAGAGATATTACAGACAAAAACAAAGACGTAGAAAAGACAAATTTGCAAGAGCCAGAGCAGAGAGAGGACACCAGAGTAGGGTAACTTTTGTCACGGTATCAGTTTTGTTGTTATTACCATCTTCTTCCCTTCTTGTTTTGTTGTCACGCTGTCTCTAAAATTCAGTAGTAATGTTGCTGATGCTGATGGTGGAATTGGTGGTGTTGATGATGGTGTGGATGGTAAACCGGAGGAGCTGGAGCAGGAACTGGACCACTGCAATAACCGTTGTAAGCTGGGTAACCAATAGGAGAGCCTTGGTATGAGGCCGGGATGATCTCTGGAGAGTATGGATAAGGTGGGCTTCTGTTGCTGTAGACAGTTGTCGGTGGGGATGGGTAAGCAGCTGGTGAAGCGTATTGAGGAGAGTGAGAGGGTGATCTGATGAACGGGAAGGAAGAGACGTATGCGTTTGTGATACGTCCGGCTTTGGCTGGTGGCATTGGACCGTAGCTGGCTCGGGTTCTCTTGTTTGCAGGAACAGCTGCTGGTTTTCTCTTCTCGGTTTTGGTCTTCTCTAGCTGGTCCAATCGCTTCTTGAGGTTCTCTGGAGGGAACTCTTCCTCGAGTTTGTACTCTTCTATGCATTTTAAAACCGCCTTAAGTGCTGATTGCTCTTTGCGTGCCACAAGATGCTTAAGGAAGAGGAAGACATTCAATATTAGAGATTCACAAATAAGATGTTTGGTTGCAACAGAAATGAGTAGATGCTACGATTGAAATAAGTAGATACCGTAGCTCGGCCAGTATTGCTAGAGTCCTCCATGATAGAAGCTGCTGACTTCTTTGCGTCTCTTAGATAAGCTTTGAGCAAAGGAACAGGTGGGAACTTATCCACAAGGCCAACTTCATAAGTAAAATGAACAGCATCAAGCTGTTGTCCCCTGCTGATTAATTCTTCAATCATGTCTGCGGACAGCATTAACAACTCATTAGCTCAGATATTATAAAACAAGATACAGAGAAAAGGGTTCAACTTCACACAGCTTATGATCAATTCTAGTCAATTACTACACATTGTACCACTAAATGTCTCAGACTTCACCACAGTTTATACTTTATACTAAACAACGTTTGTCAGAAATTTTCCACACAACCTTAAATTTGAACTAATCAAACCGTAAACTATTTGTAACCTAACAAACTCTCAGTAAACTCCATACAAGAAAGCCAATTACAAAGCCAAATGTGACCTCATATTAAGCATGGTACAGGATCAAAACCAAAGGAGGTAAGAGCTAAAGAGGGTTACCAGGCATTTGATCACCCAAACCAACAGAAACAGCAAGCTTAGGCATCTGTTTACGCCAAGCAGATCCAACAACAAGCTTTCTATACAAAGCAAGATCTTCACTTCTAACAATCCCAAACGTAACAAGATGCTGTAGAAACGTATGAACATCAGGAGTCTTCACATTCTCAACCATTCCTCTCTCTTCCAAGCTCTTTTTCCAAGTCTCAGCAATCTCCTTAGCCTTCTCCTCAACGCTCGGCGTAACAAGCAGCCTCGATTTCCCAATCACTGGATCAACCATTACAGGTGTTAAACTCTCAAGAATCACTACACAAGCCCATCCATAATCATTACTCATCTTCTCTTCTCTCTTATCCACCGGAAAAACCTCAGATATCGCTTCAAGCACTAACATCGCCGGATCCACACAATCCCCCAACGCCGCCGGAATCTTTGACCGGAGATTCTCTAACTCCTTCTTCCTCGCCGTCACAAAGTTCCAGAATCCTCTCGCGTCCATTTTAAGACAGAGAGATTTCAAAGCAGAGAGAAGACCTTCTTCATCGTCAACCTCGCCGGAATCATCATTAGCACCCTCACCACCACCGTCTCTAGCTTTCTCCAGCGATTCGAGAGCAGCTCTAGCTCGTTCCCCAACTTTCCCAGCTACAATCTCAACGCTGTGGTCGATTGTAACCTCTCTGCGTTTCAGTGACTCGAGCGAGGTCTGAGTCTGGTTATCTAGGGTTTCAATCATCTGCTTCAACGCCTCTGATTTTTTCATGAGGTTCTGCTCTAGTGAAGTGAAGTGATCGGAGAGCTCTTGCCATAGAAGAGTACAGCTTGTCATCAGCGACGTTTGTTTCTGAAACTCTTCGAAACTCGGCTGAGCTAACTCAGTCAACTCGCCTGGATCGGGGACTGACCCCATCGCCGGAAATCTTTAAGGTAACAACTCAACCTCTGTCGATTCGATTGATACAGAGCAGAGAAAGAACAAAAACTCAAGAGAGAGAGAGAGAGAGAGTGAAATTGAAGAAACCCTAGAAATGGCAAAAAGCGAAGAGAGGAAGGAAGAAGAAGAAGATAAGAGACAAAAGAAACAGTGTGACGTGGACAACTCACAAAAGCGACACGTCTCGGTGGAGTCTGATTAAAGGCGCGATTATTATTACAGTGCTTCTTTCTACATTGCGCCAAGTTAAATGCGCAGGTTATTGTGAAAATGGCGTAGGATAAGAGAGTTGGGGGATGACGTGGGAGTGTTTGGGATGGTGGTAATAAGTATACTACTATTTCTATAGGAATGGTTCGCTTTATTCACGTATAAAGAAGAAAAAAAAAAAAAAAAAGGAAAGGTGAAAGAGATAAGTGGGGGCAATCCCACTGACCACCACCACATGCGTTGAGTCGGAAACCAGTGAAGCATTTGCCGGTAAATATTATAAATACGGAATTGAATAATAAAAACTATAAAGTATAAATGTTGTTTATGAAATAATTCGTGTAGTTGTGATTATAATGTAAGAAGAAGAAGAAGAAGAACAATGGCATGTGTTTTGAAGAAAGAAAAGGCTGTAATGAATCAGAGGGCACGCGTGATATAATAAAAATCTCTGGACCGAAGAAAATAGTTTGTGTGTTTCTTAGAAACGTGATAATTAAGCAACCCACATAGAAAGAACATTTTTGTGCTAATGTTTTTTTTATTAATTTTGCTAATCTTCGTACTATGTTTTTTTTTTTAAACATGTCTTGTGATAGAGAATAAACGGAAGAATAGAATAAACCGAAATTCAAATTTTGATTTGTTTAAAGCGCTATTGCTTTTTTTTGTTTTTGTGGATATGTACAAATGTTAAACGGGACAATGACATATAACATATTATTGAGAGGGAGAAAAATATCCTTCTAACTCTGTCGACATCTTGCTATTAGATTATCATTTTATAATTATATATTAAAAGTTACAAAGACATTACAAAAAAATTAGAATGAGACGAAATATGAAACTGATGGCTAAAATTTTATCTTATAATTAAAATGGGTCCATAATGGCTGACTACTACAAATGACAAATCAACCGCCGTTTACTGTTTACGCTTTACGGATAAAAAGTGAGAAAGAAATTTGAAAAATGTGAGGGAGATTGATAAAATCGAATTCAAAAGGGATAATGATTTAAATTCAGGCAATTGATTTGACCTGAGAGTCTAGCTAGTCTTATAGTAATATGATTATGACATAGCACAATCAAGAGTCTTTTATATATATGTGGTTAATTTATAGTGCTTGTAACTCTCTATCCAAGTACTTTGTCCTACATAATAGTACAATTATAAAATCGTATCCTAATTGTTATGATAGTGGCCAGACTATGATCCTATAAATTATATTAACACTCACTACCGGAATAATGATCGTGTCTGATTACTTGTTAAAAAAAAGTTTTGAGGTTTCTTATCAAAACTGAAGCTGATCAAACCCCATTGATCAAACATGTAAATTGGTAAAAAGCCAATGAAAGAACCAAAGATTTGAATGATACACAAAATAAAGTTTGTCAGAACACATGAAAGTAAAGGAAAAAAATCGTCAATGCTTTACACCTAACTTGTCAATTAAAACAGTTATACATAAAGGACTAAACAAAATTTATATAGTGGTTACCAAAAGTCCCCCACAAATATACAAAAACTACAATGCCCTCTTATCTTATGTTTTTGTTTTTCATCCCAATTTTATAGTTTTTTTTTTTAAAAATATAATCAATAAACTATTACAGTAAATGAAACATCACTATTATTGTCACCAATCTAAGGTACTCAAAAGTATAAAGCTATCACTCACTAACCCAATGTCATGCATATCTATACATACAAAGGAACTAAAGGCACCATTGTTTGGTTCAATACTCCAATTTTCATAGGTGTTTCTTCTATTTGTTTATCCAGTTAGCCAAACAATACGTAAACAGCCATAAGAGTGCATGTGAGTACGCAACAAACACTTTCATTGGCTGCCTAAAAGCCTAAAGAACAAGCAGGAATCACTACTCTATAGGAGGACATAAAACATGGAAAGAAGAGAACACAAAAGAATCAGGGACATCAAAAACATCAAGCACTTGAAGGCTTGAAGCTTGTATATATCAAGTGTAGCCCATATTAGTCTCTATGCAATATGAACACTGAATCAAACGATCAAAGAAACCAAGAAATTCAGTAAATAAGTAAAAAAACACCAAACTTTTCTTTCCTCCTTTTGAGTTTTTGAGCGTGTGACTAAAGGATCCAGACTCAATAGCCAATACTCGAAAGTAAAGTGTACCTTTTGGGGATAATAGCACCTGTAATTTACTTTGTTCCCGTGAGTTCTCTAAGGCTCTCAATTGTGGTCTTCTTCTTTGTCTCCATATCGACTTTGTCCAAGTCTGCTACGGTCGCAAGATAGCCATAAAGGATTCTCTTTTTCTCACCCGTCCTCCCATCAACCTCCACAAGACTCTGGTTTTTCTCATCATCTTTGCTTGGAGTGAATGGTTGTATTCTACCCCAACTCTTACGCCCACGGTTCGTCTTCTCAAAATGTTCTGCCATTCTCATAGCTTCCCTGAGCCCTGAATCGTCACCCGAAAACTTGAACAGGGTAATTCCCAAATGACCGTCTCTTCCATACAGTGACTTTGATTTCCCACCAGTGAGTCCTAATTCTGTAAATATACATATAGACATCAAAAATGAAGGCAGAATTGTGTCATCAAGTGTTGTTACCTGACATAGGCCAATACTAGATACGGTACTTGCACAACCATCATTAGACTAATCACATTTCGATTTTGAAACCTACTACTACACACCCGAAGTTCTGAAACTAGATGCTGAGATTCCTAAAGAAAAGGCCGGGAAAATGGTGTCCCAACAAAGTTCCGTTCAAGAAGATTAAATACTTCTTAGACCATTGTTGAGGTTTTGAAATCAAAGATCAAACCAGAGTAAGACATTATTCTACAGTAAATAAGAGCAAATTTAATTTACAAAATCACAGAGAAATATTGGGGAGAAATGGGAAGGGATCTAAGCAAAGTGAAGGCTTTGCCTAAGAAGGATCGACAGATGATGATAAAATCTTGTTACGTTCCAGAGTCTTACTTATAATACATGTTGGGGGTATTCTTCTAGTGTTAGCAAAACAAAGAGAAGGGTTTGGACCTTGACCTTTCTACTGAAAGATCAACGAGATATTATTGTTGCACAAAGTCAGGGATAACAAAGGGATGTCAGATCATTAAGAGTATTGATTGTACCCAGGAATCATCTTTAAAGCTCTGGGTCGAAACCTAATTGATGAAGATAAACTACTGTACAAACACATCTCTAAATGGGAAAGGGGGAAAAACGAAGAAGAGAAAAGTGAGCAGAGAAATCTAAGGTGTGGATTAACCAATGCAAGATTCATGAACTGTGCCAGAAGGTTCTAAGCCGGTATGTAAACGCAAGAATAAGGAATGAAAGGCCGCATGTTATACCTCTGATGATTCTGTTATCCATTGTTTTGTTTCCAAAGCCTTCCATGCGCCCTTCTTTACCCTTCCCTGTACTTGTATTATGAACAATAACATGAGGTGGCCAAATAATCAGCTGGGCTTGATTGATTGCTGCCTCTTCAGCAGGTAGATTCTGGTATGCCTTTGTAATATCAGGAGCCTTTGTGAAACTCCAACCCATCAATACACAGAGAGCTTTGTGTAGGCCTAAGTGATGCACGCGTGAGCTAGCATCATCAGAACAGTATGTGTGCATTACCAAACTATGTGTATCCTGGACGTCTCTAGAAGACCTGTGTTTTAGCATAATCCGAATTGGAAACACTCATTCAGATCCACCACACAAATATTCCATACAGTAGTCTGAGGTATTAAACTCAAGAAAATCAAACTCATGCAGTTAAGACCCTTCAATGTGGACACTACGACTATTGAATATACACACTTAAATAATTGAAAGTCCAAAGCCACATCCACATTTCAGCTTAGTAGGCAATCAACAGGAATCAAATGTAGATGGAATAACCCAATTTTTAACTTAAGCTAAGACTAGGGGGTACTAAGTGATGCACTGATAACATATAAACATAAAGAAAAATCACATAAACCTCTGCACAATTATGAGGAGTACCATCATAACGTAGCAGATGACAACGAAGGAATCAAAGAACTTCATCATTAGCTTTCTACATCCAAACAAGCTTATCTGTGACATAAAAGAGCTTTCCAAATAGATTAGTAGCTAGTAAAGCCTACTAACCAAGCATCCTTGACATTGATTAATATGGTCATCATATTTGACCATTTACTCATCATGCCAAATTAATTAACAAACTACATCTAGTCAAAGAACTATAGAGTTAAATATCTCAAACCCCTAAAGAGATATGAATATAAAGTCGACCAACTTAACAAGCTGGATTCACAAAAAAAAAAATCCAAAATTCACAAGCACAAGCACTGCAGACGAGTAAAGAATGCTAAGCAGTAGCACACGCACAATACAAGATACGTGGTTCAGATAGTTCATGATCTGACCGTAAGCAAGTAGATTAAAACGGAAAAAAATGCGCAACTCAGATTCCAAGTTGGCTTACTACTGATAATAGAGAGCTGATTTGAAGGTCACCCAAAAATACCAAAGAACTGAACGATAATTAGAAAAACAGAAAAGCAACTACTTAATTGATATCTATTCGAAATATATATCAGCACGCTAATTCTACACAACTGCAAGAAACTACCATTATGTTGTATTCAGAAGAAAAATAAGCATGCATAAGGCAAGGACTAATAGGTTGAGTCGAAAGATACAGAAAAACACTGAAAAAGCTGTGGAACAAAGACCAACAAATAATACCAATTATTATAGCAGAATCAACTGGATCAATCAGAATTTAAGTCTAATGCCTAGAGGCTGCGGTATATAAACACCCACAACCTTTTGCTCTTAAGGCCAACCAAAAAAGTAACTGCAAAAAAGCAGCCACGGGAGTGGTAGGTACAAAGAAATTAAGAACAAGTTAAATGATACCTAATGTCTAAATAAAACAGTGAACTTACATAATCTAAGAGGGTTATCGACAGGCAATGAACATCAGTCATAGTATATGAGTAATCGATAATAGTATATGAAAGTTAGCGCATTGTTAAAGCAAGAATTTCAGTAATGATAAATACGTCGTAATAGAGAAACAAAATCAATGTGAAGCAAACACCATTCAACAGCTTATCTAATAAGGTGAACACATTTTGCTACAAACACGAACCATTAAAGCATGTCAATATAAGTTTAATACTGTAAACAATTAATAATAATGATCTAATAATTATACATGTCAAGGTATATATTAGTGTTCCCTCTTACTTTCTTTATGTTCATTTAGCGTTCTAAGCCATATAAGACCAATTAAAGCAACCATCAAGAACAAGGTAACTAGAGTTTCCAACAAAATCAAACTGAAACGAAGAAAAAAACAAACACAAGAGACAGATTGAAACCCATCAAACCTGCCACAAACGAGACACTGAAGCCGCCCTTTTCTCCCGTTCTCCAAGTAGTTCTTCTTCTCTGCCGTGTCCTCGAAAACTCGCTTAACAAAACTCAAAAAAGATTTCTTCAGTGCAACCTGGTCAACCTGGAGACCCCCACTTTCATGCCTACTTGATCCAGTCCTCATATGCTTAGCTGCTCTACCATCTTCTCCAAAATGACCACTCGTACCAGCCATAAGTGAGTGATGATCATTAGGATTCGCATAATGCATAAACTGTTGTCTTTGCCTCATCATATCAGCAGCTCTCTCGTCTCTCCAATCAAATTCTTCTTCCCCTGGATACTTCCGTTTCATCGACCCTTCAGGACGATCCCAATGCTTCCGCTGATCTCGAAACTCTTCCGGATGAAAAGGAGGGAATCTCCCAAATTCCGGTCTCGGCGGAGGATAATTCTGGTAATTAGGAGGAAGCGCGAAGTAGGAACGAACACTACCATCAGCGAGAACAATTGTGCGTCGCTCCAGCATATGAAAATCATAAGTAGGTGGAGGAGGAGGACCAAGTGCTGCCGCCGCCACAGACGAATCAGGGAAAGGAAACGGAGCCGCCGTCATCGGCCGTGAAGATGATGTTGGAGCTGTTGGATTTGGATGATTCGAATTGGATTGGTTCGGTATCGGAGCTAGCTTAGGTGAAGGATTCGGCCTCGGGAGCTTCTTATCCGCGATTTTTTGACCACCCGTCGTTGGTTTGCTTTCTTTGTTGTTGTTGTTGTTGTTGTTGTTGTTGTTGTTGTTGTTGTTACTGGTTCCGCCATCGTTGTTGTTCGAATTCCAACGAGATTTACGATTCTGTGAAGAGGAAGCAGCAGCAGCGGTGGGAGCTGAAGTCGCCGGAGGTTTGTTCGTCGATGGTTTAGCGTTGTTGGTGTTGTTGTTGCCACCGACCATCTTCAATGGCCGTGAATCTGCTTCTTATTATTACCTCTGAGCAATTCGCGGGGAGAATGATGATACTGTAGCTGCTATGGAAGAATCGTAAGGCGAAGGTTACTAAAAGAATCGAGAGAGATTAGGGATTGGATCAAATCAAATCATTGAAGACGAAAGAGACGGAAACAATATTCTCTCGTCTGGGATCTTGAAACGGTGTCGTTGTGGTATCGTTAAAGTAAATTACTACCAAAAGAAAAAGAAAAAAAAAAAGCGAAACGCAGTCGTTTTGCGAAATATAGAAACAGAACATTGGATAGTAATTACAGAGTCTTCTTCAGGTCACAGTAAAAGTTCCTCGGTTGATATAGCAATGGTGAGCGATCTAAAACACTCTCCAACAACATATTACATATACTACTAATACAAAAGATGAGCCCATCATCTTCTGAAACTGTGTGATCTTCACTTTGGCTCTTGGCACTTCTGCAATGGAACAGCAAGATCCAACAGGATTGACATTTGGAAACATAAGAAAATTGACTATGGTTCAAGAACTGGACGATAAATTGTGATACTGGGAGCGTCCTTGCGATTTTGCCCAGCTCTCAAGACCGTGACAATACTCCTTTTGAACTGCAATTGCCATAAACCAGTACACATCAAACGCGTTTTCCAATGATATACATTCCTCACATCCCAAACAATGATCTCTATACAACAAAGATGCATCCTCAGGCTCAATAAAGGGCATGCTTTTAAATAGAAATATGAAAGGACATTGTCTTGTTTTGACTTAAAAGATGTTATTTGTTCTTTGACATAATGAATCGTGCATTCTATATGATATCTATCCTTTGTGTGTGTGTGTGTGCGCGCAAAATATGGTGGAGGAGAAGTCAAACCTTGGTATCGTCCCACCGCGGCGTGGATCATCCTCTGTTGCTTGTCGTAGAGCCCTGGCAAAGGCCTTAAAGGTAGCCTCTATTATGTGATGAGAATTTTCACCAGCAAGCTGTTGTAACAAACAAATTTTTTCAAAGCTGTCAAGAAATGGTTTCCAAACAGATGATAGAAGAAACACATGAAATTGTATGATTTTGTTTTGCTATTGGGAGATTGGAATGACAGTACCTGCCGGATGTGAAGTGTCATACCAGAAGTATTCACCAACGATTGGAAAAAGTGCTCCACCAACTACAAATAGAGAAGTTCACAATATTCAGCTATAAGTTTCAGTGTTTACAAAGCAATTAAACAACACATTTAAACCCAACAGAGGAAAACTCCAGGAGTGAAGAAAGAACCTGAGTGTCATATGTTCCAACTCTCTGGGTTGGAATCTCCAAGTTGTAACCAAGATACGGTCGACCAGACAAGTCCTGCAAGAAATGTTTGTTCACTATAACCAGTAAGCAAGTCTGGTAGATATCCAGTAAAGAGAACATAAAGAAGATGTAACCAAAAGTTTCACAATTTTATACCAAGGAAACATGTATAAGCGCTTCATCTAAAGGAGCTGTAAAGTCACCAAACCGGTTAATCCCTTTACGCTCACCAAGGGCCTTTAACAGAGCCTAGAGAAGAAACAAACACACAGAGATTTCATCACAACATAATTACCCTAGGAGAAAACAACATATGTAGTTGCTCATATGTCTAAAAAGAGAACATAATATGGCGGAAACAGGGAAAAGAAGATGGCAAAACGAAAGACAGTAACACTTACTGTTCCAATGGCAAGAGCTATATCTTCATTACTGTGATGATCATCGATGTGAACATCACCAGTAGCTCTAACATGCACATCAAACAAACCATGCGAAGCAAGTTGCTATATACCAAAACAGGACAAGTAGTGGAAATCACACAAACATTAATCAATCAACACTCTCCAATAACGAAATCAAAACAACTCTTGGAAACTGAAGCAATCAAAATCCAACAAATCCAAAGGCAAAAAAGGTGTTAACTTTGAAGACAAAAAAAAACACTTACATCTAACATATGGTCAAGAAAAGGGATCCCAGTAGAACTATCTGCAACTCCAGTACCATCTAAATTAATCTTCACTGATACATTCGTTTCCTTTGTTACTCTCTTTACTTCTCCAATTCGAGCTGATTGAGAAAAAACAATAAAATACTAATAAACAAGTATTCAACGATGAGATGAGCTTCGATCTCAGCCATATCTATACCCAAAACTTACCTAATGCTATAGAAGGATAAGAATTGGTTGCCTGGGAAACGTTCTCACTGAAAGAAGAAGCGCAGGAGATAGATTGGCGAATCGGAGTTTGAGATTTCATCCGCAAAAATCGAGGAAGCGAAGATGAAGATGAAGAAGAAGAAACGATCATCGCTCGACGAGGAAGCAAATATTTAAACCCGAGCTTAGGTCTGAGAAGTTGAGAGGAATAGTGGCTAATTATGGCGGAGGAGGAAGACGACAGCTCCATTTGTTAGCGCCGGGCCGGATTAAGGAAGAAGAAGAAGACTCACAGGAACGAACGAACGAACAACCAGAGACGATGACTTTGATTCTCCCTTCCTCCTCCTTAGCTAATTCAGAATCTTAACCGAACCGGTACATTTGAACCGGAAAATGATTTTGATCTAATTCAGTTATTTTAACCGTACCGCAAATTCCACTATAACCGGACCAACGCCAAACCATGGATGGATGGATGGATGATTCAATGTTATAAATCATTCAACAGTGTTCTTAATCTTAAAAAAACTCAAAAAGCAACCGTTAGATCATAACATTGATTTCCATCTTTGATCTTTCTCGTAACATATTTCTTTGAAGATCATAACACATAAGTAATGTGAATTAGGTACAAAGTGTTTTAGAGAAACCTTGGAAAAGGGATTATAACTACAATCAAGACTCAAGTGTCAAAAATTTCTGACAGTTTTTTTTAATAATAAAAATAAAATTTAAATCAAAAATAAATTTGATATTTAATAAACTTTAATTAATAATAGTTCAAATGAAAATTAAATTTAGATTATAGTTATTAAAAAAACTGTATAATATTAAAAATATTTCTTATCTCCTATATACCAGAGTTTCTGACTAAAACACACAACGATAAAAAAATATATATATGTATATTATCATTTAGGAAAAAATTACAAATAGAAAAAATATACTGTATAATTCAGATAGTAAAATTTTAACATCAATAGTGCATAAAGTTGTACAAAAAAAGTGCAATTTATGGTGGAACACTATGGTGTATCTTTTATCGATTATGTTTGATTTTTTATCTTCTTTAACATATCTTTTGGAATTGAATTGATTGTTAACTAGTGCCATACTGCCATGTATGATTGTTAACTAGTACCATATCTGAATTTTGTGGAACTTTTTTTAGCAAAAAAAGAAAATTCAATAGTTAAGTTGTGTTTTAATAAAAACCTACGAGGAATGGGAATTTAAGAGAAAACCAAGGTTTTACTCAAGCTGTGTTAACTAAACATTGAATGTTGGCTAGTGACACAACTTAACCACATCACTTTGTTAACGTAGTTACAAACCTAACACCTTTAAAATATATATATATATATATATATATATATATATATATATATTAGTATAGTTGTTAACGTAAATATAAAAAAAAAGAAATACTGATAGATGGAAAAGGGGGAAAACCTGAAGCAGTTTGATCTCCTTTTTGTAATCTGCAACCAGAATATATATAGATTAGTATAGTTGTTAACGTAAATATGAAGAAAAATAAATAATGATAGATGGAAAAAGGAAAAAACCTGAATTAGTTTGATCTGCTTTTTGTAATCTCAAACCAGTGTAGCTTGGAACTTGTTAAACGATATCCAAAGCGCTATTTATAGAATCGTAAACACATGATTTATGAAAAGGTGCTTTATGAAAAGAATGAAAGATCACAACGCTTCATAGAAATAGATTACCTTGTTGGGAATCAGAAGAACATCCAGGTTTAGTGGTCACTTCATTCCAAATATGAGGACACACATGTGTAATGACTTGGTGGCTATCATAGAAATAGGTTAGCGATGTTGTTGATCATAGAGAGTATTTTTCATATATTTACAAAATTAATTTATATTTACAAAATTTTGTATTTTATCTCTTGCTATATATATATATATATATATGACAATTATTTGGAATTAGCAAGAGATAAAATACAAAATTTTGTAAATATAAATTAATATTAACTTGGGGCACATTAACTCATGCTTTAAAAATCAAAGTATCTATTTGGAAAAGACTGATTTTGAAGCTTATGAGTAATGAAAAGTAGATACTTTGATAGTGTTGGATTTTTGAAGCATGAATTAGATATAGGCAAGGGCGGATCTAGAACTAATATTAACTTGGGGCACATTATCATTATTTTAATATAATAGTTACGAAATTTATTTTGCATCACATTTTTTTAGAAATTAATTTTCTTAAAAACACTAAAAATTCAAAAAAAAAATGCATGAAGAATACCATTTTCATTGGTTTTTATATTATTTGAAACAAAAATTGTAATCTACTGAACTTTATTAATATTTTAGAATGTAGACATTCAAATAACAAAATAAACCAGATGCATTTTGATATATAGGTAAAACAAAGAAAAAAATCTCCTATATATTAATAGAAAAGCACTTTGGCAGAAAAACTGATATGTTAGTATTAAAGAGCTCCATGCACCATTTATCAATTAACTCTCAAATATAAATTTATTTACAACTAAGTGCCATTGTATTTATTAAAACAAAAAAGTGTGCAATGAAGAATAAGGGATTAACTAATGGGCCTCGAGAAACTTTAAGAGGGGTGTATTCAACTTGACATTTTAAATGATTTGTGAAAAAGTTACAAATCATATGTTATTCAATCATGGATTTTAAAAAGTTTCCTGAAATCAATTGTTATTGAACCGATGATTTAAGAATCTACTTTAAAATCTACTGTTATTCAAAACAGTTTGTGGATTTGAATTTTAATAAGTTTTAAGGATTCAGGAGGATTTGAGAGTATTTGTTTAGTTAAAAATACATAAATCCAAATCTCATAGTTTTAGGTGGGATTTGAAAGAATTTTACCATAAATCATATCAACTTCCCTAAAATCTATCAAAATTCCAAATTTCCTAAATTCCATAAAATCCTCCAAAATCATTGTTTCAATACACCCCCCTAAAATCCCAGTAGGATACTAAGTTGGATTTTATAAATTATGCCCCTTAAATTATTACACTTTTATAAAATGCAAACACAATAAAATTAGAGAAAAAAATAGTGCTTTCTGTTTAATTAGAAAAATAATTTCCATTGTATAAAATTACAAATTCAAATTATTATTAGTGTACTACACAGAGTGGAAGAAAATTAAAAATATATATACATGTATATACCTACAAATAAGATTTGATTAATTTTAATTTGCTAAATTTTGGTTACATTCACAAATTTTGTATCTTATTATATAAAGCTTGATATCAAAATTACTCATTAACAAGATCGTTACACATGTCAAATATATTGATTAGATATTGACACATGTCAAAAAAAAAATTTATAAACGTAGTAGGACACCTTATTATATTTTACAGAATTTTACATGTTCATATTTTAAAAATATATATTTTCTAAATCAAAAAAGAAAATTAACAAAATCAATATATTTTCTATTTTATGCTAATTATACTATACGTGTGTTCTCAATAAAATTTGACATGTGTAAGCAAAAACTTATTAATCAATAAATGATAAATAACAAAGTTAAAATGAATAACATAAGTTATTTAACATAATTTAATTCGGATATAAATTATATTTATCGTTGTAATATATATTTTTTATTGTAAATAAGTAAACAAAACCTTGAAAGAATAATCAAAAAGAAAATTAACAAAATCAATATATTTTACATTTTATGCTAATTATACTATACGTGTGTTCTCAATAAAATTTGACATGTGTAAGCAAAAACTTTTTTAAGCATGCATATTAATCAATAAATGATGAATAACAAAGTTAAAATGAATAACATAAGTTATTTAACATAATTTAATTCGGATATAAATTGTATTTATCGTTGTAATCTAATTTTTTTATTGTAAGTAAGTACACAAAAACTTGAAAGAATAATGAACTTAAAAAGAAAAATTTCTATATATTAGTATAGTTTTACATGTTTTATTTTAAATATTTATTGGAGGAAACATTAGTAGTAGAATAGTTTCTCTCATTTTATTCATTAGCCTCTAGGCTTATATTTATACAAGAGATATAACTTGTCTAACAAGTTCTTTACATATACAATAATGGTAAATTTACTTATTTAGCAATAGGAGAATATTACACAAATATTAACTTTCTATTTAACTCAATCTCGTAATCTCCTAATACCCTCCCGCAAACTCATACATAGTAACACGTATGAGATTGGACGATAACATCATCTTCATGGTCTTCATACTCACTATAGAGTCATCAATGGCGTTATACCTTGCCATAAGGTCATCGATTCGGTGGAGAATGTGTATCTCCATTGATTTCAACATCACAAGTTTAAATCGTTCTTCGAACTTCTTGTTCATGAAGAAACTTGTGTCGTGGTCATGGTCAGATTCATGTTTGTCATCCTCGGATCAGCATTGTATCCGTCGTCACTTGCCAATTATCTTCGTGGCCCATCTTGTTCGTAGTGAAAGATGATACCACATGAAGACTCAAACGAAAAACGCAATCATGTGCTATTGTGCCATATCTCTCATGAAAGAGACGTTTTTTTTTTAAAACAATCGAACAAAACTTTTTTTTTATAAGTTTTTGAAGAAAAAACGAAGCAAAAGAATAAAAGATGAATTCAATAAAAAAACATGATTTTTTTTTTAAAATGCGGAGAAATAAAAAAACCATAAGCAATGGAAATTGGATCAAGGCTCTGATACCATGATAAATTTGGAGGAAACTTTACTAGTAGAATAGTTTCTCTCATTTTATTCATTAGCCTCTAGGCTTATATTTATGCAAGAAATATAACTTGTCTAACAAGTTCTTTACATATACAATATTGTAAAATTTACTTATTTAGCAATAGGAGAATATTATACAAATATTAACTTTCCATGTAACTCAATCTCGTAGTCTCCGATATCGTAATATGAAAGCCTGAAAAAAAAATAGAAAAATGAGTCTGTAGGAATAAATTTTTGGTTAATTGATGAAAATTGACAAAAGTATTACTTATGAAATTATGACATATAGAAGAATAATATTTTGGATATTTTTGGATTTCCAAAAATTTTGTGGATGTTAACTGATTTTTTACTGGTTATTCAAAATAAATTATAATTTATAGGAATAAATTGTAACATCCGCGAACCGGATTATGCGGTTTTGGTAGGAGTGTCGATCGACACCCTTGTGGCATCGATCGACACCACTATTTCTGGGTTCGTCGGGTTTGTTTTAATTCGCGATTTTGGTTTGGGTGGTTTGGTTTAGTTAACCAAAACGAGTATATAAGTGGAGAAGCGAAAAATTAAGGGTTTTAGGGTGTTTGGTCGCCGTTTGCAGAGATAGAGAGAGAGGAGAGAGCTTATTGTGGTGTGAAGGAGATTAAAGGAGAAAGAGCAGAATCGTTAGGGTTTGGGAGGAAATAGTTTCGGCGTATCAAATCGTTCTCAAAGGTAATGAAATTTGGTAGGTTTATTCCCAAGTCTTTCATCGCCATTCTCTTTTTTACAGAAGTAGTTTTGGATTTAAACACGATGAGTTATTGGCAGTTTCGTGAGTCACGTTTTCTCAGACGCGAGTTGGAACCATCGAGAATTGTAATTGAGATTGTGGTCTCGTCTGGTTCCTGATCGTGCTGAAATTTTGTGGGAAGCTTCGTGATGTCTAGGGATAGCTTTTCACCGGAGCGATTTGGTAGTTAACGGTTGGTTTTCATTTTAGGGTTTCGTCTTTGAGACTGTTCTTTTCTGATGTTTCTGTCCAGTTTTGCTATAAGTCGTTTTTGGTTGTGTGGCTTGTTGTAGGGCGTTTCTGGGCTGTTTCAGACGTTAGGAGGGTCTCAACTGGTTGTATTGGTTGTTATAATCAGTTGATAAGGTGAGTGCATGACCATAGCTTATCTAAGCATGAGAATCCTTTGTTCACTACAAGAAAATAAGTTTATTGAGACGTATTTTTGAGATAAAAAATTTCCGTTATAAATTTGTGACACTTTAAATACGATATTATGACTAAGTTTATTTGTAACAAATTCATAGTATTTTCGTCACTATATTATGACGAAAAAACTCAGTAACAAAAGTTTGTCACAATTAGTGACGAATATGCTACGATAATATTAATCGTCACTCTTATGACTACATTGTGACCAATATGTTGTTGCAAATTAGTTATGAACTTATAAAAGATATGCAAGTCACAGTTTGTGACATAAAAATGAGTAAACTTTAGTCATAAAATAGTATAAATTGTTATGTCATTTATACAAAGCCCATTAAGCCAAGTCTCTAACCCTAATTTAACAAGACTTATTTAAGAGATGATTAGGGTTTTATTCTTTATAATTTCGTGCCTCCATAACCTAGAGAGAGAGAGTGAACCATTTGAGAGAAAGAGAACAAGGAGCCACAATTGAGATTAAGGACAGATCTTACATGCTCTAGGAGATGGTGGAAAATAAGGGGTAAACGGACTCTTTTATGGACGAATTTTGGTGAGCAATTTTCCAACCCATAGATGTAAGTTCTCCCCAAAGGATTTTGTAACCCCTTTTGTAAATTAAAAGTTATACATGTTTTCTCAAACCTATTCTGCGCAGATTCGTGAATTAACATCAGTCATCTTGTAAAATCATTTCCCACTGCTACAAATTGAACCAGAAGCTGATCTACCAACCGTTGGAAAGATCTGAGTCTTACCTTTCCAGAAAGCCTGAAATCGTTTCCATAGGAGTTATAACATGGAAGTTATCATCGAATATGTTCATCTGGACGAATTTTTGATTTTTTTTTTGTAAGAATAAAGATAGCTTATAATGTATATCTAATGTTTATGATTATAAAAAATTTGTATGATAATAAATTTAAAAAATAATATTGTTTTGAGATTGATTTTTTTGTTATAATTTTTATCATATGCAATGAATTTTTATTATTAACACCATTTGAAAATAACTTCTAATGATAAAATTGGACATTATGATAGTCACAAAATATCATGATTTTTGAGTATTTGTTAAAATTTTGCGACAAATTTCTAATTATCATTTGTGACCATTTGAGACTATAGTTTCGTAACAATAAGATACATAATTAAAACGTTATTTTAAACACGAATTGTGACGATTTAAAGACGTCTTGTTAGTCTGTAATTAAGACAGTTTTGTTACTTTTTGGTGTCGTAGTTATTGATGACAAAATGGTTACTAATATATTCGTTGCAACTCTTGTGACGTTTTTGTTACAAATAAAAATTTGTGACCATTGTATTGCAACCATTCAAAAATCGTCACAAATTCGTAACAATGTTTATATTGTGACTAAATACTTTGTATTGTGACTAAATATTTCGTCTTAATACAATTATTTTCTTGTAGTGGTTTGCTTGATTTGTTGTGTTTTGTGGTGTTGTTGTTGCTTGTGGTGGTTGTGTTATGGTTATTATAGGTTCCTGAGGCTTTTGGGAGAGTTTGGGACAGATTGTAGGCGGATTGAAACGGAGGTTCGTCGTTCGGATTCGTGCAGTTCGCGTCTGTGAAGGGAGTGTCGATCGACACCAGTTAGGTGTCGGTCGACACCATGTTTGGCCAGTGTCGATCGACACCTCTCTGGTGTCGGTCGACACCAAGTTGCTTGTTTCGTGATTTTTCCTGGTTTGTTTGTGTTTGGTTGTCATTTCTTAAGCATTGGTTTCTCAGTTGCTTGTGTGTATAGCCCAGTAGATGGGAGGATTGCCTCACTAAGTATTTGTGATAATACTTACGCATCTGAATTGTTGTTTGTGGTGTGCAGGTTTGTGTTGTGGAATCATGGCGATGAGGAGGAGGATGATCTAGGGTCTCGTTTGTGTGTTATTGGATTGTCGGATATGTTGTTGGAACCTTGGATAGAGATATGCTAGGTTGATGGATAGAATGCTTAGGATTGTTATTGTATTGATGTTGTAATGGTTTTGTATGGTTGGTATGTTTCCGCTGTGTGTACTGGTTGTTATTGGTTTAATGAGGACTTGTGGTTTGGGTTGGTTTAATTTAGTAGTATAGGCTGCATAATTGTTTACATTGTATTTAATTGTTAAAAAAAAAAAAGGGTAGGGTTGTTTCATTTTGGTATCAGAGCCTTTACTGTTCTAGGATGGTTAAATGGATGGTTAGAGCGGTTAGGAAGTTAATTGGGTGAATTATTTTTTTTTCCTTTTGCTTGATGCATGATGTTGTGTGATAGAATTGATTATGAGTAGTTAGTCCATTTTTTTGCGGTATGGAGTCCTAGTATCATCCTCTTTGAGCCTTCAATGAGATTCCACGGTAAGATGTATACTCTATGTGCGGTTTTTGAATTGTGTGCTTAGCCTTCTGTTCTGGGTAGTGCAGATGGCTAGAGAGGGTGCTGTTGGTCGCGGTCGTGGTCGTGGTCGTGGGCGTGGTCGTGGTCGTGGTCGGGGACGAGGTCAGGTTCCTGAGGCCAGTGAGAGTGTGACCCAGAGCATGGCCAGGGAGGAGGTAGCGGAGTCACAGGTTCATCCTAGTGTGTCTGGAGACCATGCTGGTTTGGGTGACGGCAGGGCGGATGGGCCCGGTGTCGGTCACGGTGTTGCCCCGGGTGTGAGGGTTGCAGCAGAGGATGCTCCGGGCAGGGAGGATGTCTTGATGGACTTACTAGCTCAGGTTTTGCAGCGACTTCCAGCAGTGGTGCCACCAGTGGTTGGTGGGCAGGATCCAGTGGTGCCGCCAGTGGTTGGTGGGCAGGGTCCGGTAGTGCTGCCAATGGATGGTGGGCAGGTTCCAGTAGTGCCGCCAGTGGTTGGTGGGCAGGTTCCAGCGGTGCAGCCTGTGGCAGGTTTGCAGGCAGGTGTGCAGCCGGGGGCCGAGGTAGTGGTTGCTCAGTATGTGCAGATGATGGAGCAGCTGCGGCGAGTGGGAGCAGGGTATTTCTCAGGAGGTACGGATCCAAGTGTGGCTGATGAGTGGAGGGAGCGGATGGAGGATATTTTCCAGTCGCTTCGGTGTCCCGACCGGTATAGAGTGGATCTGGCAGTGTATTACTTGTCAGGAGATGCACGTGTGTGGTGGAGGTCGGTGACAGCACGGAGGGTGCAGCGGGGTATGTCTTGGGGAGATTTTGTGAGGGAGTTTAACTCCAAGTATTTTCCACAGGAGGCTCTTGATCGCATGGAGGCACGGTTCTTGGGGTTGACTCAGGGGGACCGCACAGTGCGGGAGCTGGATGCAGAGTTCAGTCGGCTGGTGGGGTATGCAGGTCGGGCTTGGGAGCCAGAGTCGGCTCAGGTGCGGAGGTTCTTGCTGGCTTTGCGGGATGTTCTGAGGACTCGGTGCAGAGTGAGGAGCTATGCCACGAGGGCAGAGCTAGTTGAGGTTGCAGCTGGGATAGAGGATGACTTGAGGTCACAGTTAGTGGTGGTCGGTCCAGCGGCTCGTTCAGAGGAGACATTGGAGCAGAGCATTCCAAGCAAGGATAGGCAGTTGGAGCAAAGGCGTAAAAGGAAGCGGGAAGAGACGATAGTGGCAAACCAAGGTGGCCAGGGAGGTTTTGGGCGCGGGAGCATGGATCACGTGTCGGCAAGCGGGCCCAGGGTTGGTGATTCGCAGGAGTACCGTCGAGTGTGTTATCATTGCGGGGAGGAAGAGCATATCAGGTCTTTTTGTCCTAAGAGGAGGCAGATGATGGAGGTTTCGGCGCAGCCAAAGGGAGGACCGGGTGTCCATTCCGGCGCTTAGTTTTAGCTTTTGTTTTCTTTATTTCATGATGTATTTTCATTTGGAGTTGTAAACGATTATTGCATTTGAGGTTCTAATAAAAGTTGGAGTTCTTTGGTTTTGGGAATTGTGAAACCATTGGAAAGGAAATAGCTCGAGAATTCTATAAATGGGAAGTTTCCATAAATAGAAGGTTGCTATAAATGGAAAGTTTCCATAAATAGAATGTCATTAAAGAAGGAAAGTTTCTAAAAATGGGAAGTTTTATGAATAGTTAAATCTTGCCTATTAATGGAATTGAGGTAGATCTAGTCGGGAGATACTTGATGACATCAGACTTGTTTGCTCAGGATTGTGTGGGCCCAACTCATGTGATACCGATAGCTCGATGGACTTTGTGGCCAGAGAGTGGGAGTGGTATGTTTGCTTCGGATGACGATCCGAGAGCGCGCTTTAGGGTGACGACCCAAGAGCGGGATTATGAGACTCCCTGGATACCGTAGCTGTGAGCCGCGGCTCGGCAGTGAGCCGGTATGTCTCGAGGGTTGCGACCCGAGAGCGGGGGGAGTGGGCGTGTGAGACTCCCTGGATACCGTAGCTGTAGGCTATGGCCTGGCAGTGAGCCGGTATGACTCGAAGGTTGCAACGTGAGAGCGGAGGGAGTGTGAGTGACTTCCTGGATGTCGTAGCTTAAGGTGGTTAGCCTGACAGCGAGCCGGCATGATTCGTTGGTTGCGACCACGGACGGGGGAAGCACTGAGTTGTAAGCAAATAATGTCTAGGATGTGAGTATATTGACTAGAGGGAGACCTCATGGTTCAGTCGGAGGTGTGTGGGTTGTCGCAACAGTTGCACGGGAAACCTTGACTGACGGTATTTAGTCCGGTCGGAGGACGTGCGGGCCGTGTTGACGGTGGCACGGAGGTCCTTGACGGATGGACGGTGTTGCGGGATTCGAGGACGAATCCTTATTGGTGGGGGAGAATTGTAACATCCGCGAACCAGATTATGCGGTTTTGGTAGGAGTGTCGATCGACACCCTTGTGGCATCGATCGACACCACTATTTCTGGGTTCGTCGGGTTTGTTTCAATTCGCGATTTTGGTTTGGTTGGTTTGGTTTAGTTAACCAAAACGAGTATATAAGTGGAGAAGCGAAAAATTAAGGGTTTTAGGGTGTCTGGTCGCCGTTTGCGGAGATAGAGAGAGAGGAGAGAGCCTATTGTGGTGTGAAGGAGATTAAAGGAGAAAGAGCAGAATCGTTAGGGTTTGGGAGGAAATAGTTTCGGCGTATCAAATCGTTCTCAAAGGTAATGAAATTTGGTAGGTTTATTCCCAAGTCTTTCATCGTCATTCTCTTTTTTACAAAAGTAGTTTTGGATTTAAACTCGATGAGTTATTGGCAGTTTTGTGAGACGCGAGTTGGAACCATCGGGGATTGTAATTGAGATCGTGGTCTCGTCTGGTTCCCGATCGTTCTGAAATTTTGTGGGAAGCTTCATGACGTCTAGGGATAGCTTTTCACCGGAGTGATTTGGTAGTTAACGGTTGGTTTTCATTTTAGGGTTTCGTCTTTGAGACTGTTCTTTTCTGATGTTTCTGTCCAGTTTTGCTATAAGTCGTTTTTGGTTGTGTGGCTTGTTGTAGGGCGTTTCTGGGCTGTTTCAGACGTTAGGAGGGTCTCAACTGGTTGTATTGGTTGTTATAATCAGTTGATAAGGTGAGTGCATGACCATGGCTTATCTAAGCCTGAGAATCCTTTGTTTGCTTGATTTGTTGTGTTTTGTGGTGTTGTTCTTGCTTGTGGTGGTTGTGTTATGGTTATTATAGGTTCCTGAGGCTTTTGGGAGAGTTTGGGACAGATTGTAGGCGTATTGAAATGGAGGTTCGTCGTTCGGATTCGTACAGTTCGCGTCTGCGAAGGGAGAGTCGATCGACACCAGTTAGGTGTCGGTCGACACCATGTTTGGCCAGTGTCGATCGACACCTCTCTTGTGTCGGTCGACACCAAGTTGCTTGTTTCGTGATTTTTCCTGGTTTGTTTGTGTTTGGTTGTCATTTGTTAAGCATTGGTTTCTCAGTTGCTTGTGTGTATAGCCCAGTAGATGGGAGGATTGCCTCCCTAAGTATTTGTGATAATACTTACGCATCTCAATTGTTGTTTGTGGTGTGCAGGTTTGTGTTGTGGAATCATGGCGATGAGGAGGAGGATGTTCTAGGGTCTCGTTTGTGTGTTATTGGATTGTCGGATATGTTGTTGGAACCTTGGATAGAGATATGCTAGGTTGATGGATAGAATGCTTAGGATTGTTATTGTATTGATGTTGTAATGGTTTTGTATGGTTGGTATGTTTCCGCTGTGTGTACTGGTTGTTATTGGTTTAATGAGGAGTTGTGGTTTGGGTTGGTTTAATTTAGTAGTATAGGCTGCATAATTGTTTACATTGTATTTAATTGTTAAAAAAAAAAAGGGTCGGGTTGTTTCATTTTGGTATCAGAGCCTTTACTGTTCTAGGATGGTTAAATGGATGGTTAGAGCGGTTAGGAAGTTAATTGGGTGAATTATTTTTTTTTCCTTTTGCTTGATGCATGATGTTGTGTGATAGAATTGATTATGAGTAGTTAGTCCATTTTTTTGCGGTATGGAGTCCTAGTATCATCCTCTTTGAGCCTTCAATGAGATTCCACGGTAAGATGTGTACTCTATGTGCGGTTTTTGAATTGTGTGCTTAGCCTTCTGTTCTGGGTAGTGCAGATGGCTAGAGAGGGTGCTGTTGGTCGCGGTCGTGGTCGTGGTCGTGGGCGTGGTCGTGGTCGTGGTCGGGGACGAGGTCAGGTTCCTGAGGCCAGTGAGAGTGTGACCCAGAGCATGGCCAGGGAGGAGGTAGCGGAGTCACAGGTTCATCCTAGTGTGTCTGGAGACCATGCTGGTTTGGGTGACGGCAGGGCGGATGGGCCCGGTGTCGGTCACGGTGTTGCCCCGGGTGTGAGGGTTGCAGCAGAGGATGCTCCGGGCAGGGAGGATGTCTTGATGGACTTGCTAGCTCAGGTTTTGCAGCGACTTCCAGCAGTGGTGCCACCAGTGGTTGGTGGGCAGGATCCAGTGGTGCCGCCAGTGGTTGGTGGGCAGGGTCCGGTAGTGCTGCCAATGGATGGTGGGCAGGTTCCAGTAGTGCCGCCAGTGGTTGGTGGACAGGTTCCAGCGGTGCAGCCTGTGGCAGGTTTGCAGGCAGGTGTGCAGCCGGGGGCCGAGGTAGTGGTTGCTCAGTATGTGCAGATGATGGAGCAGCTGCGGCGAGTGGGAGCAGGGTATTTCTCAGGAGGTACGGATCCAAGTGTGGCTGATGAGTGGAGGGAGCGGATGGAGGATATTTTCCAGTCGCTTCGGTGTCCCGACCGGTATAGAGTGGATCTGGCAGTGTATTACTTGTCAGGAGATGCACGTGTGTGGTGGAGGTCGGTGACAGCACGGAGGGTGCAGCGGGGTATGTCTTGGGGAGATTTTGTGAGGGAGTTTAACTCCAAGTATTTTCCACAGGAGGCTCTTGATCGCATGGAGGCACGGTTCTTGGGGTTGACTCAGGGGGACCGCACAGTGCGGGAGCTGGATGCAGAGTTCAGTCGGCTGGTGGGGTATGCAGGTCGGGCTTGGGAGCCAGAGTCGGCTCAGGTGCGGAGGTTCTTGCTGGCTTTGCGGGATGTTCTGAGGACTCGGTGCAGAGTGAGGAGCTATGCCACGAGGGCAGAGCTGGTTGAGGTTGCAGCTGGGATAGAGGATGACTTGAGGTCACAGTTAGTGGTGGTCGGTCCAGCGGCTCGTTCAGAGGAGACATTGGAGCAGAGCATTCCAAGCAAGGATAGGCAGTTGGAGCAAAGGCGTAAAAGGAAGCGGGAAGAGACGATAGTGGCAAACCAAGGTGGCCAGGGAGGTTTTGGGCGCGGGAGCATGGATCACGTGTCGGCAAGCGGGCCCAGGGTTGGTGATTCGCAGGAGTACCGTCGAGTGTGTTATCATTGCGGGGAGGAAGGGCATATCAGGCCTTTTTGTCCTAAGAGGAGGCAGATGATGGAGGTTTCGGCGCAGCCAAAGGGAGGACCGGGTGTCCATTCCGGCGCTTAGTTTTAGCTTTTGTTTTCTTTATTTCATGATGTATTTTCATTTGGAGTTGTAAACGATTATTGCATTTGAGGTTCTAATAAAAGTTGGAGTTCTTTGGTTTTGGGAATTGTGAAACCATTGGAAAGGAAATAGCTCGAGAATTCTATAAATGGGAAGTTTCCATAAATAGAAGGTTGCTATAAATGGAAAGTTTCCATAAATAGAATGTCATTAAAGAAGGAAAGTTTCTAAAAATGGGAAGTTTTATGAATAGTTAAATCTTGCCTATTAATGGAATTGAGGTAGATCTAGTCGGGAGATACTTGATGACATCAGACTTGTTTGCTCAGGATTGTGTGGGCCCAACTCATGTGATACCGATAGCTCGATGGACTTTGTGGCCAGAGAGTGGGAGTGGTATGTTTGCTTCGGATGACGATCCGAGAGCGCGCTTTAGGGTGACGACCCAAGAGCGGGATTATGAGACTCCCTGGATACCGTAGCTGTGAGCCGCGGCTCGCCAGTGAGCCGGTATGTCTCGAGGGTTGCGACCCGAGAGCGGGGGGAGTGGGCGTGTGAGACTCCCTGGATACCGTAGCTGTAGGCTATGGCCTGGCAGTGAGCCGGTATGACTCGAAGGTTGCAACGTGAGAGCGGACGGAGTGTGAGTGACTTCCTGGATGTCGTAGCTTAAGGTGGTTAGCCTGATAGCGAGCCGGCATGATTCGTTGGTTGCGACCACGGACGGGGGAAGCACTGAGTTGTAAGCAAATAATGTCTAGGATGTGAGTATATTGACTAGAGGGAGACCTCATGGTTCAGTCGGAGGTGTGTGGGCTGTCGCAACAGTTGCACGGGAAACCTTGACTGACGGTATTTAGTCCGGTCGGAGGACGTGCGGGCCGTGTTGACGGTGGCACGGAGGTCCTTGACGGATGGACGGTGTTGCGGGATTCGAGGACGAATCCTTATTGGTGGGGGAGAATTGTAACATCCGCGAACCGGATTATGCGGTTTTGGTAGGAGTGTCGATCGACACCCTTGTGGCATCGATCGACACCACTATTTCTGGGTTCGTCGGGTTTGTTTCAATTCGCGATTTTGGTTTGGTTGGTTTGGTTTAGTTAACCAAAACGAGTATATAAGTGGAGAAGCGAAAAATTAAGGGTTTTAGGGTGTCTGGTCGCCGTTTGCAGAGATAGAGAGAGAGGAGAGAGCCTATTGTGGTGTGAAGGAGATTAAAGGAGAAAGAGCAGAATCGTTAGGGTTTGGGAGGAAATAGTTTCGGCGTATCAAATCGTTCTCAAAGGTAATGAAATTTGGTAGGTTTATTCCCAAGTCTTTCATCGTCATTCTCTTTTTTACAAAAGTAGTTTTGGATTTAAACTCGATGAGTTATTGGCAGTTTTGTGAGACGCGAGTTGGAACCATCGGGGATTGTAATTGAGATCGTGGTCTCGTCTGGTTCCCGATCGTGCTGAAATTTTGTGGGAAGCTTCATGACGTCTAGGGATAGCTTTTCACCGGAGCGATTTGGTAGTTAACGGTTGGTTTTCATTTTAAAGTTTCGTCTTTGAGACTGTTCTTTTCTGATGTTTCTGTCCAGTTTTGCTATAAGTCGTTTTTGGTTGTGTGGCTTGTTGTAGGGCGTTTCTGGGCTGTTTCAGACGTTAGGAGGGTCTCAACTGGTTGTATTGGTTGTTATAATCAGTTGATAAGGTGAGTGCATGACCATGGCTTATCTAAGCCTGAGAATCCTTTGTTTGCTTGATTTGTTGTGTTTTGTGGTGTTGTTCTTGCTTGTGGTGGTTGTGTTATGGTTATTATAGGTTCCTGAGGCTTTTGGGAGAGTTTGGGACAGATTGTAGGCGTATTGAAACGGAGGTTCGTCGTTCGGATTCGTACAGTTCGCGTCTGCGAAGGGAGTGTCGATCGACACCAGTTAGGTGTCGGTCGACACCATGTTTGGCCAGTGTCGATCGACACCTCTCTTGTGTCGGTCGACACCAAGTTGCTTGTTTCGTGATTTTTCCTGGTTTGTTTGTGTTTGGTTGTCATTTGTTAAGCATTGGTTTCTCAGTTGCTTGTGTGTATAGCCCAGTAGATGGGAGGATTGCCTCCCTAAGTATTTGTGATAATACTTACGCATCTCAATTGTTGTTTGTGGTGTGCAGGTTTGTGTTGTGGAATCATGGCGAGAGGAGGAGGATGTTCTAGGGTCTCGTTTGTGTGTTATTGGATTGTCGGATATGTTGTTGGAACCTTGGATAGAGATATGCTAGGTTGATGGATAGAATGCTTAGGATTGTTATTGTATTGATGTTGTAATGGTTTTGTATGGTTGGTATGTTTCCGCTGTGTGTACTGGTTGTTATTGGTTTAATGAGGAGTTGTGGTTTGGGTTGGTTTAATTTAGTAGTATAGGCTGCATAATTGTTTACATTGTATTTAATTGTTAAAAAAAAAAAAAAAGGGTCGGGTTGTTTCATTTTGGTATCAGAGCCTTTACTGTTCTAGGATGGTTAAATGGATGGTTAGAGCGGTTAGGAAGTTAATTGGGTGAATTATTTTTTTTTCCTTTTGCTTGATGCATGATGTTGTGTGATAGAATTGATTATGAGTAGTTAGTCCATTTTTTTGCGGTATGGAGTCCTAGTATCATCCTCTTTGAGCCTTCAATGAGATTCCACGGTAAGATGTGTACTCTATGTGCGGTTTTTGAATTGTGTGCTTAGCCTTCTGTTCTGGGTAGTGCAGATGGCTAGAGAGAGTGCTGTTGGTCGCGGTCGTGGTCGTGGTCGTGGGCGTGGTCGTGGTCGTGGTCGGGGACGAGGTCAGGTTCCTGAGGCCAGTGAGAGTGTGACCCAGAGCATGGCCAGGGAGGAGGTAGCGGAGTCACAGGTTCATCCTAGTGTGTCTGGAGACCATGCTGGTTTGGGTGACGGCAGGGCGGATGGGCCCGGTGTCGGTCACGGTGTTGCCCCGGGTGTGAGGGTTGCAGCAGAGGATGCTCCGGGCAGGGAGGATGTCTTGATGGACTTGCTAGCTCAGGTTTTGCAGCGACTTCCAGCAGTGGTGCCACCAGTGGTTGGTGGGCAGGATCCAGTGGTGCCGCCAGTGGTTGGTGGGCAGGGTCCGGTAGTGCTGCCAATGGATGGTGGGCAGGTTCCAGTAGTGCCGCCAGTGGTTGGTGGGTAGGTTCCAGCGGTGCAGCCTGTGGCAGGTTTGCAGGCAGGTGTGCAGCCGGGGGCCGAGGTAGTGGTTGCTCAGTATGTGCAGATGATGGAGCAGCTGCGGCGAGTGGGAGCAGGGTATTTCTCAGGAGGTACGGATCCAAGTGTGGCTGATGAGTGGAGGGAGCGGATGGAGGATATTTTCCAGTCGCTTCGGTGTCCCGACCGGTATAGAGTGGATCTGGCAGTGTATTACTTGTCAGGAGATGCACGTGTGTGGTGGAGGTCGGTGACAGCACGGAGGGTGCAGCGGGGTATGTCTTGGGGAGATTTTGTGAGGGAGTTTAACTCCAAGTATTTTCCACAGGAGGCTCTTGATCGCATGGAGGCACGGTTCTTGGGGTTGACTCAGGGGGACCGCACAGTGCGGGAGCTGGATGCAGAGTTCAGTCGGCTGGTGGGGTATGCAGGTCGGGCTTGGGAGCCAGAGTCGGCTCAGGTGCGGAGGTTCTTGCTGGCTTTGCGGGATGATCTGAGGACTCGGTGCAGAGTGAGGAGCTATGCCACGAGGGCAGAGCTGGTTGAGGTTGCAGCTGGGATAGAGGATGACTTGAGGTCACAGTTAGTGGTGGTCGGTCCAGCGGCTCGTTCAGAGGAGACATTGGAGCAGAGCATTCCAAGCAAGGATAGGCAGTTGGAGCAAAGGCGTAAAAGGAAGCGGGAAGAGACGACAGTGGCAAACCAAGGTGGCCAGGGAGGTTTTGGGCGCGGGAGCATGGATCACGTGTCGGCAAGCGGGCCCAGGGTTGGTGATTCGCAGGAGTACCGTCGAGTGTGTTATCATTGCGGGGAGGAAGGGCATATCAGGCCTTTTTGTCCTAAGAGGAGGCAGATGATGGAGGTTTCGGCGCAGCCAAAGGGAGGACCGGGTGTCCATTCCGGCGCTTAGTTTTAGCTTTTGTTTTCTTTATTTCATGATGTATTTTCATTTGGAGTTGTAAACGATTATTGCATTTGAGGTTCTAATAAAAGTTGTTGTTCTTTGGTTTTGAGAATTGTGAAACCATTGGAAAGGAAATAGCTCGAGAATTCTATAAATGGGAAGTTTCCATAAATAGAAGGTTGCTATAAATGGAAAGTTTCCATAAATAGAATGTCATTAAAGAAGAAAAGTTTCTAAAAATGAGAAGTTTTATGAATAGTTAAATCTTGCCTATTAATGGAATTGAGGTAGATCTAGTCGGGAGATACTTGATGACATCAGACTTGTTTGCTCAGGATTGTGTGGGCCCAACTCATGTGATACCGATAGCTCGATGGACTTTGTGGCCAGAGAGTGGGAGTGGTATGTTTGCTTCGGATGACGATCCGAGAGCGCGCTTTAGGGTGACGACCCAAGAGCGGGATTATGAGACTCCCTGGATACCGTAGTTGTGAGCCGCGGCTCGGCAGTGAGCCGATATGTCTCGAGGGTTGCGACCCGAGAGCGGGGGGAGTGGGCGTGTGAGACTCCCTGGATACCGTAGCTGTAGGCTATGGCCTGGCAGTGAGCCGGTATGACTCGAAGGTTGCGACGTGAGAGCGGGGGGAGTGTGAGTGACTTCCTGGATGCCGTAGCTTAAGGTGGTTAGCCTGATAGCGAGCCGGCATGATTCGTTGGTTGCGACCACGGACGGGGGAAGCACTGAGTTGTAAGCAAATAATGTCTAGGATGTGAGTATATTGACTAGAGGGAGACCTCATGGTTCAGTCGGAGGTGTGTGGGCTGTCGCAACAGTTGCACGGGAAACCTTGACTGACGGTATTTAGTCCGGTCGGAGGACGTGCGGGCCGTGTTGACGGTGGCACGGAGGTCCTTGACGGATGGACGGTGTTGCGGGATTCGAGGATGAATCCTTATTGGTGGGGGAGAATTGTAACATCCGCGAACCGGATTATGCGGTTTTGGTAGGAGTGTCGATCGACACCCTTGTGGCATCGATCGACACCACTATTTCTGGGTTCGTCGGGTTTGTTTCAATTCGCGATTTTGGTTTGGTTGGTTTGGTTTAGTTAACCAAAACGAGTATATAAGTGGAGAAGCGAAAAATTAAGGGTTTTAGGGTGTCTGGTCGCCGTTTGCAGAGATAGAGAGAGAGGAGAGAGCCTATTGTGGTGTGAAGGAGATTAAAGGAGAAAGAGCAGAATCGTTAGGGTTTGGGAGGAAATAGTTTCGGCGTATCAAATCGTTCTCAAAGGTAATGAAATTTGGTAGGTTTATTCCCAAGTCTTTCATCGTCATTCTCTTTTTTACAAAAGTAGTTTTGGATTTAAACTCGATGAGTTATTGGCAGTTTTGTGAGACGCGAGTTGGAACCATCGGGGATTGTAATTGAGATCGTGGTCTCGTCTGGTTCCCGATCGTGCTGAAATTTTGTGGGAAGCTTCATGACGTCTAGGGATAGCTTTTCACCGGAGCGATTTGGTAGTTAACGGTTGGTTTTCATTTTAGGGTTTCGTCTTTGAGACTGTTCTTTTCTGATGTTTCTGTCCAGTTTTGCTATAAGTCGTTTTTGGTTGTGTGGCTTGTTGTAGGGCGTTTCTGGGTTGTTTCAGACGTTAGGAGGGTCTCAACTGGTTGTATTGGTTGTTATAATCAGTTGATAAGGTGAGTGCATGACCATGGCTTATCTAAGCCTGAGAATCCTTTGTTTGCTTGATTTGTTGTGTTTTGTGGTGTTGTTCTTGCTTGTGGTGGTTGTGTTATGGTTATTATAGGTTCCTGAGGCTTTTGGGAGAGTTTGGGACAGATTGTAGGCGTACTGAAATGGAGGTTCGTCGTTCGGATTCGTACAGTTCGCGTCTGCGAAGGGAGTGTCGATCGACACCAGTTAGGTGTCGGTCGACACCATGTTTGGCCAGTGTCGATCGACACCTCTCTTGTGTCGGTCGACACCAAGTTGCTTGTTTCGTGATTTTTCCTGGTTTGTTTGTGTTTGGTTGTCATTTGTTAAGCATTGGTTTCTCAGTTGCTTGTGTGTATAGCCCAGTAGATGGGAGGATTGCCTCCCTAAGTATTTGTGATAATACTTACGCATCTCAATTGTTGTTTGTGGTGTGCAGGTTTGTGTTGTGGAATCATGGCGATGAGGAGGAGGATGTTCTAGGGTCTCGTTTGTGTGTTATTGGATTGTCGGATATGTTGTTGGAACCTTGGATAGAGATATGCTAGGTTGATGGATAGAATGCTTAGGATTGTTATTGTATTGATGTTGTAATGGTTTTGTATGGTTGGTATGTTTCCGCTGTGTGTACTGGTTGTTATTGGTTTAATGAGGAGTTGTGGTTTGGGTTGGTTTAATTTAGTAGTATAGGCTGCATAATTGTTTACATTGTATTTAATTGTTAAAAAAAAAAAAGGGTAGGGTTGTTTCATTTTGGTATCAGAGCCTTTACTGTTCTAGGATGGTTAAATGGATGGTTAGAGCGGTTAGGAAGTTAATTGGGTGAATTATTTTTTTTTCCTTTTGCTTGATGCATGATGTTGTGTGATAGAATTGATTATGAGTAGTTAGTCCATTTTTTTGCGGTATGGAGTCCTAGTATCATCCTCTTTGAGCCTTCAATGAGATTCCACGGTAAGATGTGTACTCTATGTGCGGTTTTTGAATTGTGTGCTTAGCCTTCTGTTCTGGGTAGTGCAGATGGCTAGAGAGGGTGCTGTTGGTCGCGGTCGTGGTCGTGGTCGTGGGCGTAGTCGTGGTCGTGGTCGGGGACGAGGTCAGGTTCCTGAGGCCAGTGAGAGTGTGACCCAGAGCATAGCCAGGGAGGAGGTAGCTGAGTCACAGGTTCATCCTAGTGTGTCTGGAGACCATGCTAGTTTGGGTGACGGCAGGGCGGATGGGCCCGGTGACGGTCACGGTGTTGTCCCGGGTGTGAGGGTTGCAGCAGAGGATGCTCCGGGCAGGGAGGATGTCTTGATGGACTTGCTAGCTCAGGTTTTGCAGCGACTTCCAGCAGTGGTGCCACCAGTGGTTGGTGGGCAGGATCCAGTGTTTCCGCCAGTGGTTGGTGGGCAGGGTCCGGTAGTGCTGCCAATGGATGGTGGGCAGGTTCCAGTAGTGCCGCCAGTGATTGGTGGGCAGGTTCCAGCGGTGCAGCCTGTGGCAGGTTTGCAGGCAGGTGTGCAGCCAGGGGCCGAGGTAGTGGTTGCTCAGTATGTGCAGATGATGGAGCAGCTGCGGCGAGTGGGAGCAGGGTATTTCTCAGGAGGTACGGATCCAAGTGTGGCTGATGAGTGGAGGGAGCGGATGGAGGATATTTTCCAGTCGCTTCGGTGTCCCGACCGGTATAGAGTGGATCTGGCAGTGTATTACTTGTCAGGAGATGCACGTGTGTGGTGGAGGTCGGTGACAGCACGGAGGGTGCAGCGGGGTATGTCTTGGGGAGATTTTGTGAGGGAGTTTAACTCCAAGTATTTTCCACAGGAGGCTCTTGATCGCATGGAGGCACGGTTCTTGGGGTTGACTCAGGGGGACCGCACAGTGCGGGAGCTGGATGCAGAGTTCAGTCGGCTGGTGGGGTATGCAGGTCGGGCTTGGGAGCCAGAGTCGGCTCAGGTGCGGAGGTTCTTGCTGGCTTTGCGGGATGATCTGAGGACTCGGTGCAGAGTGAGGAGCTATGCCACGAGGGCAGAGCTGGTTGAGGTTGCAGCTGGGATAGAGGATGACTTGAGGTCACAGTTAGTGGTGGTCGGTCCAGCGGCTCGTTCAGAGGAGACATTGGAGCAGAGCATTCCAAGCAAGGATAGGCAGTTGGAGCAAAGGCGTAAAAGGAAGCGGGAAGAGACGACAGTGGCAAACCAAGGTGGCCAGGGAGGTTTTGGGCGCGGGAGCATGGATCACGTGTCGGCAAGCGGGCCCAGGGTTGGTGATTCGCAGGAGTACCGTCGAGTGTGTTATCATTGCGGGGAGGAAGGGCATATCAGGCCTTTTTGTCCTAAGAGGAGGCAGATGATGGAGGTTTCGGCGCAGCCAAAGGGAGGACCGGGTGTCCATTCCGGCGCTTAGTTTTAGCTTTTGTTTTCTTTATTTCATGATGTATTTTCATTTGGAGTTGTAAACGATTATTGCATTTGAGGTTCTAATAAAAGTTGGAGTTCTTTGGTTTTGGGAATTGTGAAACCATTGGAAAGGAAATAGCTCGAGAATTCTATAAATGGGAAGTTTCCATAAATAGAAGGTTGCTATAAATGGAAAGTTTCCATAAATAGAATGTCATTAAAGAAGGAAAGTTTCTAAAAATGGGAAGTTTTATGAATAGTTAAATCTTGCCTATTAATGGAATTGAGGTAGATCTAGTCGGGAGATATTTGATGACATCAGACTTGTTTGCTCAGGATTGTGTGGGCCCAACTCATGTGATACCGATAGCTCGATGGACTTTGTGGCCAGAGAGTGGGAGTGGCATGTTTGCTTCGGATGACGATCCGAGAGCGCGCTTTAGGGTGACGACCCAAGAGCGGGATTATGAGACTCCCTGGATACCGTAGCTGTGAGCCGCGGCTCGGCAGTGAGCCGCGGCTCGGCAGTGAGCCGCGGCTCGGCAGTGAGCCGGTATGTCTCGAGGGTTACGACCCGAGAGCGGGGGGAGTGGGCGTGTGAGACTCCCTGGATACCGTAGCTGTAGGCTATGGCCTGGCAGTGAGCCGGTATGACTCGAAGGTTGCGACGTGAGAGCGGGGGGAGTGTGAGTGACTTCCTGGATGCCGTAGCTTAAGGTGGTTAGCCTGATAGCGAGCCGGCATGATTCGTTGGTTGCGACCACGGACGGGGGAAGCACTGAGTTGTAAGCAAATAATGTCTAGGATGTGAGTATATTGACTAGAGGGAGACCTCATGGTTCAGTCGGAGGTGTGTGGGCTGTCGCAACAGTTGCACGGGAAACCTTGACTGACGGTATTTAGTCCGGTCGGAGGACGTGCGGGCCGTGTTGACGGTGGCACGGAGGTCCTTGACGGATGGACGGTGTTGCGGGATTCGAGGACGAATCCTTATTGGTGGGGGAGAATTGTAACATCCGCGAACCGGATTATGCGGTTTTGGTAGGAGTGTCGATCGACACCCTTATGGCATCGATCGACACCACTATTTCTGGGTTCGTCGGGTTTGTTTCAATTCGCGATTTTCGTTTGGTTGGTTTGGTTTAGTTAACCAAAACGAGTATATAAGTGGAGAAGCGAAAAATTAAGGGTTTTAGGGTGTCTGGTCGCCGTTTGCAGAGATAGAGAGAGAGGAGAGAGCCTATTGTGGTGTGAAGGAGATTAAAGGAGAAAGAGCAGAATCGTTAGGGTTTGGGAGGAAATAGTTTCGGCGTATCAAATCTTTCTCAAAGGTAATGAAATTTGGTAGGTTTATTCCCAAGTCTTTCATCGTCATTCTCTTTTTTACAAAAGTAGTTTTGGATTTAAACTCGATGAGTTATTGGCAGTTTTGTGAGACGCGAGTTGGAACCATCGGGGATTGTAATTGAGATCGTGGTCTCGTCTGGTTCCCGATCGTGCTGAAATTTTGTGGGAAGCTTCATGACGTCTAGGGATAGCTTTTCACTGGAGCGATTTGGTAGTTAACGGTTGGTTTTCATTTTAGGGTTTCGTCTTTGAGACTGTTCTTTTCTGATGTTTCTGTCCAGTTTTGCTATAAGTCGTTTTTGGTTGTGTGGCTTGTTGTAGGGCGTTTCTGGGCTGTTTCAGACGTTAGGAGGGTCTCAACTGGTTGTATTGGTTGTTATAATCAGTTGATAAGGTGAGTGCATGACCATGGCTTATCTAAGCCTGAGAATCCTTTGTTTGCTTGATTTGTTGTGTTTTGTGGTGTTGTTCTTGCTTGTGGTGGTTCTGTTATGGTTATTATAGGTTCCTGAGGCTTTTGGGAGAGTTTGGGACAGATTGTAGGCGTATTGAAACGGAGGTTCGTCGTTCGGATTCTTATAGTTCGCGTCTGCGAAGGGAGTGTCGATCGACACCAGTTAGGTGTCGGTCGACACCATGTTTGGCCAGTGTCGATCGACACCTCTCTTGTGTCGGTCGACACCAAGTTGCTTGTTTCGTGATTTTTCCTGGTTTGTTTGTGTTTGGTTGTCATTTGTTAAGCATTGGTTTCTCAGTTGCTTGTGTGTATAGCCCAGTAGATGGGAGGATTGCCTCCCTAAGTATTTGTGATAATACTTACGCATCTCAATTGTTGTTTGTGGTGTGCAGGTTTGTGTTGTGGAATCATGGCGAGAGGAGGAGGATGTTCTAGGGTCTCGTTTGTGTGTTATTGGATTGTCGGATATGTTGTTGGAACCTTGGATAGAGATATGCTAGGTTGATGGATAGAATGCTTAGGATTGTTATTGTATTGATGTTGTAATGGTTTTGTATGGTTGGTATGTTTCCGCTGTGTGTACTGGTTGTTATTGGTTTAATGAGGAGTTGTGGTTTGGGTTGGTTTAATTTAGTAGTATAGGCTGCATAATTGTTTACATTGTATTTAATTGTTAAAAAAAAAAAAAGGGTCGGGTTGTTTCATTTTGGTATCAGAGCCTTTACTGTTCTAGGATGGTTAAATGGATGGTTAGAGCGGTTAGGAAGTTAATTGGGTGAATTATTTTTTTTTCCTTTTGCTTGATGCATGATGTTGTGTGATAGAATTGATTATGAGTTGTTAGTCCATTTTTTTGCGGTATGGAGTCCTAGTATCATCCTCTTTGAGCCTTCAATGAGATTCCACGGTAAGATGTGTACTCTATGTGCGGTTTTTGAATTGTGTGCTTAGCCTTCTGTTCTGGGTAGTGCAGATGGCTAGAGAGAGTGCTGTTGGTCGCGGTCGTGGTCGTGGTCGTGGGCGTGGTCGTGGTCGTGGTCGGGGACGAGGTCAGGTTCCTGAGGCCAGTGAGAGTGTGACCCAGAGCATGGCCAGGGAGGAGGTAGCGGAGTCACAGGTTCATCCTAGTGTGTCTGGAGACCATGCTGGTTTGGGTGACGGCAGGGCGGATGGGCCCGGTGTCGGTCACGATGTTGTCCCGGGTGTGAGGGTTGCAGCAGAGGATGCTCCGGGCAGGGAGGATGTCTTGATGGACTTGCTAGCTCAGGTTTTGCAGCGACTTCCAGCAGTGGTGCCACCAGTGGTTGGTGGGCAGGATCCAGTGGTGCCGCCAGTGGTTGGTGGGCAGGGTCCGGTAGTGCTGCCAATGGATGGTGGGCAGGTTCCAGTAGTGCCGCCAGTGGTTGGTGGGCAGGTTCCAGCGGTGCAGCCTGTGGCAGGTTTGCAGGCAGGTGTGCAGCCGGGGGCCGAGGTAGTGGTTGCTCAGTATGTGCAGATGATGGAGCAGCTGCGGCGAGTGGGAGCAGGGTATTTCTCAGGAGGTACGGATCCAAGTGTGGCTGATGAGTGGAGGGAGCGGATGGAGGATATTTTCCAGTCGCTTCGGTGTCCCGACCGGTATAGAGTGGATCTGGCAGTGTATTACTTGTCAGGAGATGCACGTGTGTGGTGGAGGTCGGTGACAGCACGGAGGGTGCAGCGGGGTATGTCTTGTGTCGGTCGACACCAAGTTGCTTGTTTCGTGATTTTTCCTGGTTTGTTTGTGTTTGGTTGTCATTTGTTAAGCATTGGTTTCTCAGTTGCTTGTGTGTATAGCCCAGTAGATGGGAGGATTGCCTCCCTAAGTATTTGTGATAATACTTACGCATCTCAATTGTTGTTTGTGGTGTGCAGGTTTGTGTTGTGGAATCATGGCGATGAGGAGGAGGATGATCTAGGGTCTCGTTTGTGTGTTATTGGATTGTCGGATATGTTGTTGGAACCTTGGATAGAGATATGCTAGGTTGATGGATAGAATGCTTAGGATTGTTATTGTATTGATGTTGTAATGGTTTTGTATGGTTGGTATGTTTCCGCTGTGTGTACTGGTTGTTATTGGTTTAATGAGGAGTTGTGGTTTGGGTTGGTTTAATTTAGTAGTATAGGCTGCATAATTGTTTACATTGTATTTAATTGTTAAAAAAAAAAAAGGGTCGGGTTGTTTCATAAATCTTCAGTTATTTGATGAGAATGTTTTTATATCTTTATATATGTTTTTAATTTATAAATTTCACTCATCTAAAATTGATTATGACATGAGGTAAAATTAGTACTTATGAAATAACAAAATAACAAATATATCTTAAATAATGTTGATTCAGTTTTTTTGCGAATTATATTTTTTTAATTTTTATTTGTATTTTCAATTCTTATTAAGATATAGATTTGATATGATGTATTAATTATGTTTGATATAAAATATTTAGTTCTATACATTAAGATGAAATGTGTAATTAAACTTAAAATTTGGTTTATTATGATAGTATATATATTTAAATGGTACTCTCTATTCTATAAGAGTTTTTGGGTAAAATCACAAAGATTAATAAATAAATATTATGTCATTTATAAAACTTAACCAATAGGAAAATATGCTGCATAGTTCAAATAGTGATAAATTGTTATATTAATAAAAATTTTACATAGAAATTTGAGAAAATATTATAAAATAAAGCAAAAAAAGTTTTAAAACTCTTATATAATGAAACTGAAAGAGTATTAAAATGAAATATGAGAGGTTCATATTCAATATTAAAATATTACAAGATAAAATCTAAAAACATGTATATTATATACTACTTAATTATTCTTAATAATTTTTTAAAATTTTTACCGGCGTAATAATACGGGTCTTATCTAGTCTTATTATATAAAGCTTGATGTCAAAGTTACTCATTAACAAGATCGCAACACGTGTCAATTGTATCATTCATATGTTGACACATGTCAATTCTAAATTTATTAAAAAAATTTTAAAAATGTAAAAATTAAAAACCTACCATAAAAATGTTTATGTAAACTCTTTTCCTCCGGTTTGGGCAACCAATCTTGGAGTTATCTTTTAGTTTAATAAATGTTTGGTTGAAAAAAAAAATGTTTTATGTAAAAGTACAATAGAGAAAAAAACATTATTTTATTTAAAATATTTTAAAGAAAAAATATTTGTAAACTTTCCAAATGTAAGACAAAAGTTTTATTTTTAAGAGTTTTAAAAATATTAAAAGGCAATTATAAGAAAATTATAAAATTTAAACAGCTTTAAAATTTAGAAAAATCATTATAAGGAAATTATATATATATGTCATAAAATTTGAAATTATAATTTTGTTCACTTATTTTAATTTTAAGTTGCTAAATTTACAAGAAAATGATTACTTTTTATATAAGATAAAAAATGATAGTGAAAATTATACAATTAATTATTGTTTCTAAAAAATGTAAATACTCACCTTTACATAAAGAAAAAAAATTGTTGAAGTAAACAAAAAAAAATAAAATAAAAATAGATCATCTCATATTTTTTTCACCAATCAAATAATTTATTCAAAAAGACTGTTATTGTAATATATAAGATAGTAGTATGTAAGATTAACATATGCGTTTTTGTCACTATACAAATATTAAAGTGGAGAGACATATAATAGGTTATTTAATGTGTCCATAAAGACAATTTGTTGACAGTAGTAAAGACTAAAGAGTATATTTTAACAGTAAAATATATAAATATATTTGTGTGTATAAATACACTTTTAGCGGTAATGTAGATAGTAGATTTGTAAATAGATATACATTAGTGTATTATAGCAAAAAAAGAAACAACTATTTTATATAACGAATTTTAGTTATCTCTTTACTTTTATACATTGTTTTTTTACTTGGGGAAAGAATTAAATATATATTCTTTGATAAATTTAATTTTATTTTAATAACTTTGAACTCCTCTACAACACTTTTTTTAACTAAAAGTGTATTTATTTTTTTTTTCTTTTTCAACCAAACAATAAATTAAAAGGAAATTCATCGGTTAGTTGCCCAAGTCAGAGGGGAGGAGTTTACAAAAGAAACTTCAGAGATAAGAGAATACGAAGCACGTTCAAGACAATCCGCCTTCCTATTTGACGCACGCGGGATCCAAGAGATGGGGAATAGTGGGAAGGATTCCAGCGAGTTAAACTCATCGAGCAAGTTGGAGAAGGACGGTCGATCTTCAGGAGACTGCACCATAGTGAGTAACTCAGCACAATTAGTCTCGAAATGTTGACAAGCGATCCATGCAGGCTGCAGCACATATCCGTTCCATGGCCCACAACAATGCTTCTAACTCTTCCCATGCTAGCTTATCGTCCAAGGACGGAGATAGAGCTGACATGACCGCCATAAAAGAAAACGCCTCTTCCCATGCTAGCTTATCGTCCAAAGCCTGAGCAATTATATTATTCGCCTCGATCTCTAAACCTTGAATTTTTTATTTATTTATGGTCTTCCAAATTGCCCATAAAATTCATGGTAATTGAAGAAGTTGATCAGGATCACTCGGTTGAAAGACATCCCTCTAAAAAACAAAATCCAAATTCGATTACACCGACTCATATGGAAAACCCTCTGAGGAGACTGGAATCGGAGATAAATCCCAAACTTCACACGAGCGAGGGGTATATCTATTTTAATTTTATAGATAGTTTTTACTTACTAAAAATATTTACTTTATATTCTTTGTTAAATTTTATTTTATTGTAAAAACTCTAAACCTGCCCATCGGGCGGGTCATAATCTAGTTATATTATACAATACATAGTTTTGAGTAAAGATTTGCATACATATTATTAGGAATTTTATTTTACCACAGCCAATTGCATCAAAATTTAAATATACATGATTATAAAAACTATTATGGCATTATAATGGAAACTACAATAATGTTTTATCAAATACTATTATGAAATTATATTATTATTTTTCCCACTATATATAGAAGCGATACCAAAAATGTAGAAGACAATACTGAACTATTTAAAAATAATAAAAACAAAAAAAAAACAAAAAAAAAATTTGTATCCTACTATATTAATTGGGAAGTACAAATTTGAAACTAACCTTAAATATGTAAAAACTTACATTCAATTGCCATTAGAAAAATTTAATTAAAATTAATAGATTAATGAAATAAATCTAATTAATTAAAAAACGAAAATCAGGGACACAATAAATAAAATAAATTGTAGAAAAGTAAAAAATAAAATCTATTAGAATCAAAACTAATCTGTATTAAAAAAAAATTAACAGCTAAGATTTTAAAAATCTAATCAAATAAAATCTACAATTACAAATTTTATCCTACTATATTAATTGGGAAGTACAAATATGAAACTAACCTTAAAATGTGTAAAAAACATTCAATTTCCATTAAAAACTTAATTAAGATTAATTAATTAATTAAATAAATAAAATTAATTAAAAAATGAAAACTAGGGACACATCAAATAAAATAAATTGTAGAAAAGTAAAAAAAAAATCTATTAGAATCAAAACTAATTCGTACTTAAAAAAAATTAACAGGTAAGATTTTAAAAACCAAAACGAATAAAATATACAGCTACAAATTTTATCAAAAAAAATTTCCACCACAGGTTAAAATTATTACAGACAAGGAAAGGAAGCCACAGAAAAAAAACAATAAATGTTGTTTTCAAAGAGGCTTTTTAGAACTTTTACTAGCTATATTTAATTGCTCTTTTTTATATGTTAGTAAAGATTGTGTTTAGTTGACAAATGTTTAAACAATTTTATTCATTACATGCAAATGTTTCAATAAACATTTTTAAAATACAAAAATTATAATATAAGCAAATCAAATTTTTATCAAAAACTATTATAAATAACATAATAATAAAATAAATTATCACAAATTTTAATTAAAAAAAGTTCAGTCCGCGGTTCTCCGCGGGTTAGTACCTAGTATATCAAGTAAATCAAATAACAAAAACAAACTATATGCTATAATGTAGAGTTAAATATACTCCGGCGACGCGTGGGTCCTCTACCTAGTAAGTGTTATTTATGGGTGAGATTTGCATGTTAGAATTATGTGAAATGGGAATTCTTCAGAAATTAATTTGGTTAAATCCTTGGATTTATGATAATGGTTTGATAGTACCCCTTGAAGAATAATAATACTAATAATACCCGTTGGATCCTATGGTGAATGCGTTAATTGATGTCCCAAAGAGAGAGGTTGGAAGAGTACAATCCTAAAGTAACATATTCTGTCATCAATCAGATGTAAAACTTATTACAGCTAACAAACCAGTTGTTTTGCAAGAAGACTTTTGGTGTTGGGTACATAGAATAAGCTGTAAGCATGACTGCAGGAGATCAGGCTTGGTGCCTTACAAACATCTCCAAACAAAAACAAAATCCGAGCTTTATTTGAGAGGAGCCATTGCTGTAACAGATAAAGTGAAATTGAGAGTGTTGAGGTATGATTTGAGATGTCAATTCAATGTGAGATCCATACTCAAAAGATTGTTTTGACCTTCAACTAATGTAATGGTTCGGAGTTGTCAAAATTGTTTTAAAGGTTCAAAGAAAATTAACAAAAAGTTTAAAATTGTCGAAACATACAAATATAAGTGATAACTATAATCAGACTATACAATGTCACATAATATCCACAGCATCCACTGGAAGTGATATAGCCCTGTAAAGAAGAGGTGGCGAAGCTGAGTTTCCCGGTGTAACAGAGATCTCCGTTGGTGTCTCGCATATCGTTTGACCTCTCACTCTCATAAGCTGAATCTTATGCCTTGCCTTAAGCCATCTCAGTTCTCTCCTCATCTCATTCTCTGACCACCAACCACTTTTAACCTTCCTTGAACTCTGTTTTTCTCCATCATCAGAATGTGATTCTCTCAAACCCCAAATATCCGCAAACCTACCGTGAACTGAAGAACAGCTCTTGTCCTCAGAACTATCAAACTCATGATGATGATGATGAGATTTCTCTCCTGATGATACAGTCTCTTGTATATACCCGTTTGAAGCACAATCTCCACAGAACCCTGCATTGTTGTTGTTGTTGATCACATTTTGAACACATTCTGTATCAGTTTTCCAATCAGGTACCAACGCAGCAATTTCTGCATCGATCATCTCAGCGATTTTGGCAACATCTTGATTCGTTATGTCTAGCTCTGATACCATCTCTGTCGCTACACTCAATGCAGTATCAATAGCTGTCTCAAACGGGAAGTAAATGTTCCTTATCCGTCCTAACGTTACATAAAAAGTCGAAAGAGATTTTAACATTTTACGAACCAATGATGATCTTACAACTATGGAAAAAAAAGAAAAAGATTGAAACTTTACCTTCAACATCAGAGATTCTGATCCTCAAAAATATCCCATCACTATCATTTCTCTTCCCTTTAATCGAAATGTCAACATGGTCCTCATCATCGTTAGCGAAAAGATCAATCTCACATATCTGTGACGACGACTCATACTGATCAATCAAAGGTTGTCTAAGGAACAGACCAGTTTCATCATAACCATTATAGTAATCAATAGGTCTCATATCAAATCCATCCACATTATCATAATCTTGTAAAAAAGGGTCTTGTAAAAGCTCCAATGCAGTAAGCCTAGACGTCACAGTAGCTAAACACTTCTCAACAAACTCACGAACCTCAGGGTCCTTCACTAAGTAAAAAGCTTCAGGCTTTTTCCCCTGCAAAATGAAGAAACAAGACTTAACCTTCAAACTGGCTTTCAAGAACAAGAAGCAAAAAATCAAAGATTCATTTTCTATACCGAGGTAACTTTCTTGTAGATTTGAGCAGGGTGAGTACACTCGCTGTAAGGGTAATCAAAAGTGACCATCTCCAACACACACATTCCAAAAGCATATACATCAACCAACTCATTGTATTCCTCATCATACAATTCTGGAGCCATGAACTCAGGTGTTCCTTAACAACAAACACACAACAAAAGTAAGGTAAGGGTAGGTCCTAAACTGTCTTTAGATGATTCAATAATGTTTGAAAGTTTTTGAAAAAAGTACCAACGCAACGAACGGCATGTGATTTACGAAGAATGGCAGCGAGGCCAAGATCACCAATCTTGACTTGACCTTGGTTCCCATTAATAAAGATGTTATCACATTTGAGATCTCTATGAATAATTGGTGGAGAACGACTATGAAGATAAAGAAGCCCTTTTAGAATCTGTTTACACCATTGCTTCACTGCTTTTATATTCACCCTTCTATGTCTCAACCTATACCTAACAAATAAAAAAATTGAACTTTTGACATACCCTTCTATGAATCAATCATAAAAGAAAACTAAACAGAGAAAAGACACTTACTGTCTGAGAGTACCAGAGGTGAAGAGCTCAGTGACGAAATTGATTGATAAATTGTGTGTATCAACCCAAGAAGTGTAGAATTTCATAATGTTTTGATGATTCAAAGTCTTGAGAAGATGAATCTCTCTGAAGAACTTCTCTAATTCCTCAGGGTTCCTTGTGAAATTTCGAAGCTTTACTTGGTTCCATGCTACTTCTATCCCTTCATACTCATCAAACGCTCTGTACCTGAAAATTGTAATAAACCAAAGAACAGTGTTTGGATTAGCTAACCAATTCCAAAACCAACAAAGTTAATTAAAACAATTAAAAATATGATTAGTTTAATTCAAAGAAAGACAAAGCTAGTGAAGAAGATGAATGAGATTATTATTACACTGTCTTCGAAGCGCCTTTGCCAAGTACTTCATCGTACTGCACGCCCAAACAAAAACAACAAAAGCCAAAATCAATAAACCAAAAGAAAGTTAAAAACTTTGTTGAACATTTTCAATTCTGAAGAAGAAGGAATACATACTCTTCCGTATCTTCCAGAAGGATCAACCTCAACATAGCTTTCTTCACAATTCATGACTCTCTTCTTTCTGCTTTTTTGTTTTTGGGTTCTTTCTTGAACGAGAGAGAGAGAGAGATGTTTGGAATTTGTGGAGATGGGTAGAAGAGGAAAAGATTAAATGTTTTAAAGAAGGAAGAATATATAAACGAAACCAAGTGTTTTTCTTTCTTGTTCTTCTTCTTGTTAAGTGACAATTAGCAGACAACTAGTTAGGCTTCTTACCCAATCACACGCTTTACCAACAACATGCGTCGGTTTACTTCGGTTTACATAACCGGGTTTTCCGGTTTATATAATTAATAAATGCTAAATCTCGTACGTAGGGAAAACGGCATGCAACTAATTTCAACTTCAGTCAGGTACGAAAATTCGTATATTTCAATTTCAAATATTTGAAGAAATTTATTTTGAATTATCTGGCCAGCTAATATATTTGTGGAATTTTAAAGAAAAATTGTGGTATATGATTTAAGTTGGGAGGTGTTGTGTGTGAACCAAAGAATCTTAAAGTGTGGATTTAAGACCACATAAGCTATGCGTTGTTATAAAGCTGTGAATGGTTTTTCGGGGATTTAAGCTAAGTTCCAAGAACCGGATGATTCCAAACCGGTACGTCGATAACCGAAGGAAATGCCAAAAAGGCAAAATTAAAAGAAAACAAATAAAAAAAGGTCGTAGGTTTATCGAACACTTGTGTGTTGGGGTTTTTGTCGTCTAGTGTAGCAGTTCGGTGTCACGGGTTGTGAGAAAGGTGAAAAGAGCACATGGAACTGAGTCACGGCAGCAACACAGAGTCTCCTTTTTTTGGTGATTGTGTTGAGACACATTTGGACCAACCATATTTACTTTTTTGTAATAATCTTTTCAATTTCATATTCACGTAACATGTTCATAGATTTCTAAAATGAAAATTTTATATTATATTATCTATGTGTTAAGGTTATGCATGAAAAGAAACAATTTAGTTGCAAAACACGAAGACTATTTTTCACGTTCCACTTACATACTCTGATACTCATATGCTTTAACATTCCAATTTTGTATTTGGAATCGCTAGATCATGTTCTATATTGTTGCTTTAAAGGCAAAAAAAAAAAAAAAAAACACAAAAATTCGTAGAGTTTTATTTTATATTTAGTGTAAGTGTATATTTTCCTCTTCTATGACTATATGTTGATACACATTTTTCATCGAAATGCAGAGATTTTCGAAATATATAAACATTTTCTGTTAAAAATTTGACAAAATTAATTAATTTTAAAATCTGCAATCATCATTGTTATGAAACTAGATGGATTGAAAAGAGTAAGTAACAAGCATGTGAATTAATAATTGTAGCTTGTAGCCTGTTATAACTTTTTCGATGTCGTAATCTTTCATATATTATTGATTGTTGAGTTGTCTTTTAATTTGTAGTGATTAAAAAGACAGTGAAGTCAAGATTAGGTACATAGATAGATAAGTCTCTTAAGAGAAGTACAAGTAACACCAGTCTACCACTCTACTAGTGAATTATAAATCAGATTCCAAGAGACGTCCGTCTGATGGCACACCGCACACATTCTAGAAACATAATGCGTATATCTTTTCTTTATGTTCCGGTTGATATGAGAGAAAAAGCTCAAACTTGGTGATTTAATTTGTTCCTTTCTCTGTTGGTGTCACTGTCTTTATCCTCAAGATTAGTAAAACCATTAGTAAAAATGGTGTTTTTGTTGTTGCCAGTTGTTCGATATGAGTCTAGGCGTCTTGGATTTCGACAATCGCCGAATTTTCTCCCGATAAGTTGGGTACCGGTTATTGGTTATGATGTATAGTGTGACACGCCAAAGTTGTTAACGATGTTTCTTCACAAGGACTGTTTTATATCGTTCTCTTTGTTTTGGTAGTAGTAGGCCTCTGCTTCCACACGACCCTTAGTGTAAACAAGGAAAACATACATGGGAGTGGGATTAGACTTCTTATTGCATGCATATTCTCTCTTATTTATATTCCTCTTCATTTAAGTGAGTTTCCTATACTTTTTAAGTTTTTGTTTTTTTTCTTTCTAACCTCTATACTAGCTCCATATATATGAATTCATGACTCTGTAATTATATATGAGAATTAAAGTAGATGAAGCCTTGAAAAGTTCACCGGGGAAGACCATTTTCGATTATCTTTCTACGTGTTAATCAATTCACATTCTTAGCTTTCTTGATTAGGAATTCAGGATTATAAGGTTGTTAACATGTCTTAAAGTCTGATTTTAGGCGCAATAGGGAATGAAGCTCCCAGTTATCAATGGTATCTAATTATTGGTTTGATTGGTTTACCTAGAGAATTTTACATGGAATTGAAGCTCTCGGATTGCCAAAACTGAACCAGTCAACCTTGTTAACTCCCTTAACCAGTAACTTAACCGATCAATTAATTGAGACTCCATAGAGTCATCCTAGACTATTTTTTAATCAATGTGCTAGGATACATGAGTGAATTTATAAGTATAAGTTGGTGCTAAAGCAAGAAATAGACAGCATATTGAGTTAGCGACTGATTGACAAAAAAAAAAAAAAAAAAAAATGAGTTAGCGACTATCTTTTTTGTCACATACTGTAAATTTAATTTAACCATTTTTTGTTTGGTCAACTAGAAAATCTAGAACCATAATTAAAAGATTGACTTTAATTATTTTGGATTGATATTTTATCTTTAATTTTTACAAATAATAATTGAAAAGGGGAGATAAATCTTATTTTAAAAGTAAATATTTGTCTTGGATTAAAGAAAAGGGAAATATATTTAGTAATCAATACTATGATATATAGTATATAAGATTTTATACTATATATGTTAAAAACAGATGCCATGTTAAAATTTATTTGAGAATGAAAGAAAAGGTATAATTGAAAAGTAATCATATAACACACAACTTTATGGTGATTATATGAAAAGTTGCAATAAATATAAGCAAACGTAGAAATACATATTTTATATTGTAGTCATTCCAGAAATATTTAATTATATTACAAACTAAAGAAATTTCTACAAACATAAAATTATGTATGTAAGATATAATTTAGAATGTATAGAATAACGCTCGATATCGACATTTAGATTATTTAGATTTATCATAAAACAAAAAAACTATGTGTTAAAAGAACAAAAAGTTGGATGGTTAACAAAGATAAATATATAAAATTCAAAAGACATGAGTTAAATATGAGAGTCTACAACAACTAAGTCACAACAAAAGTGTTTTGGGCTCAAACCAAAACACTACAGGTCCATCGAGTCCATCAGTCCAATAAGTTTTTCCTTCTTTACAACAATAAGACAAAATAGTGAAACAGAGGAAGGTGAGTAGGTGACTATAAAAATGTCAAGACCACCAGCTGAAGAGAGCTGTGAGCTTGTACTATCAAGCCATTATGATTCCCTCTTATCATTAGAGGATGAGTAGATGGTCTACACTTGTCACTAGATCACTAAGTTAGTCAAATAAGTCTAGAATGTTCTCCTAGATGTATAAATATGACTATTGTGTAAGTGAAAAACTACTGAAAAATAATATTATTAAAGTTCAGTCTTAAAACCCTTCTTTATTTATTTTCATGGTATCAGAGCTTTCCTAAAATCCTAACCGGTGGCTGTAATGGCAGAAAGACTCAATCCTTTTCCTTTTTCGTCCAATATTCATGTTGCCAGCTCTGTCACCATCAAGCTGAGTGACACGAACTATCTCTTGTGGAAAACTCAGTTTGAATCTCTGCTCCGCTCTCAGAAGCTGCTCGGTTTCGTCAATGGTCAGATCCCAACACCTGCAGCAACTCGTGTCACCACTGTAAACAATGTTCAAGTCACAAATCCCAATCCAGCATACGTAGCTTGGATTTGTACTGATGAGCTCATCAAGTCGTGGCTCTTTGGAACTCTCTCTGAAGAGGTTCTTTGATGTGACCCGAGGACGCGGTCACGGCACGGACGCGGTACGGACGCGGCTTGAGCTTTCGGCCAACCTTCGAACGGTAGAACTTTCCTCGGCACAGATTCTGGGCTTCGGGTCTAGAGAAGAAACAAACGAGGGAAACGGAGTTTGACTGGGTTCAAACGAGCCGTTTAGGAGATACGTCAAGAAGCCACGAACGGATCGATCGGATGGTACGGGTGCGGGACGATCGAACGGATGGTTGCGGTGGAAACGATGGTGGGGACGAGTTGAGATGATTTAGTGGAGAACTCGAGAACTTATGGCAGAGGACTCGAGGTTACGAAGGGGAAAGATGGAATCGAAGTGAGGGGAAGATACGAGTGGATCGAGAGACGACACAAGAGGTTTGGCTCTCCTCTTGATACGGTCTCTAACAAGGTCGAACCCGGTTCGAGGCTTGTTAGGTTTTTCTCAAGGTTCAATCCCGGATTGAAGAAAGAGAAGAGTGAGACAAGTTTCAAGAATCTCTCTTGAAGGAAAGTTTTATTTTCATACAAGTCTAAGGAGGAACAAGGGCTTAAGGAGAGTTTAAATAGCTAGGTCTAGATAGGAGCTTAAGGACACGCGGATTCATCTTGATCCGCACATCGTCCTTTTAACGTGTCCCCTTTGCAAAGAGAACACTTCGCCACCTTTTGACTAACACGCATAGCCACAAACACTCTCCAACGTTCACAAACATAAGGATCAAAAAAGAATATTCTCAAGTTCAAAATTAAACCAAAAATAAGAGGGAAAGAGAGATAACCGCCTTGGCCTTGCGCGTCAAGCAACTTAGCCTTTAGTCGTTTTTTGCGTTTAGCTCCATGCCTCGTTAAAACCTTCTCCAGTAAACCCATTGGGACAAACCCGGAGTGAGGAAAAAGAGTACACTTCCTTGCTTAACGACTTGACCGTCTTCACTCTTGGGTAAGAGTGAAGACTAAGCGGACTGAGCCTTCGGAGTCTTCATGGGGTGGCTGGCGTTGGACGAATGTTTGGACAAATAGGTTGAGCCGCTGTTTGGCCGCCTTTGCTGAGCTCTTGGAACGTGTGGTGGCTCCGGGAAGGATTGTTGGAGCCTTGGCCGCGTCTGAAGAGGTTGCCTTGGTCGCGTCCGATGCGTCTTGGTTAGGCGTCTCGGTCGCGTCCGGCATGTCTTGGTCTTCTTGGCCGAGGTTGCGTCCTGCGATCACATCATTCCCTCCCCCTTCAAAAGGTTTTGTCCCCAAAACATCTTCGTCTTCACCTATATCAAACGGAACGAGGTCAGTGACATTGAAAGAGGTAGAGGTACCAAACTCACCTGGAAGCTCGAGTCGGTAGGCGTTGTCGTTGATCTTCTCGATGACTCGGAATGGGCCATCTCCTCGCGGGCTGAGCTTGTCCTTGCGTTTTTGCTGGAACCTCTCCGGCCTTAAGTGTAACCAGACCCAATCACTAGGCTTGAACAGCATCGGTTTACATCCTCGGTTGAGAAAGCGCGCATACTGCTCGTTCCTTCGCTCTATATTGGCTCGGACCTCCTCGTGCAAAGCCTTAACCATTTCTGCTCGTGCGATTCCGTCTTGATTCTCGGCTTTGTTTGGTGGTATAGGGAGGAGATCCAGTGGCGTCAATGGCTTGAACCCGTATGCGACCTCGAACGGAGACCTTTTCGTGGCCGAATGCACCGCTTGATTGTACGCAAACTCGATGATCGGAATGCACTCGAGCCAGGAGCCTTTGTTGCTTGCGATAGCTGTGCGGAGTAAGGCGCCTATTGATCTGTTGACGACCTCCGTTTGGCCGTCGGTCTGAGGGTGAGCCGCGGTAGAGTAGAGGAGCTTCGTCCCAAGCTTTCGCCAAATAGTTCGCCAGAAGTGGCCAAGAAACTTGGGATCCCGATCGGATATGATGGTGCGCGGAACGCCATGAAGCCTTATGACCTGACTAAAGAACAAATTTGCCAATTGCACAGCATCATTGTTCTTATTGTATGGAATGAAGTGAGCCATCTTCGAGAACCTATCAACAACCACCATGATACTATCTTTATGCGCCAAGAAGGGTAGGCCGAGGATGAAATCCATGGAGAGATCGATCCAGGGCGCGGTGGACACGGGCAAGGGCATGTAGAGGCCATGCGGGTGAGTTGTCGACTTGGAGGTGCGACAAACAATGCTACGGTCGTCGTGCTTCTCCACCATACTTTGCATCTTTGGCCAGTAAAAATGCTCCTTGAGCACGGCCAAGGTCTTGGTGATGCCAAAATGACCCGCTAAACCTTCACTATGAGCTTCACGAACAAGCAGCTCCCGGATAGATCCATTTGGTATACACAGCCGTCGACCTCTGAACAGAAAATCCTCGTGAAGGTAGAACTCGGTGTAGATCCCCTTCCCATGGTCCTGGAAGCAATCTCCAAATTCAGCATCTCCAGCATAAGCATTCTTGATCCTTTCAAAACCCAACACTCGCGCGTCCATTGTGGTGATCAGTGCATGCCGTCTCGATAAGGCGTCGGCGACTACGTTCTCTTTGCCTTTCTTGTACTTAATGACGTATGGGAACGACTCAATGAACTCCAACCACTTCGCATGATGTCTCTTGAGGTTGGTCTGGCCGCGGAGGCGCTTTAGAGTTTCTTGATCAGTGTGAATCACAAACTCTCTCGCCAATAGATAATGTTGCCAAACCTCCATGGCACGGACGAGGGCGTATAACTCCTTGTCATACGTAGGGTTGTTAAGCGTGGCTCCACTAAGCTTCTCACTAAAATACGCCACTGGTCTACCTCCTTTAGTCAGGACAGCTCCGACTCCGACTCCCGACGCATCGCACTCAACCTCAAAAGTATTGTTGAAGTCAGGCAGTGTGAGCAAGGGGGCTTGAGTGAGGCGTTTCTTGAGCTCGGTAAACGCCTTATCTTGTTCCTCTCCCCATCGAAACTTGCTGTTCTTCTTGATCACGGAGGTGAGAGGCGCGGCAACCGTACTGAAGTCTCGCACGAACCTCCGGTAAAAGCTTGCTAGGCCGTGGAACGTTCGGACTTGAGTGATGCTCGTTGGCGTGGGCCACTCCTCTATTGCGCGTATCTTCTCTCCATCGACTTTGAGGCCCTGCGAACTCACAATATATCATCAAAATAAACCACTATGAATTTATTGATAAACGTTCTCAAAACATGGTTCATAAGACGCATAAAGGTGGAGGGGGCGTTAGAAAGACCGAATGGCATTACCAACCATTCGTACAAACCCTGTTTTGTCTTGAAAGTGGTTTTCCACTCGTCACCCTCCTTCATACGGACTTGATGGTAGCCGCTCATCAAATCGATCTTGGAGAAGATGCTGGCACCACTAAGCTCGTCTAGCATATCATCAAGGCGCGGAATGGGATGGCGGTATTTGATGGTGATGTTGTTGACGGCTCGACAGTCAACGGACATCCTCCATGATCCGTCTTTCTTCGGGACTAGGAGCACTGGCACGGCACACGGACTTAAGCTCTCTCGGACGTAGCCTTGCGCCATAAGTTCTTTGACTTATCGCTAAAGCTCCTTCGCCTCTTCGGGGTTGACACGGTAGGCTGGCCGGTTGGGAAGCTGCACGCCTGACACGAGGTCGATCTGATGCTTGATGCCTCTGATTGGTGGTAGGCCTTCGGGAAGTTCTTCGGGGAACACATCGTCGAAACGCTTAAGGACGCCGCGTATGACCTCCGGTAAGGCTTCTAGTGAGCCATCAAGACCTGAAAGCAACGCATCTCGAAAAACCATCAAAAACACTTGGGCTGAGTCCTTAAGGGACTTTCTAACATCGCCATACTGAATCAAGAAATTCTTTTTATCGTTCGAGTCTTTAGACAACTTGTCTTGCATCTCATGAACTTGCGTGGGGCTCAAGGGTTTCAAGTAAATACGTCTGTTGTCATGAACGAAAAAGTATTGGTTAGTGTGGCCGCAATGTGTGGTGCGCTTATCAAACTGCCATGGACGCCCCAATAAGAGGTGGCTAGCTTGCATAGGCACTACATCGCATAGGACTTGGTCCTTATATAGACCGACACTGAATGGGACCGTGACCTGTTCTTTTACATGGATCACGGTCTTATCATTTAACCATCTCAAGCGGTAAGGACGGGGGTGGTTTGTGGTTTCAAGAGAAAGTTTCTTGACAAGACTGGAACTTGCCACGTTAGTGCAAGAACCTCCGTCTATTATCAGGCCACAAACGCGACCACTTACAGTGCATCTCGTGTGGAAAATGTTGTCACGTTGGTTGGCATCATCAGTGGCTACGCCTGCGTTCAAGATGCGGCGTATCATTAGCAGTTCTCCAACCTCGGGTTCCGCAACAGCTTCTTCCAGCTCAGCTTCTACTCGCACATTCTCTTCGGTGGTCTCATCGTTGGACTCGATCTCGCCAGCCTCGGTCAGTATCATTGTCTATGCATTCGGACAATCTCGAGCATAATGACCTCTCCCTTGACACTTGACACATATAATGTCGCGGCTTCGGACATCGGTAACGTTGCGTCGCGGATCTTGGCGCTCATTGGTGGCCGGCTCCCTAGGTTTAAATCTCGAGTCCGCACTGGTCGCCTTTGGCTTTTCTGGCATTCGGTTTGATGGTGACGCGTTAGGAGTCCAATTCGAAACTCCTTGGGTTCGGCCTCGAGGCGCGGAGGCGCTCTTCTTCTTGATTTGAGTTTCAATTTGCACCAAGAGATGCAACAACTCTTCAAAGGTTTGATAGGGCTGGCGCTCGACCTTGCGCGAGATGCACTCTTGCAATCCATCCACGAACTGAGCCATGAGTGACTCTTCGGAGTCATCGACTTGCAATCGGTTGCGCAAGTGTTCAAACTCTTCGTAATACTCCTCCACGTTTCGTGCGCCTTGTGTGAGTCGTCGAAACTTCTTCTGGAGTTCACGGTGGTAGTATGGAGGCACGTAGCGCCTTCGCATCTCCACTTTCAAGACCTCCCAAACAGTTATAGGTCGGTCGCGGTTGCGTCGTTGCTCAGCTTTGAGTCGATCCCACCAGGTAAGGGCGTGATCAGTGAATTGTGCCACCGCGTATTGAACCTTTCACAGCTCCGGATAAGCGTGACACGAGTATAAATGATCCATACGGCTCTCCTACTCAAGGTAGGCCTTGGGGTCTGACTTGCCCGCGAACGTGGGTGGAATCATCTTGTGGTTTGGCTCATGATGTCTTGGAGCTCCGTCATCTTGATCATCATAACGGTGCCGTCGTCTAGGCCTCGGTTCAAAGTTCTCGTCGGACTGATCGCTCGCCGTCTCTCGTCGTGGCCGTCTAACGGGCAACGGATTTTCACGGGGAGGATTCATGAGTTCAATCCTCGTAAGATGGTCAGCAAGTTGCTCTAGACCGGTACGCAATGCGGCAAGGGTGACACCAATCTCTGGAGGCGCTGGTGGAACTTCTTCGGCCATCATACGGACTGGTCGTTGATGACATGGTGCGCTTCGCGGTGTAAATTTTGAATTTAAACCTCGCAAGAAGAATAACACATGTGAGTCTCACTCGTTCAAGAGGACCACACAACGATTTGTTTCACCAACAATGATTGAAGACAGCTAGGACACATTCAAACCTATGACTAAAACAAATAAAGCAAAAGTAAAAGTAAAAGTGCTACACGACAAGAAATGCTTTATGTCTAAGACCGGAAACACAAAAATAAGACGCAAGACTAGCTTTAAGGATCTAAAAGAGAACTCACAATAACACAAAGGAACAGAGATATGAACACGAAGAACAAATACGAAAGCTAACAACCTAAGCGAATGATTGACAATCCTAAGCATGCACCAAATTAAACCAAAAGAACAAAAGAGTCCTATGGATCTAAAAGATGCAACCTTCACTACCAATAAACTCAAGATCGAAGCTTTAAACGAAAGTAAGAGTTCTGGAAAGAAACAACCTCGTAGGAGCTTTGAAGCTCTGATACCAAGCTGATGTGACCCGAGGATGCAGTCACGGCACGGACGCGGTACGGCTGCGGCTTGAGCTTTTGGCCAACCTTCAAACGGCAGAACTTTCCTCGGCACAGATTCTGGGCTTCGGGTTTAGGGAAGAAACAAACGAGGGAAACGGAGTTTGACTGGGTTCAAACAAGCCGTTTAGGAGATACGTCAAGAAGCCACGAACGGATCGATCGGATGGTATGGGTGCGGGACGATCGAACGGATGGTTGCGGTAGAAACGATGGTGGGGACGAGTTGAGATGATTTAGTGGAGAACTCGAGAACTTATGGCAGAGGACTTGAAGTTACGAAGGGGAAAGATGGAAGCGAAGTGAAGGGAAGATACGAGTGGATCGAGAGACGACACAAGAGGTTTGGCTCTCCTCTTGATACGGTCTCTAACAAGGTCGAACCCGGTTCGAGGCTTGTTAGGGTTTTCTCAAGGTTCAATCCCGGATTGAAGAAAGAGAAGAGTGAGACAAGTTTCAAGAATCTCTCTTGAAGGAAAGTTTTATTTTCATACAAGTCTAAGGAGGAACAAGGGCTTAAGGAGAGTTTAAATAGCTAGGTCTAGATAGAAGCTTAAGGACACGCGGATTCATCTTGATCCGCACATCGTCCTTTTGACGTGTCCCCTTTGCAAAGAGAACACATCACCACCTTTTGACTAACACGCATAGCCACAAACACTCTCCAACATTCACAAACATAAGGATCAAAAAAGAATATTCTCAAGTTCAAAATTAAACCAAAAATAAGAGGGAAAGAGAGATAACCGCCTTGGCCTTGCGCGTCAAGCAACTTAGCCTTTAGGCGTTTTTGCGTTTAGCTCCATGCCTCGTTAAAACCTTCTCCGGTAAACCCATTGGGACAAACCCGGAGTGAGGAAAAAGAGTACACTTCCTTGCTTAACGACTTGACCGTCTTCACTCTTGGGTAAGAGTGAGACTAAGCGGACTGAGCCTTTGGAGTCTTCATGGGGTGGCTGGCGTTGGACGAATGTTCGGACAAATAGGTTGAGCCGCTGTTTGGTCACCTTTGCTTAGCTCTTGGAACGTGTGGTGGCTCCGGGAAGGATTGTTGGAGCCTTGGCCGCGTCTGAAGAGGTTGCCTTGGTCGCGTCCGATGCGTCTTGGTCAGGCGTCTCGGTCGCGTCCGGCGTGTCTTGGTCTTCTTGGCGGAGATCGCGTCCTGCGATCACATCATTCTTGGTCTTGTTCATGCTTTACCTACGTCTCAAGAGGTGTGGTTATCTCTTGCATCTAGCTTTAATCGCAGTTTTGTGGCAAGAGAATGTGAGTTATTACGTCGTCTTAATCTTCTGAATATGAAAGATAAGACCTTTTATGTTTATTGTCGAGAGTTTCGTGCTATTTGTGATAATCTCAGTTCGATAGGAAAGCATATTAATGAATGGATGAAGGTTGTTCTGTTTTTGAATGGGTTGGCTAGAGAGTATGATCCTATAGCTACTGTTATTCAGAGATCTTTGTCACGCCTGCCTTCTCCGACCTTCAATGATGTGTTCTTGAAGTCTTTGCTTTTGACTCCAAGTTGCAAATGTATGAAACTGCTGCCTCTGATGTCTCCCCAAATCTGGCTTTTCAAACGCAAAGAGGTGGTTACTCTAGTCATCGAGGCCGCGGTTCAAACTCTCGTGGTATGGGAGGCAGAGGAAACTTCTCTACTCGTGGTCGTGGCTTTGCTCAGCAGGTCAACAACTCTGGTTGGAATCAATCTGGAGGGTCAAACTGTGCTCGCCCGGTTTGCCAAATTTGTGGTCGGGTTGGTCATATTGCTTTTAAATGCTGGAAAAGGTTTGATAATGCATATCAAAGTGAAGATGTCCCTTAGGCTCTAACTGCTCTTCAGGTTTCAGACAGTTGTGGTAAAGAATGGGTTACATATTCTGGTTCCTCTGCTCATATTACCTCCACTGCAACTCAGCTATCTGCAGCTACACCCTACAATGGTTTAGAGACGGTAATGGCTGCTGATGGAGCTCATCTCCCGATCACTCATGTCGGCTCTATAGTACTCACCACTAATGCAGGTAGCCTTCCTCTCTTAGATGTTCTTATTTGTCCATCAATGCAACAGTCATTACTATCAATATCAAAACTTTGTGATGGCTATCTTTGTGGTGTGTTCTTTCATGCTAATATTGTGTATATAATTGATCTGAGGACTCAGAAAGTGGTGACAAAAGGACCTCGTCGTAAGAGTCTTTATATGTTGGAGAATAAGGAGTTTGTGACTCTCTTTTCAAATTGACAGTGTGCAGCTAGTGATATGGTGTGGCATCAACGTCTAGGAAACGCAAGCTTCCAATTTCTTCAGCATCTCAAGGCAATAACAATCAATAAGAGCAGCACATCTCTCGTTTGTGGACCTTGCCAAATGGGAAAGAGTTGTCAATTACCGTTTTTTACTTCTGAGTTTCATGCAAAGGAACCCATTGATCGAATACATTGTGATCTTTGGGGACCCTCTCCAGTTGTATCTGTTCAAGGCTTTAAATACTATGCAGTTTTTATTGATAATTTCTCTCGATACTCTTGGATGGTTCCGTTAAAAAGGAAGTCTGATTTCTGTGATGTGTTTCTGATTTTACAAAAACAAGTTGAGAATCAGTATGGTAAAAAGATAAAAGTATTTCAGAGTGATAGAGGGGGTGAATTCATGAGCACAAGATTCAGAAAGTATTTACAAGATCATGGTATCAAACACTTCTTGTCATGTCTATCCATACCACAACAAAATGGCATTGCTGAGAGAAGACATAGGTATCTTACAGAACTAGGTCTCTCAATGTTATTTCAGAGTAAAACTCCAATGCGTTTTTGGATTGAAGCGTTTTACTCTGCAAATTTCATTAGCAACATAATACATTCAACCTCTCTAGATCAGAAGAGTCCAACATAGGTTCTTTACAACAAGAAGCAAGATTATTCTTTTCTCTGAGTCTTTGGTTCAGCCTGTTATCCGTGTTTACGATCTTATGTACAACATAAGTTTGAGCCAAGATCTCTTCAATGCATTTTTATTGGCTACCATCCACAGTATAAAGGATATCATTGTCTATATCCACCAACTGGTCGAGTTTATATCTCTCGCCATGTAATCTTTGATAAGCAATGTTTTCTGTTCGATACTCACTACAGACATTTGGCTACATAGCACAAAAGTGGCTTGTTACAGGCTTGGTAACAAGGTGCAGCTTCATCTGTTGTTCCTAATTTGCTTCCCTCCATTCCCTCTCAAGTCGTTGTGTATCCACAAGAGAATCAAATGGGATCAGACCTGTCTGAACAACAAGACTCACCAATCAATGATGCAAGTTTACGTGCTATGGAAACAAAGGATGTGCTTCCCAGTGCACCAATGATAGAGACTGAAACCGTTATGGCACCGGTGGCATCTAGTGGTGATGCAGGGACTCATCCGATGTCTACTCGGTCTAAATGTGGAATTCATAAGCCAAATCCCAGGTATGCTCTTGTTGCTAGTAAAACTATACCATCTTTACCGAAAACAGTTGCTGAAGCATTAGCTTATCCGGGTTGGCGTCAAGCTATGATGGAGGAGCTTGATTCCATTTATAAGAATCATACTTGGATCTTGACTCCTGCTACTGCAGATATGAACATCCTTGGTTACAGGTGGGTGTTTACGATGAAATTAAATGTAGATGGTTCCCTTAATAAGCTCAAAGCAAGGCTTGTTGCCAAGGGATTTGATCAAGAAGAGGGTGTAGACTTTACTGAAACTTACAATCCAGTAGTCCGAACATCTACTATTTGTATTGTTCTTGCAGTATCCACTTCTAAAAGCTGGAGCATTACTCAGCTAGATGTGAAGAATGCCTTTCTTCATGGTAAGTTACAAGAAGAAGTCTTCATGATTCAACCACCAGGTTTTGAGGATGTTGCTAAACCGAATCATGTCTGTTCCTTGAAGAAAACTCTCTACAGACTCAAACAAACTCCACGAGCCTGGTTTGACAAGTTCAGCAACTTCTTAATTGAATATGGATTTGTGTGCAGTAAGGCTGATCCATCTCTTTTTGTTTATCATCACAATGGTGATATTATGGTCTTTCTATTATATGTGGATGATATATTGTTGACTGGATCCAATCCTGCACTCTTCAAGTCATTGATTGCAGAACTGAATACAAAATTTGCCATGAAGGACTTGGGGAATCTTCATTACTTCCTGGAATTCAGGCTCAAACATTCTCAAATGGCTTATTTCTTAGTCAAGCTAAGTATGCAGAGGAGATTCTTCATCATGCAAACATGTCACATTGCAACTATGTTCATACGCGTTTACCACTTCGTCTAGATCAAGTTTTTAAAGACAAGCGTCTATTCTCTGAGTCAAGCTACTTTTGCAGTCTTGCAGGTAAACTCCAATATCTGACAATCACATGACCAGATATACAATTTGCAGTAAATTTTATCTGTCAGCAAATGCATGCTCCGATTGAGACTGACTTCCATCTTTTAAAGAGAATCTTGCGGTATTTAAGAGGAACAACTACAATGGGACTGCTTTGTATAAGAACTGTGACTTGTCCTTGGTCTGCAATGAAACTGAGTGCTACAGTGATGATTTGCCTTTGGTTTCATACAGTGACAGTGACTATGCCGGATGCCAAGACACACGAAGGTCTACAACAGGTTTTGTGCTCTTCTTGGCTGTAACTTAATATCCTAGTATGCAAAACGGCAACCTACAGTCTCAAGGTCATCAACCGAAGCTGAATACAGGGCTCTTGCAACTGATGCTTCAGAGTTAACATGGATATCCTTCGTTCTTCGAGACTTGGGCATTGTTCAAACAAGCCCTGCTATTCTACGATGTGATAATCTCTCGGCTGTCTATCTTTCCGCCAATCCAGTATTTCACAACCGCTCAAAACATATTGAGGTCGATTATCACTATGTTCGAAGAGAGTAGCCCTTGGTCTCCTTGAAGTACAAAATGTTCCTGCTGCTCTGCAACTTGCATATATTTTTACGAAGTCCCTTCCTCGACAAGCTTTCCATCACCTTCGATCCAAACTGAGTGTTGGGATGCCTCCCACCATCAGTTTGCGGGGGATGAGAGTCTACAACAACTATGTCACAACAAAAGTGTTTTGGGCTCAAACCAAAACACTACAGGCCCATCAAGTCCATCAGTCCAACAAGCTTTTCCTTCCTTGCAACAACAAGACAAAATAGTGAAACAGAGGAAGGTGACTATGAAAACGCCAAGACCACCAGCTGAAGAGAGCTGTGAGGTTGTACTATCAAGCCGTTATGATTCCCTCTTATCATTAGAGGATGAGTAGATGGTCTACACTTGTCACTAGATCACTAGGCTAGTCAAATAAGTCTAGAATGTTCTACTAAATGTATAAATATGACTATTGTGTAAGTGACAAACTACTGAGAAATAATATTGCTAAAATTTAGTTTTAATATCCTTCTTTGTTTATTTTGATATTTTTAAAATAAACAAACCTGTTTGTAAAAAAAAGTAAGTATAAGTGAACCAAATATGCTGAAAATACATTTTCAGATTTTTAAAAATAAAATAAACAAATTTACGAAATATTTCAATGGAAAAAACACAACAATAAAACAATTATCAGATTATTATTGTTGATTAATTTGATTTTAATGTAACTCTTCTCATTCTATTTTATGGAGAGTTCATCTAAATTTGTATACGCACTCATATTATCTCATCTTTAAGAATTAGCAAAAGATCTTGGTCTACATCAACGAAGACGATCAACTAGTTGCATGTGCAGTGGGGAGTGATTTTATTGAATTGACTCGAAATCACTGTTTGTATATTCTTTTGCGTAATAGCTTTATGACTCTCAAATGTTGTACCTTATTTAGGAATAAATAAATGGTTATAAGAGACTATCTTTTTAGTGTTCCATAGGCAACCAAACTACAATCTCTTTAGCGACCATCTTAAATTAACGTTACTGTTCTACTACCTCATTTTCTTCTTCTTCGTTGTCGGCAACGCACCTCAATGTACTATTATAATTTTGGACCGACGACGTAGATATTTTTCCATCACAGTTGTTATTTTAAAATCTGTTGATTGCGCTCCTTGAAGCATTTGTTTAAGGATGTGCCGGTTTTGTCTCCATACCATACAATTGGTACGAGTATGTATATTTTCAGAAAAACAAAGACTTCTTTTACTTGTTGACGCTTTGGTTCCTACTTGACATTTTCTATAAATTGTCTAGTCTTTATTTGTTCATTTTTATTTTAGAATCACTATGTTCTTATCACTAACCTGATAATTATTATCACTCTAAAAAAAACATGGAAACAGGAAGGTGTTAATCAACTTCACCTATCATGCCGAAGCAAACTCATCTTAGGAAATATAATTTGAATAATCAATTTGCCAAAACATATTTGCCAATGCTAGCCATAAAGCAAGTCTCACGTAGATCTAGATGATACTGTCACATAATTCCATATATTAAAATTTTCATCTCTTTAGATAATGATCCCTTTTCTACTTAATTCTATCTCTCTTAAGAAATTCCCTATAACTGTTGACATTTGACAATTAAGAAACTCGAACGAATGTTTTGGTGTAAAACCCCACCTTCAACATTTAATGTGGTAGCATTATGCCAAAACAAGTTTAAATTTGGTTATTATCCAATGTCTAAATCATAACATTCTTCTTAGTTTTGTCCACATTACTTATATAAATAAATGCTTTGTTCAACAACATTCAGGCTTAAACGAATAAGAAACGCAAAATGAAATCAACCGCAACTTTTTCAACTAACGTCAACCCAACCGACACAAGCCAAACAGTCTCCACGACAATCCAACTTCTATTCACTAGCTCTCCTTTTCCCATCAAACTTTATCTTTTTTTTTTTTATTATGTCTAGCTACCAATTAGAAAAAAACATATGGTACATGTTTACTTGCTTTTTTGTTACGCAGACATGTCATAGAGATGATCGATAGATACTATGGCACACATTTTCCATATACACAATCATGCTCATGTCTAATTATTTTCCCGCATAATGCAATCTTTATATGTATACCGACAGAGCCATGACAACCCTTGTACAAATAAGGCATTTGTCTTGGGCTCCACCCATTATGCATAAAATTAGAGTCTCGGTTTTTCATCTTAGTTAGTGACATATGAGTAAAGATTTGAACATTGAATACAACGAGCACTTAATTTTTTTTTTTGGTTATTTTCATCATTATAAGCTCCATCTTTTCATTTGATTATTATTTTATCTTCTACTGTGTGGTGATTGATTTTATTTTAAATAATATTTAAACTAAAACCATCTTTGACGCTCTATACTGATATCAAGAATATGACGTTCAAGAGGAGATTCGTATATACGTTAGACATCTACATATATGTGTATATAGTTGTAAATCGCGAGTAATTTACGTAACAAGAACCAAATGGGAAAGAGAGTCTCTGTGTATTTATGTTATATTATATGTACAAGTAAGGAAAGAAAAAAAACAGATATATGAAATCATGCTGATAATTAAGAACTTTCTTCTTCGTTTTCGACCATGAGCATGAACATTCGATGTATATGAACCCTCCGAACCAAAAAGAGAGAAATGAAATGGATTCATCATTGTTTGAGTTGCAAAGTGTGTGGATGAGACTCCACGAGTATAGACCACAAAACATGGACATCTTCGTATGGACATGACTTCACGTCCTCGTATAATATGTATATCCCTCTTCCTGCACATTTTACATTTGTCATCAACACAAAGAAAATGCATATGTATACAAAACCAAATAAATATATAGGCATATAGCAAAACTCATTTTCATAATTTGCCATCAGAAGAGTACTATCCGATCCATAGAACCAAAAACGAAAGAGAGAAAGAGAGAGAGATCATACTCTTCTTTTGAGCAGAATTGACGCTAATCCATAGTTTCTTCAAGGGAGAGAAGAAAGAATGGAGCCACCCCATTTCTTATACAGTGCCTTTAAGGCTCTTGCAAAATATGAAATATTAATTACACTATCTTTATATATATAGAGATATAGATATAATTATATAAATAATCTAAGGACCCAACTCAAGAAACCAACCAATGACGGTACTCCACCTTGGATAATAAGTAATGCAGGCAGCCACATCAACGTGTTTTATATGTTCCTTTTTTTAAGTATGGCCCAAGCCACCATCCCCATCTTTCTTTCTTTTTTTTTTCTTTTTTTTTTTGTTTACTCTACAAATTTACTATTAAATAAGTTTTCAAATGCTTTTAACCGTGACACATGGATCCCATCTCGATTAAACATAGTAGTTTATTTGATTTTCTAGTAGTATTCATGAGTTTTGATGAAGTATAACGCAATATCAAGGAGAATGATGAAACTGTGACTTAATGTTTTATTGTGATGGGGTCTCTTTGGTATTAGGTGTTTGTCAAACATCTCTCTTTTGAAGCTCACTTGTGCCTCAAGAACAATCCCATTTCACCTATCATGTTTTCTCTTCACACTTCTTCTTTCTGTATGAATATATATATATATATATATATATATATATATGAATGATTTAATTACCACCTTTATATAATCTCATTGTTATGCTTCATCGTTTAATTATGTCAACACGTATGTCCAATATTGTAATGAATTAACAAATTGTCTAGCATGCATTGCATATATTTGTATATCCTGCTACATTTATAAATTAACGAGTACGTACTTTCATATGTCTTTAAAATACTATTTTAGTTTTCATGTTAAAATATGTTTAAAGACCTACCGACTGAATTTTCTTTCCTTTTTTTTTTTTCTTTTTGGGGAAGTTCCTTTGACCTACAACTACAAGGGGTTTAATACTTCACAACAAGTTTGTCTTTTTTGATTTCTATAATTCTAGCTAGTTATTATAAATTAATGGTGGTAAGATTATTGAAGATCTTTAGCATGGTATTCATGTGTTAAAACTGTTTACCAATGAATGTAGTGTAAATAAAATGGTCTGTTACAGATTTTTTATTTGCAAAGATATTGTGGAGTCGTCTATAAAACAAAATTTGTCATATTTGATCATTAATACTATGTTATAGAGAGTTAGATTTGTTTGTGTAAACTGTAAACTATAACTTCTTTTTATTTTCTGTTTATGTAATGATGTAGACGATCTAAAATGGTTTAATGATAGTTTTTTTTTTCTTTTTGACGGCAATGGTTAAAGAGATAAATTTTAAAATAATGGTCATTGAACCAATGAGCAACGAATGTTTTTATCTAATTAATATGACCATTGGTCCCCAAAAAAGAAGTGCGTGGGCCAATGTAAACTACAAAAATTGTATATTCGTGCTAAAGGTACACACCAATTTGGACCAACCTCTAAAGATGATTTTACTTAGGAGGAAATGAAATAGAATTAAAGAAAGAGTAAATATGGAAGCAAATGACATATGTGGAGAGACAGCTGTGGCCTGTGGTAATGTTAGGGTGCCTTAGAAGTCGTCAATCTCCTTTTTCTTCCCTTACTTTAAAATCAATCTAACCATTTCTAATAAATAAACACATACATACATTAATATAAATAACTCGCGATGTGAATTGACCTTAGTACAGTGGCAGTAGGTAACTCCATTTGTAGAAGACACCATCTCATCCGGGATTGAGTCTCAGCTCCTACGAATGTAGGAATATGGCTAATGGACTGGCCAATTGTGGCCCAATGGTTGACAAAAAAGATAAAATAATAACTCGCGATTATTTTTAATTTATACATAGATTCATTTTCTATTTTATACACAAATATAGATTCCTTACCATTATTTTTGATTTTTTTTTTGTATGAAGATTAATGGGTGCATCTTGAGTATATATGTTATAAACAACTCAATTCCTCACGCTAAATACTGTATCAAAAATTAACACACTTTTTGCATAATCATTAATTTTAGAATTCTTCCACTTTTTAACTTAGGGATTGATTTGATATGTTTAAAAGATTAGTATATAATGGCCATGTTCTTTTGCTAAACGCTGCGATTGCGGCAGCGACAAATTGAAACGGCGTGTCAAGCAGAGTAGCAGTAATGTTAAACGACATCGTGAGTTTGAAAATTACAGATCTAAATGAGCCGCAGATGACATCCGTTGAGTCACGACGGCATCACATCGATCGCTGATGCGACATATCAATTTTCATCAGCGTTCATCATATGCGACACTTCTCTTCACTACAAGAATATTGACTTTTGCTAGCATCGGAATAACGCTATCTAACGATACCATAGCGTTTTAACAAACGTTGTATCTGCGCCCGTCATCGTAGATCAGACACTTAAGATAACGGTTTTCTATTATGCTATCATATCTTTTTATACAATAGCGTTTATTTTTCTGTAATTAAACACTATATAATAGCAATTTTTATCTGCTATTGTATATTTAATTATTCATAAATATAGATATCTGAATTTAAATTTTAAATTTTTGATTATAAAATTTGTAGTTTAATTTATAAAGCTAAAAATAATCAATAATATTAATTATAGTAATTTACAAAGACAACCATTTTTATCTAAATATTATTTACTCAATGTCGAACAAAAAAATTAAAACTTAAAATTGAAATAGAAAACCACTAAGTCGTCATTGCCTTCTATTTTCTTCTCCATCTTCTCCATCTTTATTTTGTTTTCTTTGGATTCAACTATCTCACCCATTCTTGTTGTTGGAATCTTCAACCCCACAACCCATCCCATACCTTGATTTTCATATCTGAAGCAGTCAAGATCTCCAAGAAAAAAAAAACGGAGGACAAAATGAGAATAAAGAAGAAGGTCTAATAGATTAAAGCTTGAACTGAGATAAATTGGAATAAACTTTAAGATCTGAATCAATTTTAAATCAAAGATATGCTACTAAACTGTAGCAAAAGTTCAAAGAATAGTTCCATTTAAGCTAAAATGAAACAGAAATTTGAAGCTAAAACCTGAACAAACAGAAAAACATCAATGAAAGAAACAACTTAATTTCGTAGAGAATCAAGGCCAAACTAGTATAAAGATTAAACTCTAACCTCTTATATGACTTCACCTCAACTAGATTTGTCACTTTCTTCCCGATACGTAGTCTCTATCCTCACCATATCGTTTCTTCCTTCATCAGTCGTCGCCATAGATTCCTCCCTTTCCACCATCGAGAAGTCTCAGATCCAACGAAAAAGCTCTTATTCTTCGTTCCCAATTATCAATCTATGAGAACATCAATTCCTTCAAAGATCAAACCACAAATACATATTTAGCATCATCGTGCCTCAATTAAATCAAACTACAAAAAAGACCCAACACTAGAAATTCTCAAAATCATAAATTTTTTGAATGAAAAGCATAAATTGATGAACCCTAAAAACAATCAACAGACTCAAATGCTAACATGTGGAAGCCGCGACAGATCTGGGAGACGGGATGGTGGCGACGCCGACGAAGACGAAGGAGATTCCTTGAAAGCTTCATAGAGTCAACAAAATATCTCTGGTCAAATCTTATTTGAATACTCCGGCAGTAGAGATTGAGCAGCGACGAGATCTAGAACAGATCTAGGGGTTCATGATTTTTGGTGGACAAGAGGAAGATGACTCAGTTAGGTTCGATGGAGTAGAGAGGAAAATTATTCATCTAGTTATGAATCTGGGTTAAGGGTTTTGATGAGTATCCATAGATGGACAGAAGTAGTAGAAATTAAAAAAGCTTGATAAGTGAAACAATGGAGGGAGAGTAAACGAAAGTGAGAGGGAAAATGAAATTTTGGTAACCGCTTCCTTTTTTCACTAAGTTATAAGCGGACAAATGAATTAGGTTTTTCACATCAATCAAAGATAGCGTCTTACTTTTGACAAACGCTATAAAAAACTGAGGCGTATGTCAACCATAGCAAAACACCATCAAACGCTATATTATAGTGCTATCAATACCTCAATTTCTTGTAGTGCTTTCATTTCTATTTATTTTTCTCTCCGGTAACACTGTTTTTCTTCTTTACCTATAGCGTTTAGCAGGAGAACAGCCTCAATATCGTTGATTTTTACATTTCGGACTATTTAATATCAAGTACGACCACAAAGTTTTGTTTGTTTACTTCTTGTATTCTTACTACCGCAACAATATTACTTGGGAATTTTTTAAAAATATCATGTACACTCATGTCTATTAATATTTGTTTTAGTTAATTACAAAATGATGACATTGTAATTTGTAAGTGATGGAATTATTTTATGGTCGCCAAACTGATGGACAACACATATATTAAGAATCATCTTTGGAGTTAACTCAACTTCTCGAATGACCAAAATGTGACAGAGCTCTAGAGATCGTAATATCTCATCGGACAAGCTCAACAAAGCAACTATCGCATTTTAACTCAAGACTTCAGGATCCATGCATGGAACTACAATTAACTCCTTACAATTTGCATGACGCTTCGACATGGGGTAAATAAAACATTAAAAATACAATTTCGTAATTAAAAGATTGACGTGATACATTGCATGAGCTATACGGTTACACCAAGGCTACCACGACGCCTCACAATAGTTGAAAACATCTTACGGTCCCGGTTTTCTAAAGTTCGACTAGTACAACTTGACCTGACTATAACTACGTTTTAACTTGTAAAGAATATTTTCGTTAATGAATCAGAATGTACAGTGTTCCTTTATATACAGTTTAGTATTGTGAAACAAACTAAGTAAAAGAAAAGCTTAGTTCATTTATCAACTATACAATATATATAGCTTAATACTATATATGGTCATCCGACTGTCCGAGTTGGATGATGTATTTCCCCTTATGTTGTTTCGAGTGGATGGCGAATTACATGAAATATAATATTATGAGATGGGCGAGACAATTGAGGGCATCTCCAACCCCACTCTATTTTAGAGTCAAATCTTTATTATAGAGCAACATTTGCTCCAACCCTACTCTATATTTTACTCTAAAATAGAGAAAATGGTAGGATTGCTCTATATATAGAGCAACTCTATTCTCACCTCTATTTTTTTACACTAACTCTATTTTAGAGTTGAAAATAGAGTAATACATTGGAGCAAAACAATGCTCTATTTTTTAGTTACTCTATTTTAGAGGAAAAAATAGAGGCATACATTGGAGATGGTCTGACTGCTTCATACAAAAATTATCGCATAGTATCTTACTAAACAGTGTTGATCTTACTTGAAATTTTGTACCTCTTGTATATTCATCCTTAACCAACATATTTTATTAAAGCCTAGTTGTATACTATAGGCAATTTTTGCATACTCTCTATACATTTTGAAAAAATAATTTCTCTTTTAAATCGCCTTAAAAATTCCAAAATTCTTTCTTTTTAACAGTACCTGACATCAAGTTTTACATGATCTTTATAAGTTTTGTTACTCAAAACCATAGGTTTGGAAACTGATCACTATATAATAGAATAAAATAAGGGCTTATTAGATAAAATAACCATTTGTAGGGAGCTAAAAATTGGCAAAATCGTGCACTATTTTTTCTAAATTATGTGATCTTCTTATGCATGTTTTTAAAATATGATATTATGTTAAGTGTTATGAGATTTTTTTTTTAATAGTGTTATGAGAAAAAAAAATTATTAGTTTTTTGAAACACTGATTAAGAAAACTCAATTCACACTGAAGTTATTTTGGATATTTTGCAAACTCAGTCCACAATTTGGATATTTACGACTCATAAAAAATTGAACTAAGAACGATCAATGGTGTTTGGTTGAGTAAAGCCTCAAGGTGTAAGCAAGCATGTATTATATGATCCAACAAGTGATAACATGTTGTAACTTGTACGAGCCCGAAAGAAACATGTGTGATACGATGAGCCGATTCCACTAGCAGGCCCATTATAGGTAACTACGTTAAACCCTCTCTCGTATCATCCATCATTATCCGTTATCCCATCTCCATAAAATGATAGAATCGCTAATAGCTAAATCATAACAGACCTGTCCTGTATATCGAAACCGTAAAATACTAAAATCTATCATCAAATACATTTTCGTCTTTTTAAAATATCAAAAATTAGTTCTCTACTTCTCCTAAACTAAAAACTCTCACCTATTTAACTTCTTAAAATGAACCATCCACCCAAATTCTCCTTAATGATTATGCATCATAATTACATAATCACTTTGCCTTATCCCCACCACTTCCACATTGTGTATATGGAATAGTGAGGACCATCCATGCAATAATATTAGATATTTAGATTTCAAATTTTGAAAAAAAATATTTTGACAAGCAGGTGAAACTTATATCTTCTATATTTTTTAAAAATAAAATTTAGTGAACAAATATCATAGATATATAACAAATCCAAAAACTTCTTAGAATGTGGAATGATTTATAGATGGCCAGCAATCATTCATTCTACCCTATGTTAAAGTTTTAATTTTTAAAACATGCATGTGTAATGTGTTAAATGAATAGTGTAAGCGCAAATACTTTAAATGAATATTTAATAATTGATATTATACAGTTCTTTTTTAAAAATAACGTGTATAATCGTTGTGATAATCACTTAAAACTTATTTTTTGTTAAGTACTACACAATTAGATTAAAATAAAATAATCCCATGATTTCTCAATTTAGAGGAGAAGAGTTTATAACAACAACATTTTAATATGATTCTATATTAAGCTAGACAAATAGAATAAGTCAATAACCCTGCAATTTTATATATAAAGCTTAATTAAATGAAATTTTCGCAATTACCCATCTCAAAAATTCGGACACTAAAGCCCAGAGAAGACTCAATATCTAAGACTATCATCATCAAACTTATATAGTCGTCTCTTTGATGATTATTAACTAATCTAGCTGCCCAACTAGACATTAAAAATTTATTCTTTTAACGAATTTTATCGTAGCTTCACTGTAACATTTGAAGTTAAAACAGGAGAGATGATCATTTTTCCTTTTGACTTTATTTGTCGGTGTGTGTGGACATTAGACAGAAAGCATTAGGAAACGAGCACGTGAACTCTCTTTTATCGTGTTATCTTTACTTTTTGACATGTGGATTTTACTGGATATATTTCTGAATCTTCACTACCACTAACCACGTACGAGCAAGTCGCCGCCGTGACGACAACGGTCTCTTTTTTTTCAAGAATATATTTTTACTCACACCATTGTCTTTTTCGTTTTGACCCGTTAAAAGAACTAGAGTTTAGAGCTAGTAAAGACGGATTAGTCGAATTACACCACCTACTTCATTAAACAGTATGGTCTATGTTTGAGGAAAATAGTTACTATAATCATGTCAAAGTCAAACTAATTCAATTCAATGATACGATAAACTAAGATAGTTGCACGTCTGAACAAAGAAAAACTAATTGTTTAATAATATTAAGTTTGTATGACTATATCATTAAAGTAAATATGCATATTATATGGTTTTTTTCCTCTTTAAGCTCACGAGTGTTTCTGTTCTTTTAAACCTCCTAAAGTAATTAACTGGTGGGGTTTTTGTAAATTGGTCTGGTTAAAAGTTGATATAGAAAAATGTATTTTTATTTTTATTTACTGGTTGCAATCAGACGTGGGTACAACAGGTTGCAACTGAAGCTATACATTGCACCTACGGTCGAAATGTGAAGTACGAGTAAAAAAAATAGTAATACTTAGTCACATCAACAATCACAATACCAAAATGTTGGTTTTCAAAAATAAATAGAGGGGATTCTAAGTTTTCAATCATTAAACAAAAAATGAAGATTTTCATTGTATTAGTTCCAAAAAATCATTGTTTATATAACTTGAAATCATTGTATTAGTTCCAAAAAAAACATTGTTTATATGACAGTGCTGGAATATTAGTTCAAAAAAGTTAGTCTTATTTTTTTTTTATATAACTTGAAAAGAAATATGTTTTAAATCGAAGATATATAGTTATATACACATGTTAAGCAAATCATGCATATAAGTTATAAGTTATAACTCATTGAAACATTGTATCACTACACTCTACACGACGTTGAAAGGATATTTATGTCTTGTACTCTTTAAATTATCTACATATTTACTGAAAAAAATACAACATATACTGTACTTAATTTTGTGGATTGTAAATTTCAAAATAACAAGTGTTTCCAAACAGAAAGTTAATGACTGCACGCTTATAACGTTTTTGTTGTTCGTTGCTCGCTTTATATATAACGTTAACTTGCACCGCCAAAACAAATCTCACACACATGGACTTGGTTTGATGAGAAATCTTGTTACGGAAAATGCATTTAATTTGCTAACGTCACCATCGATCGTTGGGAAGTACTTGAGCTAGGTAATATAGACGTTGACTATATCATATGAACTTAGCTGGTGTTGCTAAATATAAAATCTACAAGTTCCATCCCTTATGATGATGGTGTAGCTCATCATTTGCTAGAGAGACTCGACTTACCCTTATGAGTATGACCGTCCAATATTGGTGAGACTTGAGAGAACTAAACTTGTGAAAAAGTAAGTACTCTTAATCAAATTCATGAACGTAAATTTAAGGATACTAAAAAAGATGATTAAGTAACAAAATAAACAAAACATTCGAGTAATTATTGAAGCATGAAGTTAAAAACTTATAAAACGGAGCCAATTTAACGACGTTAGATGGCGTCACTGGTGGCGGCCCCAACGGCTTTTTTTGCTTTTAAAAACATAAAACGTCCGCAAAACGACATAGTAACAGCGTCATCATCAGACCAATAACTTCTCCAACATATGTAAGTTTATGTTTTCTGCAGAAGCCGTTTTCAGACACAACAACACACTCTCTCTGTTTCTCTCTAGAAAGAAAGAGAGAGAGATACAAAATCTAACTTTTTTTTCTTCTTCTTTTGGCTACAAGAAGAACCTTGCGGCGCACACACACACACAGAACACAAAATACAATCGTTGTTCAGCTTCTCTCTCTCTCTCTCTCTCTCTCTCTCTCTCTCTCTCTCTCTCTCTCTCTCTTCCCAAGCAAAAAAAAAAAATCCGAACTTTTTCTTTATCCTCGTCGTTCTTTCAAAAAACAGAGCAAAGAGATCGATCATCAATGGGGAAGAAAGACGAGAAAGTCGAAGCTGTTCTTCATTTGGTCAAGAAACAATCTCCTCCACTCACTTACAAACAAGTACGTCTCTACTCAAATCTTTTCAATAAACAAGTCATATATGCATGTACCTACTTGTTCACAAACAAACAAACAAAAAGCTTCGAACGTTTCATAACAAGCAAAAGCTTCGAGCTTTTTTTTTACAGGAGAAGTTCTGTAACAGAGAGTGTGTTGAGAGATTCTTGAAGGTTAAAGGAGATAATGTCAAAAAAGCAGCGAAACAACTAATCTCATGTCTTTCTTGGAGACAAAACTTCGATCTTGGTATGTTTTGTATTAATAATGATTGATTTTTAAAAACACACACACACTTTTCTTAAGGCTTTTGTGTTTTTTTTTTTTTTTAATATGTTAAGAGCGATTGGGAGCAGAGGAGTTCTCGACGGAGCTTGGAGACGGTGTAGCTTACATCGCCGGTCACGACGGAGAGTCTAGACCCGTTATTGTAATTTTTTTTCATAACCAATCTTGATTTCATCTATAAATAATATTAAAGGTAATAAAAATGAGGTTGATTTTTACAGGTTTTCCGGTTTAAGCATGATTATCAGAAGCTGCGTACCTCAAAACAGTAAGTTTTAGATGATTAATTAGAAAGAAACTAATCCAGTTTTAATAAAACTGTTTTATTGATTGATACTCTTCACAACGTAATGATGATGATTTTTTTTTCTTTTTTTTTGGGGAAGGTTTACGCGTTTGGTGGCGTTCACGATGGATATTGCGATCTCAAGCATGACCAGAAACGCGGAACAGAGCGTTGTTCTTCTCTTCTATGCAAGTAAGTTTTTAGTAATGCTAACTGTTTGATATTGTCGTTTTGTCCTTGATACTAGGCATGACCACGGTCGGTTATCACTTTGTTTAACTTTAACTATTAAATAGTTACGGTTAAATATGTTTACAGTTATTTGATAATATGATACGGTTAATATTAAATAATTAATAAATAATTATTAATATATTTCATTAGGTTAAAAATTGGTTATGGTTAAAAATATATATAGTTTAACATGCAATTAACCAACTGTTTTGATAGAATTACGGTTATAATATAACTAAACATATGTTTATGGTTAACGGTTATAATTTTTAATCGTATAAGTTTTATACAGTTAGGGTCTGATTACGATTTAGATGCGTTCCAAATTATGGTTGAAGTTTAGTTTTGATCATGCCTACTTGATACTCTTGATTTTGTCCTTGATAATCTTCCAAATTTCTTTGTACTAATGTGTAATTTACGTGCCGTATTTTTGGGTTTTTAGTTTTTGTTTTTTTGGATTGAGTACGTTCGTTTATGTCGGGGACCGGACACTCGGACATGTATATATGTAAATGCATTAATTTGATAGTTCCAATTTGTCTTCCAATTCATGTGTCAACGTCAATGTTTTTGTAATAACGGCTAATCGCAAATTATCTTCATTATACTAGTTTCTAAGCAAATTTTTGTTTTTCCAACAAAAGAAAATTTAAAGTTTTTATTTTATTTATAGGATTATCTATTTCTAGCTGAAAAAAATACTACTTACAATTTGAAAAAGAAAAAAAAAACTTATTCTGATTATGCAAGTACGTGTGTTTGCTCATGTTTTGTTAATACTTACTTTAGTACTTTATTATTTAATGATTGGCTCTCTTTTTTTGAAATGTTATACAGTAACTTAGTTTACAAAGACCTATATTTTTACAATGGATAATTAATATTCTTTGGCATCACGCTTCTAAAGATTTATGCTTTTTATTTTCTCTGTACAAACTTTTTATCTTTTTAAAATTTTTATCCACCTTTTTCGATATTCATTCTTCTGAAGGAAAAATTAAGTACAATTATTTCTCTGCATCTTTAAATTTTGTTCAAACTCGATTAGACAATTAATTATTAGTCGCACACTTACCTGTACAAAATCGATTAATATTCCATTTTTTTTGCTTTTGTTAATTCCTTTATAAAAAAAACAGGCTTTTTCAGATCATCCTCTGCATTTGCAAATTTGCTTTTGGCGACTCTAAAAATCATCGCAGATTATTACCCATGCCGACTTTACAAAGCCTTTATCATCGATCCTCCCTCTTTTTTCTCTTACATTTGGAAGGTAAAGTCTCTTAAATACTCATTTTAATTTCAAATTTAATAATTCTCTAATTGTGATTAGCGAGCAAATGGATAAGCTCTTGTTTCGTACTCATATTGTCAGGGTGTTCGTCCTTTTGTGGAACTCTCAACGGTCACGATGATAGTGTCGTCTCTAGACTACGACGAACCGCTAGATATCAACCACGTGTCATCTCATCCTAGATCAGCATCTTTAAGGTTCGATGCATCGTCGATCAAATCAACGGCCACGGTTGTTGGTTCAGCTTCTTCAAGATTCGCGTTCACCGTATCTCACAACTCTTTGAAGCCGTGGTACCTTTCCTTCACCGACACGTCACCTTATAACGCCGCCGCTCAAGTTTCTCCTCTTAGCAGCGCACGGTCGCTATCTTTCGCGTCTCCGGCAGCGCGTGGTGGTGGTATCAAAGACGCGAAACCAGCCGCATGCAGGAAGAGTCTGTTTCCATCTACCCCGTTGCCGGAGAAGACGAAGACGGTTTCGTACCGGATAAATCCACGTCCGTCGTTTTTCCAGTCTCCGGCGATGTTCTTTCGCCGGGATAACAATGTCTCCGGAGGAGGAGGGGAGAAGACACGTGAAGCGTTCGTACCGTATCTGAAGTTTTACCGGAGACCGTACGACGAGACGGCGTATAGGTCTAAGCTGAGAGGCCCACGTGGGTTTGTGTCAGTCGTGTCTTCGCACAGAAGATGTCGCCACGTGTCTCTATCTCAACGGTTTTAATTTCGAAAGGACGAGATTATATATAAAAGTGAACTGAGTATATAACATCGATGATTGGATCTGTTACGAGTACTCTTTTTCTTGACTGTTAGCATTGTAGCAGTTTTGGATCGATATTAAGTTATTAACCATTGAGCTTATGAAAGCAATTTATTTCAATCTTATAGTTATAATGAATTAGTTGATACTTACGAAGGATCATTAACTTTGTGGAGATAAAACCAAAAAAAAAAAAAAAAACTTTGTGGAGATCAAATTATATTCCCAAGGATCATTAACTTCATGTAAAATCTCAACTTTGGAAAAAATGCGCACGTGCAACGTTTGTCATGAATTCGAAGTCAATTGTTCGAATTAAGACAGCGTGGTCGTTACGTTGAACAATTTATAGAACATTTTTAAATACTACTCCTATGTTCTATTGTGAAAATTAACTACAAAAACATGAGGACTTCGGGTTACGCTCTTAGCTAAGAACAGTTTGCACGATTAGATCGATTAACGAAACGGATTAATATTGATCGAATGAATGAAATGCTTTACAAGTGGTTGTATTTTCTCTCGTTTACAATTGTGTGTCATCGCTCTCATCCCTATCAGTATATTTATATCTTCTCGTCCTTGACTCCGTTGCAACGTTGTTAGGATCTCTCCCGAAGATCTCGCCTCACTAGTTCCAATCCTCGTAAGTCGTAACCACCCCGCGATCTTCTCTGCCGTTAGACCCATAATGCATTGCTTCCAGCGCGTCGGCCCACCTAGCCAATATGCTTAACTCCTCTTGTTAGGCCTAAATCGTTGGGCCTTGATTGAGCGGAAACCCAACACCAACAAATATTTTTTTTTTGCATTGTCGTTCTGAAGTTAAATGTACTACTTTGCATTAATCAACGATTGATCTTTGATGTTTAGTGTAAACAGTTAACGCGTTGCAATGAAACTCTAATGTCATATTTGATATATGTTAATTGACTTGGTGAAAACGTGATTGATCATAGATAAAAGTAGAGTTTACACAGCTTTTTAGCTTCTTCTTTATGTGTTTTAATTGTGTTGTAAACTGAACATTGATAGAAAATAAATAATTCTATGTGATATTCGAATCATCTAATATGTACTTTTTAATTGGTTTCGTTGAAGTGGAACATATTGTGATCCACTATAAACTTGATATACGTTTCCACAACTTTTTTGCACACAAAAAATGTGGAGATCGAGCGAGATCCATATTGTTAGAAAAAAATAGACTAAACAGTTATATAAACACTTAAACAGTGGTGGGAAGTAAATAAAACCAAGGGGAAAAATATATTGACTTTGAACGATCCAAATAAAAGGATAGTAACGTAGAAGAGTTCATAATAGCAAGCAAAACCCAAACAAAATAATAATAATTAAGTTCAAAAAAGAGACATAATCACGAAATCAAGAAGAGCAATTCTAGATTGAGACACTGTTAGGGATCCCTTTCCCAGTAAGCCCACCTTCTCTTGTGTAATCCGTAGTATTTGGGTATAACAGAGTGTACGGTATGTTAACCGGTCCGGTCCTGTTCTTGAACCTCTTGTCATTGTTTCTCCTTATGATATTGTTCTCTATCAGCTCCAGTTCTTTCCCAAACCGTTTAAACGCCTCTAAAGCCTCATCATCAGCCGTCCAATTCGGTGATTCTCTCTGCCCTAAGTAGACCTCGTCCGTTGAATGCTGAGACAAGGTCTCTATGATTGAAATCCCAAGAAGAGTCTGTAACTGCGGCGTGATCGTCTTCAAGAACGCTACGTCAATGTCTTCTGCCAGCTCAGTGTACTCAACGGTACCTGGCTCTGGCATAAACCGGCGGCTGACCGTAGGCCGGTTAGGGAGAAACCCAGCGTAAGGATACTGTCCGAAATTGACTGCTGCGTGAAGAGCAGAAGCGATCCAAATGATGATCGTGCAGGATTCGATGAGGTCGTCACGGGTTTGCATCGATGGCCACCATGATTCGTGTTGTTTGTCGCCGTGGCCTTTGGTTCGGAGCTCGGTCCACCATGACTGGATCTCTATATCGGTTTGGACGGTTTTGTCGTCCTTGTAATAGAATGAGCAGTACTCTGTGACCCAAGTTTTGATCGCTGACCAAATCTCTAAACCGTCAACCGCATAAGGGTAATCCTCGATCAAAAGCTTAACACCATTTTTGCTATTAGGATCTTCCACGGCAACTCCTCTGCGGAAACAAAGCAATTTAAGGTTACGTGTCCCACAAGACTCTAGGTTTACTTGTGACTCAAGAACTGTGTAGAAAAAGACTTGATGCGTTACCTTTTGACGAGATCTTTGGGGAGAGCTTGATCGGTGAAAACCCAATTCTTGTACATTGAAGAAGACAGTTCCATGGCGTATCGACCCGGGAACACCGTTATCTCCAGAATCCCGTCTGAGTTTATGAGGACATGTCGCGCCAATGCATTGATGTTCATCGTGTCACGGAAATGAGGATGTAGAAGCTTATAGATCGGATGGACCACACTGAGTTGCCTATTCGAAGCTATTATAAACGGTTCAATCACCGCATGCGTCTGCAACCTGCAAAAACCATAAACGAACCGATTACATCAAACCGAAAATCAAATCTTTCTAGCTAGTCCACAACGTTGTCAACATTAATTTACCAATGGCTTATAAGCTGGTGATAACCGGAATCATTAACCGCCGCGTAAGCCTTTGCAAGCTGCCAAACCGATGCCTCTACCCCCGTCTCTGCTGGTGTAAAAACTTTGCTCACGGATCCATGTGGTTCGCCTTGTGGGTGTGGAAGACTCAGCTCTATGGCGAGAGGCTTCAGTGTTCCGTCATCTTGAAGCAACAGAAGGGTTCGAGTCGCGTAGGTTTTAGTATTTGTTGTGTTTATCCGCGTCAGGAAAGGCATTATTGCATCGTGGTGATCCAATATGTATAGCTTATTCTGTTCCAAAGCCTTTTTTTATACACAACACAACACAAAACCAACTGCAGTTAGCTACAAATGGCTATAAATCTGTTACTTGTCAAACAAGAAAACTATATTATACTTACTTCTTGGACATTGAGGCCGTTCATGTACGCTTCTATGTGCTCTTCGCGTATCGAGCTATCGTGATTTCCATACTTTGCAGAGTCCAGATTGCTCTTTGGTGGAAACTCCTGCATTATTGTATATCCAAATTATTTAGTAATCAAGCGAGATCAATCGATGAATTTCAATTATTCCAAAGAAGAAGTTGAATGATAAGATTAAGACCTGGAGACGACTAATCACCACTGGATTGAGACCAGCCAGCATTTCCCTGGCAAACTCTTCATCGGTTCTCCAAGCAGACCTACTCTCTGTAACAATATAGGATCACTGTATGTCAAAATCTATAAAAAAAAGTTTAGGTCTAAATCGACTATCTAACTGTTTATACGTTACCTTTGAGAATGTCAGGCAATGGAAACTTCAAGAACCCGCGTTCTCCGCCATTACGAATGAGCTCTCTAAAAATTTCCCATGGAATAATGTCACGGAGCTTAGAAATGGTGTGACCATTGGCAAGCTTAATACCACCGTCATAAAGGTGAAAAACATCTCCAAAGGAGTCAAACTCATTGATGGTCTTGTTGCAAACAGAGGCGATCTCAGGGACGAGCACTTGAGTCACCGCGTTGAGTGCGTAAACTAGGACGTCAGAGAACTTCACATGACTAAACCGCTCATCCCGTGGCACGTATATGTTTAGGTTGAGCAAAGCCAGCTTGCTCTCGGACTTAGGGTCTGATCAAACAATGACGTATATATCAAGTAACCATTGAGTTTTGCAATGTATAAATGATTTCAAAAGTTTGAGTTGACTAACCGGATTTATTGGGTTTACGACCGGTTTTTCCACGACGGGGATAAGGAAGCTCAGGTGAACCACCGAGAACCGGACGGACTGAGTTAGGACCTTTCTCCGGAGCACCTAAGTCGTTGTAATAAGCGTAGTCGTAAACTCTGTCCCATTCTTTGAGTTCTCCTCCTTTCTCATTACCTCTTAGATTCATTAGCTCTTCTTCTCTTAGCTCTTTCAGTAGCTCCGGCGTCTTACTTGGAAGATATGCCTTTTTTTTAGTTTAAATGAAGCAAAAAAAAAAATTAAAAAGTTAGTACTTCCAGGTCAATTTTGTGTATTATATTATGACTTGCCCACTTGTCCCAATTCGTTTTAGCGAGTTACCTTGTTTGAGAAGAAAACGCGGTCGGAACGGTATCGGTGACTCAGGTAGATCCAAGAATTGCATATGAAATGTATCGGACCGCCTTCGCTTTCCGGGAAGCCGCGGAGGGTGAGTGACTTAAGGTAGAATTGGCTATGGTGGTGGTTCTTGATCACAAACGCAGCCGGTGGTCCCATTGACTCGTCCCAGTCAAACGTGACTCCGAACGTGGTTTCCTCAGCGGTTACTGACGTTTTTATTTTTGTTACCCAATTCTCCAGGTGTGCTGCTTTCCCAAGTCTACCTCTCTTCTCATTGGCTGATACATAATATCCAAAATATTATTTTATTTAAAGTAAAACACAGAAACTTAGGTTTATAAGAAGAATGAAACTACTATAGTGACTACTAATCCTAGTTTACTCTCAAATTTGGTTGATTTAAGAAAAAACAGAGTTATAAAAGATGGAAACTTTAGTGATGAAATGGAAAAAAAGAGGATAACTTTTAAGATGTGGATCTGAATGCAAATTGTAAACGGGTCGGGTAAAAGAAAGAATGAATACCCGGGCCGGGTTGGAGAGAGCTGATAAGGTGAAGAGAGACGCGACGACCAAGAAGTTCATGGATTCGATCAAGAAGAGAAGCCATGACGTCTTTGAAATCAAGAAGGTTCTTCTTCATCACAACCACTTCTCCTTCTATCTTCATCGTCTTAGTCTTCTTGGGGTATGATACGAAGATAATAGAGAGAGATGTGTGAGATTATAAAAGAATGTTCTTTTTTTTCGCATATTACACAAATCTGATGTGATACTCTATTTATATTGAATCTAGACTGAACACCAAGGGTTTTAGTTTCTACGTTCTTTTTCTACAATAAATTACTTATCCAATTTCAGTAAAAGCTTTTCCTCAAAACTACACCAAGTACTATGTGGGATTGACATTAATATCCACCTTGTAAATGATTATACGTCCATTTACTAGTTTTAGTCAAATGTATTTCAATTTGAATTAGCCTTTGGGATATATTAATGAGACTAAATATGTTCATTTACTACTTTTAGTCAAATGTACTAACGAAGGATCATTAACTTTGTGGAGTTCAAATTATGCTCCCAAGGAGATCATTAACTTCATGTAGAATCTTAACTTGAAAAAAAAATTACAAAACCTGAAAATGCGCACGTGCTACATTTGTTAGGAATTTGAAGTCAATTGTTCGAATTAAGACTGCGTGGTGGTCGTTACTTTGAAACAATTTATAGAACATTTTTTAAATACTACACCTATGTTCTTTTGTCAAAATTAACAACAAAACATGCATATATATATATACTAGAAAGTAGCCCACGCAATACGTGGTTTATGTATACATTATTAATTTGATATAAAATAAAGTTTTTATTCAATTATATATGAAATGTATAAATTTAATTGTTAATATATGTCTTAAAAAAATAATATTCATAATACTACGGTGCATTTACAATTTATTATTTATATATGTTACAATTTAAAGAGGAAAGTTAAAGTAAATATTATTAAATATTTTTGATTACAATGTATTGTTGAAATTATTTAAACAGTATGTTACTATAGTAATAAGACCATTACTTATAGCAAAATCAACTATATATGGTATTTTCGTTAATAGTTAAGATAAATTATTATTAACTTTTTTTTTGGAAAATAAAAAACTGATATGTAGTCTAGAAAGAAAAGTGTAAGATCTTACCTAATTTTTTTGATAGATAATTTTATGTTGTCCTATATATTAGTTTTATTGTCATCATCTAAAAGTAATAGTTAACAAAAAATAGTTTTATATATGATAAGTCAATTTTAAAATAATTTATTAAAACAATATCACAAAACAAATATCTTAAACTATAAGTTTAACCAGTTTTTATAAAAATTCATGAAAATAAAAGTGTGTGAAATTTAATCTATTTTTTATTTTCTATATATTGTCTCTACTTTTAGTCATTTTAATATAAGTAGTATGATTAACAATAAATTAAATTTTGAAATTATTTTTTCCTGTTATATCATAGGGTGATAAAGCAATTATGTTATGATACCATTATGTGTTTTTTTAGTACATATAGTTTAAACACAATCAAAATATAACTTATAAACTACTATTAAATACAAATTTGAGTTGTGTCTTTAATACAATATATGATTATTGAATATAATGTGAGGTTTTTATATAATGTGAGGTTATTATTTTTGTAACAATTTTAAAATTCAAAAAGCAAACTATACAACAATTATATTTTTTTTTAACAAACTATATAAGATACAAATAAAATAAAGTAAAAAAAAAACAGAATGTTAAATTTAAAATTAATGAGAATGACATGTGTCACAAATATAGAGTGTCAAATGTCACATTGTTAGGCAAAATTAGAAAAAAAAAAACCTTAAAACGATATCACAAAACATATATCTTATACTCCAAGTAACTAATTTTTTATAATAATTCATGAAAATAAAAGTGTCTCAAATTTAATATACATATTTTTTTTCTTCTATAAATTGTCTCTATTTTCTAATCATTTTAAAATAAATAGTATAATTAACAATAAATTTTGAAACTATTGTTTTCTATTATTTCTTGGGGGAGATAAAACAATTATGTTATGATACCAATTTTTTTTAGTACATATGTTTTAAAGACAATCAAACTGTAACATATATAATACTATTAAATACATAATTTGAGTTGTGTCTTTAATACATTATATATAATTATTGAATATAATATGATTTGTATATATATAGATTTGAAAATCTTCTATATTTTTAAATTAGTCTATCATAAGTTAATTTGGTTTCAGTTTTTACTTTAAATGTATGAAACCATTTTCTATTTTTATTTGGTTTCACTTTGTTTATATTTTTTAGTTGGGTTGATCAGTATTTTTTTTTAGGTTCTATGATGTATGATTTCATTATAAAATATATTAGATGCTAAAACTAAAAAATGAAAGGAAGATATTTTTGTAACAATGTTGAAATTCAAAAAGCAAACTATATAACAATTTTATTTTTTTAACAAACTATACACCATATAAGATACAAATAAAATAAAGTCAAAAAGAAAATAGAATGTTAAATTTAAAACTAATGAGAATGATATGTGTCACAAATATAGAGTGCCAAATGTCACATTGTTAGGCAAAGTTAGAAAAACCTTATCTTAAAACGATATCACAAAACATATATCTTATACTCTAAGTCTAACTAATTTTTTATAATAATTCATGAAAATAAAAGTGTGTCAAATTTAATATATATATTATGAAATATAATTGTGATTAATCCATCACAAGACACATGGCATAACACTTGTCTATGTAATATTTGAAGTGTTAACATTTGTCATTACATCTCTCCACTTGTCATTACCACAACTAATAGGTAGTGACTCATGTGTTTTGTAGTACACTATAAATAAGAAGTTGTGTAAGAAGAGTTAGTAATACATAAGTTCTTTGATCAAAAGCTTCCCAAACTCTCTCCCTTTCTCGTGGCCTCTCTTCTCTCTCTCTCTCTATTTATTATTTCTTGTTTACTTTACAAAGTATTACAAACATAAGTTAAGTGTATTTTGGTTATAATTCACAACACGTTATCAGCACGATGTTTTTACTGCTGGAGCTTTTATGAGGTAAGTAAGTTTATATTGTTTCAATTATGTTTATAGAAAACAAATATTATAGACATCGTAAAATTATGCTTTTTTCTGGATTAATTGTCATAAGTTGTAGACGTTGCCTCTTTAACGATCAAATCTATAGCTAAATGCCTAAATCATATCTGGATAGATCGTTAAATATATGGTAGGCTCTGCCTCCTTCACGATAAAAAAAAAAAAGCTATGTCTTTTCTGGATAAATAGATCGATTTATATGGTAGGCTTTGCCTCCTTCCAGATCTAACAAAAGACTATGTCTTTTCCGGAAAGATCGTTAAAAATGACAGGCTATGCCTCCTGTACGATCAATATAAGGTTATGTCATTTCCGGACTGATCGTTATATATATAGAGGTTCTGCCTCATTAATGATCAAATAAAAAGCTTTGTCTTTTATGGATTGATCATTATATATGATAGGCTCTGCCTACGATCAAAGAAAAGTTATGTCTATTAAATTCTTATATATAAGGCTATAACTCTTAATTTTATTTTCTGAACTTATATGTTTGTTTATTTAATTTTATTTATTCGTAAAGAATAATTATATGTGTTATATAAGATTTAAAGACAATGAAATGTCTTTAATCAAAAATATATTTCTCTTATGAGAATATATTAAGCACATGACAATATATTTTAGACAGTGCAAAAAATTAATTGGAAGGTCTAGATGAGTTAGTCTCTCGACTTTCAAAGACATCAGATTCATAATTATCGATGTCTTGTGTTCTCCAAAGTCTCAAATAAACTCATGGAGTTTCAAAGACATTTTGTCTGCATAATATTATTATAATGAGACAATAAATAAACATGGTATCGCATGTTCAACCATATTGGAGACATGCATGTATATATAATTATATCATGCAAAAACAAAAATGGCAAAATAATAGTAAAATACTCCCTCTGTTTCATATTAAGTGTCATTTTAGGATTTTTAAAACAGATTAAGAAAATCATTAAATTTTCTATTTTACCCCTTATCAATATATTATTTATTTTTTTCTATTGGTCAATATATTAAATTGGTAGGGATAAAATTGGAAAATTTACCAAACATCTACCTTGGAAATACAAAATGACACTTATTTTGTAACAAAATATTCAGCCTAAAATGACACTTAATATGAAACAGAAGGAGTATGAAATTTACTAATGCTTGCTTTAAGCATAGCATAACTAATCAATCCATCATGATCTATAAATGATATTAAATATCATTGAAATTTATGAAAAGAAAAAGAAGCTTATTCAAACATTGCATGCCTCCATTCACATTTTCTGAGGCAATATAATTTATATTATATTCGTATCAGTTTATTAAAATTAATTTTAAAATTCTATTTATTATCTATGGAGTCGATGGTTGTATACCTCCTCTTTAATTCTATGGTAGGCTATGCCTCCAGAATCATATAATGTTGGCTCATTCACCATCCTTTTTGGATTAACAAGCTCATTGTATATATATGATGGTTTGATTTCTTTGATAAATCCTCAAATTAAACCCCAAATATAACTGATCTAAAAATAAGATTCGATTAAAGGTGAATGGACATAAAGTCACCATCTTGAGAGGGGATAATACTAATCTCACATCTTATTAGGATCTAAGATAATAGACATAGCCGAAATCGGTATGTTGTTGATCCTTAAGTGGGATTCAGTACGAGATGATTGAACTCCAAGAGTTATCATCTCGAGGGGGAGAATTCAAGGAATCCCACATCGACAATAAGTCGATAAACTTTGGTGAATTTGACACCCCAGAGCGATATAACTTTGGTGAAATCATATCATTTAGTTTATCACATATATATGTCGCATATGATAAAGTGGAACATCCATGATGTTCACTCTTGAAATGAGCTGTAATGAATCGTTCATAGCGCAACTCAAAGATATTGTAAAACGGTTCTTGGTGATTTAATCTCCATGTTAAAACATGGAAGATGCAGTTTTGCATGTAGTAAATATTATATATGAGGCCAACATTTTATAAAGAAATATTTCTCTCATGTTATATATTCATGGTTGGAGATTAAATATTTCTCATTTTGAATCTTATGGGTGTGTGATATATATTTTAAAATGCTCCTCCACACCACATAAAAGTATCATCCACTGAGGATGAAATATATAGATGTTGGAGATGAGTCTCCGCTCTAAAATATTGAGCCATCTTATGAGAGATGTGCCTATTGCAAGATTTGCATATCATCATGTTGGATGATAAAATTCTCCATCATTATGGGAGAATCATTGAATAGTTTGAATTTTTGAACAAATGAATATAATGAATATGAACTTGAAAGTTCAACAAATCACTATTCAAAACATATATTGCAAAAAGCTGATGGATGAGATTTTTTATAATTATTGATCCTCACATAGATAAATATGAACTTGAAGTTCTAAGAAATCTCACATCCCAGCTAAAAATGCTCTAATAAAAATATGTCTCTGGCGGATGACATAGTAAGTCTTTGACACATATAAAACGTTTATAGACTACTTTGGTTCCTAAGATAAAATCCTCTAAAATAAAAAGGAGAAAATTAAAAAGAGGATTATACTCTCAAAAGAGGAGCAAATGAACTCTTAAAGAGGAGTAGATAGACTCTTTAAGAAGAGCTTATAGACTCCCAGAGAGGAGCACAGAGAATCCTAAAGAGGAGCAAGATACTTCTCAAGAGGAGTAGAGAAACCGATTGATATGGTTAATAACAAAATCAGGTACCTGAATAAGATCATTTATATAATGATTAAAGAGATCTCGATTAACCATGTCATTACGGAAAATATGGAACCAAAGACATATTGTCGACAATAAAAATATTATATCGTGCAATGTGATCAATGAGGATCATAAATCTCTGCTCTGTGAGCGTATAGAGATATATATTGGCCAATAAAGAGGTAATCAAGTCTATATAAACTCGTTGAAAACGAGTAATTTTTGGACTATTGGTCCAAGCATCAGAAGGATATAATTATATATAACAAAATGGTGTATCGCGCCATATTTTGTTAAAATACCTTATCAAACAAAATGGATGCTATATGGATGACTTGAAATAATCTCATGGAATGCTTGAAGAGCTTATCCCGAAAGATATATGATATCATAATTATGTTCTCGAGAACTCACTGATGATCATCAAAACCTTTAAAGGTTATTTGCAAGAAAAGATCTTGGAAACATCTTCCGAAATAGATGCTATAATAATCAATTCTAATAGAAGTCATATATATATATATATAGTCATATAATATCATATATAAATGCTGACGAGCATTTATGTATCTTATGAATTGTGCATAGCATTTTCTACTAATCTCTTTGCAGCATAAACTCATTCTCTATGAGTAGATTTTGAGTATGAGTTAAAACGTATCTCCTATTGCAAAGGTATGATTAACCTGGGCTTAATATATTTTGGAACCCCCAAGTTTGGTTTAGTTGGTTTTGCAGATGGAAGATTTATATCGGATCAATATAAAGATAAATCGCAAAACAACGACTTCACGACGTTTCAGTGATAGACTTTGGCCATTGCTTGTTCAAGTCATGCCAAAATAATTGTGCTTCATATGCCAATCGAGAATCCACAATGGCTCAGATGACGCTCGAACGTCAACCAATAGTTACCTGCCGAAGACGGGAGCCTTGTAACATGTTGGCAAAGAACTTTGCACTGAGGGTTCGATCAGCATCAACTAGTTAATATTTGTTGAGACTCATTAGCAAGAAGCAACTGAAAGGCAACAACTCTATTTGAAGACTCTGTTGCATATGTCCCCCAAATCAAAGGAAGCTACACCAAGAACGACAAGACAAGACAAGACATATTCCTCTCTTACACTCAAGAACTTGACAAGAATAAGAAAGTTGATAGCCAGTCCATCAACTCAAGTAACAATGTAGCAGAGTTATTTAAAATGTGCTTCCGACTACCTCATATAGAATGCATCTTCAGAGATCAAAATGCATATTTTGAAGATGATACTTCCAGGGGGAGATCAAAATGCATATTTTAAAAATGCATATTTTAAAAATGCATATTTTTAGGTTTTTTTCTAACTTTGCCTAAGAATGTGACATTTGGCACTCTATATTTGTGACACATGTCATTCTTATTAATTTTAAATTTAACATTCTAATTTTTTTTTACTTTATTTTATTTGTATCTTATATAGTTTGTTAAAAAAATATTATTGTTGTATAGTTTGCTTTTTGAATTTCAACATTGTTACAAAAATATCTTCCTTCCATTTTTTAGTTTTAGCATCTAATATATTTCATAATGAAATCATACATCACAAAACCTAAAAAAAAATACTGATCAACCCAACTAAAAAATATAAACAAATTGAAATCAAATAAAAATAAAAAATCGTTTAATACTTTTAAAGTAAAAACTGAAACCAAATTAACTTATGATAGACTAATTTAAAAATATAGAAGATTTTCAAATATATATATATATATATATAAATCATATTATATTCAATAATCATAAATAATGTATTAAAGACACAACTCAAATTTGTATTTAATAGTATTATATAAGTTACAGTTCTGTCTTTAAAACATATATACTAAAAAAAATGGTATCATAACATAATTGTTTTATCTCCCCCAAAAAATTATAGAAAAAATAGTTTCAAAATTGTTTTATTGTTAATTATACTATTATTTTAAAATTATTAGAAATTGAGATAATTTATAGAAGAAAAAAATGTGTATTGTTGTGAATTATAACCAAAATACACTTAACTTATGTTTGTAATACTTTGTAAAGTAAACAAGAAATAATAAAGAGAGAGAGAGAGAGAGAAGAGAGGCCACGAGAAAGGGAGAGAGTTTGGGAAGCTTTTGATCAAAGAACTTATGTATTACTAACTCTTCTTACACAACCTCTTATTTATAGTGTACTACAAAACACATGAGTCACTACCTATTAGTTGTGGTAATGACAAGTGGAGAGATGTAATGACAAATGTTAACACTTCAAATATTACATAGACAAGTGTTATGCCATGTGTCTTGTGATGGATTAATCATAATTATATTTCATAATACTCCCCCTTGATTATCCATCACATTGACGAGTTACGTACTACCTCATTAAAAACCTTGTCACGGAAAAACCCATTGGGATAAAAACCATGACAAGGGAAAAAGAGTATAGTAACGTAATCTCCCCCTCGAAAAATCTTCATAGATCTCGTAGATGCCGCATTCCAATACTTTGAATATGCTTTCGGAATGTTGAAGTAGCAGAGTTATTTAAAATGTGCTTCCGACTACCTCATATAGAATGCATCTTCAGAGATCAAAATGCATATTTTGAAGATGATACTTCCAGGGGGAGAATATGATGATTCGCGTGGCTGCACTCTTTTTCCCTTATCAAGGTTTTTATCCCAATGGGTTTTTTTCATGACAAGGTTTTTAACGAGGCAGCAGATAACACACAAAAGACCGACTTCGACGGAGAATGCCAATGAAGGGAGAGATTGCATCACTATTCGTTGGGAACTATAAAGCATGTTTACAAAGGTGTTTCCTACTTCAACATTCCGAAAGCATATTCAAAGTATTGGAATGCGGCATCTACGAGATCTATGAAGATTTTTCGAGGGGGAGATTACGTTACTATACTCTTTTTCCCTTGTCATGGTTTTTATCCCAATGGGTTTTTCCGTGACAAGGTTTTTAATGAGGTAGTACGTAACTCGTCAATGTGATGGATAATCAAGGGGGAGTATTATGAAATATAATTATGATTAATCCATCACAAGACACATGGCATAACACTTGTCTATGTAATATTTGAAGTGTTAACATTTGTCATTACATCTCTCCACTTGTCATTACCACAACTAATAGGTAGTGACTCATGTGTTTTGTAGTACACTATAAATAAGAGGTTGTGTAAGAAGAGTTAGTAATACATAAGTTCTTTGATCAAAAGCTTCCCAAACTCTCTCCCTTTCTCGTGGCCTCTCTTCTCTCTCTCTCTCTCTTTATTATTTCTTGTTTACTTTACAAAGTATTACAAACATAAGTTAAGTGTATTTTGGTTATAATTCACAACAATACACATTTTTTTCTTCTATAAATTATCTCAATTTCTAATAATTTTAAAATAATAGTATAATTAACAATAAAACAATTTTGAAACTATTTTTTCTATAATTTTTTGGGGGAGATAAAACAATTATGTTATGATACCATTTTTTTTAGTATATATGTTTTAAAGACAGAACTGTAACTTATATAATACTATTAAATACAAATTTGAGTTGTGTCTTTAATACATTATTTATGATTATTGAATATAATATGATTTATATATATATATATATATATATTTGAAAATCTTCTATATTTTTAAATTAGTCTATCATAAGTTAATTTGGTTTCAGTTTTTACTTTAAAAGTATTAAACGATTTTTTATTTTTATTTGATTTCAATTTGTTTATATTTTTTAGTTGGGTTGATCAGTATTTTTTTTTAGGTTTTGTGATGTATGATTTCATTATGAAATATATTAGATGCTAAAACTAAAAAATGGAAGGAAGATATTTTTGTAACAATATTGAAATTCAAAAAGCAAACTATACAACAATAATATTTTTTTAACAAACTATATAAGATACAAATAAAATAAAGTTAAAAAAAATTAGAATGTTAAATTTAAAATTAATAAGAATGACATGTGTCACAAATATAGAGTGCCAAATGTCACATTCTTAGGCAAAGTTAGAAAAAAACCTTCTCCTATTATATAAGATATAAGATATATATTTGCAATGTCGTTCTAAAGTTAACTGTACTACTTTGCATTAATCAACGATTGATCTTAATGTTGACACTAAACAGTTAACGCGTTGCAGTGAAAACTCTAAATGTCATATTTGATATGTTACATAACTTGGTGAAAACGTGATTGATTATAGATAAATGTTGAGTTTACACAGCTTTTTAGCTTCTTCTTTATTTAGGACTTAGGAGTGATGTATGTTTTAGTTCTGTGGTAAGCTGAACATTGATACAAAATAAATAAACAAATTAAATAATTCTATGTGATATTCGAATAATCTAATATGTACTTTTTAATTAATAGGTTACTAGGTTCGGAATGGCACGTACGTGCGGGATTATGTTTGCGTAAATTTTAAAATTGGAAAATTTTCACATAAACCTCTACTCTGCATGGGTAATATTTATGAGAAAAAATATATAATTTAGTAAAGTGATATTAAGTGTATATTATTCTAAAATAATTTAAACATTTCCAACAGTTTGTTTAGGGGTGTTAAATCAAATTTGGATTCGCTTTCAGTTTCATTTATTTCACGTATTTAACCTAGACGTATATATTTTGGAATATGATACTCGTCTTGTCCTTTATGCGTCAAAATATTTTTTCCCATAACCGTTCTCTTTTAAATAATTACATGTTAAAAGAAATACCCATATTCCCTGTTTATAAATTTAATTTTTATTAAATCAATAAAAATTATCCAGAGAAATAAAATAATATTGTGAAATTCTCTAAATATTTTCAAAAATACTCAAAATTCTCAAAAATTGCAAAATGGATCCTTATATATCCGTCAAACCATTATCCAAATTAGTGAAATTTTGAGGAAGGAATATACCTACCTAAAATTTAGATTCTATACCATTATCTCAAAACTCAAGTCCTCTTTATTTGTTCTTTTGTAGAAAATCGTTTGCATAATGTTTTTTATTATCCAAATTATCGTTTTTTCTCTAACACTAAAATAGACTGGATTTTCAAGAAAAATATTGTTTTGTTACTAACAATATTAGAGTAATCAAATTTTATTTATGGTTTCTGAAAATATATGGACTTAGTAAATTGAACCACTTAAAAAAGGTAAAATTTTAAAACATCAAATTATACACATGTGAAATATATTTAGTAGTATAGTTTTCAGGGGCATTGACGTTCTTTTTTTTAAAACATCTTGCTTTATTAAGATAAGAGTATTACAAACATTGACGTTTATTTACAAAATGGAGAAGAGAAAATAGAAAAGTCATAAATGTAAATCATAAGAATAGAGTTTTGATTAAGCTTTTCTTTGTAGTCCAATATATGATACTTTATGTATTGACATATTATTATACATATATAATATATTCAATATTTTAGTTTTATTTCTTGTTTTAGATGTTAAAGTTAATTATTTATATAGACTGTATAGAAACAAATAATATCTATATGTTTTCCTACATTTGATTACATATGTAGCATCCGCGAACCAAATATCGCATTTTTGGTCTCAGTGTCGATCGACACCCTTGGTGTATCGATCGACACCATGATTTCCGGTTTTTGACAGGTTGGTTTTATTTGTTGGTTGGTTCGGTTTGGTTCAATTAGGAATCTCTAAACCGTGTATTTAAAGGGAAGGACGACCCAAGTCGAGGGTTTTTGATTGTTTTGTCGCCGTTGAGTGAGAAAAAGGAGAGCAAGCATTGGAGAGTGTTTCTGTGAGTTTTTGGGTTTGTTCTTGGTGTTTTTGGAGAGATCTGTGGCTGTAGAAGGGAGAGCTGTTGCTGGGAACGAAGGATAAGCTTCCTAAGGTGTTGTTTCCACCGTTTCTCAACCCAATCTTCCTGCAAAAGAGGTGAGTGCTTGACCATGGCTGATCTAAGCGTGAGATCTCTTTTATTTGGTTGTTCTTTGTCTATTTGTGGTGTTTGCTTGCTTGAATTTGTTGTTTTCGTGTTTCCCATAGGTTCCCGAGGTGTTTGGGAGAGTTTGAGACGGTTTCGTGATGATTTGAAACGGAGGATCAACGTTCGGATTCGTGCAGTTTGCGTCTGCAGAATCAGTGTCGATCGACACCATGTTGTGCTAGCGTCGATCAACACCAATCTTAACCAATGTTGAGTTTTGCCTGGTTTGATGTATTGATTGTGTTTATTTGTTTAGCTTAACAATGGAATCTCAGTTGTTTGTGTGTATAGCCCAGTAGATGGGAGGATGGCCTCACTGAATGTTTATAACAATACTCATGCATCTCAATATGTGTTTGTGGTGCAGGTAAAGGTAAAGTGTGATCGTGGAATCAAGGCGATGAGGAGGAGGATGTTCTAGAGACTTGATTGATTGTGGTCTAGCTCTTGTTGGGTTGCTAGTGTTGAGTTAATAGAATATTGTAGGATGTTGGAACTTGGTTATTTCATTGTTAGCTCTGGATTATTGCATTGTTGGTTATTGCATTGTTATTGTTGGAAATCTTATTGGTTTAATGGAATTGTTTTGTTATCCGTTGTTGTTGATTGTTGTTAGGTTGTTAGTGGATATGGGACCACTAGTGAATTAATATTATTTCTATTAAAAAAAAAAAAAAAAAAAAAAACCGGAAGGGTTGTTTCATTTTGGTATCAGAGCCCTTACGGTTCTAGGTTTGAGTTCACTAGGATTTATGCTGTAGATGTTTGGGATTTCATGTCTTGATTGATTATGTGAGTTAGTCAATTGTGTGTGGCATGGAGTCCTAGAACATCGTCTTCGAGCCTACAGTGTGATTCCATGGTGAGTTTTGGTTTTTGGGTTTTTGTATTATGTTAAGATTGCTTGTTAGCCTCTGTTCTTAGAAGTGCAGTGGATAAATGTGTTTGAGTTGTTGGTCATGGACGGGGATGTGGTCGTGTTCATGGTTAGGCGGGTCCCGAGGTCAGCGAGTGTGTGGTCCAGAGTTCCAGGAGGAGGTACGTCAGAGGGTCGCAAGCGTATCAGGAGGGACCAGAGGGGGTTAGCCGGTGAGCGTGCCGGGGGTGCTGGGAACCTAGGTGTGGGGTTGCAGCAGGTGGAGCCCAGGGTCGAGATGATCGCTTGACGAATATGTTGGCGTACTGTTAGAGTGGTTACCGAGAGGGGTACCAGTGCAGACTTCAGTTGTACCGCATGTGGCGGGGTGCAGCCGAGGGCTGCGGATGTTGAGGACTTTCCATCTTATATATATAGGAGGATGGAGCAGTGGTAGATGACCGGTACGAGATTCTTCGCAAGAGATATCGAGCCTAGAGAGGCGGATAGATGGACATATGTATTGGAGCAGATATTTATCTGTTTGGTGGGTAATCCAGTTGGATTTTAGAAGTTGAGTGGGCAGGTGTAACATTGTAATGTTATACTCGTACCACGGGAAGTACCTTTGGTCGAAAGATGTTTATAGTCTTTAAGGATTGTTGCTCCTGAGGGGATGAGTAATTCTCCTGATACCGAGATCTTGAGGATGGTGATCCAAGAGTGTGATGGTATAACTCGAAGATGCTAGTCTGAGAGTGAGGTCGGTATGGCCCAAGGGTTGCGACCTAAGGGTGGAGGAGTTTGGAGGAAGCCTAGGACGTGAGTATAAACATAACGACTGAGTGTAGACCTCGAGAGAGTGTTGGTGGTTTAATCTCGGGTTTTGGATGTGTTGACCAGTGGGTCAGGGTTTTATGACCGGAGCGGTCATGAATGTGTGGCTGTTGCGCCAGGATTGTGCGGCCGGTGGTGCTGGAGTCCCGGGAAGGGGAGTTGCAGCAGGTATGAGCATGGAAAGGCATGTTTGCCAGATACATAAGTTCACGAGAAGCCTTCGTGGCAGGATAAACTAATCGTTGCGACGATGTTGGATGAAGTTCATTTGAGATGGACAGGATTGCTAGATTCATTGTTTTGGTAAGCTTGCTGGGGAAAATAAGTCAAGTGGGTTGAGTTATCGGCCTGTAAAGCATTTGATACGGTGTATCGAAATATGCGAACGTATGGTACTTATTTATTTTATTACGCTTGTATTGATGATTTGCTGTGGAGAATTGCTAAGCGGAAAGCTAATTTTAGATAAACTACCTTGTGGAAGTTTACTTAAGAGACAAGTTACTAGAGGTTCTTGGATGGAACAAGAGGTGTTGATATTTGGGTGGTGGTGAGTTGATGTCGGAATACTTGATTATTAGTCTATTAGAGCTGAGGAAGTAAATAGGGGATTCTTTCGTCTTATCACTTCACCGTGGGGAGCGTCGGTGTTGTTCGTCAAGTATAAGGACGAGGTATGGATTTATGAGTTTGTGGCGATGCCTTTCAGGTTGACTAACGTGCCAGCAGCATTTATGAGATTGATGAGCAGCGTGTTTCAGGAGTTTTCTGGACTTGGTTGTCACCATTTTCATCAATGATATCCTGGTTTATTCTAAGAATCCTGAGGAGCATGTAGTGCATTTGAGAGCAGTTCTAGAGAAGCTGCTGGAGAAGAGATTGTTTGGTAAGCTGAGAAAGTGTAGTTTCTTGCAGCGTAAGATGGGTTTTCTGGGTCACATTATTTCTACAGAGGGAGTTTCTGTAAATCCATAGAAGTTTTAGGCTATCCGAGTTTGGCCTAGACCGCAGAACGCCACGGAAATCAGAAGTTTTCTTAGGTTGATAGGTTATTACAGGAGGTTTATGCAGGGGTTTGCGAGCAGAGCACGTCCGATGTTGACAGGAAAGGATGTTCCTTTTGTTTGGTCACAGGAGTACGAGGAGGGCTTTGCAAGCCTAAAGGAGATGTTGACTACTACGCCAGTGTTGGCTTTGCCTGAGCAGGGAGAACCCTATGTGGTTTACAACTATCCAACTCATGACTTGGAAATGGCTGTTGTAGTTTTTGCCCTGAAGATTTGGAGATCTTATGTTTATGGTGGAAAGGTACATGTGTTTACAGATCATAAGAGCCTGAAGTACATATTCACTCAGCCCGAGCTGAACTTTAGGCAGAGGCAGTAGATGGAGCTGGTAGCAGATTATGATTTGGAGATAGTCTATCACCCTAGTAAGGCTAACTTGGTTGCTGATGCTTTGATTTGGAAGCGGGCGGCTTCGGCTCAGGAGCAGGTTATGGAGTCTCTGGTAGGGGTGATCAGTGCTTTGAGTTTGTGTGCAGTTTCTCAGGAGCCGTTAGGTTTGGTTGCAGCCGATCGAGCAGACTTGTTGAGCAGAGTGCGGTTAGCTCAGGAGAGTGATGAGGGGCTGGTGAATGCCTATAAGGCTGCAGGTTCGGAGTATCAGATCTCAGCTAATGGGACTATCCTTGTGCATGGTCGGGTCTGTGTGCCCAAGGGTGAGGAGTTGAGGCAGGAGATACTGAGAGAGGCTTATTCGAGCAAGTTCTCTATTCATCAGGAGCGACCAAGATATACCGTGACCTCAAGCGGTATTATCACTAGGTCGAGATGAAGAAGGATGTAGCCAACTGGGTTACGAAGTGTGACACTTGCCAGCTAGTGAAGGCAGAACATTAGGTTTCAAGTGGATTATTGCAGAATTTGCCCATTCCAGAGTGGAAGTGGAATATGATCACGATGGACTTCGTGGTGGGATTGCCTGTGTCGAGGACGTTTGATGCGATTTGGGTCATTGTGGACCGTTTGACTAAGTCTGCGCACTTTCTGGCCATCAAGAAAACTGATGGAGCAGCGGTTATGGCCAAGAAATATGTGAGGGAGATAGTCAGATTGCATGGCGTGCCTGCTAGTATTGTGTCCGATAGAGACTCCAAGTTCATCTCGGTGTTCTGGAAGGCGTTTCAGGCAAAGACGGGCACGAAGGTGCATATGAGTACAGCCTACCATCCTCAGAGGGACGGTCAGTCGGAGAGGACGATCCAAATTTTGGAGGATTTACTGAGGATGTGCATGTTGAATTGGGGTGGTCATTGGGCCGATCATTTGAGCATGGTGGAGTTTGCTTACAACAACAACTACCAGGCGAGTATTGGGGTGGCCCCTTATGAGGCATTGTATGGGAGACCGTGTCGTACACCGTTATGTTGGACTCAGGTGGTGGAGAGGAGCATATATGGTGCGGATTTTATTCAGGAGACCTCGGAGAAGGTTCGGATTCTGAGGCTGAACATGAAGGAGGCTCAGGATCGGCAGAAGAGCTATGCTGATAAGAGGAGGAAGGATCTTGAGTTTCAGGTTGGTGATAGAGTGTACCTCAAGATGGCCATGTTGCGGGCTCCGAACAGGTCATTGACAGAGACTAAGTTGAGTCCGAGGTACATGGGTCTGTTCAGAGTAGTTGAGCGGGTGGGACCAGTGGCATACCGGCTGGAGTTGCCTGAGGTTATGCATGTGTTCCACAAGGTATTTCATGTGTCAATGCTGAGGAAGTCTTCACGAGGGTGATCGGTTGTTGGCTAAGATTCCTGAGGATATTCAGCCCAATATGACCTTGGAGGCGAGACCGTTGAGGGTTGTAACATCCGTGAACCGAAATCCCGGTTTGGGATGTGCATCGGTCGATGCAGCAGAAGCATCAGTCGATGCTGACTCAATTTCGTGCGTTTTGGCTTAAGTCAAACGCTGCATTTTGGTCAAAGGGGAAAGGAAATCCTTAAGTCGTTCTTTTTGTCTCATTAGACGACTTTAGCCGTTTTTGAGAAAAAGAGAAGAGTTAAAGTGTTCTTGAGCGTTCTTGAGGTTTTTGGGAGATTTCAAGCTGTTCCTGTAGAGATTTGTAGCTGGGATCGTTGTAGGAGCTTCTTAGAAGCGTTTCTTCTTGTGCTTGGGTTCAGATTCGTCTTGGCAAAGGTAAGTGCAGGACCATGGCTTATCTAAGCTAGAGAACTCTTTAATCTGCTTGTTGTGTGATGTTAGACTTGTTAGATTGTTGCTATGGACATTAGGAAGCTTTCTTGTGACTTGGGATCGAGTTTTGTGGTTGTAGGAACGAAGATCCGGCGAGAAGCTTCGGGGAAAACATGGTGCTTGACATTGCGTCGGTCGATGCATATCTTGCGTCAGTCGATGCAAATGCGAGGACGGCGCGTAAAACTCTAGGGTTTTCGTGTTATGTTGAGCATGCGTTGCTCGATGCGGATTGGGTGTCGGTCGATGCAAGTTACACTTGCATCTGTCGATGTAGCTTCTGCGTCGGTCGATGCATCCCCATGTGGCGTCGGTCGATGCATGTTGGTGTCGGTCGATGCAGTGTCCTGGTTTGTTATTGTTGATTGTTGTTTCATGGTTAGAGATGACTCTATTGCTTGTGTGTATAGCCCAGTAGATGGGAGGATTTCCTTACTGAGTGTTTATAAAATACTCATGCATTGCAATGTGTGTTTGTGGTGCAGGTAAAGGCAAAGTGTGACGTGGAATCAAGGCAATGAAGAGGAGGATGTTCTAGGGACTCGATTGGATGTTTTCTGGCATTGCTAGGTTGCTAGAGTTGAGTCATTAGAAACATTGCTAGGTTGCTGGTTTCATGTTTTCTGATGTTTGGTTATCAGATATGGTTTATGTTATGATATTGGTTATTATTGGACGTTTATTGGTATTGATATTCCGCTGTTGGTTGTGATTGTGGTTAGGTTGCTAGTGGATATGGGACCACTTGTTGTAGTTTATTTATATATTTATTATTTATTATTTATTATTAAAAAAAATGTCGGGGAGTGTCTGTGAGTGACTTCCTGGATGCCATAGCTTAAGGCGGTTGGTCTGATAGCGAGCTAGCGTCGATCGACCCCAATCTTAACCGATGTTGAGTTTTGCCTGGTTTGATGTACTGATTGTGTTTATTTGTTTAGCTTAACAATAGAATCTCAGTTGCTTGTGTGTATAGCCCAGTAGATGGGAGGATGGCCTCACTGAGTGTTTATAACAATACTCATTGATAAGCGGGATTTTCACCCAGGGTATCAATTCCCTATGCAGTTGTAGTACAAAGGGTTATCAATCCAAATGGTTGTTTTATGCTAGCAGGAAGGATGCAATCAGAACAATGCAAGTCAAGCCAAGTAAATAAGGGTTTTGTCTAACAATCCTAAAATAATAAAAGAAAAGAAAAGAATATAAACAAAGAACCACACGACCTAAGCACTCGATGCAAGCATTCGAGTATAGGATCGGGTGGGGTGATCGAGTAAGCAAATGAAGTATGAACAAGTCGAGGGGTTTCTCGAAGCAGGTGATCGTGTACCTGTTCGGGTAAGGGATCGAGTGATGAATGAAATGCAAACAATTAAGATACGAAAGCTTCTAAGGATGGGGTAATCGAATCCTAAGTATTCCTGACTAGTACAGATGTCTTACATGCCTCAAGCAGATATTTTCTAGACAATGAATCTCTAAAATCTTGTTAAAACACTCTCGTGATAGAAACAATCAACCTTGATCACTCCCCTACCCAACTCTCGTTGGAGAAACATGACCAAGCAGGCAATAAGATCCGGTACATTATTATCAGTAAACCCTTTACTCATCTAATCTCTTAGGCTAAGTGAGTAAACATCTAGTATTGGTTGATTCAAGCATCTCATCTACACCTCTCGGTGGTAAAACACCTTAGATCTAATCTCACCCTCTCGGTTTGTTGACAGCATTAAGAACACCAATCTAGAAGGAAATCTATTAAACATATACAATCAAACTAAGACATCCTAACCGATCAAGAACACAAAATCATCTATCCCATCCCTAGAAACTTTACTACACTACTCGGAAATCATAGCAAGAAACATAAAAGCATATATGAATGAAAATTGCATTATAATAAACGGTAGAGTATAGTAGTAAGAATACAAGATAGAAATCTAAAGAAATGATAAAAAGATATGAAACAAATCCTAACAAAAGGTGAAAAGAGTTTGAGTCGCTCAGTTCTCTCTCAGAAGCTCTCGCTCTCTGATTTGAGGGTCTGCGGCGTGCTCGTTTGCGAGGAAGGAGAGGAGGGGTTTATATATGGAAACCTCTTTGACCTAGCTTCCCAGTCCTGCCCGAGGGTCTACTCGATGGGATACACGAGGATAAGGTCGAGTTACTCCTCGGGTAGATCTTCGGGTTGTTCTTCCTGCTCTTGGATCCTCCTTGATCGTGTTGGGGTTCGGACTGTTCTTGCAGCTCGATGGCTCCTTCGAGTACATGCTCGGGTTTGCCCTTGTTTTCCCCCATTTTAGGCTCTTAAGCACCTGTTTTCATCCAAAATATGAAAATGCAAAAATGCAACACCCTAAATGGCCTAAAAGTGAATTCGTACAGTTAATGACCTAAAAATGCTAAGTTAAGGGTGTGAACAATGCAAAATATGGACAAAAAAAGGATGCTAAAAACATGTAAATTAAAGAGTTATCACTCATGCATCTCAATATGTGTTTGTGGTGCAGGTAAAGGCAAAGTGTAATCGTGGAATCAAGGCGATGAGGAGGAGGATGTTCTAGAGACTTGATTGATTGTGGTCTAGCTCTTGTTGGGTTGCTAGTGTTGAGTTGATAGAACATTGTAGGATGTTGGAACTTGGTTATTTCATTTTTGGTTATGGATTATTGCATTGTTGGTTATTGGATTGTTATTGTTGGATATCTTATTGGTTTAATGGAATTGTTTTGTTATCTGCTGTTGTTGATTGTTGTTAGGTTGTTAGTGGGTATGGGACCACTAGTGAATTAATATTATTTATAATAAAAAAAAACGGGAAGGGTTGTTTCAACATAGAAGGGTTATTATAAGTTTAAAGTGAAGTATATTTATACTAAAGTTTCCACGTATTATAAAATCTATCAGCACTAAGATGTAGGACTGTGAAACTATGGAAAAAAACACTTGTTGAAATTACAGCCATAAACCTTGGCACTAAAAATTGAAATTCACCTTGTTGCTTAGAGTTGGACTCTCTGATTATTTTTTATTTTTTATTTTGCCTCACTACAGCTTAATATATAACCTGTTATTAGAATACATAAAAATTGAAATTTTTATAGAATTTTTTTTTTCGAGTCTTACCAATTACATCCTTTGCATTTCATAATCCTACATGCTTTTTCTTGTTTGGAAGAAGCTGTTTTCTTTGAAATCTGCATTCCCGCATTTGGGCTAAAATCCAATTCTATATATGAATTTTTCAGGCTTCCTTGGTTTAGACTCTTCTGCTTAGGCTTCTCCAACTATGTTAACTTGAAATCTTACACAAAATATATAGTAGTTATCAGTTTATTTAAGTAAGATTTCATAAAGAATAAGTAATTATAAACCAAATGATGAAAGAAATGTTAACATAACACACACTGAAAAAGAAAATATTAATTACAAAAAAGTGATACACAACTAAGAAAATAAAAAGGTAAACAACGATGATGGTATCATATTTTATTTCTATAGTGCTTGAAGTCGGCTACTTAAGTTTTTTTTTTAGGTTTGATAAGAAGGAATCTAGAATATCTTAATTGTGAAATTTTAAATGACACTTTTTTTTTGCCGTAAAAACAAAAAAAAAATAAAAAAAATGATACATACATCATTTTAAGATTGATAAATATTTAGGCCGAAATTTATGATCTAACTAATTTAAAAATATTTATAAGATTGGAATATTTGATATTTGTTTGTTAGTAGAGAAATTATATCATTGGAATCAAACAAAATCTTTATAAATGGTAAAACAGTGATTGTGGAAAAAATCCCTTTTAATTTGTTTGAAATACTCTACTATAATATTTGATTGAAACTCTTCCATAACCAAACATTATTTAGTCTAAAATTTATTTTAATTGTTGATAATAAATGTAAAGTTTGATTTTGTTTTCTATTTTAGTTTTTCCGATAATTTTACGGCAAAGATTTTGTATCAGCAATTTTTTAATTTAGCTCGGCCATTAATATTTTTTCCAATATTATTGTTTTAAGAAATGGATATTGAAGTTGAGATATTATTTATTTAGCTAAATATTTAAATCTTTTAATTTAAAATGTATTGAGAAATTATTTTTGTAGAGATATTATTGTTTTTTTAATAGGTCAGTTTGGCAATATGATATATGATATGGTTTTTGTTTTTTTTTTATCCTTAAAGTGTACTCCCAATTAATAGTATATAGATCATTGTAGTGGAACATATTGTGATCTACTATAAATCTGATATACATTTTTACGATATTTGTATACACTACTTAGCACACAAAATCTGTGGAGATCAAGATTCATATTGTTGGAGACGAAATAGTCGTGGTCGTGGCTAGTTGTCCTCGATGATGAACTAAGAAGCTAACCGAAGCGGAAGACTCGGTTACCAAATTTACACTTCTTCTAATATTTCATTTTGGCTGTATTGTTTTTAGTGTTTAAAACTGTGTGACTCATGTCGTAGCTTTAATTTAGTTTAAAAAAAAAAACAAAACAAAACAGTGGTGGAAAGTAAATAAAACCAAGGGGAAAAATACTGTATATTCTTTAAGCGACCATGTGAATCATATGAACAATGGATAGTAACGTAGAAGAGTTCATAATAGCAAGCAAAAACCCCAAAAGAAAAGAAAATACTAAGTTAAATAATCACATAATCAAGAGGAGTAACTCTAGATTGAGACACTGTTAGGGATCCCTTTCCCAGTAAGCCCACCTTCTCTTGTGTAATCTGTAGTATTCGGGTATAACAGAGTATACGGTATGTTAACCGGTCCGGTCCTGTTCTTCAATCTCTTGTCATTGTTTCTCCTTATGATATTGTTCTCTATCAGCTCCAGTTCTTTCCCAAACCGTTTAAACGCCTCTAAAGCCTCATCATCAGCCGTCCAATTCGGTGATTCTCTCTGCCCTAAGTAGACCTCGTCCGTTGAGTGCATAGACAAGGTCTCTATGATGGAGATCCCAAGAAGAGTCTGTAACTGCGGCGTGATTGTCTTCAAGAATGCTACGTCAATGTCTTCTGCCAGCTCAGCGTACTCAACGGTACCTGGCTCGGGCATAAACCGGCGGCTGACCGTAGGACGGTTAGGGAGAAACCCAGCGTAAGGGTACTGTCCGAAATTGACTGCTGCGTGAAGAGCAGAAGCGATCCAAATGATGATTGTGCAGGATTCGATAAGGTCGTAGCGGGTTTGCATCGATGGCCACCATGATTCGTGTTGTTTGTCGCCGTGGCCTTTGGTTCGGAGCTCGGTCCACCATGATTGGATCTCTGTATCGTTTTGGACGGTTTTGTCATTCTTGTAATAGAATGAGCAGTACTCAGTGACCCACGTTTTGATTGCTGACCAAATCTCTAATCCGTCGACCGCATAAGGGTAATCCTCGATCAAAAGCTTAACACCATTGTCGCTGTTTGGATCTTCCACGGCAAGTCCTCTGCAGAAACAGGGCATTTTAAGGTTACGTCTTACTTGTCACACAAGATTCTAGGTTTACTTATGGCTCAACAATTGTGTAGAAAGAGACTTGATGCTTTACCTTTTGAGGAGATCTTTTGGGAGAGCTTGATCGGTGAAAACCCAATTCTTGTAAATTGAAGAAGACAGTTCCATGGCGTATCGACCAGGGAAGACCGTTCTCTCCAGAATTCCGTCTGAACTTATGAGGACATGTCGCGCCAATGCATTGATGTTCATCGTGTCACGGAAATGAGGATGTAGAAGCTTATAGATCGGATGGACCACACTGAGTTGCCTATTCGACGCTATTATAAACGGTTCAATCACCGCATGAGTCTCCAACCTGCAAAAACCATAAACTGAAATCAAATCTTGATCATTTTCTAGTTAGTTCATAATGTTGTCACCATTTATTTACCAATGGCTTATAAGCTGGTGATAACCGGAATCATTAACCGCAGCGTAAGCCTTTGCAAGCTGCCAAACCGATCCCTCTACTCCTGTCTCTGCTGGTGTGAAAACTTTGCTCACGGATCCATGTGATTCGCCTTGTGCGTGTGGAAGACTCAACTCTATTGCGAGAGGCTTCAGAGTTCCGTCTTCTTGAAGCAACAGAAGGGTTCGAGTCGCGTAGGTTTTAGTGTTTGTTGAGTTTATCCGCGTCAGGTAAGGCATTAATGCATCGTGGTGATCCAATATGTATAGCTTATTCTGTTCCAAAGCCTTTTTTTGATACAAACACAAAACAAAACAAAACCAACTGCAGTTAGCTACAAATGGCTATAAAGCTGTTACTCGTCAAACAAGAAAAAGTATATTATATATACTTACGTCTTGGACATTGAGGCCGTTCATGTATGCTTCTATGTGCTCTTCTCTTATGGAACTATCTTGATTTCCATACTTGGCAGAGTCGAGATTGCTCTTTGGTGGAAACTCCTGCATTATTGTATATTCAAATTATTTAGTAATCAAGCGAGATCAATCGATGAATTTCAATTATTCCAAAGACGAAGTTGAATGATAAGATTTAAACCTGGAGACGACTAATCACCACTGGATTGAGACCAGCCAGCATTTCCCTGGCAAACTCTTCGTCGGTTCTCCAAGCTGATCTACTCTCTGTAATAATGTAAACGATCATATATGTCAAAATCAACAAAATATTTAGGTATGATTGGAATACATAACTGTTTATACGTTACCTTTGAGGATGTCAGGCAAGGGAAATTTCAAGAACCCTTCTCCATCGTTACGGACGAGCTCTCTAAACATCTCCCATGGAATAATGTCACGGAGCTTAGAAATGGTGTGACCATTGGCGAGCTTAATACTACCGTCATAGAGGTGAAAAACGTCTTCAAAGGAGTCAAACTCGTTGATGGTCTTGTCGCAAACAGAGGCGATCTCAGGGACGAGCACTTGAGTCAACGCTTTGAGTGCGTAAGCGAGGAAGTCAGAGAATTTCACATGGCTAAACCGCTCGTCCCTTGGCACGTATATGTTAAGGTTTAGAAATGCCAGTCTGCTCTCGGACTTAGGGTCTGATCAAACAATGACGTATACGTCAAGTAACCATTGAGTTTTGCAATGTATAAATGATCTCAAAAGTTTGAGTTGACTAACCGGCTTTATTAGGTTTACGGCCGGTTTTTCCACGGCGAGGATAAGGCAGCTCAGGTGAACCACCGAGAACCGGACGGACTGAGTTAGGACCTTTCTCCGGAGCACCTAAGTCGTTGTAATAAGCGTAGTCGTAAACTCTGTCCCATTCTTTGAGTTCTCCTCCTTTCTCATTACCTCTTAGATTCATTAGCTCTTCTTCTCTTAGCTCTTTCATTAGCTCAGGTGTCTTACTTGGAAGGTATGCCTTTTTTTTAGTTTATATGAAAAAAGAAAAACTAAAAAGTTAGTAAACTTGTCACTTCATGTATTTACAATTTACATTAATCCATCGGTTTAAATTAAGGTTAAATAGTAAAGATAAAATTAAATTTAGATGTCCTTCCAACCCATCTATTCCTTTTTGACTGTTGACACTATAGTAGAGCCAGTCCCACCCCATTTTATTGTGTAGTAAGCATAAAAAATCAAGAAAAAAAAATATAAATATCAATAACTTAAAAATAGTTGTCGTTATCACGTTATTAAAAAGGATTCTATTATATATTATATATATAAATATATTTGGAATAAAGGCATAGAAGGTGACTTGTAAAGATAATCCGTAAGGTCCGGGTTTCATTCTTTGGTACAAATAATATGTTTTACACACGTACACGAATATTCCAAAACTCTCTTCTATTCAATCAAAATAAATTATTAACACTAAAGATAATGCCATATGGATTAGGATATTTCCTATTACTTTACAGTACACACTACTACTAACATACCACTCACCAGGTCCAGTACCCCTTAATTAATTAACTTAATCCCCTCTACTTATCAGATTAGATTATTTAGAAAGAAATGAGCTGCGGGTTTAAGAATATTTATCACATGGAAAATCTTAGCAATCTAGGATTAGTTATAGAATATAATATATAGAATTCCAAGTCGAATATAAAAGCCATAAAGCTAGTACTTTCAGGTTTAATTAATGTATTATATTATTACCAAACCCCACTTGTCCCCAATTAGCGTCTTACCTTGTTAGAGAAGAAAAAGCGGTCAGAACGGTATCTATGATTCGGGTAGATCCAAGAATTGCATATGAAATGTATTGGACCGCCTTCGCCTTCCGGACCTTCCGGGAAGCCGCGGAGGGTGAGGGACTTAAGGTAGAATTGGCTATGGTGGTGGTTCTTGATCACAAACGCAGCCGGTGGTCCCATTGACTCGTCCCAATCAAACGTCACTCCAAACGCGGTTTCCTCAGCGGTTACTGACGTTTTTATTTTTGTTACCCATTTCTCCAGATGTGCTGCCTTCCCAAGTTTTCCTCTCTTCTCATTGGCTGATACATAATACCCAAAAGACCAAAATATTATATTTTTTTTTTTTGTCAAACGGCCAAAATATTATTTTATTTGAAGTAATAAAACACAGAAACTACCAAAAAAAAAAAAAAAAAAAAAAGTATTTGTCACAACATCATGATTTATAACAACAAATGAAACTACTATAGTCACTAGTAATCCTAGTTTCTTCTAAAAATCGATTCTTAGAACAATTAACCAAAGAAGAACAAGACTGATGTAAGAAAAAAACAGAGTAATCCTCTGTTTCATGAATCGAGCTAATAAAAGATGGAAACTTTAGTGATGAAATGGAAAAAAAGAGGATAACTTTTAAGATGTGGATCTGAATGCAAAATGTAAACGGGTCGGGTTAAAGAGAGAATGGGTACCTGGGTCGGGTTGGAGAGAGCTGATGAGGTGAAGAGAGACACGACGACCAAGAAGCTCATGGACTCGATCAAGAAGAGAAGCCATGACGTCTTTGAAATCAAGAAGGTTCTTCTTCATCACAACCACTTCTCCTTCTATCTTCATCGTCTTCGTCTTCTTGACATCTTGCTCCATCGTCTTTGTCTTTGTCTTCTTTTTCGTCTTGGGTTTGACGCATAAGATCTCTGCGATGTCGGTGTGGATCATGGCGATATATATTGCAGAATTTTCTCAGAGTGAGGTTGAAGAAAAGGTGAAGAGAGAGAGTAGAGAGATTCTAAGCTTGGGGTATGGTATGAAGCTAGAGAGATATGTGTGAGATTATAAGAATGTTCTTCTTTTTCGCATATTACACAACTCTCTGATGTTAATGTGATATTATATTTATATTGAATCTAAGACTGAACACCAAAGGGTTTTAGTTTTTTTTTCTACAATAAATTATTTATCCACTTTTTAGTAAATATTTTCCCTCAAAATTACACTAAGAAAAAGATAATGAGTTGTATCTGAAAATATAGAATTTAATGTTGTCTATTGTCAGCTAGTGTAATTAGTAACAACAGCTGTTAAAAAGAAAGAATTAGTAACAAAATATTCTACACGCAACTAAATAAATTTTATTTTGTGTTTTCTTTGCAGTTTTTTAAAAATTAAATCTCAATTTTATCTAAATTATTTCAGCTTGTTAATTAGAAAAAAAAATTATTTAGTTGTTTTTGTAAAGTTGAATGTAGTCTTCTAATTTGACGTGGGGTTTTAAAAAAACAAAGAATTTTAAACATAACTAAATTTTGTTTTGAATCAGCCTATACATTTCATATATTAGTTTTAGCCTTTAGGATATACTAATAATAAGACATATAGATTCATTTAACTAGTTTCAATTATAGTAAATGATCAAAACCGAGTAATTATAAATAAACTAATTTTAGTTGGTAGTCTGCAATTTTTTTTGTTTCAATAAATTAATATTTGGTCCGCAATAGTTTTATGAATAAAGCAGTCATATATATTGTACATAGCTAATCGTTTGAGAATCAATTATGTCTATATAAGAATGTTACAACTTAGAAGTTAGAACATACCAACATGATAATCCGTACGGTGCAAATTATATATCTTTACCATCTTTGAAAATTGAATGCTTTTTTCCTAAGTCAAAGTCTTAAAAATTATCTTCTTCACATTGACTCTTAGTTCTAGTCTTCTATACCTACTTCATAAAAAGATCTAACGACGTGGTTATATGTAAAACATATCAAGTTAAGTTTCTTATTATCAACAACATATATTTGATCAAATTATGAGTGCAACTAGTTACCCAATCAAGATACTAATTCAAACTACTAAACTCCATAATTTGGTATTTTTTTGTATGTCAAAACTGTATGTTAAATAAGCTAAGGAAATAGTGTCTATTTGTTCATTGAAATTAATATTTCATATTTCATCAACAATTTTTTATTTTATTTCATATCTTATATATTGGCAATAGGTACAATTCGGTACAAATATATATAGTTATGAAATTGACACATGAATAGTTGTTGACCATCCTACTTTGTAGCCAGCCATCATGAATCAGCTAGGAGCTGCCTTTTCTATTTTAGTATCATCTAGATGGATTTATACATTATTACTAATACAATATTAAATCTACGTACGTATACTTACATATTAGTTTATTCTAACTTAAAAAGTACGTATAGAGTATAAACTATATTTCCATTTTTGTTTCTTTTGCTTTTACGTTTACGTTTGTTTGGTTTGTCTTCCATTCTCTGAAGGTGGAATAAGAAACAAAATATACTATATCCTTTGTCAATATTGGATTAAAGACCATTTGTCAACATTGAACTAAAGACAAAAGAAATAGGAATCAAAAATTAAATCATGTGTATAAGATCCTTTATTTTTGAAATTTTAGTTGAGATCACGTGTTACTCATTTATTTATTTTCAATTGTAAGTTAAAATTAATTTTGTGTTATTCAATCATGAATTTGAATGAGATATTTAGGTTTTAAAATATGTAAGATTTGTTGGTATTATTTTTAAGAATTAATTTGTGTGGATTTGAAAATCTCTGCAGTATACCTTGGATTTTTAAATTCTAATTATTTTCTTATTAATCAATATGAGATTTTATATTAAAAGACTCAGTATACAAGGATTTTAAAATCTATTAAGCATGGTAATGCCAGCATTATGCCAAAGTTTAGAGCATCGTTGACACATATTCAATTCTTTCAATCACTTTCGTATCCAAGTCGTGGAAGTAAAACCAAAAGCAACTGCCTAAAAATTGTTGGATAGAAAAATATTATCGTCAAAGAGAAAACAATGACTGAAGACTCCTTTTTCTTAAATTTTCTATATATCTACATAAAACTATATACTGAAATTTGTTTATATACCAGTTTTCCTTGTTTTCATCCATAACTTAAGCTTCTTCCATCTCCATAATACTTTCAAAACCCAAGAAAAACTTACACGGACAAAGACCTTTATCAGAATATAATTAAGGCCAAAATTTGCCAAAATGTTGACATTACGTGGGAATGGGATATATGTACTTAATATTTAAGGACAATACTATGAAAATTCAATCACGTAAAAACAGTCCCACGATGAAATACAGGAGTACTATTGTTTCTAGATTATAAACAACCTTTCTAGTTTCTAGTTAATTCTTTATTTCAAATATCAATCTTGATAGTCAATTGACTCAGTTCTGAACAAGTCTAGATCGGCAATTTAAAAAAAAAAAAAATAAGAAATACACAACTTAATCGTGTTAGCCAATATATAGTGCAGGTGTAAATAAGCTAAGAGAAAATAGATCCTTAATAAATAAGTTGTGTAACTACTATTCTTAGCTAAGAACAATGTCCAATAACTACGCCGCTGGTAGTAAGACCCTTAATAAATTCATTCGATCGAATACTATCATAAAAGACATCATCATTTAACCAATGTTAGTGGAATACATTGAACGAGATTGCCCATTGATATACTCAAATACCATTTACACAACCATCATCAATATAATTAGCACACAATACATTGAACAAGATTGCCAACTAAAATACTCAAAATACACACAGATATCATTACCACTGTTATTACAATACATTGAACCAACTTGCCCATTGAAATACTCAAATACCACAACACAAACATCATTAAATATAATTACCGCTGTCATTAAACTAAGTTTACTCTCCCTGTTTTTTAGGATGTTGTTTTAGTTTCAATCGTATAAATAAAAGTATCTAACTTTTCTACTATAAAAGAAGAAATCATTTACTAGAAATTCAACCAATTTATAATGTGTATCGAAACTTCAAAAAAGAAAACTTATAAAAAATGAAATAAGAAATAACCGCTAAAACCATTTTATAATTAGAGAACAGGGAAAATATAGAACAAGTTTGAAAACTAAAATTCGAATACATAGATCCAACAAGCATTTATTGAATATATAAAGTTAGATAATTATCTAATATTATGATTAAAAAGGACAACGAAATAGTATATGATTAAAAAGAGCAGTAAAGCTAGAGATTAGGAAGAGAGTAGGTGCTTAACCACCATTCCGAAAACATGGTTTGTTTAGTTTCTCTTCTCTAATTGGAGATACTCTTCTTTAACTTGTTAACCGTGTTAGGAATCAACACACGCTTTATTGCATTAAATTAAACGAAAACTCTTCATCTTTTTCTTTCTTTTAGCTGCCCACCAAAGAAATGAATATTCAAGTGAAATGTGGATCACATGTGTTGATTCATGATATAGGGACTGGTGGTTTGAGTTAATTAAGTAGTTGTTTTGCATGATGACTTCTTTTTATAAATTATACTATTCTTTAACTAGAATTTGAGCGGGCTTTAAGATTAATCTGTGGAGCCATGCATTTCTCTCCCTCAAATTCTAGTTAAAGCCCGCTCGGATGAGAAAAAAATTGTAGCAAGAAAATGTGAGTTATGTTTTCAAAATAAAAAGACACTTACTTGGAACGTTCAATCCCCAACTCCTCAAACGATCTCTTGTAGTCAGCCTATATCACAAATATAGCAAGCCAAATAAAATTATGAAGCGTGCTTAGGTATCCTCTCCCGCTCTCCGGATACCAAACTGAACCGATATGCATGTGCATTCAAATGATTTGGATAGATTGCTTATAATCGTGATCTATTAATCCCTTCTCAAATCTCAACCAAACATGATGATTAATGAGTTGATTCTTTTGAGTCCTTGACCCATGTGTTATGACGCACTAATGCACTGTCCAATGAGCCAACCCATGTTGGTAGTAGTAGTACGTACGTAGTAGGTGAGGCACATAGGCAAATTAATAGGATCACCTTTTAGACTCAGGCGAACACTTTTTATAGGTGAAGGCTTAGTTAGAGGCTCTAATTAAAGGGTTACATCATCTCTATGTAAATCCGGTAAAACAATTTGTCGTAGTAGAGAAAAAAACTCTAAAACTGCAATTACAAAAGCAGTTGTAATTATTGTATATACCTTGGAGATAGGGGAATGCATGTGGTGGGACAATGGTCTTGTCCTCCTTACACATGGCTTATTTTCACCTAAAACAAAATTTTGTCTTTTCTTAGAGTGAAAATAATTTAGAAAAATCATGTTACTGTGTTTGAGAAAAAGTAAAAAAAAAAAGAGGAGTTTTGCCATTTTTTTTTCTTTTAATTTTACCACCTAAAATATATATAGCAGGTGTAAGTACATTGTTAATCTAAATTCCACATAACTTGGTTATCTATCTAAAAAAAAGTGGTTTCTTTAGTAGTTCGCAAAAAAGAATATTATATTTGCCTTGTTAAAGGAATTTTCGCTGGCATGGAATGAGATATATTTTTGAAACTAATACGAATTTCTAATTTTTTTTTGACAAATTCATATATTATTTTGAAGACAAATATATATAAGGATATTTAATCGGAGATATTATTTAGACAAAAAAACATTTAAAAAAAAAATAGGTATATTCGGTATACTGTAAGTGGGCCAGGAACAACGAGACATATAATAGTCTGAGCCCACAAAGTTTAATTAGTGGACCGCTGACTCTTTTGGAGTTTGCCAAGTGAGCCCCATTTAAGTTTTCAGAGATTTCGAAATTGAACCCCATACGTTTTAATTATTACCCTAACGGACCCTCACTTTTGATATTGTAGTCCTTGTCATAGACTCCATAATAAACTTAGAAATGTATCCAAAAAAAAACTTGTAAAAGTAAGACAATAATAGGACAATGAAAAGATCGAGAGTATTTGAAGAGCAGATAATCCAAATTCTTGAGATGGTTTTTTAAAAAGTAAAATTATATTGAGGTTTACTTTCATTGTATATAGACTTTATAAACACATTCCTACATAGTAACTGTGAAGAAGACATTCCAAATGGTATTGCCTTAATTTTAACACCATGTCCTCAAAACTTTCAAATGTTTCATTACGAGTGGTAGACTTTTTCCATCCACCGGTAACTTAATTGTTTACAAAGAAACGGACAAAAAGATTTGAACATAGAAAAAAAAAAAACATGTGGTGAATGTTATTAACATATAGAAAAAGGAAAAAGTCAAAAACAGAAAAAGAAAGAAAAGGTTAAAAGTGAAATAAAAGAGAGCTAAGTTGGCAAATCTTGTAAGTTTGCACGCGTGGGCCCTTAACCATATGTCACTACAAATTTGTTTTACTGCTGCATTGCATCTGATACAACTAGAACAATCATAACAAATTCATAAAATACTGTTTCATGCTTAACATTAAACAACCCAAACTACACATGTTTTAAGTTTTTTTTCACTGTTCGCTCTTCGCTGGCCTGCTTCTCCCACATTTTATTTTTTGGTTACCTACCTAAAAGAGTAAAAGCACTAAACAAAAAACTCAAACCTCCCCGAGAAGAATGAATAAATTTTTTCTTAAATTAGAACTTCGTGACTTTTTTTTGTTCTTTTTTTTTTGGAAATGAAACCGTAGGTTCCTGTCAGAATAATATAAACACTAAATTGTACACAATGCTTTTAAAAAGCACCACCAACTCCAAAAAATTGTCATCCCTCGTGGGTGTTCTGTTCCGTCTACATTTCTCCGACTCCAAAGTCCTTTTCTTTCTTCTCGCCAGCGCAAGCTATATATAACCGGAACTTCCCAACCCCCATTCAGAGTCTTTCAAGTTAGCAAATGGGTTTTAAAGGTCTTTCACTCACCCGCTTGTTGCTTTTGATTAACGGGTTTCACCTGAACAGCAGAGGGAACCGCATGCACATCCGGGAACCCTGGAGGCGTCTTCCCCATACCACCTCCTTTCATGTTATTGGCAGCTGCTGCAGCCGCGATGGCTTTCGCTGGATCCGAAGTTGCTGTAACGGCTCCTGTGACTGGAAGACATGTGGCTGCACCAGCAGGTGCTGAACCTGACTGTTGCTGATGTCTTTGAATGTAATACCCACCAGAAGGAGATATAGTGATCTGTTGCTGTTGATGTTGATGTTGATGTTGGGCTTGCATATAAGGGTTCGAGAAGAAAAGCTGTGCTTGCTGCTGCAACCCATGCTTTGGCAACTGCTGCTGCTGTTGTTGCAACTTGGATCCAGAGCTCGTGGTTGGGTTTCCGAGAACAGAAGGACCGTTATTCCTTCCACCAGCAGATGACGCCACTGCTGCAGACTGCAAGTTCTTAGACTGCTGAGATGATGAATGAGTAGTAGATGAAGCTTGTCCAGCTTTATTCGCCCCCGAAGAAGCGGAAGCAGTTGTTCTTGGGCTTCCACTGGCGTTTTTGGAGACAGAAGACGTTGAAGGCGACCCAACTATCATTGGTGGAGACGGAGCCTGGTGGTTGGTACCTCCTTGCACCTGCTGCATTGGTGAACCAGAACCCATTGGTTTTGAGTTTGCTGCAAAAGATATCTGCGATTGCTGGGGACGGCTTTGCTGTTTATGCGAGACGTTTCTAAGGGACGATGCAGCAGCAACTGATGATGATGGTGACAGAATCGAAGGAGACTGAGCTTGGGAAGTATTTGATGTCCTGGGTGAATTGTTTTTCCACTGAGAAGACTGCACCTGATTGTTGCTCGACTGGACAAGGTTCTGGGGGAACCCTGAATTAGCATTTGCAAACTTGGTGGTTCCTGCAGGTGACGTGGTGATATTGTGATCAGGGAAACCACTCCCATTACTTGCCACGGGCCCTTTGGTTCTGGCAGCAGAAGCAGCGACTGAAGTTGCATACCGCTGCTGCTTCTGGAGATACATGGTATAAGGTTGCTGCGACTGACTCCGTTGCATATGCTGCTGCTGTTGCTGTTGTTGTTGTTGTAGTTGTTGCTGGTGATGATGATGAGATGTGGTCATAGAACCCGAACTCTGTGGCAGAGCAGAACCAAGGTTGAGCAAACGGGATGAGCTATCTACAATGCTACCACTCGTGACAGCAGACACAGATGCATCAGCTAAATCGTGTTTGTTAGAGAAAGCAATCGACTGCCCACCATTCCCACCACTTATTTTCCCTGTTGTTCCTCCTGTCTTCCTTTGTTCCTCTGTGGTATTAGCAGCAGGACCAACAGACCCAGATTTTCCATCTTCTAGAGAAGCACTGTAGTTTATTTTCTGTTGAGCTGCTTGAGCAACTGCCATCATCTGATAACCTTGCCTCGCTGCTTCTGGCATGTTGTGGAACATAGGGTGATTCTGAGCAATTGAAGACATGTTCAGGGTCGGAGCAGTGTGAGCCCCATTGAACGTTGCAAAGGTCATAGCATAACCCTGTGACTGGAAGGATTCTGCACCAGCTTTTGAAACCTGCTGCTGTGCTTTCTTTTCACCATGGCTGCTAGACGAGCCAACCACTCCACCACCAGGTGCTGCTGAACTCATCAAAGCCAAGTTGGTTGGTTGCATTGCCATACCATAGTTCTGGCCACAAGCAACATTGGAACGCGAACCCCGGCTATCAGCAGTTGATGGGCTATCTTCCCCAACAGTCTCGCTATGTTGAGTTGCATTTTCTCTTGGTTGCTGCCTATGCTGAAAACTCAAAGGTTGAGACCCGACTTTGTGAGTTGGAAATCCTTGGGAGTTCCCGTGATTAATCGGTGGCCTCAGCTGTTGATTCTGCAGATGCTTTTGTGCTGCTGAGGAACCAGTGGAAACACTCCCATTTTGGTTGCTAGGAGCATGGCTCTGGAGCATTTGACCATTTTGCTGCTGTTGTTGCTGCTTTTGTGGCTGATGATGTGGAGGCTGGATCATCTGGGAGGAATAGAATTGACCATTAAAAAATGGCATCGGTTGCCCAGGAGCTCCTCTATAAGCAGGTGGCGCACCAACATGAGCTGGGACTGGAAACGGATAACCGTTATTCTGCAAAATGGCAAGGTATTGTGTTTCATTTCCTGGCATGGCTGGATAACTGAAGCTCATTGTTGGCGCACCAGCTGGAGTAGCTAATGCAGAAACATTCATGGAGGTTGAAGAAGGTGTTGCTCCAGAAGACGTGATACCACTATTAGAAGGTCTGACAGATGCAGCAGCTATTGTAGCAGCTGCATGAGGCTGTTGGCCCATGGGAAAAATGAATGTAGGTCCATGCTACAATGGAAGAAACAAATAACAACAATGAGCTTGTAAAGACGAAAAAACTTGATATGTATGCCAGATAAATGACAAAAAAAACTAACCAAGATGTTATTGGCTGCTCCAGGTGGCAGAGCTTGTTGAAGCAATATTTGATTTCGTTGAGCTGTATCTACTGAGCTTTTAGAAGTAGATTGAGAGTTCTTATCTTGAACAGGGTTGGAACTTCTACCCAAAACACTCCCCTGAAGTTCTGTGGGAGGCATGAGACTGAGATTACAGGCCTTGGTCCCATACAGTGGAGCTGAGCCTGCTGCTGCAGGCCAGAAAGGATTCATCTTTGTAAATTGCTGATGAGATTGAATATTTCGAGAAATGTAGCAGTGTGTAGCACATCGCTTAGGCCTCGGTTGATTAAAAAGTAAATGCGGAGGAGGCTGCACAAGATCAAAATTTAAATTAATAACAGCACATCCAATGAAAATGTGAAAGAAAGTGTGAAAGAGGATTTTTCGAATAGCACATCCAATGAAAATTACCTGCATTGCTGCAGCTGATATGGAACTGGTATCCGTAGGCACAACTCCTTGTGTAGGTGCCGCCATGTATCTGTTTCATCAGAGTTTCCATTAATTCAAGGGGGAGAAAAAAGGAGACTTTGCAAAGTTTCACATGCTAAAATTACAGAAAGCATACCCCATTGTCGGAAGACCACCAGGCCAGCCAGGCATTGACATATGCAGAGGTAAATGGCTACCTTGAGCTGGAAAATTCAGAAAAACAAAAAAATGAGGGACACCATTTTAACTAAAACACCAAAACTCAAGAAACAAGGAAAAAAAGCTTTACCTGTTTTATCAGGAAGAGATAGTTGTTGTTGTTGCGGTGGCTGTTTCTGAACATGATGCTGCTTGTTTACTATACCCACATGATCAGATTTATCAATGTCGAGTTTGAGTTCACAGTTCCTCTCTAACTTATGGTGTTCAGCTTCCGCAACCAACCTAGGTCTCTTCTTCTCCTCAGAATCATGAATCGTCGACGTCGGAGCACCTCTATCTTCCTTTAGAAGAGGCTTTGCTTCCTGCTACATGCATTTAGTGTAGACACGGGGGAGAGAATTAAAAAAAAAAAGAGGGGGCATAAAAGAAGAAGATAAGAAAAAGAGAGCCAAAAAAAGCAAAGAAAAGTAATGATGGATATCCCCCCAATTATCACAATATATATTACCAAACAAAAGTAGGTCCCACTCACCGTTTCCACTTCCGTGACTTTAGGTTTAGCTTCTGCTGCCACACATTCCATCATCTCTCCGCCGCCTCTCTCCGATGAAGATCTCACCGGCGGTGGCGCCTGAACCAATTAAAAAAAAAATTAGCAAAAAGCTATCCAAAAAAAAATATATATATAAGTAAAATAAAATTAAATAAAAAATTGACACTTACCATCAGATCTATCTCAAACTTCTCCTTTACCGGTGAACTTCTGCATGATTAAAAAAAAAACTCTTCAGTACCAAAAATTAGGTAAAAACTTTTCAGGAAAAAAAAATGTATAGATTTGAATGCGTACGATTTAGCTCCTAAAGTGGTAGCGCCATCACCATCGGATCTAAATCCTGAAGAAGACTCCACTTTCGGCAATACAACTTCCTCTTTTGACAGATGATTGTTCTCCGCTCTTTTCTCACTTCCTGATCTCGAATCTAACGCCGCGTGGATTTCTCTCGCTTGAGGAATGGTTGAATCCAACACAGAGCTAATTCCTTCGCCGGATCCTGAGCTTTTTAGCTGATCACTCAACGGAAGTTGACTTTTCGAAGGAGCTTCACCTTCGGATTTGATCGTAGTGACGCGAGAACTGTTCTCGTCTTCGTATTTGACGTGTCTCGGTTTCTTTCTTTTAGGAGCTGCGAAAACCAAAACGATAAAACAAAGTAAGAAGGTGACGAAAAATACCAAAACAGATCGTTTTTGTTTGTGAATGGAGAAGGAAGACTTACCGATGGCTGAAACATTAGACGAACTCGAATTTGCAGCCAGTGTGATAGATGATGATTGAGGAAGAGTTTGAGGATTAGAGATCGGCGGCGATGGTACTCTAGATTTGACTTCTACAGTTGATTTCGCACCTGCCTCCGTCAAATCGTTTCCGGCGGATTCTTGTTTTGATGTAGCTAAAGGCATCCTCATCATACCGTACAACACTTCAGCAATCTCGATCTCGATCTCGTCTTGTACAGCCACCGGAGATGATAACTTACACGATGATGATGACTTCGGCGGTAACGGCTTCTGTTTCGTCCCCGACGGCTTCACAAGCAAAAACTTCACAAGTCAAAAAACAGGAAGATGGAGATGGAGATGGAGAGATATGGGAGAATGAAAACTTATGAGATACTAACCAATTTTTTCCGGACAGAAACGCTTGAAGAAGAAGGAGATGTAGGAGCTGGAGGAGACGGAGAAGCTAAAATCGAAGCCGGACTAACTCTATTAGCTGGAGACGTTGACGATACTTGCCGATGGATTTGTTCACCGGAAGCAAAAACACCACCGCCGGTAGTACTCGACGCCCATGATTCATGCGGTCTCTTGGTACAAGCTGTAAAAGGAAGAAGTAAGAAGACGAAGAGATTAGAAGATCCATGAAGAGAGATTTACTAGATCAGCGAGAGATTTGTTTACAAATGTAAATTTCCACCTCTCTACCTGACCGAGCTTTTCTAGGAACCGAAACACCGATCATTTCGTCCGCGGCTTTCCATGTCGACACAAGAGGTGAAACCGGCGCCGGAGAAGGATTCGATCTGAAAACTTTCGTCGGCGGAAAATTCTTCCTCTGATGGTGGTTATTAATATTGTGGCTGTGATGGAGATTACCGCTACCACCGTTGTGATGATGATTCGAAAGAGACGATGAGAACGAAGCGGCGGAGATGTTCGTCGGAGGAAGCATCTTCAAAGAAGACGGTGGTCCTACACCTCCGTCGTCGTATTCTTCATCGTCGTTAACACTCTCTTCAGAGCTATCGTCACCACCGTCGTCTAGATTACCGTGAACCATCATTAAACGTTCTCCTCTTCTCCTTTTACTCCGGCTGTTTAACCGATCTCTCTCCCTATCTCTTTCTCTTTCCCTCTCTCTGTCTCTATCACGTTCCCGATCTCGATCCTTCTTATTACTCCCTCCTCGATCTCTCAACCTCGCCGCCTCCGGTAACTCCACCGGACCTTCCTCCTCTGAAAAAAACAAAAAAAACATCAGAATCAAACGGTTTCTCCCAGATCTGAAGAAATAACGTAAAAATGAAATGAAAAAAAAAACCTGGAGAATCTCTGAAACTTCCGGCTCTATGTCTCCGCCGTGAAATACCATTTCCGGCAGCAGCCATAGGTACTCTTCTAGCTTCTCTATTTCTATCCATCTTTCTTTGTTTCTCTATAACTCTCTCCCTCTTCTTCCTTCTTCTTCTCCCTAAAATCGTAACCCCTTTCTCTCTCTTTTATCGCTCTCTCTCTCTTTCCTCTATCTCTCTACTTGCTTCCCATTATCTCCTTTATTTGTGCTCCTCATAAAAGGGCAGTAGCGAATAAATCCACGGCTCATATCTCCCTGCCGTAAAACATTTTCTCAATCTTCACCGTCGGTGTGAATTCATCTAACGGTCACGATCCGCTTTATAACCAGCTGACAAAATCTTAGCCCTCCGTTAATAATAAGAGATCTCACAAACATTAATTAAATATTTCCTCTTTTATTATATTTACCACCGATTATTATTTTATTATTTATCATTTTTCAAAAAAAAGTAATCTTTTTATTTATTTAATTAGTCAGCATCCAAGGTGAGACCCACACAAAAATGATATCTTATTTGTTGTAATATTTTAGTATTTGTTAACAGATTACTAATTTTTTCGGTTTTAATTTATAATAATAATATTATTTTCCTAGTCGGATTCATGTTAAAAATTATTTTGGACTGTTTAAACATGAGCTGCCACGTGTCAAGAGTTTGACATCACACGCTTCCGTCTGTATTATCGTTACCAATATTTTATTGACTTTACTCTCTCTAGAAAAATAAAATATTAAAAAAATAAAGAAACAAAAATATATTAGTAGTCGGAAACATAAAAATAAAAATATTTTATAGTATTATAGTAGCATATATTATTGCAATTAAATAATTTAAAAAAGGCTCCTGGGGGGTAGTGTACTGTTGTCCACTAATCGCGATGACTCGTGTGAAAAAAAAAAATACTGACATAAACACGCACAAATATGATAATATTGTTTTTTAAATTTTCATAAAGAAAATGTCTTGAAAAGATGTATCACCGGTGATTACCGGTAGAAAGAGACAATGGTAAAGGAAATCTGACGATCAGAATGGAATCTTTGTGACTGAACCAACCGGTAAAATTTTAATCATATTCAGGTTCCCACTTCTCTACCTCTTCTTCCGTCTTTTTATTTACTTTTATTTTTTTAATTCATTTCCTTTAAACTACTAAACAAATGGCTCATCAATAGTTTAATGTTTTTTCTTTTTTTTTTTCCATATTTCTTTTTACGTGCAAGCAATTAAATTTACCTTTTCGAAGATGCCAGGTTTGCAAAAGTTGATCTTTTTATTTTTTACACTTTTAAAAGAAAAGAAAAAACATCAAGTGAAAGTTTAAAATTCTAAATTCAAAACTAAGAGACATAGAAAAAGCAAATCTTGATAATTCCTAGATTTAGATTAGTCAAGTTGACATAACTATAATAATATTCTGTAATAACGATTTAAAATCTGGTCATATTTTGGATATTTCTAAAACAGTAATAAAACCATATAATAATCTCTAGATTTTTTTATTTTTATTAGGGAGAGAGAAGAAGCTAAACAATAACACCTACTATAAAGTTAGAGAAGTGGCCCCACCACCTCAATCTAAAAAAACTCATTAATTACAAAATCAACGGCTGATATCAGTTGTTGCCAATAGCCAAAAAATTAACACAGCCGTTGGATTAGTTTTCTTGTAAAATCTGACTTGGCAGAAAGCGTCATCCCGTAAAAAAGGCGTTGAGTTGGCACCCGACCGGTTGATCTGAACCGTTGGTTAGAGAAAACAATTGACGGCTCAGATGAGAATGTGGGGACCTCTTTTGTATTCACTCAAGTCACGGTCACGGAACTTCCCAGAAGTGTGAGGTCCACAGTGTTAGCTGCCAATGTGGAATTGCTCCTCTCTCTCTCTATATATATATTTTTATTTTAACCTTTTTCACTGCCTATTTACTATTTTCACCTATATCCAGTGGAAATCTCACAGTATAAATTATTTTTGTCTATGAGAAAAAAAGAGAGTACTATATTCTAAATAATAAAAAAGTGTTGGCATGTTGACAAATAAAAAAGTTTGGCTTGTTTCGCTATTGTCGAGAGTAGTATTAATTGTAAAAGATAATTTTGAATAGATATTTCTAGATATTAGGTTTTCTTGTCCAGTTTAGTTTCTGATATATTTTTAATTTTCTTTAAAAAGTCTTCCTCCGATTGGATTTTCAATTTTTTTGTTTTTAACATTTAAATTAAGTGAAAAGATTGGAGTATAATAAATAGTATAACATACTTTTTTGTCCCAAAAAAAATAATAAATAAATAAATAAAACATACTTTAAGTTATACATTTGGAAAGAGAATAAAATTAACTCTGACTTTTTTTTATATATAAAAACTTAGTTAGGTTTGTGGTTGTGGATCTAAGATATTCAAATGTTTTATTATTTTAACGAAATTTGAATATCTTAGATCCACAAAAATGTCTCCCCTCCCTTACCAAATCGAAATACCAAATTAAATTATATGATAACGAAATTTTATTATGTTAACACACCATTATTATCATATATCCTGAGCATGGTTTCGAAAACGTCATTTCTTACGAGTACAGCAAAATCATTCGTGTGGGGGGGAGAGAATGAAATAGGAAAAGGAAATTAGAAAATACGGTAGTATTTCTACTTTTACTCCTAAACCTGATTTTTCAAATGTTTTTAGTACGGTGTCTTATTATAAATTTATTTATTAAAGAAATTTTTTATATTTATACTTTTATTTTAAATATATGGTGATTGTGACATGGATTAGGCCCCCCACGAGCAGAAAAATATAGATTTTGTAAATTGAATTTGGTCAATGGTCAGGATTCATCATAATTTTTTGCATATACGAGTAATTAATAACAGTGGAGTAACTCTTTCTTTAACGAGTTAGATTCGCATAAATTTAATTTTAACGTTACGCGCTGCGCTGATATAAAAGCGCGTGCAAATAAGAATCCTAAGATATCCACGTGTTTTATTACCAACATGACACGTGGATGATCGCTCTCTCTCTCTTTAATTCGTCGCCTTGGATCTTGTTTTTGTCGAAGCTACTCTCCTCTCCTCTCTCTTTACATAGCTTTAAAAATAAATAAAATAAAAATATAAACCGCTCTAAAGTCACGGTCGTTCACTTATATTAAAGGTGACAGCCGCGTTAGTTGTTTACGTGGTAATTTTCGATTGGTGGAATTACGTTATCTCGCTTTTTTTTACTACAGTGGAAATGCCACGTCGGAGTGTAGTAGAGTCCCCCACCCCCGCCTAATAAAACTTGTCGACGAATTAAAAAATTAACTTCATAGAAATAAATACGTTTGACTTAGTAGGTGACACGTGGTGATTTTTACGAGTTATTGCTTTTTCCTACGTGACAATAGTGTTGATCGTTCGCTTAACCCTAGCCGTCAAGAGCCAAACGTTTTTTTCTTACTCAATCAGACAATTATACATAAACATAAACAATATGTTTTTTTTAATTTAATTAACATTAATAAGTATCTTTGTACTAACATATCTTTCTTTTTTCTTTATTTGTCGTATGCGAAGAAACGTTTATAAGTATAATTTTTATGAGTTAAAAAAATAATCCCTTCATTAACGCACTAATAAGAGCATATCGAAAATTGCGAGCTCTAATTATTTTATATTTTAAACCATATAATATAAAATTATTTTATACAGCGAACATGGCACCATGACTGTTTCTTCATTATTATAATCATTGTTATCATTCAAATCTAGAAAATGCAAAGAGACGAAAGTACACATTGCCTCCAAAATAATATTATTTTTATACTATGAGACTAGATTAATCGTTGAAAGTATAAAAAACATTACTTTAGCTGATAGAGGCTAGGCAACTGATTAGGACGTATTTTGATATTTTTATTTTATTATATCTGTTCGATATTTTTTATATGAAGAAAAGTCACAATATTTGTATTCCAACATTTAGTGTTGGATATAATAAGTTTATTATTTTTCCGGATTTTAATAATTGATGAGAGAAGAGGGTAGTATGTGGTAGCCTAGATAAGCCCTTTGCTTAGGCTAAACCATTTTGCTGAATTTAAAAATACTAATTAAGGTTTTTGGTAATTGCGATTTGCTATTACTTTGACCTAAACTTGCCATGATAGATTGAAAAGAATAGCCATGATAGATACTTATTTTTATAATGGGGACACAACTATACAATTTTAATTTTTTTGTGGTGGCATAAGGAGAGAGTCTCTCATACGTTTGAAAGAAAGTGGTTATGTACACATAATCACCCAAAAATTATTTTATTATTTGATTTAAAACTTTCTCTATTATACAATTGATTGTTTTCTCTTATTGTTCTTTTAATGTTTTTTTTTTTTGGTTTGCTTTGTATTTTCTTTTGAAAGTTTTAGGGGCCCGGAAAGAAAATAAAGACCCCCATGCCATAAACAAAGGATCCACATCCACCGGGTCCTCAATTCTTTTCTCTTTTTCTTTTCCTGTTAATGTGTGTATTGAGGAAAAGAAAAAGTTGTAATTTTGTCAATAATATGATTAATACATAGAGAAAGAAATATTAATTTACCACAATGATAAAGTGATGAGATATATGAAACTTTTTTATAGTTATGAATTTATGACATCAGTGGTTCCTTACATGATTTGTGGGGGAGAGTTAGTAGCAGCTTCTACAAACGTCACAAAAGAAACAAAAATATGGCAAATATCAAAATAAAAGCCCAGAAGCCCATATAGAGGAAAAAGAAGGAAAGTACATATTGCTTTCATTAAAAAAAAACAGAACAGTCGTAGCAAATATAACATTCATAGTCATTATAGGTAAGCCGATTCCAAGTTTGGCTCTAGTAGGAGAGGGGGTGATGTATATACATATGAAAGAACTCAAATTCTTTAGAACTAAACTTCAGAAAAGGCTCTTCTTTAAATCAAATCAATGATACCCAATTGGAGCTGGAGCTTCCTTTAGTTCACGACCTTGGTAGTGTATATCCTGCAAAGAAAATATTTCATAAGTCACAAAAGTTAAGAGTTCGTCTTCATATGATGGATGAATAGAGAAAAGAAAATACACTTACAGATGCAAAATGGTTGACATCACGGTGATGAGCCTCGTCAGCACGAACAACCATCACAACATCACGGAGCGTAGCATCAGCAGGGAGCCTCCAGTAATCAATGGCAATAGCAGGAGCAGGAACGTTCTCAATGTTACGTTTGTCAAGTTCCTTGAGGAACTCAGTGTAAGAATGGATCGCTTCCTCTTCAAGGTACCCAACCATACGGTGAGCAAACTTGGGAGAGATGAGGTAACCAAGGAAATAGGCGTTAAAGAAAACTCCTTGCACAGTGATCACAAGAGCTCTCTCGTACCATTTGGGTTTTGCTACTTCCATGAAAGTCATGAGATGCATCCTCTCGTTCTCCGCTTCCTCGAGTAAAGCTTTGATCCATCCTCCACTTTGCTCAAAACGACGGAGAGATTTGCAGTGTAGTAACATTCCTCCTACCATTCCAGGCACTGCTGCCACAGTTTCAAGCATCATAGCTCTACATCCATATCTCCTCTGTATTGTCAATACCACAAAATCAGAAAGTCCCCAAACATTTCCATTAATATATATAATAAGAACTGTTTAGTCATTTAATCTTATTTACTAAACTCAACGAATCGTCTTAATTGGCAAAAATCCAAATCACTAACAAATGTAAACTATATAATATACAAAAAAATTATTCCCAAAAACAAATAAAATAAAATATTGACTAGTTGCCAAAGAAAGAAAGAATGAATCATATGTTTCCGTTTCGGAAAATTTCAAGATTTGGGGAAGAAGACGAAGAGTGTACCTGGAAGAAGAGATCGGTAGGCCAACGAAGAGATTTAACAGTCCAATAAGCAATTCTATCAAGAAACGTCGTCGGAACATGATGCTTCTTCAGATCTATTGTCGTATCAGCTTTATACGTCTCCCATGGCTGCAACAATCCAAACAAATTTCAATAAAACATACTCACAAATTGAACTAAGAGCAACACTATTATATAACGAAGAAACGTACCCTGAAGCAGTTCCACTTCCATTCAGAACCATCTTCTTTAGTGATCTTATTAGGTTCAACACCCCAATAACTCATTATACCTTTCTCTCCCTTGTTGTTACCTCCGGCGCCGGCGTTTCCACCGTCAGATTCGTTCTCTGTTTTCTTCTGATTCGCCTCCTCTTCCTTCGTAGGCGTTTTCTCTCCCAGAGTAATCGTGCTGGCGAATCTCATACCTCCATTAACCGTCGGAGCTCTACTCCAGATCCAAGAAGAAGCAATCTCAGGCTTCAAAAGACGGCTTGCTGATAACGCCGCCTCGTGAGACGAAACAGCACGGATCGTAGTAGTGGTCGAGAAGAACAAACGTGGTCCAGCCGCCGCTAAAAGCGATTTCGCCGCCTTGGCTCCACTGCGACTCATCATCATTGTACAGATCGGAGAAATCAAATCCAAGAATTTAGGAAAATTGTAAAGAGAAATCTTTTTTGTTTTTTTTTTTTGTTTTGGGGTTTACTTTTGTCGTCTTATGCTCTTCTCACGCAGGTCTCGAGCAAGTTATATATACTAGAGAAACGAACGGTCGGCTGATCAATATTATTGATGTTTATGTAAGGAGATTATGACACGTGGAAGTAGGCTATAACAGTTTTTTTGTGTGGTGTATATTTACCCTTGTGGGCATGAGAGATATTTCGTTTATGACTTTGCTTTGACCGAGGGTATTTATGTAAATAGAATGACGGTGTAGATTTTTCTTGGAGACCAAGATGTTTTGCGTGGTGGGCAAGACCTTATTTTTTATTGGTCGAATTTAATGACTAATCGTGTGGGTTTATTTTAGGTGATGAGTTCAGAAACTCTAGACAAAAAAAAAAAAATTGCTAACAGAAAAATTTGACAACAAAAATTACACTTTTTCATTTTTTTTGTTCAAGAATGCCAATTTTCTAGTTATTTTCAGTTTGACATATATTCTGTTTCAACTTCCAAGCCAAAATTAGACAAAATTTTAATAATAATTTACTTTTAATTGTCAATTATGTTTGATTATATATATATATATATATATATATATATATTTAATTTTCATTTTTAGTTCTCTTAGATCATTAGATGTTCCTAGCACCTGTTGGTTTTATTTCATCCCCTATATAATAAAACGGAAGTACACAACATTGTTTTGTAAACTATATAATTTTAATAAGTTGGTTACAAATAGGTTATATATTAAATTTTATATTATTTGTATGGTCTGGATTTATTGTTTCAAAAATCTTAAAAAGAATATTCTAAAAAATCATTTGATATCATCTAACTTACCATATTAATTTCCTTTATTAAATTATTCATCAAATAAAATTTTTTGATATCCAACTTAACATATTAATTTGTTAATTATCATTATACTTCACCTCTCATTTTTATATATGAGTCTATTTTGTGAAACAAATAAAGTATCATATTATTTATTATAATTAAAAAATAATTTTATTTTCCGATATACTATAAGTTGAATTTTAAAAACAAATATAAATGATTCAATCTATAAAATATTCAAGTTTAATTAATATTATTCTTTAAAAATAATATCTATTGAATTAAAATTTTTACTGAGTAACGGGTCAAAATTTGGAATATGTAAATTCAATTTCATACTTTTTGTTAAATTTTATAAATTTATATAATATAATAAACTTTAAATAATTTATTTTGAAATATTTTTAAAATATTGAAACTAGATATTAAAGTTAGAAACTATAAACACTCTAAATTTGTTTGTTATAACAATGTCAATAATATGTCACTATAATATGAAAGAATTAAAAAAAAACAAGTATATTAAAACAAAAAGTATAACAATATATTAAATTACTCATAATATAATAACTCGCTTTTAAAAACCAAATTCACAAAATTATGTCTTATAATGACATTCATGTAATGAGGTAGAATATACATTGTTGAAATAATTTCACGTACATAAACTTATATAACATATTAAAATTTCATTTTAAAGTAGAAAATATACAAAATTTTGTATAAAATAATATTTAACCAGTGTTATAGCACGAATACTTATCTAGAATCATTAACAATATAAAACTTACAAAATAAGTATCTTTTCAAGTCATCATATTTAGCATATGATTTTATTGCATAATATTTTATCTACAAAAACTTTTAAAAACAATCACATGAATTATATTTTATATAAAAATTACAATAGAAATAAAATGAATTTCAACCCGTGCTCTAGCACGGATCTTAATCTAGTGTTTATTATTAAAAGGATAATTTTTGTAAATACTATTAAAATGAGTTTTTTCTTTCAAAAATACAATCATTAGTTTTTTTTTTTTTGAAAATACCATAATATATATTTTTTCAAAAATACCACAAAACTAAAATCAACTTTCAAGTTTCAACATTCAAAACTAAATTCTAAAACTCTAAACACTTAAACCTACCCCTAAAAACTATACACTAGATCTAAAATACTGTAGTCAATCCAAACCCAAAAAACAAAAATTATACACCCAAGAAAATCAATTTTTGTATTTGTGATATAAAAAAAATAAAACTAATAATAATATTTTTTGGGAAAAACCTTAAAATGTGATATTACAAAGAATTTCTCTATTTATAAACTCCAAGAACCATTAAGGCAATTTGAATGTCGTCACACAAGATTTTAAAGATCAGTCATGGTTTTAGCTAATACTAACAGTATCTCAAAAGATTTTGAACTTTGAAGACAAGTAAATTTCACATCTTCTCGTTATTATCGTCTTTGTTTTGGCAAAAACAAAAACAAAGAAAAAAATTGATTTTTTAAGTGTGGGTTTAGCGTTTGAGGAAGTGTTTTACTTTTAGATTTTTGCCCAAATTAGCACATTGTTTCAAGAAGATTGAACCTAATACCAAAGTATTCGGTTTGATTCGGCTTAAACTATAGAAATCAAAATAACCGTTTACCAAAGCAAACCAAACCGACTGATGTGGGTCAGAGTATCCAATATCCATTGTCATAATATAGTCTAGAAGAAATTGAATTGGCAATGATTCTTTACGTTATTAAAAAAAAAAAAAACTAATGCCACTATAAAAACCCATTTAGGAACAAAGAAAACAAAAAAGACAGTATAATAGAGCTTTAAAACAATAAAACATAGCTAGAGAAGCTCTTCAGATTCAGTGATATCCAATGGGAGCTGGAGCTTCTTTCAGTTCACGACCTTGGTAGTGAATATCCTGCATTTTATTATACAAACCATTAAAACAATTTACGATCTTCCAAATATATATACATGACACACAAACACACACAACTTACGGATGCATAGTGGTTAACGTCACGGTGATGGGCCTCATCAGCACGGACCACCATTACAACATCACGAAGCGTCGCGTCCGCTTCAAGCCTCCAGTAATCAATAGCGATAGCCGGTGCAGGGACGTTTTCAATGTTACCATTATCAAGTTCCTTGAGAAATTCAGTGTAAGAGTGGATTGCTTCTTCCTCAAGGTATCCAACCATACGATGAGCAAACTTGGGAGAGATTAGGTATCCAAGGAAATAAGCATTGAAGAAAACGCCTTGAACGGTGATCACAAGAGCTCGTTCGTACCAATTTGGTTTCGCAACTTCCATGAATGTCATTAAGTGCATCCTCTCGTTCTCTGCTTCTTCGAGTAGGGCTTTGATCCAACCACCACTTTGTTCAAACCGCCTAAGTGATTTGCAGTGGACTAGCCTCCCTCCAATCATCCCCGGAACCGCTGCTACCGTTTCTAGCATCATCGCTCGGCATCCGTACCGCCTCTGCCTTTAAAATTAGTCCAAAACATACAAAGCATTTGAAACGATGTAGAAAATCATACAAGTCGTATGACTCTATACCTGGAAGAAGAGATCAGTAGGCCATCGAAGATATTTAACAGTCCAATAAGCTAATTTGTCTAGTAACGTCGATGGAACATGATGCTTCATCAAATCTATCGTAAGATCTGATTTATAAGTCTCCCATGGCTACCATTATTCCAACACAACAACAAAGTTCAAACCATACACACAATGACACAAATGCACTGTCACATATCAATCGAACAAGAGAGTAACATAACACATTGTAATATGTAACGTACGTACCCGAAAGAAACTCCATTTCCATTCAGTTCCATCTTCTTTGGTGATCTTCATCGGTTTCACACCCCAATAACTAACGATCAATTGCTCCCCTTTGTTACCTTGATCAGCCTTACCACCGCTAGATCCATTCTCCTCCGTCATTTTCTTCTTCTCAAATGTCATCTTGCTGAGATCTCTCACGCCACCCATCGCCGCCAGAGAAACTCTAGGCTTCAAAAGATGGCTGTGAGTCACAGCATTTGCCATTACATTGGCTCTATAGCGACTCATCATCATTTGTGCAGATGGAAGATGAAAGTGTTTTTTTCTTTTTTGCATTTTGTAACACGTCAACTGTTATCTATTTATATTAATTACGGAACTTTAGCATCATTGTATACAAAACGAAAAACTCGTCTACGATTTGACTAAAAGACTTGTAGCACACGAAACGAAGACAAAGGCCAGTCCGCAACCAACGTTATTCTGCAAAACAAATAAGAAACACGAAAAATTATAGTAACTTGTAGTAATATTCTTGTGAAATTAGATTATAAAAAAATATATATATGTTGAGAAAACCCTCTGTTCCAAAACAGAGACATGTTATGTTTGTGTGTAGTAGGGTCTGCACGACGTAGTTTTTATATGGCTTCGGAATGAAACCATATGAGTTCGCTGACAAGTAACAACAATGACTCAACTCAAGCTTGCTTAGTGCCTCATGGGCTTAGGTGTGGTCCAAAAACCTACTCATCAAAGATGCCATCCCGTCTCGGTTCCTACCAAAAAAAAATTCATTAAAATTATTCAGACAAAGGAAAAAGAAAAAAGAAAAGAGGTTTAGATTCTTATTTAGTTATTTGTATCGGCTAGATTTGAACCAAATTTGGAACATAATTGAAAATATTTGGAAACCAAAACGGTTTGTTTCTATACTCTATGTTTGTACCAGGAATTGTACAACACTAAATAAATAAAGATTTTTGGGGAAAGAGTGAAGCTGGTTCTTTTATTAACGATAAAATCGTGAGGTCGTGAAACAACCCTTCCCGTTTTTTTTTTTTAATAAAAGAATAATAAATAATAATATAATTAAATAACTACAACTAGTGGTCCTATATCCACTAGCCACCTAACCACATTCACAATCCAACAGCGGAACCACATACCAATAAATAACCAATAAAACAATATCCAATAACCAAATAAGTAATATCCAGCATTAATCCCAAACAGCATAAATCAAACAACCAGCAATCCTAACAATGCTCTAAGACTCAATTCTAGCAACCTATCAATGCCAGATAACCATACAATCAAGTCCCTAGAACATCCTCCTCTTCATTGCCTTTGATTCCACGATCACACTTTGCCTTTACCTGCACCACAAACACAAATTGAGATGCATGAGTATTTGATAAACACTCAGTGAGGCAATCCTCCCATCTACTGGGCTATACACACAAGCAATAAGATCTCTACATGCCACAAACAACAATCAATAAAACAAACCAGGCAATATACATAGCATGCAACGACCATCGTAACTGAACAAGGGGTGTCGACCGACACCAGATGGTGTCGATCGACACTGACTACCTGGTGTCGACCGACACCAAACTGGTGTCGACCGACACCCTGCCCGACACTCCCGAAAACCCTAGTTTGCGTCGACCGACACCTCCACATGGCATCGTTCGACACTCGCTAAAGTCCCGAGCCGTCCTCGCGTTGGTGTCGACCGACACCCCAACTGGTGTCGACCGACACTGATGCCGAGCAGCGATTTCCCTCGATCAGAAACTCCGAATCTCGCCTCCAAGCTTCTCCAATCCGCTCCTTGCACTCCCAGAAGCCAAACCCAGCCCAGACAGCAACGAAATATCATAGAGAACTCAAAGAAACAACCACATAAGCACCAAATCACATAGAATCTAGAGATCTTAGCTTAGATAAGCCATGGTCATGCACTCACCTCTTTGCAGGAAGATTCTGACCAACAAGAACGAATTCCCTCACTCCTAGCAAGCTTCTAGCACCTTCCCAGCCTTGGATCTCCCAAGAACAGCAAGGAATCTCTCAATCTCTTCCCAATAGTTCAAGAACACTCTCTCTTTGTGTTTTCTCTCAAAAACGGCGAATAAGACAAAACAACACGACCCTAGGTCGTTTTCTTCCTTTAAAACTCGATTTAGGGATTCCCTAAACCAACCACGCAAACCGAACAATTAAAATTGAACCGACCAAACCGACCACAATTGGTGTCGATCGATGCCTCACTAGGAGGTGTCGATCGACACCCTTACCAAAATACCAAGATTTGGTTTGCGGGTGTTACAATTCTCCCCCACCAATATGGATTCGTCCCCGAATCCCGCAATACCGTCCATCTGCCAAGGACCTCCGTGCCACCGTCTGCACGGCCCGCACGTCCCCATACCGGACTAAACACCGTCAGCCAAGGTTTCCCGTGCCACTGTCGCAACAGCCCGCACACCTCCGACTGACCCTCGAGGTCTCCCTCTAGCCAATATACTCGCATCATAAACACTATTTGCTCACAACTCAGTGCTTCCCCCGTCCGTGGTCGTAACCATCGAATCATGCCGGCTCGCTATCAGGCCAACCGCCTTAAGCTACGGCATCCAGGAAGTCACTCACACACACACACTCCCCCCGCTCTCAGGTCGCAACCTTCGAGTCATACCGGCTCACTGCCAGGCCACAGCCTACAGCTACGGTATCCAGGGAGTCTCACGCGCCCACTCCCCCCGCTCTCGGGTCGCAACCCTCGAGACATACCGGCTCACTGCCGAGCTGCGGCTCACAGCTACGGTATCCAGGGAGCCTCACATATCCCGCTCTTGGGTCGTCACCCTCAAGCGCGCTCTCGGATCGTCATCCGAAGCAACATACCACTCCCACTCTCTGGCCACAAAGTCCATCGAGCTATCGGTATCATGTGAGTTAGGCTCGCATGGCCTTGAGCAAAAACAAACACTGATGCCAACGAGTATCTCCCGGCTAGATCTACCTCACATTTCCACAAAACATTCCCATTTTAGAAACTTTCTATTTATGGAAACCTTCCTTTTGTGGAAACTTTCTATTTATGGAAACTTTCCAAAAGTAGAAACCCGAGCTATTTCTCTTTTCCCATGACAACAATAGTCAAACATAAAGAAAAATACTCATCTTATTAATCTCAAAAAATGTCATAATCGTTACAATCTCAACGAAATTACATCAGAAAAACCAAAAATACAACAACCGGAGCCAACAACCCGCATCCCGAGCACCACCTCATCTTGATACTTAGTCGCACAACCAACCACCCCTAAGCGACCAAATATCAAGAGAGATGGGCTGGAATACTCCGTACCCGCTCCAGCCACGGACTACAACTCGGACCCGGCTAGACAAGCTCAAGTCGCGGTCTGCTTCTCAAACCACTTCTTAAACCTTGCCTTCATCCTCGCCTCGGGCTCCCAAGTCTGCTCCTCTACTCCGTCACAGTCCCACAGGACTCTCATCAAAGGAATCTTCTTCTTCCGAAGTTCCTTGACTCTCCTCTCGAGCACCCTCACTGGTCTCGCCTCTAAAGTCATGTTAGGCTGAAGATCCTCAGGAATCTTAGCCAACAACTGATCACCCTCGTGAAGACACTTCCTCAGCATCGACACATGAAATACCTTGTGGAACGCACGCATAACCTCAGGCAACTCCAACCGGTATGCCACTGGTCCCACCCGCTCAACCACTCTGAACGGACCCATGTACCTCGGACTCAACTTAGTCTCTGTCAATGACCTGTTCGGACCCCGCAACATGGCCATCTTGAGGTACACTCTATCACCAACCTGAAACTCAAGATCCTTTCTCCTCTTATCAGCATAGCTCTTCTGCCGATCCTGAGCCTCCTTCATGTTCAGCCTCAAAACCCGAATCTTCTCCGAGGTCTCCTGAACAAAATCTGCACCAAATATGCTCCTCTCCCCCACCTGAGTCCAACATAAAGGTGTACGACACGGCCTCCCATACAGGGACTCATAAGGAGCCATCCCAATACTAGCCTGGTAGCTGTTGTTATAAGCAAACTCCACCAAGCTCAAGTGATCTGCCCAATGACCACCCCAATCCAGCACACACATCCTCAATAAATCCTCCAAAATCTGTATCGTCCTCTCTGACTGACCATCAGTCTGAGGATGATAGGCTGTACTCATATGCACCTTCGTGCCCATCTCCGCCTGAAATGCCTTCCAGAACACCGAGGTGAACTTGGAATCTCTATCAGACACAATACTAGCAGGCACACCGTGCAATCTGACTATCTCCCTCACGTACTTCTTGGCCAAAACCGCTGCTCCATCAGTTTTCTTGATGGCCAGAAAATGCGCAGACTTAGTCAAACGGTCCACAATGACCCAAATAGCATCAAACGTCCTCGACACAGGCAAACCTACCACGAAGTCCATCGTGATCAAATCCCACTTCCACTCTGGAATGGGTAAACTCTGTAATAAACCACCAGGAACCTGATGTTCCGCCTTCACCAGCTGGCAAGTATCACACTTTGCCACCCAGTCAGCTACGTCCTTCTTCATCCCGACCCAGTGATAATACCACTTGAGGTCACGGTACATCTTGGTCGCTCCTGGATGAATAGAGAACTTGCTCGAATGAGCCTCTCTCAGTATTTCCTGCCTCAAATCCTCACCCTTGGGCACACAGATCCGACCATGCACAAGGATAGTACCATTAGCAGAAACCTGATACTCTGCACCCGCAGCCTTAGAGGCATCCACCAGCCCCTCATCACTCTCCTGAGCTAACCTCACTCTGCTCTATCAACTGCCTCCAAACCCAAAAGGTTCTTGTGAGATAGCACACAAACTCAATGCACTAATTTCACCTACCAACACCTCCATATCCTGCTCCTGAGCCGAAGCCACCCGCTTCCGACTCAAGGCATCTGCAACCAGATTAGCTTTACCAGGATGGTAAGCTATGTCCAAATCATAATCCGCTACTAACTCCATCCAACGCCTCTGCCTCAAATTCAGCTCAGGCTGAGTAAAAATGTACTTCAGACTCTTGTGATCTGTAAATACCTGTACCTTCCCACCATACAGATAGGATCTCCAAATCTTAAGAGCAAAGATCACTGCTGCCATCTCCAAATCATGAGTAGGATAATTAGCTTCATGCTTCCGCAACTGCCGCGAAGCGTAAGCTATAACCTTCCCCTGCTGCATAAGTACACAACCCAACCCCACTCTAGAAGCATCTGTATACACAACATAAGGCTCGTCCTGCTCAGGTAATGCTAACACCGGCGTGGTAGTCAACATCTGCTTGAGACTTGCAAAACTTGCCTCACACTCTGGTGACCACACAAACGGGGCATCCTTCCCTGTAAGCTTAGTCATCGGCTGAGCCATACTCGCAAAACCCCGAACAAACCTCCTGTAGTAACCTGCTAACCCCAGGAAACTCCGAATCTCAGTGGCACTCTGCGGCCTCGGCCACTCCCTGATGGACTGAATCTTCTCTGGATCCACTGAAACTCCCTCAGCTGAAACAATATGACCCAAGAACCCCATCTCACGCTGCCAGAAACTGCACTTACTCAGCTTAGCAAACATCTTCTGCTCCCGCAGCTTCTCCAACACTGCTCTCAGATGTACTGCATGCTCCTCAAGACTCTTAGAATATACCAGGATGTCGTCGATGAAAATGATGACTGACACGTCCAGAAACTCCTGGAACACGCTGTTCATCAATCTCATAAACGCAGCTGGCGCGTTTGTCAACCCAAACGGCATCACCACAAACTCATAGTGCCCATATCTCGTCCTGAAGGCTGTCTTCCTCACATCTGCCTCATGAATAGGGATCTGATGATAACCTGAAGCCAAGTCGATCTTGGAGAACCAAGTAGCACCCCTCAACTGATCCAACAACTCATCAATCCTCGGGAGAGGGTACTTGTTCTTCACAGTAACTCGGTTCAAACCCCGGTAGTCAATACACAACCGGAAACTCCCATCCTTCTTCTTAACAAACAACACCGGAGCTCCCCACGGTGAACAACTAGGACGGATAAAACCCTTGCCCAACAAATCCTCCAGCTGCTTCTTCAGCTCTGCCATCTCTGCTGGAGCCATCCTGTAAGGAGCCTTGGATAACGGCAACGTCCCCGGTTCCAGCTCAATGGTAAAAGGATCCGACCGAGATGGTGGTAATCCCTGCAATGACTGGAACACATCCTCAAAGTCCTCCACAACCGGAATACCGCTATCCGTAGACTTCCCGACTGACTCTGGCATAGATATAGTAACCAGATAGGTCTCACGGCCCTTCTCGATCATCTTCCCTGCCTGAACGGCTGAGATCACGAGACTCCCCGAAGTCGGTCTAATACCCTGAAAAACCAACTTCCCTCCTGGACGCTCAAACTCCACTCTACCCCGATAGCAATCCAAATGCACCTTATACCGATGCAACCAATCCATACCAAGAATGACGTCATACAACTCCACTGGACTGATAAGCAAATCCGCTGGCCACGACTCTCCTGCGATCTGAATACCAACTCCTCCAACTCGTCCAATAACCCTCAGGAACTTGCCTCCAGCAACTCTGACAACTCCTGAACGCTCTCCAGAATCCCCTCTGATCCCCGCACTCACGGCACACTCCGGAGTAATGAAGCTATGAGAAGCTCCAGAATCAAACATAACATGGGACTTAAACCCGTCCACCAACAAGGTCCCTACACAAACCTCATGTGTTGAGAACCTAACACTTGACCACAAACAAAAACAAATATAATCTAAACTATTGAATTGACTAAGTTCGAATCTCAGAAGTTATACCTGTGATCGCTCCTGCACTAGTGCCACCGGGCTCCTGAGTCGAGTACACCTGAGTCGTCGGCTCAATCCAACCCACCGGCTGCACACCGTGCTGCACACCCTGCTGCACCCCTGGCTGAGCTCCAGCCTGCAACACTGCTACCGCCCTCTGCTGCAACTTGGGACAACGAGGCTTGATATGCCCCGTCTCTCTGCAGTAGTAACACACCCGAGTATCTGTCCGCGGCTCCGTCACCGCCCGCTGCTCTGTCACTGCCCGCTGCTCACCTCTCTGTGGACAGCTAGACACCTTGTGGTCCCTACTACCACACCCAAAGCATTTCGCACCCCCGTGCCTCGATCTCTGCATAACATCGAACTTCCTCTTCTGCCCCTGCGCAGGCTTGCCGCCCTTGCTAGGAACATAAAGCGGCTGAGACTGCTGTGGCTGCACCGAAGAACTAACCACAACCACCTGTGACCTCAAGTCATCCTCTATCCCAGCTGCAACCTCAACCAGCTCTGCTCTCGTAGCATAGCTCCTCACTCTGCACCGAGTCCTCAAATCATCCCGCAGAGCCAACAAAAACCTCCGCACCTGAGCCGCCTCTGGCTCCCATGCCCTGCCTGCATACCCCACAAGCCGACTGAACTCTGCATCCAGCTCCCGTACTGTACGGTCCCCCTGAGTCAAACCCAAGAACCGTGCCTCCATACGATCAAGAGCCTCCTGAGGAAAATACTTGGAGTTAAACTCCCCCACAAAATCTCCCCAAGACATACCCCTCTGCACCCTCCGTGCTGTCACCGACCTCCACCACACACGAGCATCTCCTGACAAGTAAAACACTGCCAGATCCACCCTGTACCGGTCGGGACACCTAAGCAAAAGGAAAATATCCTCCATCCGCTCTCTCCACTCATCCGCTACACTCGGATCGGTACCTCTTGAGAAATACCCTGCTCCCACATGCCGCAGCTGCTCCATCATCCGCACATACTGAGCATCCACAACCTCGGCCCCCGGCTGCACACCTGCCTGCAAACCCGCCACAGGCTGCACCGCTGGACCCTGCCCACCACCCATGGGCGGCACTACCGGATCCTGCCCACCAACCACTGGCGGCACTACTGGATCCTGCCCACCAACCACTGGCGGCACAACTGCTGGAAGTCGTTGCAGAACCTGAGCTAGCAAGTCCATCAAGACATCCTCCCTGCCTGGAGCACCTCCCGCTGCAACCCCCACACCCGGGGCAACACCGTGACCGACACCGGGCCCATCCGCCCTGCCGTCACCCAAACCAGCCTGGTCTCCAGACACACTAGGATGAACCTGTGACTCCGCCACCTCCTCACTGGCCATGCTCTGGGTCACACTCACATTGGCCTCAGGAACCTGACCTCGTCCCCGACCCCGACCACGACCACGCCCACAACCACGACCGCGACCAACAGCATCCTCACCCCTAACCATCTGTATCATCCAAGAACAGAAGGCTAAGCAAACAATAATTCTAATACACAAGAAACACAACTTACCGTGGAATCACAACACAGGCTCGAAGAGGATGTTCTAGGACTTCATGCCACACTCAATTGACCGACTCACACAATCAATCATAGCATGGAATCCTAAACATCAACAGCAAAAGCACAATGAACCCTAGTCCTAGAACCGTAAGGGCTCTGATACCAAAATGAAACAACCCTTCCCGTTTTTTTTTTTAATAAAAGAATAATAAATAATAATATAATTAAATAACTACAACTAGTGGTCCTATACCCACTAGCCACCTAACCACATTCACAATCCAACAGCGGAACCACATACCAATAAATAACCAATAAAACAATATCCAATAACCAAATAAGTAATATCCAGCATTAATCCCAAACAGCATAAATCAAACAACCAGCAATCCTAACAATGCTCTAAGACTCAATTCTAGCAACCTATCAATGCCAGATAACCATACAATCAAGTCCCTAGAACATCCTCCTCTTCATTGCCTTTGATTCCACGATCACACTTTGCCTTTACCTGCACCACAAACACAAATTGAGATGCATGAGTATTTGATAAACACTCAGTGAGGCAATCCTCCCATCTACTGGGCTATACACACAAGCAATAAGATCTCTACATGCCACAAACAACAATCAATAAAACAAACCAGGCAATATACATAGCATGCAACGACCATCGTAACTGAACAAGGGGTGTCGACCGACACCAGATGGTGTCGATCGACACTGACTACCTGGTGTCGACCGACACCAAACTGGTGTCGACCGACACCTGCCCGACACTCCCGAAAACCCTAGTTTGCGTCGACCGACACCTCCACATGGCATCGTTCGACACTCGCTAAAGTCCCGAGCCGTCCTCGCGTTGGTGTCGACCGACACCCCAACTGGTGTCGACCGACACCGATGCCGAGCAGCGATTTCCCTCGATCAGAAACTCCGAATCTCGCCTCCAAGCTTCTCCAATCCGCTCCTTGCACTCCCAGAAGCCAAACCCAGCCCAGACAGCAACGAAATATCATAGAGAACTCAAAGAAACAACCACATAAGCACCAAATCACATAGAATCTAGAGATCTTAGCTTAGATAAGCCACGGTCATGCACTCACCTCTTTGCAGGAAGATTCTGACCAACAAGAACGAATTCCCTCACTCCTAGCAAGCTTCTAGCACCTTCCCAGCCTTGGATCTCCCAAGAACAGCAAGGAATCTCTCAATCTCTTCCCAATAGTTCAAGAACACTCTCTCTTTGTGTTTTCTCTCAAAAACGGCGAATAAGACAAAACAACACGACCCTAGGTCGTTTTCTTCCTTTAAAACTCGATTTAGGGATTCCCTAAACCAACCACGCAAACCGGACAATTAAAATTGAACCGACCAAACCGACCACAATTGGTGTCGATCGATGCCTCACTAGGAGGTGTCGATCGACACCCTTACCAAAATACCAAGATTTGGTTTGCGGGTGTTACAGGTCGTCACTAACAAGAATCAAGATTGAGCTCGTCAGTTCACAGGAGAACTAACAAGCCAATAATGACGAGCTCAGAAGCTAGAAGGAATTATACAGAAGACAATAACGGTTTTCACTCAAAGTATTGCTCTCTGTCTCTTGTCCTGGGGTGAGGATGGTGATCCTAATAAGTGATGCTTCATTTTATAGGCGACTGTTGACCAAGGGTTTTCTAGGGTTTCCATCGTGAATTCCCGAGAGTGCCCCTTTACGAATTATTAATGACTTGCATCCAATTTCGCCGGGCCGAAATCTTAATTAGCTTGTCTTGTTGGGCCGAGTGGCATATTGGGCGTAGCCCATATCCAACAATAGTCCCCCCATTAGTCCGGAGAGCGGTAGTTCTTCGGCAATCAGCGGGCGTGCTTGAATTCTGTTAATATGCCTGCTCGGCACAAATCGTCTCGGATTGCTTGTAAGTTTACTGATGATCGGCGATCGGCGAGACTCCACAATTGGAGATCGGCACGGCGCTGATGATGTGGAATCGGACAGGGGTCGCCGTGATAACTTGACTTTGAGCGGGTTCGATCGATCTTGCTGGGCGTCATCGAGGATCGCCGCACGAGAGAGTGATCTAGGTGAGATCGACAGATTTAATGATTCCAGGGGGATTGAAGATCGGCCGATTGAGATAGGTTTTGAGAGAAATCGAGATGAGTTGAGCGGCGGTAATGAGTTGAGCAGTAGTAATGAGCTTGGCGGTGAGCTCGGCGAGATGAGCAGAGGTAATGAGCTCGGCGGTGAGCTCGGAGAGATGAGCGAAGGTAATGAGCTCGGCGGTGAGCTCGGCAAGATGAGTGGAGGTAATGAGCTCGGCGGTGAGCTCGGCGAGAGTGAGATTTAGGTCTCGGCGGTGAGCTCGGCGAGATGAGTGAAGGTAATGAGCTCGGCGGTGAGCTCGGCGAGAGTGAGATTTAGGTCAGCGAGATTGAGAATGAGGTCGCCACCGAGATTGAGGTCGGCGAGCGAGAAAGTGAGATTGAGGTCGCCACCGAGAGTGAGATTGAGGTTGGCGAGATTGAGATTGAGGTCGGCGAGATTGAGATTGAGGTCGGCGAGTGAATTTTGAGGTTGCCACCGAGAGTGAGTTTGAGATCGCCACCGAGAGTAAGATTGAGGTCGGCGAGATTGAGATTGAGGTCGGCGAGTAAGTTTGAGGTCGCCACCGAGAGTGAGTTTGAGGTCACCACCGAGAGTGAGATTGAGGTCGGCGAGATTGAGATTGAGGTCGGCGAGTAAGTTTGAGGTCGCCACCGAGAGTGAGTTTGAGGTCGGCGGATGAGATCGGCGGATGAGATTGGCATATGAGATCGGCGGATGAGGTCGGCGAATTGAGTTTGGATCTCACGCGATCGAGAATGATTCCGAGGTTGGTTCTACGTGCAAGGAAGGAGATCGGTAAGAAAATGTTGATCTTGCGAGTGAGGAGAGATCAGCGAACGAAGATCGGCAATTGTGCGCTAGATAGAAATTGTCAGATCGATGAGATGAGATTGGTGTTCATGTTGTGCGCTTGCGTCCCACGTCTTCTCATGGGAGCGACAAGGAGAGATTTGTTCGTCAACTTGACGATGGCACTTAAGAGAGCACGGGAGAAGGTTGTGAGGTCAGCGCCAAGCTGGAGAGTGGAGATCGGCATCAAACTTGAGAATGCAGGTCGGCACCAGGTAGAAGAGTGGATGTCGCCATCGAAAGTTGAGGTCTCCACCGAGAATGAGTGGAGGTCTCCACCGAGAATAAGAGAGTAGGTCTCCACTGAAGACAAGAGTAGAGTCGCCACCATGAATGAAAGTGGAAAATGAGATGGAAGGAAAGCGCAAGAGCGTCGAACGTGAAAGCGACGAGCGTGAGGGTGGTGAGCGCAAGAGCATGAGAGAGTCGTCGAGCGTGAGCGTTGAGCGAAGGCATTGAACGCAAGGGTGTTGATTGCAAGGGCGTCAAACGCGAGGGCGTTGAGCGAGAGAGCATCGTCGAGCATGAGAGCGTCGTCGAGCGTGAGCGTTGAGCAAAGGTGTTGAACGCAAGGGAGTTGAGTAAGAGAGCATCGAACACGAGGGCGTTGAGCGAGAGAGAGTCTTCGAGCGTGAGAGCGTCAGCGAGCATGAAGGCGTCAAACGTGAGGGCATTGAACGAGAGCGCGTCGTCGAGTGTGATGGCGTCGTCGAGCATGATAGCGTCGTCGAGCATGAGGGCGTCAAACGCGAGTGCGTTGAGCGAGAGCGTTGAGCACGAGGACGTTGCCGTGGAGGAGCGAGCTTATGTTTCATATGCAACTCGGTTTTCTGTCCGGCTTATCCTGTGGGTGTTTGGGGTTGGCAAGAACTTGCAAGCCGGAGCTTGGCTTATTAGTTCAGACGCCCTTAAGCTAGTGCGAGACTTGCTCGGCTTTTTGCTTGGTTTCGAGATGTATTCTACGGGGCGAGACGTCTCTCGGCTTACTCTGTTACGTGTTTCGAATACCAAGTTTTAGGTTGGTAGTTGAGATGAGCTCGTCGTACCTTTTAGGTGCGGTCCTGGTGTCCGGCTTACCCTGTGGGTGCCACGAGGTCGGCAAGAGTGTACAAGTAAGAACTTGGCTTATTCAAACTTGACCGCCTGCTAGCTGAATGCGAGACTGGGCTCGGCTTTTTTTTTGTGCGGATTATTTCACCACTGCATCCATGTGGAACGCGTTTTAAATCGTACACCTGGCCAGGGCGACAATATAGAAGCTGGACACTCGTTAAGACGGACTCGTTCGAGAGAGCTTGTTTGTGATTAAATGTACTCTTGCGAGTGTAAAGTTTTTGTCATCTTCTTGTGAAGAGTTGACGAGCTCGATATGTCGAGCGTTCTTTTTTTTTTTTTTTTTTTTTTTTTTTTTTTTTTACTCATCACGCTTCTTTGTGTTGAGGGTGAATAGAAGGATCGGGAAAGATTCGAGTGAGATTGTTTGTTGCGAGCATGTTTGAATAGTCCTGATGAGAGCGGTGGTTGGCCAGAGGCTGTTGGGGATTTTGGTTACGTTCAGTGACCTTTATCTGTCGAAAATGTTGAGCTTGTCGGCCCTTGGCGTGGAGGTTCTTACGTGTGTTTTAGGATGAGAAACCGATATGTTTATTGGGATCGGATGGGAAAGTAGAGACCTCGAAGGTATAAGAACTGTGGATGAGAGCGGCACTCAGCTCCATTGTTTTGAGATATTGTTTTGAGCTCAGCCAGTAGTGGTGGAGTCTCCCGAGATTGATACTCATGTGGTTGGTGCTAGAATGGAGCTGCTTGAGGTTGGCGGCTATGACGTCGATGAGATTGGTTTTTGCAAGGCTGGTGTAGCTTTCTCTCGACATAACGGTTGTGGAGTTGTTGTCGATTGTGAGAGCGGAGGTCGCACAGTTTGGTACTCTTGCGAACAACATTTCATTGGAGTGGTAAGAGTCTTACCAACATTAAACGTGATTTTAGCAAAGAATTTTGATCTTGCTTCAGAATGCTCGACAAGTCAGCAGCGGAGATGAGCTCGACAAGTCATCAGCGGAGATGAGCTCGACAAGTCAGCAGCGGAGAAGAGTCTAGCGGGTTGCCAAGAGAAACAAGCTCGCGAGATCGGTTGCTCACCATGCCTGCATGTCTCTGCGAGGTATTCGAGAATTTCAAAAGACTAGCTCTCGCGACATCGGCGAGTTCGTCATGAATTTTTTTTAGGGTTAGTTCTACGAGGGCTAGGAAGGTATCCTCGAGCCAAACTATTGGAGAGTTCAACCAGGTTATGAGCATGGCGTCGTTCGGCTATCTGTTTGTCCTGGTTTTCGAGATGCTCGATGATGGTGACCTGGAGTTGCATTTTCGTTAGGATAAGTATGTAGACGATGTCGCCACTCGTTGTTGGCAATAGATGGAGCTAGGGTTTGATGATGCTTGTCACGTGTGGCAGCAAAAGGTTGGATTGGCACGTCCGGTGTTGGAGCTATGGTAATGTTGTTTTCTGGTGCCTTCGATCGTTGTTGCTACGGTAGGTGGGAACGTTCGAGGACTAGTGCGTCCCAATGTATTTGGTTCCAGAGGCATGGTCGGCGTGCCGAGTGCTGGTAGTATGGTCGCAGCAGTTTCTTCTTCACTTATTTCCTCATCATAAAATTCTCTAGTCCAGTGGTTGAGTAACTTGTTACCCTCATCATAAAAGGTAAACTTTCTCTCTCTATTCTTTTTACTTTTGTGTCTATGCTTTCTCTCTCTTCTCTCTTTTGCTTGGTCTCCCTCTTAAACCTAAGTCGCCGCCGTATGAGCTGCTTTGTGTGAGGTCGCCTATGGTCGGCCGAGAAGATCTTTTTCCGGTTAATGATTGCCACGAGCGGGCGGTCGCAGATGATCGTATTTGTTTGATTTGTGGTTATGGCGGCCTCGAGAACGGCGAGGGTGAGGTGGACCTCGCTAGGATCGGAGGGCGGCATCTCGAGGTAGGACCAACGGCTGGTGGTCGAAAATCAAACGAAATCTAGACCCTAGGGAGGTCGGCAATAAAGCGACGATTTCTCGTACTTAAGTTTGGTGGTGACGAGCTCGACGGTGATGTGGGCGATGACGAGCTCGGCGGTGATGTGCTCGGCGGTTGGTGAGCAAGATCTGTGAGGCGTATGGTTACCGGTTCCGATGTTTGCCCTAGCGATCTCGAGAGTTTTGCTGAACGGAAGTTGGCGCTGTTCTCTGGTTCTGCCAGTCGCGTGGTCGGGAATTTGGGATTGGAGATGGTAGGTCGCTGCGATACGGATCGAGGGACCGATCTGGATTTGCTTGGCAAATTTGATAGTTTTCGTTGTATTGAGAGATTTCAGAGGTCGACATTTCCTCCATGGTCGGCACTTCCTCCATGGTCGGCACTTCCTCCATGGTCGGCACTTCCTCCATGGTCGGCGGTTTATCAGGTTTTGGTGGGATGTGTTCTAATTCTGGGATCGACACTTCAGCGAGAGTTGTCGGATATGGATTCAGGAGTGGGTTACTGAGTGAAATCGCAGGTCGTCGCCGATCTGATGAGGTTATCCCGTCGAGAGGAACTTTCGGCGTGATTAGTGACGAGACCGAGATTGGAATTGTGACTGAGAGGAGAGATCGGCAAAAGGAGAATGATTTCGCCGATGTGGATCTTCATGAAGGCGGCACAATCGTTCGGGATGATTTTGCCGACCGTCGGGTCGAGGTCGCCACATGTATGGGTGGCAAGTCCCTAGTCGAGTTTGGCGATTCTCTGATGGGAGCGCGTAGGTCTGGTGAGATCTATCTCCGAGGGTGGCACGATCTTGTCGATGATGGCGCCAATCTTGATTGGTCCGGCGTGCCTGCGAGTGAATTTGAGATGGGTCTTACGACCGGTATGGAAGTTCGGCAAGAAGAGATCGACATTGTGAGTAGTGGTGTTGAGATCTTCACTAGAGTTCGTCATGAGTCTTGAATCTTCGTGGAAATGCGGACCGTCGGTCTTGATTCGTCAAAAAGAAGCGCTCTACTCTTGCCCCACGGTGGGCGCCAATTGTTTGTACCAGGGATTGCACAACACTAAGTAAATAAAGATTTTTGGGAAAAGAGTGAAGCTGGTTCTTTTATTAACGATAAAATCGTGAGGTCGTCACTAACAAGAATCAAGATTGAGCTCATCAGTTCACAGGAGAACTAACAAGCGAATAATGACGAGCTCAGAAGCTAGAAGGAATTATACAGAAGACAATAACGGTTTTCACACAAAGTATTGCTCTCTGTCTCTTGTCCTGGGGTGAGGATGGTGATCCTAATAAGTGATGCTTCCTTTTATAGGCGACTGTTGACCAAGGGTTTTCTAGGGTTTCCATCGTGAATTCCCGAGAGTGCCCCTTTACGAATTATTAATGACTTGCATCCAATTTCGTCAGGCCGAAATCTTAATTAGGTTGTCTTGTTGGGCCGAGTGGCATATTGGGCGTAGCCCATATCCAACATTCTATATAGGTTCTTACATCTTCCCACCATGGCTTGTTTGTATAAGGGATTTCGGAGTAATATTCTTTGTCATCCTCTCCAATAGTGTGTATATACTATGTTCCTTCTATCCAATCTATATTATTATTTTCACAGCAACTTTAGCAAATAAGGCTTCAAGTTGAGAACTATTTACAAGCATGCCATTATAATTAAAACATTTAAAAAAAAAAATCGAATAACCATTAAATTAATTACTCAAATCTTAATCAATCTACCAAACAAGAAAATGATAATATTTGGATATGGCAACAATACCCAACCGAAAATTTAGCTACTTTGATGCCACAAAATTAGTACGTAAAATCATAATCTCATTTATTGGAATGAATATTCTTAGTTTAGGAAAACCATATTTGAAAAAATCAAACAAGGAAATCTTTTATTAATCCGAAATTTCTTTTGAAGATATTCTATCAACAGTGTTAACTTCGATTCTTAATCTAATAAGAATTTAGATTCCCATTTTTTAAAATATTAATATTGATATATATATATATATATAAACTTAATAAAAAATTTAAAATATTATGAATTGTAAACTTAAAATAGTTTAAAATACTATACAATCTCATTATATAGTTGACGGGTTATAAAGAGGACGGGTTGGATCATTAACTTTGTGCTAAAACACGGGTTAAATCCTTATTTTATAATTTGTCAACAGTACTAATATTAAAATATTTAACATATCAAATTAAGTAGATTTAACTAAAATTAGGAAAAATGTGACTTAATCACATCTTATAAATTACTTCTCATGTATTTAGATCCCCTTATTTTGTTCTAATAATTAAGAATTCAAATAGAATCCGAAATAATAAACAAAACAAACTACATATAACAAACAAATGGTCATGCGGTGTATCACGAAATAAAAAATTAATATAAACATTTAGCAACACAAATGGCATGATAATTTATTTATTGTTCTGTTTACAAGACATCCAATATTTAACAAACAAATACAAAATAAATTATAAATATAATAAAATTTATATGCAAAGCTGAAACAACCCTTCCCATTTTTTTTTTTTATACCTCATTTACTAGTGGTCCCATACCCACTAACATCCTAACAACAATCAATAACAGCGGATAACCAGATAAAACAATTCCAATAATATTCCAACATAAATAATCCAATAACATCATAATCCAAACAAAGAAATAACCAAAAGCTAACATCCTACAATGTTCCAATGACTTAATCTAGCAACCTAACATCAGCTAGACCACAATCAATCAAGCCTCTAGAACATCCTCCTCCTCATCGCCTTTGATTCCACGATCACACTTTTCCTTTACCTGCACACCACAAACAACAATTGAGATGCGTAAGTATTATCATAAATACTTAGTGAGGCCGTCCTCCCATCTACTGGGTTATACACACAAGCATATGAGACCCTCAAGTCAAGCAAGCAACCAAACACAAGCAATACAGCAAACCAGGAAAACACGTCTCGGTTGAGACTAGTGTCGACCGATGCCACAAGAAAGTGTCGACCGATGCTGAACCAAAGGTGTCGACCGATGCTCCTTGAGTGTCGATCGATGCCATACCTGCAGACGCGAACTGCGCGAACACGAACGACGAATCCCGATTCCAAACCATCCCGAATCCATCCCAATCTCACCCAATTACCTCAGAAATCACTGGGAATCACAAGAACAGGAAGATTGGATTGAGAAACGTGGAAAACAACACCTCTAGAAGCTCCCCTTCGTTTCCAGCAACAGATAACCCTCCTACAGCCTCAGATCTCTCCAAAATCTCCAAGAACAAGCCCAGAAAAACTCAGAAACGTTTTTCTCTCTTTTTCTCCCTTTCTTTCTCACAAAACGGCGACAAAAAGACTTTCCCCAAAACCCTCAATCTCGTCTCAGACACTTAACAACACGATTAGGGATTTAATTGAACCAAAACCGAACCAATCCGCAATTAAAATCAAACCCGACCAAACCGGAAAATCATGGTGTCGATCGATGCCACCAAGGGTGTCGATCGACACCCACACCAAAAATACACAAATTGGTTCGCGGGCGTTACAATTCTCCCCCACCAATATGGATTCGTCCCCGAATCCCGCAATACCGTCCATCTGCCAAGGACCTCCGTGCCACCGTCTGCACGGCCCACACGTCCCCAGACCGGACTAAACACCGTCAGCCAAGGTTTCCCGTGCCACTGTCGCAACAGCCCGCACACCTCCGACTGACCCTCGAGGTCTCCCTCTAGCCAATATACTCGCATCATAATCACTATTTGCTCACAACTCAGTGCTTCCCCCGTCCGTGGTCGCAACCAACGAATCATGCCGGCTCGCTATCAGGCCAACCGCCTTAAGCTACGGCATCCAGGAAGTCACTCACACACACACTCCCCCCGCTCTCAGGTCGCAACCTTCGAGTCATACCGGCTCACTGCCAGGCCACAACCTGCAGCTACGGTATCCAGGGAGTCTCACACGCCCACTCCCCCCGCTCTCGGGTCGCAACCCTCGAGACATACCGGCTCACTGCCGAGGCGCGGCTCACAGCTACGGTATCCAGGGAGTCTCACATATCCCGCTCTTGGGTCGTCACCCTCAAGCGCGCTCTTGGATCGTCATCCGAAGCAACATACCACTCCCACTCTCTGGCCACAAAGTCCATCGAGCTATCAGTATCACGTGAGTTGGGCCCGCACGGCCTTGAGCAAAAACAAACACTGATGCCAACGAGTATCTCCCGGCTAGATCTACCTCAACATTTCCACAAAACTTTTCCTTTTTAGAAACTTTCTATTTATGGAAACCTTCCTTTTGTGAAAACTTTCTATTTATGGAAACTTTCCAAAAATAGAAACCCGAGCTATTTCTCTTTTCCCATGACAACAACAGTCAAACATAAAGAAAAATACTCATCTTATTAATCTCAAAAATGTCATAATCGTTACAATCTCAACGAAATTACATCAGAAAAACCGAAAATACAACAACCGGAGCCAACAACCCGCATCCCGAGCACCACCTCATCTTGATACTTAGTCGCACAACCAACCACCCCAAAGCGACCAAATATCAAGAGAGATGGGCTGGAATACTCCGTACCCGCTCCAGCCACGGACCACAACTCGGACCCGGCTAGACAAGCTCAAGTCACGGTCTGCTTCTCAAACCACTTCTTAAACCTTGCCTTCATCCTCGCCTCGGGCTCCCAAGTCTGCTCCTCTACTCTGTCACAGTCCCACAGGACTCTCATCAAAGGAATCTTCTTCTTCCGAGGTTCCTTGACTCTCCTCTCGAGCACCCTCACTGGTCTCGCCTCTAAAGTCATGTTAGGCTGAAGATCCTCAGGAATCTTAGCCAACAACTGATCACCCTCGTGAAGACACTTCCTCAGCATCGACACATGAAATACCTTGTGGAACGCATGCATAACCTCAGGCAACTCCAACCGGTATGCCACTGGTCCCACCCGCTGAACCACTCTTAACGGACCCATGTACCTCAGACTCAACTTAGTCTCTGTCAATGACCTGTTCGGACCCTGCAACATGGCCATCTTGAGGTACACTCTATCACCAACCTGAAACTCAAGATCCTTTCTCCTCTTATCAGCATAGCTCTTCTGCCGATCCTGAGCCTCCTTCATGTTTAGCCTCAAAACCCGAATCTTCTCCGAGGTCTCCTGAACAAAATCTGCACCAAATATGCTCCTCTCCCCCACCTGAGTCCAACATAATGGTGTACGACACGGCCTCCCATATAGGGCCTCATAAGGAGCCATCCCAATACTAGCCTGGTAGCTGTTGTTATAAGCAAACTCCACCAAGCTCAAGTGATCTGCCCAATGACCACCCCAATCCAGCACACACATCCTCAATAAATCCTCCAAAATCTGGATCGTCCTCTCTGACTGACCGTCAGTCTGAGGATGATAGGCTGTACTCATATGCACCTTCGTGCCCATCTCCGCCTGAAATGCCTTCCAGAACACCGAGGTGAACTTGGAATCTCTATCAGACACAATACTAGCAAGCACACCGTGCAATCTGACTATCTCTCTCACGTACTTCTTGGCCAAAACCGCTGCTCCATCAGTTTTCTTGATGGCCAGAAAATGCGCAGACTTAGTCAAACGGTCCACAATGACCCAAATAGCATCAAACGTCCTCGACACAGGCAAACCTACCACGAAGTCCATCGTGATCAAATCCCACTTCCACTCTGGAATGGGTAAACTCTGTAACAAACCACCCGGAACCTGATGCTCCGCCTTCACCAGCTGGCAAGTATCACACTTTGCCACCCAGTCAGCCACGTCCTTCTTCATCCCGACCCAGTGATAATACCGCTTGAGGTCACGGTACATCTTGGTCGCTCCTGGATGAATAGAGAACTTGCTCGAATGAGCCTCCCTCAGTATCTCCTGCCTCAAATCCTCACCCTTGGGCAGACAGATCCGACCATGCACAAGGATAGTACCATTAGCAGAAACCTGATACTCTGCACCCGCAGCCTTAGAGGCATTCACCAGCCCCTCATCACTCTCCTGAGCTAACCTCACTCTGCTCAACAAGTCTGCTCTATCAACTGCCTCCAAACCCAAAGGTTCCTGTGAGATAGCACACAAACTCAATGCATTAATCACACCTACCAACACCTCCATAACCTGCTCCTGAGCCGAAGCCACCCGCTTCCGACTCAAGGCATCTGCAACCAGATTAGCTTTACCAGGATGGTAAGCTATGTCCAAATCATAATCCGCTACTAACTCCATCCAACGCCTCTGCCTCAAATTCAGCTCAGGCTGAGTAAAAATGTACTTCAGACTCTTGTGATCTGTAAATACCTGTACCTTCCCACCATACAGATAGGATCTCCAAATCTTAAGAGCAAAGATCACTGCTGCCATCTCCAAGTCATGGGTAGGATAATTAGCTTCATGCTTCCGCAACTGCCGCGAAGCATAGGCTATAACCTTCCCCTGCTGCATAAGTACACAACCCAACCCCACTCTAGAAGCGTCTGTATACACAACATAAGGCTCGTCCTGCTCAGGCAATGCTAACACCGGCGTGGTAGTCAACATCTGCTTGAGACTTGCAAAACTTGCCTCACACTCTGGTGAACACACAAACGGGACATCCTTCCCTGTAAGCTTAGTCATCGGCTGAGCCATACTCGCAAAACCCCGAACAAACCTCCTGTAGTAACCTACTAACCCCAGGAAACTCCGAATCTCAGTGGCACTCTGCGGCCTCGGCCACTCCCTGATGGACTGAATCTTCTCTGGATCCACTAAAACTCCCTCAGCTGAAACAATATGACCCAAGAACCCCATCTCACGCTGCCAGAAACTGCACTTACTCAGCTTAGCAAACAACTTCTGCTCCCGCAGCTTCTCCAACACTGCTCTCAAATGTACTGCATGCTCCTCAGGACTCTTAGAATATACCAGGATGTCGTCGATGAAAATGATGACTGACACGTCCAGAAACTCCTGGAACACGCTGTTCATCAATCTCATAAACGCAGCTGGCGCGTTTGTCAACCCAAACGGCATCACCACAAACTCATAGTGCCCATATCTCGTCCTGAAGGCTGTCTTCCTCACATCTGCCTCATGAATAGGGATCTGATGATAACCTGAAGCCAAGTCGATCTTGGAGAACCAAGTAGCACCCCTCAACTGATCCAACAACTCATCAATCCTCGAGAGAGGGTACTTGTTCTTTACAGTAACTCGGTTCAAACCCCTGTAGTCAATACACAACCGAAAACTCCCATCCTTCTTCTTAACAAACAACACCGGAGCTCCCCACGGTGAACAACTAGGACGGATAAAACCCTTGCCCAACAAATCCTCCAGCCGCTTTTTCAGCTCTGCCATCTCTGCTGGAGCCATCCTGTAAGGAGCCTTGGATAACGGCATCGTCCCCGGTTCCAGCTCAATGGTAAAAGGATCCGACCGAGATGGTGGTAATCCCTGCAATGACAGGAACACATCCTCAAAGTCCTCCACAACCGGAATACCGCTAACCGTAGACTTCCCCACTGACTCTGGCATAAATATAGTAACCAGATAGGCCTCCCGGCCCTTCTCGATCATCTTCCCTGCCTGAACGGCTGAGATCACGAGACTCCCCGAAGTCGGTCTAATACCCTGAAAAACCAATTTCCCTACTGGACGCTCAAACTCCACTCTACCCCGATAGCAATCCAAATGCACCTTATACCGATGCAACCAATCCATACCAAGAATGACGTCATACAACTCCACTGGACTGATAAGCAAATCCGCTGGCCACGACTCTCCTGCGATCTGAAGATCAACTCCTCCAGCTCGTCCAATAACCCTCAGGAACTTGCCTCCAGCAACTCTGACCACTCCTGATCGCTCTCCAGAATCCCCTCTGATCCCCGCACTCACGGCACACTCCGGAGTAATGAAGCTATGAGAAGCTCCAGAATCAAACATAACATGGGACTTAAACCCGCCCACCAACAAGGTCCCTACACAAACCTCATGTGTTGAGAACCTAACACTTGACCACAAACAAAAACAAATATAATCTGAACTATTGAATTGACTAAGTTCGAATCTCAGAGGTTATACCTGTGATCGCTCCTGCACTAGTGCCACCGGGCTCCTGAGTCGAATACACCTGAGTCGTCGGCTCAATCCAACCCACCGGCTGCACACCGTGCTGCACCCCTGGCTGAGCTCCAGCCTGCAACACTGCTACCGCCCTCTGCTGCAACTTGGGACAACGAGGCTTGATATGCCCCATCTCTCTGCAGTAGTAATACACCCGAGTATCTGTCCGCGGCTCCGTCACCGCCCGCTGCTTTGTCACTGCCCGCTGCTCACCTCTCTGTGGACAGCTAGACACCTTGTGGTCCCTACTACCACACCCAAAGCATTTCGCACCCCCGTGCCTCGATCTCTGCATAACATCAAACTTCCTCTTCTGCCCCTGCGCAGGCTTGCCGCCCTTGCTAGGAACAGAAAGCGGCTGAGACTGCTGTGGCTGCACCGAAGAACTGACCACAACCACCTGTGACCTCAAGTCATCCTCTATCCCAGCTGCAACCTCAACCAACTCTGCTCTCGTAGCATAGCTCCTCACTCTGCACCGAGTCCTCAAATCATCCCGCAGAGCCAACAAAAACCTCCGCACCTGAGCCGCCTCTGGCTCCCATGCCCTGCCTGCATACCCCACAAGCCGACTGAACTCCGCATCCAGCTCCCGCACTGTACGGTCCCCCTGAGTCAAACCCAAGAACCGTGCCTCCATACGATCAAGAGCCTCCTGAGGAAAATACTTGAAGTTAAACTCCCCCACAAAATCTCCCCAAGACATACCCCTCTGCATCCTCCGTGCTGTCACCGACCTCCACCACACACGAGCATCTCCTGACAAGTAAAACACTGCCAGATCCACCCTGTACCGGTCGGGACACCTAAGCGAAAGGAAAATATCCTCCATCCGCTCTCTCCACTCATCCGCTACACTCGGATCGGTACCTCCTGAGAAATACCCTGCTCCCACATGCCGCAGCTGCTCCATCATCTGCACATACTGAGCATCCACAACCTCGGCCCCCGGCTGCACACCTGCCTGCAAACCCGCCACAGGCTGCACCGCTGGACCCTGCCCACCACCCACGGGCGGCACTACCGGATCCTGCCCACCAACTACTGGCGGCACTACTGGATCCTGCCCACCAACCACTGGCGGCACAACTGCTGGAAGTCGCTGCAAAACCTGAGCTAGTAAGTCCATCAAGACATCCTCCCTGCCTGGAGCACCTCCCGCTGCAACCCCCACACCCGGGGCAACACCGTGACCGACACCGGGCCCATCCGCCCTGCCGTCACCCAAACCAGCCTGGTCTCCAGACACACTAGGATGAACCTGTGACTCCGCCACCTCCTCACTGGCCATGCTCTGTGTCACACTCACACTGGCCTCAGGAACCTGACCTCGTCCCCGACCCCGACCACGACCACGCCCACGACCACGACCGCGACGAACAGCATCCTCACCCCTAACCATCTCAAGAACAGGAGGCTAAGCAAACAATAATTCTATTACACAAGAAACACAACTTACCGTGGAATCACAACACAGGCTCGGAGAGGATGTTCTAGGACTTCATGCCACACACAATTGACCAACCACACAATCAATCATAGCATGGAATCCTAAACATCAACAGCAAAAGCACAATGAACCCTAGTCCTAGAACCGTAAGGGCTCTAATACCAAAATGAAACAACCCTTCCCGTTTTTTTTTTTTTTTTATACCTCATTTACTAGTGGTCCCATACCCACTAACATCCTAACAACAATCAATAACAGCGGATAACCAGATAAAACAATTCCAATAATATTCCAACATTAATAATCCAATAACATCATAATCCAAACAAAGAAATAACCAAAAGCTAACATCCTACAATGTTCCAATGACTTAATCTAGCAACCTAACATCAGCTAGACCACAATCAATCAAGCCTCTAGAACATCCTCCTCCTCATCACCTTTGATTCCACGATGACACTTTTCCTTTACCTGCACACCACAAACAACAATTGAGATGCGTAAGTATTATCATAAATACTTAGTGAGGCCGTCCTCCCATCTACTGGGTTATACACACAAGCATATGAGACCCTCAAGTCAAGCAAGCAAACAAACACAAGCAATACAGCAAACCAGGAAAACAAGTCTCGGTTGAGACTAGTGTCGACCGATGCCACAAGAAAGTGTCGACCGATGCTGAACCAAAGGTGTCGACCGATGCTCCTTGAGTGTCGATCGCTGCCATACCTGCAGACGCGAACTGCGCGAACACGAACGACGAATCCCGATTCCAAACCATCCCGAATCCGTCCCAATCTCACCCAATTACCTCATAAATCATTGGGAATCACAAAAACAACGAACCCAAGCAACAAAACAACACAAACAGCAAAGAAAACACACAAACAAGAGAGATCTCATGCTTAGATCAACCATGGTCAAGCACTCACCTCAAGAACAGGAAGATTGGATTGAGAAACGTGGAAAACAACACCTCCAGAAGCTCTCCCTTCGTTTCCAGCAACAGATAACCCTCCTACAGCCTCAGATCTCTCCAAAATCTCCAAGAACAAGCCCAGAAAAACTCAGAAACGTTTTTCTCTCTTTTTCTCCCTTTCTTTCTCACAAAACGGCGACAAAAAGACTTTCCCCAAAACCCTCAATCTCATCTCAGACACTTAACAACACGATTAGGGATTTAATTAAACCAAAACCGAACCAATCCGCAATTAAAATCAAACCCGACCAAAACGGAAAATCATGGTGTCGATCGATGCCACCAAGGGTGTCGATCGACACCCACACCAAAAATACACAAATTGGTTCGCGGGCGTTACAATTCTCCCCCACCAATATGGATTCGTCCCCGAATCCCGCAATACCGTCCATCTGCCAAGGACCTCCGTGCCACCGTCTGCACGGCCCGCACGTCCCCAGACCGGACTAAACACCGTCAGTCAAGGTTTCCCGTGCCACTGTCGCAACAGCCCGCACACCTCCGACTGACCCTCGAGGTCTCCCTCTAGCCAATATACTCGCATCATAAACACTATTTGCTCACAACTCAGTGCTTCCCCCGTCCGTGGTCGCAACCAACGAATTATGCCGGCTCGCTATCAGGCCAACCGCCTTAAGCTACGGCATCCAGGAAGTCACTCACACACACACTCCCCCCGCTCTCAGGTCGCAACCTTCGAGTCATACCGGCTCACTGCCAGGCCACAGCCTGCAGCTACGGTATCCAGGGAGTCTCACACGCCCACTCCCCCCGCTCTCGGGTCGCAACCCTCGAGACATACCGGCTCACTGCCGAGCCGCGGCTCACAGCTACGGTATCCAGGGAGTCTCACATATCCCGCTCTTGGGTCGTCACCCTCAAGCGCGCTCTCGGATCGTCATCCGAAGCAACATACCACTCCCACTCTCTGGCCACAAAGTCCATCGAGCTATCGGTATCACGTGAGTTGGGCCCGCACGGCCTTGAGCAAAAACAAACACTGATGCCAACGAGTATCTCCCGGCTAGATCTACCTCAACATTTCCACAAAACTTTCCCTTTTTAGAAACTTTCTATTTATGGAAACCTTCCTTTTGTGGAAACTTTCTATTTATGGAAACTTTCCAAAAACAGAAACCCGAGCTATTTCTCTTTTCCCATGACAACAACAGTCAAACATAAAGAAAAATACTCATCTTATTAATCTCAAAAATGTCATAATCGTTACAATCTCAACAAAATTACATCAGAAAAACCAAAAATACAACAACCGGAGCCAACAACCCGCATCCCGAGCACCACCTCATCTTGATACTTAGTCGCACAACCAACCACCCCAAAGCGACCAAATATCAAGAGAGATGGGCTGGAATACTCCGTACCCGCTCCAGCCACGGACCACAACTCGGACCCGGCTAGACAAGCTCAAGTCACGGTCTGCTTCTCAAACCACTTCTTAAACCTTGCCTTCATCCTCGCCTCGAGCTCCCAAGTCTGCTCCTCTACTCCGTCACAGTCCCACAGGACTCTCATCAAAGGAATCTTCTTCTTCCGAAGTTCCTTGACTCTCCTCTCGAGCACCCTCACTGGTCTCGCCTCTAAAGTCATGTTAGGCTGAAGATCCTCAGGAATCTTAGCCAACAACTGATCACCCTCGTGAAGACACTTCCTCAGCATCGACACATGAAATACCTTGTGGAACGCACGCATAACCTCAGGCAACTCCAACCGGTATGCCACTGGTCCCACCCGCTCAACCACTCTGAACGGACCCATGTACCTCGGACTCAACTTAGTCTCTGTCAATGACCTGTTCGGACCCCGCAACATGGCCATCTTGAGGTACACTCTATCACCAACCTGAAACTCAAGATCCTTTCTCCTCTTATCAGCATAGCTCTTCTGCCGATCCTGAGCCTCCTTCATGTTTAGCCTCAAAACCCGAATCTTCTCCGAGGTCTCCTGAACAAAATCTAAACCAAATATGCTCCTCTCCCCCACCTGAGTCCAACATAATGGTGTACGACACGGCCTCCCATACAGGGTCTCATAAGGAGCCATCCCAATACTAGCCTGGTAGCTGTTGTTATAAGCAAACTCCACCAAGCTCAAGTGATCTGCCCAATGACCACCCCAATCCAGCACACACATCCTCAATAAATCCTCCAAAATCTGGATCGTCCTCTCTGACTGACCGTCAGTCTGAGGATGATAGGCTGTACTCATATGCACCTTCTTGCCCATCTCCGCCTGAAATGCCTTCCAGAACACCGAGGTGAACTTGGAATCTCTATCAGACACAATACTAGCAAGCACACCGTGCAATCTGACTATCTCCCTCACGTACTTCTTGGCCAAAACCGCTGCTCCATCAGTTTTCTTGATGGCCAGAAAATGCGCAGACTTAGTCAAACGGTCCACAATGACCCAAATAGCATCAAACGTCCTCGACACAGGCAAACCTACCACGAAGTCCATCGTGATCAAATCCCACTTCCACTCTGGAATGGGTAAACTCTGTAACAAACCACCCGGAACCTGATGCTCCGCCTTCACCAGCTGGCAAGTATCACACTTTGCCACCCAGTCAGCCACGTCCTTCTTCATCCCGACCCAGTGATAATACCGTTTGAGGTCACGTTACATCTTGGTCGCTCCTGGATGAATAGAGAACTTGCTCGAATGAGCCTCCCTCAGTATCTCCTGCCTCAAATCCTCACCCTTGGGCACACAGATCCGACCATGCACAAGGATAGTACCATTAGCAGAAACCTGATATTCTGCACCCGCAGCCTTAGAGGCATTCACCAGCCCCTCATCACTCTCCTGAGCTAACCTCACTCTGCTCAACAAGTCTGCTCTATCAACTGCCTCCAAACCCAAAGGTTCCTGTGAGATAGCACACAAACTCAATGCACTAATCTCACCTACCAACACCTCCATATCCTGCTCCTGAGCCGAAGCCACCCGCTTCCGACTCAAGGCATCTGCAACCAGATTAGCTTTACCAGGATGGTAAGCTATGTCCAAATCATAATCCGCTACTAACTCCATCCAACGCCTCTGCCTCAAATTCAGCTTAGGCTGAGTAAAAATGTACTTCAGACTCTTGTGATCTGTAAATACTTGTACCTTCCCACCATACAGATAGGATCTCCAAATCTTAAGAGCAAAGATCACTGCTGCCATCTCCAAGTCATGGGTAGGATAATTAGCTTCATGCTTCCGCAACTGCCGCGAAGCATAGGCTATAATCTTCCCCTGCTGCATAAGTACACAACCCAACCCCACTCTAGAAGCGTCTGTATACACAACATAAGGCTCGTCCTGCTCAGGCAATGCTAACACCGGCGTGGTAGTCAACATCTGCTTGAGACTTGCAAAACTTGCCTCACACTCTGGTGACCACACAAACGGGACATCCTTCCCTGTAAGCTTAGTCATCGGCTGAGCCATACTCGCAAAACCCCGAACAAACCTCCTGTAGTAACCTGCTACCCCAGGAAACTCCGAATCTCAGTGGCACTCTGCGGCCTCGGCCACTCCCTGATGGACTGAATCTTCTCTGGATCCACTGAAACTCCCTCAGCTGAAACAAATTTCCCAAGAACCCCATCTCACGCTGCCAGAAACTGCACTTACTCAGCTTAGCAAACAACTTCTGCTCCCGCAGCTTCTCCAACACTGCTCTCAAATGTACTGCATGCTCCTCAGGACTCTTAGAATATACCAGGATGTCGTCGATGAAAATGATGACTGACACGTCCAGAAACTCCTGGAACACGCTGTTCATCAATCTCATAAACGCAGTTGGCGCGTTTGTCAACCCAAACGGCATCACCACAAACTCATAGTGCCCATATCTCGTCCTGAAGGCTGTCTTCCTCACATCTGCCTCATGAATAGGGATCTGATGATAACCTGAAGCCAAGTCGATCTTGGAGAACAAAGTAGCACCCCTCAACTGATCCAACAACTCATCAATCCTTGAGAGAGGGTACTTGTTCTTCACAGTAACTCGGTTCAAACCCCGGTAGTCAATACACAACCGAAAACTCCCATCCTTCTTCTTAACAAACAACACCGGAGCTCCCCACGGTGAACAACTAGGACGGATAAAACCCTTGCCCAACAAATCCTCCAGCTGCTTCTTCAGCTCTGCCATCTCTGCTGTAGCCATCCTGTAGGAGCCTTGGATAACGGCATCGTCCCCGGTTCCAGCTCAATGGTAAAAGGATCCGACCGAGATGGTGGTAATCCCTGCAATGACTGGAACACATCCTCAAAGTCCTCCACAACCGGAATACCATTAACCGTAGACTTCCCCACTGACTCTGGCATAAATATAGTAACCAGATAGGCCTTCCGGCCCTTCTCGATCATCTTCCCTGCCTGAACGGCTGAGATCACGAGACTCCCCGAAGTCGGTCTAATACCCTGAAAAACCAATTTCCCTACTGGACGCTCAAACTCCACTCTACCCCGATAGCAATCCAAATGCACCTTATACCGATGCAACCAATCCATACCAAGAATGATGTCATACAACTCCACTGGACTGATAAGCAAATCCGCTGGCCACGACTCTCCTGCGATCTGAATATCAACTCCTCCAGCTCGTCCAATAACCCTCAGGAACTTGCCTCCAGCAACTCTGACCACTCCTGATCGCTCTCCAGAATCCCCTCTGATCCCCGCACTCACGGCACACTCCGGAGTAATGAAGCTATGAGAAGCTCCAGAATCAAACATAACATGGGACTTAAACCCGCCCACCAACAAGGTCCCTACACAAACCTCATGTGTTGAGAACCTAACACTTGACCACAAACAAAAACAAATATAATCTGAACTATTGAATTGACTAAGTTCGAATCTCAGAGGTTATACCTGTGATCGCTCCTGCACTAGTGCCACCGGGCTCCTGAGTCGAATACACCTGAGTCGTCGGCTCAATCCAACCCACCGGCTGCACACCGTGCTGCACCCCTGGCTGAGCTCCAGCCTGCAACACTGCTACCGCCCTCTGCTGCAACTTGGGACAACGAGGCTTGAGATGCCCCATCTCTCTGCAGTAGTAATACACCCGAGTATCTGTCCGCGGCTCCGTCACCGCCCGCTGCTCTGTCACTGCCCGCTGCTCACCTCTCTGTGGACAGCTAGACACCTTGTGGTCCCTACTACCACACCCAAAGCATTTCGCACCCCCGTGCCTCGATCTCTGCATAACATCAAACTTCCTCTTCTGCCCCTGCGCAGGCTTGCCGCCCTTGCTAGGAACAGAAAGCGGCTGAGACTGCTGTGGCTGCACCGAAGAACTGACCACAACCACCTGTGACCTCAAGTCATCCTCTATCCCAGCTGCAACCTCAACCAACTCTGCTCTCGTAGCATAGCTCCTCACTCTGCACCGAGTCCTCAAATCATCCCGCAGAGCCAACAAAAACCTCCGCACCTGAGCCGCCTCTGGCTCCCATGCCCTGCCTGCATACCCCACAAGCCGACTGAACTCCGCATCCAGCTCCCGCACTGTACGGTCCCCCTGAGTCAAACCCAAGAACCGTGCCTCCATACGATCAAGAGCCTCCTGAGGAAAATACTTGAAGTTAAACTCCCCCACAAAATCTCCCCAAGACATACCCCTCTGCATCCTCCGTGCTGTCACCGACCTCCACCACACACGAGCATCTCCTGACAAGTAAAACACTGCCAGATCCACCCTGTACCGGTCGGGACACCTAAGCGAAAGGAAAATATCCTCCATCCGCTCTCTCCACTCATCCGCTACACTCGGATCGGTACCTCCTGAGAAATACCCTGCTCCCACATGCCGCAGCTGCTCCATCATCTGCACATACTGAGCATCCACAACCTCGGCCCCCGGCTGCACACCTGCCTGCAAACCCGCCACAGGCTGCACCGCTGGACCCTGCCCACCACCCACGGGCGGCACTACCGGATCCTGCCCACCAACCACTGGCGGCACTACTGGATCCTGCCCACCAACCACTGGCGGCACAACTGCTGGAAGTCGCTGCAAAACCTGAGCTAGCAAGTCCATCAAGACATCCTCCCTGCCTGGAGCACCTCCCGCTGCAACCCCCACACCCGGGGCAACACCGTGACCGACACCGGGCCCATCTGCCCTGCCGTCACCCAAACCAGCCTGGTCTCCAGACACACTAGGATGAACCTGTGACTCCGCCACCTCCTCACTGGCCATGCTCTGTGTCACACTCACACTGGCCTCAGGAACCTGACCTCGTCCCCGACCCCGACCACGACCACGCCCACGACCACGACCGCGACGAACAGCATCCTCACCCCTAACCATCTCAAGAACAGGAGGCTAAGCAAACAATAATTCTATTACACAAGAAACACAACTTACCGTGGAATCACAACACAGGCTCGAAGAGGATGTTCTAGGACTTCATGCCACACACAATTGACCAACCACACAATCAATCATAGCATGGAATCCTAAACATCAACAGCAAAAGCACAATGAACCCTAGTCCTAGAACCGTAAGGGCTCTGATACCAAAATGAAACAACCCTTCCCGTTTTTTTTTTTTTTATACCTCATTTACTAGTGGTCCCATACCCACTAACATCCTAACAACAATCAATAACAGCGGATAACCAGATAAAACAATTCCAATAATATTCCAACATAAATAATCCAATAACATCATAATCCAAACAAAGAAATAACCAAAAGCTAACATCCTACAATGTTCCAATGACTTAATCTAGCAACCTAACATCAGCTAGACCACAATCAATCAAGCCTCTAGAACATCCTCCTCCTCATCGCCTTTGATTCCACGATCACACTTTTCCTTTACCTGCACACCACAAACAACAATTGAGATGCGTAAGTATTATCATAAATACTTAGTGAGGCCGTCCTCCCATCTACTGGGTTATACACACAAGCATATGAGACCCTCAAGTCAAGCAAGCAAACAAACACAAGCAATACAGCAAACCAGGAAAACAAGTCTCGGTTGAGACTAGTGTCGACCGATGCCACAAGAAAGTGTCGACCGATGCTGAACCAAAGGTGTCGACCGATGCTCCTTGAGTGTCGATCGATGCCATACCTGCAGACGCGAACTGCGCGAACACGAACGACGAATCCCGATTCCAAACCATCCCGAATCCGTCCCAATCTCACCCAATTACCTCATAAATCACTGGGAATCACAAAAACAACAAACCCAAGCAACAAAACAACACAAACAGCAAAGAAAACACACAAACAAGAGAGATCTCATGCTTAGATCAACCATGGTCAAGCACTCACCTCAAGAACAGGAAGATTGGATTGAGAAACGTGGAAAACAACACCTCCAGAAGCTCCCCCTTTGTTTCCAGCAACAGATAACCCTCCTACAGCCTCAGATCTCTCTAAAATCTCCAAGAACAAGCCCAGAAAAACTCAGAAACGTTTTTCTCTCTTTTTCTCCCTTTCTTTCTCACAAAACGGCGACAAAAAGACTTTCCCCAAAACCCTCAATCTCGTCTCAGACACTTAACAACACGATTAGGGATTTAATTGAACCAAAACCGAACCAATCCGTAATTAAAATCAAACCCGACCAAACCGGAAAATCATTGTGTCGATCGATGCCACCAAGGGTGTCGATCGACATCCACACCAAAAATACACAAATTGGTTCGCGGGCGTTACAAAAGCTTACACAAATCCCATAATACTAAACTAAACTTATACATATGACAAATGAAATAACACAAAATTATATTAGTCTTGAAAACATTTTTATGAATTTAACTAATAACAATATGTTAATAATAAAACAAATTTGAAAATTAAAAATAACAATTTGTCCCACGGTGTACCGCGGGTTAAAATCTAGTTTAAAAATTTTCAAGAAGGCAAAGAAGCAATATAGTTTGTCTTAATGAGATTTTCCCGATTTTTTTTTTCCGAACCATCACTATACAAATAGTATTTGTAATAAATCTAACGATCTAGAATAGTAATCAATCTCAAATAGTCTTCCAAACTTTTTGATTGACCTATGCAAAAACGTTTTGATTAATTAGACTAAAAACATGTTGTCCAAAAACATTCTCCTGTGAACCAAAAGGACCAAAACAGAGTCGTGTTTAAAATTTGTATGTGGTCTTTTTGGCTGCACGATGTTGATTTACGTGTCTTATAGTTTCTTTGATGTGTATCTAATGAGAGACCATGTCATACCCAAGTATCCGTAACCCGTGTACAACAAGATTCTGTAACTAAACCTAAGACAAACACTATCATAAAACCAAAGTTTCAGTAACCTATCTTGGTTCTGATAACATTTCAGACTTTAAATATAGTATATTTTTAACCCCAAAAAGTAATCTGATGACAATTCCGAGAGATTAATTTCAAACACTATATATATAAATAAAAAATACCCTGTCTAAATGTAAGAGAAAAAAAAAGGGAATATGCACTAGATACCACAATTTTCAAAAGTATTTAAGAAACTAGCATAAGACCCACAGTGTATTCTCTTTCCTCATATACAATTACTTTTATACCCATTACATATATTACATGTTATTTGTTTAAATATCATGTAATTTTTGTTTTGTGAACGAAATTATATATCGGTTTGGGTTCACAAATGAAATGGTTAGGATTTAAATTTTACAATTAGAACGAAATTTTATGTCGGTTTGGGTTCACAAATAAGATGTTTAGGGTTTAGATTTTACAATTAGAACGAAATTATATGTCGGTTTGGATTCACAAATGAGATGGTTAGGGTTTAGATTTTACAATTAAAACGAAATTAGATGGTTAGGGTTTAGATTTTACAATTAAAACGAGATTATTTGTCGGTTTGGGTTTACAATTAAACATTATTTAGTTCAATATAACATGTAAAATATAAATATTACATGCTATTTTAAAAAATTACACCAAATCTTTCACTCTTTCTATCTAACACTAAAACAGAAAAGGGTGATTATGTCTTTTCACTCCCAAAAAAATGTGGGCCCTATGATATTTTCCAATGAAAAAATGTTGTTGTGGTATTCTCTTAAATAACTTTCAAAATTGTGGTATTCTCCTAATTAACCCAAAAAAAACATAACAAAACACAAAACTTGAAAGCTTTTAACGCAACAATTTGCCACCAAAAGTTGGGAAAAACCAACGAGCATCCTTGAAAGGTATTAGCGATATATCTGCAAAATGCTGAAACGATTGGACAACACTCTCGAGTTCAATATCATAGACGCAGTCATTAGTTCCATAGCATAGACCAATCTCATTGTATCTATGAAGCTGATCATTACTAAAATATACGCAATTTGTTTTCACTCCATCTTTAGCTTCAACAGTTGTTCCTTGATCCAAAAACAACGCTTCATTCCCAATAGAATCTATTTTAATCCACTTTAACGAATTTGGATCCATCTTGTGGATATCGAATTTGCATATCTTCCTCGCGATCATCAAAACCTCTCCGGACATAGTCACAACAAGACTATAGTCATGATCTTTCTGAAAATCCGGAGAACTAAAACTTGCACATTCATTTGGAGAAGCACCACCACGAAACTCATAAACAGTGATTGTTCGACTTAGACTAAGAACGTAAAGCTTGCTTTCTTTAAACACCATATCGACGCAACAACCTTGCATGTCTAAAGGTTGAAGCACTTTCCAACTATTGTTACAATAACTTTTCTTGTGATATGCAATAAAGCATTCAAGATTCCACACAACTAAGTAATCTCTGGTCCTTTCATCTACCCACAAAACTGCATTCTTTATTCTAACTTTTCTGATCTTACTCGAAGAAAAATGTCCATACTTAGTTTTATAATCTAAGGTCACCATGAAGTCATACTCACCGGACCTCTCAAACCTCATTAGCGATCCATCCATAGCTTCCAGACTCGGAAGACGAATCCTCTCTCGAGTAAACAGATTGAAAATATAAAAATCAGTTCTATGGTCTAACATCAAGAACCAGCTACCACAATTTGCCAAACAACGACTCCTATGGAAATCAAACCCTAGATCTTTTACCTCGTATGTTTTGTACTGAAGAGGATCAATCAACTTACATGAAATATGGCTGTAGTTTGAAAAGAGAATGATCCATGGAGTTGGGTGTTCTCTGTAGCATAGTCCAGCAGTGGAGTACCAATCTAAAGAAATGGACCTGGCTCGATGAAACTCAACAAAGTTCAAGCGTTTGAAGATCGATCGAATCAAGTCCGGGACAAGCGTCTGCCACTGATCTGATTGTTGTTTACATTTTTTCACTATTGCCCTAACTTTGATCTCTTTGGCTGTGACCTTGTAGGTCTGTGCAACATCAACGGTGGCTTCAAACGACACACATGCCGAGTTGTTGTTACCCTTTTTTGGGGTTTTAGAAGCTTCCACGCAAGAGTTCCATTGGTCCAGAGATATTTCTAGTCTCTCTATGGCTCGTCCAACCCCTGAAACTGCATAACCTTTGATGATTATCTTACCAGGCTTCACTATTCGTACGTCTTCGAGAGAGTGTATTGTACTCAGATCGGGTACAAGCATCGAACACTTTGTATCGGCGTCAGAACCGATCATCTCCTTCTTCTTAGGCGGCAACTTTAGGGTTTATTTCACATTAAAACCCCCAAAAAAAAAAAGAAAAAAACTTTAGATTATATTTGTAGGTGTATGATAAAAATACAAATGACCTAAACCAGAGTTATTAACCAAACCATTTGTGGAAAACTAAACCAAACTAAATCAGAGTTAACACTTAACAGTTTCTTTTGGATAATCTTGAACTGGTTATTAGAATGCGTTGGATTATTAAAATTATTGGTTTGTGATATTATTCTTCATGAGCAAGTTAAGCCATTACCATCTTAGCTAAATTAGTTTCAATTTTGCTTTTCTTTTTAAATCCTCTGTTACAAAACAGAGACTTTTTTTTTTTGTCTAAGGTCTTTTTAGGTCAAATCTGTCCAAGGTAAAAATATTTGTTGAATTTTGTCGAAATAAAAGTCGAGAACCCTTATATGGTCTATTGATAAACTGATCCATACAAAGGAATCAAAAGTTGGAAAACCGAGGAGCTCCCTTGCATTGGGCTGATTAACGGGACAATAGAGGTCATCCAATTAAAAAATGTGTCTTGAGTAAATCAAGACTTTTATCCGATAAACACTACTAGAAAATACATACTGTAGATCAAAACATGACATTTCAATCAATAGAAACAACAAATTATGAAAAAAACCTCGTATGACATAACTTCAACAAGTTTATGTTTTGTTTACATAACTTCACAATTATATATATATATATATATATATAGCTCGACTCCTTTGTATCCCGTAGCAAACTACTCTACTCTGTCACCGAATCCGTCCTCCTAGGGTCAACCAATCATTATTGCCGGGTCCGGTCAAAAACACTTCTCAGTAAGATCTTTTCCCATCGTTTGAGCCAAACCCACCAAAGCTACTCCTTCCGCCTGACTGAGAAGAACGATCCGAGCCAAAGTCCCCAAAACCAGATGAACGGTTGCTTGATGATCCCCCTGAACGGCCACTGCTGCTACCATAATCACCTGAACGGCCACCACCAAAGCTGCTTCTTCCACCTGACTGAGATGAACGACCTGCATCGAATTCTTCAGGGGAACGCATACCAAAGCTCCCGAAACCAGAACGGTCAGAATCACCAGAATAGCGGTTGCCTGAACGGCCACTGCTTCCACCATAACCACCACTGCTGCCACCATAACCGCCACTGCTTCCACCATAGCCACCACTGCTGCCACCATAGCCGCCGCCACCTGAACGACCACCATAGCCACCACCACCTGAACGACCACCAAAGCTTGAACCACGATCCCTCATGCCTCCTCCAAAGGACCCACCGGATCGAGCACCGATTCCTTCAAACATGCTTGCACTGCCACGTTCCACAGCAATGCTAGGGAGCTGAATTTAAAACCCAATAGATACAACCAGTTACTCGAGGCCTTCAACATAAGAAACAAATAGGTAAAAACAAGGCAGCTTATAAAACCTCAGTGAATCGGCTTCCAACTTCTCTCTCGATTATTTTTACAGCCCTGGATTGATCTTGACTGTAGATGAGAATAGCACTGCCTTTCTTTCCTGCACGACCAGTTCGCCCCGTTCGATGAACAAAAGTCTCCGTGTTATTAGGGAGCTCATAATGAATTATCTATTCATGATCACAAGTCGGATAGATTGGTTTAGTAAGATGAGACAATAGAACTCGTTTGAAGCAAGAAAAAGTGTAGTTTTGACTCACCAAATCGACATTAGGTACATCAAGTCCACGGGCAGCAACATCAGTCGCAACAAGGATATTAAAATGCCCATCTCGGAAACCAGCAAGCGTTCTTTCCCTCTGACTCTGCGATATATCACCATGTAAAGCTTCACATTTGAAGCTTCTGGCCAATGCATATGAGAGACGATCAGCATCCCGTTTTGTTTGGGTAAAGACAATGCATTTTCCTCCTTTAGCATGCTCCTACAAAAGAAATGATATTATAAACACTTGAGTCTTTGCCATACACGACTGACAACTAAGAAAGAAACACCAGAAATGAACACATCAGTTCAGAAGCAAAGTAGAGAATGCATACCGTTACAAGAGGACCAATAATGGATGCTCTTCCATAAGAATCTGCTATGATAGAATAAGTTGTAATTCCATCTGCCAGTTTCTGATCAGAATCTCCAACCTAAATAAAATAACACATCACAGTTAGACAAAAACATAATAATAGTACATGTTTCACAAAATGTCATTTCATTAAGAACTCTGCTAAACACAAGCAAGTACGAGACTACTCACAAGATCAATCGTCAAAGGATTATTCAGGTACTTTTTGGTAAGGGATCTGATCCAACTGGGCATTGTAGCAGAAAACATCATGCTCTGACGTTTCTCTGGCAATTTTTCCAATATAATTTCGACATCCTCAGCAAACCCAACTTGAAGCATCTGATCAGCTTCATCCAAAACCACAAACTGAACTTCTGATAGATTCAAAGCTCCCCTTTTCATGAGATCAATGACACGACCAGGAGTTCCAACCGCAACATCAACACCATAGTCAAGCTGCCTCATTTGCTGTCCAATCGGTGTACCTCCATAGAGACAAATAGTATCCAAGCTTGGAGCAGATTCCCTAAACTCCTTCTCAACTTGGCGAGCAAGCTCCCTTGTCGGTGCCAAAACCAAGCAAAGCGGATTCCTCCCTCGTCTGTCACATCAAAGATCACACAAAAACCCCCAAAATCAGTGAACTAATTAGAAACCGTAAATCTCTGAACCTCAAATGATCGTTAAAGACTCTGTAAACACTAACCCATGTTTAGCGTTGTATTTGATGATTTTATCAATGATTGGAATCCCAAAAGCAAGAGTCTTTCCAGTTCCAGTCCTAGCACGACCGATCATATCTCGTCCCTGCATCGCTGGCTCCAACACAGCTTTCTACTCAAACCACAAAAACAAACATAAAATCTCAGTTACTCATAATTCAAGAACATGGAACACGAAAGCTGAATAATTTCAAATTTTGATCTGACAACATAACATACCTGTATAGGAAAGAGTTTCTCAATACCCTTACTACTCAAAGCTTTAACAATCTCCGGAGATATCCCAAGCTCAGATATCACAAGCCCATCACTCTCGATCCCTCTCTCACTACTCTCAGAGATCGCAAACCCACCAGTAGAAACCATCGACGCTCTGAACTCCGACGGTCCAGATTGAAAATGAAACTCCCTTGCTTTAACACCACCAAACGCAAACCCAGGCTTGACATCGGAAAAAGATCCAATTGTAAGATCGGAGACCCTGGCTACGGCGGCGGCTGGTGCAGAGCTGTGAAATGAAACAGCGTTAATTGAAGTCAGCGATGCGGAAAGAGTCCTCCTTGATGCATCAAGGAGTGATCGACGAAGCACAGTGGTGATCATTTCGGATTCAGGTGTTTCCTGATTAAGGAAAAATGTAAAACCCCAAGATTTGGGAATTAGGGATTTGTAAATGAAGAAGACAGACACAGAGGGTTTTAGTTAAGTTCTTCAACAAGAACAGTGCGGATGCAACAAAAAAATATCAGCGGAAGGGTTTAGGTGTGATCGATATACGGGTCGGGTCGGATATCCCAAAGTATAGCCCATTGGGCCTTTACTGGCTTATTATCGGAGATGGGTATTTCATATCTAAAATAAAGTTAAGCGGTTAAATCAGGATTTGAGTATAAATCGGGGTTACATGTGCAATAAAGCTTCAATATAATAGGACTGAGAAAAGGGTTCGGAGGTAAAAGGAAAGCTTCGCCGCTTCTTCTCTTCTTCTTCTTCTTCGTCTTCGCCTCTCTCTGTAAATTGCTTCTTCAACCGTCTCTGTGATTTTGTATCCAAACGTGAGTTTTCTCCTTATCATCAGTGTATTATTAATCTCGAAGTTAAGAGATTTGTATAAACCTAAAATTGTTTCCCGTCAATTTTGTGAAAAAACCCTAATTTCGTGTGTCGCTTTGGTTCATACGCGCTCGGTTTTGGTGTGTCTGCAGATTTAGTATCGAAGAAGAAGATGTTGACGGAAGATGAGATTAAACGGCTGTACAGAATCCACAAGACGTTGATGCAGATGTTAAAGGACCGTGGCTATTTTATCGCGGATTCTGAGCTTACGATGACCAAGCATCAGTTTATTAGGAAACATGGCGATAACATGAAAAGGGAGGATCTTGTTTCTCTCAAGGCTAAGAGAAATGATAACAGTGATCAGGTTTTGTTCAGCTCCTCGTTAGTGTTCTTTCGTCTGAGACTATCATTGTTTATCTAATTGGTTTAGATTGGGTGTGAGATGAGAACAGAATGTGTTAGGGGTTTTAGTGTTAGAGAATGTTTCATTTAGTAAGTAGACATTGGAATTGTTACAGAGAGCTAAGTTTTGAAGGTGGTATAGATAAATGTCATCTCTTTAAGTCGGTGAGGAAGCTGTAGAGATGGTATTTTAAGGCCATAACATAGAGCAAGATTGGTATCTCTGTGGGGTTTGATTCTTCGTTGTGTTAGTCTCTGATTCCCTGTGCCCTTCTTGCTGTAGCTCTATATTTTCTTCCCTGATGAGGCGAAAGTTGGAGTTAAGACGATGAAGATGTACACGAACCGGATGAAGTCAGAGAATGTTTACAGAGCAATTTTGGTGGTGCAGCAGAACTTGACCCCTTTTGCTCGAACTTGCATTAGTGAGATCTCTTCTAAGTTTCATTTGGAAGTCTTCCAGGTAAAGTAAAGAAGAAAACACACTGATTTCTTCTGTTTTCATGATTTTGTATCCGCTGTATACACATCAGCATCCTGAATTATGGTTGGGTGGTTGATGCAGGAGGCGGAAATGCTAGTGAACATTAAAGAACATGTTCTTGTTCCTGAGCATCAAGTTCTTACCACCGAGGAGAAGAAAACTTTACTGGAGAGATACACAGTGAAGGAGACACAGGTTAGTCGATTTAAAAATCATTGTTTTTAGTAATGATAAGCTTCTTGTGGTTTTGTGTGATTAAAGTTTGGAACTTTGTGGGTGTTGTTAGCTTCCAAGGATCCAAGTGACTGATCCAATCGCAAGATACTTTGGACTAAAACGTGGGCAAGTCGTGAAGATCATTCGTCCAAGTGAAACTGCTGGTCGTTATGTTACCTATCGCTATGTCGTATAAGCAAAACAAAAAAGCTTTTGTGGGTCGGATTGCAAGTTGAACACTGAGAGTTGTGAAACATAAAAGAGTAATGCATTTGTACTAAACCAAATTGTTGACTGTGTTTTATTTTTGTTTATCAGATAGTAGAATTAAAGCTTAAAACAATTTTTGTATATGCTTCTATCCAAAAGCTTGCAAGATCTTATCTGATCAAGAAACCACTAGACTCAAGAGTTCACCCTGAGATATATATAAACCGTAAATTCAAATAAAGCAATTGGGATAACTTGAATTTATCCAAAACTCGAGTTTCTTTTGATCATCCACACTTTTTTTCTTATGATATGGCCAAGCAAATGAGCTACAATATATGGAAGAAGGAAGTAAAGGAACACTCTTCACTCAAATTGAGAAATAAACTAAATTAGGGAATGTGAAATAATGATATAACTTATGTTTGTTTACGAGACAAGAAGTAGCTACAGATTTATATATAGCTCGACTCCTTGATAAACTACTTAACTCGTACTGAGTTCTCCTAAGTCAACTCCATTATTGCCGGATCAGGTCCAAAACCTCCACCCAACACTCCTCAGTAAGATCTTTTACCATCGTTTGATCCAAACCCACCAAAGCTACTCCTTCCACTTGACTGAGAAGAACGGTCTGACCCAAAACCTCCTGAAGAACGGTCTGAACCACCTGAACCAAATCCCCCAAAACCTCCTGAAGAACGGCCACTGCCGCCACCATAACTACCACCACCTGAACGGCCACCGCTTCCACCATAACCGCCACCATAACTACCACCACCTGAACGGCCACCGCTGCCACCATAACCGCCACCATAACTACCACCACCTGATCGTCCTCCTCCAAAGGACCCACCAGATCGAGGGACTCCTTCAAACATGCTTGCGCTTCCTCTTTCCACAGCAATGCTAGGGAGCTGAATTCAAAACAAAATAGATACAGAAATGTTACCCAAGCATTCAAACAAAAGATAGAAAGAGTGTAAGAAAGAGATATTAACCTCGTTGAATTTACTTCCGACTTCTTTCTCAATCATTCTAACAGCCCTGGATTGCTCTTGACCGTGGATGAGGATCGCGCTACCTTTCTTTCCAGCACGACCTGTTCGCCCCGTTCGGTGAACAAACGTCTCCGTGTTATTAGGAAGCTCATAATGAATTACCTACACACAAAGCACAAGATGTTTTAATAAAATGTGAAACCGAACTAGTTGAAACAGAACTAGTTAAGTGCAAGAAAAAATGTAGTATAAACTTACCAAATCAACATTGGGTACATCAAGTCCACGGGCAGCAACATCAGTTGCAACAAGAATATTGAAATTCCCATCCCTGAAACCAGCAAGTGTTCTTTCTCTCTGAGCTTGGGATATGTCACCGTGTAAAGCCTCACATTTGAAGCTTCTCGCCAATCCATATGCAAGGCGATCTGCATCCCGTTTTGTTTGGGTAAAGACGATGCATTTCCCTCCTTTGCCATGCTCCTGTAAAAGAGAAGATGTTATAAAATCACGACTTGAAACAGAAAGAAGAATCAAAACGAGATACATACATATAATAGGTTTAAATGCAAAGTAGAGATTACATACCGTTACAAGAGGACCAATGATGGATGCTCTTCCATAAGAATCTGCAGCGATAGAATACATTGTAATCCCATCTGCAAGTTTCTGATCTGAATCTCCAACCTAATAACATAACAACACATGTGTCATTAAAACTACTCTGCTAAAGCCATTCAGGGATTCTGAGAAATTTTCAGATACAAACACAAGCAGGTATAAGACTACTCACAAGATCAATTGTCAAAGGATTATTCAGGTACTTTTTGGTAAGAGATCTGATCCAACTCGGCATTGTAGCAGAAAACATCATGCTCTGACGTTTTGCTGGCAACTTTTGCAATATAATTTCAACATCTTCCGCAAATCCAACTTGAAGCATCTGATCAGCTTCATCCAGAACCACAAACTGAACTTCTGATAGATTCAAAGCTCCTCTTTTCATCAAATCAATGATACGACCAGGAGTTCCAACCGCCACATCAATACCATAGTTCAGCTCCCTCATTTGCTGTCCGATAGGTGTACCTCCATAGAGACAAATAGTATCCAAGCTTGGAGCAGATTCCCTAAATTCCTTCTCAACCTGACGAGCAAGCTCCCTTGTTGGTGCCAAAACCAAGCATTGTGGATTCTTCCCACGACTGTCACATCAAAAAGACAACATAAGAACCAAACGAAACATAAATCTAAGAAAGAATCCATAGATATACAGTAAACACTAACCCATGTTTAGCGTTGAATTTGATGATCTTGTCAATAATAGGAATCCCAAAAGCAAGTGTCTTTCCTGTTCCAGTCCTTGCACGACCAATCATATCTCGACCTTCCATCGCTGGCTCCAACACAGCTTTCTATTCAACCAACACAAACATCAATAACTCAATTCAAAACATCTTGATCTACATAACCAAATGGAACAGAGAGAAAGATCATATATGTAATACCTGAATAGGAAAGAGTTTCTCAATACCCCTAGCTTTCAAAGATTTAACAATCTCTGGAGATATACCAAGCTCAGATATCGCAAGCCCATCACCACCACTGCTACTACCAACACCTTCCGAATCAACACCATCGTTACTCTCGTACGAAGAAGCGTACTCTTGAGCCGCGAACCCAGCAGAAGAAACAACCGACGATCTAAACTCCGACGGCGCAGATTTAACATGAAAGTCTCTCACTTTAACGCCAAAAGTGTTCGAATTCGGAACGAGAGGCTTGACTTTAGCATACCCATTTGCTAGATCGGAGACTGTGGCTGTGGCGGCGGCGGATGGAGCAAGGTGATGAAACAGAGCCGCGTTGATGGAGGTCACCGAAGCGGCGAGGGTACGCTGTGATGTGCCGAGGAAAGATCGGCGGAGTACTGTGCTGATCATTTTCAGGTATTCGTGAAGAAGAGTGAGTGATGGGTTCTGGTGAGAAGTGTGAATGAAATGTGAAACCCCAAAGATGAGAATTAGGGTTTTAGAAGAGACGGCAAAAGGGTTTAGAGAGAGAGAGAGATTTTAACAAAGGCGGGTATAAAGGGTGCATTTTGTTATAATCTCCTGCGGGTGAGTCTATGGTATGTTCGTGCACGTGCGAGTGTGTTTTTAAAAATTTTAACTTTCGCTTGAGCCCAAAGGTGTGTTCTTGGATGCAAAGCAAAGAGCCAAAGACCGAGTTAATGATTTCTGATTTTGTTTAATCTTCATTACGATTGAACTAATTCTTTTTCCAAATTTGTTTGTGCTATGTTTATAATGTTAGAGTCCATGACTTAGGAGTTTAAAACTCTTTCTGCAATCATTTTGGTTTGACTCTCAATGTTTCCTTTGGCTCTCCGGTGGTGGCAAATAAATCAGGCTCTGGTTCAGAAGGGATACATCACAACCAATACTACTTTGTGTCTCAAATCAGATCATAAGTGATTATATAGAATGAGCATAAACTGAAAGCATTTCGTCACTGAAACTCAATTGATCTTTAAGAATAGTTCCAAAACAAAAGACACATGTTTATACTACTAAAGCAAGAAAAGAGCTACAGGATCTGATCTGAAGCAAAGTCTGAGTTCTTTGGATCCGTAAGGTTTCAAAATTATTGCAGAGTCGTCGGGTCAAAACCTACCCGGTTGCGTCTTGAAAATGATATACCTTGTAGCCCCAATCTCATTGAGCAATGGTGGTGGAGACATCAGCAATGTTGCCAAACACTTTAGTCATATCCAAACGAGTCTTACAATGGAACTGAAGTTCATACTGAGCTCCAAGAATACGGTAACGTTTCAACCAAAACAGCTTCTTGCTCAGCTCGTGACTCTGAGCTTTGATGACAAGAAACCGTTTCTTGAACCGCATCTCAAACTGTTCCCTCGACTTCTTATCGACGTGAGGCGACCTTAGCACAGTGTACAGCGTCCTCGTGTCCGGCATCGCAACTTTACGGGTATGAGGAGGAAGACACCAAGCTTGCTTCTCCGGGTTGTCGAAAGATCGAATCGCTATGCAAATCTTGGTTCCTTTGATCTTTGATGTGCTTTCTTCTGCTGCCTCTTTCTACATTCAAACCACAAACACAACAACGATTCACAATGACTTCAACAACAAAACTTGTAGGACGTTTCTGTTGAATCTGGTGAAGGCAACAACATTGACACAATTCGATTTAGAGAATGAATGAGGAGAGAAACAAGTACCTGGAGAGCGATCTCCTTCCTACTCAATGGTTTGACATTCTCTGGAGCAATTTTAAGCTTAGATTTCTTAGATTTCGAATCTTTGAATTTACTCTCTGGTGAAGTAGCGTAACCGTGAAACGCGATTCCTGCGGGAACAAACATCGGCGGCTCAGATCTATTGTGGAACTCCCTCCCAAATGAGTTCGGAGACGACGCGAGAGTAAATCGAGGGGTGATGGAGGAGGCTGCGGTGGAGGATGGAGTGAGATTGTGAGAAAGACATGAATCGAAGGAGGTTAACGCGGCGGAGAGAGTTTGCCTCGACGGTAATGAAGATCGGCGAAGTACTCCGGTGATCATTTTCAGATTCAACGGTGAGACGGAGGAAATGAATCAGAGATTGGAAGAAGCAAAAGTGAAAAATCCCAATTAGGGTTTTTAATTTTTCAGTCGAAACACACAGAAGTGAGGACAAGATTGTCTGCGACGAGTGTACGTTAACTACGGTGAGCTATAGAGTTATGTTTTTTTTTTTCCTTTTTCTTTTGAGAGACAAGTTATAAGATGCAAAAATGTTAAATAAAATTCTCATGAACCCAAAGTGAATAAAAATTACAAAATAACTCAACTAGTTAAAACCAGAGTAATAATAATACATAAGAGAGTGAAATGCAAAAAAAAAACTATATCCATGGATTCTAGAGTTTCTGTGTAAACGTATCATCAATCCTAGAATCTCTGGTGAGTTGTCTCAGAAGGCAGATGATTACAACTGTTGGAATGATATGTTCTTCTTCCTTCCTTGTTTTTTTTTTCCTGCTTCTCATTGTTTTGGACTCTGTTTCACTAGTGTATGCTTCTGGTACTCGGATTCTTGTTGAAAGATTCAATAAAACGGAACATCCAACGATCTAACATTCCTGTTTTAAGACAATGATATGTTAGGCAAAGATTTTGAAAGATGAGTGTTGAGACAAAGACCACTGAAGATGGGGGCGAACCTGTTAAAGCAAAGGTACCGCCTAATACAGCGCAAAGCCGAGTGATTAAGTGGAGGAAACTTCGACGTTCTTCTTTGATTGTCACAGTGATAGGTGAAAGATCATATAAGAAGTAGACAGCTGGAAAATGGAAAGCACATCAAACAAAACAGAAACAGAGTAATAAAAATCAGGTGCGTACTTCAAATGAACTTTGCTCAACTAACCTGGCCATGTCCGGTCGAATTCAGTCATCGGCGTGTAATATTCAGTTACAGAGTATTGATTTGTTGACAGTACGTCTTTCGAAAGATATCTATATTCCGTGGGAACAATCTGCGCCATACCAGAAAGAAATTATTGACTTCGACTAACTAAAGCCTATGATTCGAAGTAACATATAATGAGGTTTAAAACATATACTCAGCAGAGCGAGATAACTAGATAAGTAAAAAAGAACAGCGAGGGATTTGGATAAACACCTTGATATAATATTTGAATGTTCCACTAGTGTCATGCAGCATTCGGTTGGTGTCATCAAGTGGGTTGTGAATTCCCGGGTATTTCGGCCCAAAGGATAGATCATGAATCATATGACTCACGTTGACGTTCTTGGAACCACCAAATATCTGTAGGGTAAATAGATTAGTTATTTACTAGCAAGGGATATCAAATAGTAAGTCAATGAATGAGATGCAAATACAAATGATGAGAGCAATTTAGCGTCTATGAATCTATGTCATGGTACTTAATCAACCTACTTCAACGAATCGGATTTTAAAGTATGTTTCTTGGTTACACTTTTGCACTCGAGTCCTGATAAGAGGATGGCTTATTAAGCGAAATAATAATGATACCTACCATCTGAGCAACATAGATGTTCAGCCCGTGCACTGAAATATGGAAGTTTCCAGCAACCCGTTGTACGTCTAAGACACCATAAACCTGAGAAACAGCAAAAAGATCAGTCTCTGATTTCTTAAGAGCCGGTAACACAAAATCTCTAGTTTGTATATTGACAAGAGCAACGGTTAATACCCGACATCCTTCTCCATCTGACAATGCTTGCTTCACCTTTTTAATCATAGTCTCAGCAGCTTGATCAAAGCCTAGAGAACTCAATGTTTCGATTTCGGTCTCATTCTTGTGTTCTTCTTTGCCATCTTCAGCAAGCACAAAAGAAAAAGTGTGTACATGATTAAGTCTCTATTCTCGTACCAAAAAAGATAGCTACCATGACACCTATCTATCACTGGGACTCTCTTACATCTGCTTCACGTTAATGATACGCCTCAACTCAACTTGTAAGGTTCCCATTAAAATTTGATTGGAAGCACAAACTTTGTGTAATTCAGTCCTCCAGATTTACAACACATTTGAGGAAGGTGTACATCATATTATAAAATAGCTTTTTACCCTTATTTTTATGTCAAGGATCTAGTTGGTTGGGTAGCTGCTAGCTTTTGAATACACGTTTTGACAAGTACACATGACTATTTGTTCTTCCGAAAGTAACAAGACATATATACATTAAAGGACAGCTAAGGAAAATGAAGCTCGTCACAAAAGGTACAAACTCAGTAAAGGCTCAAAAAGTTAAAATGTTACCATGCTTGTGAGACGAGTGACCGTGACCATGCTCATGCCCCTTTTCAACAAGATCAGATAAATATTCTGTGCCAATGATATGTCCATGACTGTTGAGACGGAGCTGCAGATACTCGCAATTGTGAGTAATAAACTCGCTAATAAAAATGTACAACTAGAGAAAAATGCCATAAGAAGTGAGAGATTAAGATGCTAATCGAAATATCCAAACAGCTCCCTTCAAATAGAATGTTTAACCGATATATGAACAGTATGAACTGCTATACTGTTTCATGCGCAATCTAACAATATATACTTTGGTAATTTTAATAAGGTAGAAGAGAAAACATGTGAAAATACTTGTAATTTGCATTTCATCTTACCTTCCAAATGTTTGTATCAAGATCCACTTCATGCTTCCCTGACATGTCGATAGCATCCACGCTCAATACTACAAAACAAGTAAGCTCAAATGACGAAGTTTACAACCACAAGTATTCGAGAAGGTGTGGAGGAAAGAAAGTTATATAGCCTTGGCAACTATGTGATCAGCGAAGTTCACTTACCATCACAAGGCAAAGATGGAAACGTCATATTTACATGTATTGGTAGAGTTTCTCCACGCTTTAGATCCACTGACATCTAGAAGGAAAAAGACATGACACAAATTCCATTTTGATTACATTAGCTATAATATACAAAATGATAAAAACTCCTACGAGTCAGTAAAATGGACGGAGAATGACTAGGGTATCAATGAGGTTGAATCAACAGAGAGACTTCAAATACATAATTTCCTAATGGTATAGATCACTGCAAAAATTCGACTGGGACATTCAACGCAATTTGCATTACCTCACTCAAGACATGTTACCTAGTGAAAAAAATACATGGTTCACAACAATAACAAAATCAATGAGGCAATGACAAATATGCATAGTTCTAACTAGAGTGGCATCAACGAATCTCAAGGATAACAGATGGAAGAATACTAATTAACAGCACTCATCCTCGGAATTTCATAAGACATATGGAACAGAAGATAATTCACTGCAATTTATACAACTATTCGTAGCAGTTTAAAGGCTAGAGTCAGGGCAGTAAAAAACATTAACAGTACCAGATTCCGCTTAAACTAAAAACATACATACCTGGTGCACTGTAAGTGTGTTAAGATAATAACTCAGCTCGTGTAAGAACAAAGTGGCCATTATAAGAAGTCCAACAATTGATACTACAATAACAACAAATTTAATGTTAAAATAAGCTTAAACACACATCAAGCATTCAAAAGAGGGCTTCTCAAACAACGAGAAGAGCGAATAGAAGAAAAAAAAAAGATCCAATTACCAACTGCACCCGATTGTGTCTTCTGCAACAAATGATCCTCTGCTCTTGGAAACGCATCGATGCTCCTTAGAGCTTGCTTCACACCCATCCTAGCAGCTTCCCTCGATGATAATAAATACTTCTTAAGCAAATCCAATACCGAGGAGGACCTCTACAAAACTACAAACCAACATTAGATATTGCCAAATTCATTCAATTCCACTCCCCTAATTAAACCATCAAATCTTTATCTTTCCTATTAGAACGCAATTCTCTTCTAAAATTGTAAATTTTTGCTCGATCTAGACAAAGCAGAGAGCTTTCATGGCGGTTCTATCTAAAGGGTCTAGCTAAAACAACCAAGAAGATGCAAGGCCACATTGCCCACAACGAATTCATCTACAAAAATCAGATTTTTTTCTAAGTATGATCTTCACCGGCCCTAGATTGGATAACTTCCCAACTTATGCGTAAACAATGGCGTAAGAAGAGAAGAAACAAAGATAATTCCAAAAGTAAAATCGATTTTAAGAGATCGTACCCGAATCAAAGATGATGAGGATGAAGCGCACGCCGGGAGAAGAAGAGAAAAGAGATCTCCGAGTCCGGGAGAAAGACAAACGAAAGGCTCTTCTTCTTCTACTTCTTCTCTTCTGCGGTGAAATTGAACGGCGTCTCTTTTTTTCCGTCTCTCTTTATTTATTAACTGCACCCCTCAATTTACTAAACATATCAGTTTTCTACATATACTTTCTTATTTGTGATAAAAGAGGACAATAGTCTTCTTTATTTACGTAAAACCCCTTATACTCTCTGAATTAGTGATTTTTGGGAGAGGAATAATGTTTTGTTTCAATTTTTTCGGATTTTGTTTAACGATTTTACATTTTTACTCAAAGACGATATGGGACTAGTTCTATGATGAAGCTAACCAAACTTGGGCCTTTGAATTGGCACGAATCATGCTCGTGGCTCGTGTTCTTTTGTTTTCTTTTTATTGTCTTTTTTATATTGCTAACAAAAACAAGTACAAGAGTTGGCTTTTAGTACAAAAAATTCCAAAAGATTAAAGTAGAGTGTGAATACAAACATTCTTGCATACTTTGCTAATGTATCAACTTGTGCGTTTTGTTCCCTTTGTTACGTTAAAGCAAATCTTTAATAACACCTTACCTTATATTTTTATATGTTGCTCATGCTAACATTAATCTTGATATGCCTAACATCAAAAGGCGTTTATACTTTTGTCGAAAAGGGTGATTGGTTGACAAAAGACAATATGCAACGTGATTGGGCCGTTCGTATAAACGCCTTTTAATGTTAGGCAGCAATTGGGACCCCATAAGCCCAAATCTCAAACTTCCCACCAGAAACTAACTCCCAAAATGATGCTTTGTTAAACAAAGCAATCACGTTTTACACAAGGCTTCCCGACAACAAAATAAGATTGGTGTAATCACTTTAATTGATTCAGACTAGTGACCACCCCCAAAAAACAATTTATACGATTCGTCGTAAGTCCATGCCATGATGTCGTGGGCCAAATGGTCCGTGTCGTGAATACTAAAAGCAGACTAAACATCAAAACCCTTATCACATCATTTCAATACCTATTTCGATCAAAGTCATATTAATTACCCATATGTCTACTTCCAAGTTCATAATCATGTCCATGTCTTTATCTATTTTTTGTTTTCATGATTAAGAAAAATAAACAAAAAGGAGAGAACACGTGACTTTGTGAGTCGTGAACAGTTTGTAAAAACATGCTTCACGTGTTTTAATTCATCCACTTATATTATCAACTTTTCTATACCTAACTTTAATCATGCTTTCAACTAAAAACTGTGTATTCCGTAATGCCTCAAAAATAAAATACGAAATCCACTTACCAGTTACCATTCACATTTATGGATCGACTTTCTATTTTTGGAAAGTATATTAAACCAAACGACTCCAAAAACCCCACATGGCATAGACACTACATGTGGCCAATCTTTTCACAAACCCTCAAAGTCAGAATCCTAATTTATATCTTAACACAGTATGTATGTATAATTCTAAAATTCAAGTCCTATACTGTATTAATTATTTCAAACTATATATGACATATCGTCAAACTTCATAAACACAACACTAATTAATACATTAAAAAACAAAAATATATATACATTATAAATTTGTATATGCATGCATGAATAAAACTTATTAGCTTATATATGCATATCATTTATCTTTGAAATATAAATACTCTGTACAATAGAAATATTGTAAATGTACAACACACACAAACAAATACAAATTAGATACACATTACTCAAGAATCTTACACAATTGATATGTCATATATTTTTTTTAAAAAACCATTTTCTTTAAAACGATTTTTCTTTGTATGGAAAACATGAAGCACGTGACCAAATTTGCAGATATTTATTTATTTTCCAACCAAAAAAAAAGAAAAAAAAGTTATGGCACTTTCTTATATATACTTTACATGCAAAGTATGTCAATGTTGATTACTTTGATACGAAGATCGACCAAAGAGAGTAATCATCTTTTTAAGAAGAGAGAATCATGAATGGTTGCAGCTTAGATCTCTGCCTATCTCCAATGACCCCTACGCTTCAATTTTGTCACCAAGATTCTACGTGAGTGTTATTTATGCAAATTACTCCACTTTTCCATATTTAATTTAAACCTCTTGATTCGTTTTGAATAACTTTCTTTTTTAATATATAGGGTTAGTGATCATTCATCAGCCATGAAACCTAAGGACAACAATGCATTTTATAATGAAGGATTAAGCGAGTACGATCTTGTAGAGATCCAGGTACATTTTTTGTATGCTTGAGTGTTTTTTTCCGTTTTATATTAGCTTATCGATAATTTGATTATAGTATATTGAGGAGTGAAATTTGTAATACGTGAAGATAAGGGCAATAATAGAGATGGCAAGGAAGGAGCGTGGAGTAACAACGTTGGAGTTAGCACCGGTGAGACTGGAATCGCCGTTAGGCTGTTCGGTGAAGAGATCCGTGAAGAGGTTCTTGGAGAAGAGGAAGAGAAGCAAAACTATTACACTTACACCTAGAGGCTCCACCTCCTCATCCTCATCCTCTCCTCATAATTTCTAATTATCAACCAAAAAAAAAACAAAGTGGTTAAGAAAAATCTAGCTCTTCTTTCACTGATCTTGTCATTTTTCTCGATACTCGACGATATGAACTTCGAGTTTTTTTTTTGGTTTTTAAAATCAAGACGTTGCACTGGTACGACCACTGAAGCTGGTATAAAACTAGGATCATTTGGATCGTTTGTATTAGTTTTTTTCTTCCCCATTCATGTATGAAGTTTCACACTTGTCTTGCCATGAATTTATGAGGTTGTCCGTTTTTTCCAAGTTAGCTCTACGTAACTCTTCTACTTTTTTTTTTCCTTTACAAGATAAGAAATCGCTGGATCCACCAAAGACTACACTGCACAAGACTTAATGATTAGTAGTTTACGCGTCGCTCATCTTTGGCTCTTAGTCATTCACACCATTACAGAAGTTTTGTAGTATAATCTAATTTATCTACGGATTTACTCCAAAAGGAGAAAATGAATTCCAACATGATTCCAAATAATCACTAGTCAAGACAAAGATGCTACTAACAAAACCAGTTGGATCTTAGTATTGTACTGTAAGGCTCATCACAAAAAAGTAGATAAGCCTAGAAGATGAAATCTTGAAATAACCAATGAGAGGTGGATCTTTAGTATTGTACTCTTCTCAGGCTCATCACAAAAAAAAAAAGTAGATAAGCCTAGAAGATGAAATCTTGAAATAACCAACGAGAGAGGTGGATCCAAGAGTATTCAAAATGAGGGGTTGTGTGTTCCTATTACTATTACAGGACACAAGTGTTAAGAGGAAACAAACATATCAGATAACAAACTTTGTAAAATCCCTTCCCCAGCTGCTTTCCAGAACTAAACCTGTTAATCGAAGAGGATTAGCACCTATTGTGTTCTTTAGCCTCCAATCTCACTATTCTCCGGATAAAGGGTTCATCATTCTGTACACAAACACTAATATACCCTTCCCAAACTACTACACTAACTTCCCTATTTTGTTCCCTAAACGACTAGAGCACCAAAATATGGCTCCCCTCGGAAGATCTCTCTTCTTCCGATAACCTACTCCATGTTTCACATTCTTTCCCATCATCATAAATACACAACCAAGCAGAATTTGCATTTGTCCACCATTAAAAACATACGGAAAATAGAAGAGTTCAAAGTTATAAAAAAAAAAAAGAAAAAAGAAGAGCAGAATCTAAAAGTACTTATCACCTGAACCCTTGTGAAAAGATTCCTACACCATCAGGTTACTTACAAGTTTGTTTCCCGAGTCCACACCACACCCCTACTGTTTTGATCCACAGCCAAAACCAAGAACTGGAATCTTCCAAGCCCATGGTTTCTCTTTTCTTTATTAACCCCTCACAGATTCAGAGTTGATCTGACCACCACCCCTTGCATGAGACGCCGACTCACTAATTGCCGACGGTTTACGACCAAAGTTTAATAAATAGTTCCTTTGGTCGTCATTGGTGTGACGCAGACTCGCACGTAAAAGCTCTGCGGGCATTTCCCTCTTTATCGCCAGCTCCAAAACATCCGCTGCACTACCTTGGTTCTGACCTCGGATCGTCTCATACTTGCTTCTGCAGTATTTAGTAAGAAGGTTGAAGAATTCATCAAATGAGGCTCTCCAGAGACCATCATTAGGATTCCCATGCATGACTCGAGGAACAACCACTACTTCAGCAGCTCTCTCAAGAAGAGATATCAAGACAACTGAAGCACCATCCCCAGCAGAACTTCCAATAGGACGCAGAGGTGGCTGCTCTGAAGAACAAACTACAGCTGCAAGGCAAGCACTCAGTGCTCGGAGGTCCATTGCTTGAACACAAACCGTGACTGCTTTGGCAAGATTAGATATCGTCTCTGCTGCTAGAGTATCTGAAGGCAGGCCGCCGAACAGAAATCTCAAGTGGCGGAATACAGCCATACAAACAACTCGAGCAATCTCAGTACCTGGAACTAGAAGTTGCAAATACTTCGTAAGCATTTTCCGACCCTTGGGGAGAGTCGCTATACGTAGAAAGACAACATCATCCTTAGCTGTCATCCCGGATTTCTGACCGGTTTTGCTGAACGGATCAGCAAGTTGAAGTGCCGTCGCTAATCCTTCTAGCAGGATCTGCCGCTTCCTCTTGATTTGGGCACCGCCATCCTGGGGTCTTGTGTTTTGGAGAGTTCTGTCAATATCAACTATGTCAATAAGAACTCCAAGAGCATCTTCAATCGTAACTCTAGCTGCAACAAGAGGTTCCTGTTCCAAATGTTTTACTGAGCCCTTATGATCCCCGCTTCCATCGCCAGGAGAAGAGTCAACTTCGAGCAAGGCACGAGGCCTGCGGACAGAAGGAAGCGTAATTTTTCCAAGAGCATCTACATGAACCTGTGGTTGCTGTTCAGAACTATTACGAGACTTAGGCTGGTGGTCCTTCAACTGAGCGGGATAGAAGTGAGAGGCTGCTTTAATAGATCCGGCAGACTTCTTGGCAAGCTTAGCTTGGTGGTAATAATCATTGACATAAGGATCATTGCTGTGTGAATTGGAATGCTGCATTTTGAGGATAGTCTCTATTTCTTCTGAAGTCATGTGTTTTGATCTAAACTGCAGTCCACTTTCACTTTTCTGACTAGCTGCATCTGATGCCTGTTGAGAGAGGCCTTTGTTCTTTCGACTTCTATGAGATGACTTATGTTTGTGTTCCCTAACTTCACCAACTCCAAAAGGGACTTTACGTGATGGCGAAGGATAGGAACTATACAGTTGGGATTGTAGCGCGGCAAGCTGAGCATATGTTTGTCTCTGCTGGAGGGCGAGCAAATGTTGCGACATAAGAGCATTTCGAGGAGGCAATTGTTGATGATGTTGTTGCACCAAACTATGCAACAAACCAGAATGATCTCCGTGCACAAGACCAGGATCAGTGGCCCAATGCGGTTGCACCATGTTACCAAGAGTAGGACCGCACGACGCATATCTAGCCAAATTACCACCATACTGGGGCCCTTGCGACAATCCGGAGGGATGAAAACTAGAATTTGACAGTGGTGAAAGTGCAGAATAGGTCAACTGAGAACCACCAGGAAGAGAAGGAGCGCGAAGGAGATTTCCGGGTGAAGCCTGAGGAGATCTGCTACCAGGCGGGGGAAATGAGGTGAAATTTGATTCTGGTAAGATTATCGGTTCGCTATTGTAGTGCTGCAGCTGTGGTTGCTGCTGAGGATAGGAGGATGTCCTGTACAAAGGTTTTGAATGACCAAATGATTGTGGCTGTGAGGACCATCTTTTAGCTTCTTGATCTTGTTCGTCCAACCAGCTTGTGAGCTCTGCATCATGTGTCCAATCGGTAGCAGAGGAACCTATAAGATAAGAGTTCAGTCAGAAAAAGCTAATCGTAGAAATAATAGCTCGAAACAGGTAATTCGATATTCAGATGAAAAAGTACTGAATTTGCAACTTAAAATGACCACAATACCAGGAACCAAGTTTATACAAGCTAAAAAATAATTCAGTAGTAACCAAGTTAGGAATTCAACTCACTCTCTCTTGAAAAGGATCCTGATCCTCTATCACCAATAACTCCAGGGTGTTTGGGTCCGGTAACATTTCTGTTTATCTACACAAAAGAGAATAGGTAGATTAAAAACCACATACAAAAAGTTAATAAAACTGGGAAAAGGTATATGCATTGCATGATAAAACAATTATGCTCTTCGCTCTTATTTGGAGGAAGTAGTTACTTTTGTAAGCTTGCCAGAAGAAAAAGAAGATAACTATCACATGCGACCATGACATGGTAGTTAAGATATTAAGATTTTCAATTATAGTGTTTGTAAACAATAATTATGCTAACCTTTGCAAAAGTTGTCGCTAGATCATCGATCTCAGATAGTGATCCTAAACCTCCACCCTGGAATCAACAACATGTATCTATCAGTAAAACATCAGTAAACGAATTTTACTATCATGTATTTATCAAGATGTAAGCTTTTGACAGAGAAAGTCATGTTACCTCTCCTTTATCAAACAAGTGATACTCATCATCATCAGTATGTCCAAGAACAGGAGCGATCATTCCATCATCGTCAAGACCCCCAATTTCCATTTCGTCCAGATTCTGACCAAAAAACTCATATTGTGATGCATCAAAGAGTGTAGTGTTCTTATCTGCAGACACACAACAAAAACAACAGGTGCTTCAGAATCCAATATCATAAACACAAGAGTTAAACTCCTGCCCTCATAACCATAAAAACACAAACTTTCAATCAAAAGGAGATAACAACAATATATAAACATCACATTCACATGATTAAAAAATTCTCTAAAGATAAGTTTTTTCGTATTCAAAACTGGTTTATCATTTGTGCATTGTGGAGCACAACAACGAAAGCTAAGCAAAACCCATAAATCCTCAGTACAAGACAGATCCCATTATAGCTAAGTGACCTAAATCAATACAGAACACAATCACATATATCTAAGCATAAATCTCCTTCCTTTATATGCTTAAACGAAACAACCAACACACAAAACCGGATCCAAAATGAAGCTAAGCAGCCAAAAAACCATAAAGAGGAAGAAAGAAACATTCTTTTGAGAAGAGACAGAACTGACCTAAGGACGAAGCACGAACAAAGTTGTACAAATCCCTGGAATCGGATCTCTCCATGATCAAAACAATCAATCAAAAACGAAAAGGGTTTCGGAAAAAGCAAAGCTTTATGAAGAAGCAAGAGAACATAAGAGAGAACCCTTTACCCCCTTAGGGTTTGTGAAGGAGAGAATGAGAAAAAAAAACAACAAAATTGAGAAATTTGAGAGCGGGGTAAGTAAAAAAACTTAGCAGAGGAGATTTGCTGCTAGGGTTTTCAATTTGGAAGAAGAAGAAGAAGAAGGGATAATAAAGAAAAAACAAAATCTAAAATCTCTTCTCTCCGCGATAAAAAAGAGAGAGAGAGAGAGGGATGAAGAAGAGAAGGGAAGGAAGAAGAAAGCAATGGCCTTTATTTTTTCTTGTTCTGTTTTTCCCCTTCGCCGTGTGTAACATCGACACATGACCTGACCTTTTTCCCCAAACCCATAAAAAACCAACACCTTTTTTTTTTTTTTTTTTTTTTTTTTTTTTCACTTTTTATTCCAATTTTGTTTACTCCTTCATAAATTAATATAGTTTTAAATAGTTACATAATCCAACATATTTTAATTAAAAGCTAATTTTATTATAAAATTTATTGCTCAAAATATCTAAAGATTTTAATTTTTTCTTTTTTAAGAAAATGCAAAATAGTTTTACTACACATCTATTGCCTAAATGATTCTTGTATTAGTCAAAGAAAAAAAAGTGAAGCTTTTTCTGTCCGATCCCACTGATTCTATTATTCTTGAGGTTTAAGACCCATTACTTTACTTGTTCCAAACTCAACCAAAATCTTTTTTTTTTTTTTGACAACAAAACTCAACCAAAATCTTAATATTTTAAAAATGCAAAGATTTGTATATATTATCAAAATTATATATAACTCAACGACATGTGTTACTTGATCCATGTGATTGTATTTCATCCCGGTCGGTTCAAATTGATCTCATTATGGTCCATTTAAAAAAAAAAAAATGAATATTTATGCCCAATTCGAACATCTATATCAATTATGAAAATGTTTGATGTTTAGTTGTATTTTCGTTATGAATAAAGTTAATAAAATGATTATTAATATAAAAAATGATATCTATGTTTTATTCATTGTTTTACAACCAAGGTGTTGAAAGAGAACCAATGATAAAGCATACAACAAAGTAAGGGTTATATTGTAAAGTTCATCACACAAATCTGAGAGAAGGTGGAGGTATAGTAGTATTACATTATACATATGGAGATGAACCTATGTATCCCAATCCTAGAAGAGCCAATGCTTCCTTCTGGGTTTTCTTGTTGGAACATCTGGAATAGCAAGAACTACTCAGATTGAGATTCAGAAGCAATGGAGATAATTAGTGAGTAATAATGATAAAGGTCTTAATAAGTAGAGTTGAAATGCAGGAAACTGAGTTTTACCTCCATTAGCGTATAGTGAATTGTAATGCACTTCGCTCCAGAAGCTAAGCCAAGCCTCTGCAGAACAGGGAAATGATTCAAACAAGAAGGTTGAGACCGAGTATAAAGTTGGCTTAGAGCGTAAAGGGAGAAGAGAGTGAGGCTTTGTACCTCTAAGAGGGTTCTTGTTATGAGGAAGTATCTCAATGTAGGATTGATCCCGAAAGGATGTGACTAAGCAGATCTTGGCTTCGAACTACAGTAATGCTGAGTCAGCAGCCAGTGATTCAAGTAAAAAAAAAAAGAACGAAATGTGAGCGTATAAAAGGTTAATTTTGGGATGATTCCTCAAGATACAGTTGCTCAATAGAAGATCCAATCTTTAAGGTGTGTTTAGAAACCAATTGTAGTCTTATCGTAAACTCAAAAGAAGGTATTTCTATTATAACTTACTCGATCTGCAGCAGCTTGAAGAGTTACATGATCTCCCCATTCACCAAGTCTGGTCACATCCAAAATGTATCAGCAAAAAGAATGAATCAGACAGTAATTTATTACTTGCTGACACAAAAACAAAAACTAAAACAAAGATGTCTCACTTTTTCATCTTCCTGGTGTAGTGTCTGTATCTCATTGGCACATATTCTTCGTATAACTTCCGCTCTTGTTTTAACTGAAAATGCACATGCTAAGTCAGAATCAGTCAATTATTAACTACTAGTCTATGTGACAAAGTTAAGAGAAACCAAGTTCAGAGGAGTTCCCAACTAAGAAAACTGGTGACTGTGAAATTCAAGAAATGCTTATTGCTAAAGCCGAGAAAAAAGTTTTAAAGGTTGAAAAACAAGTCACCAGAGACAGGACACAACAGCTAGAGAGGGTTTTGTGGGGAATTTTCATAAGAAGCAAGAGTCTTTGAATAAAGCCAGTGGATACAAACTAAACACATTCATTCCTGAAAGCCTTGACTAAATAAACAGTTGGACATTCTTCTCAGAACAAATCTATAAGTTTGTGAACAAAGAAACAGAGTTACACGATTGTTCTCAGACAGTACCTGCTTTACAACATGCTTCCTTACATGTTTATGGTACTCTGCATTGCGGAAAAGCTGGTCTGCTAAAGCTCGAAACTGGCAAACAAGTATAACATATGATGGCAGATCAAATCAATACAAAATCTTTTGAAAAGTTCACACAAGGTCTATATGGATGTCCCAACCGACGTACCTGGCAATTCCCATCTCCCTCCATTTGTAATTCAGCTAACCCATATGTAGCCAACCTAGACAAAAAAGAGAGACCATCTTATATGACTTAGACAGAAAGTTCAAAACCAATGTTTTAGAGCTATATAGCTTCAAAGCAATTAGTTTATTCCATCTAAGGCGTTTTGCCAAATGAACAATCTAATCAGCATCAAATGAAAAATGCGGTCAAGGAAGACATAAAAGGAAATGTCGAATTAAAGATAAGAACCTCCCAGAGAGCAGCTCATGGTCTAATGTTGCATCATTTATATCGGGTATTTGCCTGTTAACCCGAGGAGTGTGCTGCCAATACAAAATTCCACAAAGAAGATATTCAAAAAATGAGTAGCACACCACGCGTTCAAACTGAGATTAGGCAAAAAAAGAAGCTTATCATACTGGGATAGAATCCAAATGAGATAGTCTCTTCCCAAGCTTGCCTTCTCTTCTTAAACTCTCATCTTCAGCCAATATACGTGCAATGGTTTGATCATCATCTGTATCCGCGACACTGCTACTAAAACTCGAGTTGGAGCTCGCACTTGTACTACCGCTTGCTCTTGCACTTGCACTTGTACTTGCAAATGGATTCACATTGTTTACATCCATTGTATTTAGATCCTACAACCTAGGAAGCAAGAGAAAAGAGTATCTCTGATCAGTTTGAATGGCAGAAGCTGTCAAATCAAGTGATCTTGAGAAACCAAATCCAAAAGGTAATACTGTTGAAATCCGTAACAAAAAGATGACAACTTTGGATTCAATCACACAAAATCAAAGAAACCCAGATCAAAGATCACACTCTTTCAATCAAAAACCCCAAATTGAAAACGAAAGCCAAAACAATCTCAATTGCCACCAACGATCTTGTAAATGTTTCAATTTTCACTAACAGAAACGTAATTTAGAAACCCTTAAATCTTTAAAGCAAAACAAACAATATAATTTACCAACGAAATCGGGTTGCTTGACTTGGCGAACTCAAGTTATCCCAAATCGATCAGGCAAAGCAAGAAGAGAGGGGGAGAGATAGGGAGAGAGAAGAATCGTGGAAGATAAGAAATAGACACCTAAGTGAAACGTCAGCGACGAAAGAAGCTTAAAAAAAAGGTTTCTTTACTCCGATGAGAGCCAAAACAAAAAGATAAAAATGGATTCTTTCGGCGTCGGTCTCCGTCTCAGAGATGTTTTCTTCTTCCTGAGATTTCCTCAAGACTTCATTTTTATTTTCTTCTTCTTTGGCGGTCAAACAAAACGTCACCCATTTTAGCGTGTAGTTTATTTATTTTCAGTTAATTATTTTTGTTTTTTTAGTAATTTTCTGCAAAAATAAACGACTCAAAAAATTAAAAAATGTATGAAAAACTGATCTTTTATATGTGAAGAATACAGTTATAAATAGTAAATAATTTATTACTAGTATGTTATTTTATGGAATATATCATTATGTTAATATTCATTTTATTGCTTGATTAAAAAAAATCAATGACGCATTATTTAAACTAGATGATCTTTTAAAATCACACATTTATTATGATTATTTAAATAAATGATGGAACATTTTTTCAAAATCTAAAAATGAGTTATATAAAAGCGTGTGAGGAAAAAGGTTGCCCAAGACCACAATGTTTTTTTCTTAAGTTTGTCAACTACTTTTAATTCATTCAACTTGCTGAAAAAAAAAAAAAATTCATTCAACTTTAAAGATGATTGACATGCGTGCACCATATAATGACCACATCAACTAATCTGATGGCTCTTCGAATAAATTTTTATCCATTTTAAATTATAGTATATGTTTTTTGGTCATTAGAGTCAAATATATTCGTTTATATATATGTCCACTAAGGCTTCATATCAATATTTAAACCAATTAAAACCCCAAATTGTTGAAACAAACCATCATTGATTCAAGTTGTTTGAACGTACAACTTTACAATTTTACGAGCTTATTTTTTGTTAAGGGTATAACGTCAACATTACGTAACTCCTCGCTCGTCTATTTGATCTCATCTTTAAAAAGTATAAAATTCCTTTCCGAACACAAACGAGCTTCATTCCCCATTGCTTTATCTTTCAACTTCTTCAATCTCTCACCCATATCTTGATCCTCCATTACTTTCCTTATCCCATCTTCAACCTCTTTCTCTCCAAACCCGCTAATCCTCATTCCAATCTTCCACACGTCCACTATGTATTTACAGTTCACAAACTGGTCACCGGCCACCGGATAACATAGTAGCCTCCGAGAACTTACCACCGCCTATATATTGTACAAGCAATGAACCATAATTAAAGACACATATATAGTATTTATATCGTAAAAACGTACCACAATAATACATGTTAGATTTTACTAGTGATATATATCAATATATACCTCCATGGTCGAGTTCCAGCCACAATGAGTCACGAAACACCCCACAGAGTCGTTTCTTAGAACTTCAAGCTGCGGAGCCCATGAGACGATCCTTCCTTGGTTCTTGGCAATTGTGACTCTATGCACGAACCCTGGTGGAAGTCCTTCTTGCCACACTCGGTTTAGCGCCCACAGGAAAGGTCTCCCTGACGCTTCCAATGCCAATGCTAACATTTTAATATTTGTTTCTCCTATAGGAGAAACCCAACTTCCAAATGAGATATAAATGACTGAGTTCGGGTTTTGTTCTTGAAGCCAACCAATACAAGATTTGTCTTCTTCCCAGAAACTAGTCTTGGTTATAGCTATAATATTACTTGGTGCTGCTTGGTAATAATGCAAAGGACCAACGTGAAAGATTTGAGGGTTTTGACAATTCTTTTCTTTGTTGAAATCTTTAAACAACTTGTAGAGTGTTTTTTGATTGTTGAAACCATCATATTCGTCTTTGAATGAGTTTACCAAGATCCATCGGAGACTTTTTGTTCTTTCTAGGGTTCGTTGCCAGAATTTGAATCGTCTTTGTTGAGATTCTGGAGTTCCGATCAGCCATGGTAAATCTTCTTCAGATAGAAGTGGTTGCTCCGGCAGAACTAGTGGTGTCTCTGGTTGACGAGGACAACCTATACACTCCAATGTTTTTGTAATTAATATGCAAACAATTTTGTACGTGACACGATCACACGAATATGACAAAAGAAAAGGAAAAGAAAAATAACTAAGGAAACAATTTTTTTTTTTTAATTTAGATTGGACAAATGGAACTCAAGCCTCTGGCAAATGGCTTCATCAAATGCTAGACTGGTGATGATTGTTCTTCATCGTTCTAGGTAGACTCGTGGTCCTAAACTCCTAATAGATATACCAATATAATTCTTGGCTTTGTTTCTGTGTGCCCAAATTGCTCTATATATATCCAAACTTCCGTATACATATAATATTAGATATGATAATTTGAGTCCATATAATTAACATGACACAATGCCACTAGCTAGATAAACATTGTCTGGTCCACTCATCTGGAATTACTTAACAAATAACAATCATTAGAGACGACGTATTGTCTGCTTACTTATCAACTATAGATATATACTTTCTTAATAAAAATCCACACATACTTAATTTTGTATACGGACACGTGTAGTAGTCTATATAGATGGGTCTCTGTGAGTACAAAATTGTTTATATATATATATGTTTAGTACATGAGGTAAACTGTGATGTGTGACTAATTACTTACTATGGTCGTACGTATTAACTACAATGTCTAAAGTTTGATGACTAATTATTTAACCATTAATTGTATTAATTAGATAATGCAAGTTACCTTTTCGGGAAACTAAGCCTGTCCGTACTAGCTCCGGTATGGCTTGGATCAAACGGTAAGCAGCGAACATAACCGGCCAGAATCCGGCAACCGGAACTCCACACCGATCAGCCACTCTTATAGCCCACGAAGCCAATAAATCAACCACAACACAAGCCACACCCAAATCTTCTTCTAGTAGTAGCCGTTCGAGCTGAGACGGCATGATGTTCTCCATCGAGTTCTCTATCGAAAAGAAGTCCGAGGGAGGTGCGTCCGGACGATCTTGACCGTCATATAAGGCCACAAAAGTGATCCCAAGATCCTCGTTAGTAGTTGAGATCCGACGGTGGATAGACTCCGGTGTCATAACGACAGGGGCGAATCCACGGCTGAGGAAAGCCGATGCGAGGTGGAGCATCGGAGTGACGTGGCCTTGCGCCGGGTAAGGGATGAATATTATCTTAGGCATTTGTGTTACTTTCATATCTTTTTTTTTCCTCTTCCTATATTCTTGAGTTTTGGTTATTGATAGTTTTCTTATGCTATAATTCGGGTTATTATAACAAGGAAGATGAATTGGTAGGAGACTATTATTATAATTTTTTTATATGCATACCATGCATGTGCTATATTGATCGACTCTGCCAATCCGTACATGCATGTAAATATATATAGAATGAAGGTTTATTCACATAGTTTTAGAATATAATATGCATGTCGATATTTAGAAAAGAGGACTCAAAGACAATAATATCGTAAGGAAACTGCTTTCTCATTTCTCTAATACAGTTGTTAAGCCGTTACTTGTGCAGTGTTCATTCTATAATTAAATAAAGAATATCCTACCGAAAAAGTTTTGAGATTAATGGACCACATATCTACTATATCTATATGCACACACACACACACATTGATAATGTGAACTGGTAATTTGCTATTATACGAGACGGTGGCTGCTTTTAAAAAAGAAAATTTTCTTGTATCAAATGTTAATCATGCACTAAATCGAATATAAAACATTAAGTAAACGTCAATAGTCGCATGAAGTCAATGAGTCGATCGTGGGTCAATAATCCTCGAAAGCTTAGGCAAGTAGAGGACATGTTAGTACCAGCGATCCGAAATTAAAAGATTCCAAACTAAAAGTCGGATCTCGCTAATTAGTTTAGCTTATAGTATTCACATTTATACGAAACACACACAAAACATTGTGATACATGTCTGTTATGAATTCGGGCAAAACCTAGAAAAATCTTATAAACATAATAAAAATGAAACGGATATGTATTGAGGCGAATACATTTTTTTGCCTCTAGCTAGGGATTACTTTCCCATTAATTAATCTTCTTAATAACGAATTACAAACTCTTAGACACTTAAATATACATTTTAAAACACTATAGGACAAGGAGAAGAAATCTTGATATATTTTAAACCTAGTGGTAGGTTTCGGTCCACGTACTCTCGAAAGCTAATCCTAGCCGTTCATGCATGATCTAATTCTTTATGTTGGATCCTATTCTAGACTGAATCTGCTCAGGGTCCCTTAAACTAATTACAGTTAGATGTTTATATCAATATGAATAATGTGAGATATGTGGATACACATTCAGGACTTGAACTAGTATACCATAATAAATTTAAAAGAGGCTGATGGTCTAGAAGCAACACTAAGGATGCATATTAAATGATATATAATGTAGTAAATATTTCTTTAGATAATTAAAAATACAAAGTTTAACAATTGATTCGCTGGACTAAGAGATCGAACGCCGTTGAAGAAGGAGATCTACAACAGGGGATCAAAGTGTTATCACTATTGCAACTTGCAGTCCTGAAATCTTTAAAGATCCCCACGCGGTTTCATATGTTTTAAAAGACCGACCCATCTCGATTCATATGTATATTAATGACTTAATGTGTTCGTATATTCGACAGATAAAAACCATTATTATATGTGAACTAATGTTTGGCCTATATATATGCAGATGTTAAAAATAAAACTTATGTTTTCCCACCGTTAATGCTTTGTATCTGATAAATTCATTTTATGTGAACGAATCAAAGTGTTAGGTAAGTATTGCCAAACCAATACAGCAATACGTGTTAAAGGACAGTCCGAGATTGGAACGCTTTGAAAGGCATTATGCATGGTATTTTGAATGAAAACTCGGATTATGGGAATTTTTTATAACATTTTGTCCTTAGTAAAAAAGCTCTATATTTCGTCCACTAGTCTTTTGTTGGAAAAGTTTAACATTTCCCAAAAACTATAATCAGGCTGTTAGAAAAGTTTAATTTTTAGAACAAATTTACAATCTATTTAATTACCCATTCATTTCTGTTTTAGGATCAGTGTGCATATTGTATAGTTTTATTTACGATAAATCGGTGTCTTAAGATATTTAAACGTATCACATTATGTACATTAATAATAAATATTGTGAGAGATAAATTGAATAATAATTATTTTTTTGAGTATTTTCTTTGATTGATTTGGTTTATGTGAACAAGCAAGAATATTACTTTTGGTAAAAAGAATACTGTGTCTGAAAATTCATCCCAAAGATAATTCAATCAGAAAACAATTTTTAGATGAAACAAAAATCATGTGATATTTTGGATATATAATTGGCATATAATTAGTGAGAAGCAAGAAAGTCACAGAATAATGTTTCAACTTTCAAATCCACCATAAATAATTAAGGGTAACGCGTATGTTTAAATACATTTTCTTCCCTTCTCCTTTTGTAATAAATTTTGGAATAGATACGAACCACTTTAATTAATAGAACGGAAAGAAACTTGAAACCAGTGTTACATATATATAAATCAATTATCACGGCACTCAAAATGTCAAGAAAATGCGAATATAGTGCTTCAGTGGTCCAATCCTATATCAACTTCTACGCGTTGGTATTAATCTCTCCCTCTTAAAATGAAACTAGACGATAATCCGTGCTGTGCAGTGCAGAGAAATATTTATATAAATTTTGATTTATTAGTTATAAAATAATAGTATTATCTTTATTTAATTTATTTATGTATTTTATAATTTATAAATTTAATTTACTTAGTTTCATATTCTGGTTTTGACTATAGTACGTACAATAAACTTGACGACTTACCATTATTAGGTTTTGGGTATAATTGCTTAAATTTTTAGAATTGGTAGAATTAAGAAAACCCTTATTTACTCTTGATCCGCTTTACAATTTGTAGCGGTATTGAATCAACGTAAAAATGAATTAAAATATAAGAAAATTATATGAGTGGGAGGTAGAATGAAGTATAACAAAATATTTTTGTTACTAAAACTGATCGATCTCAGTGCAAAATCATAAAATTTGAATATTTATAAATATCAAATAAGTTAACCCGTAAATATATATGTATATATATATATATATATATGTTTTGAATAGTATGATAGGACAATATATTACCTATCCTAGGATAGAAAATTTTGTCTATTTGTTAATCATCTCATTATATTAAGTTATAGTATATATATATATATATATCAAATCCTCTAAAATTTTGAATTAATTTGTGAATGAGCGAAATCTTTTAGAAAATAAGATCATCAATTGTAAAAAATTTCTATAAAAAAATTGTAACCCGTACTTTTTAGATAGTGAAGGTTTAATAGTTTTCCGTGGATAATTATTTTTATTTTATTTCAAATCATCAAAATAATTATTTAAAGAAAAATAATATTATGATTGATCATAATTATTATTTACGATTTTCTAGTAAAAACATTTGTGTAGATGTTCGAAAAATTAAGGTTAAAATTATCTGTAAGAAAGATTGGATTTCTTGTTATTCAAATATCATATGTTACAATCTAATATTAATGTTATGAATAATTGTTTTATTGATACTATTGACAAAAGTAGGTTTTTTTTTTAATTGATTAATATATCTTTATTATAAAATTGAGATTTTCTGAGATGATTTATGAATAAATGTATTAACTTATGTAATGAAACACCATACTTTTGATACCTTGTTAAGATTTTGATAATTTGTATTAAAGCGGTCATGTTTAGAAATTAAGATTTAACTTTTTGATTTATTTTTTTTAGTTATATATATTCTATTAAATAAAATAAAATATATTTGATTTCTTAGATTTTAATATAATATATCTGCATCGATGTGAAGTGCAAAAAAATATTTAATAAATTAGATATAATATTTTATATTTTACAAATATAAGCAATGTTGTACCTTAGTTTTAAAATATGTATGTCATTATTAAAAAATTTAGGGATGCATATATTTAATCTTTGTTTTATAAATAAAATTAAGTTTTATAATTGTACTAAATAGTTTATTATTGTTTCCTAAGATTTCTGAAATAGTAAATGAAATCTGTTAGAATAGTTTCATTAAATAATTTCAAAAATATTGGGCTATAATTTCATTAAATATTTTTTATTTTTCTAAAATATGTAATATGTTTTTCACGTAAATATTTATTGTTCAAGATTTTTTCTGATTTTATAAAATTTTTTTACTTGAAAAATAAAAAGAAAACAATTAAGAAATACTAAAATATAACTATATTAATATTTACGTGATTTTTTTTCTTTTAATAACTTATTACTAAAAAATCTATTTTCTGGGTACAACAAATTAATATTAAGATGAAGTTATTATATTTGGTAATTAAATACAGTGGCATTTTGTGTAATATACCACATGAAAGTAGGGTTATTTGTTTAAAGAGTTGCTTAAATAATATAATAGAGATTAGGTGTTGCTAAGGACACTTAAACCGTGCATATAAAACATAATAAACTATTAGATATAAATTTGAGTTTATAATTATTAATTTAGATGTTATATTTCAAAATATAAAATCAACATACACTTTGATTACTATATGATTTAAACGATTTATATAGTTGATAACACTTGGGCAAGTGGCTCTGCCAACTCGAGAGGTTGCTCGACAAAGAAAGAAACTATTTAAAGAAATGGTTTGCGCTATCCTAATTAACTAGTAACTAATATAGTTCTAATACAGAATTAGAGGACTTTAAGCATAAGAAACTTGATAAGAAGTTTAGCTATATATATGTAGTATATATATGATATCTAGTAGCAATGTAGCATTGAAGATTATAATAATATGGTGAATATAACTTAACCTTATAACTTATAAGTGAAACTGGTTTTTTTTTTCAATACTAAGAAAATTCAAATAGTTGACGCGTAACTTTAAGGACCATTACAAAATATGATATACGAGTTATATGTTTATTGTTCAAACACAACGTGTGTATTTGGATGCCAAAGACATAAACTATTGAATTATTTGTTTTATTTAGAAAATTATTAACATTTGAAGAAAGTATCAAGTACATATATTTTGCATTACCTTTGATCTTTCACTCGAAATATAATAACACTATACTATTTATTTCATATATACGTATGCATGCATATAAAATTGTAGTTATTTGCATGTACAATCATAATGCTGAAAAGAAAAGATATACAATCAGAAATATCCACAGATTAAATAATCATAAACGAAACTAACTATTTGGATTATACTTCAAACTTTGAAAAAAAAAAAAATCATAATATATATATAACTAAATTATCATAAGGGGTTCTATAAATTTCTCTATAAAGTAAGTACCATAATAAAAGTTTCATATATAGCGTACTTAGTTGAATCCAAGTCCAACCACTCCAATAATCTTAATTAAGAAGTCAATACCTGCTTTTGTCGTCCGCATCTTCATAACCTCTATTTATATATCCATCACCAAACCTCTCTAATTATTTTTATAAAGAACTTTCATAATATTCGTCTTCTTTAAATCGTAACCACAACACTCTCTCATCTTCATAATCCTCAGCTCCTCACTTGTCATTAAATCAAAATGAATCAATCCGAGCAGAATCACTTTTCCGGTAATTCTTTCAGTTTTTCTTTTAAATCAAACTCGCTGCGATTATATTCTATAAACATTTGAATGATAATTTTAATAAATCTTTTTTGGTCACAGTGGAAAAGCCTTCACAAACTTCGTCGGGGGCGTACACAAGTCCACCGCCGATTGGTTACCCGACCAGAGATGCGATGGTTGGTGATCCTCCGGCCGCCGATGTGGAGACTAAGTCCAAGGGCGATGGGTTTTGGAAAGGATGGTATGTTATTTTCTTTCATATTTATGTACTCTAGATATAGATCATGGTCCTAACTTCTAACTGTGTAAATGTTTTTTGAAAGATATAGGTTTCATGTTACAATATTTTTCTTCAATTTTTTTACGTACTCTCTTCTATATGTTTTTTATTTTATTTTATGGATTGTTTTTAATTCGACTCGAACTATTGGTTTGAAATGCATTTTTTGGTATACTATGAAAATCTGTCAAATCAAGTTCTTGGAGAAACGGGTCAACATTTTATTGTTAATATTTGCTTTTTTCAACATTTTAGTTGGGATTAAATTTAAAATTTGGTGTGTGTTTTTTGACAACTAGTTCTTTCTTCCAAATTTTGTTCCGGTTTTAAATTCACCCTCAGACTTACATTTTTTCCCCTTCATTGACAAATAAAAAAATTTAATCCAACTTCAGAGTTCTCACCTAAAAGAATTTAAATCATTGAATGTTACGTACGTAGCTAAATTTTTATATTTTTTAACTTCTATATTTATAGTGTTTCTTTTCAGAAATTGTTACTATTTTAAATATTGTATAGCCATATCCCTTACATAAGATTGACACTAATTAACAGTTAATATATGTGGTTTTGTCTATTGGCAGTTGTGCTGCCATATGCTGCTGTTGTGTCCTGGACGCATGCTTCTGATCAGTCTTCGGAATTGACGCTTTCATGCAAATTATTATTGCTGTAATAAAAAACAATTTGATGCTAGTTATGTTACGTACTCTCTGTATGGAATATATTCTGTGGATGGTTGTTATGTTTTATATTAAGTGATTATATATATTGCAGTGAACTGGTTTGTCGAATAGATCGTCTAAACCAGAAAAAGAAAAGAATAAATCCATCGATGATCGAATCATCAGTTAGTAACGAAATGATGCGTTTCAGTTCCTTACGCAATTGGTAGATGTGATTGCCTGGGTTACCCAAACAGAATAACTAGGTGGGCTATGTCTTATCTTTCTTTCATGACCAATTAAATTAAGAATTAGTGGGAAATTAACATATTTCCCCCTTTATTCCATAGAAAAGCCCAATATATGCTACTTGTTTTTTTTTTTCCGCAAATGAGATATTTATTGATTAAACTTGATCATTACAAAGTATGCTGCTTAGCCATGGAGGTTTTAGTACATAGTCAGAGTAATATTGGCAGTCTATACAACCAAATTTAGCTAAAGCATGTGCCACCCTATTACAATCTCTCTTTATAAAACTAAATGAACAATGCTGAAATTTGGAAGACCAGGTTCTGATGAGAAGGCTTGTTAAGGAAACATCCACTGTATGACCATTAACTAGTTTTATTAAGGTTTCACAATCTCCTTCAAACTCAATCTCCTTATAGCCGCGTATCCATGCATGTTGTATTGCAGTGAGCAAACTCTTTGTTTCTGCTTGTAAAGGAGATCGAACATTATGTAATCTGGTCGCACCCCACACTAACGACTCACCCTGGTAATTTTTGAAAATCCATCCGCCAATAGCCTCATGAGTGTGATGATCATAACTCGCGTCATAGTTGCATTTCAGGAACGGTTGAGCTGGAGGATGCCACGAGGTTATATTCGTACAAGCAGTAGTCAACGGTGGAGATATATTTTGTAGACTGTTAATCCATTCTTTTGTATCGGACTTCGACTGTAAAACTATTTTTGAAACACTTTCTCGATAATTATTGAAAACTTGGTTGTTTCTCGCTTTCCAAATGCGCCAGAGTAGAACAAAGGGTAATAAAGAATCGAACATGTTGGAAGTCTGTGTTTGATATGTAAGTAGTTGTGCAATAATATCCTCTGTATTTGACGGTAAATTTGTGACGTCTAGGGAAGAACTACAAGAAAATCTCCAAGCCATCATGGCAAAAGGACAAGAGAAGAATGCGTGGTGGATTGTTTCATCGGTTTGATGACATCTTGGACATAGAGAATCAATATTCATACCTCTTGTTCTTAATCTTGTGGTGACTGGTATTGCTTGTGATAGAATACGCCATAAGACTAGGTAGTAATCCGTGCTACAGCACGGGACAAAATATTCAGGTTTTGACTAAGAATTATATTAATCCAGGTGTTATAGCAAAGGTGCGTTATTTTCATGTGATTATTTTTAAAATAAACCTAAACATATTTACTTTGGAACAGGAAACACGTCCCGTCTTGTCCCATCTCCTCACATCCCAACTCATCCCCTCTCGTCTCGTCTCATCCCGTCTCGTCTTGTCCCGTCTCGTCCCGTATCAATCATAATTTTTTTTATCTTATGTTTGTTCTTTTTTAAATTATTACTCGTTACACAATGTTTACTAAAAGAGATTGGGTAAAAAAGAAAAATGGGATACCAGAGTTCTTCGTTGAATATTTTTTTATTTAGTTAGTTGAAATTATCAAAAAATTATAATTTTCAAAAACTATATAACTGTTTTCAAAAATACCAAAATTTTAAAATTGCCTGTTCCAAAATAGTTAGTTACATGTCGCATAGTCAATCCATATCAAAATTAGTGAAAACTTGACATTTGAATTTATCTACTTATATTTTTTAATTTCCTATTTTTATCTAAAATTTATGCCCAATTTTTTTAAAAAATTGTTCAATATATTGGTTCTCATTATGTGAATTATCCGTTTCAGTTTACATATTATTTCTCGTCTTAATACCATAAATAGAATGAACTTTTTCTCAAAATTTAGTTATTATTTTTTAAAAGTATATGTACTTAATTAGTAAATTAAATTACTTAAAAAAACACTGGTAAAACATATATTCAGTCAAATAATAAATCCTTTTAGGTTGTAAAATTTTAATTGTATAATATTAGAATTTTCCAAAAACATTACTTGGCCACTCTTTTACGGTGTTTTGTCAATATTTTAGTGTATATGTAGAATACCGCTACTCATACCGAAAATAAACATGATCATCATCTTCATCACCTGGAAAATATAATTTTTTTTTGCATTCCATCCATAATAATCAAGCAAAGCCCGCTTTTGTTGAAAATGTTAAAGTAATTTTTAATGGGGTGTTAAATCTCGTCCAGTCTAGTCCCATCTCATCCCGTCTCGATCCATCTCGTTAGAAATTTTATGTCTCATAAATATTTTCTTCTAAATAATTACATAGTAGACAACATAAATTGTAAAGTTTAATGTTTTTTTTAAATGGTTGAACAGTATAATTTTAATCTTAATAAAAATTATTTAATAATTTTTTTTAATACTTTTAATTGACATATCTTATTAACATTTTAACATTGATATATTAAAATCAAAGATTTATATAGTTATTTGTTTAAATAATTGTAAGTTCAGTTTTAACGTATAAAAGTGATAAAATAATTAACCCGTTCAACAACATTTTTATATTAATTTTTTAAAAATAATAATATCATAGAAGGTAAGTCCATTTGTAGAAGGCACCATTACATCCGGGATCAAGTCCCGGTTCCTACGAATGTACGAATTTGGTTAATGGACCAGCCAGTTGTGGCCAATGGTTGACAAAAAAATAAAAAAAAAATATATAATAGAGATAAAACTTATTGTTGTCATATCTACAACTGAATTTTTATTATTATTTAGTTCATATAATTATGTGATATATAATAATATACGTGTATAATTTTTAAACTAATCAAAATATTTCTCATAGTTTACTTAGGAGTGTTAAATCCAAATATCATATTTCAATTTAATTTTAGTTGGATTATTGCATGTATATAACCTAGACGTATCTATTTTAGAATTGGAAACATGTCTTGTCTCGTCCCTTCTTATTTTGTTCCGTCCCATCCCTTATTATCTTATTTTTTTGTATCCAGTAATATAATATGGTAATATACGGGTAAGAAGTTTTGGTTGTAAATATATTTTAGAAAAAAATTATTTTAATAAATTTATTAATTTTAAGTTGTAAAACTTATTGATCATTGATTTGCTGGATTATATTTATAGATATATTTATTTGGTATAATATTTATAATACAAATTTTTTGGTGTCACTCTTTTTGACATCTGAAAAATTGATGATATGAAAATATATTGTTAGAGAATCATAGTTTCAAATAAAAAAATTGTAAATTTTATTCCTGTACTGGTAATAAATCAATCTCAGTAAAAAAAAAAGTAGCAAGTGTTATCCAAAACTTTTCTCAGAAAAGAACAAAAGTTTACAAAAGATATACTTGTATTGTATCTGTAACATTAATGAGTCTGCAATGATTTTAACTGGATCTACGTAATGTAAAAAGAAAAAACACCCTTCACTGGGTCAATCGATAAAATGGCTTCTGTTCGTATGAAAAGCTTAGCAACGTTCAACCATAAATCTCGATTCATTGGGAGCCGCTAATTTTGCCAGATCAAAAAGTCTTGGTTTAACAAATTAATTCGAGTTCAAAAACATTATAACAACATTAAACATATAGAATCCCACTTTCAACAAAATATGGATCAAAATTCAATTTTGATAACTGGATCACACAAAATATAAAATCATTAATGATCTCCAAAATAATTTAACTGAGAGAATGAGACTTATAACATATAATGGAAAAAAACAAAAACGAAACTTGTCTTTTTGCTAGCAGCTTACAGCTCCACATATTCGACCATTGACATATTTCTTGTAAATTTCCCCAGTTCATAACCTGGAGAACCCTGCATTGTTGAAGTCTGCTAAGAAGATATAATGTAGCAATTCTGTCGAGTTCCTCATTTAGTCATTTTGAAAAGCATTTATGGGACATAAAATTTCATCTGCAAACATGAATCATCAAGCCTGCAAAAAGAAAACCTGCATTTTCTCAAACATGAACCTGCAACTTATAAAGCCAAATTAATTCACAAAAACCTACAATTTGTAACATAGACAAACAAAACCTGCAATCTATATAACTTAGACAAACCAAACATGCAATAACTTTTTCTTCTAAAACTGCAGAAAACAATAGAGCACACACACAACTATTTCAGTACTAACCAAGTTTTTAAGTTCATCACGACCAGACCCATCTAGACAACACACAAAATGAATTTTAGTGTTGCTACTTAAATTTTTTAGGACTAATGCATTCTCGCCAAAATTCATTTTAGATGCCTGAAACTTTTCTTCCCTAATCTCAATCACATCAAATAACCCTAATTCAACACGATCTGTAAATGAGATCAGAGAAATTCTTACCATGAGAAAGAGATTGCGGCGAGAAACAACCGATCTCCCATGCAGAATGAATGCAGCGATGTAGGAGATGGAATCAGATTAATCACTCATGCAGAATGAGTAGCCCAAAAAAGAAGTATTACCCAACCCTTTAGTTTTTTTCAACCATATATTTGGTTATAGATATGGCAAACAAATATCAACGGTGAAGAACACACACTTAACATGTCCTCCTGCAATATTACAAAGACAAAGATGATGTACTAATTGAGATTATTAAGATATTTCAGATGGCGTCGTGAGGCGCCAAATTGATCCAGCAAAGATATTTCATATTGATTGTATACTGACCTTTCTGCACCAAGAACACTAAGTTATAGTGTTTGACTCATCTTCATAATAGTGGACATGGACTCCGACTATTGAGACCAAAACAAAAATACAATAGTTTAGTGATTGAATTTTATCTGAGCTTTAGTAAATCTGTGGGGATGAAAAGATACAAATAGCCTGTTAATCGCCAAGCACAAGCTTATAATCAAAGAGAAACAAAACGATTTGTAAATAAAATTGAAAGAGAATCAAGAGCAAATCACTCACATTAAAGATTGATTGTAAACTGACCTTTCTCCACCAAAAACATAGAAGTCTCAAAGTTCCGGTAGGTGTTGACTCATCTTCATAATAGTGGACCTGTCCTTGTCCAAGACAATCTGAAGAAACCGCAATAGCTGCAAATTCTCCACACTTTTCTTTAAAGAAAGGGAACAAAGCCGCACAAACGATAATCTGTCCTTCCCTTTCCACAACCACAAATGAATCCAAAGCTCGCAGTAGCTAAACACAGAAAGAAACCAAAGAGGCTTTAATCCTAACAACAAAGCAATAGACTTAGAACTTAAGGCTAAGGCTATGGGCTAAAAGGCAAACCTCTTCATCAATTCTGCAAACTAAAGCCCCTGATTCTTCCAGAGGTTTGATTGTTTTTCTAATTCCAGTAAGATCTTCCACTTTTGCCTCTCGGGTTCCTTCGTATACGTCACTGTGACAGTAAGGGCCAGAAAGCTTTTGTAAGAAAGATTAAAACTTTGAATCGTTTGCAATTGAAAACAGTTGTGTATACCTTGCCACCATAGTCCCCATTCCATCTCCAACAATAGCACTCCGCTTATAGTACCATCCAATAAGTGAACTCTTATAGTACGAATCAAATTATCAAACCAACTATTTGTGTTAACCTTAGCAGAGGTTCAAGATATACCAAGTAATCTTGCTTCGTTCTCCTAGATCGCCTTTGATGATTCCCTGTTTGAATACATCTAGAGTTCACATACAAATAAAATGTTAAAGATCATATCATGAATCCAAGAGAAAAGAAAAAAAATTTTAAAACATAGAACCCACCAGAAGAGAATCTTACACAAATCGATTCAGATCAGAAAGAAAACAATCGGTATCTGATCTGAGCTTACTTGATCGGAGAGATGAATCAGACAGATTTTTGAGGTTGAGTTATTGACGATTTATGAGATTGAGTTTATCATCTCAAAATCGTGCTGATGACCAGAGAAGAATCCAAAACCACTACACATCCAGATTCAGAAACCAAATTCCAATTAAACTTGGTTTTAATCATCAAACATATACTTAATCATCAAACATATACTTAAAATATAAACTTAATTAAAAGAGAAAAGAAACTAAAACCTTAGCATAATGGAAATTCTTTTCCTTCTTCTCTTTCTCTGCATCTCTTCGAGTTTGTCGACAAAAAAGAAAAAAAAGCTTTAAATTCGTTTGGGAGAGACGGCGAGAGAGAGAGAGTAGAGGTGAAGGAAAAAAGTTTTTTTTAGGTTTAGTCAATGAACGATTGCGATTTATTCTTAAAAAAATATTGAACGGCTGAGATTAGAAAATGAAACCGGGTCAGAATACTGGTCAAAAAAGATCTGCATGTTTATCCGAATAGAGTAACGATTAAATGACGATTTTAACCTTTTTTAAATGAATTAATTTGGTCATCATTCCAATGACATACCCTTGTAATTTCATACAAAACAAAGGTTTAGTCTATAAACGTCTTTCAAAATAATAGTAGGGATTAATTATATTAATATACATTTTTGTTATTTTGGAAAAAAACTGATAAGTAATCTAAAAAGAAAATTGCAAAAACTTACTTAATATAATTAATTTGATAGATAATTTAATGTTGTTCTATATATTAATTTTACTTTCATCATCTAAAAGTAATACTTAACAAAATATAATTTAAAAGAAATACACTCTCTTGTAATCTATTTTCAATAATATCCTTATCTATATACAAAATAACTATTTTTTAAACCCTAAACCTAAACTCCAAATACTAAACATTATCATAATAAACATTTTCTCTCCATCACTCTTTAATTAATTTGCCTCAAAAATTTTGCAATTTCCTAAATACACATTTGAATTTTATTAATTTTAAACTATAAAGTATTGATATACCATTTTTTCAATTGCTTACTTTTTTACGACTCACTTTATCTCGTACTTTTTTTGGCTCAGTCGAGATGTTTGAAGTGCCTTTTGATATGCCTCCATTGTCATGGATAGTGATTCTCCACAATCCAGCCTGGCTAATACTGTAATATGAAACAAAATCTCTTTCATCCAACAAAATGAAAATGTTACCACAAATAAAAAAAAATCTAACAATACATTAGTTTTAAAATTATGTGGGATTGTATTAAATATATTAGACAATACTCCCTCTGTTCCTGATTAATCCATATCTTAGAATTTTCACACATATTAAGAAAACATATTAAAAACTGACTTTAATTGCCTTTTATTTTTTTATTATCAACTTTCTACAAATTTTAGCCAATAATGTTCAGTTTTTTTTTTTTTTTTGAAGTTTACAATTTTGTCATTAATTACTTATTAAAAATATATAGAAACTTATAATTTGTTTATTTGTGCAACATTTGTTTTCTGTAGAAATTGGATTAATAAAAACTGGATAGAGTAGATTTTAGGGAGAATTCAGATTAAAATTTAGTTAATCATTTTTTTTATTAATCTAGCTTCTTGCATCTTGAGAAAACTTTAGCTGAGCCTCTAATATCTATTGATTCCATTCTATGGTTTCAATATAATAAAGTTCTGCTAGCTTCACTAAGTTATAAGACTATGTGCATTAGGTTCTGGAAGAGTTTCTCATTATAAAAAATAAATGAAAAAGAATCACAATATTTAAACAAAAATAATAGAGATAATATACATTTTCATCTAGAAGGAGACATTCAAGAGTTAGTAAGATAAAGTTTTGAACTTCCCAAATATGAATGACCCGAACAACAATCCTATTGATGATACCAGTCTTGTACGTTTCGTTGGAGATTGAATCAATGGTAAAGTAGGGACCTATGTTTTAGTTTTATCCATGGTGCGTGAGAGAGAGAGAAGGAGAGTGTCATCAAAGGTTGTTATTTAAAAAGAAAACTTATTGCAATGGTCGAGGGAGAGTAGTCAGGGATTGGAATGAATTGTTAATGATCATGAAATCATAGGTGTTTGGTATTATTTTCATTACGTTATAATTGGGTGGAAAACGTAAAGAGGAAAATGAAGGATATACTTCAATGGAATTCTTTAATTACTTTAAAGATTGTAATAAGTAATACAAATAACATAATCATAGTAATGGTTCATCTGATTCTAATTGGTAGTGCAGATCTTAACCCCTTTTTTGAATTTTTAATTTGAATCCAAACAATTTGAAAACGATTTTGGACAGGATTAATGTCACATACAGTTCAAAACTTGAAATAGGTGTTTGGGATCTTGACCCAGACATTAAACCAGAATTGATTTAGAATTTGGTGGTGGAGTAGGAGAATTAATCAAAGAAACCCAAGAATTAAGAGATTTTTGGAAAACCCCAGAGGGGGGGGGGGAACATAAATGACGGTGAGTTACCGTTCAGTGAAAGGAAACCAGATATGGACTATGATGGGATCTAAGAGATCTTTACAGGGAACCTGACCAAAGAGCTTGCAGCGAAGGACAAAAACCAGTGGCGTATACACCTAGACGAAACAACAAAGGCTCGATGGAGAAGATACATCAAAGGTAATAGTTGTTGGGAACGATGGTGGATAAGGTGAGAATGTGAGTACATATTCGTTTGTAAGGGCTGTTGATTTATTTGGTGGGCTTATAATTTGTTTTGTTTTGTTAGGCACAATATTAAAATGTAAAGATAATGGCCTTTAAGAATAAGAATAAAGGGAGGACATGTGTCAGTTATATAATAAGCCAAATGTCGTGTTCATTAAACTAAGACCAATTACAGGCCCATCAAATATAATTGACAGCCCTTACACCCATCAGGAGGCTACGAACCAAACGATGTCGAAATCACCTGTACTCACCTTCTCACAACCATCGTTCCCAGCAGCTATCACTTCTGATGTACCTTCACAAAAATATCCTAATCCTTAGGTTTCTTTGGTTTAATTCTCCTACTCCACCACCAAATTCTAAATCATTTCCGGTTTAATGTCTGTGTCAAGATCCCGAACACCTATTTGAAGTTCCGAACTGTATGTAACATTAATCCTGTCCAAAATCGTTTTCATATTGTTAGAAATCAAATTTAATTTTTTTTTAAAAAGGGGTTTAGATCTGCACTACCAATTAGAATCAGATGAACCATTATTATGATTACGTTATTTGTATTACTTATTACAATCTTTAAGGTAATTATAGAATTCCATTGAAGTATATCCTTCATTTTCATCTTTACGTTTGCCACCCAATTATAACGTAATAAAAATAATACCAAACACCTATGATTTCATGGTCATTAACATTTCATTCCAATCCCTGATTACTCTCCCTCAACCATTGCATTAAGTTTTCTTTTTAAATAACAACCTTTGATGACACTCACCTTCTCTCTCTCACACCATGGGTAAACCTAAAACAATACTCTACCCTTGATTCAACCTCCAACAAAACACACAACATTGGTATCAATAGGATTGTTGTTCGGGTCATCCATATTTGGAAGTTTGAGACTTTCAAAGAAACAATATCTTACTTATTGTTCCTGATGAAAATGTCTCCTTCCTGATAAAAATGTATATTCTCTATTATTGTTCCTCTTGACCCCTGATTTACCTCCGTTTTAACACATTCATTTCGCCTTTGTTTCAGGATTGTGCTATACAAGCTTCAGTCCTTCCTAATTGGGTGCCTAAGTTTCAAGATCAATTGGTTAAAGGCCAGTTTTACAGCATCAATGATTTCAATGTTGTTTCATCCTCCAACCCTTATCGTCGCACCAACCACAAGTGGAGAATTGTTTTCACGGAGAAAACGTCTTTGGAGACTGTTAAAAAACGACAATGCTCTATTGGTTTTGATTATTTTAGGTTCCCTACTTTTTCAAACTTGGTGGATATGGTAGACAAGGGTGATGAGCTTCCATGTTACAACCTATTTTGCATTGTTCGTATTTCTGGTCTCTTAGCTTCCACTTTGTTCTTCAGTATATGATTTATATCTACATTTACCCACTCACCAGAGGTTGTTGGCCAAATATCTTCGTCTCAAACATTTGAAAACAAAGATCATAACCACCCTTCGAAGACAACTTTCAATTTAATACCGACTTCCATTTTAGAAAGGTATTGGTTTTTTTTTTTTTTTTTTTTTTTTTTTTTTTCAGATTCGTTCTACTCTTTGTAAATCTGTAACTGTGCAACATTTCTGGTATTTGTTGTAGTGGTGACAACATATACATATCTCTTTGAAGAGAACTTGCGGTCGATGCCCATGCCAAAATTTTAACCCTAAAAGATGAAACAGTTGTTGTCATTGCAACCCATGTAAACCTACAGAAAGTTGGGCGTAAGTGTTTTGTTTTTAACATACTACTTTCTATTAAATATTAATTGGTTAACATTTTATTGTTCTAAAACTTAAGACCAATGTATATGGGCCTATGAATGAATATAGTGCTAACAATGGGCCATATGTATTTTTGACAATTTCAAAATTAGAGCATGGCTTGACAATTTCAAAATTAGAGCATGGCTTGACAATTTTAAAATTAGAGCATGGTTAATACTGTTTAAGATTTGATGTTCTTTATCGTCAATTCAATAAACCGTGGAAAGCTAAATATTGTTTTAGTAACGTCTCATTATCGACTTTGAATCCCAATAAATTAGCTTACATTTATATCATAAAATCAGTTTCAATGTTTAGTCATAAATTTATATTCCAATCTCTTATTTCTCTTCATCTAAAATTCTATATTGACCCATTAATTTTAAACAGACAAATTCTGCTACTATAATGGCTGACTAGCTGGTTCTTTAATATGTATATTTCATGTGATTGTATTCTATTTCGTACTCAAATTATTGTTATGATTCCAGGAAAGTTCTAATGCCTCTGAAGCATTTTTCCTTTATATCACGTAAATGATTTGTTCATTGCACAATTCATTTTTAAATGAAAATGAAGGATTTAAGATCTCAGACAAGTAACTAAAGTTTATGCAAGCATGTAAAGTAGTAGTCTGGACTGGTGGTTAGGTGGAGGAGAAAACCTTTACGGAATGACCAAACAATCAAATAAAAAATTTAGTTACTCTTATTTTCTCCTTTAAGCTTTTATTTTTCTATTGCCATATTGAGTAAGGTGTAATAACATTTTCTGTTTTATCTCAACGAGTTCTAAAGGTTAATTTTGGAATGGAGACACCATGAGCCTACATGCATGTACACTACGACATATTCATAAAGTCAAAATAATGCAACTTCGCCTAAGATATATATCACATAACGGTATAATTGTGTTAGAAAATGATTTTTTGAGTTTAAAATTTAATTGTACATTCTTTTATTTTGTAGATTATTCTAACTTGGATATTTGTTACAGATAGGGAGACCTAAAGCTTTAAATAGATGATTAGATCTCTATTATATATATGTCGAAGGAAGACATTAGAAAAAACAATGTTAGACGAGGTGATTTGTAATTGATTTCAGTTAACTTGTGATATTGGACTTCAATTTCAACTTTCACTTATGTCTTCACGTAACAACAAAAATAAAGATGATGAGGATTTGCCTTAAACAATGTCAAAGTGAATAAAATTACCAAAAGATGATCTTTATTTTATTTTATTTTTGGTTTAAAGCCACTGAATAGGCTTTGAAGCTTGAAGGATTCATATCATTTTCTGTCTTGTGTTGACAGAACAAAAATGTGCTTTTGATGTTAATGGTTACCAACAGTTAAAAGGGAAATAAATCACACATTATTTGAATCTGAGGATGAAAAGTGTGCAACATTAAGGAATCTTAAGGAATATAATATTTATATTTTATCTCTAAACTTCATCATCTTTAATAAAAGATTACTCATGGGATAAATTCAAAACTCAAAAATGATGGTAGCTCTCGGCTATTTCTGTAAGGCCACAACGGAAACAACGTCCAAACAAGTTATTGTCGTAGTTTGAAAGTGACAAGTATTAATATGACTATATGAGTCTATAATCTTTAGTTGACAAATTACGTCTTGACCTAGCAGAAAATACAAAGACGATGATCATTTGCCCATACAGCTTACATCAAGCATGAAGTTATTTAAATATTGATTGACAATTTTAATGTAAAATATCATTTCAATGTTTACAAATACATTACACAAATCATCTATTTTGTAATCACAAAATGCGCCATGAATGTATTGCAAAATAGTTATATCGCAAAACAACATGTCCTAAAAGAGAATCAGTCTAAGCTTTTAAACATTTTTTTATTCAAAAAAGTAAACATGATTAATAAAACCATTATACATGAGGGTGTAGTTTAATTACTTAAGATACATACTCTTCCCCCAAAAATTTATATCATTTTTATCAATAAAAAAAATCCAATTAAGAAAGCAAAATACAGAAAGATGAAAATCTAACGGTTAAAAAAATAGCCAATGGAACAAATATGAAGATAAGCCTGTGTGTAGCACGGGGCAACTCCTAGATCACATATCTCTTTATGCCTCTTTGGAATCATTTCCCAAATTTTACAACATCCTTTCGCATTACACAGAAAATATTACAGAGACCTATTGTAGAATATTTAATACATATATACATATAAATATATATGTATATTTATATATAAATATACATATATAAATATATATACACATATTGTAACCTCAATATTTTCATCATAGACATATGTCAATAATTAAAAGTGGTATAAATTATAGTAGATTAATATGTACAAAAGCGAAACTACTTTTATATTGCATTGGTATTGTTTGAGTTGTCAATCATACCTCATGTCTATTTTCCTGTAACCCTTACTCCATCCGTCATTATGCCAAAAAAAGCTTACAGCATTTCCAATGTATATTTCATATACATCTAGTGCCAGAGACTTACGTTCCTAGCCTAAGAGATTAGTTGTCTAGGATGTTTGTTGACGTGAATGAACTCGTTTTTCATGCCTGCTCGACCATGTTTCTTTAGCGAGAGCTAGGTATGGAAGTGGTTGAGTCTGAGTAGCTTTTGCCAAGAGATTGGATTAGCTAAGTTGTGATGTTCATTGTTTAGGGATAGTTTGGTTGTGGTATGTTAAACACTCTGTAGACTAGGATACTCCACCGACATCAATTACTCCCATCCTTAGGAATTTTATCTTTTTGATTGATATTACATTCCCAAGATTGTTTCGTTTGTTCATGCTTAGAATCGTTTTCGGTTTCATTTATTCTTGTTCGCTTCTTGTCATACATTTTCGTTTCTGGTTCTATGACTCATTTCCGTTTTGTATTTTTAGGATTGTTAGAAAAACACTCTTTTTGAATTGGCTTAACTTGTGATTTCTTGATTGCATCTTGAGTGATAGTAAAGATTCCCAATTGGATTTACACCTTAAGTATTACAACTCATAAGGTTAATTAACCTGCTAGGATAGACACACAAAAATCCTAGTATCCTTAAGCTTATGGACCAAGGTCGTTGACCAAAAAAAAAAAAAAAAAATGGACCAAGGTCATGGTATTTGTAGAAGCAAGTTAGAGCTTAGGAGTGTCGGATTAAAGCTAAGACGATGAATTGATGAATTCAACAAAGAAGTGTTTTGCATGGTCCAAACGTTTGAAGTGCCTTTCATATGCCTCCATCTTCATGGATAGTGATTCTCCACAATCCAGTCTGGCCAATATTGTAATATGAAACAAAATCCCTTTCATCCAACAAAATGAAAATGTTGCCACAAATCATAAAAAATCTGGCCTTCTTTCCATTTATCATTGAAAATATTAAAATATTCATTAGTTTAAAAATTATGTGGGACTGTATTAAATAGTTATATTAGACAATAATCCCTCTGTTCCATTAATCCATATTTTAGGATTTTTACACATATTAAGAAAATATATTAAAAAGTGACTTTAATTACATTATTTTTTTGTGATTAACAACTTTCTACAAACTTCAACCAATAATATTCAGTTTCTTTTTTTGAAGTTTACAATTTGTCATTAATTAGTTATTAAAAATATATAGAAAAACTAAAAATTGTTCTTGTTGTGCAACTTTTTTTTCTCTAGAAATTGGATTAATAAGAAATGGATGGAGTAGATTTTAGTGAGGAGAACATATTGTGACTATTAAAATATACCAATTATTTAATAGCTTTAAAACATAAAATAAAATTTGTGGTCTAAGGTTGTTTAGTCTGCTTGTCCTCCGAAACTGGCTTGGCCCATTTCTCGATAAGAATTTAAAACAAACACATAAACCCAAAAATAAAGTAAAGTTCAATGTGCACTATACCCCATTTATTCACCCCATTCTCTCTCTGACCCAAATATCGAGAAAATATCAAAAAATGATTGCTCCAACGCCGATGAAGCTTCGGCTTGCCGGTGTCGGGATATTGGTTTATCCTGCGCATCTGTTTGTTTGCTCTGCTTGTTTCTAATTATGTTTTGTACCTTGTCTCAATCACTTTGATTTACTCAGAGTTTTATTCAAACCCTCGTTATCCCGTTGAGCAGTATCAAAGATCCTCCGGAGATGAATGGCGAGGGAGCCCCACAGTGACTTTCACTCTGTCCCATAACCGCCCTCCAAAGCTTTTGCTGAAGCAAGTATATGCCGTGCTTCGTCTGTTGCTTAGATCTGAAGAAGTTCTTCCCTTGGCAATAATTTATCTCCGTCAGATGCACGGAGTTGATGTTTCCTGGATAGAAGAAAGCTCATGGCTGCGACAAGTTGAGACGATTTCGAAGAGGCTACCTTTGCTCACCATCAAAACCTTCTCTGCCTCGAAGTCTCTGTGATTCATTCAGGTCTTCACAGCCCCTCTCTTTACCGGTGTTTAGTGGCTCTAGGCTGAACTCTGATCCAACGTTGCGCCGCGACACCATCGCCACCCCATGCTCAACCATCGAGAATCTAGGGTTTCCACTGCTGGACCTTTGTTCACATTTGGGCTCATCTACCTTTTGCCCCATTAACAAAAGCATCTATCCATGTTCTCAATTGCTACGGTCCAGGTCTGTGTACTTTTCCTTACTATCGACATCTCCGAATTTAAATCCTTTCTTCCATCTTTATGGTGAAGGATTACTTTTGAGTCGTGAAGTGAGTGTCTCGGATCCATTACCGTGAAACCTGGTTGCCACATTCACCCTTGCTATTGCTTTGTGAACACTTCATATTGCTGGCTTCCAATCGACATATTAAATATGGCTGTAGAGCTTCCCTACCAAGATCCGTTCATGAAAATTCTCTGTCAAGCTCAAACTCTTTAGTACCTATTATCTCTGCTTGGTCAAGTCGAGGTTTCCTCTGTAGCAGAAATCTGGTTGCTTCAGGTTTGCTTGAGAATCATTTATGTCGAGACCAGTGGCATAGGAGTGTTTGGTTGTCTGCAATGTTGAGTGCTAACGTTGTATCTTATCCGACAGTCTGGTTGAATTTGGTGCTTGTTCCCATTGCTCCCATATGCCATCTCCTCCCAAAAGATCGAAAGCTCGGGTCTGTCCCCATATCTCAGGGCCAAACTGACTACCAGTTTTGTGTGGAATTTCTTAACCTCCATAGCCAAGAGCTTTATATGAGGGAGAACCCACCTGCTTTGTTACACTTTGATACCCATCTCTTACAAATCCCGGTTGTAGCTTCATCTAGAGTCATGAGGTATGAAACTAAACGTTTGAAGGATATTATTCCAACACTCTTGAACCCCCTCAATTTGGCGAGAAGCCTGCTAAGTGTTCCCCATGTGGAACATTCTTTTCCAAGCTCGATTGCGTTATCCGCTAGAGCCGCTTATGATCACCCGGTGGACAAGGATTTCGTGAAGCTCGACTTCAAAGACGAATCCACCTTTGTCCCAATAGATTTTTTAAATATTGTTAAACTTCTTGAAGTTGAAAATCCCTTTGGAAAACTCATGGAGCCTTATCTTTATTTCCCTTTGCTTATGTTGAATCTTGTTTGTATGAAGTCACCTCTTACAGAGGGTTTAGCTTAATGGAAGTTATTGTTTGACAAATAAAAACCTAAAATAAAGTCATTTAACTAATCCTCAGGAAAGTTGAAATAATGTCTAAATATATAAAAACCAAGAGTAAATTTCGATTAAAAAGTAAATAAATGAATTCAGATTAAAATTTAGTTAATCAATTTTTTTAAGAATCTACCTTCTTGTATCTTGAGAAGACTTTAGCTGAGCCTTAAGTATCTATTGATTTCATTCCATGGCTTCTATATAATACAGTTCTGCTAGCTTCACCAAGCTATAAATCTACAAAATATAAATAATAAATAACATATGAAATTGTAATTTGGTCGTTCACAAATTTGGTTAAGAAAATAAGAAACAAAATTATTTTCCAAATTGTACGTTGTCAATGCATCTATGTAACTATTCTACCAAAAATAAAATGCATATACGTAACTATAAAAGTTGGAAAAGACTTGAACATTTTTTTCAATCTTCTTCTCATCTGTGAAACACAGAACAAATGAAATAAATCTTGACCAGAAATACGAACAATGCAAAATAGGTTGTAACCTGGAAGCTCATCACCCTTGTCTACCATATCAACCAAGTTTGAAAAAGTAGGGAACCTAAAATAATCAAAACCAATAGAGCATTGTCGTTTTTTAACAGTCTCCAAAGACGTTTTCTCTGTGAAAACAATTCTCCACTTGTGGTTGGTGCGACGATAAGGGTTGGAGGATGAAACAACATTGAAATCATTGATGCTGTAAATATGGCCTTTAACCAATTGATCTTGAAACTTAGGCACCCGATTAGGAAGGACTGAAGCTTGTATAGCACAATCCTGAAACAAAGGCGAAATGAATGTGTTAAAACGGAGGTAAATCAGGGGTCAAGAGGAACAATAATAGAGATAATATACATTTTCATTAGGAAGGAGACATTTTCATTAGGAACAATAAGTAAGATATTGTTTCTTCGAAAGTCTCAAACTTTTCAAATATGGATGACCCGAACAACAATCCAATTGATACCAATGTTGTGTGTTTTGTTGGAGGTTGAATCAAGGGTAGAGTATTGTTTTAGGTTTACCCATGGTGTGAGAGAGAGAAGGTGAGTGTCATCAAAGGTTGTTATTTAAAAAGAAAACTTAATGCAATGGTTGAGGGAGAGTAATCAGGGATTGGAATGAAATGTTAATGACCATGAAATCATAGGTGTTTGGTATTATTTTCATTACGTTATAATTGGGTGGTAAACGTAAAGATGAAAATGAAGGATATACTTCAATGGAATTCTTTAATTACCTTAAAGATTGTAATAAGTAATACAAATAACGTAATCATAATAATAGTTCGTCTGATTCTAATTGGTAGTGCAGATCTAAACCCCTTTTTAAAAAATTTTAAATTTGATTCCTAACAATATGAAAACGATTTTGGACAGGATTAATGTTACATACAGTTCGGAACTTCAAATAGGTGTTCGGGATCTTGACACAGACATTAAACCGGAAATGATTTAGAATTTGGTTGTGGAGTAGGAGAATTAAATCAAAGAAACCCAAGGATTAGGAGATTTTTGTGAAGGTACATCGGAAGTGGTAGCTGCTGGGAACGATGGTTGTGAGAAGGTGAGTACAGGTGATTTTGACATCGTTTGGTTCGTAGCCTCCTGATGGGTGTAAGGGCTGTCAATTATATTTGCTGGGCTTGTAATTGGTCTTATTTTGTTAGGCATAATATGAAAACTTAAAAACAATAGCCTTTAAGAATAAGAGAGGACATGTGTCAGTTATATAATAAGCCAAATGTCATGTTCTAAGCAGAAGTTGAGAAAAACCTTCTCTATATATATATATATATAAAATAACTAATTTTTAAACCCTAAACCTAAACTCCAAATACTAAACGTTATCATAATAAATATTATCTCTCCATCACTCTTTAATTAACTTGCCTCAAAATTTTTGTTTCATAAATGATTTCCTAAACACACATTTGAATTTTATTAATTTTAAACTATGAAGTATTGATATACTATTTTTTCAATTGCTTGCTTTTTTACGACTCACTTTATCTCGTACTTTTATTTGGCTCAGTTGAGACGTTTAAAGTGCCTTTTGATATGCCTCCATCGTCATGGATAGTGATTCTCCACAATCCAGCCTGGCTAATACTGTAATATGAAACAAAATCTCTTTCATCCAACAAAATGAAAATGTTGCCACAAATCATAAAAAATCTAACAATACATTAGTTTTAAAATTAGGTGGGATTGTATTAAATATATTAGACAATACTCCCTCTGTTCCTGATTAATCCATATCTTAGAATTTTCACACATATTAAGAAAACATATTAAAAACTGACTTTAATTGCCTTTTATTTTTTTATTATCAACTTTCTACAAATTTTAGCCAATAATATTCAGTTTTTTTTTTTAAGTTTACAATTTTGTCATTAATTACTTATTAAAAATATATAGAAACTTATAATTTGTTTATTTGTGCAACATTTGTTTTCTGTAGAAATTGGATTAATAAAAACTGGATTGAGTAGATTTTAGGGAAAATTCAGATTAAAATTTAGTTAATTATTTTTTTATTAATCTACCTTCTTGTATCTTGAGAAAACTTTAGCTGAGCCTCTAATATCTATTGATTCCATTCTATGGCTTCAATATAATAAAGTTCTGCTAGCTTCACTAAGTTATAAGACTATGTGCATTAGGTTCTGGAAGAGTTTCTCATTATAAAAAATAAATGAAAAAGAATCACAATATTTAAACAAAAATAATAGAGATAATATACATTTTCATCTAGAAGGAGACATTCAAGACTTAGTAAGATAAAGTTTTGAACTTCCCAAATATGAATGACCCGAACAACAATCCTATTGATGATACTAGTCTTGTACGTTTTGTTGGAGATTGAATCAATGGTAAAGTAGGGAGCTAGTGTTTTAGTTTTATCCATGGTGTGAGAGAGAGAGAAGGAGAGTGTCGTCAAAGGTTGTTATTTAAAAAGAAAACTTAATGCAATGGTTAAGGGAGAGTAATAAGGGATTGGAATGAATTGTTAATGATCATGAAATCATAGGTGTTTGGTATTATTTTCATTACGTTATAATTGGGTGGAAAACGTGAAGAGGAAAATGAAGGATATACTTCAATGGAATTCTTTAATTACTTTAAAGATTGTCATAAGTAATACAAATAACATAATCATAGTAATGGTTCATCTGATTCTAATTGGTGGTGCGGATCTTAACCCCTTTTTTGAATTTTTAATTTGAATCTAAACAATTTGAAAATGATTTTGGACATGATTAATGTCACATACAGTTCAAAACTTGAAATAGGTGTTTGGGATCTTGACCCAGACATTAAACCAGATTTGATTTAGAATTTGGTGGTGGAGTAGGAGAATTAATCAAAGAAACCCAAGAATTAAGAGATTTTTGGAAAAACCTGGGGGGGGGGGAACATAAATGATGGTGAGTTACCGTTCAATGAAAGGAAACCAGATATGAGACAGAATTTAATTATCCAATAAATATGACTATGATGGGATCTAAGAGATCTTTACGAGAAACCTGACCAAAGAGCTTGCAGCGAAGGACAAAAACCAAGGGCGTATACACCGAGACGAAACAACAAAGGCTCGATGGAGAAGATACATCAAAGATAATAGTTGCTGGGAACGTGGTGGAGAAGGTGAGAAGGTGAGTAAAGATTCGTTTGTAAGGGCTCTTGATTTATTTGGTGGGAAGATAAAGTTTTGAACTTCCCAAATATGAATGACCCGAACAACAATCCTATTGATGATACCAATCTTATACGTTTAGTTGGAGATTGAATCAATGGTAAAGTAGGGAGCTAGTGTTTTAGTTTTATCCATGGTGTGAGAGAGAGAGAAGGAGAGTGTAGTCAATGGTTGTTATTTAAAAAGAAAATTTAATGCAATGGTTAAGGGAGAGTAATCAGGGATTGGAATGAATTGTTAATGATCATGAAATCATAGGTGTTTGGTATTATTTTCATTACGTTATAATTGGCTGGAAAACGTAAAGAGGAAAATCAAGGATATACTTCAATGGAATTCTTTAATTACTTTAAAGATTGTAATAAGTAATACAAATAACATAATCGTAGTAATGGTTCATCTGATTCTAATTGGTGGTGCGGATCTTAACCCCTTTTTGAATTTTTAATTTGAATCCAAACAATTTGAAAACGATATTGGACATGATTAATGTCACATACAGTTTAAAACTTGAAATAGGTGTTTGGGATCTTGACCTAGACATTAAACCAGATTTGATTTAGAATTTGGTGGTGGAGTAGGAGAATTAATCAAAGAAACCCAAGAATTAAGAGATTTTTGGAAAAACCTGGGGGGGGGGGGGGACATAAATGACGGTGAGTTACCGTTCAATGAAGGGAAACCAGATATGAGACAAAATTTAATTATCCAATAAATATGACTATGATGGGATCTAAGAGATCTTTACGGGGAACCTGCCCAAAGAGCTTGCAGCGAAGGACAAAAACCAATGGCGTATACACCGAGACGAAACAACAAAGGCTCGATGGAGAAGATACATCAAAGATAATAGTTGCTGGGAACGTGGTGGAGAAGGTGAGAAGGTGAGTAAAGATTCGTTTGTAAGGGCTCTTGATTTATTTGGTGGGAAGATAAAGTTTTGAACTTCCCAAATATGAATGACCCGAACAACAATCCTATTGATGATACCAGTCTTATACGTTTCGTTGGAGATTGAATCAATGGTAAAGTAGGGAGCTAGTGTTTTAGTTTTATCCATGGTGTGAGAGAGAGAGAAGGAGAGTGTCGTCAAAGGTTGTTATTTAAAAAGAAAACTTAATGCAATGGCTAAGGGAGAGTAATCAGGGATTGGAATGAATTGTTAATGATTATGAAATCATAGGTGTTTGGTATTATTTTCATTACGTTACAATTGGGTGGAAAACGTAAAGAGGAAAATGAAGGATATACTTCAATGGAATTCTTTAATTACTTTAAAGATTGTAATAAGTAATACAAATAACATAATCATAGTAATGGTTCATCTGATTCTAATTGGTGGTGCGGATCTTAACCCCTTTTTTGAATTTTTAATTTGAATCCAAACAATTTGAAAACGATTTTGGACAGGATTAATGTCACATACAGTTCAAAACTTGGAATAGGTGTTTGGGATCTTGACCTAGTCATTAAACCAGATTTGATTTAGAATTTGGTGGTGGAGTAGGAGAATTAATCAAAGAAACCCAAGAATTAAGAGATTTTTGGAAAAACCCAAGGGGGGGGGGGGGGAACATAAATGACGGTGAGTTACCGTTCAATGAAAGGAAACCAGATATGAGACAGAATTTAATTATCCAATAAATATGACTATGATGGGATCTAAGAGATCTTTACGGGGAACCTGACCAAAGAGCTTGCAGCGAAGGACAAAAACCAGTGGCGTATACACCGAGACGAAACAACAAAGACTTGATGGAGAAGATACATCAAAGATAATAGTTGCTGGGAACGATGGTGGAGAAGGTGAGAAGGTGAGTACAGATTCGTTTGTAAGGGCTCTTGATTTATTTGGTGGGCTTATAATTGGTTTTGTTTTGTTAGGCACAATATTAAAATGTAAAGATAATGGCCTTTAAGAATAAGAATAAAGGGAGGACATGTGTTTATATAATAAGCCAGATGTCATGTTCTTAGCTGAAGTTGAGAAAAACTTTCTCTTATTATATAAGACTAGATGAATACCCGCACTACGTGCGGGTTTGTTTTTATATATATATATATATATATATATATATATATATATACGTTTACTGTAATACCTTTTTTGCTTCTTATATTTTCACATTTGAAAGATTAAAAATTTTATACTAACAGACAAAACTAAGATTTTTTTGTGAGGAGGCAAAGAATACTAAATTTTGTTTAAAGCTAAATCTTATTCTAAAGTAATTTTTTTAGATGAAAACTATTAGCATATTGTTTTTAGGAAGTAAAATAATCATACCAATTGCATATTTGATTAGTAGATAAAACATTTAAACATCCTACAATTCTTGTTTAAAACTTAGGTATTTAGATATATTTGTATTTAAGCTTCTCAACTAAATACCATGGGACTCTCAAATTCGCTTTTATTAAAAAGATTTTCATTTTCACATTTGATTGGTAGATAACAACATCTAAACATCCTACAATTCTTGCTGAAACTTAGGTATTTAGATATATTTGTATTTAAGCTTATCAACTAAATACCATGGACTCTCAAATTCTCTTTTATCAAAAAGATTTTTTTGCAGTTTGGTTAATTCTTTAATGGTTATAATTAAGATAGACAACTTCCCTTCCTTCTAGCTATTCAATTTCTTGAATATAACTCTAGAATTTAATTTAATTTTCTTCCTTTTTCTCTGTATTTTCCTCAACCAACATTATATCATTGATTTAACTGTCTTTCATTCGATAGTGAACGAAACTCCAATCTTTTTCATATCTAAAAATTTATTTCTCTAAAGACAATCTTTCATGAATTTCTCTACAATATTAACCAAATTCCCTGTCACTGCTACAACCCTTCAAATTTGTTGAGAAAATTCTAGCGTCTAAACCATATGTTCATATTTTCATGGTTTACTCTAAGAGGACGAAGCAAATCTTTGGTTTTACTCTCGATATATTTTTATCTTTTGGTGATGCATCTACTTAATTAAAGAATACATCATCATGTTCTAAGCCTCTTTAGATTTCTTATATAAATATTGAAATTGTTTGTGATATGAAAAAGAATAAAAGACATAGAAGATATTTCAAATTCTTTTTTTATTTTAAATATGTTTGTTTTTAATTTATGTGCTTTTAATTTGGGTTGGCATGTGTCACTCTCTCCACTGCTGACGTGTCATTCATATGGAGAGAGTTGAGCAACTTTCATAATATAGATTTCAAGCTGAATGATAAAATGTTATTTTTGTGGATCGAGTGTGGAAGTTAGACAAACATTAATTGAGTTCAATTTCAAAGAAAGTGTCCTTATTTGGGAGGTTAAAAGTAGAAAAATATCCTAAAATATCTTGAAAGTATTAAGTAATAAAGTATTACTATTGGCTAAATCAAAATTATTGTATGTTAACATTTTACGTTTGATATATATACATACATGATTTATAGAACATATGTATACTTAATTATAAGATTCAAATAAGATGTCAAAAACCTTATTTGGGAGGTTAAAACACAGAAGTAAACCTGGGAAAAGCATCGGCTTTGTAGTGTTCTAAATCTTACAATTTTTGTTTTTCTTTACTATGAATTTATACTATAATATATTCAAATAAGATACAAAGAAGTTTATCTGAAAATTTTACCGAGTCTGATATTTTTCTTCGATATTAAATGTCTAAAGAGGGACCCAAAAAAATACAAAATACAAGCAAAAATTAAAATACAGTGAACCAAAATAAACTGCAAATCGTTCAAGATATACAAATTAAATGAATTTTCTGCTATTCTTCGCTCAACATATACTCTTCAGTAACCAAAGTTTTGGTAGTACACATATGTTACTGGCCATAATATATAGTACAATCGACCTCTACAAGATTACTTAAGTACTTAACCCAATTTGGCACTAAGGAAAACAACTCTTAACTTAGGAGTATTACTAACGTATGAGTTATGAGCATAATTATTTGTAAGGAAAGAGCCCTGTCTGCTATCGCATTACTCTCTTTAGAAGAACTTGAGCTTCAACTTGAAAGATACGAACGACCCTCTCTGTCGAGTCATATGCAACAACAATTTTTTTTCCTTGATATGTACAAGAACCATATATAGTAAATAAAAGGAAACGTACTCCCTTCTCACTTTCTTCCAAAAGAGGTTATATACAAAATAATTGAGATTACGTCATATACATGTACGTCATGTATGTGACGAAAGCCATCTCTGCATTAAACCATTTGGATGTGATTCACCATGCATGTTGCTTCACAGAAATGACTCGAGGGAGACAAGGGTCGTCTTTTTCTGCGATATGTGTAGGCCTGTGTGGCAAGTTGACGGTCGTCTTCTGTCCATTTCTCACTTTCATCTCAACCATCGGTTTCGCTTTCCTCGGTTAATAAGGTAGGTCTGCCCTCGAGACTTGACTTGTCGGTGAGATGATTTTATTGTTCAATATTGACTTTTCTTTCTTTCATTTCGAGGATATTTTTATTATTGTTGGATATGGGCTTTGCCCCCAACATTCCTAAAGCCCAAACGAAGATTCTAAAGAGATTTTGGGCCAAAAGTCTTGGATCAGGCCCAACAGGCCGCAGGGACAAAATCGTCATTTTGCCAGGAGACAGAAGAAACCCTAGGTTAAGGTCCCACTATAAATACCTGACATCATGGTCAGGAAAGGAGATCCGAAAATTCTGGGCAATTAGAGAGAGAAAAGCAATTATTTACAGATTAACTGCATTTTACTCTGTAATCGCCATTTTCCTGTAAACCCTTCTTCAAATTCCACGTTAAATAAAAGGACCAGATCCGATTCATCCCACTTTACTCTTATTATTTATATTGTCGATTTCATACATCAACAATTTGGCGCCCACCGTGGGGCCGAACGGAATCCTTACTTTTTGACGAGAAGAATTTGAAGAACAAGGCGTTTTCGGAAAACCAGAAGCATGTCTCAGATCAATCACTCAAGCGACGAAGGCGTGAACTCCTCCCCAGCCCGCGACGTGTCTCCTCCATGCACCGTATGGGGGCGCACCCGTGCGAGGACCAACCAACTCCAAGGCGTCAACAGACCCGAAGCAATTACGGGCGAGGACGCAACGCTCACTGACCGCGCAGCCATAGGCGCTACGCGTGTCGCTCCCACCAATGGCGTAGCCGCAGGCGTTACGTTTCCTGTTCGTGAAACCACTGGAGACGATCACACCGACCGTGAAGCCGTAGGCGTTACGCGTGTCGCTCCGACAAATGGCGGAACCAATGGAGCAATCCTTCCTGATCGAGTAGCTGTTGAAGACGCTCCAAATGGAATCTATACGCTGCGCGGAGACCCTCTGATGGCACGGACCTGTTTTATCATTGAGAAAAAGATGCGCAACGCAAGGGCTTTCGTAATCGCCCAATCAGCACCACCACGAGATCCACGTACACCACCTCCGAAGGAGTCTGTGATTCAAGTTAACATCGACTTGTCTGATCCTAAGCGTTGCGTCAGAATAGGAGCCGAGCTGCCAGTCGCATTAAGAGACGAGCTCATCGATTTTTTACGTAAGAATGCAACCACATTCGCATGGACTATAGATCACATGACCGGAATCGATCCAAGTACTACTAGCCATGAGCTCAACGTTGACCCGACCTATAAGCCCGTCAAACAGAAGCGACAAAAGCTCGGAGCGGAGCGCACTGCCGCGGTCAATGAAGAGGAAAAGAAACTACTTGATGCTGGATCAATCACTGAGGTTCGCTACCCAGATTGGCTGAGTAATCCCGTGGTCGTCAAGAAGAAGAATGGTTAGTGGAGAGTCTGCGTCGACTTCACAGATCTCAACAAGGCTTGTCCGAAAGACAGTTTTCCACTTCCGTGCATTGATCAGCTCGTCGAAGCCATAGCAGGAAACGAATTATTATCTTTTATGGATGCGTTCTCGGGTTACAATCAGATAATGATGCACAAAAACGACCGTGAGAAGACTGCTTTTATCACCGAGCAAGGCACTTTCTGTTACAGAGTCATGCCGTTTGGATTGAAGAATGCAGGAGCCACATATCAGCGACTGGTGAACCGCATGTTTGCAAGTCAACTCGGAAGAACAATGGAAGTCTATATTGACGACATGCTCGTCAAATCAGCTCAAGCCGCAGATCACGTCGCACACCTGAAGCAATGTTTCGAGATACTCAACAAGTATAGCAGGAAGCTGAATCCAGCGAAATGCACATTTGGGGTCACTTCCGGGGAATTCTTGGGATACCTCGTCACGAAACATGGCATAGAAGCTAATCCGAAACAGATTTCGGCTATCATCAATCTCCCGTCACCACGGAATACACATGAAGTACAGAGGCTTACTGGGCGAATTGCCGTACTGAATCGTTTCATCTCTCGTTCAACAGACAAGTGTTTGCCGTTTTATCAGCTCCTCCGCGGGAATAAACGCTTCGAGTGGGATGAGAAATGCGAGCTAGCATTCACACAGTTGAAGGAGTACCTATCGTCTCCACCAGTCCTGGCCAAACCCGAGCAAGGAGAAACGTTGTATCTCTACATCGCCATCTCCTGTTCAGCTGTAAGTGGTGTGCTCGTCAGAGAGGATCGTGGAGAGCAACATCCGATCTTCTATGTGAGCAAAACTCTCGATGGCGCGGAACTTCGGTACCCAACTCTTGAGAAGCTCGCATACGCAGTCGTCATTTCAGCTCGCAAGCTCCGCCCGTACTTCCAATCACACACTGTTGAAGTCCTAACTAATCAGCCGCTGCGCACGATCCTTCACAGCCCGAGTCAATCAGGACGTCTGGCAAAGTGGGCAGTTGAATTGAGTGAGTACGACATTGAGTACAAGAATCGCACATGCGCTAAGTCACAGGTTCTCGCGGATTTTCTCGTGGAGCTCTCTCCTGAACTCGAAGCTGACAACCCCCCACCCGAGATATGGTCTCTCCACGTTGACGGCGCTTCATCGAAAATGGGCTCGGGAGCAGGCGTACGCCTAACCTCGCCAACAGGGGAAATCTTGGAGCAGTCATTCCGCCTTGCTTTCACTGCCACAAACAACGATGCTGAGTATGAAGCGCTAATCGCCGGGTTACGTCTCGCACACGGAATCGGAGTCAAAAAGATACAAGCTTACTACGATTCACAGCTGGTCACGCACCAATTCAGTGGAGACTATGCAACGAGACACGCACGCATGGATGCTTATCTGAAAGTCGTCCGCGACCTCTCACAACAGTTCGAGTTCTTTGAGCTCGTCAAGATTCCACGCAGCGACAATGCTCCCGCAGACGCACTTGCAACACTAGCCTCAACATCGGACCCAGACCTCCGCCGAGTAATTCCGTTAGAAAGCATTGATCAACCAAGTATTGACATCGAACTCATCGAAGCCGCACCCTCAACAGAAGCATCAGCAAACCCGAGCGCTAGCTCGGCAATCGTCTTGGCAGTCACGAGATCAGCCTCAGCGGCCACAAACGCAAACACTAACGCCATGCCCATTCCAACCCCAGCACCTCCAGTTACCACCATACCTGCACCACCCGCCTCCAAAAGACAAGAAGATTGGCAAACCGAGATTATAGCATTCATTGCGGATGGGATCATGCCAAAGGACAAGTGGGAAGCACGACGTCTTCGCGTCAAGAGCGCACATTACACGCTGTTGGATGGTAGCTTGTTCCGTTGGGAGGCCAATGGCGCACTTCTCATCTGTGTTAATACAAAGGACGTCAATGACATCATGCGAGAGGTCCACGAAGGCGCTGGAGGTAACCACTCGGGGGGGCGAGCATTGGCACTTCGAATTCGCCGCAACGGCCATTTCTGGCCGACTATGGTTGCCGATTGTACTGCATTCGCAAACATGTGTGAAAAGTGTCAGCGACATTTACCATTCATCCATTCTCCGACAGAACTTCTGAGGACCACATCACCACCTTACCCCTTCATGCGATGGGCGATGGACATCGTCGGCCCTTTAACTCCGTCAAATCAAAAGAAATATCTCCTCATTATGACGGACTACTTTACAAAGTGGGTTGAAGCAGAATCGTACGCCTCACTCGAAGCTAATGAAGTCCAGAACTTTGTGTGGACGAATATCATATGCAGGCATGGACTTCCATACGAAATTGTATGCGACAACGGCCCTCAATTCATTTCTCTCCAATTCGAAGGGTTCTGCGCTGGGTGGCGGATACGTCTTAGCAAGTCTACTCCATGATACCCGCAGGGAAACGGACAAGCAGAAGCAACAAACAAGACAATTCTCGCTGGAATTAAGAAACGTCTCGACTCAAAGAAAGGACTCTAGGCAGACGAACTCGACGGCGTTCTTTGGTCTCACCGAACTTCCCCGCGCACTTCTACCGGACGAACCCCGTTTTCACTCGCATACGGTATGGAGGCACTCACACCAGCCGAAGTGGGAATCCCGACACTCCGACGATCTATGCTTGTACACAATTCGGAGCTGAATGATAAAATGCTATGTGACAGACTCCTTTTCATCGAAGAAAAGCGCGATCAGGCTCTGCTGCGCATCCAGGACTACCAGCAAGCTGCCGCAAAGTTTTACAACAAAAAAGTCAAGTCTCGTTACTTTGACGAGGGAGATCTCGTCCTCCGCAAAGTCTTCGAAAACACCGCGGAGAAGAACGCAGGAAAGCTGGGCGCGCATTGGGAAGGTCCCTACTTAGTCTCGAAGATCGTCAAGCCAGGAGTCTATCAGCTACTCGAAATGGACGGCACACCAGTCCCGCGATCCTGGAATTCCGCCAACCTCAAGCGCTACTACCATTAGTCAATCAACTTGGAGCATGTTTATTAAAAAAAAAAAAAAAAAAAAAAAAAAAAAAAAAAAAAAACCAGCTCGTCACCGAGCATTCTTATGTAACACGAACTACGATTGGTTTGATCCCTCTCGAGGGTACGTAGGCAGCCTTTCACGAGGTCCAACTATTACTTTAATAAAAAATAAAATTTTCGAGCAAATCCTTCGTCTTCACGCTGACGCCTTGGCCAGGTGTATAGTTCTACGTTCCGCATGAATGTAATGGTGAAATAATCCATACTTTACTTCGGTAAAGAATAAAAGCCGAGTCCATACTCGCAAGCGCTCCGCATGAGTGCCGTGGTGAAATAATCCACGTCCTTACTTCGGTAAGGATTTATAAGCCGAGCCCAGACTCGCAAAGCTAGCAGGGCGCAGAGTGAATAAGCCGAAGACCCCGACTCGCACACTCTCTTGATCCCTGCAGCACCCACAGGGTATGCCGGTCACGACTGAACGCACCTAACTAGAACGACAAGTCCGTCTTGTCTACTCTCGCCGTTACGGGGAATAACATATCCAGGATAAGCCAGGAGACGTCCTGCACCGCAAAATATGCCCCGCAACGATAAAGGAAGAAACGAAAGCAACTTCATCATTACGAAGAGAACGAAAATTCGGCAATAATCAACACTTATGCAAGAAAGCGAACAACCAAGTTTCTTGGGGCTGTTTCTTGCGTGTAAATGGGGCTGTTTCTTACGTGTAAATGGGGCTGTTTCTTGCGTGTTGCGATCACGTGCTCCCTAAAACGATCGATACGCTCTTCATGTGACTTGATCACGATAGCAGCCTTGGCGCGCTCCTCCTCTCCGCGCTCATCCCTTGCTTTCCTGAGTCGCTCCGTCTCGGAGGTGAACTGGCGCTCAGATTGCTTGAGTGAAGCCGTGAGTTCCTTGACCATCGCTGCGTTTTCTTTGCTTGACCGCTAAGCCTGAACACACGCGTCCTGAGCAAGCGAGGCCTCCTTCCTAGCGGCGCGCACCTTTTCATCACAGTCGCCAGCGAGATGGTTGATCCAGCTCATCGCCTAAAGCACCAAGCAAAATAATTCGATTATGACTAAGTAAAATCCGTATCGGGGCGAACTGAGAAGTAAAATACAAACCTGAAATTGTCGACGAACGGCTTGCTCGTACGAGTCTTGACAAGCCAACTCGCGAGAGGTAAGAAGCGGAACAGAGTCACCGTCAATCCTGCTGGCGAGGTCTGCACAAGCTCGCGAGTTCCCAACGAACGCTTGGTCCTTCACGTCGTAGCGAAATGAGAAGGAGCGATCATCTTCACGACCGCCTTCCGTCTGCGGGACGAATTCCCCGCGCCCATCTTCCGCATGGTGAGGACGCCTAGAATTACCTCCAGCACCACTCCGAGGACTCGAACATAATGATCTCTTCCGGGAGCGATCGCCACCAGCTGCTGAAACACTCTTACGAGACCCCGAGGAAGGCTTCTTCGCGGCACGAGCAGCAGCAACTTCGGCAGAACGGGATCTGCGGTCAGTCTCACCTGCGGGAGCAAGTACTTCGCCATCCTCGAGCTCCACAGCAACGACCTCCAAGCCGGTCTCGGCATCTGGCGCAACAACCTCGGTTGCAACAGCTGGCACCTCCTCGGCATCGAACGGATCAGCGTAACATGGCATCGGACAGTCCCCCATTTGCAATCCAGTCCGCGAACCTACAGCATAAATAGACACCTTAGTCACGAGAGTACATAAATCCCAAAAATACAAAAACTAGCAAAACTCACAAGTCTTGAGATGAGAAAGAACTCTCGGCCACCGCAAAGCCTTACACCAAAGAAAAGGAACACCTTTGTCGACAATGCTCAAATCGCGCGCAGCTGAAGATGGCAGTTTTCCTGCAAAAATAAAACGGTCAGAAAACAGAGTTAGGAGCACCAAAACGATAGGAACCCAACCCAGCAACGGCTACCGGGGGTGAAGTTCCAAGAAGCAGGACAGGTCATGCCGGGATCTTCGACCGATGCGCCGTTTATCTCCACAAAGAAAAACCGCCTCCGCCAATCGTGGATATGACTCTTCTGCCCATTCATGATCGTGAGTCCGGCTGCACAACAGGCAACGCATAGCCCCGATTTGTCACGTTGAAATCGAGTGAGCAACTCGAAGAGATCCGTGCTCATCTTGACTTTCATATGGCTACCAATTATCGCAAGCCTCACTGCATTACGGACGCTGGAAATCGACAACTGCGAAAGCGCAATCTCTCGACGCGCACAAAAGCTCGTCAGAAATTCCGGGATAGGAAACCACAGGCCGCCATCGGTAAAATAATCTTCATAAACTCAGAGGTGACCTTCAGGGCAGTCCCACGGGCGCTCGTCCTCACTCGGCAGCACGAACTTCAGACCGTTTGGCGTTTGGAAGAAATCAAGGACGCGGGCTATGGAATCCTCATCGCATAATGTACTCCCCGCGTCACGGGTAGTGCACTCCTTATTTCCCGTACGGTCTCTACGGCGCCTCGGAACTCCATCACCAACGGCTAGACCAGCGACTAACGACCTAGGAGAATGTTCTGCAACAATTCTTTCTTCGTACGGAAGAACCTTCCCGCGACGCTGACCTGGAGGAAGAGGAATCAGACTGAGCGCTTCGGTACCCATCGGAAACATTACTTCGAGCTCCCGGACCTCATCTACCGAAAGATCCGCCAAATCCGTCACAACACCGTTTCCATCTGATGGCTCCCACCAAGGAAATTCCCTTCCCGTCTCGTCAAGGTCCCCTTCCAACACGCCATACTGGTCATCCTCGAGCTCTTCCAGAATATCACCGAAGAAGTCATCTCCCGAGACCATGGTGTGGTACCTGGCAAAGCCAACCAAGCAACCGGTCAGTATCGAAACCACATCGAGAACGCCATGGTATGCAACACGAAACGGCCACACCCGAGTTACAACGTCCAGCAATGTGCATAATACGCACCATCTTGTGCACTCTCCAGCCTATATCACCCTCGTCTCCGTACCAAGATACCGCGCGACACGCCCCCGATAATCCGAGCTCGTCACACGACCTCGAAGGCGCACGCGAAACAGCCGTACGAAACCCAATGAGCTCACCCTCGAGCTCGCCCGTGAGCTCCCCCATCACGCCACCTGGCCTCGCCAATCATGCGCAGCATCCCGCAAGCTCCACCATAGCGCTAAACACGAGCTCATCCATCTCCATCGGACTAAATCGAGCTTGCCAATGTCATACGAAAACCTCTTGAGCATGCAATCTCGCCGAATCATCCCCACCACACCGTCATGCCATCTCGCACACAATCGCATTCCCCAAGCTCCAGCTCGTCGGTTTCGAAATCTCACCTCGCCAACATAACATTGAGCTCGCCACTTCGTCACAAAAAGCACCTAGCTCAGCACATCATCTCGCGAACACATCCGAGCTCGCCCAAAGCAATCCTCACCACGCCATCACCTCACATTACCCAGCTCGCCGATCTCAGATCCACCTCAATTTCATTAACTCGCGAACCTTCAAGCTCGCCACCACAAGCTCGTCAAGGTCTGCGAGCTCACCACCAAAGTCTCAATCTCGCCGTCTCCTCACCGAAATCTCGTCAACCTCGCCGATGGTACAAGTTTCGAACTCTGAGCATCATCTCGCAAACATCTTTGAGCTCGCCAAGCCAAAGCTCGTGACCTCGTCAAAGAACGTTCCCGATAACATGATCTCGCCAAGCTGTTCGAAAGAAAAAGCCTCGACCTCCATCTCGTCAAGTTGAGCTCGCCCGCCTCTTGATCTCGCCAAAGTTGAGCTCGCCGTGATCTCGCCTCTTGATCTCGCCAAAGTTGAGCTCGCCAAAGTTGATCTCGCCAAAGTTGAGCTCGCCGTGATCTCGCCTCTTGATCTCGCCAAAGTTGAGCTCGCCCGCCTCTTGATCTCGCCAAAGTTGAGCTCGCCCGCCTCTTGATCTCGCCAAAGTTGAGCTCGCCGTGGTCCACCTCGCCAACGCGCCACACGATCTCCGTGAAAACTCCACCTCGCCAACAATCTCATCTCGCCATCTCGCTGACTACAGTCTCGCAAAATCGAGCTCGCCAGCCCCGGATGGAACCCATCTCGCAGTTGACTTCACCGCTAAAGGAGCAACTCGCCACCGAGACAGCCATCTTGCCCCTATATGAAGTCCATTGCGCTGATACGTTATTCTCGCTATCAACCCCACGGAAAAATCGAGTCGACTACGTCAACCTCGCCGTCTTCAATGGGACCTCGCAAACACACATGTCGAGCTCGCCGTCTTCTTCGTCGCTTGTCCGCTGCACGCTGTCATCGCGTCTCGTGTGGAGGTCAGATCAGGAAGCCTCACGGTCCTAATCCGGATAACGGGGCACGGCGTCAACGCAGGCGAGTCCAGGACGACGGTGATCACGGCGGTCGAGTCCGGCAAGACCAGGACGCCTAACGGTCCTGGTCCGGATGACGAGCACGGTGGCGCAGCAGGAGAGAGGCGGACTCGGCCAGAACTGGCTGGTCAGGAAGCGGTTGGCGATGAAACTGGGCCTCTCCGGCGAAGGGCTTACGGCGACAGAGCAACTCGCGGGTTTGGCCGGCTCCTTGGCGGCAGAAGAGCTGAACGTGCGCGGGTCGGATCCAACCGCAAGGAGGCAACACTGGCGGATTTAACCGGCCTCATCAACGGAAGAGACGGCGGCGAAGAGTTCGGGAGGACCGCCAGCAAGAACAAACAGCAGCCGGGAACTTAATCCCTCACGGCGGCGGCACACGGCAACGGACGATCCGGCGGCGAGAAGCTTATGGAGTCGCGACCTCTGCCTAACGGTCTTGGTCGGCTCGGTGGCGGCGGTAAGCAAACAGGCCAGCGACAGAAACGGCAAGCTCGCAAGCAGGCAAGGACGGCGGCTTAACCATCCCACAGCGGCTCAGGTAGGAACCACGACCAGCGAAGCAGCTCCGGCCGGTGAAGATCTGGTCCCAGCGAGACCATGACCGCGCAAATACAAAGAAAAAAAAAAAGAGAAAAAAGGGGGAAGGAGAAGATAAGGAAGAGAGGGAAGGAGATTTACCTTTTAGGAAGGAAGAAGAAAGTTAGAAGAAAATTTTTTAGGTCAAGGGACATATTTATATGGGAGACCAGCACGTTGACCGAGAAAACCCTAATCTCTAAGCTGTCTCTACTTCCCGCGCCTCGGGAAACGTGCAGAGTACACAAAACTCCCGTAAAAAGCCCGACGGACCTCGAAAAATGTGCCCGATGCACTGTTCATCTCGGAACCTTCCGGAAGGCGACAAAATTCTCGAAATCTTCTATCCTTCCCGCAAGACGAACCTGAAGACACATAGTCGGATCCGACGGGCTCAAGCAAGCCATCGCACATCGGACTAGGGGGGGGCCATTATTGGATATGGGCTTTGCCCCCAACATTCCTAAAGCCCAAACAGAAGATTCTAAAGAGATTTTGGGCCAAAAGTCTTGGATCAGGCCCAACAGGCCGCAGGGGCAAAATCGTCATTTTGCCAGGGGACAGAAGAAACCCTAGGTTAAGGTCCCACTATAAATACCTGACATCATTGTCAGGAAAGGAGATCCGAAAATTCTGGGCAATTAGAGAGAGAAAAGTAATTATTTACATATTAACTGCATTTTACTCTGTAATCGCCATTTTCCTGTAAACCCTTCTTCAAATTCCACGTTAAATCAAAGGACCAGATCCGATTCATCCCACTTTACTTTTATTATTTATATTGTCGATTTCATACATCAACAATTATTATTAAAAATCTTGATATTCAACTTCCTTAAATTTGGAACCACAACACTCTCTTCTCTTCATAATTCTCACTTCATCAGTCATCACTCCTCAACTAGCTCCTCGAATCAGAATGAATCAATCCGAGCAGAATTCCTTTTCCGGTAAGGCGGTAACTGTTCTTTTATTTTCTAAAGTCATGATCATGTCCGACGACGTATAATCTTTTTTGGCCACATATAAATATAACCACGAACAAATTATTCTATACACACCAATTAGATAACTAATTAACTTTTTGGGCACAGTGGAAAAACCTTCACAGGCTTCATCAGATCCCTACACACCGCCGCCGCCGATTGGTTATCCTACTAGAGATGCGATGGTGGGTGATCCTCCGGCAGCAGCAGTGGAGACTAAGTCCAAGGACGTCGAGGAAAAAATCAAAATATTAGAGTACGAAACTTTATTTCTTTTCTAATTATCCGTTAATCATTTTCAAGATATTCACCCTGCGTTCAACTTATTATTTTTTTTTTTTTAATGATATGTCTGTATACTACTGGCAGTGGGGTTAGGAAATGTCTCGGTGATTGTTTTCACATCTTTCCGAAAATAGTTTCAGCACTTTCATCATGCACATGTTAAATGAGACTTCTGATGAGACTGAAGTCGTTTACCACACCAGAACAACATCACGTAATGAAAGATCCATCAAATATGCTTTATATATATTTTATCCGTTTGTAAGGACTCCTACGTTGCATTTTTTAAAGTTGATTTGCTTCTTTGTTTGAAAGGGATCATGGATCCCCATTTGCTTCGTGTATTTTGTTTCTATATAAATCAAAGAAAAAGAATAAAAAAAGATCACTCGTAACTACCAAAGAATACCGTGTTATAGTGTTCTTACGGTCTTGCTTCCGATCAACAAAATAATTTAGATCATTCAGATCAGCAATACAAAAACATCAATTTTTGCAATAAATTTGATCATTCCGGTAAAAATATTTCAATTGTACCTCGTTATAATTTTTTTTTTTTTTGGTAAGAAAGAGGGAACCTAGGCTCCCTTAATTTATTAAAAGAAAATTACAAATCACAGACGAACACGTCAAGGGCATACAAACCCGTTTGCATCCTCTGTAAGAACCGAAAGTAAATTACTCGGACAAACATCTAGCAGCTGTAGACCAAATGGTAAAGAAAATGCATAGCTAGCCAATGCGTCTGCAAGACGATTCGCCTCTCTATACACATGGGTGATACGGACAGACCAGTCCTTCGATAAGAAGCCATAGCACAAGCGTACTAGGAATGACAGGGGATGAGTATCTTGTATACCTGTCGTGAGAAAACCAACCACTAGTTTGGAGTCCACTTCCACCTCCAAACACCTAACACGCCTCTCCCAGGCCATCACCAACCCGTAATAGATACCCCAGAGTTCAGCCAAAGAAGCAGAGCAAAAGCCAATGTTAAGAGCAAAACCGGAGATCCAACGCCCCTCACTATCCCGCAAAACACCCCCCGCGGTGGCGAGTCCCGGATTTCCACGGGATGCACCATCGGTATTCAGTTTCACCCAAGCACCTTGCGGTGGAGACCAAGCGATCTCCTGCAGCTCATGTGTTACTTGCATACCATCGTTACAGAGTTTAGCGTGTGCTTGGTAGACTTCACTAGCCACATCCTTTACAAACTGCACTCTATCTCGACACTTCCCCCTCTCCCCAAACACATTCCCACACCGCCACTTCCATCCCCACCAAACTGCAATGCCAAAAACTGTAGCCCAAGGAACATTATACTGCAACCCGTTATCCCTTAGATTTCCATACACCCATTCCAACAAAGTTTGACTAAAGAACCGAGCCTTCCTACTCGGGTGTACTATTCTGTTCCAAACACCTGACATCGCTGGGCAATCCCGCAGGACGTGCATGATAGTTTCCTCTCCGCTTTTACACACTTGACAGACACCCGAATCACTCAAATGTCGCCTCTGCCGTTCAGAGTTTGTCATAATGACTTGACTTGTAGCCAACCATAAGAAAACCCTCACCCTCTCCGGTACAGTAGCCTGCCAAATCTTCCCAAAGAAAGAATCCATACACGGTCGATGGGATTCATCCCGGGTTAAAAAAGCATACGCAGAGCTCACAGAAAAAGAGCCATCCGTGCTTGCTCCCCACGCTACCCTATCCTTTACTCCACTCCTGATATCAACCACTACAGAAAGCAACCGAAGCATTGTTAGTTGCGAAATGAACGGTCCAATCCTTTGCAGATCCCAACCTGTTCCATCAATCCAAAAATCACAAACTCGCAGCTCAATAAGGTCCGCAGGTATATCTCTTATCGCCCCATTTATAATTGGTTCCTCCTCAAGCCACTTGTCTCTCCAGAATTTAATAGAACTCCCATCCCCAACAACCCATCGCATCCCGGGAAACACAACCTCTCTCAACCCCACTCCAACACTTCGCCATGTAGAAGACCATGTGCTCTTAACTGTAGCCCAGGACCTATCATACTGCTCCCCCACCTTATACTTACAACGAAGCACACGTGCCCACAGGCTATCTTTGTCATGTATGACTCGCCAACCAAGCTTAGCGATCATAGCCTTATTCATCACCACCGCAGATTTGATTCCCAAACCACCAGCACTCCTCGGCAAGCATACCTTCTCCCACGACACGAGATGTTGTTTCTTCTTCTCCACTGTGCTACCCCAAATGAAAGCACGGGAAACTTTATCCAACTTAGCCAAAACTGAAGCTGGAAGCATAATAGTACTCATGGAGTGGACTGGTATCAAGGTTAGCACCGACCTGGTCAGAGTGACCCGACCTGCTAAACTTAACATACGCCCTTTCCACCCAGACAACTTGGTTGACACCCGTTCCAACACATCACTATAGGTGTCCTTATTAATACGTTTGTGTAACACTGGCATACCAAGATACTTACCTAGATTTCTGGTGCACTTTATCCCACTCTCCTCACTGATCATTTTGCCCAAATCACGACTCACATTCTCTGAAAAGAAAATTTGAGACTTCTCCAGACTTACTTTCTGTCCTGAAGACACACAGAACTTTTCCAACACTCGCCGTATAATCTTGATCTGAGCAACCGAAGCTTCTGCAAACAATATGAGATCATCCGCGAAGCAAAGGTGGGACAGTCTTGGTCCTCCTCGCGACAAAGAGAAGGGTTTCCACTCCTTAGCCACGATTGACTTATCAATCTGATGACAAAGTCTTTCCAAGCATAAAACAAAGAGATAAGGGGACAAGGGATCCCCCTGTCTCAGACCTCGTGCGGGTTTAAACTCAACCGTTTTCTCCCCATTTAGTAGTAAACTCATCGAAGGTCCCGAGACACAAGACATAATCCAACCAATCCATTTATCAGGAAACCTAGCTGCCCTTAAGGTATCTTCCAGAAAATCCCATCTGACTCTATCATATGCTTTCTCCAGATCTAACTTAAGCATCATCCACCCCTTCCTGCCTTTCTTACGTCGCATAGACTGCACTGCTTCCTGCACAATGACAATATTGTCCGTACTGAGCCGGCCAGGAATGAAACTCGACTGAGCCGGTCCTATCAACACTGGCATCAAAGTCTTCAACCGTGTTACCATGGTCTTTGTAATAGTCTTAAATAGAACATTACAGAGACTTATTGGTCTAAACTGCATCACTCTTTCCGGCTTCATAACCTTAGCAATCAGCACCACCAACGCATCATTTGTGTGTTCTGGCATCACTCCTGACTCGAAAAAATGTAGAACAAACTTACTAACTGACTCCCCCACCACATCCCAACTCTCCTGATAAAAAACCGGCTGAAATCCATCAGGGCCCGGTGCCTTGTACCTGCCCATACTTCTTAATGCCGCTTCAACCTCCAATTGAGAAAATGGCTTATCCAGAAGTCTCAAGTCTGACCCCGTGAGAGGCATAAAACCATCAGCAGGAAGCTTCCCGACTACCTGGTCAACATCATCCAAAGAATACAGACGCCTGTAATAGGCTACAACCATTTCCTCGAGGGCCCGTGGATCCGAGATCCAATGATTATTCTCATCCTTCAGCATTTCAATACGATTCCGACGTCTTCGAATGATTGTAGACGTATGAAAGTACTTGGTATTTCGATCCCCTAATGCAATCAACTTCTCCCGCGATTTTTGAAACCAAATCATCTCCTCCTGCTCCAACACCACATCAAACTCCTTTGAGAGCTCAACCTCCCTCACCAACAAATCATCCGATTGCTGCAACTCAAGCTGGTCCTGTACCCCTTTCAGTTCTGTTAGAATCAACTCCTTCTTACGTTGAACATCACCAAACACATCTGCATTCCACCTCTTCAACTTTTTCTGCAAAGTTTTCAAAGCCACAGGAGTCGAAACTCCATTATCCCAAGAAGCAATCAAGAGGTCCTTAAAGCTCTCATGCTGCATCCACGCCGCTTCAAAGCGAAAAGGTCGCCTCCGTGGATCTCCTTTCACCACCGGACTCAACTGGAGGTAAAGCGGGGCATGATCCGAGGAGAAGAACGGAAGGTGTGTAACTATTGCCTCTTGCCACTTCAAACGCGTAGTCGCACAACATAACACCCGATCAAGCCTCTTAGCCACATATGTTCTCTCCTCTCGTCCCCTCTTCCAAGTAAATTGATGCCCCTTAAAACCCATATCTACCAAGGAAAGATCATTTATCCAGTTCCCGAAAGTCAACGAATCCGCAGACAGTAATCCATTACCCCCTGAGCGCTCATCCACTCGTACAATGGTATTAAAGTCCCCCCCCCCCCCACAATGATAGGCTCAGATATGTGCTGAATCTCGTTTCGAAGCTCGTCCCAGAGTCCACTACGTCGCGTAACTGATGGGGCAGCATACACCACAAACAGATGGACCTTACCCCCGTCCTTATCTAATTTAGCATAGATAAATTGATCTGATGTCTTCACAATCTCGACATCACCAACCTCTGACCGCCATAAAAGCCAAATTCCACCGCTCTGACCTGTGGAATCGACTCTGACAGACTTATCAAAACCAAGGCCCTGACATATCCTCTGTGCCCGATCGCCACTCGCGTGAGTCTCGAAAAGGGCTAGCACATCTGTCTTAAAGCGCTTCAGCATATATCGAATGGCCCTCCGGAAAGTGGGTTTGTTCGCCCCCCGGCAATTCCAAAATATGCAATCCATTAAAGCTTGATAACAAAAATTACGTGTTTAGATAATTAACAAAAGTAAAATCATAATTATCCTGTTAAATTATTTTTAATATTATTCACGTGTTAAATTATTTATTATTATCGTGTTAAATTATTTATTATCATGTTAAATCATACAGTCGAAGTTGAAAAGCAAAGCAAAGACAAGTAAATGAGTATTAAAATAATATATCATTAGGAGATATCCCGTGCTTAAAGCATGAGTTAACTTTTAAAAAAAATTATAACATAATAATAAAAATTATTGTTTTTTTTTTAAAGTTACTTTGTTTGAGATAATATTTATTTTTAATTGTTCTGTAAATCTATTAGTCTATTTGAGTACTTTTAGAATATTATAATATTTTATTTTTGACGTATTATTACAGTTTTATATTGTTTGTTTGTTGTATTTGCATCACTATTTTATGAAATATAGAATAGTAATTTTAATATTATAATTGTGAGCAAATAAAATTATTAATTTATCATCTATCTCTATTATATTATTTAAGCAACCCTATAAATAAATAACCCTACTTTATATAAGATATTACATAAAATGCCACTGTATTTTTAATACAAAATATAATAACAAAATCTTAATATTAATTTGTTGTAACCAGAAAATAATTACCCAAAATATAGAAATTATTGATTGCAAAAAATCATTAATAAAATAAATTCGTAATTATTTAATAAAATAATAATAATATAATTTCGAAATTAATAATTAAACAGATTTTATTTATTACTTCAAAAATCTTTGAAAACTAGAAAAACTATTTAGAAAAATTATAAAACTAAGATTAAATATTTACATATCTAAATCATTTAATAATAATAAATATATATTAAAATTAAGATACAACATTGTTTATATTTTTAAAATATATCTATATATTTATTTAAGCTATGCTATTAAAAATTTAACCAGTTCTTATGTGACATATTACGAAAATGCTATTATATTTTAATTATTCTAATAACAAACTAAAGAAAAGTTTAGATTTGTTTACAAAATAATAAAACTTTATTTATTATTTCATAAATCTTAGGAAATAATAACAAACTATTTCATTGGATAAAACTTCATTGTTTATACATAATATTCACTATATAAACAATACTAAGTGTATATGTTGATAATATACATAACCTAATTGTAATTTTCACCTATAAAATTAATATATAACATGTTATACCAATAACTTCAATTTGTAAATTTGGTATATTAAGATCTCTAAACATGATCACATCAATTTGTAATACCAAATCACGGGACAATACATGTTTTGTTGAGTTTTTTTAGCTTTACCGAATGTATAATTAACGAATTTGATATTGCACCAAACCAAAATAGTAGTACCAACTACGGGTCAAAATCAGAGTATGACCTTAAGTAAATTAAATATATGATTTTATAAAATATATAGAATTAATAAATTTTCTACTATTATTTTTTAACAAACAAATCCAAATTTACATAAATATTTCCTCACGCTGGTGATATTATTCTACAAAATATTAACGTATATTTGTGAGTCGGGTAATAAAACGGGTAATGAGACGGGTAAAGGGACGCTCAAAAATTAAATTAATATATGATACTTGATCATTATTCACGGATAATATAATTATTATACTCTTCACTCAAAGCTGCGGGTACCTTTTTTGGGACTGATACGAACCGAAAAACGGGTATCGGTAGTAGTTTCCGTGCCTACCTATTAGTAGTTTAATATGAATCAAAACTCACCATATATTACTATATTATATAACATGTAAAGGAATGATACAACATAAACATAATATCAACAAATAACAAAATAAAATAAAATTTCCCCGCGCTGCCAGCGCGGATCATTAACTAGTATAAATTTTGTTTTACCAACCCACCAATGTAGAAATTAAAACACACATTTTTCATACATTGAGTAATATATCTTCGTTTTAAAAAATTCAAATCACAACATATGCAGAAAAAATATGCATTTTATTAATCATAAGTATTATATGAGAATTCTAAACAATTGGTAAAAATAAAAATGATAGGAGAACCATAATTTGAAATCTTAACAAAATATTCAAATTTAGTTATTAAAAATAATTATATTGTATACTTGGATAGAAAATCTTAGTTTTTTAAATTCTGATTGATTTATATATTTTTTAAAAAAATATTTAGTAATTTCGTCCATAATTTATTAGAGAGAGAAAATATTTTTAATATTTTTTTAGATTTTTTTTATTTTTTTATTTTTTAATTGATTATATTTATTGAAATTAGTTAATTAAGCTTAATTAATTTTTTTAATGGCAACTGAATGTAATTTTTTACACATTTTAAGGTTAGTTTTATATTTGTACTTCCCAATTAATATAGTAGGATTATCAGTATCTATTTTGTCATGCAGCTAAAATATTTGTTATACTAAATTTTAATCGAAGGTATATCGTGGAATAATATTTTTCTAATAAAAACCAAAATTTTAAATATTCTATTTGTTTGTTAATTTTGTTAATTTTTTTTAGTATTTAAGTTTGTGTAATTATTTTTTGATTGTTAATTCTAAAATTTAACCAGATATATACCTTAAACATGAGGGGACAATTATTTAATTTTATTTATAATAATGTTACATTTTTGCCTTATCGAATTTCTTATGGTCATAAAAATTTAAAATTTTTAGTACTTTTTAGATTTTACCCGTGAAAGAATTATCCTTATGTTATTATATTTTTAAATTTTTAATGTTTTTAAATTTAACACGTAAGTTTAATGTTTTTTAGATTTAACTCGTGAAATAATTATATCCGTAAAAGTTATTATGCAGTATACCGTAGATTAAATTATATTATAAATACTCCAATTTATTAGATTTAATACGTAAAATAATTATTTTTACATTTTTTATCAGCATATTAATAACCATTAAAGATTTCAATTGTTCATATCAAAAAATATAGTTATTATTGAATATTAGAGTTTTTAATGGAAAAAAATATTCCCTCTGTATCAAAAATGATGACTTTTTTAGTTTTTCACATAGATTAAGAAAACATTTAATGTTTAGTCATAAATGTATTTGTATATATAATACATATTTCTCATAAATATTAACCAATAGTAGTTTATTAAAATTTTAAATTCTCAATCAATAAATTTTGAAATCTACAATTTCATAGCATTAATTATTAAAAAAATACAGAAAATCAATTTTTGTGATACAAGATAAATTTCTAAAACATTATCTATTCTAATACAGAGGGAGTATTGTATAGATATTTTTGGCATCCTACCATATTAATTGAGAAGTACAAATATGAAATTAACCTTAAAATGTATAAAAAAATTACATTCAATTGCCATTAGAACACTCACAGATCAAATATTAAAAAATCTAAAAAAATATTTTCTCTCTCTAATAAATTATTGACGAAATTACTAATTATTTTTTTAAAAAATATATAAACCAGTCATAATTTTAAAAACTAAGATTTTATATCCAAGTATACAATAAAATTATTTTTAATAACTAAATTCGAAGATTTTGTTAAGATTTAAAATTATGATTCTCCTATCATCTTTATTTTATTTTATTTACAAATTGTTTGGAATTTTCATATAATACCTATAATTAATAAAATACAGTTTTTTCTGCATATGTTGTGATTTGAATATTTAAAAACGAAAATATATTACTTAATGTATGAAAATGTGTGTTTTAATTTCCACATTGCCGGGTTGGTAAAACAAAATTTATATAGATGCTAAATTAATAATGTTTATTTGCTCATAATTATAATATTAAAATTAATATTTTATATTTCATAAAATAATGATGCAAATATAACAAATAAACAATATAAAAATGTAATAATACGTCAAAAATAAAATACTATAATATTCTAAAATAATTAGTATTCAAATAAACTAAGGGGCATTCTCAAAAATGCCCCTTTTTCCATATCTCTTTTTAAAAATACCCCTTCATGTTGACCATTTTTAAAACTACCCCTCTTTATATACAAAATGACCAAATTACCCTTTTTGAGTGACAGCAAGAATGTACAGTCATCAAAATCGAAAATATTTTCCCGCCAAAAAAATTTCCCGCCAAAATTTTTTTTCCCGCCAAAATCGAAAAATTTTCCCGAAAATATTATTTTTTCCCGCCAAAAAAAAAAATTTTCCCGCCAAAATCGAAAAATTTTCCCGCCAAAAATATTGAAATTTATACCTTTTAAAAACCTTGTAAATGCTTTTAAAAAGCTTGTAAATGCTTTAAAAGGTTTTTAAACACCTTGTAAACGCTTTTAAAAACTTTTTAAAAGCATTTAAAAGGTGTTTAAAAACCTTTTAAAAATTTTATAAAAACTTTTACAAGGTTTTTAAAAACATTGTAAAAGGGTTTAGAAGGTGTTTAAAAACCTTTTAAAAATCCTTTTAAAAACCATTTGAAAACTTTTTAAAAACCTTTTAAAACCTTTTAAAAACCTTTTAAAAATCTTGTAAAAGCGTTTACAAGTTGTTTAAAAAACCTTTTAAAACTCTTTAAAAAAATCTTGTAAAAGCCTTTACAAGGTGTTTATAAGGCTTTTATAAGGTAGAAACCTTATAAAACCTTTTAAAAACCTTGTAAATTTTTTTTGGCGGGAAAAATTTTGGCGGGAAAATTTTTTTTTTCGAAATTTTTTATCAAAAGTTTTTTGACAAAAAAATTTTTGGCGGGAAATTTTTTTTGAAAAATTTTTGGCGGGAAAATATGTCGGAAATTTTTTGGCGGGAAAATTTTGTTTTTCTTTTTATTGAATAAAATAATTTTCATCTAAGGGTAAAATGGTCATTAAAAATTAAAAGAGGGCATAAATAAAAATGGCCAGAAAAGAGGGTATTTTTGAAAATGGGTATAATAAAAGGGGCATTTTTAACAAATTCTCATAAACTAATAGATTTACATAACAATTAAAAATAAATATTATCTCAAACAAAATATTTTTTAAAAAAAATAAAACAATAATTTTTGTTATTATATTTTAATTTTTTTTTAAAATGTTGACCCGTGCTTTAAGCACGGGATATATCCTAGTATGTAATTAAGTGTAATAAATTTGTAAATATAAATTTTTTTAGGAAATTATAAACCAAATTGGTAGAGATATTTTAGTAATCTAGTTGATTTTGTGTTTTTGTGCAATTTTTTAGGAATTAATTTTCATGGTTTGAAAGGGATCCATGATCCCCGTTTGCTTTGTGTATTTTGTTTCTATATAAATCAAAGAAAAAAAGAAAAGAAAAAACCTAAGGGGTATTATGCAGTATACCGTAGCATTAGTCATATAACTCGTAACTAATGCTCCATCAAACGTCATACGGCTTACCCTATTATAGTGAATTCTTAAGGAGAAGTGATTCACCATGCATGTTGCTTCAGAGAAATGACTCGAGAGAGACAAGGGTCGTCTTTTTTTCTGTCCATTTCTCACTTTCATCTCAACCATCGGTTTCGCTTTCATCGGCTAATAAGATAGGTCTGCCCTTGAGACTTGAGTTGTCCGTGTGAGTTAGATGTTTTTATTGTTCAATATTGACTTTTCTTTCTTTAATTTTTCGAGGATATTTTTTTAAAAAAGAAAACTTCTTAATATTCAAATTCCTTAAATTTAGAACCACAACACTCACTTCACTTCATCACTCCTTCAACTTCTCAAATCAGAGAATGAATCAATCAGAGCAGAATTCCTTATCCGGTAACTCTTCTATTATTTTCTAAAGTCATGATCAATGTCCGACGACGTATAATCTTTTTTGGCCACATATAAAATATAATTATGCATGAACAAAAATTATCCTATGCACACCAATTAGATAACTAATTAATCTTTTTGAGCACAGTGGAGAAAACTTCACAGCCTTCATCAGGTCCCTACACACTGCCACCGCCGATTGGTTATCCTACTAGAGATGCGATGGTGGGTGATCCTCCGGCAGCAGCAGTGGAGACCAAATCCAAGGGCGTCGAAAAAGCAACGAAAATTGTAGAGTATATATTTCTTTTAATTTACTTTCTTTATAGTTATGTTTCTATATAGTTTGGCTCTAATTATTTGCAATATATTCAACTTTATTTTTAATGATCTGTCTGTCTACAGAAATACTGGTAAAGGTATTGAGGCATGTTGCGAATGTCTCCTGTGTTGCTTATCATAATCAACAGGATGAGACTGAAGTCGTTCACGAAATCAGAAAAACAACGTACGTAATATATAGAAATTAAAGAACCATCCATCAGTATCTTATTATCTATATTATTCGTTTGTAAGGACTCCCACGTACATTGCATATTTTAAGTTTATTTCCTTCATTGTTTGAAAGGGATCCATGATTCTTCATTTGTTTCGTATACTTTGTTTTCATATATGTCAAAGAAAAAGAAGAAGAACAAAAGCTACTAGTAACTCGTAACTATCCAAAGAAAACTGTGTTACAGAGACTCAAATTATATTAAAAATATAAACATCATATTTTTTAATTATTTTATATTTTCATTAATCATATTTTTAAATTAAAATATTAAATACTATTTTTTTCAATAAAAATAATTTAAAACAAATTCTGAGTTTTTAGTCTTTTTACGTAAAATTTGTGTCATTCTAGTTATTGGATAGGATGGAGTGTTAATCTAGCAATTAATTACCAAATTTGTGTCAAACTGGTATATTTTCACTTTATAATTAAAATTTTCAATCTAGTTAAATACACTTTATCTTTTTCACGGATATGCTCTTAGTAACTTATTAAAATTCTTAGATTCTTTTTTATCACAGTGTTGAATTGATGAACTAATTTTGGGAAGAGAATCAAATGTTGCAAGCCACCAGCAAAAAAGAAGTCCATGTGTTGAAGTAACAAGCAGCATACCAATGAAATACCAATGAAACAATCTCACAAAGCACGTTTACTTGGTTATCCTGAATGTAAAAAAAAAACTGATTCTTTCTTTACTTGCTAAATTAGTAAGAGATTGAAATAAGTGAGAAGAAAAAACGGAAGCAAAGAATCCAGAAAGCCAAGATCTTTCATTCAAACACTGGACCTAGATGTAAGAAAAGATTATGCTTCAGTTCTATAGTAATGCATTAAACCAAACCCAGTCAATACAAATACAAAAGCTTACATAACTACTTTCACCAAATTAGACAATAGAGTTTCAAAGTTCACAAACCCATCACAATACTAATAAGAACTTCAATCATCATAGCCAAAAGCTAATCTCACCCTTCACTTCGTTGGGCATCAACAAATCCCCTAGCCTCTCAGCATTTCAACACTTGTCTCCCTCCCTCGACTTACAATCCCAAAAGCTAATCTCGTCATTCACTTCCTTGGTCATCATATTAGACTCATTACTATGTACAACTTGCTGAACACGACTATGTTCCCTTCTTGCAAACAAAACTGCTTGGAGTAAACACACAACTTGTTTTGCTGCCCCATGAAATTTCGTACAGTTTTTCAACCAACGGTTTGGTGGAGATGAGTAAGGAGGAAGACTGTTGAATAGCGCATCATATTCCGGCATCAGTTGCTTTTGAACTGAATTAACAATCCAATGGTCAAGCTGAGGGGTTGTCACTACAAAAAAAAACAAACATATTGTATCATTTAAATAGTATCACAAAACTAAGTGATATCATTTCAAATTACTTTTCAATAATTGATATAAAAATTATAATTTTACATCAATTACAATAATTGATATTATTATTGATTTAGATGACATCATTTCATTATAATCGATGCACATATAAATCATTTACATCACTTTCAAAATATTGACACAAAATATATAAATGTACTTCACTTAATAATTGATGTATTTATTAATTTATATTAACATCACTTAAAAAATGATCCAAAATTTACATCATTTTTTAAATGATGCTAGTAAAATTATATGACAAATTAATATATTAACTGAACCAAAAGAAAGAAAAGAAAAGAATATTATATTACTCTTTAATCGACTAAAACTAAAATTCAAATTGACAAAAAAAAAAAAAAAACAGATAGCATATATCTCACATCGGCTGCATCAAGAAAAAGTTCTCCTAATTGCTCCTATATATTCTCTTCACTTAGTCGTACATTTTAAATGGGATAACAAATTAACACCTATTTGTGTGAATCTCTTCATATATACAGTATAAATAATATAGGTAAATTATCAAATGAATATATAAACAAATATAAATAAAACATAAATAATTAAATATTATACCAAAAAAAAACTAGTTTCAGATAATTTATTATAATATTGATTCTAACATCAATTATTCAAAATGATATAAATATTTAACATTAGTTTTGATAAATGATGCAAATATTTTATATTAATTTAGTAAAAATGATGTAAGACTTGCAATATTTTTTGGAAGTGATGTAAATGAATATCCATTCTAATAATTGAAACAAATATTTATTTCAATTGATGCAAATTATTTGCATCAACAAAATGTAAATCATTCATTCAAGTGATGTAAAATATTTTAGCATCATTTAAACATGATACAAATATAAAATATAAATGATGTAAAACCATTTTTTTTTGTAGTGTGTGCACCTTACTATTTCCACCCACCGAGCTATACCGATCATACGGTGCATCTCTGATAGAAAAAAAATCCTAAAAGATAAATAGACAAGCCAATAAATATATAAATAAATAATATAAAGTTAACTTACCTCATTAACTAATTGAGAGAAAGATGAACTAGAAGAGAAAAGAAGAGTATAAAATGCTACACGTTGATAGTCGGTCCCAGTATCAAATTCCAATTGGTACATCCTTAGTTTCAACGATCTCTGTAATGCATAAACGAAATTAGACTTACACCAGTAGTTCACACATAACATCAGATGCAAATACTAAAATTAATAATAACAACCTCATCTAGATCAGCCAAGAGCAAGTCACAGGTTTGGTTACGTGTGAGTTGATGTGGTTGCAAGTGAGGACCATTGTCACATGTCATCCAAGGCTGACGTTCCGAACATAATGCCGGAACGTGAGGTGAATGATATCTCGAAGCTTTAACGCTAGGACCACGCTGGGTGAATGATTTAGGTAATTTTAAAAATAGATTGGAAAAAAAATGAAAAACAATGAAACGAATTATATGTTTACCAATCTATATGACCAAAATTGAAGCTGAAAGGGTCCGTCAATATAATTGGGGTGTCATTTTCATTGTCTACTAGTTTCTTAGCTCCAGCTTTTATGGCTTTCTTAATGGCATTCTCAACATTATCTGTTTCAAATACTGCAGTTCTATTGGCACTGGCATTGTCACTGTTAACAGAAGAAAACAAAGTCAATTCTAATCCACAAAATAAAAACAAATCATAAATCCAAACAGTAAAAAATCAATGAAAGATAAAATAGCTTACTTGGGACGAGCCTCATGGATAATAACAATGGCAGTAGAGTCAGGAAGCTGGAGCTCAGTAGTCTCATTGGTACCAGAGCCAACAATAGCAGCCCCAAAGACATACTGATAAAATGTGATAGCCTTATGGCGAAGAGAAGGGTCCTGAAGAAAAAAATAATGAGGCTTGAACGAAAATAGCTGTCTGTATATAGTAGGATCAGCCATGGTAGAGAAACGTCTGTGGAACAAAGGAACTGCAGTGGCGGCAAGTGAGGTATTTTATCTGGAATATTCAAGACTGATCAAATCATGCATGGGAGATAAGTTAAAGTAGTGAGTAATAGAAAAAACAGCCGAAATCTATTTATAAACATCGACCCTGTTACAAATCTAAGTATAAAACTAGATCAAGGGACCATACAAATAAGGCATGAAACTATTTCCAACTAGATAATTTCGCTGAACTGACGAGGTCAGAGTTATTAATCTAGTAGAATATGAATAAAATTTGGATCATTTTATTAATCTAGATCAGAGTTATATATACAAATAGATCAGAGTTATTAATCTAGTAGAAAAGGTTAAAAATGATAACAAAATCAAAATATAATTTGTATAGGAGGTTAAGAATACTCATTGTGAATTTTTTGTTCAATTATCCCAAATATATATTACACATGTAACTGATTTGTTTGTTATATCCGATGATGGATACACTTGAGAGTGAGATTAAGGAGGAGACAATATGGTAGTGAAGGAATCGAAAGCTGAGACTCAAGTAAGATTTGGATCACAAATACTAGTTTTTCTTTTTGTCTCTCTCTAATATTGTTATTTTCTAAATTGTTATATTATATTTTTTTGTTGGTGTTAGTACTATGCAGTACATGTTCACTGTTGATTCAATATTAAAAATCATCTATATGTTAGACATCGATTAAGCATTTATATTGTATAGTTTAAAATAATTTTAGTGCGTAATATATATATATATATATATATATATATATATATATATATATATGCATATCTTTGTGAATATGAAGAAATTTATCCTCAAATTGGCCTAATGGGCTACAATTTCAAAATGGCCCACTTTCTAATATTGGGGTGTTACAAAAAAGGATATACAATCATAATATCCACAAATTATATCATCATTTTTAAGATTAAAATAATCAGTAATGAATACACAATATTATATTTCAAACAAAGCATCGTCTCAAACAGAGGATCATATAAATTTGATTAAATTAATTTATATCTGCCGTGATTTTTGATGTTCTTATCGGTTACAATTAGAAATTTAGTTTAGTGGAAAAAGTGTCAAAATTCTCTTTATAAATATGTGCCGAGACACGTGAAAGTCGGTCTACAATGTTGTCTAGACGAATCAAATAAGACGAGAGTAACAAGTTGAAAGAGAAAAGACGAACTAAGTAGCTCGTCCAACTTAGGCTATCGACAAGTCTGCCATCAATTGTTTGTCATTTTCTCTAACCGTTTTCTTCCTTTTTCGGTTTTCCTCTCTTTAAGTGTCGTACGCCAGTATTTATAGAGTACTGTGTCGGTTCATCCATCGGAAAGACCGGAATTCCCTCGCTCACATTCCAACAGTTTTTGGGCTTCTGTAAATGTCTATAGGTCGGACTTTATGTGGGAGTGAGAATCCACCCCCAACAGTGATCACTAATGAAACTAACTATACCTGTTTGGATTATACTTCAAACTTTGAAATTGATACAAAGTGGAATCTAGTTTTGTAAAGAACAAGCTTACCACTTAAATTCCACCCAAAAAGATCTCATTTTCCCAAGAATAGGAACTCAAAAAAAATCTCCATGGATTGGAATCTAATTTTATGAAGAACAAACTTAACACTTAGATTCCACCCGAAGCGATGTTATTTGTAACACCCCGACCATTAGCCCTTTTAGTGGGCTTCATGTCCACTCTCGGCCCTTGGACCTACCTCTTTTGGTTGGTCCCATGTCTACTTCTGGCCCGTGAGCCACCTATATTTGACGGCCAATTTGCCATATCCCAAAGGTTTTAAAATTTTGTTTACCAACCCTACAAATCACCACATAATATTTTTCATGTTGAACATGTACGTGTCAATAACCAAAGTTTTAATATACATACGTTATAGGCCAAGGCCACAACGGCATTATCGACCTCTACCACATACTTAAGTACTTATAAAGTTAATTATAGATAACCAAATCTGGCAGGAAGAATATTTGGCATTAAGGAAAACAACTTAGGAGTACTATTACGAATTTATCAGTATAACTCCTACGGAATGAGCTTCTTTAGCTACCGTAGCTAGCTGCCAAGCCTGCCATCGCATTACTCTCTTTAAAGAGAAGAACTTGAGCTTAAAGTTGAGATATACAAATGAAATTTATAACAAGCAAACACACAAAACACTGGTGTTTTAAAATTATTTTCCAATTTAGTTGCTTTAGGCCTCAAAAATAATAGAGATTACGTAATCTTCGTGTACGTCATGTACGTGACGAAAGCCATTGATGCATCAAATTAATTAACCATGTGGATGTGATTCACCATGTTGCTTCAAAGACATCACTTGTGAGATATAAGGGTCTGTCTTTTTGCGTTATGTCTGGCAAGTTGACGGTAGGATTTATGAGGTTGAACATGCTTCTGCCCGGTAAGTTGTCCTTGAGTTTGATGTTTTTATTGTTCTATATTGACTTTTCTTTCTTTTATTTCGAGGATAGTAAAAAAATTAAAAACAAAAAAAAGAATCTTGATATTCAATCTCCTTAAATTTAGAACCACTGCACAACACTCTCTTCACTTCATAATTCTCACTTCATCACTCCTTCAACTCCTGAAATCAGAATGAATCAATCCGAGCAGAATTCCTTATCCGGTACCTCTTCTATTATTTTCTAAAGTCATGATCAATGTCCGACGACGTATAATCTTTTTTGGCCACATATAAAATATAATTATGCATGAACAAAAATTATCCTATGCACACCAATTAGATAACTAATTAATCTTTTTGAGCACAGTGGAGAAAACTTCACAGCCTTCATCAGGTCCCTACACACTGCCACCGCCGATTGGTTATCCTACTAGAGATGCGATGGTGGGTGATCCTCCGGCAGCAGCAGTGGAGACCAAATCCAAGGGCGTCGAAAAAGCAACGAAAATTGTAGAGTATATATTTCTTTTAATTTACTTTCTTTATAGTTATGTTTCTATATAGTTTGGCTCTAATTATTTGCAATATATTCAACTTTATTTTTAATGATCTGTCTGTCTACAGAAATACTGGTAAAGGTATTGAGGCATGTTGCGAATGTCTCCTGTGTTGCTTATCATAATCAACAGGATGAGACTGAAGTCGTTCACGAAATCAGAAAAACAACGTACGTAATATATAGAAATTAAAGAACCATCCATCAGTATCTTATTATCTATATTATTCGTTTGTAAGGACTCCCACGTACATTGCATATTTTAAGTTTATTTCCTTCATTGTTTGAAAGGGATCCATGATTCTTCATTTGTTTCGTATACTTTGTTTTCATATATGTCAAAGAAAAAGAAGAAGAACAAAAGCTACGAGTAACTCGTAACTATCCAAAGAAAACTGTGTTACAGAGACTCAAATTGTTTCTATTTTTTAATCATTTTATATTTTTTATTAATCATATTTTTAAATCGAAATATTAAATACTGTTTTTCTTTCTTTTTTGAAAAAAAAAATTTGGGTTTTTAGTCTTTTTACGTAAAATTTATGTCATTCTAGTTATTGGATAAGATAGAATGTTAATCTAAAAATTAATTGCCAAATTTGTATCAAACTGGTATATTTTCACTATAATTTATAATTAAAAATTTCAATCTAGTTAAATACACTTTATCTTTTTCACCAATGGAGATGCTCTTAGTAACTTATCAAAATTCTTAGATTCTTTTTTATCGTAGCGTTGAATTGATGAACTAATTTTGAGAAGAGAATCAAATGTTGCAAGCCATCAGCAAAAAAGAAGTCCATGTGTTGAAGTAATAAGCAGCATATCCTCTATGTGAAATACCAATGAAACAATCTCACAAAGCACATTTACTTGGTTATCCTGAGTGTAAAAAAAAAACTGATTCTTTCTTTACTTGCTAAATTAGTAAGAGATTGAAATAAGTGAGAAGAAAAAACGGAAGCAAAGGATCCATAAAGCCAAGATCTTTCATTCAAACACTGAACCTAGACGTAAGAAAAGATTATGCTTCAAATACAAAAGCTTACATAACTACTTTCACCAAATTAGACAATAGAGTTTCAAAGTTCACAAACCCATCACAATACTAATAAGAACTTCAATCATCATAGCCAAAAGCTAATCTCGCCCTTCACTTCGTTGGGCATCAACAAATCCCCTAGCCTCTCAGCATTTCAACACTTGTCTCCCTCGCCTTACAATCCCAAAAGCTAATCTTGTCATTCACTTCCTCTGTCATCATATTAGACTCATTACTATGTACAACTTGCTGAACACGACTATGTTCCCTTCTCGCAAACAAAACTGCTTGGAGTAAACACACAACTTGTCTTGCTGCCCCATTTGGTGGAGATAAGTAAGGAGGAAGACTGTCGAATAGCGCATCATATTGCGGCATCAGTTTCTTTTGAACTGAATTAACAATCCAACGGTCAAGCTGAGGGGTTGTGCACCTCATTATTTCCACCCACCGAGCTATACCGATCATACGGTGCATCTGTGATAGAAAAACAATCTCAAAAGATAAATAGGCAAGCCAATAAATATATAAATAAATAATATAAAGTTAACTTACTTCACTACAAAAAAAACAGACATATTGTATCACTTAAATAGTATCACAAAACTAATTGATATTATTTCAAATTACTTTTCAATAATTGATATAAAAATGATAATTTTACATCAGTTATAATAATTGATATTATTATTGATTCATTTCATTATAATTGATGCAAATGTAAATCACTTACATCACTTTCAGAATACTAACACAAAATATATAATTTTACTTCACTTAATAATTGATGTATTTATTAATTTCTATAGACATCACTTAGAAAAATGATCCAAAATTTACATCATTTTAAAAATGATGCTAGTAAAATTATGTGTCAAATTAATATATTAATTGAACTATAAGAAATAAAAAAAGAATAATATGTTACTTTTTAATCGGCTAAAACTAAAATTCAAACTGACAACACACAAGAAAGAAAACAATAATAAAAAAAACAGAATAGCCTATATCTCACATCGACTGTATCAAAAAAAAGTTCTCAATATTGCTCCTATATATTCTCTCACTTAATCATACATCTTTAAGGAGATAACAACTATGTGTGTGGTCCCATTAAAAATACAGTACAAATAATATAGATAAATTATGAAATGAATATATACAAATATGATTAAAATATAAATAATTAAATATTATATTAAAAAAAAAATTATTTTCATATAATTTATTATAATATTGATTTCAACATCAGTTTTCTAAAATGATATAAATATTTAACAATAGTTGATAAATGATGCAAATATTTTATATCAATTTAGTAAAAATGATGTAAGACTTGCAACATTTTTTAGAAGTGATGTAAATGAACATCAATTCTAATAACTGAAGCAAATATTTATTTCAATTGATGCAAATAATTTGCATCAACAAAATGTAAATCATTTACTCAAGTGATGTAAAATATTTTAGCATCATTTAAATATGATACAAATATAAAATATAAATGATGTAAAACCATCATTTTTTGTAGTGCCTCATTAACTAGTTGAGAGAGAGATGAACTAGAAGAGAAGGGAAGAGTATAAAATGCTACACGTTGATAGCCGGTCCCATTATCAAATTCCGATTGGTACGTCCTTAGTTTCAACAATCTCTGTAATGCATAAAACGAAATTGGACTTACATCAGTAGTTCACACATAACATCAGATGCAAATACTAAAAGTAATAATAACAACCTCATCTAAATCAGCTAAGAGCAAGTCGCAGGTTGGTTACGTGTGAGTTGATTTGGTTGCAAGTGAGGACCATTGTCACATGTCATCCAACATTGACGTTCCAAACATAATGCCGGAACATGAGGTGAATGATATCTCGAAGCTTTGTTAGGATCATGCTGGGTGAATGATTTAGGTAATTTTAAAAATAGATTGGAAAAAAAAAATGAAAAACAGTGAAACGAATTATATATTTACCAATCTATATGACCATGCGAAATTGAAGCTGAAAGGGTCCATCAATATAACTAGGGTGTCATTTTCATTGTCTACCTGTTTCTTAGCTCCAGCTTTTATGGCTTCCTTAATGGCATTCATATTCACATAAATATATACTTTACACACTAAAATTATTTTAAAATATACGATATAAATGCTTAATCGATGTCTATCACAAAAGATGATTTTTAATATTGAATTAACAGTGAACATGTACTGCATAGTACTAACATCAACAATTTTTTTAATATAACTAATTAAATATATATATTTAAAAAAGTTCTCCTCAAACTAGAGTTATTAATCTAGTAGAAAAGGTTAAAAACGATAACAAAATCAAAATATAATTTGTATAGGAGGTTAAAAATACTCATTGTGAATTTTTTGTTCAATTATCCCAAATATATATTACACATGTAATTGATTCGTTTGTTTTATCCGAGTAAGATTTGGATCACTACCATATTTGATTCATCTCGAGTAAGATTTGGATCACAAATACTAGTTTTTCTTTTTGTGTCTCTCTAATATTGTTATTTCTAAATTGTTATATTATATTTTTTTTGTTGGTGTTAGTACTATGCAGTACATGTTCACTGTTAATTCAATATTAAAATCATCTATATGTTAGACATTGATTAAGCATTTATATTGTATATTTTAAAATAATTTTAGTGCGTAAGATATATATATATATATATATATATATATATATATATATATGCATATCTTTGTGAATATGAAGAAATTTATCCTCAAAGTATAGTTATCAATCTAGTAGATAAAGTTAAATTTTCTGTTTAGTAGGTTTTGAATCTTACGAATTTTTAACTTTAGTTTTGTTAAACAAAGGATATAAGATGAATCAAATGATAGTAAAACTACATACGAGTTTGAAATATAATTTCGAATTTGGTGGCTAGGCTTCAGGGCATAAAATGAATTTATAAAGTGATATGGGCCTTTAGGGGTCATCTCATCTAAATGGGCTGAATTTGACGTTGAAATGATCAAATTAGGGTTTTTTTTTTGTCCTCAAACACTATATAAACACAACCATCTCTTTAATTAGGGTTTTCGTCTTTGCGGTGTGGTGTGCGAAACCGAAACAATGGTGAAGTTTCTGAAGCAGAACAAAGCCGTGATCCTCCTCCAAGGCCGTTACGCCGGGAAGAAGGCAGTGATCGTCAAATCCTTCGATGACGGAAACAGCAGCCGAGGTTACGGACACTGTCTCGTAGTCGGACTGAAGAAGTATCCGAGCAAAGTCATCCGAAAGGACTCAGCGAAGAAGACGGCGAAGAAGTCTCGTGTGAAATGTTTCATCAAGCTCGTGAATTACCAGCATCTGATGCCTACTCGTTACACGCTCGATGTGGATCTGAAGGATGTCGCGACTGTTGATGCTCTTCAGAGCAAGGACAAGAAGGTGACTGCTCTTAAGGAAGCTAAGGCTAAACTCGAGGAGCGTTTCAAGACTGGGAAGAACAGGTGGTTCTTCACCAAGCTCAGGTTCTGAAGAGCCTTTGCGATTTTATCTTATCTTTATCGGATTTATAATTTACATTTTTTTGTTTTAGTTCTAATAGAAATGAATGTGGATCATGGTTGGTGTTAAGACGTTTATGTTGGAATTGAATCATCTTTTGCTATATTGATTGCCTTAATCGTTACTGGTTTAGTAGCTGAATTGATTACATTACATTGTGGAAATGTTGTTAAAGAGTGTGGAGTAAGTATTGAAATGGGTTTCTCTGATGATCTGTTTCCTTCAATCATCACCACTTGTTGATTATGAATCTAAGGATATGCTTTTGTATTGTTTTACAGTCTTAGGTTTCTGCTTGATAAGTATTGTTTGTTGTCTCTGTTCTTTAACTTCGTCTAGGAAGATACAGAGTCTCTGTAGAAGCATGTTTGAGTTTTCAAGTGTTATAGATAGATAGTGTTGTAACCAGTAACTGCATAAGAAGCTAGAGAGGTGATTCGAATCTTTCTTCAACCATGTTGTTTAGCTGTTAAAGATTGTAAACTAATTTCTTCCTTGGATATGAATATAAAAAAGTTAGGAGATGATTATGATGTGTTTGTAGTGTGTAGTGGAACTGCCATTTTATCTTGACAAGTAAGATAGGTAGCAGTGACTATACATTTCTGAAACTTGAGTGCAACCAAATCTCCTTGGACAAAAGTTATGCGACTCAATAGCAAAGCGAAATACCAACTATTTCCATCTCCTCTTAAACAAAACGAAAATTGAATGTTCCATCCCTATCCCAATACCTCCCTTATACAATTAAACGTTGAATCTTCTGTCCAGAGCCTAGATGAAAGCTAGTTATCGTGTAACTAGCCTGCCTCATATTCGTTCGTTTCACTACTTGTCATATGTACTAGTAAGCTTCAACTTAAACTAAAATGCAGGTATTTTATAATCTACTTGTCATCTTCCGGAACCAAAGTAGGAGTTTAGGTTGATTGTTATTAACGATCTTGATTAGCTTGTAAAAAGGTTGTCTCTCACTTCATATTGTTACTATAATACTTTTTAACATTTGTTTTCATCTATATTAACATTTTTACAGCAGTTTTGGCAAAGAAGCCTTACAATTAGGATATATTTACATCTCATGACATTGTAATTAAGACATTTAAAAAAATAAAGGAAAAAATTGAAATAAGCAAAAATCAAGTATGAAAATACATGTTTTCCTAAAATATCTGAACAAAATTTATTTCTATTTTCCTTTTTAATTACAAGTTTTAAATCTATATATACATTGGGTATGTCATTTTAAAATGGTAAGATAGATTACTAAATTGATACGCAATTGAAAATTCTTGATAATAAAGGTATGTAGTTAATTAGGGCACTTACATACTTCATAGGTTTAAATAACAAAAATTATCTCATGGTACAACACGGGGTAAATCCTAGAATGCAGACCTATGATAATTTACATGTTGACAATTTTAAAAGATATTCAATTCTAGATTAATAATAAATTATCACTAGATTAAGACCCGTGGTAGAGCATAGGTTAAAAATTATTTTATTTATATTGTAATTTTAAAATAAAATATAATTTATGTGATTGTTTTTAAAAGTTTTTTTGGATAAAATATTATGCAATAAAATTATATGCTAAATATGGTGACTTGAAAAAGAAACTTTTTTGTAAATTTTATATTGTTAATGATTATGGATAAGTACCCGTGCTATAACACTGGTTAAATTTTATTTTATACAAATTTTTTTATATTTTCTATTTTAAAATAAAATTTTAATATGTTATATTAGTTTATGTACGTGAAGTTATTTCAACAATTTATATTCTAACCTCATGACTTGAATATCATTATAAGACATAATTTTGTGAATTTGGTTTTTAAAGAGCGAGTTATTATATTATGAGTAATTTAATATATTGTTATACTTTTTGTTTTAATATACTTGGTTTTTTGAAATTTTTTCATATTAGGTATGTCATTTTAAAATGGTAAGATAGATTACTAAATTGATAAGCAATTGAAAATTCTTGATATAAAGATATGTAGTTAATTACGTCACTTACATACTTCATAGGTTTAAATAACAAAAATTATCTCATGGTACAACACGGGGTAAATCCTAGAATGCAGACTTATGATGATTACATGTTGACAATTTTAAAAGATATTCAATTCTAGATCGATAATAAATTATTATGGACGGGGTCAAATGGTGAGATAGATTTTGGTCAACTGGTAAATAGAAATTTAATATATTACTAATTGTCGTTATAATATGGGTAATTCATCATTTCATTTGTTTGTTTTATTAATATTAAAATATTATATATATAATATTAAATTGAGTAAATAACGATTATGTAAAAAAAAACTATCTCGCGGTATGATAAGGTTAAATCCTAAACCTAACAATCAAGATATAATTATATAAACTTAAAACACTAAATATATATATATATATAGATAACTTAATTTTTTTTAAAAAATTAGTGAAAAAATCGTCCCGTAGGTTAAAATCTAGTATTAAATTGAATTTCAGGGAAGTTGTAATGAGGTGATGAAGAATTTTGTTTAAACATTAATCCATTGCTTGTGACTTTTCTGAAATAGAACAAATATATAAGATGTTGAGCAAGGACAGATTTTGTTTTTGTCAAAAAATTAATATACAAATTTGTTTTATTTTTAATTGGTGTTAATAATAATAAAAAGCTACATAGCTAAATCATAATTGAACATCTAATAGTATATTGTCAAAAAGAATTCAAAATGAATAATGTCTAATTTTTTTACTTTGTAAAAAAGTCAAGTAACAATGTAAAACTAATAACTAAAAGTTTTTAAAATGGCCAAAGAAAGTTATTTAATGAAATTAAAATTGTAATTTTTGTATTCAACCTCTAATTAATTTTATGATAAGACATTGAAAAAACAATAAATATTATTAACGCAAAATCATGTTTGAGAGGACAAAAATTAAAAGATACCCCACATAAAGTCAGTTATCATCATATCAGACCTTATACTTTACATAAATTATCACTTTAGTCCTCAAATTAAAAACCGATTTAACCACAAAAAAAAACAAGTTTAAGCCAAAAACAAGAGAGATTTAGATTTAATTTTAGGATATAGAAATAAATAAAAGTTGTCGTTTTTATAAACCAGAAAAGCTGCCCAACTTGTTCTTCTCTCGAACCCTAAACGAGCCGGGTCCATCTCAAAAAATTTCTTCGACATTGCATTCCTCCGTCGTCTTCAGATCCTTCCCTACCGTTCCTTAAACTCTTCTTCTCCGGTCGATTCCACCTTTTTCTTCATCGGAACCGAAGTCCTTGTACCGGAATTTCATCCAGCTTCTTTTGTTTACCGAACCGATTTGTCGCGTAACCAACCCGGTCACGAACCTCCAAACCAAAAAGGTTCGTTCTTTGTTTGTTCTTACGAGAGGTGAATTATTCAAAAACAAACTCAGAAATTTACGATTTTGCTGCACTGGGTTTATGAATTTTGCGTTTTTCAAAGCTCTTTCCTTGATGGGTCGATTCAATATAATCCGATTTGTATCGAATGAACGAAAATTTAACTTCTTTGTTACGAAATTTGCGAGCTTTATATTATATTATATGCAGCAGCTGAGTTCTTCTTATAAGTTGTGTGATCTCGTAATGTTTTGATTGGAGGATCTAGGGTTTTGGGAATGTGAATTCATGGCTTCTTTGTTTTGTGCGTGTTTTTTTTATGTAGGATGGATTCGGATTTAGAGCCTGTAGCTCTTACACCTCAGAAACAAGACAGTGCGTGGAAGCACTGTGAAGTTTACAAATATGGGGACAGAGTTCAGATGAGATGTCTTTACTGTCGGAAGATGTTTAAAGGAGGTGGTATTACAAGGGTTAAGGAACATCTTGCTGGTAAGAAAGGACAAGGCACGATCTGTGATCAAGTCCCTGATGAGGTTCGTCTCTACTTGCAGCAGTGTATTGATGGCACTGTGAGGCGTCAGAGGAAGAGGCGTAGGTCTAGTCCTGATCCCTTGCCTATAGCTTATTTCCCTCCTTGTGAAGCTGAAACTCAGGTTGTTGCTCCTACTGATGTGGACAATGGTTTTAAAACGCCGGGTTCTGATGTGGTTGCTGGTCAAAGCACGGGGAGGACAAAGCAGAGAACTTACAGGAGTAGAAAGAATAATGCTTTTGAGAGGAATGATTTGGCTAATGTTGAGGTTGGTGTTGGGAACAGTATGAGTGACTTGCTTGGTCGAGATATGGACAATTTGATTCCTGTGGCTATTAGTAGCGTGAAGAACATTGTGCATCCGTCTTCCAAAGACCGGGAGAAAAACGTTCATATGGCGATGGGACGGTTTCTGTTTGATACTGGAGCTGATTTTGATGTGGCTAATTCTGCTAATTTCCAACCGTTTATGGATGAAATTGTTTCTGGAGGGTTTGGTGTTTCTATTCCCGCACGTGAAGACCTCAGAGGCTGGATTTTGAAGGGTTGCGTCGAGGAAGTGAAGAAAGAAATTGATGAATGCAAGTCTCTGTGGAAAAAGACAGGCTGTTCTGTTCTAGTTCAGGAATTAAACTCCAACGACGGCTGCCCTAAGATCCTCAAGTTTTTGGTTTACTGCCCGGAGAAAGTAGTGTTTCTGAAATCCGTTGACGCATCGGAGATGTTAGATTCTGAGGATAAGTTGTTTGAGATACTTAAGGAGGTGGTTGAAGAGATAGGTGATAGCAACGTTGTTCAAGTGATTACAAAATGTGAAGACCATTACGTCGCTGCTGGGAAAAGGTTGATGGATGTGTATCCTTCTTTGTACTGGGTTCCTTGTGCTGCAGACTGCATAGACAAGATGCTGGAAGGATTCGGAAAGATGGACTGGATAAGCGAAATTATCGAACAAGCTCGAACCGTCACAAGAATTATTTACAATCACAGTGGTGTTTTGAATCTGATGAGGAAGTTCACTTTTGGCATTGATATTGTGCAACCAGGCGTTACCAGTTCAGCCACAAATTTTACAACAATGGCAAGAATTGCTGATTTAAAACCCCATTTGCAGGCCATGGTTACTTCGTCCGAGTGGAACGATTGTTCATATTCGAAGGAAGCAGGTGGATTAGCAATTACTGAGACTATCAATGATGAGGGTTTCTGGAAGGCATTAACATTGGCAAACTATATAACTGCTCCTCTTTTGCGGGTTTTGAGGATTGTTTGTTCTGAAAGGAAGCCTGCAATGGGGTATGTCTATGCAGCAGTGTACAGAGCAAAGGAAGCAATTAAGACACATATGATACACAAGGAGGATTACACCATCTACTGGAAAATTATTGATAGGTGGTGGTTGCAACAACATCGTCTTCCTTTGCACGCTGCTGGTTTCTATCTTAACCCTAAGTTCTTCTATAGCATTGACGAAGAGATGCGTAGTGAGATCCATTTAGCTGTGGTTGATTGCATAGAGAAGTTGGTCCCTGACGTCAACATTCAAGATATTATCATTAAGGACATAAACTCATACAAGAATGGTCTTGGGATTTTCGCAAAGAACATAGCAATCAGAGCTCTTGACACAATGCTTCCTGGTAAACCAATATCTTTCTCATTTATTGAAATTTCATTAAGACTTATTCATATGTTCTCAAGTGTTTCGTATGTACTTAAACATGTTCAATTCCTTTAGCTGAATGGTGGTCTACATATGGAGAAAGCTGTTTGAACCTGTCACGTTTTGCTATACGCATTCTGAGTCAGACATGCAGCTCATTGATTGGCTCAGGGAGAAACCTGACACTAATCTCCCAAATTTATGAAACAAAGAACTCCATTGAGCGACAACGGCTCAGTGATCTTGTATTTGTTCAGTATAACATGCGCCTCAGACGACTGTAAGTTTGAATTCTCTTACTCTTAGATACAGTGTTTCTTCAAAACAGAACTTAAGGGTTCTTTGTCTGTCTCCTCTAGGGGCAGCAGTGAAAACAGTGGAGATGACACTGTAGACCCGTTATCACACAGCAACAAGGAAGTTGTTGAAGACTGGGTTTCGAGAAACCAAGTTTGTATAGAAGGGAATGGAAGCTCAGACTGGAAGTCACTTGAACCGATTAAGAGAACAGAAGAAGTAGCTGTTGTTATTGATGAAACAGAAGACTTGGGTTCAGGTAAAAGCTTCACACTGTAGTAGAATCTAGTTTCGGAGAATACATATGTTGTTGACCATATATGTATTGATTGATGTGAGACAAGGTTGTAAAAAAGGGTTTTGAATGAAATATGAACAGGTTTCGATGATGCTGAGATATACAAGTTGGAAAAGGAAGCTAGCTATGAAGGTGGTTATTCGGAGAATCTCTTCACTTGAACTTCACCTCTCTATCTCTCATTCTGTAATCATCATAGGTTTTTAATTTGTGACTCCTCTTAGAGTTTGATTTGTATTATTAATAGAAGTCTTTACCAATTTAAGTTGTATCCCAGAAACTAATAATTACAGGATTCTTCTTCTTCTTTTGATTGTTGGTGATTGAAATGTTGTTTGGACATAAGCTAATCTTTATTCTTAAATCGGTTTAAGTGAAAAAGGGGTTAAATTCAGATATATGAAAAAAAAAAAAAAAAATTCAGATGTTATATATATAAAGAAGTCTTATCCTCGAGAGCCTGCCTTATCTTCACGTTTGGTCCTGAGAAGAGTAGAGATGGAAGGGATAAGCCATATTGCACTCCCTGTTCTGGGAATTGTCGCAGTCTCCGTTGTAACCTTCTATGCCGTTAGCTTCGCTGAGATCAGAGAGGTTAGTCATTATATTAAGCATGGTATTAATTAGTTAACGTTATCCCTTAACAATGGATTTATGCAGAAATCATTTAAAGATGTGTATGACTCGGAGAACAAAGATGGAGGAGGGTTCAAGACTTCTTTAAGTTCGAGGGAGAGAAGATCAAGAAGAAGAGAAGCAAATAAAAAACGTCCTAAATCTTGATTTGCAAATGTACCAGAGACCAAAACTATATCGTACATGTTTTGTAATCAAAGAGACTCTCTTTTAAGTCAATGATACATTTGTTTTTCTGGGTTTTCAATTTATATGTACATTATCGAATCTGGGACGTCTATGTCTTGTCCTAATGTTGTTACTGATGTAGCTGGGTATGGTCATGTGGCTTACTGTTTCTTCATCTTTGGTTTGGTCAGATATTGGTTCTGACTTCTGATCACATTTGCTAGAAAATTTGGATCTATTTTTTTCTGAAAACGACTTCACCAACGTCTGGAACAAAAACCCTGATGCTTGTAGAAGAACCCTGAAAAATGTGTTGAGCAAGACCTGACTCGTCGTCAAACTTTCGTCTCTTTGGCTCTGGTTCCTCAGGTAAAGGCACAGGCAGAGGTGGTGCAATCTTTGGCTCTGGTTCCTCAGGTAAAGGCACAGCCAGAGGTGGTGCAGGAGGTTGCATTAAAGGGGTTAGACTCTGATCACAAGCTCGACCAGGAATAGCCAGTTTAAAGCTGACGTGTGGTGGTGGGATGGGGACACCATCTATGTCAGCAAAACAGTCAAGAGAACTCACAAAATCATTCAAACAACCCATAGCCAAATCCAGTCCCTCTTGCTGGAAACGATCAACCCAATTGAAAAAACCCTCAAGAACGGTGTCCGCATCAAACTTTTTCCAAGGCAACAATACTCTGGAATAAAACTCAACAAGCTGACTATAGAAACCAAACCTGCTACCACTGGTCGGCTCCATAAACTCAAACTCTTGAGGTGTCTTCTTCTCAACCACTCTAGTCATCAAAGCCCGCATAAATTCCACCCCATACCTCGCCTCAAACTGCGCCGTGGCCTTAATAATACATGCCTCCTTGCGTGTGAAACCCAACCCATCGTGAAACATAGTAGTTGCAGGTCTTAGAGGAGGTTCCCTAAAAGGATGAGGCTTAGGATCATCAAGATCGAGATCTGCACAATACTGATGAATAGTAGCACGTCGAGATCTCTTTGGAGGAGGCAGAACAAGGGTACCAGGCCCCCTTAGTATTGGTGGGATCATATTCATCAAAAGGTGTACAGGTGGTGGCATGACAACACGATACTCTTCATCATCAAAGTGAGCAAAACAGTCAACAACACCCACAAAGTCAAACAAAACCCCTTCCTCCTCCATCTCCAGGACTCGGAGAATCTCAAAAAACCTCTCAAGAACGCTTGCCGTACAAGCATCACTCTCTTCCATCTCTTTGGAACGCCTTAATACTCTGCGGTACGCGTTAACCAACCCAGAGTAGAAAAAGTACCTCCTATCAGATAGGAGCACAAACCCAAACTGACGGTTCAAAACCACTTCCTTCCGCAAACCTCGTATGAAATACATCCCAAACTTAGCCACAAACTGCGCTGTGAGCATAATAGTACCAAGCTCCTTGAGTGTGATCCCCTTTGCAGGGAATCTAAATGTACGCAGAATATAAAAGGATTCTTGTGCATCATCATCATTATCATCATCTACACAACAATCTTGAAGATTCTGAGGGTTACAGAGCTGAGATCCCATAAACATTGAAAGGCGTTCAGGTGGTGGCAGGAGATAATCATAGGAGGCACCATGCATGTGAGTGAAAAAGTCAAGACCACCAACAAACGCATGCAAGTCAACGGTAGCCATCTCAACTCCGTCCTCCAGCTTCTCCAACTGAAGATGTTTTGAGAAAAACTCAAGTATCCCGGCGGTACAACCATCCTCAGTCCTCAACAGCTGATCAGAAGGCAGTAACACTCTGGAATAACGATACTCAATCAGATTGAAAAATCTTGACTTGTTGTTCCAACCATCATCAGTTGGCTTCAGAAACTCAAACAGAGGATTCATAACCACTTTCTTCATCAAATCACGACGAAACCGCGGTCCATACCGAGCCACAAACTGTGCTGTGAGCTTAATGACACCAAGCTCACTGAGTGTGATCTGGTTTTCAAAGAATTCATATTCACTAGATCGAGGACTTCTTAGCTCAACAGGTTGCGCTTGAGTAGTAGAAATAGTAGTAAGGTGGTTAGATCCGAGTGGGTGCATCTCTGGATATTGGCGCATCATGGCTGAAAGGTATGCAGGTTCTACCACAATATCATTATAGTCTTCATCATCAAAGTGAGCAAAACGGTCAACACCACTGACAAAAGCATGCAAATCGATCAAAGCCATCACATCACCTTTCTCCAGCTTTTCCAACTGAAGAAGGTCGAAAAAAGCCGGAAAAAGACCACTATTAAATCTAGCATCATTGGATATCAGAGATTCAGTGCAAGGCCTTAACACAGTAGCGTAGGCACGAACAAGGTCGTAATAGTAATCAAACCTGGTACTGGACCGCTCCAAAAACTCAAACTGGGGTTTGTAATAGCCCAGTTTCCCTCTCAAACCACGCAGAAAAAACCAGCCGTACCGCGCCACGAACTGCGCTGTGAGCTTAATAATACCAAAGTCCTTCATTGACATGGCATCAGACTTTTTAGGATAACGAAAAGAGTGACACCGATAACGATGAGCAGTCAACGGGAAATATACTTCATTGCGGTATTTGTTAAGCTTTTGCTTGTAGAATGGGTGACAAGGGTCTGAGTCACACAAAAAGCTATAATTTTTTCCATTGTAATTGTTATCAATGGACATGAGCGTCTTCTCCAACTCCAACCCTTTTTGGGAAACCAAACGTGCAATTGTCTTGATAAAACTTTTGTTTTCTGGAACGGGATTCATATTATTTAATCTGCGGCAGTGTCTAGCCAAGAACGGCTATGGCAAACGGAGAGGGAACGAACGACTAGGAGAGATGTAACAAAGGAAACGAAAAAAATCTCAACCGAAAGAAGCACCCTAGGCTTAGCTAGTCAATTGTCCCGATCTTTTCTTTGGTTCAAGATCGACTCATGTGGGTGAAAGAGATAAAATAAGGAACTAAAGCTGGAACCTTTATTATGTATATATAGTTATGGAAAAATAGCAGGAAGGCAATTTTCCTTTTTTTTTTTTTTGGTTCACGATCAAGTCATGTGGTGAAAGAGAGCTCTGAGTAAAATAAGGAAATAAAGCTGGAACCTTTATTATTGTGCAAATTATCGAACTGTGTAAAGCTAGTGAGTGACAAAAACAATTCATAAGGAAAGATGACAGAACGAAGAAAAACTTTTTTCATCAACATCATTAGACTCTCTGCTTCTTTACTTCTTGTGCTGAGCCTTGAGTTCTTTTACCTTCTTTTCAGTTTCCTTCAATGCTTTCCCGTAGATAGAAATCAACTGGAAATATGATCAAAACCCCAAGGAGGGAAGTAAGAAGAAGAAGCAGAGTGTTTTAGGGAACAAGTCGCAAGATTTTTTAGTAGAAAAAAAAAGACATAATACTGTCTCAAATATTTACCTCGTCGATCTCTTCAGGTGAGATAATGAGAGGTGGAGACATCATAATGCTATCACCTGCAACACGGACTAACATCCCTCGCTTCTGGCACTCGGCTCCAAAGTATGCGCCAACACCTGTTTACATCAATTGAAAATGGTTTAGCGATTTAGTATGGTAATGAGTTTACCAGAATGAGACTTTTTGTTTGGTCATGAGAGAGAGGGAGAAATTTTACTTACCCCATTCTGGTGGAAATGGTTCGTTCGGGGATTTGTTGTCTGCAAACTCAGTCCCAAGAATCAAACCTGTTCCTCTTATCTAGCAACCATCCCAAATTCCCTTAGTCAGATACTAAAAGATAAAAACTGGTAAGTACAGACCAAGAGAACTCGTGTACCTCTCCAATAATAGGACTACTAGGGGCAAAAGCTTTAAGACCATCTTGAAACCTTGGGGCAATTTTGGCGACATACTCTGGTATGTTCTTTTCCCTATAATTTAAAAATATGAACGTCAAAAAAGTGCAGTAAGAAAAGACAAAGGAGAAATTTAAATAACCTGAGTGACAGGTTCTGGGTTTATGGCAAATTACAATCTAAAAGCTGGCTCACTTGCATGAACGAACAAAGTGAGAAAAGCTTACTTGTATATCTTTAATGCTTCAATTGCTACGGCACATGAAACTGGATGACCAGAATAAGTGAATCCATGCGAGAAAGCACCTGAAAATTTAAAAAGTTTTTTAACCAGCATTGTAAGATCAGAACATTGGAATACTACTACCACGGTGAACATTTATTAGTTTACTAAAGTACCTAGCTTGTTGCTTTGGGAATAGATGACATCTGCCACTTCTTGGCTCATAAGAATGGCTCCAATCGGCATATATGCTGAAGAGAGTGCCTGAATGTTAATAACATTTACAACATGTCAGGGAATTTTGCCAACAGAGATAAAAAGCTACTAAATCAGCTTGCAAAATTTCACCTTAGCTAAGGATACAAGATCTGGCTTGATGTTGTATTTGTCACAGCCAAACATTGTCCCGAGCCTTCCAAATGCACATATCACCTTAAAGGCCAAACAAAATGAAAAAAGGATAGTGATATAATTTTCTTGTTGATTGATTTTTTGGTCATGATCCTGTGTGTGGACTGATAGTTTCATAGGCACATACCTCATCAGCGATGAACAAGATATCATACTTCTTAACAACAGCTTGGATCTGCAACATAGAAAAGGAGAAATTGGAATGGCTATATGAGCCCAATATCACATGCACAAAGATCTAACCACTAAACCACATAATCATTCTAGTGGTACTTAATACCAACAACGTTTCAGAAAATGACCTTTTCAAAGTATGTAGCAGGTGGAGGTATCACACCCCCAGCACCCATGACTGGTTCAGCTATAAAAGCACCAATCTAGGAAGAAGAATTTCTGTTAGATTGAGATACCAACATCATCATTAATGCATGAAGACTGAAAATTCACGTAAGTAATTATAGGATGTTTACAGTTTCTGGCCCCTCTTTGATGATAAGATCCTCTAAATTTTTGGCTAATCTGGTTGAGAACTCCTCTTCCGATTCGCCTGCACAAACAATTCCAAGGTTAAACAAAAAAATAATACTCTCTTTTAAAATACAAGCGAGAATCACTGATACCTGGAAGATGGAAACGCCAATAATGAGGGCAATCTGTGTGCAGCACAAATGGTGCAGGTAGATCAAAATTTTGGTGCAGCGCTGGAAGGCTGGAACAACAGATAAAAGTTTTTAGGGAAACAAAAGGAATCTTTACCACAGCTAAGAAGAATATCTGAGGAACTATATATATCCTACCCGGACAAACTTGCTGATATAAGAGTGGAGCCATGGTACCTGAAATCGTAACACCGAACTTATAAACACTTAAAAGATCTTGTCAAAACAGACAAACATATAAACAAGCAAATATCCATTCTCACGATTTATTTCTAGCGATAAATTTTTTCTTCTCGGGCCTTCCAAGTGCGTTATTGTAATACCAAACCAGCTTTACCTGCATTATACAGACAAGAGATTCATAAACAGCTCTTACAGGACAACAGGTTAGGCAATAAGAGGTCAAGGTACATCGTATAGTTATAAAAACCTGGGTATCGTTGGCCTCTGATCCACTGTTTGTAAAAAATGCTTTGGCCATTTTGTTGGCCGTGAACATGTCTAAAAGATCCTTAGCGAGGTCCTGTTTAAGCAGGAAAAACAGAACAATGATTAAATTCTCTATGATTGGCATCAAGAATACTGCCCTGAGTCTTGATAGCTCACAGAAAGTAGTAGCAGACCGTAGATAAACATCAAAATAATGACACAGAAATAAAAAGTCTTTGAGTACCAGAGAAGGTTTAGTAGTACGGTTCCAAAAGGAGTGATAAAATGGCAAGGTCTTCAACTGCTCAACAGCTGCAGAAACAAGCCTTTGCTCATTTCCTCCTGCAAAAATTTGAGTATCAATGAGAGACTGAATCAATGACATAATGGTAACACTTGCACAAATGTCCAGAGGTATGTACAAAGAGAAACATCAAGACATGTGTATTAATAGAACTATAGAAGGAAGATTACCTAAGGCAGTACACCAAAGACCAGCGAGAGAATCAAGATACTTTTTACCATTGTCATCGAACACATAACTTCCCTGTAAGAAGAATCCCACACTATTACATAACCGTTTGAATCAACAATTAGCATAGTACAACGATGATAACATATTGATATGTACCTCAGACTTAGCAATGATCAAGGGATCTACATCAGCACTCTGCCATCCAGCAGTAAAAGGTGCAAGCATATCATGCCCCTTAGACCTGCTCTTAACCAAAAACACATTTCCCACTATTCATATCTCGTTGAAGCTAAAGCCTTTAGTTTTCAAACCCTCAAGCATCATAAAAAAGAAAAAAACACTCACCTAATTGAATTTTGCTTATCAGGTGATGCTTCTGTAGTGAAGATCCTCCTAGAAGTAGAGTTCCCAGATATGCATGTTGCATACCTACTGTGCAAATTAACCTGCCATGAGAAAAGAGAGAGAGAGAGAGAGAGAGAGAGAGAGAGATCTTAGCACTGATGTTTTAAAGCTATGAACCACATCACTATTACAAAACACTATTCATCACAAGAAAATTATTGGCTTCACATTTACATAAAAATATAATATTTGAAAAACCTTGTCCCATGATTACTGGAGATTCCTAAACAGTATATACCCAAAAAGATATGACCTTTTTTGTTTATCTTGATCAATTTTGTGTGTTTGAAAAATAAAAAAATAAAAATCACTTTTTTATCACCCAGACAAGTTTTTGGCATTTCAATGTTATTCTGAATCTTGATCTACTAAGCTCTAAGCGCGACGAAGATGGAAACGACAAAATCGAGTTAAAAGAAGTTGAAGAAACCTGAGTGGTACGGGCCAAGCGTCGGAGGCTGTTGATGACAACCATTCTTTTGTTCTCGGGGAAAAAAAAAAAAAAGATCGAAGGAGAGAGTATGAAGAATCCTGGAGAGCTGAGATTGGTTAAAAACAGAGGATGATGATGATGGCGTTATGAATCAATAAAAAAATATCTCTTTGAGTTCCATTTGATTTTGTTCAGTGACGTGTCATTGAGTCATTTTATTTTTAACCATTTATGTTTTATTTATATAAATCAATTCAGATGCTCTTCTTCATTTAGCCAACTTACCATATCAAATATCAAATTGTACCAATTAGGCGGCCAACTAAGTGGGGTTATTGGTTTGAGATTTGAATAAAGTTTTAAAGATTTTAAATATTATGGAGAATTTGTTGTTATTAGATCAAGATTTTGTTAAATTCTGTTAAAGTTTAGTGTTATTAGTTTGTGATTTGTAAAAGAATATTTAAAATCTTAAAAAATTTGGGTTATTGAATTCAGACTTTTAGAAAGTCATTAAAAGTTTTGTGTTATTCAATTAAAACAAAAGAATCTAGGATTGTTAATGAGTTCAATTATTATGTTATTGGTTCATGATTTTAGACACTTTCTTTACAAAATAAAGTCATGGAAAGTATCACAAAAATACTGGGATTGTTTGGAAGACTTTACAAGATTTTAGAAACCTAATCAACAAAACTCTCTAGCAATCTTTAACAGTCTTTCACTTATTCACTTTTAATGATTTTGTTGAACTTTTCAAAAATCTTAATAAATTAGAATCCAATACCATCCCCTAAAAATATTTATCCAAAGTTTGACTACATACATTTCATTCAAGTTTGGTATAAAAAGTATTAAACTTTTATGTCTAACAGAAGTAATATTAAATGTTATGTCCAAAAGTATTAGACAACATAAACATAATACTTTAATATGTCTAACAGAAGTAAGAGAAAAAATATATTTATACATTCTTTTCAATAGAGATAAAACTTTATAGAATATTAATTTTGACATTAGAATATAGGGATTTATATGCACAAACTAACTATTCATTTTTGCAATTAATTAGGCACATTACTTAGTGTTTTTTTTTCAATTACACATTATTAAATTATTAAAAAAATTATTTTTTAAATAACATATTATTTCTAAAACACTTTATATTTTATAATAATACTTTGATTTACCAAATCTCATGACTTTCATAAAATTACATACTTAAAATTTGAAGATATAAAGTTTCAAGTATGGTTAATTCACCCTCCACAATAATTTATCTAATTATTCAAAGAAATTATTAGACTACCTACTTGAAAAAAAATAGTCCTAAATATGTAAAACAATACAAAATTAGTCACAATGTCACAATCATAGAATAGATGACAACACATCACATAAGATAAAAAAAAAAAAAAAAACTTTTTTGGCTTCATCCAAATAACAGAGTGCAATAAGAGAAAGAACCTTTATTATTTTTAAGCTTACTATATACATTAATGCATGCATTAATTAAAAGAAAAAAAAGAACTTAAAAGAAACATACAGTAAATAAACTGCTTGCCGTTTTACAAGTCAATAAACGCTGAAGCATAAAGCACGCGTACGGCGTGCAATCTAATCTATCATTCAATCAATCGTAATCTGAGAGGAAGAGGGAAACGAAACGATAATTAAAAAATCCAATTTTTTAATTAAGCAAGTCAATCAATTTGATTCAATTCCTATCTATATCTATCTATCTGTAACATTTTTGTCACACACATAGATAGCTCTAGAGAGAGAAAAAAAGGAATGGACTTTTTTGGTATAGAGAGAGAAAAAGTAAGCGAGAAAGACGCTCAGTGATAGGACTGAGAAAGATCAAGAAGACGACACTCACCACCACACTCTCTAAAGATCCGATCTTTTCACTTCTCCGTCGGTAAACGTTTTTGAATTTTCCCTTCTCGATGTTGTCTCTTCGTTTCTCAATCTTCCAAAGTTTTGTTTTTTTTTTTGTTTGTTAGTGTTCATTACTAAAAAATTCTTGGTAGAAGAGTTTTTGAGTGACTCAATTGAAGTTTCCTTTTTTTGTTTCTGGGTGTATGTATATCAGTATATGTGTGTGTGTGTTGTTTAGCTGCTTATTAGGTAGTAGTCTGCCCTGCAATCAAAGCTTTTTTACTTTAGTGATTGAATCATTCAGTAGCTAATTGCGCAACCTTGTAGGTTTGTTGATACAATGGGTGCTTCCGGGAGATGGATTAAAGCATTGGTTGGTTTAAAGAAATCTGATAAGTCTAAGTCTTCCAAGAAGGATGAAAATGTGAGTACTTTATGCTTATTTGATTACAAGTGTGTTTCTCTTTCTATCTTTGATTATATGCCAATGTTGTTAATTCATGTCTGTATTTGCACATTATATGTTTGTTTGTTTGTTAACTTATGGAAGGTGAAGGTGGCGTCCAAGAGTAGGTTTGGGAGAAACAATTCAGTTGATTTCGATTTTGAAAAGTTTCAAGATGGATTTGAAGTTTCCAATACGCGTCGTAGCATGATAGATACTGGGGTGTCTACATCAACTTCACTACAGTCATATGGGGGTACAGCTTATGAAGAACAAAGTAGGGAACATCAAGCTGCAACGCGTATTCAAACAGCTTATCGAGGATTTCTGGTATCAATTCGCCTTATAGTCTTCTTCATGGCATGCCTTACGTACAGATTAATGATATAGATTATGTCCTAAAGGCCTTATGTACAGACAGATGAATGCTGTGATTTATATAATCTCTTTCCCTTCATTTTTATATACCATCGACTGGAATGAATAAAAAATGATACGTTTTGGTAGGCGAGAAGGGCATTACGAGCGCTGAAGGGATTGGTTAGACTTCAAGCACTTGTTAGAGGGCACGCTGTGAGAAAACAAGCTGCTGTTACGCTTCGATGCATGCAAGCGTTGGTAAGAGTTCAGGCTCGTGTACGCGCAAGACGTGTTCGTCTCGCCTTGGAATTGGAAAGTGAAACGGGTCAGCAGACACTTCAGAAACAGCTAGTTGATGAATCCCGAGTTCGAGAAATAGAGGTGATGGTCACTTGTCTCAGTTATTTGTAGAATTTGTATTTGTTGTTAACATGACTATTTGTTATCATATCTCAGGAAGGTTGGTGCGATAGCATTGGATCTGTTCAACAAATCCAAGCCAAGCTGCTAAAGAGGCAGGAAGCTGCAGCTAAGCGTGAGAGGGCTATGGCATATGCTTTGACTCACCAGGTTACTCACTACCTTTATCCTAGTATAGAAGTAATTGGTTGAATTTGTTCTTAGCTTTCCCTGAATTGTCAATCTAGTTATGTTGTGGATGTAAATGGATCTAGTTATTCTAGTTATCTAGTTATGAATTTGCTGCTTACTTAAGTGTTCTTTTGTCTGGTTTTCTTAACTTTCTTCTGCAAAGTGTTCTATTTTCTGCTAAACCTTTTTGGTCATTTTTCTTTCCGTATAGGTGTTACTATTTACCTATACCACCATTAATAACAGTGTCCGATGGTGTAGTTTCTTTGTGGTTGTAAAGGGATTTCTCTCTCACATAGGATTGCTCTCTTGTAGTGGCAGGCAGGAACTCGGCAGTTATCTGCTCACAGTGGCTTTCAACCTGACAAAAACAACTGGGGATGGAACTGGTTGGAAAGATGGATGGCTGTTCGTCCATGGGAGAACCGGTTTCTTGACAGTAACCTCAGGGATGATGCGAAATTAGGTGAAAACAGTGTGGAGCAGTCTGAGAATGTGCATAAAACGCAGATGAAAAGTGCAAGCAAGATGCCAAACACTTCAAACCTTGTATCCGGTGTTTCAAGTCAGATGACCGGCCCATGTCAGTCGGATGCTACTTCTTCTTCTCCTGGAATATCTTCAAGCATTCCAGCGGTATCCAAGGCTAAGTCAAAGCCTGCTAAAGACGATCTTGCTGTAGAAGTTAACTCAAAGCCTGGTGCTGGTCCAAGATCGCACAGCAATCCAAAAGAAAGATCAAGAGAGCCAATTAGATCTTCAAAGGAACGCTTATCTCTGCCAAACAATGGTCAGATTTCTTTCTCTACGCCTAGGAAACAATTTGTTTCGTTTTCCATTGTTTATAATTGAGAAAATAGTGTACAATCAACATGCTGATAGTGATGAGGGAATCAGTTTGCATTAGTCTTAAAAGTACAAACCACAATTTAGATATTATAATAGCTAAGTTAGTAGAACCCACAAATCTGATCTAATGTGTCAGTAGAGAGTATGACCAGGCCTCAAATCAATCCGTTTGTTCCCATTGTCCTTTTAAGTCTAAATTGTGAATACTTTTGAACAGGAAAATATTTAGGGTCTCAGTCAGCTAAAGCCAACCGAGCGGGAAAACTCACACCAACCTCTCATAAAGTAGTTGAGGAAAAATCTGCCCAAAACCAGAGAAGACGTAACTCCGACCCGATAAAACAGAGGCTCGCATAGCCCTGTTAATTGTGTAGCTTGAGAACTGTCAGCCCAAATCCCATCGTTCTGTACATACACAGCATCTGATGAACGGATAGAAAACAAAAAAAAAGAGGCAAAAGATCATGGGGGAAACATAACACAAAGGTTTCCAGATGAGAGAGTTGCTTTGGTTTATCGATCAATCAAGAAGAGAAAGATGCCGTATTGGCGTCTCTCTCTGCTGTCATTGTTGTTGTTATTTATATTAGCCATCCTTTTCTTTTTTGTCCATGGTTCTCTGGAGTGATTTTGGATTTCTTATATGGATCGGTAAGTAGTGTTATTACTTGAGTTATATGAGCTTTCTCAAGGTGTACATTCGTCAAACCTTTGCAGTTTGTGCTGGGAGTGGCCCTCTCAATGTGATTATATAGTACGATGTCTTGTATACGTTTTATATTTGAAAGAGTGATGAAATTTTATCATAGAATGGTTCTCTTAAGTGAACAATCTCTAGACATGAAAGTGCAGAGCACAAAATGTCAACATATACATGAGAGTTTCTCTGGAAGAATCAAAAGTGTGGACATTTCGGATTTCTGAGTTTACAAGAAGCACCACTTTAAAGAAGATCACATACATGGAAGAAAACTAGTTCTACTCTAACAGTGAGAAATGACCACAAACTTCGCACAAATTCCAGTGACTCGAAAACTCAAAATTCAATCCTCAGAGTTGCAGCAACACAGCATAGAACCCACTGATTTTGAGCCTCTTCAGGAATTGGGAAGGCGTTTTGTAGAAGATCAGACAGAGCCTTTAAAGAAATACAATCGGTGTATCTACTTGATGTTAGAACCGGGTTGGGAGTTTGTCCCAAGACCTCCAGGGGTAAACACCGGAAGCTGGTTTGAGGTTGAACTCCTTGTGAATCTTGCATCACGATGAACTGTTGATGCCAATCTGTCTTGTACCTCTCTTACCGACCCCCTTCCGGTTCTTGGGGTATCTCTAGGTGGAATATTAATCAGTGGGCCTCCATAGAAGATAGAATCACCTGTATATGTCAGTCTTCTCTCGGATTGGAGCAGAGGAAGAGGATCCCTTAGTGCTGTTGATCCAGATGAAGAATCTTGAGATGGAAGAATGGGTCTCTGATTCTGAACGTTGGCTGTTTGTGAGCTAGGATTTAGCAACCTGTTGCGAACCTCAGATGTTGTAGTTACAGGAGCTGATACATATCTCCCAGCTTCTGGATCCCAAACAACTGATGTCTTTCTCACATCCCTTAGATGAGAAGTTGTAGGAGCAGAGAGAAATAGTGGATCAGCGTCGTTTCCTCTGTGCAGCACCTTATCATCAAAAGTTGAGTGCATGTGATGGGTTGTTGCAGGGAAGCGATGGCCAACTACTGTAGGATTCTGAGGGAGCGGAGCAAGTGTGACAGACTCGTGAACATGGCTTGGACTGCTAAGATTGCTCATACCATGGCTGCCTGTGTCATACTCATCCCGGCTACCTTGGCTTGGAGCAAACGAGTTTCTCGAAAGAGATGACCTTAGATCATTCCGTATCTCTTTACTTGCAGCCATATTTGCATCTGTGCTCACACTACTAATGATACTAGCCGTGCCAATGGAACTAAGTTCATTATCAGGTAAATGGCGATTATCTATCGGTCTTAAGACAGATGATGATGCTCTGGCTCTGGCAGCTGCCTTTGCAGCTTCATTTGGATCCAACTTTGCAAGCTTCCATGCATTACGTTTGACGGGTCTTTTCAGAGCCTTGGCGCCTTTCTCTGATCCAGGTGCATCTGGGTCTACGGTCGATGGTACCATGCGAGGGTCTAAGTGAGGAATGACTTCATCCTACATAGAGATAATGTGTAAAAATGGCAAGTCAATACCTGAACATAATTTCAGATTAAGCAATACATTTCGTGGAAAGTTTGAAGTTTATACATAGGGATTGATCCCATGAATAACTAGATATTCAAATGATGTATATGAATTATATAGCCCAACTATTGCAACCAAAACTCTAGTGAGTTTCACAAGATATAAGATATGCAATGAAACAAGAATAGTTGGATGTTTTGGAAAAGACAAAGTTACCTGATTATCAAACACTCTAGGTGGAGTGCACCAGACCCCCTTGTATGGAAGACCAAGAGAACTGCCACCACTAAAGCCGGTTGTGGCAGACCCACTGGGAGAATAGAGTACATTCTGGATTTCTTCGTCAACAGATGCTCCATCTGGCACCTCGCTCATGGCTCTCATTGCCACAACATACTCATATGTTGTAATTCCCTGCCAGTGTTAAACAGAAGAGAAGTTCACAAATGCATATACTAGAACAAGCCATCAGCGAGATATAAACAAAATTATAGACATAAGTTAAATACAATAGTTAGAGCTTCTTAATTAGGAAACAATTTAGGGAGAGTGGTTTCAGATGGACATTATATTTTGTCTGATAGAGGTGACATCAAGATATAAAGTAGTTAAACAAATATAATCCAAGTTCAACCTCACTAGTCACTACTATGAAGAGCATGGATCTCTTGTGCTAGTCACTTCTACCTATTTAAAAAGTCTTAGCACGATATCTTACTGTAAGAAATTATGAGTGTTACGAATGACTAATATCAGAAGTAGCTTCTTTCCCACTGACCTTTTTAATAAGAAGCATGTGGAAAAAGAGAAGTTCACCCAGCGGAAAACATGCCAGAATGGAAACAACAGTGCAGAGACCCTACAAAATTTGCAGATATGACATTAGGAACATTGACGACAGGAGCTAACCTCAAAGCAACGGTATAACACCAAGAAAACACTTACAACAACTGCTGCAAAAGGTGCACGAGAGAAACTATTTCCAAGTCTATTGACAATTTCAGTTTCCATGCTCTTCTTATTAACAAATACACGCACTATAACTGTAATACCAATTGCTGCTTCAATAATAAGCTGAGGAGGGAATAAGCGTAACCTGTTAGTGGTTAAGTGAGAGATAAGTACAAGAAATAACAGATACGAGGTAAGGTATATACATACCCAGAGAAGACTAACACTCATCAGAGAGACAAAAGTCATGTAGTTTTTACGGCCGACGCAATTGTTAAGCCACTGTAGCAATCATTAAAACTATGTCATCGACTGAACCAATGAAAATCCAGCCAAATGTTCGGAAAAGGGCAACTGATTGCAAGAAAAAAATTGAAACATCATAAAGTTTACCTTGCAATGGTGGTCGAAACCATCAACACATTTATCACAACTCCGACAATGCTTGCTGAACTTGCGTACCTGTTAAACATACATAGTTCAGAACAAAAATGTATACAAATCTAACTAAAATCTGAACCAAAATCCTTTCCCTAGAGACTTTCTAAAACAATATAGTATTATCTACTGCTCATACATGTATGTACACAAGTCATATACAACCACAGGGACTTGACATAGCTTCCTGAAGCTTGGAACCATGTTACCATACCTCAGAATTGCACAATGTGCAAAACAAAGCCTCTTCACTGCTTCCTTGTTGTTCAGCCGTCTCTTCCTTTCTACGACAGTCGTCAAGAACAAACACTAAACAGAAGATAGCCAGAGGATTATAGCAAGATTTCCTAGGAACAGACTCCACTCTTTGAGCATCTCCTTCTCCTAGAGAACCTTTGACACTAGAGTTTGCTGCAAAGTTAGAACTCCTGCTGACAACAGAAGGAGAAGCCTGCAACTGACTCCCAGTTTCATCAAAATCCCTGGACAAGGCACGACCCATGTGATCTCCAATCAGGCCTGAATCAAATATAGACATGATTCTTGGATCCGCAGGATTGATTGCAGTACACCGAACATACAAAACGAAAACAAGAATAGCCTACAACACAACAACACACATGATACATAGACGTTTAAAGCTGTCAGATTCATAAAGGCAGCATCAATATCAATACACAACATTTTAAGAAGGAAGCATTAAAAACATACCACAGGAGAGTAAACACCGATTAAAACGTATTCCCAAATACGACCTCCAACGAAAGGAGCGAAGAAAGCATAGTAAGCGACCACCAATAAGCAAAACACAGTAATAGCAATCACCTAAGAGAAAAATAACACAGAACCCAGTTCAAATCAGAGCAATTCGTGACTATTCGATTGAGAAGATTCTAGAAACCAATTATGAAAAATTGAAGCTTTTTTTTTACCTGAAGTGTGTGAGCAGGAAGTTGCCAACCGTGTTTTCTCACCATACCTTCTTCTCCAATAGCAAAGAAACAAATCAACAATTAAGTCAGTATAAAAAACCTAAATTTTCTGACAACGTCTCCGTCACGTTGCCGTCGTCGCCACCGCTTGAAGCGGTCAAGTGAAGAGTGTTTGTTGCTCCCGGAAAAAAGAAAAGGGACTGAGAAAAGTTTGGTCTCTCTCTCTCTCTCTGTTACAACAGTCTTAGTGTCTTACTGTGGTTTTTGGTTTAGTCAAAGAATTGAAGTCGGAATTGTTTGACCTGACTTACTTGCAATTTGGAATTAGTGGACTAATTATATTTATAGTTTTTCTTTTTTTGTGAGGCATAAACATAATTAATTACTGTATGTACAAAAATAGAATAGAAGAAGTAATTCAAACTAGCTATTGATTTATTTGTTTGTCGAAAAAGATATACTTCAATTAAATAGTGCTATTGGCTTTTTGACTGGGCTATTTTTATGAATTTTAATTTGAATTCATAATATGGTTTTCAATTGTTCATATTCTATTAGCTAATATAGTAGTAATATGTAAAGAAAATTAGGAAATAAAAAAATTTGACTATGAAAAATTTAAAATATTACTTAATGAGTGTGTGGAATCTATATATAATAGCAAATCCACTTTTTTGTGTCAATTTTTAATCCAACGGATGAGATTAGTTCCAGTTTTAATCCAACGGTTTAAAATTATTAATTGTGTCTTTTCGTCGTACCCACATCTTTCAAAAATCACACCTCTTAGTCTTTGCATCTCTTTGTTGTACCTCCTGGTTTCAAAAATCACATCCATTAATTTTTACACCTTTTAAATCACACCTCTTAGTCTTTGCATCTCTTTGTTGTACCTCCTGGTTTCAAAAATCACATCCATTAATTTTTACACCTTTTAAATCACACCTCTTTAGTCTTTGCATCTCTTTGTTGTACCTCCTGGTTTCAAAAATCACATCCATTAATTTTTACACTTTTTAAATCACACCTCTTTAGTCTTTGCATCTCTTTGTTGTACCTCCTGGTTTCAAAAATCACATCTATTAATTTTTACACATTTTAATTTCACACCTCTATGTGTTATATCTCTTTGTTGTACCTCCTATATATAATAGCAAACCCACTTTTTTGTGTCAACTTTTAATCCAACGGATGAGATTAGTTCCAGTTTTAATCCAACGGTTTAAAATTATTAATCGTGTCTTTTCATCGCACCCCCATCTTTCAAAAATCACACCTCTTAGTCTTTGCATCTCTTTGTTGTACCTCCTGGTTTCAAAAATCACATCCATTAATTTTTACACCTTTTAAATCACACCTCTTAGTCTTTGCATCTCTTTGTTGTACCTCCTGGTTTCAAAAATCACATCCATTAATTTTTATACCTTTTAAATCACACCTCCTTAGTCTTTGCATCTCTTTGTTGTACCTCCTGTTTTCAAAAATCACATCCATTAATTTTTACACCTTTTAATTTGACACCTCTGTGTGTTACATCTCTTTGTTGTACCTCCATGTTTCACATCTATTAATTTCAACACATTTACATTTCACACCTCTATGTCTTACACCTCTTTGTTTATTATATATAAACTTTTCTTGACTACATAAACAAGTTTCGAACAATTGTTTTCTGAGTACTAAAGAATTGTATTATTGAAGTGTTTTTTAACTTTCAAGCATCAATCTCTAATTTAAGGTAATTTAATATTTTTGCTGCGAATGACCTGTAGTGTTTTTCGGTTAGATTATTATTACTGTTAGTCGACAATATTAAGTTCATACATTAATCTTAGTTTTGTTAACTTTTAGTCTCTTCAAAATTTTTAGCCTTTCCGGTTTTCATGTTTTTGCATGACTAATGTTATTAAGTACGTGTGCCATATTTTTTGCATGGCTAATGTTTTTGATTCTCAATGTGCAAATATTATTTTTTGACTTTCTGGAAAAACCAAAACCAAGATACGAGAGGCATGATAATATGCAGTGATGCTAGAGCTACGGATAAGCCAAAAAATTTTAACAAACATGGTATAATTATAATTTTATATATGTTCTTATTTTAACCTATTTATTTTTTTCTAACAAACATGGTATAAATGTTAATTTTTTTTTTTTTTGTAGGATGTCCATTAGATGTTCATGATCCAGGTTAGTTTACATTTTTTGTAAATAAAGTTTTTAAAAATTTTAGTTGAATTATAATTTCTTATACTTTCTGGGTATCAAACATTTTAATAATATATAGAAATATTACAAATGAGCATGGAAATAGAGAGTGCCAAGGAAAAAACCAGACATACTTGTGACAACACAAAATCAAATTCTAGAAAGCGTAAGCACGACCAAATGACAAGTCAAGTTAGAAAGAAAAGATCTACTAAAGGTAACTTATTTAGTCTTTGATGACTTTCTAATCTGTATATACAACTTTTTAAAAACATAATGTATAACAGTCACTTGATCTGGAATCTGCCAAAAAAAGAAAATGCAAGAAATTTATAAATTAGTGTTTAACCTAAAGAAGAGAACATCAAAAGGTGAGATATTATTATCACCTGTTTCACCATATCAACTTCGTTTTCGCTGTCGTTTATTGAAAAACATGATGGTACCGATTCATAGACATAAGTGGGAAATCAAATAGAGGGAGATGCAGCCTGGAAGGAGAGCAGCCGACACGGTGGAATGGGATGGATTGGGAGAGACCAACATAAAATCCTCTGTCCTATATTTTATTAATTTTCTGAACTTTTGTAGTTTATTTGAATTGCTTTGATTGAATAGCTGATGAGTGTACAAGTTTTTGTCTATATGCATTCTTAGTCTGTTACGTCTTGCTTTTTTTTCTTTTCCAAAGAGGAATATGTGATTTGAAGCAAATATTACAAATCCATGTATCAAATGTGTTAGTAGGAAATAAGGCAATCAAGATTAACCCATTAAAAGGGAGGAAAGAAGGGGGTCTTTTGAGGGAAAACGTGACACCAACATGCATGTAACTGTGGAAAGCATTATAGCCAAATATATATCTCTAAAAGTTGTAGCTGAAGAATGTGAGTTACTCTATATTAACCCATTAGGTTTGATTGGTCGGTCATATAAAACTTGGTTTTGTACATATCTAAAAGTGAGAAAAAAAAACATCCACAAGCATAAGTGAAATTTTATACATGGTTAAAAGTAATGTTCATAGTAAATCATTTGTATACAAACTCCACTTGCTTACATCATCGGAATATTGATTGTGATTTGTGAATCAGTAATCTATGGAAAGAGAAATCGCGTATCAAAGTGAAGGGGAAACAAAACTCAATCCAGCCATCTACTCCGATCCCAATCTTCGACCTTCCTTCGACAAGTGGCATTTAGTATTTTCTCTATACAGTAAATAAACAAAGAGAGAAGCAGTCTCGTATGTATTTCGATTGATAATGATCAACAACAAAGACAATTTCTAATAGCGAATTAAGAAAGGATACCAATATATAGCACCATATGGTTGGAGACAAACATAAATGAAATTTTATATATGGTTAAAAGTAATGTTCATAGTAAATCAAGCTCTAAAAAAGGCTCACTTTTGTGTGTGACAACCTAAAATATAATAACATTGAAATGAATTTTTGGCTTTTTAATCAGTTGAAAGCAATAGCAAGAAGTGAAAATGATCAAATTGATTGAGAAAATAAAGAATTTAGGATGAATTACAAATGTTAAATTTCAATTTAGGATTTCACCTCCCCGTGCGGCAACGCACGGGTCGCTTTCCTAGTACAAAATAACATAAAACTTGTCATACTATTTATAGCTTTTTTGTCATACTATTTATAGCTTATGAATTATAAAATGAACAAAATTGTTTTTTTGTAGTTCATTGTAATTTTTTTTATTTTCCCATTGTAAAAATCTTATAAAATTGGTATTTTTCCCATGGTTGATAATATTATACTAAATTATTCAAAACTAAAATTAAGTTACTTAAAAATGCTATAAACAGATTTTTATCTACTTCGATTTGGTATTGTTAGAGTGGTTCTCATAAGTGAAACCAATCAAAAAGCTGTAAGGCCGTTACATATATAAGAAACACAAACTAAAATAGTTGAAACTTTGACCCCAAAAAAAAAAAAAACTAAAATAGTTGAAACAAAGTCAGTAATCGTTATGGTACAAAGGACCAAAACCAAACCAAATTGTAAAAGAATCCTAAAATAAGTCTAGTCGACGACCCTACGGCCCCTATCTAATCTAATCTAATCTAATACTGTAGATGTAGTATAGTATAGTAGTAATAGTAATCTCATCATGTCATTATTCACGCTTCCTCTCTAATGTTTTATTTTTTTTTTGTCACTTAATCCCACGAGAATTTTTGGCACGCGCAACGCGTGCGCCACTGTGTGTAAAATTGCGAACACAAAAAGTTGGTTTTATTAATTTAAAATAGAATAATCAAAATGAAAAGATATTATATTATTACCAAAAACATGGTGAAGCATTGCGTTTAGACAGAGAGAGAAGAAGAAGAAAGAAACCCTAGAAAACTCAAAGACGAACGAATCCGTGTATCTTCCTCCCACTCGCTTCCTCAGATCGCGTGAACACCACTCACCAAATTTTTCTTCTCTTTTCTCTCCTTCCTTCTTCTCTCTATCTCCCCTTTTCGCAGATCGAAACGCCAACTCGCACCCGATTGGCGCGTGTGTTCTTCTTCTTCTTCCTCGATTCATCTCCTTCCTCCTCTCGATTACAGAAAGAGAGGTGCTTTTCTCAGTTTCTATTCTCGATTCGTCTCTGTTTCGTACGAGGTAAAAATTTTTTTTTCTGTTTTAGTTTTGGTCTATAGTGAATGAACCCACAAGAAATGATGTATTATACAGTGTTTTGATCAGTTTTTGGAATTTGATTTGACAACTCGTTTATGTTTTGATATACCCACTAATAATTTAGCTCCAAGTTTGTTTTTTTTTTTTTTCCTGTAATTGTAAGCACAAATCCTTGAAAGGTTTGATTTTGATGGATTCTTTGATTGTGTTATAGGAAAATAGGAAACTTTTCTTGTCATGGATATAGATCTTAGACTGCATTCAGGTGACCTTTGCAAGGGAGATGATGATGAAGATAGAGGACTTGATAATGTGTTACAGAATGAGCACAAACTCCATGATGCTGCTGCTGCTGATGAAGAAGAAGATATTGATATTGGCAAAATTGAGGATGTTACTGTCGAGGTACATACTGATGACAGTCTTGGCATGAGTCTTCCAGCTGGGGATTTGGTTGACTACAATGAGGGTATGATGAACCTTGAGCCTCTCAATGGTATGGAGTTTGAGTCTCACGGTGAAGCATATTCGTTTTACCAGGAGTATTCTCGAGCTATTGGGTTCAACACTGCGATACAGAACAGTCGTCGGTCGAAAACTACTAGAGAGTTTATTGATGCCAAGTTTGCTTGCTCTAGGTATGGTACCAAAAGAGAATATGACAAATCTTTTAATAGGCCACGAGCTAGGCAGAGCAAGCAAGATCCAGAGAATATGGCTGGTCGGCGAACGTGTGCTAAAACTGACTGCAAAGCTAGTATGCATGTTAAGAGAAGGCCTGATGGGAAATGGGTTATTCACAGCTTTGTGAGAGAGCATAATCATGAGCTGTTGCCTGCACAAGCTGTGAGTGAACAGACTAGGAAGATTTATGCTGCCATGGCTAAACAGTTTGCTGAATACAAATCTGTTGCAAGCCTTAAAAGCGATTCGAAAAGTTCTTTTGAGAAAGGAAGGACTGTATCAGTGGAGACAGGGGATTTTAAAATCCTGCTTGACTTCTTGTCACGGATGCAAACTTTGAATTCCAACTTCTTCTATGCGGTAGATCTGGGGGATGATCAGCGAGTGAAGAATGTATTTTGGGTAGACGCAAAGAGCAGGCATAACTATGGTAGTTTTTGCGATGTTGTTTCTCTAGACACCACTTATGTGAGAAACAAGTACAAGATTCCACTTGCTATTTTTGTTGGAGTGAACCAGCACTACCAGTATATGGTCCTTGGGTGTGCCTTAATATCCGATGAGAGTGCAGCAACGTTTTCTTGGTTGATGGAAACCTGGCTGAGAGCGATGGGGGGACAAGCTCCAAAGGTTTTGATCACTGAGCTAGACGTTGTAATGAACACCATTGTTCCCGAAATCTTCCCCAATACACGACATTGCCTTTTTCTTTGGCATGTATTGATGAAGGTTTCGGAGAATCTTGGTCAAGTTATTAAGGAACATGATAATTTTATGCCAAAGTTTGAGAAATGCATCTATAAATCATGGAAAGAGGAAGACTTTGCGAGAAAATGGTGGAAGAATCTTGCTAGATTCGGCCTCAAAGAAGATCAATGGATGCATTCTTTATATGAAGACCGCAAGAAATGGGCACCGACCTACATGACTGATGTGCTTCTGGCAGGGATGTCAACATCTCAAAGAGCTGATAGTATTAATGCTTTCTTTGACAAGTACATGCATAAGAAGACTAGTGTACTAGAATTTTTGAAACTATACGATACAATTTTGCAAGATAGATGTGAAGAAGAAGCCAAAGCTGATTCTGAAACGTGGAACAAACAGCCAGCATTGAAGTCTCCATCACCATTTGAGAAGAGTGTCTCTGAAGTCTATACTCCTGCAGTATTCAAAAAGTTCCAAATTGAAGTTTTGGGTGCAATCGCGTGTAGTCCCAGGGAGGAGGGCCGAGATGCCACATGCTCTACTTTTAGAGTTCAGGATTTTGAAAACGATCAGGACTTCGTGGTAACATGGAACCAAGCGAAGGCTGAAGTCTCCTGCAACTGTCGTTTATTTGAGTATAAAGGCTATCTTTGCAGACACACTCTTAATGTTCTTCAGTGTTGTCATCTTTCTTCCATCCCCTCACAGTACATATTGAAACGGTGGACAAAAGATGCAAAGAGCCGGCATTTTTCAGGAGAACCTCAGCAGTTGCCAACTAGGCTGCTGCGGTATAATGATTTGTGCCAACGAACATTAAAGCTGAATGAAGAGGCATCCTTCTCTCAAGAGAGTTACAATATTGCATTCGGTGCTATTGAAGGAGCTTTAGCAAACTGTGCTGGTATTAATACTTCTGGCAGAAGTCTTCCAGATGTGGTCACGTCACCAACTCAAGGTCTGATTTCTGTCGAGGAGGATAACCAGAGCAGAAATGCAGGCAAGACGAGCAAGAAAAAGAATCCAACTAAGAAAAGAAAAGTAATTTCTTGTTTACTATCTCTCTATGCAGACAGCTTAAGGATTCTGTTGGCTTTGCGTTTTTATGCTTTGCAAGTGTCTGATGATCCTGAATACTAATTCCAGGTGAACTCAGAGCCGGAGGTTATGCCAGTTGCACCGCCAGAAAGCTTGCAACAGATGGTCTGTCTTTGTTGACATGTCGTAGCAAGCCTCTTTAAAACTCAAGTCGCCTTAGTATTTCATATCTCAATTTTGTAATCGCAGGATAAGCTGAGCCCAAGGACAGTCAGCATAGAAAGCTATTATGGAACACAGCAGAGCGTACAAGGAATGGTAATAAAGCACAACATAAGTGCATTTTTATTCGCTTGTAGATTGAGATTTTTATGTATGTAGTATGTTCTGATATGTGGTTTTACAGGTCCAGCTGAACTTAATGGCGCCAACTCGCGATAATTTCTATGGGAATCAACAAACAATGCAAGGATTGGTATGAAATCGACCATGACATATGTGTAGTAAAAGTAGCTTCTGCTGTTTTTTCTTTTCATTAACATTGGATAAAAAAACAAATCCCGGCTGGTTTTCTGTAGCGACAGTTGAACTCGCTAGCACCAAGTTACGACAGTTACTACGGTGCTCAGCAAGGCATCCATGGACCGGTACCCTACCTATTTCTCATGTGCTTTCATGAGCATTGTCAATCTTTTAACAAGCCTCCCAAAGAAGTACTAGAAAAGTCAACTAATGCTCTTACTTTGTTGTTCCGTCTAGGGAGTAGATTTCTTCCGGCCTCCCAGTTTCTCCTACGACATCCGGGTAACTATTCCAGTTTGTAATAAAAGATCACTCTTTTTTCTTTTCCTATATGTATCAAATTGGTCATCTTTTGTTCATGGTCATTACTGTGCAGGATGATCCTAATGTGAGGACGACACAGTTGCATGAGGATGCGTCTAGACACTCGTAAACCAAATTATAAGCATATCCACAAAATCTTAAGAGTCAGACTGTGGATGAATAGGTTCAAACCTCGGAGAACAAAAGCGCATCAAGCACTAGAATGTGATAAGGTTCAGAACAGGACACGAGTCAAAAGCTCTGTTTTATCTTCTCAAGTGTTAAGATAGGATGTTATTGTTTCGCTTATAATTCCAGAGTTTCGATTCTGTTAATATTGTTTGTATTAGTTCTGATGATCATATGTTTGATCATTGACTGTTCCATTTAAGAGGAGAAGAAAACAGTGTTACGAGAATATTCTCTATTTGTAAACTCTTGTTGATTCTTTTGATTAAGTTTCTTAGATTAGTAGTATATCTTGTGATGGTATATCTTGATCCTCTAATCAATATAATTCTAAACCTCAGCCGCTAGATTAAGCTTTGCATGAAACTCATAAACCCTTACTAAATGAAATCTAAATCGAATCAAACCGTAAACATTGATTTCTAAATCCAAATCCATGTCTTAAATTTTGTTAGAACGCATAATCCAAACCCAAGGCAAAGGAGAGAGGAATTTCCAAACTTCAATCTCGACGGTTGAGGTGTCCGTTAATTTAGAGAGTGCTTGAGTACCATAGTTTCCAGAGTAAAACCAACCCCCAAAATTTTAAAAATTCTCTAGCAGATTTTTAAAATTTTTCACTTATTCTCTTTTTCTGATTTTATTGAAGTCATCAAAATTATTTAAATTAGAATCTAATAAAAGTAAGGGTAAAAATTAGAATATTTTCAAATTTATAAGAGTAAGCTACCACTCTATCCCATATTTATTTAAAAAATTTTTTTTTTCAGTACACTGTAATTACTAATTATTACAAAACTTAATTTTACAATTTTAGTGTAACATAACAAATATGCATGGAAAGGGAAAATATGCTCTCCTTCTTTAACTATCTATTATACTATCATAATATGCAACCAAGATAGAGACACAAAATATAAGAAACAAAAAAGAAACAGCAGATAAGATAGAAGCAAGCTCTTCCATCAGTAAAAATATAGGAAAACGCAAAAAAAAATCATTTTTTTTTTGGTTTCTTTGTGGATATGCTTCAGGTTCAGGGCATGTATGACTCCTACTTCTGCTTCTCTCCCTCATCTTTGTTCTTCGACTGCGTCTTCTTTCATGTTATTTACTCTCAGAGTGTCTACTTCTCTTCCCCGTCTCTGTTCTTCCAGAGTAATAGATGCCCCTTGTTTCGGAATTCCTCTTAGAGTGTTTGTCATAGCCTCTTGTTTCCGAATTCCTCTCAGAGTCTCTCATACTCCTCTCCTTCTCTCTGCCTTCAATGTGATGGCTTCCTCCTCTTTTAGGTTTCCTCTTAGACTCAGAGTATCCACTGCTCATCCCCCTATCTTGTTGTAAATTTAAAGGCTCGCATTAAAGAAGAACAAACCTTCCTCTCTGGGTAAAGGCCCTGGACGCTCGCTGTCAATCCCTGATAAGGGCATGGTGCGGGTGTCTCACCACAATATTTCTCCAAAATCTTGAAGATTCGTCATAGTTTCCAGAATAAAACCAACCCCCAAAATTTATAAAACTCTCTAGCAGATTTTTAATTTTTTTCACTTATTTTCTTTCTTTGATTTTATTGAAGTCATCAAAATTATTTAAATTAGAATCTAATAAAAGTAAAGGTAAAAATTACAATATTTTCAAATTTATAAGAGTAAGCTACCGCTCTATCCCATATTTATTTTAATTTTTTTTTTCAGGACAGTGTAATTACTAATTATTACAAAACTTAATTTTACAATTTTAGTACACAACAAATATGCATGGAAAGGGAAAATATGCTCTCCTTATTTAACTATCTATTATATATATTTGATAGATGCTTCTACCAAAAAAGTATATATATTTGATAGATGCAGAATTTGTAACTAAGAAAGAGGAGAAAGATTATGTAGTTCCTATTATACGTATAACCTATCACCACGACGTCAAATTAGATTATGGTTTTCCTTGAAATTTCTCATTAGCTTCCTCTTCGGTCGTCTCTTAATTCAAAAGTCACCTACCCATCAATTATTAATTATATATATACTGCGTAAATGATACTTGTCAATTATGCAAACACTAGTAGTACTTTCCTTTAGTTTATCATCACAGTGGATTTAAAGAATCATTATCTTAACTACTCAATATCCCCATAAGAGGGTTAAGAAAAGCATATATCATTCATACTATACGTACTTGTACCTCATGGCTCATACGACATATCTTGAATTTCCTACGATACTTAATATTAGAGACACTTTAATTTCTTTACATCATATGGTTACATTTTAACCATTATTAGCTGCAAGTTCTTGAAACTTTATTTTATAATGACCTTATAATGTCTTGACTATCATAGAAATTATTCCTTAATAATCGGCTAATCATTTTTGCTGATTTAAATCAGTCTATGTAGACTTCCCATATGTTATGGGTTGAACGAAACATTCAGTGTATCATATTTTATTTACGTCGATTGATATTAAAATACTATACACATGTATATTATAGTTTATAACAAATGTCATGTAAATCATTATTATTATCGTACGACAGTCGTTATTTTTAATTCATGCCATATAATACGGCTACTACACTAACTCAGTAAGCATATTAAGTATCTAGTGTGCTATATAAAACGGCTACTACACTATTTAGCACTAACCAGGCAAGAGGCAACGTGATTGTGAATATATCTTTTAACGTTTTGTTTGGAAATCTATGCCGTCACCACTGTGACGATTATATAAAGTGAGGGACTTGTTTAAGTATTTAATAAAAGAATACACACACAGTGAAATGGGCCAATGTCGTCAACTTGTTGAGAAAGTAGCCAATACCAAACTAAACTCTAGTTTATTGGTAAAATTCAACTAATTGTAACTTCGTAAGGTCAAATATTATTACTTTTTCTATTTATGATATTATCGAATCATATCAAACCATATTAATAAAAGTACCTAAGGAATTACAACTTTTTTTTGTTTTTGCAAATTTAGGAGGAATGAAATGTAAAGCCAAACAAATCCACGTGTAATTAGAAAAATAAACGGTCATGATTGATTTAGAATAGTCTTCCTTTGACTAAGTCTTAATCAAAAAACTACAATCAAATAAATATATAAAGAACTTAACGAAGGCAAATGCTTTTTTCTTTCTTACAATCCTTGAGAGTCTTGTCTTTAGACACAGAAATGGCTAACCCCAACGAGTGGTCTCAGTTCTACAACACCAACCAAACCTTCTTCACAACTTCCTCCACAGTTTCAACCGCTGTCACAACCACCACCACCGGTGGTGATACCACCTCTATAGATTCTCGTCTGAGTCCAGAGACCGGCCGTGTAACCAAGCCAGCACGTAGAAGATCAAGAGCCTCACGTAGAACACCAACAACGCTTCTCAACACCGACACTTCCAACTTCCGTGCCATGGTTCAGCAATACACCGGCGGTCCATCCGCTATGGCTTTTGGGTCTGGTAATACTACTTCTGGTTTCAGCCTCACTTCTTCGTCTGATCCATCCGCTGGATCTTCTCAACAAGTTCCTTGGCAATACAATTTCCAGTCTCACGCGCCGCTGCAACAGCAGCCTCAACGGCCTTACATGTTCTCGTTGAACAACGTGAACCCTATGGTCGGGTATAGTAACACGAACAACCCTAATACGGTTGTTTCGGGTATGTTTGGGACGGTGGATGGTTCTGGTGGAGGAGGTTCTGTTCCGTCGTCTAAGGAGGCTACGAATAGTAATACTTCTTCGTCGAGGTTGCAATGAGAAAACGATTGGATTCTTTTTGAACTTTTTCTTCTTCTTTTTTTTTTTTGGGTTTTCGCATAAAGGCAGAAATGTTAGGTACTGACTTTCTTTGTCATAGAATGAAAACTTTGACTTTTTTTTTTTTTGTATATTAAGTTTCTTTTTCTTTCATATTTGAGATTTATCTTTATCTTAGGCTTTTAGCATTATCATGGACCTTGCATAGACAAATTTTCAATTCTGAAGTTGCATATATACTTGCAAGAAAAAAAAAAAAATTCCAAACAAATCAATACATGTTAAATTTGAAGGAAACAAATGATCATTTATTAATGGAATCCAGATACTTTTATTAGACTTAATTAGTTCAAATAAAATTAAAACAATATGCTCGAATGCTAATATTATCACATATACCAGAATTCAAATATTTCACGTGTAAAGTTCTCACGTGCATGTGTAAAGAAGCTAGAATTCTCAAGTTTCTTGGTCAAAGAATGCATATAAAACGTGCATAGAATGGAGAAAATAGCCAAAACTAGCTTAACTCCAACATTTGGATATATAGTATATATTCGAACATGAAACCAATGTTGGATGTAACTTTACCAAATTAGCGCAATAATTGAGAATATAAATCCTACCTTATAATTTATTTTTCTTATGGCTCTTAATAAATAGTTTCATTATCATCATATCATATGACTTGTCGAAAGGAGAAAACAGTGGATAACCGTTTCCTTTACACAATTTGATTGGCTTAAATTTTTAAAACTTTTGTTTGCCTTTTAATATTTTTATATTAAGATTGTAATTGATATATAGTGACGGATAACTTTCTTAAAGACCAGAATAAATCTAAAACAATAAAATATGGAGAAAAGAGTCTCATTGGATCATTCATATAGAGACCCGAACTTGCCTTTCGTTCGGAAACCAAAGAGAATAGTGTTTTGGTGAAGGTAGGCTACCAACATGCCTAGATTCTTACGTTATCGTTTTTTTCCTATTTTCTTTCCAATCCATCGCGTTAATATTAATTATGATTGTAATTTGTAATTATGACTTAGACGGGTCTTTGACGTAGATCGATCGATGTAATATAGAGTTTGGCTAATATACCAAAGCCTCGCATTCACAAGAGATATCTTAGACCTGCAGTATGTCTTTAGATCTTTTTTATTTTTGTTGGCATTTCTTCAGATTTTAGATTCTTACGATAAATCCTCATTTTTAATGAAAGAGAATAATTTATCATGCCGTAGGCGTGTTTCTTTTAGACCAAAAACAAAAACAAAAACAAAAACAAAAAAGAATCTTTTAAACAAAAAAAATCTTATTATATAAAAGAGAATAATACATTGACGATTGTGACAAATATGAGTGAGAAATGGTTTGGGAAGAGGGGATGAATCTAAAACACATTGTAGGTCCAATTTATATTCTGCCTAACAGTGAAATTTCACTTCTTTTTTTATTAATTTCACTTCTTTTTTATTTTCTTAATATACATTTTTTTTAGTTCAATCACCACTTATTAAGAGCAAGTCCAATGGAAAAATTTAATTTCGAGACTCTTATATTTTTTTAATATTAAATTGTGTATTTTTTTTTCAAAATAAAAACTTTTAGAAGATTAACTAAAATTATCCCCTCCAATAGTATAACTTTAATTGAGGTTCTTATTTTTGATTTTTTATTAAAGTAGAACATAATTAGTTTAAATATTTTTGATTTTATAAAAATAAAAAATTATTGCATTTCATAAATTTCTAAACATACAAAACATAAAAACATATTAAAAATAAAAAATACAAATCATAAATAGGAAAAAATATTAGTTGTAATCTTGAGTTGTGCCTAATATTTTCAACCAAATCAGCTTTCAAATGTTGATGCAAATAAAAAATTTATATTAAATAGTTCATCCAACTCTTAAGCAATACGCCACATCCTCTTATACACTATTCAGCTTACGAGCTCTTATTAATTACACGACTTTTGATTTGGTTTTTTCCTTCTTTTCTCTTCAAACCTGAACTTAAACCCTACTTTGGAGGTGGTCTAAATTACTTACTATACAAAACAGTTAAAGATGCTTTAGAATCTTTATCTTTATATAATTAAGTTCTATCTCTCTCCACATCATATATGGTAGTTAATGTTTTTCAAATGGTTTATTGAATCCCGTAAAAAAAATTCTAAATATTCTTAGAATTGAAATAGAAATTTCATAAACAATGGTTTTATAAATTAAGTTACGTATGTCTTAAACGTAAATTTAGGGTGTGAATGGAAGCACATTCAAGTGCGTATTTGAAGATTTTCTTTAAATAACCGCTTTATGTCACCATTCGTATATATTGTTCAATAATTTGCGTTTTTATGATAAATAAAACTAAACCTACTTTGCGTTTTTGAAGAGAAGGAATTAACAAGTGGACCGCTTTTTTGTGTCCAGCAACTATTTATCTAGTGGTTTCCAAATAACGCACAAAATAACATAAAACTTTAATTTATTCTTTTTAGCTATTTATCTTATAAAGAGAATAATAATCAGTTATATTTAACAATAATCTATGCTAAATGTATTTTCAATTTTTTTTTTTAACTTCTGTTGAATAAATTACTAAAAAAAATAATTCATCATTTCTTCAAAATTTATACAATAATCACTTTAAATATGAAAAACAGATTTTAGAAGAAAAAAAAAATATCATCAAAATGTATATCTGTTTTAACTAGATTTAAAATTTTGAAAAAGAAATTCTAGTTTCCTATAGAATGAATTTATTTCTAAAACAATGTATTTCTTCACTATTTTAATTAACAAAAATTCACATAATTAATTTAAAATAATTTTGGTTTTTAAAGTTTATAAATAATACACAAAATTACTATTTCATTAACAATAAAGAAAATAATTTAATTTAAAAATATACTTACTTATAATCCCTATATAAGTAAAAGAGAAGTACAAAATCGATAATGGGTCGGATCAATTTTAGAAAAATTACCCGAAATTAAGAAATCGGATTCGGGTATAAAATACCCGCTGTGTTTATATGGGTTATCGGGTAATAATTTAAAACTAAACTTAAATAAATTTTCCATAATTGAACCACATTAGTTAGGTGAATATTTTTGTTCCTGTAATTTAGGAAACTAACAATCATTGTCGATTAATACTTAATCTGACAAGAACTTTACCAAAATTTACAAATTAAATCAAACTGGAATATAGCATATACCATAAATAATAAAATCTAAGTCGTTTAGTGGAAAAAAAACTTTCATATTAATTTTCAGAATTAATAACCGATTTTTATGGTAACTTTTTCATATTAATTGCTCCAAATAAATGTGCAGATTTTAAAAATGTATAAATATTTGAGTTAAATTGTTGAACACACTTCTTTTCTTATAAATATAGAGGATGTGTCAATAGTCAATACTTTGATGATAGTAAGGTATTCTCTTCTTCTCTCCCTCTCTCTTATCATACATTATACTAATTTAAGTTTTAAAAGTTTTGTGATATGTACATTACCTCTTCCTCATTTTTAATATGATGGTTGTTCATATATATCATATTGTAATTTATCATATGGCTTTTTAATAAATTAGCATATTTTTCAATCAATTTGGATAGCTATTTGTTTAATAGAGCATACAACAACTTTTAATCCAATATCATGTATATTAATATTTTATTATTTTACAGAAATGTAAAAGAATATGTAGTTCTATAAAACTCATATGTTATTATGCTATGCCGGTATGCTAATACAGTTTACTCATTATTTGTTTTCTTCTCTTATTTTATCCAAACTAATGTTAAATATTCTCAGTTTTACTTTATTTTACTGTATTAAAACTATTATATTACCATTTACTTTTTTCGTCTATTGTTTTATCCAAATTCATTGTATAAATATATATAATCCACTGTAATATATATATTATATATTATATATAATTGAATGCACTATACTAAACAAAAAATTTAACACATTTTCAATCCATTATGGATTGCATGTATATGTGAATTTCCCCCCGCGCTGTAGCACGGGTCCGATCCTAGTGTCTATTTATAATAGTTATTTATAAAATAATATGAAATCTGCACCGCAAATAGTTTTTCACCAATCAAACATTATTTTGTACCGCTTAATTTGCAGTGACCGCACTTGCCCTGCAATTACATTTGTTCTGCACGTACCGCAGTTTAATCGTACCGCACTGTAAAACTGCTTGTCCCGCACAACCAAATCTACCGTTACCATTCGGACCCTTAGTTTAATAAATATTTTGAAGTTACAAATTTTGTTTTTAACTTAAAATTATTGTTTTTATAATTTGACTAAAGGTCATTTAAAACACATGGACATGTTGAATTGAACTTTCTAATATTCTTTCACCTAACAGTTTTTGTAGTAATATTGAAAAATGTATTTACTTGTAGATAGATTTTTTTTTTATGAGTTTATGTAGTGGTGGACTAGTGGTTGAGTTATAGTTTTTAGATGATCATGCAATTTTCAAACTCCATGCATATGGGTCTGACTGTTTCTCATATCTAATGACTAATGTAATGACATGTAAACAAATTAAAAACTCATTTCACCATATTATAATGAATATAAATATATCTATATATATTTTTAAGTATAAGTTTTAGATTTGGCCAAAAAGTTTCTGTTTGTATATATATTTAATATGATTATTTCATGAAAATAAAGCAGGTAACAAATATTAGCTCTAAATTTTTTTTGTTCACATGAAATTTTAGATAAACATCACATTCATGATTTGTTTTAATTATGAAAATAAAAATAATTATACCAGTAAAGTTTTACAAGTGAAGAGGCCTAGAATGAAGATGAGAGCAAGGAAACTACAATGATGTTGGTTTAAATATACATCTTTGTTTCCCCCAGTTTCTCCTCTGCTGTCCTCATGATCGGCTTGTAATACAATCAGTATTATACCAAAGACAAAACTGCACAGTGTGTCTGTCTGGTTGAATATTACAGGGTTCGGATCCAGACATGGCTAATGGTGTTAGATAATTTGCAGAAGACAATGATGAACAAGAGTGTTTATGACTAAAGATTTGCTTCAATGTCACCAACAAAGAGCTTCAGAAAGCAAAGAAATGAGAATTTTGCGCCGCTTACTCACTTTTAAATCATCTCTTGCTTTGATTTCCATGTGTCTGTGAGAGTTACTGGCATTCTTTTTCACTCATCCAATTCTAAACTTGGAGTTACATTTGGCAATGTCGTCAGAAACGAATCGCCTCTCATATCTTTAGCCAAACCGTCGATTACATCATATATCTCACCAAACTGAGGATGCTCTTGATCTCTAGAAACAAAACAGTTTACATAACCTGCAACCTCAATATCACTACGACCAACCTCTTTCCTTAAACCCTTTTCTCTCATTCCTCTTCTCACCCTATCAACGCTCTTCCAATTTTGTTCCTCAGCATACATATTCGAGAGCAAAACCTGATACCCGGAAAAGTTCTTTCCTTTATCTAATTCAGCTAACCTCTCTGAAACAGTTTCAGCAAGCTCAAGCTCACCGTGCAGTCTACAAGCCCCAAGAAGTGAACCCCATAGCTCAGCTACGTTACCTTCTTCACCAAGTTCTTTAACAAACTCATATGCTTCATTAACCCGTCCAACTCTCCCCAACATGTCTGTAATACAGCAATAGTGCTCACTTGTGGGCTGAATGTTATAAAGGTCTCTCATTTCCTCGAATATTTTGAGACCTTCGTCCACTAGACCTGAGTAGCTGCAAGCTGATAACACTGCAACAAAGGTGATAGCGTCGGGCTTGATTCCCGAATCTTGCATTGAGCAAAACAGCGAGATAGCTCTCTCTCCCATCCCATGTTGACCGTACCCCAATATCATTGTGGTGTATGTTACAGAGTTTCTCTCTTTCGTTTGAGAAAACATGTTTTCTGCATACTTTATGGCTCCTGACTTTGAATACATATCAACTAACGCAGAAGCGACAAATACGTTATCATCCAAGTATTGCCTAATAGAAAAACCATGGAGCTGTTTACCTAAGTCAACACTACCTATATGGCTACAAGCAGGGAGAATTGATGCCACAGTTACAGCATTGGGTCGTATACTCTGTTCTAACATCTCCCTGAACACAACAAATGTTTCCTCTGTGAGTCCATTCTGCGTGTACCCTGAAATCATAGAATTCCAGGTAGCTTGGTCTCTTTCACCATAACCACTTCTTTCAAAAAGTTTCTGTGATATCCTAATTAGACCTGCCTTAGCATACATGTCAATAAGGTAACTGTTCATTCCCTCAAACTGAATTCCATGCCTGATAAGAAAACCATGAGTCTGCTTCCCAATCTCCTTGTTTCTAAGATTTGATGCAGCTGAAAGCAAACACGTCACAGTTATGTAATCAATCTTAAACCCTTGCTTCTGCATCTCGTAAACCAGCATCAATCCTTCATCATCAAGGCCATTTTGTACAAATGCAGAGATCATACTGTTCCACGATACAACATCTCTCTCACGCATTGAATGAAAGACTCCAAACGACTCGTGCACAGAACCACACCTTGAGTACATCACCATCAACGAATTAAATATCACAACCGGTAGCTCTCGAAATTTTTAGCTCACAAAACCATGAAACTGCCTGCCTAGTTCCACTTGCTGCAGTGCTGAAACTGCACTCGCTGCCAAAAGAAACGTTACTTCATCAGACACTATCTCTTTCGATCCTACTGCTTCAAGAAAAAGCTCGATACTTTCAACCAGGCAATCGTTCTGAACATAAACCCCTATCATTGTATTCCACACCTCAATGTTTCTCTCAACACAAGAATCAAATACTCTCCGTGATGATACAAAATCGCCAAGCTCAGCATACATAGAAATAGCCGAACTAACCACAAACATGTCCTTAACATATTCATCTCCCAATTTAAGCATCAAACCATAAAAAACATTAGCTTTCTTAATACTTTTAGAAGTCGACACCGCAGGGAAAACATTGACAAAGCTAACCGGACTCGGTTTAATCTCCATCCTCATCATTATAGAGAATTGCCTACATGCTTCAGCATTTCTCACTGTTTTCACGTACCAAGAAATCAAAGTATTCCAAGCCACAACGTTCTTCCTACGCATATTATCGAAAACTTTACGGACCACATCATACTCATAAGAATCCAATTCACTACCAGGACCGTTCAAGCAAGAAACATACATATTCATCAGAGAGTTATGTACAACCCTGCTTGAATTCTGTAAACAACGGATCAAATGACAATGCACAGCTTTACCAGCTTTCAAGTTCTTAGTCTCAGCACACGCCTTGAGTGTAGAAGAGTAAGTGTAAGGATCACATTTGGTGAAAGGTGCAGTCTTTTTCATCCGGGAATAGAAAAGAAGAGCTTCGTGTGGCAGATTGTTGCAGATGAAACCGATGATGATGGTGTTCCAAAGAACAGTTGTTGGTTTAGGAATTGCGTCGAACAGTTGGCGTGCGAGTTGTGGGTTTCCATCTTGACAGATTTTGCTGAGACGGGAACGGATTGAAGGTGTTTGAGGAGTGAGGGTTGGTGGAGAAAAGGTGGAAGAATGACGGGTTTGATTTTGTGATGGAGATTGTAATGATAATGGTGGAGGTGGTGGTAGAGGTAGAGCTGATCCAGCCATTAACAAGGAGATGATGAAGAAGAAGAAGAAGAAAAAGAAAAGGAAGAGCCTTTATTATTGGCTCTGTTCTCTCTATCTATATGTTTATCATCTTTTAAGGTTCAGTGATAACTGATAAGTGTTTGTTTTGTTAGTTTCGTTTTTTTTTTTTTTTTTTTTTTTTCTAGTCTCTCTTTACAAAAATTAATCTTAAGTAATTTAATATTATCCGGAAAAATATCAAATATTTAAGTAATTTAATTTTTATATATGCATATTTGAAGAAATTAAATCACAAAATTTTTGACAGAGACTGGAAAAAATCATAGCATTCAAAATATGATGGCAAAATTTTACTGTCATTGAAATTGATAAATTGATATAAAAATTTGTTATCACGAAATTAAATTTACTCAACCAAACACGCATAGTTTTTATGTATTTAGGAAAAAGATAACTTTAATATGTTCAATAGTCAACATTAATGTAACTAAGTGTTAAGTACTTCGACGAGTAAAAATTTCAGGTAAAACGTAAAAATCGCTGGTCAAAGTAGGCTTAGTAGCATTTGAGAAAGAACCATATACTAAACGTAGATTCTAATGTTGATGTGATTATAAGAAATATTGCATGTCATATTTGATTATTATACTAAACAATATACTACACATACTTGTTAACGTTGTTTTTAAGACTGAAATCTTCAAATCTATTCAAGTGTAGTTCAAGTGAAGCTTTCTTCTATCTCTAGAGAACTAGTTTATCTATTTGAATGACCCTTGATTGAATTTACAAGACTAAAAAAGAAAGAAAGAAAAAACCATAAGGAAAAGAGAAGAAGCTCTGTCCTCTATTTTGGGCCTCTGGAATAGTGTATCTAAAGCCATAAATTGCAACATTAATGGGCTTTAAGTTGCTTCCTTTCGTCAACGGCCTAGCTTGGTTGCGTTAACTTCTTTAATTCGACCATTAAAAAATAAGACTGTTTTCAAAGGGAAGCTTTTAACCCTAACAAAATTTATTAACTACAACAATAGATCAATAAATTTTAAAAATAATTACATAAATGATTAGATGTTAACTAAAACATCATTAACTAGATAACGGCATGAGTTCATTTTGTTAGTGTCTGTTGATACATATGTGATATGTCATGATGTTAAAGCAAAAAAGTTTTGTCTCATCCAAAACGACTTGGTTTTTGCCGTATATATAGATATAAGTATATGTATATATATAATCAAAGCAATGTTGTTTTTAGTTGGTGGATTTTACTAAAATGTATGGGCTGTTATAATTATAGTGGAATATGGAGGATATGCACTGAAAAATCTTACTATTCCTTTAATTAAAGAAAGATTAATTCCATTTTTTTTAACTTAAGAGTGAATTAGGTTAGTATGAAATTCATTTAATGGGTTTGACTGAGTTTTTCACGTAAATAACATGTTATACTATATATATATAGTTCGATAACATTTGTTTCTATAGGTTTGATAGTTTGTTCGATACATTTAACAGAAACAAAAAGACCACAATTTATATTAGAAGACGCATTATATACGAAAAAACTAACATTTTTAAGAATTGTTATATAACTCAAATAGGGGGAAAAAAAAGAAAAAAGAAATTAAAATAAATAAATAACCTTACGAATTGAAGAGCAAGACATTCAGCAAGAATACTAAAAACAACACTCTTTGTATTATGCTTTCGATTATTATGTCAAAGTCAATCGTGATAATTCACAATGGGATGAATGATTGTATATATTCGTATATACGATGACAAAATGTACCATTATCTTATCATGCATGCATAGTGATTATAGGCTCCACGTTATTGCAAGTGTGAACTGTATTCAGTTCTTGAACATGAACTACATTGTATTTTCTTTGTTTGTCAACAAACAGCTAGCGTATGCCAACAAACAGTGTATGTGTATTATTTCATCTCTATATTATATATGAAACGTACACATGGATTGTGACAAAAATATAACTTGGCTATGTAATACTTTTGCGCTGGAAATGTAGCTAACGTAATTTAGCGAGTAGACATTGCAATTTCAAAACACTACAACGTTATGATTACGAAAAATACTAAATAAATATGTGTCAGTCGGGTTATCTGTTATCAAACCCTAATTTCGAAGTTTTAACTAAGTATAGCTGTATAGCATAGTAAAGTTCAATCGAGAAAAATCATGTAGCAGAAAATATACGTCAAAGGATTATTTTCCAAAAATGATTAAGACTTGATAGATATATAGTTTGTTTACATACAATCATGTCACAGTTATAGAGTTTTGATATTTTTGTGCTTTGAAACAATAAGATTCGGAGTATATTATACTAGTAATGCTTTTTTGGCATTTTCAGACGCTACACGATTATATTGGGATCCCTTGCAGAGTTGTAGAATAGACGTCTCGAATTCAATAATACAGTATTAAGAAATAAGACAAAAGATCAGTAAATCTGATTGATAAAATATCTTGAAAACAATAATACATTACTAAGAGATAAATAAATTTATTAAAGCAAAAAATATTTTTATCTTCTTTATTTTAAAGTACGTGTACGCTTCTGGAGGAGTTTCAGGTGCTTAGTGCTTCAATGCCTTTTTTCACCTTTATCAAGATCCCAAAGACGTCCAATGTGAGCCTGATTGCTTAGCTCGTTCTTCTAGAGATTTAGTTTCAGAGTCGTCTTTTGTAAACACTTTTCCTCCAGTTTGGGCAACCAATCGAGGAGTTTTATTTTAATTATTTAATGTGAGGTTGACAAAAAAAAAAAAAAAGTACGTGTCGTTTTATCATTAGTTCTATTTTCAAAACCAATGTAACTTTGAACTATGTTTCTAATAACTTCACATTAAGATTAATAACATGTAAAACATATAATCTAAAGTCAATGTGCCATTGCAGAGCATGTATATTAGAATTCTTCTACTTTTTAAATTTGTGTGAAAAATATAAAATGATATGTATCATTTATCATAAAATGTTGGGAGTACAATATTAAATAATGTATTCTGCAATGCTAATATCCAAAAACCATTACAATCATAAAGAACGTAACTAAGCAGATTAAATGCCCTCTCTATCAAATTCAGCAGGTAGAATAATATCTCTTTGTAGAGTTTTGAATAATATCAAACTAATTCGAAAGCTAATTCGTTCTACCGATTAGAGATGAATAGTTTTGGTTCTGCCAAATGCAAATTCGAATACTACATATAATGTTTGAGAATAATTAAAATTTTCAAAATATGTTAAAACTGATAATATTGTTTAAGCATGATTTCATTTTCTCTCGCAAAATTATGTATTAGAATAATCACTTGCTCATACACAAATTACGTCAATATTTTGGATAATTTTGATTGTGATAAGATTTTTTTTTTTTTTTTTTTTTTTCATAACCAAAGCAATTGTCTCAACGTAAATATTTTGAAAGTACAATAGAAATATTTGGTATGCTTACTGCGATCGTTATGTTTAAAGTGTTATGTGTTATTTTCTTTGTTATGGTTAATCGAGAAGTTCTTGTCCAAACCACATGCATCTCTTCGTTATATCTAAACAGTTTCTCTCAAACAAGAATCAAACTAAGAAAACCAGACTTCACTACTCTCACCACTAGTCCAACTATATCTTTTGACCATAATTTTTTTAAATATACTATAGCATGCAACAGTCTTTAGAAGTTTCGAACAATCTTTTTTTCATATGATGTCCGAATCTAAACAAAAGATAATCAATTGCAACATTGAAAACTAAACAATTAGGTTAGTCAACATTTTATCTTCCCAGTAAATATATAAAATCGCTAATAGGACCAAACCAAAATTAAAGAGCAAAATAGGTTCCCATTAACTCTTATTTGTTCCGACTCGTAAATATGGCAAGTCGGCAACATTTTAGAAGTGGAAAGGAAATATCCAAACGATGATCGTTGTCTGATGTTCTAGTTTTTTGCTCTCTTCTGCTGGTGATGGACCGACGTGTCTAAACGACAATGTGCTCATGAGTACCCCGACGACCACTAGTTTTTCCAATTCTTGTCGCGGTTTGGGGAGGAATCAAATGAGACGAATGGTGGAGTCACATGGAAGCATGAGATTCTATCACAATGTCACATTATCTATCTCTCTTTTTATATTATTTTTGAAGGGAAATTAAATTCTAAAAGTGACATATACTTCACGGGTTACACTATTCTAACTATCAGCTGAATCGTACACGCGACTTTGTAACCGCGTCCAACGAAGGGAAAATTTGAAGATGTTCTTTTCATTTGGATCCCAAGAACTTCGAGTAGGTCGGCTGATATATAAGTTAGCTAAGTGCCTAAAAATTAGCTAAATTCCAACGATCAAGGTTTTATTTCCAACTTTTATATTTCTCCTTTCCTGATTCACCTTCTTCACTCTGTACATTAATTGTTTAAATTAATAAATTTGCAAATGTTAAGAAAAAGATAATCGGAAGTACCTAATTTTGATACTTTTAGAAGGTAAATGTAGGATATCTAACATGTTCCCTCGAAATGATATCTTGATTATAAACTCAAGAAACGAATATACTGCGTGTACTTATAAAACTTGAACTCAAGAGACCAATATTTTTTTCATCATTAATCAGTGTAACTTTTATCTGTAAACAATTTATAATCATTGGAAACCTAACAAATTGCTTTAGTATGTTGTAATTCTTGTATATTCGTTAATTGCCACAGAACTTGATCAACTTCAGCTTCTTGATCTCTTTCTTACACTCAATATCTTTTCTCCCATTCATGAAATCAACCGGAAGAACTTGGAAGAAGAAACGAAATGAATGATTAAAAAGAAGAAAAATAATGTATACGAATCACGTTCACGAGTTTAGATTCGATGTAGAATGCCTATGTTTCAGCTAGGCAACACTAGCTAGTACGTACTTAAAGTTACAGATATTGCACAAGCTTGATCTCACTCTAACAACCCTAAATATCAATGCTAGCTTTGCTTTTATAGAGCCCTCTGATAAAACAATCCTAGATTTCACTTTTATCTGCTAAACAATTATTAAACCAAACCAATGTTTGAACTCTCAATTAATTTGATTCAAGGGTCAATTACCATAAACCAGTCCTAGAGATTTATTGGTTTTAATAAAAAAAAAAATAAAAAAAATCAACAAATACAAAACTTCAACGATATCATACATTTACAATGGAGGAAGTATTTCATTAATTAGTGAAACTTTCACACATGTAAACAGATTTATCTAGCTAGCTAGCTAGCTAGTAGCCACTGAAACCTAACAACATGGTTCTATACTTATCAACGAATAGATTTGTGTCAACTCAAATTGATGATCCATTTCTATAGGTAGAGACACAAACTAAAACCCAAAAAAGTTGCAAAGAATCCTTATAAGAAAAGTGGACCTAAATGAGAGAAAAGGATGGGTTAATTATATCTTCCAACTTTAAAAAATAGAGAATGAGAGATGCCTCTTAAGTCAAATAAAATAATTATAAAATAGAGAATGGGAGATGCCTCTACGTTACACTGTCTGCACACTGGCCATTACACTACAAAAACCTTCGCTTGCTCCCATCGTTTTCATTTCACCCCAATAATTACAAAATATGATTGATTAATTCCAAGTTTTTTAAATATTTTTTATGTCGATCACCGTATAGCAAACATTAATTTCGTAACTTCTACAAATTTACGGACTAGGTCTTATCTTAGGTTAATAGACTTATGCAACGCGATCGATCTGGAATTTAGAATAAAAGATAGGATGCAGGACATGATTCCTTAAACTATATTGCACTCTGTTGACCATGATATTTTAATGATAGTGGATATCGTTTAATCGCTTATACATTACAAACCATTCATATGTAGAACAGTATTTTTATAAAGCGTTAAAATGTTCAAATATGTTTAAAACCGTTTACTAAAAACTAATGATTACAGCAAAAAATATATTGGGTTTTAAAACCCACAAATGAGTCCTAATCAACCTAAGTAGCGAATTTTATTCCTAATATTTCCGAAAGAAGATAAGAATCTACAACACATAATATAGGCCAATTTAGGAAAAGTGAGACAAAAACCTTTACTGTCTTTTAGTAATTAGGTGACCTGATGCGTGCTTTAATCAAATCAAGTTTCAATTGCCCTTGCAACATGATATGAACAAAAATATCCTAGAATATTATTCTATAAATGGGAACTTACTCATTCATATTCCTACGTACTCACTGAAGTCCACTCCTTCTCAAAAAATGGGGTTTCGCACTCGAAACCTCTCCTTTCTCATTCTCATCCTCCTTGGCTTCCTTGCTGCCTCATACGCTCGTGAATGTAGCCCTCCAAAACCATCACCTAACCCCCACAAACCACCAAAACATTCTGTCGTCCCACCTACACCACCGGCAGTAAAACCGCCTAAACCACCCACCGTGAAACCACATCCCTACCCTAAACCCCCCACCAAACCTCACCCCCACCCAAAACCTCCCACAATAAAACCAACTCCGCCATCCCACAAACCACCTAAACCACACCCCCACCCTAAACCCCCCACCAAACCTCACCCTCACCCTAAACCTCCCACTATAAAACCACCTCCGCCAGCCCACAAACCGCCTAAACCACACCCCCACCCTAAACCACCCACCGTCAAACCACACCCTCACCCTAAACCCCCTAAAAAACATCACCCCCCACCGAAACCTCCCACAATAAAACCCCCTCCGTCCACTCCAAAACCACCCCCCGTGAAGCCTCCGCCATCGACTCCTAAACCTCCTACCACGAAGCCTCCTCCGTTTACTCCCAAACCACCTACCCACAAGCTTCCACCATGTGCACCAACACCGCCAGTTGCAACGCCACCAGTGGCAGCCCCACCAGTCGCAACACCACCTGTTGCAACTCCGCCCGTTGCAACACCTCCTATCGCAACACCACCTGTAGCAACTCCGCCCATTGCAACACCACCTGTTGCAACTCCGCCAGTTGCAACCCCTCCTATCGCAAAACCACCAGTTGCAACTCCACCAATCGCAAAACCCCCAGCTGCAACTCCACCAGTTTCAACGCCACCAGTTGCTGCCCCACCCGTTTCCACACCACCTGTGGCAACTCCTCCTACTGCAACACCGCCCATTGCAACTCCACCAGTCGCAACTCCACCAGTCGCAACACCTCCTATCGCAACACCACCCATCGCTAAACCACCAGTTGCTACCCCACCCGTTGCCACACCACCTGTGATAACTCCTCCTATTGCAACACCGCCTACTGCAACACCTCCTATCGTAACACCTCCTATTGCAACACCACCTCCAGTTGCAACTCCACCCGTTGCCACACCACCAGTAGCAACTCCTCCTATTGCAACACCACCTGTTACAACTCCGCCAGTTGCAACTCCCCCTGTTGCATCTCCGCCTGTCTCAACTCCCCCTGTTGCATCTCCACCCGTTGCCACACCACCAGTGGTAACTCCTCCTAGTACAACACCACCTGTCGCAACACCACCTGTCGCAACACCACCTGTTGCAAATCCGCCCGTTGCAACGCCTCCTATCGCTACACCACCCATTGCAAAACCACCTGTCGCAACGCCACCTGTTGCAACTCCACCCGTCGTAACACCTCCTATCGCAACACCACCCATCGCAAAACCACCAGTTGCACCACCACCAGTGGCAACTCCTCCTATTGCAACACCACCAGTGGCAACTCCTCCTATTGCAACTCCACCTGTTGCAACACCACCAGTAGCTTCCCCACCCATTGCTACACCACCAGTGGCAACTCCTCCAATTGCAACACCACCAATCGCAAAACCACCTGTCGCAACACCACCTATTGCAACTCCACCCGTCGCAACACCTCCTATTGCAACACCACCTACCGCAAAACCACCAGTTGCACCACCAGTGGCAACCCCACCCGTTGCAACGCCACCAGTAGCTTCCCCACCCGTTGCCCCACCACCAGTGGCAACTCCTCCAATTGCAACACCACCAATCGCAAAACCACCTATCGCAACGCCACCTGTTGCAACTCCACCCGTCGCAACACCACCTGTTGCAACTCCACCCATCGCAACACCTCCTATTGCAACACCACCCACCACAAAACCACCAGTAGCAGCACCACCAGTGGCAACTCCTCCTATTGCAACACCACCAATGGCAACTCCTCCTATTGCAACACCACCAGTGGCAACTCCTCCTATTGCAACTCCACCTGTTGCAACGCCACCAGTAGCTTCCCCACCCGTTGCCACACCACCAGTGGCAACTCCTCCTATTGCAACACCACCTATCGCAAAACCACCAGTCGCAACGCCACCTATTGCAACTCAACCCGTTGCAACGCCTCCTGTTGCAACTCCTCCCATCGCAACACCCCCTATAGCAACTCCGCCCGTGGCTACACCTCCAATTTTAACTCCACCTATCGCATCACCACCCATCACAAAACCACCAATTGCAACTCCGCCAGCTGCTTCCCCACCTGTTGCCACACCACCAGTGGCAACTCCTCCTATTGCAACACCACCCATCGCAAAACCGCCAGTTGCAACCCCGCCAATTGCAAAACCACCAGTTGCAACACCTCCCACAACAACACCACCAGTAGCAACTCCTCCTATCGCTAAGCCGCCAGTCGCAACACCACCCATAGCAACGCCACCTATAGCAAAACCACCAGTAGCATCCCCACCTATTGTATCACCGCCCATTGCAACTCCTCCTGTTGCAATCCCACCTATTGCGAAGCCACCTGTTGCAATCCCACCTATTGCGAAGCCACCTGTTGCAACACCTCCTGTTGCAACACCGCCTGTTCCAATGCCACCTGTCGCAACTCCGCCTATCGCAAAACCACCAGTTGCAACACCACCTACCACAACTCCTCCAGTTGCAACGCCACCTATAGCAAAACCACCAGTAGCAATGCCTCCAATCGCCACTCCTCCGATTTCAAAGCCGCCCGTCGCAGCTCCTCCCACATCAAAACCGCCTGTTGCAACTCCACCGGTATCAAAGCCACCAGTAGCATCTCCTCCTATTGCAACTCCTCCTATCGCAAAGCCGCCCGTCGCAACACCACCTATTGCAACTCCGCCCGTTGCAAAACCACCAGTTGCAACACCGCCGACCACAATGCCACCAGTAGCAACTCCACCTATCGCAAAACCACCTGTTTCAACGCCGCCTGTTGCAACTCCGCCTATAGCAAAGCCACCCGTTGCAACTCCGCCTATAGCAAAACCACCAGTAGCAACGCCTCCACAAGCCACTCCTCCGATTGCAAAGCCGCCTGTCGCAACTCCTCCCACATCAAAACCCCCTATTGCAACTCCACCGGTTTCAAAGCCACCAGTAGCATCTCCTCCTGTTGCAACTCCTCCTATCGCAAAGCCGCCCGTCGCAACACCACCTATTGCAACTCCTCCCGTTGCAAAACCACCAGCTGCAACACCGCCTACTGCAATGCCACCTGTAGCAACTCCACCTATCGCGAAACCACCTGTTCCAACACCGCCCGTTGCATCTCCGCCTATAGCAAAGCCACCCGTATCTACCCCACCTGTTGCAACCCCGCCTATAGCAAAGCCACCTGTAGCAACTCCGCCTGTCGCCACTCCGCCTGTTGCCACTCCACCTGTCGCCACTCCGCCTATTGCATCTCCACCTATGACAAAGCCCCCAACCGCAACTCCTCCTGTCGCAAAACCACCTGTTGCAACTCCTCCTACTGCAACTCCTCCCACTGCAATGCCGCCCATCGCAACACCGCCCACATCTATGTCTAAACCAAAGACTTGTCCAATTGACACTTTGAAGCTAGGCTCATGCGTTGACGTTCTTGGAGGTTTGGTTCACATTGGAATTGGAAAAAGTGCCAAAGAAAAGTGTTGTCCAATTTTAGAAGGTTTAGTTGACCTAGACGCAGCTGTTTGTCTATGTACCACTATTAAAGCTAAGCTTCTCAACGTCGAACTCGTTTTCCCCATAGCTCTTGAGGTTCTCCTTGGTTGTGGAAAGAAACCACCACCTGGCTTTCAGTGTCCCGCCGAAATGTCGCCTGTTGCATCACCTCCCGTAGCAAAGCCTCCTATGGCAACTCCACCCATGGCAAAGCCCCCTACTGCAACTCCTCCTGTCGCAAAACCACCTGTTGTAACTCCTCCTACTGCAACTCCTCCCACTGCAATGACGCCCATCGCAACACCACCCACATCTATGTCTAAACCAAAGACTTGTCCAATTGACACTTTGAAGCTAGGCTCATGCGTTGACGTTCTTGGAGGTTTGGTTCACATTGGAATTGGAAAAAGTGCCAAAGAAAAGTGTTGTCCAATTATAGAAGGTTTAGTTGACCTAGACGCAGCTGTTTGTCTATGTACCACTATTAAAGCTAAGCTTCTCAACGTCGAACTCGTTTTCCCCATAGCTCTTGAGGTTCTCCTTGGTTGTGGAAAGAAACCACCACCTGGCTTTCAGTGTCCCGCCGAAATATCGCCTGTTGCATCACCTCCCGTAGCAAAGCCTCCTACGGCAACTCCACCCATGGCAAAACCGCCAACCGCATCACCGCCGATTGCAAAACCTCCTACCGCAACTCCACCTATTGCAAAACCGCCAGGTACAACACCTCCTATCGCAAAGCCACCTAGTGCAACTCCTCCCATTGCAACACCACCAACATCTATGCATAAGCCAAATACTTGTCCAATTAACCCGCTAAAGCTAGGCGCGTGCGTTGACGTTCTTGGGGGTTTGATTCACATTGGAATCGGGAATAACGCTAAAGAAAAGTGTTGTCCCATTTTGGAAGGTTTAGTTGATCTAGACGCAGCCGTTTGTTTATGTACTACTATTAAAGCCAAACTTCTCAACATCAACCTCATTCTTCCTATAGCTCTTGAGGTTCTCCTTGATTGTGGTAAAAAGCCACCATCTGGCTTCAAATGTCCTGCCTGATTAATATAGAGTGATGAGTCTCTCAATGACTCTAAAGTTTCGTTATTACGAATTTGTTGGTTTCGTATTCTCTTTGGTAACAGGGGTTACTTGCATGTGTGCAACCTTTAATTACTTGTATCATTTACTACAATAAAAGGTTCGTTTGTGTTTGAGATCTCAAATTCTTTGGGTTTTCATATTGTATCTTTAAGAAAGAAGAAAAAGCTATTAAACGAGTTAGCTCTTATTATAAAAGAAAAGGTTTATCTGCACAAGCTTATTTTAGTGTCACAACCTCATTTATTTGTTCGCATCACTTTATATCATCGTTAGTGATGTTTTCGAATTATTTGGTATTTGTATAGTATGGCGCTAAAAATTAACACAATTTAAGCAAACTTTAAAGAAATCTAAATTAATTATGTAATACATCGCTACAAGCTTCTGGTCATACGATGTATGTACTTCGTTATAAACATGACAAACCTTTCATTGGAACGGACTCTGATTATGTTTTCTGTTTCTCTAAAGCTGCTCTTTTTTTTTTAATTATTATTATGGTTACTAGTTTGTAAATACAACTCTTTTGGTCTGAATAATAATTGTAATAATTTACCAAATCATAAACACACACACATATATATATATATATATATATATATATATATATATATATATATATATTCTCTATAGTATCTCAAACCATTGCTAGTTTTATTATATCAGGCGTATCACTATCATGGTCCTGGACGTTTTGGGTCCTGTTACTGTATGGCTATCATATAACTCATTTCTTTTAAAAAACAAAACAGACACGAAGAATTATTCGTTCATTTTAAATTCTATATCTGTGAGATATAATATAACTATAAATGACGACGTTCACTTGTGAATTAGTTGGCTTTGGTATTGCCTAGATTATTAATTTTAAATATACAGTGTTACATATGTTATTATAACTTAACTTAAAAATAAATTAGTTATGTAACTTACATAATCACGATCTTATACTACTGTGTAATTAGTCATAATATATGCTTGTTAAATATGTCTAGATCCGACCAATTATCATACCAAAAAAGAAACATTTTTTTCTACTCTGTATCTCATACCTGACAAGACCATAAGCTAGAATCCGATACTTGAGCAACTTTCTCCACATCCATAGCGTAATGTGGTATTTTCCTTTAGACCAGAATGAGCCCTTCTTTTGTAGCAAGTAAACTCGAAGCCATTTGACCCATAGAAAATTTGATGAGAGGATTCTCCATATGAGTTTTAAGCAGCTCACCTTATTGACCTCTTTTAGAGAACGAAGCCCAAAACCTCCTTCTTCATTAGGTAGACAAACATCATTCCATCACATTTTAGCTTTTTTTTTGTGTGTGTTCAAAGTAGGGACTGACCACAAGAAAGCAGAGCACATACTGTCTATCTCCTTGATACAAGCACTCAGCAAACAAGAAGCAGACATCCAAAAATTTGTACGACTATGGATTACTGAGCTAATGAGTTGTAGGCGCCCCACAAACAACAAATGTCGAGCCTTTCCACTTCCTATTCTCTCACGAATTCGTTCAATAAGTGGTGTATAATCATTTCTCAACATTCTCTTAGTGAGAATCGGCAACCAAGGTAGCGCATATGAAGAGTTCCCGCTGCAAACAGAAAAGTTCTCAGTATCAAATCCTTTTCACTCTCTCGTATCCCTACTTTGTATAGTGTTGGTTTTTGAAGTCTAATATTGAGTCCAAAAACTCTGCAAAAGTTTAAATCTGAACATCTCCCTCAATAGATCTTTTGGTGCCATTCGTAAATACCAGCAAGTCATCTGCAAAACACAGATGGATTGAGGTGTTGACACTTAGGATTATCGCCTATCCTTCTTTCCATAGCAGTTTTTTAAGCATTTCCGACAACTCTTGCATACAAAAAAACCAAAAGATAGGGCAATAGTGAGCAAACTTGCCGTAATCCCCGATTACTATGAAATAAACCAGATAACTCTATGTTGACTTGAACCGAGAAGAAGCCATGATAATACATAGTTCAATCCATCTCACGAATTGGGGTGGGAAATTTAGCACTGAGATGAAGGTAAGGATAAAGGAATTGAACAGAGTCGAATGCTTTTGAAATATGAATCTTTATTGCACTTAGAGAAGAAACTACATCTTTGTGATAATCTTTAACTAGCTAGGATGCCAAAAAAACATTTTCCATCAGCAGCCGATCCTTAACAAAAGCAGATTGATGAAATCCGGAAGAAGACGTTTGAACCTATTAGCAATAAGCTTGGAGTAAACCTTACAACATGAGATCAGGCGGTAATCTTTCATCTCGTTTACTTCTTTTTTTTTGGTATAAGTGCTAGAATTTTCACTCCAAGAAAACACGCTCTTTGTGACGGAAATCTGCGATGGCAATATGCCCTCGCAAATCTGCAATGGATTTGCAAGTGCGTTGCTACGCAGACCAGGGTACTTGCAATTGCCTCGCAAAATTTGCGACGGAACGTTCTCTCGCAAATATGCGATGCATTAGTGATAACTCATTGTGTAGCAAATTTGCGAGGGACGTAGATGTCGGCAAGCACGTCTTACCCGAGTCTAACTGTTTTGTCGGCAAAAATCAAACTACCTTGCAAATTTGTAGCAAAAAATAAATTTTAAAAATATCTCTCGGAAATCCCTTGCAAATTTTCCTAGCAAGTCCATAGCAGTTATTTTTAGTAAGTCTATAAATAGCAAGTCCATGGAACATGAAAACCACAACACAAAACACCAAAAAAAAAACTTCAAAGACCCAAGAAAAAAAAAAATCTTGTCCAAAAAAAAAGGCTACAGAAAAAAGCCTTGTAGGTAATCCCACGATAGCTAACAAAATCGTTTGAGATCACACAAAAAAACTGAAAAGACTTTACGCTTTGGTCTCAAAAATATCCCAATGGTACGAAGACCAATTGCATTGCAAGAAGCTCTCTTGGGGCTTTTCAAAACGGTATTACGAGTCCCATAGGCCCTCACGGTGTGAAAGTTACGATGTTGTGTATGTCCTAGCGTTTTGCAAAACAACCTAAAAAAAGAAGAAGGGAAGCAACAGGAGGAATTCCCTGGAGGTCACCATCCCTAGTACTACTCTTGCCCAAACACGTTTAACTGCAAAGTTCTGATGTAATCCGGTGTATTAGTGCTAGTATGACCGCATCCGTTAATATATCCAATGCAATCACATATATCCTTTTCCAAACACTCATAGGATCATTCGATGTGGGTCCCACTTGATATGTGGACCGGTTAATCACCTTGGATGTGCTTCCAAACTCGAAAAACAAACAATAACCATTCCAAACACAGTTTTTGATCCCAAAATTGTGTCGGGATCACACAAAAAAACCCGAAAAGCCTTTAACCATTAAAATGTTTCCCTGAAAATAGTTCATGGGTTGCGTAGGACCTCACGGTATGAAAATTATGATGTTGTGTATGTACTATCTTCTTGCAAAACAACCAAACAAAAAAAGGAGGGATGCAACACTTGAATTTTCTGGGAGGCCACCCATCCTAGTACTACTCTCACCCAAGCACGCTTAACTGCGGAATTCTGATGGGATACGGTGCATTAATGCTAGTATGATCGCTTCTGTTAGTATATCCCATGCAATCACGTATATCCTTTTCCGAAAACTCAAATAGTCATTCGATGTGGGTCCTAGTTGATATGTGGACATGTTTAGTCACCTTGGACTTTCTTCCAAACTCGAAAAACAAGCCATAACCTTGTCTGAACATATTTTTTTATTCTGAAATTGAGTTAGGAACACGAAAAAACCATAAAAGCTTTTAAGCGTCAAAAATTAGTCTTGAAAATAATCCAATGGTACTGTGACCCATTTCATTGCCAGAAGCTCACTTGGGGCTTTTCAAAAAGCTGTTATGGGTCAAGTCAGTCCTCACAATATGAAATATATGAGGTTGTGTATTACTATCGTCTTGCGAAACAACAACAAAAAAACAGGAGGGATGCAACACTAGGACTTCCCGGGAGGCCACCCATCCTAGTACTACTCTCACCAAAGCACACTTAACTATGGAGTGGGACCCACATTGAATGATCCTTTAAGTCTTCGGAAAGGATATATGCAATTGCGTGTGATACACTAATGGATGTGATCATTCCAGCACTAATGCACCGGATCCCATCAGAACTTTGTAGTCAAGCGTGCTTGGGTGAGAGTAGTAATAGGATGAGTGACCTCCCGGGAGTCCTCGTGTTGCATCCCTCCCTTTTTTTTGGGTCAATTCGCGAGATGATAGTACATACACAAAGTTGTAACTTTCACACCGTGAGGATCTCCGTGACCTATAATATCTTTTTGAAAGCCCCAAGAGAGCTTCTCTCAAGGCAATGGGTCACCATACAATTGGACAATTTTCTGGACCAAATTTTGATGCTTACCGGCTTTTCGGGTTTTTTTCTAAGCCCAAAACGATTTCGGGATTAAAAAAAACGTGTCTGGACATGGTTATGGCTTGTTTTTCGGGTTTGGTAGCATGTCCAAGGTAACTTTACCGGTCCACCCACATCGAATGATCCATTGAGTCTTCGAAAAAGGATATATGCGATTACTTGGAATATACTAATGGATGCGATCATACCATCACTAATGCACCGCATCGCATTAGAACTCCACAGTTCAGTGTGCTTGGGCGAGAGTAGTAATACGATTGGTGGCCTCCAAAGAAGGCCTCGTGTTGCATCCCTCTCTTTTTTTTAGTTGATTCGCAAGACGATCATACATACACAACGCCATAACTTTCACACCGTAAGGACCTACGCGACTCATAATACCTTTTTTGAAAATATCCAAGAGAACTTTTGGCAAGGCAATGGGTCACCGTAACGTTGGACTATTTTCAGGACCAAAATTTTGGCGCTTAAAGGCTTTTAGGGGTTTTTTGTGATAGCGACACGATTTCAGGATAAAAAAATGTGTTAAAAAATGATTATGGATTGTTTATTGAGTTTGGAAGCATGTACAAGGTGACTTAACCGGTCCACATATCAAGTGGGAGCCACATTGAATGATCCTTTGAGTCTTCGTAAAAGGATATATGCGATTGCATGGGATATACTAAGAGATGCGCTCATACTAGCATTAATGCACAAGATCCCATCAAAACTCTACAGTTGAGTGTGCTTGGACGAGAATAGTACTAGGATGGGTGACCTCCCAGGAAGTCCTTGTGGTGCAACTCTCCCCTTTTTTTTTTTTTTGGTTATTTCGCAAGATGCTACGACATACACAATGTCGTAACTTTCACACTGTGAGGACCTACTTGATATGGGTCACCGACCCATAACAATTTTTTGAAAAGCCGCAAGAGAGCTTCTGGCAAAGCAATGGGTCACCGTACCTGTAGACTATTTTCAGGACAAAATTTTGAATCTTAAAGGCTTTTCGGGTTATTTTGTGTATGCGACACGATTTCAAGACAAAAATCATGTTCGGACATGGTTATGGCTTGCTTTTCCAGTTTGGAAGCATGTCCAAGTTGACTTAACCAGTCCACATATCAATTGGGACCCACATCAAATGATCTTTTGAGTCTTCAGAAAAAGATATATGCTATTGCATGGGATATACTAATGGATGCGATCATACTAGCACTAATGCACCAGATCCCATCAGAACATTGCAATTAACTGTGCTTGGGCGAAAGTAGTACAAGGATGGGTGGCCTCCGGGGAAGTCCTCGTGTTGCATCCCTCCCTTTTTTTCTATGCTTGGGCGACACGATTTCGGGATAAAAAAATGTGTTCAAACATGGTTATAACTTTTTTTCGTGTTTGGAAGTACGTCCAAGGTGATTTAACCGGTCCACATATCAAGTGGGACCCAAATCGAATGATCCTTTGAGTCTTTGTTAAATGATATATGCGATTGCATGGGATATACTAACGGATGTGATCAAACGAGAACCAATGCACCAGATCCCTTTAGAACTCTGCAGTCAAGCGTGCTTGGGCGAGAGTAGTTGTAACACCCGTCTCCCTGAATCTTGAGACGGCGTGTTACCTGCCTTACTAGTTCTTTTCTCTACTTCACTTTTCTATATAAATTAGTTATTTGCCTCAAACAATTCTAGAAAACCTTTCTTTTATAAAAAAAAAACCTTCAAAATAACTTGTCTTAACCATTTCTTAAACTAGCCTAAACTGTTTGATAAACGAAAATAGTTCTCAGCTTTTTTAAAAAAAAAATAAAAAAATAACGAATAACGAATAATGAAATAAACCCCAAATTACTCAAAAAACATCACCAGCAAGACGGACTTGCGCGGCTACTCAACATTCTCACCCTGACTTGGGAAAAGGAAAAAGAAGGGGGTGAGTAATGAATTACTCAGTGAGAGGATCCTTTCCGCCCACTAGAAATACAAAGAAAGAATTTATCTTTAAACCTCAATCATTAATCACATTGAAAAAATCCAAACAAAAACTCTGCCACACTGTGCAAAGCTACACCATACAACAACTTTCTTGACTTCAACAAGATTTTCACAACAATACCAGGTTCGATCATCTCTATGATCTTTGAACCTATCTAGTTCCACTGGGCCTGTCAACCTTTTATTGAGCTACAAAGAACCCGTCAATTCAAGGTAGACCGAATCCTCGGTTCATCATCTTGACGATGGTATTCTCATTTCACAATAGCAATCATAATGAACTTGTCTTCCCTAAACTATTATTTCAATCATTCTATAATACTCATGACACTTCCAAATTACCAATTCCTAATTAACATTTCATCACTAGTTTGCAAGCAAATCTAATTCTATGCAAAGAAATCATGAAGTATAAAAGTAGAACTTGCAATCATATTTCTGCAGATCACACCCTCACCTGACTTTGAGCTGGCGAGAACTGGAAGGAAGAGGCTGGAGCAGCTAGCAACAATCTGAAACTTGCAGCAGAAGAAAAACAGTTCAACACAGATTAGGATTTCTGGTTTTTGACAGAAGCAGATGATTCTTGTTTGACAAACAACCAACGTAGAAGCTAAGGTATATTATTTTCTGGTGATAAGGATGGCTCAGGTGGCTTCCCTAACACCCCTTCTATATATAACAATCGTCGAACTGGCTTTAAGTGCTCAGGTAATGTTGGAATTCTTCCACCAAAAGCTCAGGTCAAAACTGCAAACTAGATCTGACACTTAGTTAATTTCTAGGTTCAAAAAACAATGACTTTTCACCAACTTGTAATGGAGTTTAGCTCGTAATAAAAAACCAAAAGATGCTACTTCTTCCTTGCAGCGGGATCTATCTAATGACACCAAAAGTGTGATCTAGGTCCTTCAGATCCGACGGCAAACGGATCACCAAAACCACTACTTGACAATGTTTCTGAATTCACTAAAACCAACTGTGGAATCATAAATTACAATCTCAGTAACCAATAGAGGCATACTCAATGAAATAGACCATATATCCATGATAGATTTGCCTTATCTAAATGAAGCCGGTGTTAAAAGATGAAAACGAGACGTCCAACTCTTCTCCCTGCTTAACGTGATCCCAAAAGGAAAACAAAAACGCAACATCAACTCTTGATCACTAACGATGGCGATGAAGAAATGAAATCAAGGAGGTCTGATGCTTTAGGGTTTTGAGTTTGCTGTGCATTGTAGTGGTTAGAGGTAGAGGGAGATATATACACCTATATATATATGTACACATGTGCACATAGGTTTTACGATCAAAGTTGCTGGGCCCTTAGTGAGCTGGATTGGGTCTCAAAATTCTCCCCAACTTCAAGAGAATTCGTCCCCGAATTCAACATTCCCAGCTGAATTTCGTTCTCGTCTTTAAATAGTTATGGGTAGTCAATTCGCATTAACTTCTCTGATTCCCATGTCATCTCTTGAACTCCATCTCGCTCCCAACATACTTGAATTGTCTTAGCTTTTCTTCCTCTTGAAGTATTCTCTCTCCAACTTACAACTGATACCGGTTTTCCTTTTACCGATAAATCCAACTCAAGGTCCTTTGGTGACTGTGAAACGATAAGCTCTGGTTCCGCTACTACCTTTCTTAACACAGAGACATGAAAAACATCGTGAAACGTCGCCAATTTGTCTAGCAAATCAAGACGGTAAGCCACAGCTCCAACTCTTTATGTGATAAGATAAGGTCCCATATACCTTGGCTTAAGCTTCCCTCTCTTAGCCCAACGGTCTATTCCTTTAAACATTCTCATTTTAAGATACACCAAGTCCCCAACTTTGAATTCCAACTCTTTCTGTCTCTTATCTGCATAACTCTTTTGACGATCATGAGCTTCTCTTAATCTGTTTTGGAGCAGCTCCACTTGCTCAGTTGACTTCTGAATTACTTCAGGCTCAATGTCTTGGCACTTCCCCACTTCTGTCCAACAGAGTGGTGTGCGACATGGTCGTCTCTAAAGAGCCTCAAATGGTAACATGTCGATGCTAGAATGATAACTGTTGTAAGCGAATTCCACTAAAGATAAATATTTTTCCCAATGACTACCTCAGTCCAACATACAAGCTCTAAGCATGTCCTCCAACGTTTGAATTGTCTGTTCAGATAGACCATTTGTCTGCAGGTTATAAGCTTTACTCAAATGCACATTGGTCCCCAAGGCTTTCTGTAAGGCCTTCCAAAAAACCGATGTGAACTTTGGATCTCTGTCAGAAACAATACTCACAGGAACTCCGTGAAGTTTTACTATCTCATCCAAATACTTTTGAGCTAAGTGTTCTGCCGTGTCCTTTTTATTCACTGCTAGAAAATGAGCTGACTTTGTAAGTCTGTCTACAATTACCCAAACCGCATCTCGCTTACTTACTGTCAATGGAAGCCTAGTAACAAAATCCATAATCACCATATCTCATTTCCATTCTGGTAGTGGTAAACCCTGTAAAAGTCCACTTGGAACTCTATGTTCTGCTTTCACCAACTGACAATGTGCACTTTGCTACCCAATCTTCTACTTCCCGCTTCATTCCCTTCCAATGATAGTACCTTTTCAGGTCTCTATACATCTTAGTAGAACCTGGATGGATGGCAAAACGTGACTGGTGCGCTTGCTTCAAAATCTCTTCTTTTAGAACTTTATTATCTGGAACACAAACTCGACCCTTAAAAATAAATGTTCCATTCTCTGTGGTGTGATAACCCCCAACTTCACTTTCCACTGCTTTCCTTAGCTCCACATCTTCTTTTTATGCCTCACGGATTCTCCATAGTAAATCAGCTTGGTTTACTGCTTTCAAACCCATTACGTCATCATCAACAGAGGCTTCACAAATATTCAGGCTTGATCAAGCTGAAACAAGCTCTTGCACCTCCATGATTCCATTCACATCATCTCTCCTTCTGCTTAGGGCATCCACTACCTGGTTAGCTTTTCTTGGATGGTAAGCAATATCAAGATCATAGTCTGCAAGCAATTCTACCCATCTCCTCTGTCTCAAGTTCAAATCTGCTTGGGTGAAAATATGTTTCAGACTCTTGTGATCAGTAAATACTTGCACCTTTTCTCCATATAAGTAGGCTCTCCAAACTTTAAGAGCAAAAACCACTGCAGCTAGCTCCAAGTCATGAGTAGGATAATTAGTCTCATGTTTCCGCAACTGTCTTGATGCATAGGTTATAACTTTACCATCCTGCATAAGTACACATCTTAAACCAGTCGCCAATGCATCTGTATAAAGAACATAAGGTACCCCAACCTTTGGTAAAACCAACACCGGTGCCTGAGTTAAATGCTCTTTCAACCTCTGAAAAAAATTTCACACGCTTCTGTCCACACAAACTTTGCATCCTTACATGTCAACTGCGTCAATGGTTTGGCCATACTTGCAAATCCCTCTACAAATTTTTTGTAATAACCAGCAAGTCCAAGAAAACTACGGACCTCTGTGGCATTCTTGGGTCTAGGCCAGTGAGTGATGGTCTCGATCTTCTCTAGGTCAACAGCTACTCCTGCTTCAGAAACTATGTGGCTCAAAAATTCAATCTGCTTTTGCCAAAAGCTACATTTTGCCATCTTTGCAAAAAATTTCTAGTCCCGCAATGTCTGCAACCCTAACCTTAAGTGCTCAACATGCTCCTCTTTATTCTTGGAGTATATCAAAATATCATCAATAAAAAATAATGACAAACTTGTTCAAGAACTCCCAAAACACACTATTCATAAGCTTCATAAAAGTTGTGGGGGAATTAGTCAATCCAAAAGGCATGACCACAAACTCATAATGCCCATAACGTGTCCTGAATGTTGTTTTCCTTATATCCTCCTCAGCAATACCAATCTGATGATAGCCTGATGCTAAATCTATCTTTGAAAACCAAGATGCTCCTTGCAGCTGGTCCAACAGCTCATCTACATGTGGTAAAGGATACTTATTCTTAATAGTCACCTTGTTCAATTCACGATAGTCTATGCAAGTTCTGAAAGTTCCATCTTTCTTCTTCACAAACAGGACAGGCGCTCCCCATGGAGAACTATTTGGTCTCACGAATCCCTTTTCTGTAAGATCCTCTAACTGCTTCTTTAATTCAGCCATTTCTGTTGGAGCTAACCGATATGGCGCCCTGGATACTAGAGCAGTCCCTGGCTCCAACTCAATAGTGAAAGCATCTCCTCTATCTGGTGGTGGTCCTTTGAGTGGCTCAAAAACATCTTCATACTCTGCTGCTACATGAATGTCATTCAGCTCCACTCATGTGTCTCCTCTCTCAATTGTGATGGTTGCCAAATAAGCTTCAGGCCCTTTCCATTGTAATTCCTCTGCATGAATCATCGAAATGATAGGAACCCCGTTATTAGTCATCACTCCCTGGAATACCAAATTCCCTTCAGCTTGATTAATGATGACGCGTGCTCCCCGACAGTCCAAATTGGCATCATGCCGCTTTAACCAATCTATGCCAACGATTACGTCGTAACGCCTCAAATCCATCTCAAGGAAATTACCCACCAACTCCACTCCTTCTATCAACACCGGAATGTCTCGGTAAGTCCTTGATGATCCTATTAATTGTGTTCCTGCAGTTTTGATTCTTCTTCGCTTTTCTGTGAAGTCAATTCAGGAATCCCAATTCCTCACGAAGTTGGGGCTCAAAAACAATGTGTAGCTCCAGTGTCAAAAATTGTATAGGCTATAACTCCTCCAATACAAACCGATACTTCATAGGTTTTTTTTTTTTCATATAATCTAAACTAAGCAATCCACATACACAAAAAGACCACATGCAACAACTAAAAGCCAAAGAGAATTCACATAAAAAAAAAAACTTTTGCTGAAAACTTACCCATGATCGGTTCTGCACCATCCTCGTCTCCTACTGAATACACTCGAGGCCCAACATCTTGCCTTTTTGGAGGTGGCGGCATAAATCCTCTATTTTGATTACCATGTTGTCCTCCTGCTATCTGCACTATGCATTCTCGTGCGAAGTGACCTTGCTTCCACACCTTCTACAAGTATCAACACCCTCTGGACAATTTTCTCTGATATGTCCATCTTTTCCACACTGAAAACACTTGCCTAGATCAAACCAATGTACCCCTCCATGCTTCCACTTACAGTTGGTACACTTTGTATAACGAGTCTGAACTGGTCCTGCATCACGTCTATCCCATGTACGCTTATGTGGCTCTGTTGCCTTAGTTCCTCTCGGCAAAGTACTCCTGAGATCCCTAGCTTCTTCCTCAATTCCTTTCTCCACCGTAGCGGCCTGCTCAACTAACTCAACCATGCTAGTACATCCTCAAATGGAACAATGATTTTGAATATTAGCCCTCAATCCTCTCATAAACCTGCGAATCAATTCCTGCTTGATATACTCTCTCCCAATAAACCACCTTAGACAAATAAACTCAGCATCATACTCTCTAACAGTCATCGTACCCTGACGAAGCTCTAGAATTACTCACATTCGAGCTGGTCCATAGCTTCCTGAGAAAAATACTTTTTATTAAACTCCTTCAAGAAATCCTCCCAAGTAGACACATAACCAACAGGTAAGCTCCTCTCAACATTCCTCCACCAATTGTCTGCATCTCCATGCAAGTAATGCACTGCAAGATCCTTCCTAAACTCTACTGGACATCTAGATGACCTGAGATTTTTCTCCAATGTCTGCTTCCAATCATCAGCATGAACCTGATCATTGCCACCAGTGAAATACTTTGTGCCCATCGTACTCATGAACTTCATCGTCTCAAAATAAGAAAACTGAAGTCCTGCTGGTGGCTAAGGCGGAGCAAATGCAGGTGCAGGTGGTGGCTGGCGAGGTGCAGGTGATGGTGGTGGGGGTGCATAAACAGGTCAATCCAAAATCTCTCACATCATGTTTCGAAGCTCTTGCATCTCTACACGAGTTGCAGCAATCTCTTCTGCATGAGCGGCAACAGGATTCGCTCCTCCTTGTGGATGACCTTGCTCATTAGCTGGTGCATCACCAACTTTGTTTTCTTTGGGGTTTGCAGGACGCCTTCTTCTTCTGTTTGGTGCCATTCTATTCACACAAGATCCAACATAAGAACCACTGCGAAACTGAAACTTTACAGGAATTCTAAACGCAAGTCTTGCTCTATGGTGTTTTTTCTTTTTAAATCCCGAATCCCCCTTTTTTCAAATACTGAAAACTTTTTCTTAGAAAAACTTAATTAAAAAAAACATTTTAACCTTTTTTTTAAAAACAACTTAGCCTTCCGGGTCAGCACCTGCTTGATTTTAACCTCCACTCTGATACCACTTGTAACACCCGTCTCCCTGAATCTTGAGACGGCGTGTTACCTGCCTTACTAGTTCTTTTCTCTACTTCAATTTTCTAAATAAATTAGTTATTTGCCTCAAACATTTCTAGAAAACCTTTCTTTTATAAAAAAAAACCTTTAAAATAACTTGTCTTAACCATTTCTTAAACTAGCCTAAACTGTTTGATAAACAAAAATAATTCTCAGTTTTTTTTTTTTTTTTTAAATAATAACGAATAACGAAATAAAACCCAAATTAATCAAAAAACATTACCAGCGAGACGAACTTGCGCGGCTACTCAACATTCTCACCCTGACTTGGGAAAAGGAAAAAGAAGGGGGTGAGTAATGAATTACTCAGAGAGAGGATCCTTTCCGCCCACTAGAAATACGAAGAAATAATTTATCTTTAAACCTCAATCATTAATCACATAGAAAAAATCCAAACAAAAACTCTGCCACACTGTGCAAAGCTACACCATACAACAACTTTCTTGACTTCAACAAGATTTTCACAACAATACCAGGTTCGATCATCTCTATGATCTTTGAACCTATCTAGTTCCACTGGGCCTGTCAACCTTTTATTGAGCTACAAAGAACCCGTCAATTCAAGGTAGACCGAATCCTCGGTTCATCATCTTGACGATGGTATTCTCATTTCACAATAGCAATCATAATGAACTTGTCTTCCCTAAACTATTATTTCAATCATTCTATAATACTCATGACACTTCCAAATTACCAATTCCTAATTAACATTTCATCACTAGTTTGCAAGCAAATCTAATTCTATGCAAAGAAATCATGAAGTATAAAAGTAGAACTTGCAATCATATTTCTGCAGATCACTCCCTCACCTTACTTTGAGCTGGCGAGAACTGGAAGGAAGAGGCTGGAGCAGCTAGCAACAATCTGAAACTTGCAGCAGAAGAAAAACAGTTCAACACAGATTAGGATTTCTGGTTTTTGACAGAAGCAGATGATTCTTGACTGACAAGCAACCAACGTAGAAGCTAAGGTATACTTTTTCCGGTGATAACGATGACTCAGGTGGCTTCCCTAACACTCCTTCTATATGTAATAATCGTCGAACTGGTTCTAAGTGTTCAGGTAACGCCAAAATTCTTCCACCAAAAGCTCAGGTAAAAACTGTAAACTGGATCTGACACTTAGTTAATTTCTGGGTTCATAAAACAATGATTTTTCACCAACTTGTAACTTGAACTGCGGATGGAGTTTACTTCGTAATTATGAACCAAAAGATGCTACTTCTTCCTTGCAGCAGGATCTATCCAACGCCACCAAAAGCGTGATCTAGTTCCTTCAGATCCGACGGAAAACGGATCACCAAAACCACTACTTGACAATGTTCTAAATTCTTCTTCTTCACTAAAACCAACTGTGGAATCATAAATTACAATCTCAGTAACCAATAGAAGCATAGTCAATGGAATAGACCATATATCCATGATAGATTTGCCTTACCTAAATGAAGCCGGTGTTAAAAGATGAAAACGAGACGTCCAACTCTCCTCCCCGCTTAGCGTGATCCCAAAAGGAAAAGAAAAACGCAAAGTCAACTCTTGATCACTAACGATGGCGATGAAGGATTGAAAACAAAGAGGTCTGATGCTTTAGGGTTTTGAGTTTGCTGTGCAAAGAAGCGGCTGGAGGTAGAGGGAGATATATACACCTATATATATATGTACACATGCGCATGTAAGTAAAAAAGCTGTTGGACCCTTAGTGGGCTGGATTGGGTCTCACAGTAGTACTAGGATTGGTGACCTCCCAGGAAATTCTCTTGTTGCATCTATCCCTTTTTTTTGGTTGTTTTGCATGACGCTAGAAAATACACAACGTTATAACTTACACACCGTGAGGATCTACGTGATCCAAGAGAGCTTATGGCAAGGCAATGTGATGTGAGCGCCGGACGCGATCGTCTACGGAGTCGTACGGACGGACGGTTGCTACTGACGGATGAACGGACACTGCGGACGGTTGGACGGTCATTGGAGACGGTCGGACGTGGATCTCCGGTTGCTGAACGACGATCGGCCTTCGAACTAGTTGGCTCTCTTCAAGGTATGGTGGGATGGAGGGGATCGACCGATGAGAATCTCGACTCGGCGATCTTCGGAAGAGATGGTCGGATGGATAGGACGTTGCGTACGGACAAACAGACGGTGATTCGGAAGGACGGTCGGACACAACGGATGGATGGATGGGAGAACGTCTCGGTAAGAAACTCGACCCGATCGGTTCTCAAAAAGATGGACGGAAGGGACGCTTCATACGGACGGAAGCACGGATGCAGCAGACAGAACCAGTGGATTGATGCGACGACACACGAGATATGGCTCGGCTCGTGATGCGGTCGGACTAGGGGATTACAAACCCGGTTCGTGAATCTCCTAGGTTTTCTCAAGAGCCAAGTCGGCTAAGAGAGATGAGACAAGAAACAAAGATTCACTTTTTGGGAATTTAATTTTATATTCAAGTCTGCCTTTTACAATGAGAGTTTAGGCCTTTATATAGGCAAGCTTACATAAGGGGGACGCTAAAACCCTAGACACGCGGACAAAGCTAAGGAACACACATGTTCCTAAAAGCAAAAGCAAAGGTAAAAAAAAGGCAAAGACCATCCAACGGTCATAGAAAGTTCAAGATAAAATAAAATAAAGGTAGGAAGGAGATAGAAATGCCACGTCATTGGTTGGACGTGGTGGATAGGATCTTCACTTCCTTGGCCCATTATCTTGTCAATGAAAGTTTCCAAGTCATGAGCCAAGTAGGAACGAAGTGGAGATGCACTAGAGCTTGCTGCCTCGTTAAAACCCCTTCGGTAAACCCATTGGTACAAACCCGAAGTAGGAAAAAGAGTATAGCTCCTTCTAATGACTTAGGTGTGTCTTCACACTAGCATGATGGTGAAGATACGTGAATCAAGCTTCCCAAAGCTGGTCACACCCAAGGCTCTTCATTGGTGATGCTAGCCATGAGTCCTTGGTGTAAAGGTTGGAGCTTGGCTTGGAAATGGCAATTGAATGACCTTGTCTTGCTCCTACTTGATGATCTTTGGGGACTGGTTGATGCCGCATTGTTGTTCCGGGTCGGATACTTGCCGCCTACGCAAGCTGCTGGACACTGGTACCGATTGTCCGAGTGTCCGAGAGGTGTCCGAGAGGTGTCCGAGGGAAATCCGATCCCGTGCTCACATCACAATGGATCTCCGTACCATTGGACTATTTTCAGGACCAAATTTTGATGTTTAAAGGCTTTTAGGGTTTTTTATCCGGACACGATTTCAGGATCAAAAAATGTTTTGAACATGGTTATGGCTTGCTTTTCAAGTTTGGAAGTACGTCTAAAGTGACTAAACCGATACACATATTAAGTGGGACCCACATCGAATGATCCTCCAGTCTTCGGAAAATGGTATATGCGGTTTTATGGGATATACTCATGGATATGATCATAGTAGCACTAATACACTATATCGTGTCAGAATTCTTCAGTTATGCGTGTTTAGACGAGAATAATAAGTACTAGGACGAGTGACCTCTAAAAATTCCTCTCGTAGCATCCCTACACCAATCTATGCGCAAATTCACTCTAAAGCATATCGAAGTAGATTCAGGCCCAACTTTAACATCTCATCAAGCCCAAACAATCAGCAATATAAAGACAAAACCCAAGCAAATGCTCAGCCACGTCACTTTCCTCTCTGTCGCCTTACACCTCAAAGCATGTGAAGTTCCAAATGCCCCTTAGAAGAAAAGATTTAAGAAAACTAAACCTCGTGCTTAGCAATCGATTTGATTCTTTGCTATACCTAGCCCTATGAAATGATGACAAGGCAGACAAGTGTCGAATTCGAATATCGATCGTGTTGCATAAAATAAGCCCATGGGCAGACGTTGTAAATGTGTTAAAAAGGAGAAATACAAAGAAGAAAGTTTATTCTCGTCTTCTTTCTCTACTACTCAGTACGCAGATGACCATTAGTATATATATTTTTTTTTTACAATTATTGTCGTGGTTGTGTGGAAACAAAGAGACAAATGGTGAGAGTCACATGCATGCATGAGATTCATTCATAACGTCACATTATCCATTCTTTTTTTTTCTTCTTCTTTTAAGACTAAATCTTCAAAAGTGACAGAGTTCACGGGTTACACTGTTTTTACTACCAGCCAAATTCTACCCGCCAGCTTATAATTTGCGTCCATAACTTTATTTTGTTTTCTTCACCATATATATAAATAAATTGGAAGGACAAAATTATGGTACATTTAGTTTTATTATTTAATCATACAAAGTAGGTTTTATAGCTCTATTTATTTTTAACAGTATTATTTTATAAACTGAACTAAAAATTAGGTCAGATTATATTTTGCGAAAATGTCAATATAGAAAATAAAATGAATATTGTAACCACTAACCATTAATCAGAAATAGGACTATTAGATATACAACTATAATAATATGAACAAAACTACAAAGAGAATCATCTATCACATACACACGTCATTCAATCAATTCAAGAGTTGATAATTAAAGTACTAAGACCATTTTTACTCGGGTGAGCATTTCTCTTTAAAAAAAAATATTTTATTATATTTATTCATTTTTTATTTATTTTTTAAAAAATGTACCAATGAGCAAGTGACATGTTTCTATTTCTGCCCAAGCAACGATTCTTCCAGTCCTCCACCAAGCATCGATTCTTCCATATTTCTCTTCTCTCTCTTCCTTTTATTATTTTTTTATTTAAAGTAATTACAAGAGTAACCACCAGTAATGATGTCCTAAATTAATATTTTCTATACATATAGCTTTTTTCCATCAGTTAGTGAAAACTTACCAACATGTAATCTAATATATCTAATGAAACCCAACAATTTGGTTTGAAGATTTATCAATCTTTTATATATTTTTGGGGATTTTTACCAAAACTGATTCTCTTTTCTTATTTGTATAGGTAGAGACACAAACTAGCACCCAAAAGAAATTGCCTAAAATCGTTATTAAAAAAAAATGGACCTATCTCGCAAGGAACAAGAAAAAAGAGTGAGAACGATGTGTTTAATTATATCTTGTCTTGTTTCAAAAGAAAAAAAAAAATATATATATATATATATATATATATATATATATATCTTGTGACTATACAGAAATTATCAAAATTGAGAAATGGGAGGTGTCTTTTAAGTCAAATAATAATGACAAAGTCCCTTCTTAAATTGTCGCCCCAATTGGCCATTACATTACAAAAACATTTGGTTGTTCCCATTGTTTTCATCCATTAATTACAAATATGACTATGTCTAAGTTTTCCAAAACATTTGTATATCAATAATAATGTACTGACTATACTAAACGCTTAATTATAGAGTAGGCATTCTCTAATGTTAATAGACTAGAGCTTATGTATGTCGGGACAGTTCTCTAACTGATTCACGCGTTGATTTCACGATGTTTTTTTTTATATTTTAGCCAAATTTGATTTGAGATATAGGAGGAAAAAAATAGGTGCAAGATATGATTCTTAAAAGTTGATTGCAGTTTTCAAAAAAAGCTAACTTTTGACCATATAGGCAAATACGAACAATAAATTTTTTGGTATACATGAGATTATCACAATCGAGATCTTTCTGTCGTTAACATACACTTTATTGATAAATGCTTCTTTCGAAACAAATAATTATATGAGACAATAGTTAAACAAATAATTATTGACTTAATTAACCATACAGTATATGAGTATGCCGAAGAAATTCAAATAAAACTAACACTTCGTATGAAATTATCTATGGTGGATGGACAAAGCGTGAATTTTCTTTTTCTAAACAAAATGTTATGGATTAGAGGTATAGTAGAGCTGAACTTGCACTCTTCTGACTACCTATGTAAGTGGACGAAGCATATAAAACTATCCTTAAAACATTAACACAACACTTCGTATTTATAAATTTACAATGCAAAACAATTCCCTGACAAAAATCAAACTTTTGTAGGAAAGAATACTGTTGAGTATATAAATTCATCTTTCGTTAAAGCCCAATAGAAATTCAAAAATATGGAGAAGACAAATATAATGCCAATTGAGGAATGTGATGAGTACAACCCTTTGGTTTCTTTTTGTAACCAAGTGACATAACGTGCTTAATCAAATTTAATTTCAATCAACTAAATCACAGTTGCTTACATTTACATACAGTATTATTTGTAAAAATAAATATCTTAAATGAGTTTTTCTATAAAAGGGTACACGTACACTCATGTATCTTACTTACTCCTTTCTCAAACCCAAACCCTCATTCTAAAAAAATGGGGTCTCGCACTCAGAACCTCTCCTTTCTTGTTGTCCTCCTCCTCGGCTTCGTTGCCGTCTCCTATGCTTGCGACTGTAACCCTCCTAAACCATCACCAGCTCCTCACAAACCGCCAAAACATCCCGTCAAACCTCCTAAACCACCTGCTGTCAAGCCACCTAAACCACCGGCAGTGAAACCACCTACCCCAAAACCGCCCACCGTTAAACCCCACCCTAAACCACCCACCGTCAAACCCCATCCTAAACCACCCACCGTCAAACCCCATCCTAAACCCCCGACCGTCAAACCCCATCCTAAACCACCGGCAGTAAAACCACCAACCCCAAAACCGCCCACCGTCAAACCTCCCCACCCCAAACCTCACCCTTACCCGAAACCTCCCATCGTGAAACCGCCTACCAAGCCTCCTCCATCCACTCCTAAACCGCCCACCAAGCCTCCCCCGTCCACACCTAAACCACCTACGACCAAGCCTCCTCCGTCCACCCCTAAACCGCCCACCAAGCCTCCACCCGTTGTAACGCCGCCTACACCGTGCCCCCCAACAACACCAACACCAACCCCTCCCGTCGTAACGCCACCAACACCAACCCCTCCCGTCGTAACACCGCCAACGCCAACTCCACCCGTCGTAACTCCGCCAACACCAACCCCTCCCGTCGTAACACCGCCAACACCAACCCCACCCGTCGTAACACCACCAACACCAACCCCACCGGTCGTAACACCGCCAACACCAACACCACCCGTCGTAACACCGCCAACACCAACACCACCTGTGGTAACGCCACCAACACCAACCCCACCTGTGGTAACGCCGCCAACACCAACTCCTCCTATTCCCGAGACTTGCCCAATTGACACGTTGAAGCTAGGAGCGTGTGTGGACGTTCTTGGAGGTTTGATTCACATCGGGCTTGGGAAAAGCCACGCCAAGGAAGAGTGTTGTCCAGTTTTGGGAGGCTTACTTGACCTAGACGCAGCCGTTTGTTTATGTACCACTATTAAAGCCAAACTTCTCAACATCAACCTCATTCTTCCCATTGCTCTTGAGCTTCTTCTCGACTGTGGAAAAACTCCACCCCCTGGCTTCAAGTGTCCCGCTTAATCAATGTAAAGAGTTGAGAGAGTCTAAGGTTTCGTTACTTTTAAAAATTTGTTGGTTCATTATCTCTTTTGGTAATGGGAGGTTTAAATGCGTGTGCGCGACCTTGAATTTCATGTTTCATTTAATACAATAAAAAAAGGGGCTTGTAATTTGGGTTTGAGATCTCAATTTCTTTACGTTTTCATGTTATGTTGTACTTTTAAGAGGAAGAAAAAACTGTAAAACGATATAACTTTTTTCTAATATAAACAAGTTTGTATCTGTCTAATTTTGTTTTATTTACATATGTACGTACGTATTACTTATACGTGGTAGAGTACGTAGAAAAATGTGATTTTTATAGACATGGTCCATACGCATTGCAGTGATGCATTGGCGCCGCACAGCGCAGCTACTGACCAAGTACACATGTACGTATAAACAGACACGTATATCCATGCTAATAAATATATGATTATATATATAGTTTTGTCTCCAAACATTTGATAAATAGGATGAACCGTGAAAAAAAAAAGTAAAGAAAAGCTTAAATTTTAGAGTTTTAGACCAAGTTTATCGGTAGTATGTTAGTAAGGGGTTGTTAAATTTTATGTGAATTAATTGTGTTTTTTTAAATATAAGAATCCATGATCTCTTAGATAAAATTTTCTTATTTATTGGTAGTTTCTTATTTTGGATCTCTTATTTTTGAAAATATTGTTTTTTAAAATTTTTAAATTTTAATTAGAATAGAAGTGGTATAAATGTGTAAACATTTAAGATTTTATAAAATTAGAAAATAATGCATTTTAATTAATTTTCAAACATACACAACATAATAAAAACATTAATACATATTACAATAGAAGTGCAATTCATAAATGGACAAAGACCCAAGCAAAAAAAAAACAAAATTGAGGAAGAACCAAATAGAATAAAAGAGAGAATGACTTACAGAAAAAACTTTAAGCAGTGGACAAAGAGAAGACAAGAAGCTAGATGACTTGCTGCTCTTATCACAAGATACCGTAGTAGATTTTTGTGATGCTTCATCCGTTTTCGCCTCTGATTTCACATAAAGTCTTCCCCTTTCGCAGACCCATGTCCCGTTTCTTGAAATTTGTTTCGAGAATCGATGAGGTCAATGAGAATGGAACGTGGATGATGGAAACAACGCAATCGGAAAACAGAGAGTGATGTTAGCCACCGATGTTAACATTGGATTCCACAGAAACCCTAATTCCATCTCTTTTGATTTCATCTCCTTTGATTCCATTGCGAGTTTGATCGAGAGAGAGAGAGGGAGAAGGAGAGGAAGAGAAAGAAAAACAATTTGTCAATTTTTTCCGTTTTCAACAGAAACGTGACACGTATGGGTCTCTTATTCCAAATTTGAGTATATTATATAAGGGGCTCTCTTAAGTTTTTTTTTTACTTATGATTTATTTTTTTTAACTCAAAACCCTTAAAACTCTTCTAAGAGCTTACCGATAAAGATGCCCTTATAAATGGCTCTGTTCGGAAGCATGTTGCAGCGACCACGGCTGGCAACTGAATTTTTTTTTATTTTTTTTATGTGCTAGTTTTGTAATTATGAGTATTTTAAGGACTATAACTATAATTTAGAAAATTCTCAATAAAAATGTCGATTTTTATGCTGGAGAAGATAATACAAATTACATATCCGCAAAATTTTGGTGGCTTTTAAAATTCAGCGAGAGTCGCTGCTTTCAAAGTAACACTTTTGTGGTATTACCGTTTATTTTAGTGATTTCGAAACCTTCAAAATCAAGTGGTGCGACAAAAGTTCAAAGGAAATGAAGAGAGATGAAGGAGAAGTAAAAACAAATTTTTTATCACCAGTCATTGTCACTGCGACCGTCTCCCGAACATGGCCAGTATCTTGTACAATATAATTGTAACTGTTTGAGTGTCGACAATTATTATCATACATAACAAAATTCAATATGGTATAACTATACAACATATTTTATACAAATAGTACATGTATCAGGAATTTTAAGGTTTTTTTTTGTTTTGTTTCAAGGTACTATATTATATTCTTTTCTAATAAGTATAATTGGACTTTTGAGTTGAATATCAAAATAAGAAAAATAAAAATACAAAAAATCAGCATATGAAGATAAATAAACTATTAAAAATTGGTACAAAAATATGACCATCTATTTAGGCCAAGCTTACGTGGAATATGACCACAAAAATTAAGATATATCCGATACGTGATAGATCTTATATTGGGCTTAATTTTATAAATTTGGGCTTTATCCTTATCCATTAAATATATGTTTGGGCCTTCTGAAAAAAGCAAAAAAAAAAAAAAAAAGTTTTTTTCTTCTGTCTTGTCGAACAAGTTCGCATCTCAGAGGTCTTCGTCTATTTTGTAGAGAAACTAGAGAGAGCAAGCTCTCAGCAAAAATCAAAAGAACCCAAAACGAGAGAGAAGCTAACTCTTCTCAGGTAAGAAATTTCTGAAAATTCCAATGTCTTTGATTCTTCTTCTACTTTCTCCTTAGTTTCTCGGAATCTGCGTATCTTCGTTTCCTGTTTGAATTTGAGTTTGCTGGATCTGTATTGAGATAAGTATTTTTGCTACGAAATCTTCAAAATTTCGATGGAATTAGATAAACCCTAGCTTGATGCGATTCTTGGGGATTTGGTTCTGTTTAGTTTTTGGGTTTTTTTTACGGGAATCATTGATTGTCGATTAGGTAAGTGTTTTTGATTTGGATTCATCGTTCCTGTGATTTCATTTCTAAGGTTTTTGTTTGATCTCAAAGTAACAGAGATTGATAAAGCTAGTTCCTTTTAACGATTCTATTGTGGAAACGTGACCTAACTTAGTTTAGTTTTATTCTGAATTGATCTGTTGTGCTAATCGTTGTGATGTCAAAAACCCTAATTTTGGTGTTCTTGTTTGCCACAGTTTTGTTTATGCGAAAGCCGATGTATATGTAGTTTTCTGTTTGCAGATTCTCTAATTGTATGATGGGTTTAGAATGTTTCTGTTATGTCCATGGAGGTTTGTAGTTTGAAAAGTTCTTTATTTTCCTCATTATCTGTGTATGAAACTTGGGAGATTCAATTGCTTCCTTGCATGTTCCGATACTTTGCTTCTCTTTCTTGTCAAATGTTTTGAGGAAGTTCATATCTCTCCTGGAAACTATTGATGAGTTTATTGTTTCTGTTCAGTTAAGTTAGTAGGCTCAATCTTGTGAGAATAGGATTTGACAAATGCTTTTGTTGTTTTTTTAATCTGGTGTAGTTGTTAAAAGATGTCTCGGAGATATGATAGCCGTACTACAATCTTCTCCCCTGAAGGTCGTCTCTACCAAGTTGAGTATGCTATGGAGGCCATTGGAAACGCTGGTTCTGCAATTGGAATCTTATCCAAAGACGGAGTTGTGTTGATTGGTGAGAAGAAAGTCACCTCAAAACTTCTTCAAACCTCAACCTCTGCTGAAAAAATGTACAAGATTGATGACCATGTTGCCTGTGCCGTGGCTGGTATAATGTCTGATGCCAACATTCTCATCAACACGGCTCGCGTCCAAGCTCAACGCTACACCTTCATGTACCAAGAGCCCATGCCTGTTGAGCAGCTGGTTCAGTCTCTCTGTGACACGAAGCAGGGCTACACACAATTCGGTGGTCTTCGCCCCTTTGGAGTCTCTTTTCTTTTTGCAGGATGGGACAAGAACTTTGGGTTCCAACTATATATGAGTGACCCGAGTGGCAACTATGGTGGTTGGAAAGCTGCAGCCGTTGGAGCAAACAATCAGGCTGCTCAGTCTATTCTGAAACAGGACTACAAGGATGATGCAACTAGGGAAGAGGCTGTCGAGCTCGCCTTGAAGGTTCTGACCAAGACAATGGACAGTACGAGCTTAACATCTGAGAAGCTAGAGCTTGCTGAGGTGTATCTGACTCCATCCGGAAACGTCAAGTACCATGTTCACTCTCCTGAGTCGCTCACCAAGCTGTTGGTCAAACATGGTGTGACTCAACCCGCTGCTGAAACATCCTAAGTCCAAAAGTATCTCTAGACTTATTCCCTTGGTATGGTGTCTCGGCTCTTATGTTTGTAGTACTCTGTTTTACAGCTTTCCTTTTGAGTTTGAACTATGATGTTAACTATGGCGATGAAAATTTGACAATGTTATGAATTTATCTTCAATGCGTTCAGAGAAGTTTTATCTTTTTACTAGTGACTGTCGACGATCAAAGGAACAAATATATTATAGGTTAGTCTTAATTTCTTCAATTCATTACTTGAATACTAAGCTTTCATTATTGTCGTGCAATGTTTTACACGTAACGGCAATGCCTCCTCGGGTTCAACTGTTAAATTGAAGTTTTGATTTCGTCCAAAAAAATTGTTTTCTTTTCCAAGTACACGCAACTTCACATTGAGAATCTTGGAATCACAAAAGAGTAACGTTTAAGGAAGATTAATATCAAATCTTAAGTTTTCTTGGATTTTCCCTAATTATTTTCTTGCATTCTTGGTATTTAATACAAGTAAACTTTATATACTAACATCTGCATTACAAACTTTATATACTAAGTTTACAAACTTTATATACTAAGTTTGTATACTAACTTTATATACTTTATATACTTAGTAAACTTTACAAACTTTATATACTAAGTTTGTATAAGAACTTAAACATCTGCATAGAAAACGAATCTTTTCTTTACTTTTTCTTACGCACAACTTTGTGGCAGTAAACAACACTAGGAAAGATACATACAGTACTTTGAAACATGAGAAACAGATTGTAACTATAATTGACTCCTTATGCTCTCTATTACTCTATGTACAAATATCATCATAAGCTACGGCTTCAGTAATCAAGAACAGAGCTTAGGAAGCGATCTGTTGCTTCCTTTGCTCGAGTTCTTGGATCTCTTCTTGATAACTTCCATTTGATTCTGCATTTTCAAACACGCTCTCTCTAACTCCATAACCCTCCACTGAATCCCTTCAATATGTTCTTTCAGCTTCTCGTTATCTCCTGAAATCTCAACCTTCTCCATTTGGAGTATGAGCTGCTTCTGTTCTCGTTGTTCATCTAGTGTCTCAATTACCTGAAACTTCGGGTTACGCGATATTTTACTTCTTGATTCTCCTGAAAGCTTCTCGTAAGCTAATGTTCGTATCAGGCTGAGTTTTTCGCCATTGGTTAATCCAGTGTGAGCCTGAACAAGCCATCAAAACTGTTAATTCGTGTGATAAAGACTGAAACTTTCTTTTACATTTTGAGTGTTGAAACCTGAAACGTACCTCGAGATACATATCGATAGCACGATATATTTCTTCGTGTGATTCTCTGGCTGTATCTGGAACAAGTGTGAGGAGAGACAGAAACTTTGAAGGTTTCAAGCAATGATCAGGTGCTACTTCAGCTATGTATTGATCAATCAAGCTTGAGACTTTCTTCAACTGCAATCCTCCTCTTGCTCCGTCGAGGAAAGCTTTTGTGAATCTAATAACAAGATTCACATAGTACAAGTGACTAGACTTCGATGGAGATGGAACAAGAAGATTGTCTAGTGTTGCTTGATCCAGTTGGTTACCTATCATAAGCTCCAGCTTGTTCATAGTACTCTTGTTTATGTTCAATCCAAGAGCAAGCCTCAAAAATCCAAAAAGGCCCTTGCAAGGGACACAGCTTTGATCTAAGACACAAAGAGTATCGATGATGGTTTCAAGAATCTTTCTTTTCTCATGAGAAGTCGCTGAGCAAAACTTGACCTTCTGGTAATAGAACAAGAACCTACTTATGATGAGATTATCAAATTTTCTCGATACCATAAGCTTCAAGAACATGTCAACCAAACCAGGACTTAAAACAAGAACCTCATCAAACCACCACGTTAACCGAACAGAGCTATTCTTGAAACTCTCAGTGCTTTTACTGTCACAAGAAAACCGAAACAAGCTGCTATCTGGTGAACAAGCAGAAGCAGCACTAGAAGGACTCATTTCAACGGCTAAACACAGTTTCTCCACTAACGCATCCATCAACTTCGCGGCTAAAGACTCAGCTTCAGACGATGTTTCAACTTCTTGACACTGTTTTAGACTGAGAAGAAGCTCTGGCCAAGACCAATACCGAATCTCTTCCATACACTTCTCTGTTTGTTCCAAGACTTTAGAGACTTCCATGAACTTAGCAGCACAATGCATAAGGACTACATTCGAGGGCATCACAGCTAATCTACCGTTACTGTAGCAAAACCTCGATACAAGCTCGAAACTCTCCGCTCCACCGGGGAAATCATTAAAGATTACCTTGAGATTCCCATTGGAACAAGTTGATTTCCCAAGAAGCCTCTTGAATGTTGCAGAATAAGCACATATGATTTGCTGCAGATAAAAATTACAAACAAACTCATAAGTCATATATAATAAAAAACAGATTTGAGTAAGTTGAAACTTTAAGCCATGTTACTGTTTGTGATATAGAATAGGGCAAGGCAACAGTTATTACAACAAACAAGAGAGTAAAGGAAATAAATATCAACTACAAGAGAGAGGCTTCTCTGTGTTGTGTCTCCCAATCATTAAAGATGAACTCATAAATCAGTCACACAGAACAAAAAGGGAAGTGAATAGTAGTAACCAAGAAAAATCCAAATTGAGCCTCTTATCTTCTTCCCTCTATAGAAGTGCAACAAACATTTTGTTTGATTTAACAGAGAGAGGAACATGGGAGAAAGTCAAAGAGGAAATGTAAAGAAACAAAAAATGCAATAAATGGTGATGGAGACATCTTATACTCCATTATTCTCTTAACTAAATTAGATTTGAATCTATTGAGATTAATGTTAACTCAGACAAATCAGTTTACTGAAACAAAAAGAGAGATTTGTGTGCCCTCATTTTAAGGTAATTCGTTGAGAGGAACATTAAATGCTGAATGTAGCAGAGTCACACACAATACGTGAGCCGTCATAATGTTATCACAAGCTCAAAAACAAAACAAACACCAAACAAAAAAATGTTCTTTTTTTTCTTTTCAAGTCACAGTTTTGATTCAAGTTAGAACTTACATGAACTTGTTAAACGCAAGAACAAGAATTTAACTATACCCAGATAAGAAAAAGTGGGAATTAACATTGAGAAACAGTTAAAGTTTGGATTTTTGATCTTTAATTTAGCTTTCTGTAGAGGAAACAACTACTTACCTTATTGAGAAAGAGAGTTTCTTCTCCATTGATGTCAACTTCAAGATCAGAGCAACAAGCTTCCATAGTAGCCACCTCTCTGTAGCTTTCTTGATTTTTTCCCCCCAAAAGGTAAAGAAGTGAGGAAACAGTAGAGAGAGAGAGATGTGGATTTTATGCTGAGAAGAGAAAGAAGACAAAGAGCAAAGAAGCAAGAAAACTTTTGTTGGTTTTCTGATTGTCAGATTTTTGAGATATAAGTAAAGTCTTCTCTTCTCTTTAGATGTGTCTGTCAAGTCAATCGGTGAAGCACCCACAAAATTAGTGGTGGGTTCTTTTAGAGAGAGTTAATAAAGAGACCAAGAGCAACAAAGGCGTGTTCAAACAAACACCACTCTGTTCACTGTGTGTTATAATGTACAAAGACCAAAGAGAGAGAGAGAGAGAGAGAAAGAGAGGGGGAGACCTATTCTGACTCTCTGACACATTCTTGCTAATAAATTTGTTAGTACAAAAATTTGATTATTTGAGTAATGACAACGCATTTTATTACCTTTTTGATCATCAGCTGATCAATCAGTAATTAATCATGTATTTTTTTCATGTAAAGTTTATTTGTTTAATCAAAAAAATGGTGAAGCTTTTGAGGGTACTGTATGTTGTTCCTTTTCTCTCATCATGCTGTATTTTTTAATCTACCTCTAATCAACTTAATAAATTTTGATTATTTTACTTCATTGACCATCGTCGACCAAGACTTTAGCAAGAATCGTTCAGTGGTTTTTAAGTAAGTTGGATTCGATAGAAATCAGAATTAATTATTTATATGAGATGCTTCCAAATCAAAGCTATTTTTTTTTATTAAATCACTAATACTTTGTTTTAGTTCTACAATCAAAAAGATAAAAATAGTTTCCAAGAAAGGTTTTATTTATTTGTTGGTGTATTATATTTGAGCGTCTAGAGGAATATGATCTGGTGATGCAAAACTTTGTAAAGATTAGTAGTTCAAATCTCTCATTCAGCATAATCTTTTATTTCCGTTAAATACCAATATAGAAAAAATATTAATTATTGGACCCCGACCATAACAAAATTGGTACTATGTGGACCAAGCTAAAAATTGATTTATCTATCATACTACTATTTCTTGATTTTAATAATTAAAAAGGAAAACCAAATTGATTACATCGAGACGTTCATCAAAGACAAAAAAAAATTCATGAATATATATTTATTATCTTTGTTGATGATGACATGCAACTATGTATAACATCAATAATTCTTTATATATAGTATAATACTACTATAATGTATTATATATTATATATGATGTAATATCAATTTTCGTAAATAAAAATCATGTGTATTATTAATTTATTACGTTTGATGGCATAACTTGAAAAATAATAGTGAGAAAATAACAAGAGAAAAGTCGTTAATAAACGAGGCACCGCCACAGTAGAAGAAGGCTAAAAATAGCATTCGTTAGACGACATAAAAAGAGACTCGAAATGTGAGGTGTTTTTTAATGAAAACAAAATGATAAATTAATGTAAAATAAAAGTGTGATTTAGTTTCAACTGCTCATGCACTGAAGCTTTCCTAACGTGGTGGGCAAAAAAGCCATGGAACGGGGCTCACGTGACTTACACTCTGCAGAGACACTTTTATCCCTCATATCAAATGCTATTTACAACTACACAATATGTAAATTACTTTTTTCTTTTCATTATTGGTTTGGTTCGAATTGTATGTATATGTTATCAACTAATTCACATTAACCAAGAAGCTAAACGAAACCAAACTTATATCCAAAATACAATAATAAGGTTACTAGGTATAGGTAGACAGAGTGGAAGTTTAAATGTTTTAAGGTGCTTAATTACGTGAGACGCCAATATTGCTCACGTGGTGTGGAACCTAATAAAGTAACAGCAATCATACCATTTTTTTACGTTAGATAAAAAGGTTCATCGATCAACCAAACATATATATACTTTATAAATTCATTTAACAAAACTATTAATTCACTTGGTAAGTTTTTTTTTTTTTGTTTTTTTAATTCACTTGGTAAGTTGATATAGCACTATACACAAATATACCAATATAAATATATACGGAACTACGAGAACCACCAATGCATTGCAAATGACTCACAAGTCACAAAGTTTTCTGCCTAACTAAACTAATGAACCATTGTGATTGCGTTGTATGTAATTCACTACCATATGTGTGTGTTGCGGGCTACATTGGTCGACCGGTACATATGTATTATATTTTTTTATGGTATAAACAAATCCCTGAGTTTTGGGTCATGTGGTCATCTCTTACCTTTTGCTTGAATATGCTTTGGAGGGATTCCTACTTTTGTTTTCTTTTCTTTTTTTAAGATTAGAAAAATGTACGTATGATCATTTCTCGAACGATCACTTGTAAGATTTAAAACACACCTTCTAACTAACTTATATGTTATTGTATTAAAACATTGATAGTAAAACACATGCGACATTGAGAATCTTCCCCCTCCATGTATTGCTCATGAATCATGTGAAATTGTGACATGGTATAACTCGGTATTGAAGAAGTCAAGCTTATTTTGGATAGCATCATAGAGAAAACCATTGAGTTATTAGTTTCCGACGAGCATATTTGCAGTAGATATAGTCGTGTACTTAACATCTCCTAATATGTCATGATCACACTTTACTTGGTTTAAGAATGTTACATGAATCGAATATTCTTTATAAAAAGTTGTCAAAGGTTTTGGGATATGCGACAAAAAAAATGTTTTGGGAAATGTATATCTTTCTCCTTTTAAACTAGGGGTGGGCAAAAAAACCGAAATCCAAAAAACCGAACCGAACCAAACCAAAATAATAGGTTTGGTTTGGTTATGGTTAAGTCTAAAAATCCGTTTGGTTTTCATTTTAGTTAAGCATTTGGTTTAGGTTTAGTCTGGTTAAAAACCGTAAAACCGAATGGTCTTTTTGGTTTTTTAAAAAAATTTAGGATAAATTAGATATAATTAGTTTCTCCAACTTATAACTTTAAATTGTATAACAATATCAATATTTTTTTCTTTATTGGGCTTATAGTTATTGATCTCTTAGTAATCTATCGAATTACAAAACTAAATTTGGATTCTATTTTTTTTTTTATGTTTAGGTTTTACTTTTATGTTTATTTTTAGTTATGTATCAACTATCTATTTTTTAAAAGTATAAAATAACCATTAAAAACCGGAACCAAACCGAAACCGAACCGAACTGTGATACATATGGTTTTTATATGGTTTCATTTTTTATGAAACCGAAAAAACCATAAACCGAAAAAACCTAACCGTAACCAAACCGAATTATATATGGTTTCTTTATGGTTCCATTTTTATAAAACCAAAAAAACCGTAAACTGAAAAAACCGAACCTAAACCAAACCGAAAAACCGAACGCCCACCCGTATTTAAACCGGCGAAAATGGACGACACGGACAAAAAAAGAAGACCCGGAGAAAATGCTTTTAGTAACGCTCAAAATACAAATTTGAAAAATGTCTAGATTTAATGGGCCTTTTGGCCCAAAAAAACATTATTACTCGGGTTAAAGTATATTTTTTACCGCCAAGGTAGAAGAGATGTTGCCGGGGTCAAGTTGTTCTATTCAAGACATTTCTTCGTTTCCGATTCAAACTCTGTCCAAACAACAACAAAAAAAAAAACAACCCGTAACCTCAACCTGTGAAAAGACACATGACTCTAAGAAGTATGACGCATCTCAAGCTCACATACAATTTATAAAAAAAAAAGTAAACACCGGGTCCAAAATAACAAAAATGTAACATTTCATTCATTTTACAGACGCCTAAGCTAGAGAAAATGCATTGAGTACACTGAAGATAACATTGTCAATACAAAGGTTCTGATCTATTTTTCATCATCGTCCACAGATATATTTAGTGGGCCTCTTAGCCCAAATAGAAACAATCTACACATTCGGGTTTAATATATCAATTTTTGCCATCGTAGTGTGTCATACAATGTATGCGGTGAATGGTGATATAAGAGCATGGACATCGGTTAGGGACAATTTTTGGTCCCTCAAATTTATTAGTATTATTTTGAAAGTTTCTTATTTTTAGTATGACCATTGGTGTCTATTTGTATTTGGTCCCCTGAATAAAATAATAATATTTTGAAAGTTTAAACATTAATCGAATTGTACCTTTGGCTATGTACAAACCAGCCAAAATCGAATTCCATGAAACAATGTTTCTACAAGTGGTCTCATCAAATACTCTAAATGCTGAATCAACATCATATCCTTTGGCATACATCACTCTGTACATACAAATGACCTGTTAGAAGCAACCAACATGTTCACATAACCCGTGTTTTGATGAAAACCAAAAGGACTAAGAAGAAGACGAGACGTTGTAGTACCTGTAGCAACATACTCTGGAGCTGCGTAACCTTGTGTACCCATAACCCGTGTTGTGATTTCTCACTCGAGTATCCATTCTCAATCTCTTTAGCTTTACCTTCTACATCAACTGAGGGTAGATTAACCGGAGCCAACGCCATTTGCCAGATTGAGATTCCAATTGACTCCAGCACAATCTGCATTTAAACAAAAATGAGATTAGAACAAACGACCAGAAGGCAGAGGAGAAACTAACTAATTTGTGAATTTGTTAGATCACACACACACAACAAACAAACAAAACGCTGGTGATCACAAATTCGCAGACCCACTTTAGATCACACAAAGTGCAAAACTAAACACTGATAGAAATTCTCAGTCTTGTCCGTAAGGGGCTCACATTAAAAAGATGAATTGAGTAAATTGGTTTCTGCTTAAATATGAAAACCTTCCTGCAATATAAAAAGATGAATTGAGGTAAAATACTATGAATGGAACTAGAACCATATTGCTGCAAACAAAAAGACAAAATCTGTGTCACTTCTTGTTGCTACATAATGGAATCAAAAGGAAATGGATTAAACGTTTGCTCTAACTTATCATATAACTCAAAACTCATTCAAGATCATAGATTCAACTAAACAACAGAAAGGTGTTCCTTAAACAAGACACATTACAATTTTCACACACATGTTATCACAAATCTACCATATATTCAACAGAAATGAGAACACTGCTAATCTTGGTTCATTAATATTGAATCAACTAATCAACAGAAACGTGTACCCAACCACAAACAAGACACATTACCATTTCCATACACAAGTTATCACACACTAATGCAGGGTGTGAAGATATAAGAGACACTAACCCAAGAACAGAGAAGAAAGTGAGAACCGTAGGTTTCAGCTGCATCCAATAACCAACGAGAATAGCACCACGGAGCTCAATAACCGGAAGCGTGGCTAAAGCAAACACCACAGCTTCGTCTGGCCAACCAAACTGGCGAAGAGTGGCGGCGATTCTGAGACCAAAGCTCGATGATTTGATTGAATCAGTAGCCGCTTTGGCATCTCCAGACCTAGCAAACCAAAGCAAAGAGAACGAAGCCCACAACACAACGCATATCACGAATTTCACAGGGTTCACACCAATTGACGGAAGCTGGATGACGGAAGCTCGACGTTTTGATTCAATTTCGGAGAAGTCGAGAACTTTCTCTCGATAAATTTTTTGTGTTTACCCTAGACAAATTCTTCTTCCAATCAGAAACAAGCACGTGGCCAAGTCGACGGAAGAAAAACGTCCCCAACGAAGATACGTTTCTTCGTTAATTGGCTATTTTCCATTTATTTTTAAAACAAAAAACATGAAGGACAGCCCAAAACAACGGCGATGCACATGGTCTAACATTCACGTCAATCTTGAACACACACACATGTGCAATCGCTTTCTCCAAATTCTTGTGTTACATGCCTAGTCTTAAAATGTGGTATCTCATAACGTTTAAGAGTAACGCTTTTAAGAAAGGTTCATTCTATAATTCTTCCCATTTTCTATAACACACTCAAATTATTTTGTTTTTAAAAACAAATTCTCTCTGTCACTGTCTCACGAGTCACGAACAAAGTAATGCAAAAAAAAAAAAAAAAAAAACATTACGAATTTGATTTAACAGAAACTTTGGCATTCACGGTTAAAGGAACAGTACACGTGCCTATGCCTCCCAAAAAAAAGAAGAAAAAGCTTTACAGAAACATCATTACGAATGGCACAAATCCGTAGATCAGAATTTGTTTCACTACCTGACAAAAATCCCTGTCCCTAGGATCAGAGTCTCATCTGATCCAACGGTTCATATTTTATTCAGTACAATACCCTGAAACCGCCTGACCAATTTGTACCACAGCGACAAACAGTCGACAATAAAAACATTATAACAGAATCACCTTCGTTCCTCGTGTCGCCGCCTATTCCATTTAACCCAATCAATTAACGCCACGTGGATAATCTTCTTACTAATTATTTCCTTCTTTCTCCCTTTCACCCAATCATCAAAAGCCACGTGGATATCTCTCTGCTCTATTCTCTTCTTCTACAGTCTTCACACACGCTTCGTTCTCATCTTCTCCTCCTCTCTCACTTTTTTTTTTTTTTGCTTTCGCCGGAGAAAAAAAAATGGAGTCTTCAGCTTACGAGTTCGACTCGCTCTCTGACTTACCACCTCTTCCCGAAGAGTACAAACCGACCGTCGTGGACTACTCACGAAGCTTCGATTCCTTACCACCGTTCCCACCTTCCGATTTCACTTTCTCCGACCACCACCACCAACACTACCTCGACTCGTCTCTCTCGCTTTCAGACTCGCTCTTCCTCGACTCAACTCTCTCTCTCCTCAACCGTCACCACCTCTCTAAGTCACCTCGTTTGGAGCAGAACCTCTTTTACGAACCCATTCGTTTCAATCAGCTCTTTCCCAACAACGACTCCGCCGCCGCACCGTTTCTTCACTTGCCAGATCTCAAATCCATCGAACAAACCGTGGAAGAGCCGACACTGACGACGATGGAGCTCTTTCCATCTCTCTGCCCTCCTCCTCCAGCCGCGAAACGTCACAAGAAGCTTCACTCTTCTACTTCTTCAACAACCTCCGGATCTCCGACGGCGTCTTCGTCTCACAACACCAACGACGGCGGTCGCAAACGTAAGACGATCTCGAACAAGATCAGAACACTGGAGAAACTCATGCCGTGGGAGAGAAAAATGAGTTTAGCGGTGATTCTAGAAGAAGCTCACAAGTACATTAAGTTTCTCCAATCTCAAATCGCTTCACTCCTTTGGATGCCTCTTGACTCAGTCTACAACACCGCCGGAGAAGTTGGAGAATCTGATCTGCTTAAATCTCTGACACGTCAACAGATCCTACAGGTTCTTGCGAACTCGCCAGGTTCACGAAACCTGCTCTCCACTCACGGTCTTTGCGTCTTCTCTTACGAACAGCTTCTTACCCTTAAGGCTATGACCAGAAACCTCTGAACCACACACACCAAAAAAAACTCTGTTTTGTTTTCATTTTCTTAGAATGATCATAGAAAGCTACATAGCGTTTTTAATGGCGATGGAACTCAAGAGTTTTGATATAGAAGTTTAGTATTACGCCATTGTTTTGGAGTAAATGAAAACATTAGCTGAATGTTTCATAATTAAAGTTCATAAACCAAAACATAAACGAGCACATCAAAAGATCAAAGTTGTCACAAGATCATCAAAACAGATTAAAACCAAAGTTGCTTCATTTCATGGTGGAAGCAAGTAGATCAAGCATCTCGTTACCCAAATCCTGCTCCTTAATACACAAAGCTTTCCATCCATCATTCAACTCTTTAGCCTTGTCATCACCAATAAGCTTCACTCTCTCAAAAGCATCGTCTTCAGAAATCAAACCTTGAGCTACTATAATCTCCACCAACTCCTTCAGATACGGATACTTAACCCAGAACTCATCCTCACTTTCTGTAAAAAAACGCATACTCAAAAAACATTGATACGAACATGATTACACAAGGTTCTCAAAATTAAATCTACCAAAAAATAGTATCAGTTTACGTTACAACAACCTCACAGAACTCGATCGATGTTTTTTTTTTTTTCAGAGTAGAAGAAACAGAGGAAAACAGAGTGATGAGTGTACGTACCTTCGTCATGTTCGAGGTTGGAGAGAGGAGAAGAGAGAGATCCTGCGTTTGTGTTGACTAACTCGGAGGATTCGACTTCTTCCATGGATTCGTCGTCATCAGATGAATAGGAAATCTCGGAGAGGTTGAACTCGTCGTCAGATGATTCATGTGGAGAGTTGATGAGGAAGTGAATCGGAACCGCCATTGTTGTTTGAGTTTTGAGCTCGAAGACTCGATTTTTTTTTTTTTTTTTGTGAAGAAGGAGAAGCAAAAGGTGTGTGCTTGTGTTGTTGTGTGTGTCTCGTCAATTTTTATATATTTGTCAATTTTATTTTACAGAGTAATTTTCTGTAAAAATAAATAATGAAATGTTTTCTAAAATTTTGTTCAGCTGACGTGGGTTTGATAACCGGTTCTAGAAGAATATGGAAGGAAACCCAATAACCAAACTGAACCGAAAATGGCTAAATCCACAAAGAAAGAAGTGGTCTCATACGTAGTAGTATTGCTCTTCCAACTTAGAGAATTTGTTGACCGTCTAAGAGAACTTTGGATCAGAGGGTTCATGAGAGAAAGAGACAACTTCCCAATTGGTAAGTGGAAACATCACATCAAAAACCAAACTCACAGATTTGTATTCGGATTTGGGGGAGAGTTTCTTGAGTTGAGAGAGGCTTTGGATCTTCGTGGTATAGGTTTGAGTGGGATCCTTGATTTTTTATACATCAAAATCAGGTTTAAAGTGTTAAACTCTACTTGCTGTGTAATTGGGCTCATGGCCGCCAGCCAATATGGGCCGTAAAAGCCCCTTTGTGTAACCAATCCTATCCACACGTCATCAACGATTTTTGTTTTTAGTCCCTTTACTCTTTTTTTTTTTTTTTTGGGTTCCTTGCAGTTGAAATAACAATATATATAAATCGAAGATTGATATCATTATCAAGGAACCCTAATTAAGTTAAGTCTTTTTCTTTACGATTCCCTTGTGGTTTATCAAAAGGATGGGCACCGCAGTACTGGACGCAAAAACTTCATCGTTAAGAGAACATCCTCCTTCTTCATATTCCATCAAGTTTGAGAATCTCACAGAACTCGACGATGACAAATACGAATCAAGTCTTTTCGCGGTCGGCGGGTACAACTGGTATGTATGGTCACCAAAAAAGTTATTCTTTTTTCACTTATTGTATACTTAACTAATTGTATAGTTTCCAAGAAACATGAAGAAGAGCTGGATATACAAAAGAGTTCACTTTTAGTGAGTAGTTTGGAGATAAGAATTTGACTGGAATTGTGGTTTGTGTTTTTATTGATATACTTGTAAAACATAGAACTCTATAAATTATGTATATGTGATGATATGAATTCACATATTTCATGAAGCACAGAGAATTATTTGGCCTATATATAATTCTGTTCGAATTGTTTTTAGGAGATTGGTTATATATCCAAAAGGAAACGCAAAAGACGAAGGGAGTGGATTTATTTCAATGTATGTGGAGATTGATAGCGCAAACCTCTTGTCAACACCACTAACTGATGTGTTTGCATATCTCATATTCTTTGTCTACAACAAGAAAGCAGACAAATACTTTACTATTAAAGGTATCTAATTAATACTCCATGTTTCACATATACATTGGTCATTTGCTTCTCTTTTACTTTACTCATCAACAATATATATGATCTCACTATTATAGATACAGAATTGAAGCGGTTCAATGCATTAAGAACGGTGTGGGGAATGTCTCAAGTGCTTTCTCTTGAAACTTTCAACGACCCTAAAGCCGGATATATCTTCGAGGGAGAACAATGTGAATTTGGTATTGATGTCTTGGTTGCTCCATCCCTTGCTAAATGGGAAGTCGTGTCCTTTAATCCGAAAATCCGTAATCCCAAGTTCTCGTGGACTCTCAAGAAATTTAAAGAGTTGAAAGAGGATTCTTACAACTCGGATAACTTTATGGTAGGAGGAAGACAATGGTGAGGGAGTCTAAGAAAATTTTGGTTGATTTTTCCATATTATTAATTTGTACACATACATATGCATTTGTGAATGTTAACAAGGGCAACAAATTGTTATATAGGTTTCTAAAACTGCACCCGAACGGCGATGCTAGAGCCAAAGGCAAGTCCGTGTCCATTTATTTGACTCTAAGGGATGATAAGACACTCAACGCAGAGGAGAAAATCTACACGCGAGCACATCTCACAATTGTAGATTCTCGTGGAACCACTCACGTCTCTGGGACTTGTATGTTGAACACTATTTACATCATCATCTTCTAAGTTTCTTTAATTTTTTTTTTCTACTCTTCATTGATTCATGATTCATTATTCTTTTTCGTCCCTTGTTGACTATTTTTTATTAATAAGCCTGCTTATATATATTTTCTAACTATGTTTTGCAGTGAACTACTGGTACACAAAGCTAAACTCAGGCTTTGGTTGGTCTACATTTGCGTCTTTAGATAAACTTCGGGAGGCGTACTTGGACAACGAGGGCTCTTTGAATGTAGAGATTGAATTTATAGTTGTTTCTTCCACCAAATACTCTCCCAGTATCTGAATTCTGCTTTAGAAAATCATGTGTTAAATTATTTTATTGATATTTTTTAGATTTTATTTTAGTTTATTTGATTACAACAAAAATAAAATATTTTGTTTTAAAAAATATTAACATTGTAAAAAGATAATTTTAAAAAATTACAGAATTAAAAAAAAATACCTAGTTTTTTAAAATAATTATAAAGAGATTATTTATATATATATATATATATATTTCATAAAATTCAAAATCATACTATTATTTACTTATTTTTTATTTTAAGTGATTAATTCTACAAAAAATATAGAAAAAGCGATTACGGAAAATGTACAGTTATTTATTAATTCTAAATTTTGTAAATACTCACTTCTATATAAACATAGATCGTCTCATATTTAAATAATTTATCCAAAAATATTGCTATCAACTTTGTTTAATTAAGAATTTTTTTTAATGGGAAGGTATATTTTTCTTATTTTTTAAAACCAAAATTTTCTCCTAATTTCTCCTTTTTCAATGTAAGATTAATATGCTGACCCAAAAAAAGATTAATATATGTGTTTTCTTTTCCTTATACTGTATTTTAAAAATTATTGTAGTATTATTAGATTGTTTTATTTGATTTATATTTTCATCTTTGAATTATTTGGAATTCATATATTATCGTGCTTATAATTTTTTATTGTTTCTTTAATTATGCCAAATATTTTTTCTTCTAATTTCTCAAGCTTGATTGGTTGGTCATAACTCTTTTTTTTTTGCAAACATAATTGTTACCATTATTCATTCAATCCCAAAGGGATATGTAGATTGAAAAAACATAAATCGTTGTTGATAGATCCATAAGAGCTCAAAGACAGTGATACCCTGGTTTGCGGAAAGGTTTAAAAGAATTGATTTAGCCACATATGTCACTAAAATGCACTTATTCCTTTGATCAAGGATACTGAGAGAACTTCATTATGGGTGACCTTCCTGGAAGTGATTGTCGGAACTGCGCGAGTGAGGACAAAACACAAGAAAATATAATTAGTTTATTTGTAGGGTCGATAAACAAGTTTTCAAAGCCTCCCAGACATGGCCATCGAATATGGGTGTGTGCACGGGACAGGAATAGATGTAGAGCCCACTTAGGAAGGTGGGCTCATGGACTGAGAGTGGACATGACTCACTAAGAAAGGTAGCGGTTGAGGCGTTACAGAGACAAATGCTACATCATGGTGTATCAAAGTCACTTCCACGAATACACCGGGAAATTTAACATTAGTTACTATCAAAATATTTTGTGACGTTAGAAAAATGTTTTTACTTTCATTGGTTGTCGGAGCAAGCCATTTTGAGATAGCAAAAAGACGTGAACATTTTCTCTCTAGACAGGAGGAGGACAGAGCCGAGGTTCTCTCTATGGTGGAGAAGATTGAACACAAAATTATCTCCCAAAGGGAGGAAGGTGGAGGAGGTTGGACGCAAGATTATTTCCCCAAGGGAGGAAGGCATAGTTAAGACGTGAATATGTTCTCTCCACACAGGAGGAGAGCAGAGCCGAGGTTCTCTATATGATGGAGAAGGTTGGACAGAAGGTTCTCTCTATAAAGGATGTGGGCGGATTTGAGGTTTTCTCCATGGTGGTCATACATTATTGTGATGATACATCATTGATTAGTATATTATGTAATATATTTTTTATTCAAAATGTTTTTTGAGCCAACAATTTTAGTAATTAAAAACTGTTGGCTTAATGTGTTCATTTAAACATTTTCTAGGTGGTGATAAAGAATATATACGTAACATAAAGTTTATTTAGGCTTAAAAAAATGCACTTTTAATAGTAACATATATAAAATATTTGTAAATGAATATAAAGCAGTGTATAATAACGAAATTTTTTTTATTAATAGCATACACCAAATTTTAATATATTTTTGTTAAATTAAATTTAATTGATAAAACTTTAAACCCGCACATCGGGCGGGTCCTCATCTAGTACTTTATAAAAGAAACTAATGAAATATATACTCTCTCTATATCATAATAGTTGATGTTTTAAGACTTTCACATAAATTAAAAAAATATTTAATGTTTAGCTATAAGTACATTATATAATTTATTTATAATAACATATTTCATAATTGTTAATTAATAGTAATTCATCAAACTTTTAAATTTCCATTTAGTAGTTCTTGAAATTTACAATTTACTACCATTAATTGATTAAAAACCATCCTATGTGATACAGAGGGAGTATCATTTACAAAAACGATGAGCTTACCTTTCGTGAGAATTACTGTTTTTTTGTCCAACAATGCAAAGACCCGCTCCCTTTATTAAATCAACACTATCCACATTCCACATTCAAGTGATTTTACAACTGATTCCACTTCTATGAAATCAGTTTCCTTTATCGGTGATTCTCTATTTTCCATAGTTTTTTATTGATCATCTAAACTATATCTCCTCTGTAATCATCTCCTCTGTAATCTTCTCTTCTCCATTCAACTTTTTTTCTGGTTACTCATCTAAACTACATTTATAATTCTCATACATGTAAATATTTAAATTTTGTTCATATTCATAGATTTTCTCTTGAACTTATATTAATGATGATTTTTAAATATTCAGTTAGAAGATCCTAATTGTTGATAAGGAGGGGAATTGGATACAAAAACAAAATTAGATAATGATAGCTCATATATACTGGTACTACCTTCACCTCTACAATTTGTTTTTATTCATGTAAATATAATAACAAAATTCATTGCACCTACAGACTTATTAATTTGATGATTGTTATTTTTCACATTCATCTAACAAACATTTTTACGATGTTTCCTGTTAAGGGTCAATGTAAGATCAACAACAAGTGTGTTTATGGTTATCATTAATCATCTCTTTATGGTCTAATGTTAATACAACTCTGTCATGTTTATATTTCTACGTTCAGATTGAATTTCCTACTTTTAAATGCTTCATGTTTATATATTTGCTAATTTTTTCGCATATACAAAATATTGATCATGTACTATGAATATGAAACGAAGGAGTATTACTTTTGAGCTGCGTAATTTTGCCCAAAACCAAATACGTGCCCAAAACTCTATTAGGTTGACATTTTGGACTGTGTAATTTTGAGGTCCATCTCATAACTGAAATAATATATTACTTTCTTACAAATTAACAAGTATTTATATATATATATATATATCATTTGATCACAAATAATAATTTTGTGGAGATGCACGGGACAAATACTAGTTATCTTATAACTCGCATTATTTTATTGATATTTTTAAAGTTTTATTTTAGTTTATTTTATTTTTCGTACCTATATATGACAAAATACAAATTGAAGAAAGAGAACTTGAATACATACTGTATAAAAGACACTAGTGCTGAACCACCTAATATATTATCATTTTTACAATAAGATGAGCTTACCTTTGGTGATAATTACTGCTTTTTGTGTCCAAGAACGCAAAGACCCGCTGCCTTTCAAGATTCACTGTAAGATTATTGGCGGATGATGCTGTGATTAAAAAAAACGTATCAAACCAAATTAAACCAAAATTATTCAATCTATATTTTAAAGCGAATTATCTTAGAACTTGCATTAGAAATTTCAAATTTCTATACCGTTGCTCATGTTTACCCAAATATGTGGCATCAAAACCATCAACCAGTTATGGAAAGCACCACACAAAAAAAAAGAGTCAAGTAATAACTATGATGTAGTAACTAAGGTACCTGCAAAATAACTAAAAGTTGATGCAGAACAGATCACCCGGGATCACTAGACCTTTTAAATGCACTAGATTTTAACCGGCGCATATAACTTTTATAATTATATATAAATTATATCGTATTTATTTATTAATTATTGGATGTTTTGCAAATAAAGGAATAACTAAATTTTTCGGGCCGTATGTGCGGCTAAATGTTTATATTAATGTTATAACCCGCAATATATTTCATGACCATTTGTTTGTTATATTTAGTTTGTTTTGGTTATTATTTAAGATTCTATTTTGATTTTTAACTATTATAACAAAAAATAAGAGATCTAAATACATAATAAGTCATTTATACACTACTAGATGAGGATCCGCAGAAATGTGCGGGTTTAAAGTTTTATAAATTAAATTAAATTTAACAAAAATATATTAAAATTTGTTATTTATAAATTTTAGTTTTGTTATAATACACTGATTTATATATATTTACAAATCTTTTATGTATGTTACTATTAAAAGTGTATTTTATACACCTAAATATATTCTATGTTACAAATATATTCTTTGTCACCACCTAGAAAATGTCTATGTGAACACATTAAGCCAATTATTTTATTTTCACTTTTGCATAGTTTTTTAGTTACTAAAATTGTTGGCTCAAAAAACATTTTAAATTAAAAAATATATTAAATAATATACTAATCAATGATTTATCATCACAATAATGTATGACCACTATGGAAAAAACATCGGCTCCGCCCTCATCCCTTATGGAGAGAACCTTGCGTCCAACCTCCTCCACCATGGAGAGAACCTTGGCTCTACCTTCCTCCCTTGGGGAGATAACCTTGCGTCCAACCTCTTCCACTTTCCTCACTTTCCTCCCTTGGGGAGATAACCTTGTGTCCCACCTTCTCCACCATATAGAGAACCTCGGCTCTACCCTCTTCCTGTGTAGAGAGAAAATGTTCATGTCTTTTTGCTATCTCAAAATGGCTTGCTCCGACAACCAATGAAAGTAAAAATATTTTTCTAACGTCACAAAATCTTTTGATAGTAACTAACGTTAAATTTTTCAATGTATTCGTGGAAGTGTCTTTGACACACCATGATGTAGCATCTGCCTCTGTAACGCCTCAACCATCACCTTGTTTTGTGAGCCCATGTCCACTCTCAGTCCATGGGCTCACCTTCCTAAGTGGGCCCTACATCTATTCCTGGCTCCTGGACCCATCCAAATTCGATGGCCGGTTTGTTACGTATGGGAGGCTTTAAAAACTTGTTTACCGACCCTACAAATCAACAAATTATATTTTCCTGTATTTTGTCCTCACTCGCATTATTTTCCGACGTGCGGGTTAAAATTTTTGTATATTAAATTAAATTTTCTAAAAATATATTAAAATTTATTGTATGTTATTTATTAATTTTCTTTTTGCTATATAATACACTGATTTATAATCTATATTCAAATCTTTTATTTATGTTACCATTAAAAGTGTATTTTTTACACCTAGGTATATGGTATGTTACAAATATATTATTTACCACCACCTAGAAAATGTCTATATGAACAAATTATGTCAACTATTATATGTTTCTTTACTTTCACTTTTGCATAGTTTCTTTAATCACTAAAATTGTTGGCTTAAAAAACATTTCAAATAAAAAATAAATTACATCACAATAGTATATGACCAACCATGGAGAGAACCTCGGTTATGCCCTCCTCTCTCATGGAGAGAACCTAGCGTCCAACCTTCTCCACCATGGAGAGAACATTGGCTTTGCCTTTTTCCCCTAGGGAGATAACCTTGCGTCCAACCTCCCCCACCTTCTTCCCTTGGGGAGATAACCTTGCGTCCAACCTCCTTCACCATAGAGAGAATCTCGGCTCTGCCTTCCTCCTGTGTGGGGAGAACATGTTCACGTCTTTTAGCTATCTTAAAGTGGCTTGCTCTAACAACCAATGAAACTAAATACCATTTTCCAAAGTCACAAAATGTTTTGATAGTAACTAATGTTAAATTTCTCAATGTAATCGTGAAAGTTTCTTTGACACACCATGATGTAGCTTTTGTCTCCGAGCTCTTATGATTCTATTAACAACTATTTATGTTTTTCCAATCTATCTATGTTTGTTGTAAGCTTGTGTTTGATTAGCCTATTTTATCCAACCATTAGGTTGATGACGTTCTCCTCTTTATCTCTTTTTGGGATTGAACGAAGGTAACAATTATGTTTGCACAAGTAAAAAGGTCTATGACCAACCAATCAAGGTTGAGAAATTAGAAGAAAACTAATTTGACATAATTAAAGAAATAAGAGAAAATTATAAGCACGGTAATATATGAATCTTAAATAATTTAAAGATGAAAATATAAATTAAATAAAACAATCTAAAAGTACTAAAATAAATTTTAAAATACAATATTAGAAAAAAAAATGCATATATTAATCTTCCATTTTTTTGGGTCAACATATTAATCTTTTTTTTTTCCACAACATATTAATCTTACCTATTCCAAACTGAAAAAAATAGAAAGTAGGAGTATATTTTGATTTTGAAAAATATGAAAATTTGTCTTCCCATTCAAAAAGCTTCACTAATAGAACAAAGTTGAAAGCAATATTTTTAAATAAATTATTTTGTTAGATGAAAAATATGAGACGATCTATGATTATATAGAAGTGAGTATTTAATTTTTTTAGAATTAATAGTTCACTGTATATTTTCCTTAGTCCTTTTCTATTTCTTTTGTAGAATTAATAACTTAAAATTAAAATATGTAACTAATGTTATAATTTTGAATTTTATGAATTATATATATAATCTCTTTATAATTATTTTTAAAACTGCATAATTTTTGTAATTTTTTGATAATTAACTTGTTTTAGAAAAATTTGTCTTCCCATTACAAAAAAATTTCCAATTAAATAAAGTTAAAAGCAGTGTTTTTGAATAAATTTTTTAAATATGAGATTATCTATGTTTATATAGAAGTGAGTATTTACAAAATTTAGAATTAATAATTAACTGTATATTTTCCTTAATCTCCTTTTCTATATTTTTTATAGAATTAATCACTTAAAATTAAAAATAAGTAAATAAGATTATAATTTAGAATTTTATGAAATATATATATATATATATATATATATAATCTCCTTATAATTATTTTAAAAAACTTTGTCTTTTTTTATAAATTCTATAATTTTTGATAATTATTTTCTTACATTATTAATATTTTTTGAAACAAAATATTTTATTTTTGTTGTAATCAAATTCTTTCTATTAAATATTAACTTTTACACGTATCAAAATCTAAGATTGATAACTTGACACATGTCAAAATCTTGTTATAAATATTTTAAAAAAACTTTATCTTTTTCTTTAAATTCTATAATTTTTGATAATTATCTGTTTACATTATTAATATTTTTTGAAACAAAATATTTATTTTTGTTGTAATCACATTCTTTCTATTAAATATTAACTTTTACACGTGTCAAAATTTAAGATTAATAATTTGACACATGTCAAAATCTTGTTAATGGATAACTTTCAAAACCCAACTTTATATAATAAAATGATTAAGTCATATTTTTCCTAAAAATTTAATTATTTTACACAATCTTAGTTAAATCAACTTAATTTTATATGTCAAATATTCTAATATTAATAGTGTTAACAAATAGTAAAAAAAGGATTTAACCCGTGTTAGCACAAATTTAGTAATATTTTATTAATTACATGTCCTTTTTATAACTCGTCTACTATATAACCATATTATATAGTATTTTCAACCATTTTAATTTTACTTATTCGTAATATATTAAAATTTTATAAGTTTATATATATTAATTATAATATTTATATAAATGTGAATCAGTGTTATTTTACGTTAAGAATCAAAGCTCACAGGTGTTTGAACAAAAATAATCGATTCGTTTAGAGACTACGGAAACAAGAAATAGATGCTGAATAGTCGCTTTTATTGATTAATGTATCGAGCTCAAATACAAGAGTTTAAAGCACTACAAGTTTAGGAACCCTAGCTGTGCTATGGAATTGAGTCGTGTGGCTATGTTTTAGGTCTCTTGTTTTGGCTTCGACTCTCCTCCCCTATCATGTCGAAATCGCTCCTTATTTATAGGGAAGTCCTTTTACCCTAATCCTAATGGGATTTGGGTTTAAGTAACCGCCTCTTCATGACATAAGGTCGTTCCCAATATTCTCTCCTTGAGATTGAGTTAAATATTCTCTTGATAATGTCGTAGCAAATCAGAGTCGGTCACAAAGTCAGTTACACCCCTTATTGATTCGTTGTTTGTCGCAACGGCCCGAATTGGCTCGATGTTTGTTGTGTCGGCCCGTATTGGCTTGATGATTGCCATTACAGCCCGTATTGGCTTGATGCTTACCGTTACAGCCCGTATTGGCTTGACGCTTACCGTTACGGCAGGTATTGACTCAATGTTAACCGTTACGGTCGGTATTAACTCAATATTCTAGAGAATGCATAATTCTCTATTATTAATAGAATATATCACAACTATAATAGAATTTACCTATTATAATTTATATGAATTAATCATTTACCTGTTGTTGGGCATAATTTTAATCATATAAATTATAATAGATAAATTCTATTATAATTGTGATGTATTCTATAAATAATAGAGAATTATGCATTCTCTAGAATATTGAGTTAATACCGACCGTAGCGGTTAGTATTGAGCCAATACCTGCCGTAACGGTAAGCGTCAAGCCAATACAGGCCGTAACAGTAAGCATCAAGCCAATACGGGCCGTAATGGCAATCATCAAGCTAATACGGGCCGACACAACAAACATCGAGCCAATTTGGGCCGTTGCGACAAACAACGAGTCAATAAGGGACGTAACTGACTTTGTGACCGACTCTGATTTGCTACGACATTATCAAGAGAATATTTGACTCAATCTCATGGAGAGAATATTGGGAACGACCTTATCTCATGAAGAGGTGGTTACTTAAACCCAAATCGCATTAGGATTAGGTAAAAGGACTTCCCTATAAATAGAGAGCAATTTCGATATGATAGGGGAGGAAAATCGAAACCAAAACAAGATACCTAAACCATAGCCACACGACTCAATTCCATAGCACAACTAGGGTTCCTAAACTGTTGTGCTTTAAACTCTTGTATTTGAGCTCGATACATTAATCAATAAAAGCGACTATTCAACATCTTTTTCTTGTTTCTGTAGTCTCTAAACAAATCGATTATTTTGTCCAAACAATTGGCGCTAGAAGGAGGGGCTAGAGTAAACTACGTGAGATGATAGGAAACGGAAGTGATACGGCTAACATCGATGCGAATGTCGCTACTCAGCTTGAAGCCCTAACTACTAAGCTGAACGAGGCAGTGCAGAAGCTGACACAGATTGAGGCAAATAACGCTAGGCTACGGGAGGAGAATGCCTCCCTGGTGACAGCAGGGAGAGTTTTTACCGAAGCAAGCACTAGATTTTGCGGCGTGCAAGTGAATCGGATGCAAGACCTTAACTCAACGCCAACAACCAATAATCGACCACCCACAACGGAAGATGGACGGGCTGGAAACTCCTCATCAGGAAGAGAATGACGGAGGAAACCCTGACACAAGGCAGGTACATGAAAGCCTAATCCGAGAAGGAAATTTGGATCAACAAGGAGTTGTCAACACACCGCGCATGACAGGAATCGAGCATGGGCAATTCGCCCACTTGGAAGCAATGTTCAACAAGCGTTTTGGAGAGATGGAAGCGATGATCGAAAGACTACCGGGTGTAGCTCAGCCAATCCGGAAGAGCAACTTACACTCGTATGCTGACACACCGTTCTCTGATGAAATCGCACTCACTGAGATGCCGAGAAAATTCGTGCTACCAACAATGGAAACAAAATGGAAATCAAATTGTTGTTTTCTTTGTTTGCAAAAGATTCAGAGATATAATATTTTCAAAACACAATAGAAGGTGTGGTTAAATATATCATAGTTATGTTTCCTTATTGATTTTGCTGTAATTTTTTAGTTGGAATGGAATATAAAATATTTTGAAAACAAAATCTAAAGTAATGCTATTTTTAGAAATTGTTTAAGGATTAACTTTGTAAATAAGTTTTTAAATAAGTACAAATAAAAAGGTATAACCCAAAATGTACTTAAAAAATGTATATATAGATATATAGATTTTTATTTCAAAAAAAAAAAAAAAGATATATAGATTAAAGTCCAACTTACATATTCTTTTTTTGAAAATTTGTGAATTTTCATTGAAGAAAAAGTATTGTAGTAGCTACAATAAGATGAATACATTAGATAGGCCTTGCCAAAAAAATAAACTCAAGGGCTATCAGATAAGACAATTTCCCTACAGAAACTTTAACCAGTCGCCGAGAAGGTTTTTGTAGAGCTTCATGTGGCTCTTTGCGAGAATAGCATTCCTGATTCCTCTGTCTATAAGCCTGAACAGAGCAAGCAAGGAAGTGTTGATGTTGTTGTGTAAACGTTGATTCCTTTCCCTCCAGATGGTGTAAATGACTAACTGTGCCACCAGTCTCTTGAGAGTGATGGGAGAGTTAGCATCGGAGGAGTTTAACCAAGCAGAGAGAGCCTCCCAAGTGTGAATATTAATGATAAGATTTAATAGTATTTGAATTTTAAAATAATTATTTTTGGTACGTGACTATAGGATTCTTAAAATGTGTTTGACAATTGATATCCGAACAATTAAATTTTGAAAATTGACATATTTAACATAATTTTTTGAAAATAAATATACATGTCAGCACACAATTAGGACATCTCCAACCCGCCTCTATATTTGCTTTTTAACTCTATTTTAGAGTAAAATCTACTCCAACCCATCTCTATTTCTACCTCTATAATAGAGATCTCTATTTTTTCCTCTATATATAGAGGAACTCTATTTTTTCCTCTATAATAGAGTTGAACTTTTTTATTTATAAAATGGTCTTTGAACTTTTAACACTTTTATATTTATGATCAAAATAAATAAAATATATATATATTTAAATAGTTTAATAATAATTCTCATAATTTAATGAAGTATATCAATAGGATAACTGATTATAAAGTTAAATTTGACTAATTTTAATATTTTGGTTTAAAATTTTAAAAGGTTTTCATATAGAAAAGGTTTTTGTATAGAAAAACATTTTTAAAATTTGAGACTATCATTTGCAAAAGAAAATTTATATAAAATCTTATTAAATATAAATAACTTAAATATTTTAGTTTTTATTCATGCCATAACATTATTTTTAATACAACAAAGACTAATTATTTAATATTCTGGTAAATTACTTCTGGATCCACCAATAACATTATTTTTATATGATGCAATATATTTCTTTTAATAAATGTGATATTTAAATAATATTTATGAATGTTAAAAATTTAAATAATATCATAATTTTATGAAAATTTCACAAATACTAAAATAAATGGATTAGTTTGCAACTTTTATAAGTAAAAAGGTATTAATAGTAAAATAAAAAAAGGAATCTTATGGAATATTCTTTTTTAGAGGAAAAAATAGAGGTATCCATTGGAGCAAAAGTCACCTCTATTATAGAGTTCCTCTATTTTAGAGGTAAAAATAGGGAAAACCATTGGAGATGGTCTTAGTATCTAAAAAACATACTGATACTATATTTATTTTAAGTTACAAAATTCTAATCTTGAAGATAATCAATTGATATCCGAACATGAAGCAATTACAATTTAGAATTTAGGGATAGTAAAAGATAATCGTCAATCGATCGTAATTTTTTGAAGATAATCAGTCTCTTCTTAGATTTTATTCCTATCCAACCCTAGAAGTCTAGAACTAAGTGGCGCATTCCATCCCAAAGACCCTACTTCTCTGTCTCTTTTGTTTCAGGTTCGTCAAAATTTTCTCTAGCTCTCAACTTCTCCCCAGTATTTAGAGGAAATATAAAAGACAAAACGAGCTAGCTCTGGTTTGTTTAATTAATATTTCTTAATTATAAATCAAAATTTCTTCTGTTAGAAATTTAGATAGATTAATCTATTTCTATCCCTCTCTCTGCTTCATGTTCTTCGAATCTTTAGATTTTGAATATGTTTTGCTATAGCTTATGGGTTTTCCGAAAACTATTGATATGAAAAGGGTTTTGGTGGTTGACAAAAAAAGAAAAAAAAAAGAGTTTTGGTAATTTTCGACCATTGGCTATATAAGCGGGTGAATTGATCCTAGATTTACTAACGGAATCCGGATTCGAACTTTCTCTATGACATTGCAGACGTGACAAAAGTTATGTGTAGATAAAAATCAAGAAGAGGAAAATTACATTGTATTAAATGTATGACATATTTTGTCAAATGTTGGACACTCATGAGTACGAGTCACGACTCTTCGTTTTGCATGAAGTCGTTTTTTACCTTTTTAAGACTGCTGCACCTTCCCTAGCACTGTAGCACAATTTCCAAAACACCTTTCTTCTCACAAGTCATACTAATATTGATTTATCATTTCTATTTCTCTCCATTTATTAACACTGGGCTCTATATATATGGTTGCTTCACTGTGTTGGATGAAGTATAGTATAGAATGGGTTCATTAGCAGCAGAAGCTACGATTGTGAAGAAATAGAGAGAGCATCCGCCTTCTTCTTATTCCCTTAAGATTAACAAACTTTCTCAGCTTACGCTGGACAAATACGAATCCCGTCTTTTCTTTTCTGATGGATATAACTGGTACGTGAACTTGTTATAGTCTGATTGCATATTTCATCATTATAAACATATTAGGCTTTCTTATTATCTATGTCAAATTTGAAGAAAGAGTAATCTTGTTCTTTTGTGACCTACTTTTTTACTAAAAAATATATATAGGAGGTTGGTTATATACCCAAAAGGAAACCGAAGTGACAATGGAAGCGGATTTATTTCAATGTACGTGGAGTTTGACAAGACCTGCCTCTCACCCACACTGATAGAAGTGTTTGCAAATTTCACGTTTTTCGTTTATAACAAGAAAGAAAACAAATAATTTTCAATACTAGGTTCGTACCATACTCACTTAGCCCTCTCTCTATATACATACATATTAGTTGATTGATATGTAAATCAGTACATGCATATGAACATTAGATGTTGAAGTAAAGCGGTTCAATGCATTAAGGACGGTATGGGGACTATCACAAGTGGTTTCGGTGGAAACATTCAGTGACCCTAAAAATGGATATATCTTCGAGGGAGAAGAATGTGAGTTTGGTGTTGATGTGGTGATTGCTTCACCCTTTACCAAGTGGGAAGTTGTCTCTTTTGACGAGAAATTTCCTTTTCCAAAGTTCTCCTGGAGTGTTAAAGATTTCTCGGTGCTTAAAGAGAAAATTTACTTGTCAAATAGCTTTTCAATCGGAGAAAGAAAATGGTGAGTCCAAATTTTTTCCTTTAGATATACACATGTCCATCAGTGGTAACCGGGCACAATAATGTTTTTTAGGTGTCTTCAGTTGCATCCAAAGGGAGACGATAGAGCAACGGGCAAGTGGCTATCCATTTTTTTGAATTTAGATGGCACTGAAATAGTAAAGGCGGATGAGAAGATTTACGCGCGAGCGCTTGTGAAGATTATAGATCCCCGTGGATCAAATCATGTCACAACAACAAGTATGTCATGTCATCAAATCATTTCAATAGATGATGAAAGGGTGATCAATACCCGTTCTTTAACTTATGATGAATATATATAGTTTTCCTACTTAAGTCATTAACTAATTTGATTTACATATGTACACTCCTTGTTCTTGTAGTTAACCGTTGGTACACGGAATCGAACAAAGCGTGGGGTGCTGTAGAGTTCTTGTCTTTAGCTAAACTTCGAGAGGCGTACTTGGACGTAGAAGATACTTTGAACGTAGAGGTCGAATTTAAAGTTCTCTCTGTCACTAAACACTCAGCTTAAATCTAAGCTCGACCTATTTAGGATCATCTGTTCCCTGTGTACTACTCTGTTTTCTGTTCCATTATCTTATTCGTTATTTAATTTTGCTCGTGGATATCCTTGTTTTTCTTAAATAATTTTTATATATACTCCGGTTTGTTTATTTCCTAATTAACAGTTTCATTTCATTTGTTATCGAAAAATATTTTCTGTTTATCAACGTTAGCAAATAACTATAGATAATATTTGTCTGATGTAAAAAAAATACTAAAAGATAACATTTGTTATATTATTTATATATTATGATTAGTAACTATATCTCTAGTAACAAAAACGTAAACAAGTACATTACTACGATTCAGGGTACGTATCTAAATGTATTATACTACATATATTTGTTTGTTATCTAGATATTTTAGTCATTAATATGTGCATATGTAAATATCCAGATGTAGAATCAAAGCGGTTCGTGTGAGGGTTGCCGCAAGTGCTACCGCTTGATACATTCAGTGACCCTAATAATGGATATGTCTTTGAAGGAGATCAATGTGAGTTTGGTGTTGATGTCATTGTTGCTCCACCCCCTGCCGATTGGGATATCCTATCTTTTAATGAAAAACTAGGTGCTTTCCCACGCAACGCGTGGGTTGTGGTGTAGTTGACACTTTCTTGTTTTTTTTTTGGTCTTTTTCGTTTTCTCTTTTGTATTATTTTGTTTTAATTAGGCATATACGGGTTTTACCGTCACTTTTATTTATACACTATATGTTTATACCATTTCGTTTAGATGTGTATAATTGTGGCGTTTATTTTTTATGAATTATGAAGATGTTGTTTCTTGTTTTTGAGGATCCAATCTTATCATTGACTGATATTGTTTCCAATACATTTATTGTATTATAGATTTTCTAATTAAATGCTTATGTAAACCCTTAATACGTTGATGTTGCAATAATAAGTTATTTTTTAAAAATAATTATCTTCCGTGTAAGTGATTATGTTTGTATGCCCATGTTTTGGTCTAATATCAATAAGATCGTTTCTGTTTTTCTTTAGTTGGCGTTGAAACCAATTTTGAGTTAAACAAATAATGGGTCGAATTATGGTGTTAGTAAGTAATATAAATTCTTATGTATATATATTGTATATATGTGACTATAAATTTAGCTAACTAAAAAAGTATGTAATATTTAAATACAATCTTGAACATATATATATATATATATATATATTTTATTTGTGGGAGGAATGTATGAAATTATTGGATAGAAGTTATTTTTGAGTTAAATGACCTTTAATGTCTTTAAAGTGAGTTAAATATTAATAAATTTTTATATGTGTCTTGACTTTTTTAAAAAGGAATACCAAGTGTTTCCTTCCAAATTTTTGAAGTGACATAATATTTTAGTTTTCTTATATGATTTTATGAACTTCAATGTAAAAGTTTTTCAAAGTAATAAGTACACTCACTGATTGAATTATAAAATTTGGAGAAATGTTTATTTCGATTAATCATCTGCTCTTTTAAATAAATTAAATAAGTATGTTGTTATTCCTACAAATAGGACAACATATATTATAGTTTAACCATGGAGTTAAGCAATGGAAATGGAAGTTGTTTGCAAGACAAAATGCCTATATGTTACACATTGATTGTTTAAAAATAAATAGGAACGTCTAATTCTCAACTAAAGTTGATTGTTTTGTTAAAACCAACATATGTGAATTTAAATTTAATTATGCAAATTTAAAAAATAATTATGAATAGATTAGAAAGGCAAGAAATATAAAAGAAATATTTTTTTATATAAATAAAATAAAAATTGAAAACCATATTAAATATATATAATACTTTCTACATTAAAATATAGAATCAAACTCTTACAAGTTACAACACATATGAGATATAACAACATTTGATATTGGTAGGAGAGGAGGAGAGAATGTTTACTATAAGATGGTAATCCAAATTAGATAATGGAGATAAATCTTTAAAAAATAGAACAATGTAATATATATATATATATATATATATAATACTTTCTAAATTAAAATATAGAATCAAATTCTTACAACACATATGAGATATAACAGCATTTGATATTGGTGGGAGAGGAAGAGAGAATGATTACTTATAAGATAATAATCCAAATTAGATAAAGGAGATAAATCTTTTAAAATAAGAACAATGTAAAATATATATCATGTAGTCTCTAAAATTAAAATTTAGCATTAACAATTTATAATGATATTTCATTTGTTTTTTACAACCCATACAACAAAAATAAGAAATCAAAAATAACAAAAAAACGAAAAAATGATTTGAGGTATTGTAGAAGAGAATGAGAGAATGTGAAAATGAGATAGTAAAAGAATGTCAATATGAGAGAATGATAGATTGAGAGAATGCTTATTTATATGATAAGAAATTATGGAAGTTACATTTAGAACTATGGAGTTACAATAGTAATTTATTGTGTTTGAATAAAATTGAGTGGTAGAATATGATTAATGCATAATTTATTTTATTTTCAGTTATAATTTTATTTTAATGTGTGAGTTAAATGTATTGTGTTTATTGGGTCTTAAATATTGTTTAAAGCAATTAGAAAGCAAAAAAAAAAAAAAAAAAAAATAGAAAACATTAAATGAAAATCAACCAATAAGGAGAGACCAAAACCTTACTTTTATATATATGATATATTGCTTTAAACTTTGAAATGAGAAATATATTATAAGCAATAATTTTACATGAGAAATATATTAATTTAGCCAACCAAAATATGAATATAAGTTTAGCCAACCAAAATAAATAAAAATATGAAAATTTAACCAAAATATTAAAATTTAACCAAAATTTTTTTCTCTTGAAAGATAAATAAGTTAGTAGGAGGAATGAATTAATGTATAATTATTGGATAGGAGTTACATTTTAGTTAAATGGAGTTACATGTCTTTAATTATAAAAAATATTTTAATTTTTTATAACCTAAAATAAAAGGAATACCAAGTGGCTGAATCAAAATTCACATGATTTGGTTGTTTGTTGATATAAACTCAACACTTACACATAATATTTCAAAATAAAAAATATTACTTTTTAAGTGACAAACTAAATTAGTTTTCTTATAAAATTATATGAATTAATCAATCTCAATAATTTTTAAAACCCCAAGGATAACTTATACTTTTTTTGGTTTTCACTCATCAATTTAATTTATAGTGCTAGATTTCGTACTAATGGTTTCATCTTTAGAGAATTTAGTGAAATGATATTTTAAAAATTATATTTTATTTTTATATTTAAGTTCCAGTTGAATATGTTTTGTTTTTTGGATCATTTTTTATTTTGATTAAAGACACAAAAAACCAATTGTTTAATTATGTTCTTTTTGTTTTCAAAAACCTCAAATCATAAAAAATATATATTATATTGATCTCTGCAGATTTATCAATTGGATCACAAAACAAAATAGTCTTTATAAATGGATAATTATATTGATCTTTATAAATTATTAAAAATGATACATGAATATGTGAGATAACCAGAGACATAATAGATAATTACATATGGATCATTTCAACTTTATGATCTTATTGTGTGGTGAATATTGTAAGGAAGTATGAAAATAATGACTTATAAGATGTTAATATAAAATAGAAAATGGAGATAAACATTTTAAAAGATTAAAATAAATATATAAGATATACATATCATACAAACTCTAAAACTAAGCTTTTACAAATTTGACTTTTTATAACCCATACAACAACAATAACAAAAAAAATACAAAACAAAACAAAAAAAGAGATTTGAGAGTAGTGGAAGAAGATGAGAGAATGAAAGAGTGATAGACTAAGAGAATAAGATAATGAGTATTTATAGGAAGAGAAATGATGAAAAATTACATTTAGAAAAATGAGAGTTACAATTCTAATTTATTGTTTTGTTTTAATACAACTTAGTGGAGAAATAAAGTTAATGCATAATTTATAGGGAGAATTTATATGATTTCAGTTTTATATTATGTGAGTTAAATGTGAAAATTAATTGTTTTTAAATTTGTGTTTTATTATAAATTTTTTTTTGTTAAAATTGCATTGCCAAGTGGACCAATAAGGAGAGAGTGAAACCTTACTTTTATATATATGATTCCGTTGTCCTAAGTTCCATTGGATTCTTAAGAACTTCTCTGAGCTGAAAGAACTTGTTTACACATCAAGCATTTTACCAGTGGGAGGAAGAAAATGGTAAGTATCAACTATCAATAAACAAATATGTATGTGTGCATTCACGCGTTTAGTTGAATGTTAACATGTGCGAATTTATTGATAAGTAGGTCTTTAAGTTTGTATCCCAATGGCGAAAGTGCAAAAACAGATGGCGAAAGTGCAAAAGTAGATGACGAAAGGGTATCCATTTATCTGATTTTGGCTGACAATGAAACACTAAGAGAAGATGAGAAGGTTTTTGCACAAGCTCAACTACGACTTCTAGACCCATTTGGGCACGATCACGTCAAGTGGAACGGAATTAAGTCATAACACTGTTTATATCCCCTTTTAATAAAAGGGAAGTACACAACTTAATTGTTGTAGACTTTATAAAAAATATAAATGATTACAAATGCATAAAAATAAAATAGCTTATATATAGGATATACATTAACCCTATACTCTTCATAAGATAACTCTTCATATATAGATAATAAATGATAAATGATATCCATAAATCGTGGAGCAAGATTTAGTTATAATATATATGAAGATCCTCCTTTCGTATGTTTGTATCAAATCGTAGACTTTATAAAAATTAGAAATGGTTACAAATGCATAAAAATAAAAATAGGTTATATATATGATCTACATTGACCCTATACTCTTCATAAGATAACTCTTCATATATAGATAATAAATGATAAATGATAAATCCTCTTTTTAATAAAATGGAAGTACATAACATTGTTTTGGTAGACTTTATAAGACTTTATAATTTTAATAAATGGTTACAAGTTGATAGTTCATATATTAAAGGTAACAAATAAAACCTTAATTGTAACAGAAAATCTTAAACGTGATATTCCAAATTGATAGTTTATGGATATTCCAAACTTTATTTTCGGAAGATCACGTTGTTTCCAAAGATCTACAATTACAATATTACCAATTTATTTTCCTGAGATTTTATTGATAGACCACAACGTTAACCAAGTTATTAAAGGGGATAAAAATATACTCAATCATAAAATGAAAGTACACAACTTTTTTTTTGTATAATAAAACGGAAGTACACAATTTTTTTTTGTATAATAAAACGGAAGTACACAACTTTTTTTTGTAGAATATATAATTTTTATAAGTTGGTTACAAAATAAATAATATATTAAATATAGGTTGGTTACAAAAAAAAAAGTTATAGATGAAATCCGTGGGCTATATGAAATTACAAATACACTTCAGAATATCTCAAAAAACCCTCTTATAGATAATATTTCAATGATTTATACAATTTCCAAAAAAAATCTTAATTATTCCATATATTGTTACACTATATATAGTGTTAGGCACAAAAATATACTGTTAGGTATAAAAAAGAATAAAATCTTGGCAATTAATCACACTTAATCGTGATTTCTGAGATTTTATGTGGATTTCAAAATAAAATCCAATGTTTTCAAAACCGGACCGGACCGGCGGTCGAACCACGTTAACCCGCGAACCGGCAACATGTCCGGATTGGGTTAATATCAAAACCCAAAAGAAATTGAGCCGGTAAAAAACCATATCAACCCGCCAAAAAACCAAAAACCGGTGAACCATTAAACCGGATAAAACCGGGTTCTACTTTTTTTTGAAAAAATGAGTGCAATTAATTTAACTAACCTCTTCTTAGCAAATTAGCAATAGTAGGGTTTCTTAGAGAATGAAGATTAAATGTTCTATACTCTTATTCTCTTATTGTTTGAATTTCTAAAATATTTTATTAGTACTGGTTACACTTTGAGTTTATTACACTTTGAGTTTATTACTTTTTAAGTTTTTTTAAAAACATTATGATTATTGAAGTATTTTATTTGGCATATCCAATTATATCATAGTTATAATCATTGAAAAAAATAGAAAACCTATTCATACCTATTATTTATAAAAGTATCATCAAAATCAATTGAACCCGGTCGACCCCGGTCGAACCATGTTGACTCATGACCCAGAAGCTTTCCCGGTTCAGTTACCGGTCCGGTTTTAAAAACATTGATAAAATCTGACCTAACATCCTTCCAAGCTTTTAATATAAATCAATGTCTTTAAAACCGGACCGGAAGTCTTTCGGGTCACTGGGTCAACAAGTCGGACCGCTTGAATTACAGGTCAATTAGTTTATTAGTTTGATTACATTTTATGAATATAACATCTACTTTTTATAAATATATGAACAAAAAATACATAGTTAGGTACTAAGCAACTAAAATTAAACTTTTAAATGATTAGATAAAATAACTAACTGATTTTTTTATAAATAACAACATTTATTTTTAATTTGGTTTGAGTTTAAAGTGTGACCAAAATAAAATATTTTAATTTGAGATCGACAACCCGGTCCGACCCTCCTGTTCAACCACCGGTTCACGGGTTTTTAGTGGGTTTTTCTATTTTTTTGCGGGTTTAATTTTTTAGGTTTTTAGAGGTTACCATGACCGGAATATCTATCGGGTTGTGGTTGGATCGAACCGACCGGCCGGTCTGGTCCTGATTAAAAAACATTCATATAAATCATTCAGATCTCCATTCACCAAAATACATATTCATACAAAAAAATAATAATAACAATCGTTTCTCAGTTTACAATGCTAAACCGTCTTCTAAATTATATTTTATTTTAAAATTATAATAAAGATAAAAGAAATTTTAATCCGTGCTCTAGCACGGGTCCAAATCTAGTTACATTGTTATTTGTCTTAACAGTGTCTATATTAACCTGATTATTTGTAGAGTTATATATTCATTTGGAATTCAGCAGCCTCAAAATAACCATGCTTGGATCATCTTTTTGTGTTCTGTACGCAGTTAAGGATTGGCACATCAAATCAAATCCAGGTTGGGGGCACCGTCATTTTATGTCTCGAGCTGAGCTTCAAAAGGCATACTTGGGCAAGAAAGACACTTTAACTATAGAGATAGAATTTGAAGTTTTTTCTGAGACAAAATGCTCTCCTACTATTTAAGCTCCACTTTAGAATTTTCAATAATATAATGCTACTTAGACTATTCTGATACATTGATATGTTCATACTCTTTTTAATTTATGTAACACCCATGATCTAAATTATGATAATTTGGTGAGGCTGTCGATCGACACTAGTGGTAGTTGTTTGGCCTTATGTGGTCGCTCTCAGCCTTATGTGGTCGGGTGTTCGGTTCGATTTTAGGATTCTCGGTTCAAGCTGGTTCGGATTGGAGATCATATTTAAAGTGGGAAATCGACATTTTTGGAGGAGGAGACCTAATTGTCGCCGCTTTTGAGTGAGAAAGGAGAGAGAGCAATCCCCAAAAGTTCCTGTGAGTTTACTGAAGATTTCTTGAAGCTTTTGTCCCTGTTTTTGTGAGTTTTTGGCTTGGAGGTTGGAGATCTAAGGCTGAGAGCGTGGGAGAAGCTTGTGGTGATGTGTTTTTCGTCATTGTTGGTGAGATCTTTCGGTTTGGCAAATGTGAGTGCATGACCATGGCTTATCTAAGCTGAGATCTCTGTTTCTGTGATTCTGTGTGTTGTGTGGTTGATTTGTTGGTTGGTTGTGAGTTTTTCGTAGCTCCTGAGGCTTGGATTCGTTCTTGGGATCGTGGGGAACGGAAAGGAGAAGCTTGGAAGCGAGATTCGGAGTTTCTATTCGAAGGACATCGATGCTCGGCATCGGTGTCGGTCGACACCAGTTGTGGTGTCGGTCAACACCAACGCGAGGACGACTCGGAGACTTGGCGAGTGTCGGTCGACACTATGTGTAGGATTTGGGGAATGTCGAGCAGTGTCGGTCGACACCACAAGACCAATGACCAGTTATGTCGTATTGCTGTGTGCATGTTTCCCTGGTTTGTTTTATTATTGTTGTTGTTTGTGGCATTAGAAATCTTATTGCTTGTGTGTATAGCCCAGTAGATGGAAGGATTGCCTCACTAAGTATTTCTGGTAATACTTACGCCTCCCTTTTGTGTTGTGGCGCAGGTAAAGGCAAAGTGTGATCGTGGAATCAAGGCTGAAGAGGAGGATATTCTAGAGGCTCGGTTGTTTGCTCTGTGTCTTTGTTAGGATGCTAGAGTGGAACTTAGTGGTCTAGAATGGATGTTAGAATTGATGGTTTTATGATTGACTTATGTTCTGGATTATTGTTGGAATTGATTTGATGTTGTTTCTTTAATTATTATTGGTTATTGGACTTATGAATGTTATCCGCTGTTGTTATTGATTGGGGTAGGTTGCTAGTAAGTATGAGATCACTAGATTCTAGGATATATATATATATAACGGGTTGGGTTGTTTCAATCTGTCTTATGAGTTCTTTAGTTTCATTTCTGCTCAATTTGTTTTAATAATTATATTGAGCCAAGTGCCTTAAATAACTCTCTTTTAAAAAAAAAAAAAAAAACTAGGATTTACCCGTGGTATACCACAGAACAATATTTTTAACTTTTATGATTTTGTGTTACAGAATTATTAAATTTGTTTGATTTTAAATATAGATGTTGCGGTGTTAATTGTTATTAAATATATATGTGGTGGATCTGAAAGAACTATAAGTACTATATGTGTATTTTTAATATAATAAAACTCATATTTGCTAAAATAATGTATGAGTAAAATACATTTCTATCTTTCAATATATTTATATTTGTAAGACTTAATACAACCCATTAATCAGTTTTTTTGAGTTAAATTTGAAATAAACATAAGTATTTGTATTTTTAAAATTAAATAGTATTTTTAAACTCTAAGAGTCTATATTAAAATTTATAATGAATAAAATAGATTTATTTACAAAAGTTATCATAACGTATCAAAATTTAATATATTTTCAAATGTGAAGTATGACTAACTTGAGAACTATATAAAAGTAATCTGAATGAATCACAACTTATACTTAAATTCAAAAGAGTGGGTTATTATGTTATATTTAAGTTTTCAATTTTAAATGTCTGAGAAATAAACTTAGTGGAAAATAATAATTCAATAATAATAATAATAATAATAATAATAATAATAATAATAATAATAATAATAATAATAATAATAATAATAATAATAATAATAATAATTATTATTATTATTATTATAAATATTAAGGTGTTAACCAAATAAATAATGAAGATTTAACCATGTTTGGTGATTCTTTTTTTATTTTATTGTAATAACCTATCTCAGTATATAATCCCATTTTATAATAGTTTAATTTTTTTAATATGTATATGACATATATATTTGATTTTGTGACTAAGGAAACTGACTTTAAAAAAAAAAATACTCAGTAAAAGTTAAAATAAATCGAAGAAACAGAACTGATAAAATGATTTGATTCAAAATTAACTTCATATGGAAAGAAAAATACTTAGGTTCACCCCTAGGGGTGAACCTCTCCATTCACCCCCTCTTCTCTCAGCCAATCAGAATCTTCCATCTAATATTTTATTTCAAAAATAAATTAAAATTAAATTAAAAAGCAAACCAAATTAAGGAAACAAATTCTGTATACTTTTAATTAAGGAAAGTTAAATATTGGCTTGGTTTAAATTTTTAAACTTAGAATAAAATTATGTCGGTTTGGGTTTACAAATGAAGTGCTTAGAGTTTAGATTTTACAATTAAGACGAAATTATATGTCGGTTTGGGTTTACAAATGAGGTGGTTAGGGTTTAGATTTTACAATTAGAACGAAATTATATGTCGGTTTGGGTTCACAAATGAGATAGTTAGGGTTTAGATTTTACAACTAGAACAAAATAATATGTCGGTTTGGGTTCACAAATGAGATGTTAGGGTTTAGATTTCACAATTAGAACAAAATTATATGTCGGTTTGGGTTCATAAATAAGATGGTTAGGGTTTATATTTTATAAGTAGAACGAAATTATATACGGTTTGGGTTCACAAATAAGATGGTTAGGGTTTAGATTTTATATATGTCGGTTTGGATTTATTAAAGTGCGGTTTAAATTTTTTAATTTTATAATAATATATACAGATTTTATTGCCTTATTTTATTAGGGGTGAATGGAAAGGTTCACCCCTAGGGGTGAACCCAAGTATTGTTCATATGGAAATAAATGTTGGAGAGTTACTAATATGATCAAACCGTTTATCATAATTCCGTTTGCTGCCTGAAAGTATCAAAAACTTATTAAGTAAACATACCCCAGTAAGTACACGACAATATTTGTCTGTCATCACTATACAAAAAGTAGTATAAATTAATTTACCTTAATTTTATATCAAAGTCAAATAAACTCAATTTCAATCTCTTATTTCGAAATGAAGTTTTTGGCTTGTTGTTCAACTCTAGCATTTGCATCTTCTAACTGTAACAATTTGGCCAAGCACATCTAGAGAAAAGAAAGAAAATTATTTAGTTATAGTATAACAAAAATAATAATCTATATCTATAACAAAAACGTCTCTTAGGCAAATGAAGCATCTATTTCAGATTTTCGTAGGGGTGGGTTTTTGCAGGAAATATGGTTGTGTGTGGCGGTGGGTGTGTGAATGGTGAATGATACACTTATGAGAGAGCTTAAAACACATTTTAGCAAATAACTCTCATTAATTATACTAATTACATCTATGCCACTATAGATTTAAATCATAATTCATTACATAAATTAAAACTATTTGTAGCCATTTAATTTGAAACTATATTACTATTCTTTAAAAAACAACAAATTATTTTTCAAAATTGATAATTATTCATATTTTATTAAAATAAAGTCTATACACATTTTTCTGCCACGTAAAAATTCTTTTCTACATTCAAATATTTCACGGGTGAGATATATTTTTACACAAAATAGTCACAAATTTGAATTATAATAAAAATTAGTTAAATATTTTGTTTTATCAAATCTTAGATCTCAAATTCCCCTATATATTAATAGAGAAGCATTTTTGAAAAAATGCTCATGTGTCGTCGCCAGAGAGCTCGAAACACATTTTAGCAAATAACCCTCATTAATTATACTAATTACATCTATGCCACTATAAATTTAAATCATAATTCATTACATAAATGAAAACTATCTGTAGCCATTTAATTTGAAACTATATTACTATTCTTTAAAAAACAATAAATTATTTTTTCAAAATTGATAATTATTCATATTTTATTAAAATAAAGTCTATACACATTCCTCCACCACGTTAAAAAATTTTTCTACATTCAAATATTTTACAGGTGAAATGTATTTTTACACAAAATAGTCACAAATTTGAATAATAATAAAAATTAGTTACATATTTTGTTTTATCAAATCTTAGATGTCAAATTATAATTTTACTCATAATAATTTTATTTAAATCGATTTATCCGCACTATGTGCGGGTTGTTTACCTAGTATAGTGTTTAAGGTGGTAGGCAGGGTTTCGTCACTGTTAGTCGCACGAAGCCTTGATTCGCAAGGTTAGAAATTTTTTTTTTGCGATCTGATTTGATATGATTTAGTGAAGATTGGTATGGAATTATCTTTCAATATGATTAGTTATAGGTCCGATCTGATTTCATTGCGACTAAACCATTATAGGTCCGATAAGTTAGGCTTATAATTTACAGAAAGTTGGTATATTGGATTTATACTGCATATTTAACGGTAATGAGACATTACCAAAGATGTAATTGAGTTTCTATATATTTAGGAGATTGTCAAGATATTATTCAAATATGTAATCGTGTTTCTATAAACATAAACGAATTGCTAAATTATAGGAATTGAAATTAGTGGACTTCAATTTGTTACCATTTTGAATGATTAAATCTATATTAACATTTTTGAATTACGATTTTGAATGATTAAATCTATATTAACATTTTTGAAGTACATTTTGGTTTATGTCCTTTAAGTTTTACTTATTTAATTTCTTTTACAACATTAATCCCTAAAACAATTTCATATATAACATTGCAGAGAAACTCAAATACTAAACTTTCTTAAATTGACCAACATTTGTTACATTTATTGCCAAAAAATCTTAACAACATCTATACATTCCGATTTTTCTAAAAACAACTCTACCCATTAAAGTTTTAACCCACTAAATCTCCAAAACTATTTTTATGGATGCTAGACTCTCTCAAATTTAAATGATATACAACAGATTTTCTATAACAAAAGTTTACAATCTCCATAATTATATTAACATTAATAAATTTCCTAAACCGAAAATCCAATAATAAAATGTCAAATTAAATATGTTGAAAACCCCCATATAATTTGGTTTATTTTTTATTTTTTGAGGAAGTACCAAAAAAATTAAAATTCTATTAATTATCATAAAATAAATATATTGACATGGAAAAATTATAAACTATAAAAACCCTTATATCGATTCTTTTGTCTCATTAGTCGACTTTGGCCGCTTTTGAGAAACAAAAGAGAGAAAGAGTGTTCTTGGTGTTCTTGGTGATTTCTGTGGATTTATGGTGTTTTCTGGTAATATATGAGGCTTAGAACGTTGTAGGAGCTTGCTAGGAGTTTTCTATTGCTTGTTTGAGGTTCAGTTTCGTCTTGGCATAGGTAAGTGCATCACTACAAGAAAACAGGTGATTAGCGACTACAAATAGCGACTACATATGTAGTCGCCAAAAATAACGACTACATAGTGACGATTTAGCGACTATTCTGTGACTACAGGAAATTAGTTGCTACTGAGTCACTCTATAGCGACTAATTCATGTAGTCGTTACAGTGGTTGTATTTTAACGACTACGAGATGACTATATTGTTGATGGAATTATGTAGTTGCAACGTAGTCGCTAAATTAACGACTACAGTACGACCAAATCAAATAGTCGTAAACCTTGGCGACTAAGTTGCGATTCATTCGGCGAGTCATAAGGTAGTCGTAAAGTGGTCGTAAAATTTGGCGACTGCACGGCGACTCATACGGCGAGTCATTATATAGTCATCGTGTAGTCACCAAATAGTCGCAAAATACAGTTAAAAAAAACGTGTTTTCCATGTGGGGGTTGGTGTACCAACTTTTATTATGTAGTCGCCTATTAGTCACCTAGGAAAGTCTATAAAAACGAGTTGTACTCATTTGTTCTCTTCATTCCGAACAAGACACTTTCCTTTCCTAAAAAAAAATTTTTAAATCAAAAAAAAAAAAGTTTGGCTTTATATAATCTTATATTTTCTCCCAAAAATATATATATATATATATAATTATAATGGTGGGATATTACAATTATGGTGGTAATGGAGGTAATTATCGGGAGTGGATGTACAAGAGGTTCGATGAAGTGACGGGGAATTTTTATCTGAATTCGAAGTGGGGGTGGACCAATTCTTAACGTTTGCAAGTAGCCAAGATACAGTTCAGAATAATGGGGGTAAGTTTCTCTGCCCATGTAGTGTTTGCAAAAACAATAGATGTCTCTCGGGTAGAAGAGTTATGAGTCATCTGTATAGTAATGGATTTATGCCATATTATTATGTTTGGTATAACCACGGAGAAGAAATTAATTTGGATATAAGAAGTAGTTACACTGATAGGACCTATGATGGGTGTCATGAAGAAATGGGTAATGTAGTAGAAGATCCATATGTGGATATTGTGAATGATGCATTTCGTTATAATGTGGGTTTAGATGATATTTATCATCAAAATGATAGTTATGAGAATGTGGAAGAACCGGTACAAAACCATTCGCAGAAATTTTACGACATGTTAGATAGTGCAAAAACTCCTTTATATGATGGTTGTCATGAAGGTCACTCGCAATTGTCATTGGCTGCTCGAGTCATGCAAAATAAGGCGGAGTATAATATGAGTGAAAAGTTAGTAGATTCGGTTTGCGGAATTTTGACGGATTATTTACCATAAGGCAACCAGTCTACTGGTTCACATTACGAGACAGAGAAATTGATGCGTAATTTGGGCCTTCCATATTATACAATTGATGTTTGTATTAACAATTGTATGATTTTCTAGAAAGAAGACGAAAAGGAAGAGACATGTCTATTTTGTGGTTCACCAAGATGGAAGCCTAAGGAGGACCGACGGAGAACAAGAGTACCATATAGTCGTATGTGGTATCTACCTATTGCTGATAGGTTGAAGAGAATGTATCAGAGCCAAAAGACTGCAGCAGCAATGAGATGGCATGCAGAGCACCAATCAAAAGAGGGAGAAATGAATCATCCTTCTGATGCGGCGGAGTGGAGATATTTCCAAGAGCTTAACCCTCGGTTTGCAGAAGAACCCCGTAACGTCTACCTTGGATTATGTACCGATGGGTTCAATCCATTTGGCATGTTTCATAATCATTCGCTGTGGCTTGTGATCTTGACTCCATATAATTTACCCCCTGGTATGTGCATGAATACGGAGTACTTGTTTCTTACAATTATGAATTCTGGGCCAAATCATCCGCGAGCTAGCCTCGATATCTTCCTACAACCTTTTATTGAGGAGTTAAAAGAGTTGTGGTCTACTGGAGTAGATGCATACGATGTGTCTTTGATTCAAAACTTTAATCTAAAAGCAGTGCTGATGTGGACGATAAGCGACTTTCTGGCGTATAGCATGTTATCGGGATGGACCACCCACGGTAAATTGTCTTGTCCAATTTGCATGGAAAGTACAAAGTCGTTTTATCTACCCAAAGGAAGGAAGACATGTTGGTTTGATTGTCACCAAAGATTCCTGCCTCATGGTCATCAATTAAGGAAGAACAAAAAAGATTTCCTGAAGGGAAGAGACGCTTCTAACGACTATCCACCGCAGTCTTTAACTGGTGAGCAATTTTATTACGTGCGTTTGAAATGTGTAAATCCACCAAAAACCAGGGAAGTCGGTGGTAACGGTCATGAAAAGAAGATGCCAGGCTATGGAAAGGAACATAATTGGCACAAAGAAAGCATATTATGGTCGCTACCTTTTTGGAAGGACCTCAATGTCCGACATAATATTGATGTGATGCATACCAAGAAGAATTTTGTAGACAACATCTTGTATACTCTTATGAGTGTACATGGTAAATCTAAAGATAACATCATGTCAAGATTGGACATAGAACAATTTTGTTCTCGACCACACTTACATATTGATAGGAAGGGTAAAGCTCCATTCCCAGCATATACATTGACAAAGGAAGCCAAAACAAGTTTATTGGAATGTGTCAAGCATGCGGTGAAATTTCCAGATGGTTATTCGTCAGACTTGGCTAGTTATGTTGATCTGATCAATGGCAAGTTTTCAGAAATGGAGAGTCATGATTGCCATGTTTTTATGGAGCGACTTCTTCCATTTATCTTTACAGAACTCCTAGACCGGAACGTTCACCTTGCATTATTGGGTATTACAGATTACTTATTTAATTAAATAAGTACTATATATTTTTAAATATAATTTCCTAAGACATGAAATTTGAATACATTTTCAGGGATTGAAGCATTTTTCAGGGGCTTATGCTTAAGAACTTTGCAAAAAGTCGCGTTCAAATTCTTAAACATAACATTGTTTTGATCTTATGCAAGTTAGAGAAGATATTTCCACCATTATTTTTTGATGTGATGGAGCACCTGCCTATACATCTCCCATATGAAGCAGAATTGGGAGGCCCTGTCCAATATAGGTAGATGTATCATTTTGAAAGATTTTTTCAAAAAGTTGAAAGAAAAAGCGAGGAACAAAAGATATGCGGCTGGATCAATCGTTAGGTCATATATCAATGACGAGATTGCTTACTTCTCTGAGCACTACTTTGCCGATCATATACAAAAAAATCAAGGTATAATTAAATGAAATTATAATTTATACTTAATTTGAATTACTTTTAATTATCTTAATTGATCAGGTTAACAAGATTCTATGAAGGTGAAGTCCCAATATATCATGTCCCTGGAGTCCCTAATATATTTACTCATGTCGGTCGTCCAAGTGGGGAAATGCATGAAGTATGGCTTTCAGAGAGAGACTATCAGTGCGCCCATGCATATGTTTAACGGAATTGTGACTATTTTCGACCAATTGAGAGGTATATAATATAGACTCGCAAATATATAGACTCCACAAATATTTCTCATATATATTAAATATATTTAATTTTCTTAGTATGTTCGAGGATTTTCTTTCTACCAGATATCCTGAATTAACCGAAAAAGAACTGTCCATGAAAAGAGCTGAAGAATATCATGTGTGGGTGAAAGATTATGTAAGTATACTCCAATGCATGTAACCGACTCTAATTATGCATTTATTTAATTATATCATTGATAATATTTATATGTATATAATAATGTTTGACTTTATTATATATATATGCAGGTTATATACTGGAACGCCACAAATCCATTTCCTACTTGGGTTCAAGAGATAGTGCATGGACCTTTACACAAGGTCAAAACTTGGCCAATATACTTTACAAGAGGCTATGTGTTTCATACGCAGAATCACGGCGCTGGACGGAAGACATGTAACTATGATGTATGTGTTAAAGGTGAAAATTACACTGATGCATTTGATGGTGCAGATTTCTATGGGAACTTAACTGATATCATAGAACTTGAGTACGAAGGGATGACCAATTTGAAAATCACACTTTTTAAGTGTAAGTGGTATGATCCTATCATTGGTAGAGGGACTCGGAAGAGCAATAGTGGCGTTGTTGACGTGAACTCTTCGAGAAAATACAACATATATGAGCCATTTATTTTAGGTACGTAAGACTCAATATAATTTATATATAAGTTTATTTAATGTAACTATCCATACAAAATTGCGATTTTGCAAAAAGCATCTCAAGCGGATCAAGTTTGCTATATTCCGTATCCATACACAAATAAACCAAAGCGAGAGTGGCTAAGTGTTCTAAAAGTAAATCCAAGGAGAAAAATTTCAGGAGAATATGAAAACAATGAACCGACTCTGTTGCAAACATAAAATGATGATGTTGTATTGATGACTACAGTTGAAGATCTCATAGTCGACAATTTGGTAGCAGACGCTAATCCAATAAACCTTGATTACGATGTTGGAGATGCGGATCCAGAAGATGAATTCCAGTGTAATTTATCGTCTTCTGATGATGAAGAACAAGAAGACGAAGAACAATAATTATTTGGCAAAATTACTATGTATTTATTTTTTAATTTTTTCCTTTTTACTGTGTAATATTTGTGTAATATTATTGTGTAATATTATTGTGCAATATTATAAAATTATTCAGTATTTTATAAATAAACTTTGTTAATTCAAATTGTAATTCAAATTTTAAAATTTGGGCTTAGATTAAAATTTGGGCCTAATTAACCAAACACTAACTAAAACCCAAACCCATTAGTCCTTCTCTTCTTCCTCTCGATCCCCCTAATACCAAAACCCTAATCCATTCTCTTCTTCCTCTCGCAGCCTTCGCCTCTTCCTCTCGATTCCCCCAAATCCCTAATCCTTCTCTTCTTCCTTTCGATTCCCCCAAATCTGTAACCCTAATTCTTCTCTTCTTCCTCTCGATCCCCCAAATCTGTAACCCTAATCCTTCTCTTCTTCCTCTCGATTCCCCCAAATCTGTAACCCTAATCCTTCGCATCATCTCTCATACGATGCCTAATCGAGGAGGAAGGAAGAGGAAAGCTGCTCCTAACGTTTCTCAGAGAGTCGGAGTGTCAACACCAAATCAACAGCCGCACACTCTACCCAGTCAGTACAACTTCACACTAGCGGTCCAATCTCCTCCTCTGATGCAGACGCCTGAAGTACAACGACAGTCACCAGCGGCCCAGATCCGGAACTATCCTCTGCCTCAACAGCTTTTTCAGAACTCCTACACTCACCCACCGCAGCCTAAAGCACACCCGACTCCTTCTGAAGAAGTCCACTACAATCCGTCGCATCCTCCGCCTTCTCTAGTTGAAGTCTCTCAGACTCGCCGTCATCGTTCGCATCCATCGTCTCAAGGCAACAATTTCCAAGCTGATTATCCTCCGGTGTTGCCGGAACTCCAGGAGGACACATTGCGGCTCTAAATGAACTGCTTGTAGTGCCAAACAGACATGAGTTCACCACCGTCCTCTCTCCCATTCCCTTACCAAAGACCGAATAGTATGGTTAGGTTTTGTCTCATTTCATATTAGTGTTTAGGTCTTGTTTAAGTCTCATTGGTTTTGGTTTTTTTTAGGTCTTGCTTAGGTCTCATTGTTTAGGTCTCATTGGTCTTGTTATGAAGTGTTTGGTCTCTGATGTGATTACAAACTCTTTGAATAATGGTGCACACACTCTTGATGGTCAATTTTGAAGCTATGGTGTATCATTTATTAGACTTAGCATTAAGTCTTCTTAGTTTAGTTGATATCATCTTTCTTCTTCTTAGTTTAGTTGAGATCATCCTTCTTCTTCTTAGTTTAGTTGATATCATAGACTTAGCATTAAGTTTTATTATTGATTTGCTTTAGCCTTTGGTTTTGTTATTTTGAGTGTCTATAATGTGACTTTGGTTTTATTGTTTCATGTGTATGGAGGTTTGATCGTGACACTGGATCTAAGCTTGTTCGGAAGATTACTAAAATTCTTTTAAACAAATTTGAAGGTCCTTTCTACAGCTGGACATATGTTCCTCGGGATAAACAGGAAAGATACTTCATTAAGTTTGTGGTTAAGTGTTCTGTCCTCTAGCCTTCATATATAGCTTTAATCTTCCTATATTGCTTTACTCTTCATATATTGTTTTATTTACTTGTGCTTCTTTTCACTCACATTAGCTATTTTCTTTTTGTTTTTTGTAGAAAACCCACACTTGGGATCCTCTGATAACTGGGACTGTTCAAGCTAACTTCGAGACCATCTGTCAAAATCGGCTCAAAGACATGGTTAGCACCGTGAGAACTACTAGACGCCAACCTAAATGGATTGGAACTACTCTATGGAGAACAATGACATAATACTGGGACACTGAAGAAGCACAACAAAGGAGCAAAACATATTCTGATGCCCGTATGTCTGACCGTAATGGCCTCGGTCCTCATGTCCACCTCTCAGGGCCAAAGTCATATCGACAGATTCAAGACAAAATGGTGAGCCAATTCTGTTGTTACACATCCGCCACTTTTATTTTTGACCTAGCTGTTACATTAAAAATTTATTTGTCTGTTTCTTAACATTGCAGGAAGAGGAATTGGGAAGAGAAGTACGTATTGGTGAGGTTTTCATCAAGGCACATACAAAGCCTGATGGGACATATGTTGATCAGAAGGCAGAGAAGATAGCAGAAACATATGAGAAGAATGTGCAAGAGAGGTTGTCTCAGCTCGAGGAAGATCCTTCTGCTATCTCAGATGGTTATTCACGGCCCCGGGAGCTAACAGCTGAAGAATATATAGAAATCTTTCTTCAAGTTACGATTTATTTTAACAATACACAAATGTTATCTTGGAGTTTAATTTGTCATCCTCTAATATCTTATTTTCTTTTATGCAGTCCACTGAGAAGGATTCAAGAGAAAAACCTTTTGGAGTTGGAAGCCTCCATGACTGCATTGTCAGTGGCAAGCAGAAGCAAGCAGGAGACACTTCTACCTTTGTGGCTATGCAAGAATAGTTGAAGGAAGCTCAACGGAAGATAGAGGAGCAGGCTGCTCATATGTTGAGGCATGATGCAGAAATGTTGAGGCGTGATGCAGAAATTGCTCAACAATCCAAAATTATTGCTGGACAGAAGGAGAAGATTGACGAGTTGGACTTGGTAGGGAAGTTTCTGCGGGAATGTGATCCACGGTTCAAGCAGTTCTTGACAACTCATTCAGCTAAAGAGACAACCACGATGGAGTCACTTCAACAAGAAGATCCAACTTCAACTCCATAGGTTACTCTATGTGTTACCTACTACTAAGTAACTCTTTTTTGATGAACTCAATAGTGACACTATGTGTTGTACTTTGTGTATTGGAAACTATAATAACTTTTAAGTACAATGTATTTTGGCATGAATATTATGTGTTACTTTAGGTTTCTAATTTAGAATCATTTTTTGGTTTGGTTGACAGGGTTAAAAAGAAACAAGAGAAATTACAATATTTTATATCCAGTTTCAGAAAACATTAGTTGCCAAATAGTCATCAAATTTTAACAATATTGCTAAAAACTAAAGTGACTATATAGTGACTACTACATATATTAGTCGCCAAAACGTCACCAAAACTTATACGACTATCTACCGACCAAATTAACAACCCATTTGTTCAGGTTTCTTAATCACAGAATAGTTGCAACCTACTCACTAAAAATAATGACTACATGATGACTACTATGTATATAGTCGTAACGTAGTCGCAAAAGAGTCACTATAATTTACGACAAAATGATGACTACTGTGTGACAACATGTATATAGTTGTCTATTAGTCGCAAAATTGCGACTAAATTTACGACTACAACAATTAGCGACTCTCGATTCACGACTGTATGAAATAGTCGCTAATTAGTCGTAACTCTTGATTTTGCGACTACTCGGTGACTAATAGTGTAGTTGCAAAATGCGTGTTTTCTTGTAGTGCATGACCATGGCTTATCTAAGCTAGAGATCTCTCTGATTTGCTTGTTATGTGTTGTTAGGCTTGTTAGATGGTTATTTGGGACGTTAGGAAGCTTTCTTGTGGCTCGGGATCGAGATTTGTGGTTGCAGGAACAAAGATCCGGCGAGAAGCTTCGGGGGAAACACGATACTCGGCATTGCATTGGTCGATGCAAGTGCGAGGACGGCGTGTAAAACTTAGGGTTTTCGTGTTATGTCGAGCATGCGTCAGTCGATGCAGTGCGAGCGTCGATTGATGCAAGTGCATCTAGCATCAGTCGATGCAACCTTGTGTCGGTCGATGCATCCCCATCTGGTGTCGGTCGATGCATGTTGGTGTCGATCGATGCAGAGTCCTGGTTTGTTATTGTTGATTGTTGATTGTTGTTTGATGGTTAGAGATGTCTCTATTGCTTGTGTGTATAGCCTAGTAGATGGGAGGATTGCCTTACTGAGTGTTTATAAAATACTCATGCATTGCAATTTGTGTTTGTGGTGCTGGTAAGGGCAAAGTGTGACCGTGGAATCAAAGCAATGAATAGGAGGATGTTCTAGTGGTTCGTTTGGTTGTCTGGCTTCTGTTAGGTTGCTAGAGTTGAGTCCTAGAATGTTGTTTAGGATTGTTGGTTCTCTGGTTTATGTTGTTTGGATCATTAGTTTATGATTTGGAATTAATGTTGATTATTGGATTATTATTGGTTATTTTTATTGGATATTGATATTGGTTATTCTGCTGTTGAATGTGATTGTGGTTAGGTGGCTAGTGGATATGAGACCACTAGTTGTAGTTTATTTATTAATTAAAAAAAAAGGCTTTCAGTTTGGTATCAGAGCCCTTACGGTTCTAGGTTTGGGTTCACTAGGCTTTGTGCTGTAGATGTTTGGGATTTGCATGCTTTGATTGATTATGTGAGTTAGTCAACTTTTTGTGGCATGGAGTCCTAAAACATCCTCTTCGAGCCTACTTTGTGATTCCACGGTGAGTTTATATTTCTGTGTATGTTTAAACTATGGGCTTAGCCTTCTGTTCATGGTAGTGCAGATGGTTAGAGAGGATGATGTTGCTGGTCGTGGTTGATATGCTCAAATTTACCCTAGAGCTACTCTCTCAAATTAAGAGATCAATTGTAGTACTTAGGGATCGAATCCACAAGAACTCTAGATTCACACAATAGACTTATTACTCTTTTAATTATGCTAAATCAAAATATTAAATTTAAATAGCAATGCAAAAACAGAAAATAAAAGAGTTGTAAAATTCAGATGGAATAAACGCTAGGCTTAGGGAAATTCTCAGGAAATCATGGAAAATCAGATCAATTAATTAAATAAGCAGGATTCAACAATTAAGCACCGTTCTTGAACTCTAAACACAATTATAAAATAAATCAGTTCTCACTGCAAATATTATCTAAATTTAAAACCAGAAAATCCAAATCTCTTTGCAAAATTCTAGGTAATAAATCAGCTTTAAAAACAAGTTTAGATTGTTCACAAAATTATTAAATCAAATCTCTTTGCAAGAAATAATTTTGCTCACCAAAGGTTTTATCAGGAAAATCAATTATATTCTCATATCAATTAATAATCCTAAGATCTAAATCCAGATGACTAATCAAAGATCTAGCATTGAGAACAACCTATGATGAAGAACAAGAAAGATAATGAATCCTAAATAATAACAGATCTAATAATCCATGAAATCCCTAATGAGAAACCCTAAACCTAACTAGCAGATCTACTCAGACATAATCAATGAAACACAAAACATCTTCTGAATAAATTGCATTAAGAAAGAGATTAAAGAAGAAGTAAAGGAGTTCAAGAATTCTTCTCTCAAAGCAGATCTCTCTCTCCCAAAGCTCTCTAAAAATCTCACAGGGTTTTGCTCTCAAAAAGTTGCAGGGAAAAATAAAGCTTAGGTCTAAACAATGACCATAAAAATCCTATTTATACTCCTAAACACGTCCAGGGACCAATGATGCAAATATGGAAGACTTTGGGGCAGATTTGTAAATCTTCAAAACTTGTGGGAAAACTTCCAATTTTGTATTTGGCCTAGCATCGATCGATGCTATCAATGTGTCGATCGATGCACTCTCTCAATTTTGTCTCCCAACTTTGTAACTCAGCCTCAATGCTTGATTATGCTCCAAATCCTCCTATTTAGCTCCATTATGCTCCCATCCATGTTAAATCCTATAAAGACTCAAAAAGACTCTAAAAACACCAAAAGACTCTATAGATAAGACTTATCATGGCTAAAAACACCTAAAAACCATGATATATCAGTGGTCGTGGACGCGGACGTGGTCGTGGTAGGGGCAAAGTCCCAATGGTTAGTGAGACTGCGGACCAGAGTATGACAGCTGAGGGTGTTGGCGAGTCACAGAGTGTCCTGGAGGATTCCATGAGTGTGGCCGGAGGGGGCGGTGTTGATGCTCAAGTGGCCGGTGATGGTAGGGTCCCGGGTGGGGGAGTCCCTGTTGTTGACTTTGCGGCTATGATAGCACAGTTGTTGGAGCGGTTGCCAGCAATAGTACCGGCTCAAGCTCAGGTAGTGCCACCAGTGGTGGCGGAGGAGTGGTAGCCAGTGGCTGCGGATGCAGGAGCATATGGTCGTTATTTGTCCATGCTCAAGGAGATGAAGAGCATCGAGACTGCACGGTTTTTGGGTTGTACATATCCTACTGTTGCAAATGCGTGGAGGACGAGTATGGAACGTAACTTCCATACTCTGAGATGTCCTGAGGATTTTTTGGTGGAGATAGGGGTCCATCATCTGGTTGGTGATGCTCATGTGTGGTGGAGATCAGTGGCTGCTAGGAGTGCAGAGGGAGATGACTTGGGCTGACTTCGTCTTGGAGTTCAACCGCAAGTATTTTCCTAGAGAGGCATTGGACCGGTTGAAGGTGCAGTTCCTTCAGTTGTCTCAGGGGACACGGTCAGTGCGGGAGCTGGACTTGGAGTTCAGTCGACTTCTTTGTTATGGTAGTCAGGCTATGGAGCCTGAGGAGGCCCAGATCAGGAGGTTTATGAGGGCTCTTCGTGATGACTTGAGGGTCCAATGTAGAGGACGTAGTTATGCTATGCGTGTAGAGCTGGTTGAGACTGCAGCAGAGATTGAGGAGGATATCCGGGCACAGTCAGTGGCGGTTAGTCCAGCGGTTTAGCCTAGTAAGGCTCAACATCAGGGAGGTTTTAGCAGGGGCGGCAAGCCTGTGCAGGGAACCAAGAGGAGGTGGGAGGCTACGCAGACGCAGAGTGGCGCGGGTTGCTTCAAGTGTGGGAGTAAGGATCATAAGTTTGCTAGCTGTCCCAAGAGGAGTGCTCCGACGGCAGGGGTTCGTGTATGCTATCATTGCAGGGAGCCAGGGCACATCAGGCCCTTGTGTCCCAAGTTGCAGCCGGCAGCAGTGGCAGCGTTGTAGCAGGTGCAGCCTGGAGGTCAGCAGGTGGCTCGGATTGAGCAGGCGCCACGGGTTTACACGACTGCAGAGACTGGTGGAACCAGTGTCGGGGCGATCACAGGTATAATTTATGGCACTTAACTTTGTGAATTCTAGTAGGTTCAGATTTTATGTTTTTTCTGTTAGGTTCTCAACACATGAGGTTTGTGTAGGGACCTTGTTGGTGGGCGGGTTTAAGTCCCACGTTATGTTTGATTCTTGAGCTTCTCATAGCTTCATTACACTGGAGTGTGCAGAGAGCGCAAGAATCAGAGGGGATCCCCGGGAGCGTACAGGAGTTGTCAAGTTGCGGGAGGCAAGTTCCTGAGAGTTGTTGGACGAGTTAGAGGAGTTGATATTCAGATCCCAGGAGAGTCGTGGCCAGTGGATTTGCTTATCAGTCCAGTGGAGTTGTATGATGTTATTCTCGAGATGGATTGGTTGCATCGGCATATGGTGCATTTGGATTGCCATCGGGGTAGACTGGAGTTTGAGCATCAAGGAAGGAAGTTTTTTTTCAGGGGATTAGACCCACTTCGGGGAGTCTCGTGATCTCGTCCATTCAGGCTAGGAAGATGATCGAGAAGGGCCGTGAGGCTTATTTGGTTACTATATCTATGCCAGAGTCTGTGGGGAAGTCTACGGTTAGCGGTATTCAAGTTGTTGAGGAGTTTGAGGATGTGTTTCAGTCTTTGCAGGGATTACCACCATCTCGGTCGGATCCTTTTACTATTGAACTGGAACCGGGGACGCCGCCATTATCCAAGGCTCCTTACAGAGATGGCAGAGCTGAAGAAGCAGCTAGAGGATTTGTTGAGTAAGGGATTCATCCATCCTAGTGTATCACCGTGGGGAGCGCCGGTGTTGTTTGTGAAGAAGAAGGATGGGAGTTTTCGGTTTTGTATTGATTATCGGGGTTCGAACCGGGTCACTGTGAAGAACAAGTACCCTCTTCCTAGGATCGATGAGTTGTTGGATCAGTTGAGGGGTGCTACTTGGTTCTCCAAGGTAGATCTAGCGTCGGGTTATCATCAGACACTGATAGATGAGGCAGATGTGAGGAAGACGGCTTTCAGGATGAGGTATGGGCATTATGAGTTTGTGGTGATGCCTTTCGGTTTGACTAACCCACCATCAGCGTTTATGAGATTGATGAACAGCGTGTTTCAGGAGTTTTTGGACGTGTCTGTCATCATTTTCATCGACGATATCCTGGTATATTCTAAGAGTCCTGAAGAGCATGCAGTACATTTGAGGGCAGTTCTGGAGAAGCTGCAGGAGCAGAAGTTGTTTGCTAAGCTGAGCAAGTTTAGATTTTGGCAGCGTGAGATGGGTTTTCTGGGTCACATTGTTTCTGCAGAGGGGGTTTTTGTAGATCCGGAGAAGATTCAGGCTATCAGGGATTGGCCTAGACCGCAAAATGCCACAGAGATCAGGGGTTTCCTTGGTTTGGCAGGTTACTACATGAGGTTTGTGCAGGGTTTTGCAAGTAGGACACGTCCTATGACTAAGTTGACAGGGAATGATGTTCCTTTTGTGTGGTCACAGGAGTGTGAGGAGGCCTTTGAAACCTTAAGGAGATGTTGACTACTACGCCAGTGTTGGCTTTGCCTGAGTAGGGAGAATCCTATGTGGTTTATACTGATGCATCTAGAGTTAGGTTGGGGTGTGTGTTGATGCAGCATGGGAAGGCGATTGCCTATGCTTCGCGGCAGTTGCGGAAGCATGAGGGCAACTATCCTACTCATGATTTGGAGATGGCTGCTGTAGTTTTTGCCCTGAAGATTTGGAGATCTTATCTTTATGGTGCAAAGGTGCAGGTGTTTACAGATCGTAAGAGCCTGAAGTATATATTCACTCAGCCCGAGCTGAACTTAAGGCAGAGGAGGTGGATGGAGCTGGTGGCGGATTATGATTTGGAGATAGCCTATCATCCTGGTAAGGCTAACATGGTTGCAGATATTCTGAGTCGGAAGAGGGTAGCTTTGGTTCAGGAGCAGGAGATGGAGTCTCTGGTAGGAGAGATCAGTGCGTTGAGGTTGTGTGCTGTTTCGTAGGAACCATTGGGTTTGGAGGCGGTTGATAGAGCAGATCTTCTGAGTAGGGTGCGGTTGGCTCAGGAGAAGGTTTTGGGGCTGGTGAATGCCTCAAAGGATGTGGATTCAGAGTATCAGATCTCAGATAATGGTACTATCTTGGTGCACGGTCGGATTTGTGTACCCAATGTTGAGGAGTTGAGACAGGAAATTCTGAGAGAGGCTCATGCAAGCAGGTTTTCTATTCATCCAGGAGCGACTAAGATGTACTGGGATCTCAAGAGGTACTATCACTGGGTCGGGATGAAGAAGGATGTAGCTAGTTGGGTCGCGAGGTGCGATGTGTGTCAGCTAGTGAAGGCTGAGCATCAGGTTCCTGGCGGATTGCTGAAGAGTCTACCCATTCCTGAGTGGATGTGGGATATGATTACTATGGACTTTGTGGTGGGTTTGTCAGTGTCCAGGACGTTTGATGTTATTTGGGTCATTATGGACCGGTTGACTAAGTCAACACATTTTCTGGCCATTAAGAAGACTGATGGAGCATCGGTCTTGGCTAAGAAGTATGTGAGGGAGATAGTCAGGTTGCATGGGGTGCCAGCTAGTATTGTGTCTGATAGGGATTCTAAGTTCACTTCGGTGTTCTGGAAGGCATTTCAGGCAGAGATGGGCACTAAGGTGCATATGAGTATAGCTTATCATCCCCAGACAGATGGACAGTCAGAGAAGACGATCCACATGCTGAAGGATTTGCACTGGCGGACCCAGAAAATTCTTTAACCGGTGTCAAAAATATTAGGCTATAATCAATGGGGTGTCAAAAACGAAGATATGGTGGATTCAATTATAGTAAATCCATAAACCCTTAAGAAAAAATCTAAAAATTCAAATGAATGGTGGGTCAATTGAACCCCCTTCTTCCTTAATAGGTCCGCCAGTGAGGATTTGCTGAGGATGTGTGTGTTGGATTGGGGTGGCCATTTGGCAGATCACCTGAACCTGGTAGAGTTTGCTTACAACAACAGTTATCAGGCGGGTATTAAGATGGCTTCTTATGAGGCTTTGTATGGAAGGCCATACCGTACACCGTTATGCTGGACTCAGGTGGGGGAAAAGAGCATGTACGGGGCAGATTTTGTTCAGGAGACCTCAGAGAAGATTCGGGTTCTCAAGGTGAACATGAAGGAGGCTCAGGATAGGCAGAGGAGTTATGCTGATAGGAGGAGGAGAGATCTTGAGTTTCAGGTAGGAGACAAAGTGTACCTCAAGATGGCCATGTTGCGGGGTCCGAATAGGTCATTGACTGAGACTAAGTTGAGTCCAAGGTATATGGGTCCGTTCAGAGTGATTGAGCGAGTTGGACCAGTGGCATATAGACTGGAGTTACCTGAGGTTATGCGTGCATTCCACAAGGTTTTTCATGTGTCTATGTTGCGGAACTGTCTTCGTAAGGATGATCGGTTGTTGGCTAAGATTCCTAAGAATCTTCAGCCTAACATGACTTTGGAGGCGAGACCAGTGAAGGTTCTCGGGAGGAGGATCAAGGAACTTCGGAAGAAGAAGATTCCTTTGATGAGAGTCCTTTGGGACTGTGATGGTGTGGAGGAGTATACTTGGGAGCCTGAGGCAAGGATGAAGGCAAGGTTTAAGAAGTGGTATGAGAAGCAAGCCGCGACTTGAACTTGTCTAGCCTGGTCCCATCTGTAATCTGTGGCTGGAGCGGGAATGGAGTATTCCAGCCCATCTCTCTTGTTTACTCGGTCGCTTGGGGTGGTTGGTTGTGCGACTCAGTAACAAGATGAGGTGGTGCTCGGGGTACAAAATTTTCGTGAGGCGGGGTTTTTGAGGAAAGTTTCCTGAAATAGAAGTTTCCAAGAGTGGAAAGTGCTAAAAATGGAAAGTTTTATGCGAGTTAGAATTTGTCCATTTTAGTGGAGGGGCTTGTGGGCCTTGGTGGCGGACTTTTGAGTCATTGTGCCGTGTGTGGCAGTCTTTTGTGACATTGTGTGGCCTTTGTGGTGGGCTGTTTAGCCAGTTGTGTGGACTTTGTGGCGGGCTGTTTAGCCAGATGTGTGGCCTTTGTGGCGGGCTGTTTAGCCAGAGTGCCTGTTTAGGCGGTTCTTCGGGACAGATGGTCTTCGTGACGGTCCTTCGGGACATATGGTCTTTGTGACGGTCCTTCGAGACATATGGTTTTTGTGACGGTCCTTCGGGACAGATGGTCTTTGTGACGGTCCTTCGGGACAGATGGTCTTTGTGACGGTCCTGTTTAGGACATATTATTTGGTCTTTCTGACGGTCCTGTTTAGGATAGATTGTTTGGTCTTTCTGACGGTCCTATTTAGGACAGATTATTTGGTCTTTGTGACGGTCCTGTTTAGGACAGATTGTTTAGTCTTTGTGATGGACATTTGTTGGCCCTTGTGGCATTTATATGATCCTTATGTCGTCATGAGGTATTCCAGTGAGAGGATATGTGGTTGGTAGGACATTGTGATGTTTTATGCGAGCCACGAGAAGGAAACCTGGATAGGAATAGGACTCAGACGTGTTCAGAATTGTTTGCTCGCAACTCTTGGATGACTTAGGTTCTCCTAGTACTGCCATATTTTGAGACTTTGTGGCTTGGGAGTATGGTTGGTATATCGACTTCGGATGACGATCCGGGGGCGCGCTGTAGGGTGGCAACCCGAGAGACGAGTATTGGATTTTCTTTATATATTATGGCATGCAGACTTAGGTCTGATGATGAGCCTATAAAAACTCAAGGTTTAGGCCTATGAGTAAAGGAAAGTCCAAAAGTCGAGAGAAAATAATGCCTGGAGCGTGAGTCTATCGCCTAGAGGTGACCTTCCGTAGATCGGTCGGAGGAGTGCGGGCCGTGGAGATGGTTGCACGGGAGTCCTTGGCTGACGGTTGTTTGAGATTCGAGGACGAATCTAGATTGGTGGTGGAGAATTGTAACATCCGTGAACCGAAATCCCGGTTTAGGGGATTGCATCGGTCGATGCAGGTTCAGTTTTCTGCGTTTTAACTTAAGTGAAATGCTGCGTTTTGGGCAAAGAGAAAAGGAAAACCCTTATATCGATTTTTTTGTCTCATTAATCGACTTTCGCCGCTTTTGAGAGAAACAAAAGAGAGAAAGAGTGTTCTTGGTGATTTCTGTGGTTTTGTGGCGTTTCTTGGTGAGATCTAAGGCTTAGAACGTTGTAGGAGCTTGCTAGGAGTGTTCTATTGCTTGTTTGAGGTTCAATTTCGTCTTGGCAAAGGTAAGTGCATGACCATGGCTTATCTAAGCTAGTGATCTCTCTGATTTTCTTGTTATGTGTTGTTAGGCTTGTTAGATGGTTTTTTGGGACGTTAGGAAGCTTTCTTGTGGCTTGGGATAGAGTTTTGTGGTTGCAGGAACAAAGATCCGGCGAGAAACTTCGGGGAAACACGATGCTCGGCATTGCATCGGTTGATGCACTTTGTGCGTCGGTCGATGCAAGTGCGAGGACGGCGCGTAAAACTTAGGGTTTTCGTGTTATGTCGAGCATGCGTCGGTCGATGCAGTGCGAGTGTCGATCAATGCAAGTGCATCTAGCATCGGTCGATGCAACCTTGTGTCGGTAGATGCATCCCCATCTGGTGTCGGTCGATGCATGTTGGTGTCGGTGGATGCAGAGTCATGGTTTGTTATTGTTGATTGTTAATTGTTGTTTGATGGTTAGAGATGTCTCTATTGCTTGTGTGTATAGCCTAGTAGATGGGAGGATTGCCTTACTGAGTGTTTATAAAATACTCATGCATTGCAATTTGTGTTTGTGGTGCAGGTAAGGGCAAAGTGTGACCGTGGAATCAAAACAATGAAGAGGAGGATGTTCTAGTGGTTCGCTTGGTTGTCTGGCTTCTGTTAGGTTGCTAGAGTTGAGTCCTAGAATGTTGTTTAGGATTGCTGGTTCTCTGGTTTATGTTGTTTGGATCATTAGTTTATGATTTGGAATTAATGTTCGTTATTAGATTATTATTGGTTATTTTTATTGGATATTGATATTAGTTATTCCGCTGTTGAATGTGATTGTGGTCAGGTGGCTAGTGGGTATGAGACCACTAGTTGTAGTTTATTTATTATATTTATTATTTATTAATTAAAAAAAAGATTGGGTCCTTTCAAAACACTACAAAAATCTTATACTTTGAATACTTACACTACAAGAAAACAAGCCAATAGCGACTATACTATTAGTCATTATTTAGTCGCTAAAAGGTGTGTTACGACTAAACAGCGACTAAAACCAGTAGTCGCTAATCGAGAGTCGCTAAAATTTATAGTCGTAATTTTAGTCGCCAAATGGCGACTACATTACGACAATTTTGTGTAGTCGTAAAGTAGTCGTAAATTAATCGTAAAGTAGTCACTAAGTTAGTGACTACTTTACGACTAATTTACGACTATTTGTATAGTCGTAAATGTAGTCATCAATTAGTCACTAAATGTAGTGACTACTTTACGACTAATTTACGATTATGTGTTTAAATAATATTATATATAAATATTTATAATTTTGCTATATAAATATTTAATTTGATTTATCTTAAATTTTATATTTGAATTTTGTTTTACAAATTCTCTTTAATTGGATTTACATCTAATTCTTATATTTGAACAATTATAAAAATAACTACAATTAAAATTACATAAACAAAACACAACAAAACACATCTTAAGTATCATCATATTCATTACAACCCAAGTTCAAAAGATAACAAAAAAGAAAGAAACATCATATTCATTACAACCCCAAGTTCAAAAGATAACAAAAGGAAAAAAACATTGATCAAGAAAACAACAAGAAAGGCTTCTTCCAATCGTTTCCCAAGTTAGGCTTCGTCTGCTTGTATCCTTCTCAAATCTGGAATTGATCCGTGTTATAACACAATACCTTAAGGTTCTGTCAAGTTGAAAAAATGAAGGTACAAAAAAAAAGAAATTATCCCATTTGAAACCTATAACAACTAAGTTGTTATCCAGATGATTGTATAAGATGAGCTAGAAGTGAAGAGTACCTTAAGCAGATGTTGATTGAGTTGGAGTTGTCTCTTTAGCTGAATGGCTTGCAACAAACTTCTGAAACCGCGGATCACATTCCCTCAGAAAATCTTCCACAATGGAGAATTGGTCAATCTTGCCGTTCTGGGCAGCAATAACTTTGGATTGCGCAGCAAGTTCTGCATCACGCCGCTGCAGTTGAGCAGCCTGTTCTTCATCATGCGCAGCAAGCCGCTCCAGTTGAGCAGCCTGTTCTTCTATCATGCGTTGAGCTTTCTTCAACTGTTCTTCGAGAGCCACAAAGGTAGATGAGCCACATGCTTGCTTATGCGTTCCATTGACAAGGCAGTCCTTGAGGCTTCTAACTCCATAAGGTGTTCCTCTTGAATCCTTCTCAGTGGACTTGAAAATAAGAGAAAAGTGGAGGTTAGAGGATGACAAATTAAACTCCAAGACTATAAATGTGTATTGGTTTTTTAAAAAAGTTACCTCCAAGAAAATTTCTGTATATTCTTCTGTTGTGAGGTCCCGTGGCCGTGATTCTCCATCTGACACAGCAAAAGACTCTGCCTCGAGCTGAGACAACCTCTCTTGAACAGTCTTCTCATATGTCCCTGCAATCTTCTCTGCCTTCCGATCAACATATGTACCATCAGGCTTTGTATGTGCCTTGATGAAAACCTCAGCAAGTCGGACTTCTCTTCCCAATTCCTCAACCTGCAATGGTAGAAGAGATTAACTAAAAAAAATAACAGTTAAGTAAGAATTGAAAGTGGCAAAATAACAGCTACTTAACCATTTCATCTTGAAGCTGTCGATAAGACTTTGGCCCTGAGAGGTGGACGTGAGGACCTAGGCCGTTACGGTCAGACATACGGGCATCAGAGTAGGTTTTACTCTTTTGTTGTGCTTCTTCAGTGTCCCAGTAATCCTCCATCGTGCTCTAGAGAGTGTCTCCAATCCAGTTTGGTTGAACTCGACTAGTCCTCACATTGTTAACCATGTCTTTGATCCGCTTTTGACAGATTTTCTCAAAATAAGCTTGAACAGTTCCGGTTATCAAAGGATCCCAGGTGTGGGTTTTCTAGAAAAAAAGGAGCTATTGTTAGTGAAAAGAAGACATGTAAAGCTATGTGACATAAGGCTTATTGTGAGTGAAAAGAAGACATGTAAAGCTATGTGACATAAATCCTTACCGCGAACTCAATGAAGTATCTCTCTTGTTTGTCCCGCGGCACACATGTCCAGCTGTAGAAGGGACCTTCGAATTTGTTTAGAAGAATTTTAGTAATCTTCCGAACAAGTTTTGACCCTTTGTCACGAGTAAACCTCCATACACATGAACAAATAAGCCTTCGTCAGTAGGTTACTTAAAAGCTCCATACACATGAACCAAAAGAAACAATACAAGAGGCATCAATTAATGAGTCAAAAGAAACAATACGCATACGCACATTCACAAAAAAGTTTCTACGGTTTGATGCATGAACACAATCTATACTTCAATCAGTAAACATAAACATGAATCTCAATACACAAGCAATATATCATAATACACAAGCAATGAATACACAAACATGAATCTAAAGACACAATCCTAAAGACACAATAAACCAAACGAAATCATAAAAAACAAAATAAACATGAATCTAAAGACACAATCCTAAAGACACAATCATAATCACAATCCTAAAGACACAATAAACCAAACGAAATAAACATTGACCTACAGATTTCTCTTCTAACATTCACAAAACACCATTACAAATACATGAGAAGAGAGAAAAATTATACCATTGGGTGTTCGGTAAGGGTGTAGGAGAGAGAACCGTGGTGAAATTATCCCGACCTAGCACCACAAGCAGGGCATTTAGAGCCCGAACCACGTCCTCCTGGAGCTCCGGCAACACCGTAGCAGTTTCTTCTTCGAAGTTGTTGCCTTGGGATGATGGATGCGATGGATGACTACGAGTCTGATGACTACGAGCCTGAGAGCGTTGAGCTGGAGAAGCCGGAGAGTCATCTTGAAGAGTTGCATGAGTCGCTGGATTGTAGTTAACTTCTACTAAAGGAGACCGGCGTACTTGAGGTGGAGGTTGGCGAGTACCGGAGCCCTGAAATAGTTGTTGAGGGGGAGGATAGTCCCGGATCTGGGATTCCGTTGAATGTCGTGGCAAAATGGGGACTTCTTCAGGTGTCTGCTGCGTATGAGGAGCTTGGACTGCTGGCGTGAAGTCGTACTGACTGGGTAGATTAGTACGCCGTAGTCTTGACCCTCCGGGAATCTGAGAAACATTACGATCAAGTTTTCTCTTTCTTCCTCGAGTAGGCATCGTGTGATGATTGAGACGAGAGACTGAGAAGAGAGAAAGACGATTGAGAAGAGAGGAGAGAGTGACGATTGAGAAGAGAGGAGAGAAAGACGATTGAGAAGAGAGACTGAGAAGAGAGAGTGTCGATTGCGGCTTTAGGGTTTCGTCGAATGAGAAGAGATAAGAAGAAGATTAGGTTTTCTTTTTTAAAAGAATGTAATTGGATTTGGACCTAAATTCAATAATCAACTAAATTAGCTCAATCCAATAATTGGATTTGGGCCTAAATTTAAGAATTAACTAAATTCAAGAATTAACTAAATTAGCTCAATTCAATAATTAATTTATAATTTATAAGATTAAGAATTAATTTATAAGTTTAAGATTAAGAAATAACTAAATTCAATAATTTTTGATTTTATGGTTTATGAATTAATTTCTAAGATTAAAAATTGAAACTTCAAGATTTATAGTTTATAATATAAGTTTTAGAGTTTATAATATATTATATCAATTAGACTTTCTTATGTAAGTATTAAACCTTGGTTTTATGTATATATATATAATAATGGCTAAGTTTTGATTTTATGATTTATGAATTAATTTCTAAGATTAAGTATTAAACCTTGGTTTTATGTATATTTATATAATAATGGTTAAGTATTGTTCTTTCAAACACTACATGGACAGAAAATCTTACCGCATCTTGGCTACTTGCAAACGAGAATTGGTCCAACCCCACTAATTCAAATTTTAATGAAAAATTTCCCGCCATTATATATATATATATTGTGTTTTTTTAAGAACTATATATATATATATATATATATATATATTTTGGAGAAAATAAAAGTTTTTATAAAGCCAATTTTTTTTTTTGATCTACATTTTTTTTTGGGGAAGGAAAGACAATTGTGTTGGAATGAAGATGACAAATGGGTGCAATTTGTTTTTAAAGACTACACCTATGCCACTAATAGGCGACTACATAATAACAGTTGGCCCCCACAGGTAAAACACGTTTTTTAACTGTCTTTTATGATTATTTGGCGACTACGGAGTGACTATTTAATGACTCGCCGAATGAGTCGCACAATAGTCGCTAAATTGACGACTATAGTATGACTATCAACTGTGGTCGGTAAAGTAGTGACTCATTGGCGACTAAATTACTGTAGTCACAACGTAGTCGCAAAGTGGTCACTATCTGGTCGTTATTTTTGGCGACTACAAATGTAGTCGCTACTTGTAGTCGCTAATCGACTGTTTTCTTGTAGTGTTAGATCAAATACCTGTAAAATTTTATATTTTTAATATTAATAAAACAATAATAAAATAACAAATAAATACAATATAAATTTTAAGTTTTTAAAATTAAAAATACTGTCCCGCGGTGTACCGCGGGTTAAATGCTAGTACAATAAATAAAAGAGAATCCGCTTAGTAAAGTCATAAAGCAACACCTTCTGTTAACTCATGAGTTTTATACATTAGCACATATCTTCCCTTCTGTCATATACATTTTCTAGGGTAAATTCTTCTGCTTGTCTTTCTACTCGCTTCAGCTTCAGTAATATGTGTTCAAGCGTATCTTCTACAACTGTGCAAAGCTGGAGACCGTACTCCTTCTTCTTTCTCACTCAAGATCCAAAACTTCTCCCATGTTGTTGGACATGGGCTGCGTCCCAATATGCCACTCGGCCCAACAAGATAAGTTCTATGATTTTGGCCCGACGAAATCAGATGAAAGACATTAATAATCCATAAAGGACAATCTCGTGAATTCACGATGGGAACCCTAGAAAACCCTCGGTCTACAGTCCACTATATAAAGAAACAGTACTCATTGGAGAAGGGGACGAGACTCACGTACAATACCCCGAGAGCAAAACTTTGTGTCTAATCATAGTTATTGTTCCTTGTATAATTCTCGTTAGCTTCCGAGCTCGTCGTGACCCACTTGTCAGTTCTCCTGTGAACTGACGAGCACGATCTTGACTCGTTTTAGTGACAACCTCGAATTCTTATCGTTAATAAAAGAACAAACTTCTCTTTCCCCAAAAATCGATATTTATTTAGTGTTGTGCAATCCTCAGTACAAACAATTGGCGCCCACCGTTGGGCAAGAGTAGAGCGCTTCTTTTTAACGAATCAATACCGACGGTCCTCACTTCCTCGAAGTTTCAAGATTCATGACGAACCCTAGCGACGATCTCAACGAAGCAATGGAGCAACCAACGGAGCAGCGATGGGGGCGAACGAGAACACGAACTGTCCCGCCTCTACCCTCCTCGATGATCTCAACCGAACGCTCCTTGCCGAGCACGATCCCTCCACCAGCGCCCAACGCGTCCTTCGAGCCTCTCGCAACTGCAAACGCCGGACCTACACTTGCCACCGACCAGCGGGTAACTAACGCCGCCACTCTCACCAACGTTGCCGCTCTCCCCAGTGCCGCTCTCACCAACGCTGCCGCTCATTCCAATTCTGCCCTTCCAAATGCTTTGCCCACATCACAAAGGAGCGGACTCGATGACCCGATGCATACCGTGCTCGATGGGCCAATCCCACCTCTTGCTGCCGCACTTGACGAGCATCGTCAAACCGTGGCTATAGCTGTCACTGATAACGCCGCGCTCCCAGCTCTCTTGCTTGCTGGACAGAGGAACAACTTTGACGATATGATGCAGACTATCCTCGACAAGATCAATAGTCGGGACACACGAACAGCTGAGAAGCTCGACGCACTCGTTGCAACACAAGAAGTATTGCAGGACCAAATTAACAGACTCCAGCAAAGAAAGCACGATCGTCGACACACTAGCTACCCTGCCGACCTGGACACACTACCATCCCTGTCACCGCCAGTCGAGGAACGCTCAGAGAGTCACAGACGCCGACTGACGTCCATCATCGAAGGATCCTTCGAAGACCAAACCAGAGACGCGGCGCCCGCCGATCAAGACCAAACGCACCGTCGTAGCAAGCGTAGTAGGAGCCAGCCGACTCCAACACTGTCGAACCACCATCCGCGCGACAACCTGAAAGATTACAAGGATTTAAAAATCCAGCGACTTGAAGCGATCGTAAAGGACATCTCGGCCAAGATACATCGAGCAACAAGCGCTGCCCCCAACTTGGAGAAGGTGCTCGAAGAGGCTCAACGCTCACCCTTCACGACAAGAATCTCTAGCGTCCGCGTTTGTTACATCAATAAGTTCAAGTTCATTCCGTACAATGGGCTAACTGACCCAAAACCTTTCTTAACATCGATGAGTGTTGCAATCAACCGAGCACACTTTAGTCCTGAAGAATACGATGCCGGATGCTGTCAGATGTTTGTGGAAAACTTAGCCCTTGGCGCACTAAGTTGGTTTTCTCGTCTTGAAGCCAATTCGATAGATAGCTACTACGAGCTCACTGCTGCTTTCCTGCAACACCACTCGACCTTTATGATAAAGGGGGCATCTAACGCTGATCTCTGGACGATGTACCAAGAGGACGACGAATCGCTCAGAGAGTTCATGGAACGATTCAAGAAGGTTGTTTCAAAGCTCGCCATTGCAGACGATACTGCGATCTCCGCTCTCTGAAATGCTCTGGCATATGGGTCTCGCTTCAGGGACGATATTATCATATACGAGCCTCTGACACTCGACGACGCACTGCACCGGGCTAACAAGTACATCGAGGTAGAAAAAGAGAAAGACGCAAGGTCAAACCATCCATCAAGATAACCGGTCGTTGAACTCAGCCAAATCGAAGAATAACAAGGCGCCTTGGGCAAACAAAAAAAAAAAAAAAAAAAAAAAAAAAGAACGCTCGTCATACCGAGCTCTCCCTTCGCAATATGAACTACGAATGGCTTGATCCTTTCTAAGGGTACGTAGGCAGCCCATCAAAAGGCACAGCTATACCAAAAAAAAAAAAAAAAAAGTTTGAACACTTCAAAACCAAAACGAGCTCTCTCGAACGAGTCCGTCTCAGCGAGATGTCCAGCTCTTACATCGACCCTCTGGCCAAGGGAACGATTTAAAACGCGTTCCTCATGGATGCAGCGGTGAAATAATCCGCACAAAATAAGCCGACCCAGATCGCATTCAGCTAGCAGGCGGTTAAGTTTGTATAAGCCAAGTTCTCACTTGCACTTTCTTGCCGACCTCGTGGTACACACGGGGTAAGCCGGACACCAGGGCCGCACCTAAAAGGTATGACGAGCTCATCTCGATTACCACCCTAAACATTTGGTATTCGACACACGTAATAGGATAAGCCAAGAGACGTCGTGCACCGTAAAGTACAACTCGATACCAAAGATAGGAAGAACACAATTTTATTCCATAATCAAAGAGCAAACAAGTTCAAAATAACACAACCAACAAAAGGCCATGCTCGGCACAAGTTCAAAATAAAAACCAACAAAAGTAAGCAATGCTCGGCATAGATTCAAAATAAAATAACATAAAGCCATGCTCGGCACAAACATCGCGCACAGACAATCAATCTTCTATCCCCAGATCGGCATTGGAAGGCACATCGAACTGCAGCTCATCGACCGTCTCCCAAAAAGATCGGCAATCGCTATGCAAAGCTCCCCATTGCCGATCTCAACATTTCCAGGCTCGTCAATGCCAACCTCATCACCATTGCCGAGCTCGTCACTTATATTGCCGAGCTCATCAATGCCGACCTCGTCGCACCACCCTTCGATCCTTACAAGGCCAACCTCGACGTTTCTTTCATCAACCACATTCCCGGATATTGCCTTAGGCCGGCCTCCCATCATCAGATCGGCATCGCCATCATCGGAACCACCATCGTCTTCACTCGCTGAAAATCCCGTGGTCGGCGTCAACACCATCGGATCTTGCCGATCTGACGAACCGCACTCGACATATGCCGACCTCCCGAGAGCCAGTCGCGATACCAGAGCCAACCCCGAGAGGAACCGGAAGCCACCTTCGATCTCGCCGAGCTCGAGCTGACAAACTCTGCGCGGTGACCTCCGACTTCACCTCCGCCGAGCTCATCAGTGCGACCCCAAGTCCTTCCTCATCGACCTCTATTTCCCTTATGCCGAGCTCATCTCCTCTTAAACCCGTGGCGACCGCAAACTGCCGATAAACAACCTCATCACTCCCACGAAAGGAGATATGCCGCTTTCCGCCGAGCTCGCCACTCAACCCATCTCGACTTAGCTCGCCGCCTTTATCTGTAAACCCAGCACACGGATCTCTCGAGTCGATCTCAGATTCTCTCGACACGTCGACCTCAGCGCCAATCTCCACATGCCGAGCTGACGTCTCGCTCGCAGGAAACCCGACTTCACTAACGCTGAGCTCATCGGTGTCGATCTCGTTCTCCTCGCCGCTCACTCACGCTCTCACGCTCGCTACCCTCACGTTCGACGTCCTCGCGCTTGCCTACCTCACGCTTGCCGCACTCAAGCTTGCTGCCTTCATTCTCTCGCGCTTGCCACCCTCATGCTCACCGCTCACTCACGCTCTCGCGCTCGCTACCCTCACGTTCGTCGCACTCACGTTCGATGCTCTTGTGTTTGCCTCCCTTGCGTTTGCCACTCTCATTCATGGTGGCGATCTCTACTCTTGTTCTCAGTGGAGACCTACTCTCTTATTCTCGGTGGAAACCTCCACTCTCATTCTCGGTGGAGTCCTACTCTCGATGGAGACAACCACTCTTCTACCTCGTGCTGACCTGCATTCTCAAGTTTGGTGCCGATCTCCAGTCTCCAGCTTGGCGCCGACCTCAATCTCACTCTCGGTGGCGACCTCAAACTCACTCTCGGTGGCGACCTCACTCACTCGCCGACCTCAATCTCACTCTCTCGCTCGCCGATCTCACTCTCGGTGGCGACCTCAAACTCACTCTCGGTGGCGACCTCACTCACTCGCCGACCTCAACCTCACTCACTCGCCGACCTCAACCTCACTCACTCGCCGACCTCAATCCCACTCTCGGTGGCGACCTCAAACTCACTCTCGGTGGCGACCTCACTCACTCGCCGACCTCAATCTCACTCTCTCACTCGCCGACCTCAATCTCGATGGCGACCTCAAACTCACTCTCGGTGGCGACCTCACTCACTCGCCGACCTCAATCTCACTCTCTCGCTCGCCGACCTCAATCTCGATGGCGACCTCAGACTCACTCTCGTTGGCGACCTCATTCACTCGCCGACTTCAATCTCGTTGGCGACCTCAATCTCAATCTCGCTGACCTAAATCTCACTCTCGCCGAGCTCACCGCCGAGCTCATCTCGCCGAGCTCATTACATCCGCTCATCTCGCCGAGCTCACCGCCGAGCTCATTACCTTCGCTCATCTCTCCGAGCTCACCGCCGAGCTCATTACGTCCGCTCATCTCGCCGAGCTCACCGCCGAGCTCATTACCTTCGCTCATCTCTCCGAGCTCACCGCCGACCTCATTACCTCCGCTCATCTCGCCGAGCTCATTACCTTCGCTCATCTCTCCGAGCTCACCGCCGAGCTCATTACCTCCGGTCATCTCGCCGAGCTCACCGCCGAGCTCATTACTACCGCTCAACTCATTACCACCGCTCAACTCATCTCGTTTTCTCTCAAAACCTATCTCAGTCGGTCGATCTTCGATCCCCCTAAAATTATTAAATCTGCTGATCTCACCTAGATCACTCTCTCGTGCGGGGATCCTCAACGACGCCCAGCAAGATCGATCGAACCCGCTCAAAGTCAAGTCATTGCGGTGACCCCTGTCCGATTCCACATCATCAGCACCGTGCCGATCTCCAACTGTGGAGTCTCGCTGATTGCCGATCATCAGCAATCTCACAAGCAATCCGAGACGATCTGTGCCGAGCAGGCATATTAACAGAATTTCAAGCACGCCCGCTGATCGCAGAAGAACTGCCGCTTTCCGGACTAAGGGGGGGGGGACTATTGTTGGACATGGGCTGCGTCCCAATATGCCACTCGGCCCAACAAGATAAGTTCTGTGATTTTGGCCCGACAAAATCAGATGAAAGACATTAATAATCCTTAAAGGGCAATCTCGGGAATTCACGATGGGAACCCTAGAAAACCCTCGGTCTACAGTCCAATATATAAAGAAACAGTACTCATTGGAGAAGGGGACGAGACTCACGTACAATACCCCGAGAGCAAAAATTTGTGTCTAATCATAGTTATTGTTCCTTGTATAATTCTCGTTAGCTTCCGAGCTCGTCGTGACCCACTTGTCAGTTCTCCTGTGAACTGACGAGCACGATCTTGACTCGTTTTAGTGACGACCTCGAATTCTTATCGTTAATAAAAGAACAAACTTCTCTTTCCCCAAAAATCGATATTTATTTAGTGTTGTGCAATCCTCAGTACAAACACATGTCGAGAAATAACTCTCTTCTCTGATGGAAACCGTATTGCATATTCACTTCTACACGATCCAAAAGACTTGCACCTTCCTGATTCCTCATCATTCCAAATTTCCATCAAAATAATCAATATTTTAATCCCTTTTTTTTTGTACTTATGCGGTACTGTTTATTAACAATATAGGAGAATGATCCTATACCCCAAAGGGAACAACAAAGACGATGGAAATGGATTTATTTCAATGTATGCACAAACCTTTTGATTACACCCCCTTATGAGGTGTTTGCGGATCTACGGTTTTTCGTCTTTAACAAAACAGAAAACAAGTACTATACCATTCAATGTACGTGTCTCTACATGTCTTGCTATACACGTATGCCTGCTTTTTTTCCTATATACATAATTCAATAATGTGTACATTTATATATATATATATATATATATATATAAATCTAGATGTAGATTCGAAGCTATTCAATACAATCAGAACAGTATGGGGATTGGCTCAAGTGCTTCCGCTTGATACATTCAATGATCCTAACAACGGATATATTTTTGGAGGAGATCAATGCGAGTTTGGTGTTGATGTCATTGTTTCTACACCCCCTACTAATTGGGAAATTCACTCTTTACATGAAGAACTATCTCAACCCAAATTTTCTTGGACGGTCAAGAATTTCTCTGCGCTGAAAGAAAATGTTAAGGAATCATGCAATTTTTCGATGGGAGGAAGGAAATGGTGAGTACATCATCTGACACAAGATTTTGTTTTTTTTGTTTGTTTTCGGACTAATGAATATGTGTGTGTTGACATGTGCAAGTTATTGATATCTACAGGGTTCTGAAGTTGTATCCCAAGGGGAACGTCGCAAGTGTAGAAGGCAAATGGTTATCCCTTTATCTGCATCTCGCTCAGTGTGAAAAACTAAGGGAAAGTGAAAAGATTTTTGTGCAAGCTCAATTGCGAATTTTAGACCCACGTGGATCTAATCATTTTACAAACAACGTAAGTGTTATAACAAACATTTTATAATACGTAGTATAGATTCTAATTTCCTAACGTTTTATTAAATGACGAGCTGGGACTTTTTCTACACATATACTGAGCTCTATAACCATGCTTGCATATATCTTGGTTGCAGTTGCGTCTTGGCACAACAGCTCAAATTTGGGTTGGGGATTCCAGAAATTTATGTCTCTAGCTGAACCTCCGAAGGCATACTTGGACAAGGACACTTTAAATGTAGAGATCGAGTTTGAAGTTGTTTCTGAAGCAGAGTACTCTTCTTCCATGATTTAAGCTCTACTTTAAAAACTTCATTAGTGATCTGCTTCATACGCTTCTTAATTTTCTTCTATGATCTCTAGAGATTCTATTAATTCTTAGAGACTGAGATTTTTCATTTTTCCTACCTTTGATCCAAATACATGCATGCATGCATGCTTATTTGCTAGCACGATAAATAAAAAAGGTCTAATGCCTACCATCACAATTTCAAGATGCTCATTTAAAAGAGCTAGTGTGTCTCTGTTTCAACTTTCAAGGACATGCATGGTCAAAAGACAAGATCAACATGTCTCCGTGTGACATTAGTTGCAACAAAAAAATTTAGTGGATTCTTTTTTATTTTATTTTACTGATCAATCGATTTAGGTTCAAGGATACTACTACTGATCAAGTGATCATAAAGTTGTTGCACATTTATGCAGGGCTGGCCTTGAGAAAAACTAGTTAAAACAATATTGGTCTGTGACCACAATTTTTTTTTTGGCCCTCTTTACTAAAAAGAAAAAAAAAACTCCAAGTCCAACAATTAAAGTTAATTTTCGCAAAAGATTAACAATGGGAAGAAAAATAATGCAGCACTACGTACTAAATTAAACCGTTTTAAGTAAAGAAAAAATACATTTTAAAATAGCTAAACTATTTATCTTATATGAATTCAAACAAACTATACGTTTTATGGACTCAAACAGTTAAAACAACCAAAAATTATACATAATTTTTAAAAGAAAATATGATACATCATATATAAAGACTTTAGTTATCTTGGTAAGAGATTAATTATTATTATTATTATTATTTTTTGTAGTTTTCTTTAGAATGATCCTAGCATTTATGAAACTAATCATATACTACTTTTGTAGTTTGCTATATGGCATCCATGATCCATACAAAAAAATATTGCTAATGGCAAAAAAACTAGTACTAAGATACAACAGAACAAATGTTATAATAATTACGTGCCAATGTTGGCTTTCACGTGGCCCATCCTAGCTTTTCATTACCACCATCCTCATGTCTCTCTCTCTCATTATATATACCCCCGAAGTTAAAAAAAGAAAAGAAGTAATTATCTTTAAAACACCCAACTAAAAAATAAATTCACTGTGTATAAAGTTATAAACTAAAGAAGACGAAAGAGAAGAGATCCAAATCTCTCATCTCATCTTGTTATCTAAAAAAATTCAGTTCACACCAAAATAAAATAAAGATAAAAACCCAAAAACATCCAAAGAAACAATGCTCTGCTATGTCGGTAAAGCCACCAAGATTTTCATTTTCATCGTTACCGTCGCCGTCGTCATTGGCCTCGTCGTAGTCTTCGGTGTTCTCCGACGTCACTCTCAACATTGCTCCGGTGACTATTGCTCATCCGATCCTCCTTCTTTTTCTTCCTCTTCTTCACCTTCCTCCCCTTTTATAACTCCATTCCCAAACACAAACCCGAACCCGAACCCGAGTACGCCTGTTCTCGGATCTTCACCTCCAGCTCCACCAGATTCATCATCAAAACCAAACCCATCTACTCCAATCTCCCCAAATCCGCCTGCACCGATCGTAACAAACCCGAATCCACCTCCTCCGTCCACACCTAATCCGAATCCTCCGCCGCAATTCTCACCTCCTCCGCCTGATTCTGATACCACCACCACCGCTCCTCCTCCGCCTACAACGGTAACGGCAATCCCACCACCGCCTCCTTCGCCAGTATCGGCATCTCCGCCGTTAACTCCGCCAAGCTCCGTCGTCAACACTCCTGCTCCCGTGCATGCTAAACTGGTCAACGACTAAAAGACCAAAACCTTTGTACATTCCGACCATTTTTTCCAGTTTCTTGAACTTTGATTCGTTTGTTTCTTTTTTCTTTCTTGGTTCTAATTAGATAATTTTTTCTCTAATCTTTAAATCTTTATTCGCATTTTCATTAGTCTTATTGATATGTTATACACTTCATTATATAGCAAGAGATCCCGATCGAATGTTATAAACATATTTTTTTGTGTTCTTGCTAATTGCAATGATCTTATATGGGTGATTGAGTTGTCTATATCTATCGATATCAAAGGCTTTTTATGATTGCATTTTGTTTTAAATTAAGTCTTTGAGTGTGTTTTAACTTTGAAGTTAAATTAAAAAAGTATCAGTGTATTAATGCTCACCAGTCAAATCTACTTTTTTTGGCTGGCACACTATATATAATTGTTACATTATTGTACATTGAAACAATTTAAATGTGTGTTTATCGTGAAAACACTAGTGAGGAGGGAGCAGAGACGTGAGGTGGGTCAATGAGTTAAGAATCCCATGAATTATGTCTGACTAATTTTGACTACTTGAATCTTTTGCAAAATTCTAAAGTCTTTGTTCCGTACCATATTTCATTATGGTTGATTTTTTTTTTTTTTTTTTGGTTTGCTTTACCAATTTACTTTCTCTTTACTGTTGTAGTTTCCCATAATTTAATAAGAACTAGGTTGGTGCTAGTTTTTTTACGTTTATGAGTTATATAAGTATATTACAGCCACAGGTTATGCAGGTTATTTATGATTATGCAGAGTCATCTGGTTGATGTTAGTGGAATAATACATTAAAGTATTATGCAAAAGTGTCTCTCAAAGCCTTTTATTTCGTGAAACCAACATTTTCTTTCTGGTAAACGAAGCAAACAATTTTGTTGGTAAATGTAGCGAACATTAATGGTTTATCCTCATTTTGTGTGCAGGTGTATAGAAACACTAAATTGTACTTTACATCCAGGTTAATTGTAGTTGTTCTGAATATGGGCCGTTCCATGTCAAAGAATATATTTTATTATGGGCTTTAAATTAAATGGGTCCAAGTCAAAACTCTACTTTAGTTTACAAAGTACAAACGCATCCTAAGATGATGCGATTAATGTGGGACACCTTGTGTGCTCAGTGCTCAGTTACTCACTGTTATTAGAGTACAATGAACTGAACTGTTATCAGAGAAATGGAAACGAAACTGCAGAAATATAAAGACAAAAGTTTAAAGAATTATACCTGTTGTCGATGTGAGGACTCTTTATATCGTTAGAATCGGTATACATATGGACTATTCGTAACACTCTGAATCTTCATCCTAATTCCTACAACCATTTTTTTTTGTTGATAAAGTTCTTACAACCATTTGAGCTGATCTATATTACATTGTTGTCACATGTGATTCCTAACTATATAACTAACTATATATGTAATATGTAGATGGACTTTCTGTTGAATTAATCTTGAAATAGCTTGAAGCCCAAAAAAGTATATTTAGGAGAATATACATATTTGAGTTTTAGAAGTTATCTAAAATAAGTTAGTTTTCCTATTTGGATTAGGAAAATATTGTCTAAGGTTTTCATATAAAAGGAGATGCAGAGATATTGCATAATGTATGAGTTTGAGAGAGAACAAGAGAGAACTTTAGGTTTTGAGTGATTTTCCTGAAGATTAATAAAAGAGAGTAATTTTTATTTTATTTTTGTGTTCTTAATTCTTTGAAGTTCTTTTGTTCTAGTTCTATATTTGGTATCAAAGCTACAAAGGTTTGTGAGACAATATGGGAGAGATTATGGAAGCATCAAACACGGCGACAGCAAAACTAAAGGAAGGAAGTTCCCCTTCGATCAAGTATCATATACTAACCTCAACCAACTATACGGTATGGGTGATGCGGATATCGATCCTACCAACCAAACCGTTGAATCAAATCCTGTACCACATCCTGTACCAGAAGTACGAGAAGGCCCTGTGACACGATCAAAGGCTAAACAGCTAAGGAAGAGGTTTAACCTAGCCGTTCAAGACATCATAAGCTCCCTAGAGCTGAAGGATGTCAACTGGTCTGTACCATCATCATGCCGCCACAACATATATGATCACATTGCCGAGGAAGAGCTTGCTGAAGCCTTCACCCAAATGAGCCTTGATCAAACCAGTTCCCCAGGTAAGAAACCTCCTTTTTCAGGTCAAGGAACCTCAAGAAGCCAAGAGAAGACATCGGAGCTGCAAGAGACGTGTGATACAAACTACACCTCTGAAAGCGATCAAGATAGCAAAGATCAAGACCAAAACATAGAGGGCATGGACGAGCATCAAGAGACTGAACAAGATATTCTAGAAGGATCCCAAGAAGACCCCTACTTCAAGAAACAAGTACAAGACAAGACGCCTGAAGTAGTTCAGCAAGTACAAGAAGTGGTTCAGAGAACATCAATTGGGCCTAGATCGCATCCAGGTAAGTCTTATTCAATATTTTCGATCCTTGCAGGTCCCACCAGCCCCATTAACGGCTAGAAGACTTCCTCATCAAGAGAGATCAAGTCTAATTAGCGTTTTCTTTTATTAGCTTATTTACTTTCCAAAAGGACAATGATTTGTGTTTGATTTTATTTTCTTTCCTTGTTGGATTTTCTGCATTTATTTTTCGGCCTTAAGGCTAGCTGAAGGACTCTTATAAAGTCCCCCTGCAGCAGTTGTACGAATTTCACCTTTGATTATCAATAAAATACTGAATTTTCTTATTTCTCTCTTTAAGTGTTCTTAAGAGAATTAAGCTTGTTCTCTGTCTTGTGTGTGAGATTCCACAAGGCTGAGTTCGTGTACTGTATCAGAGACCAATCACATCTCTGTGGTGTACTTCAATCCGCCAGCACTTCCCCCACTATCGATCCCACACGAGAGAAGCGACCGCCATCGTGTCAGATCCCCACCATCGACCATCTTTCCTTCACAAGAAAGAAGCGACCGCCAGCTTGTGAAGCCATCAACTCTATCCCGGTATAAGACTCACCACCGAGTCTTGTATCATCTGGTATCAGAGCACAGTTCACGCTGTTCCCTTGCCAGGTTTATCTTTTCCATTTACTTTCATTTGATTGGTAGCATTTATTTTATTTTCATTTAAAAAAAAAAAAAATTATTGTATCTCTTTCAGCTTTTGTTTCATTGCTTTATTACTGCTATTCATTCGTAAATTTTCAAAAAAAAAAAAAAAAAAGTTTCCTTTAATTTTCTTTGAAATTTCTTTCTTTTAAACTTCTGTGGTACGTTGATCCTTTGTTGTTTTTGTCTAAGTACAGAACCGTTCTAGACACTCGATATGGGAGAAAACGCAGAAATACCCCAAGATGCCATGATGCAAATGATGAGAACCCTCACAGAGCAGTTGAGAGGACTCGGCGATAGAATCGGACGTTTGGAGCAACCTCAGGCTAGGGTTAACGTTGGACCAGATCCAGAAAGAAGGAATGTTCGCGATGAGGAAAACGAATCCATTGACATGGATGATAAAGATGATCCACCACCAGACCCATTAAGGCGACAACATCAGAGAGAGGATCCTTTGATGCGGAACCGCGCTAGAGAGGTAGAACCACGAGAACAAAACCGAGATGTCGAACTAATACCTCCTACTTTTGCAGGGAAATCTAATCCGGAGGTTTACATGGACTGGGAGAGACGGATGGAGTACATATTCCAATGTTATGGCTATGGAGAAGCTCGAAAGGTAGCCCTTGCATCGGCGCAGCTCACCGACAATGCCTTGTCATGGTGGGATAGGACGGTAGCTGATAGGAGGAGGCAGCGGTTTGCTACCATCAGCAGTTGGGAAGATATGAAGTATCTCTTGAGGTTGAGGTATGTCCCTGATCATTATCAACGAGACTTACAAAAACGTTTTAGAAAATTGTCTCAGGGAACAAGGACCGTGGATGAGTATTTTGAGGAGTTTGAGAAGCTAATGAACTCCTTGGAGCTGGAAGAATCGAGTGAGTCCCTAATGGCTCAATTCATTGATGGTTTACAAGAGCGTATAGCCCGAAAGGTGGAGACATCGACTTACAGCAGCCTGCATGAACTACTTCACAAGGCTGTACAAGTGGAGCAGCAAATCCAGCGTAAGATGTCTTTAAGGAACCGTACTCGAAACAACACGCCTTGGAATGCAAGCAACAACCGGAGCATGGACAAAGGCAAAACCGTAGACAATGACTCTAGGTTCAAGAACAAGTCTAGTGAGGCACCTAAAACCTCTAAACCCGAACCAGGTAAGTTCCCTAACACTAGTCAATCCCGTACCCGTGACATTACTTGTTTTAAATGTCAAGGCAGGGGACACATGGCGAGAGAATGTCCGAACCAAAGGGTGATGATTGTCACCCCTAGTGGAGATTATGAGTCTCAAGATGAGCAAGACGATGATCAGACTGATCTGGAGAATGACGTGGAGTATCCCGATGTAGGAGAACTCCTTGTGATCCGGCGTATGCTGAGCGTGCTTGTCGACCCCGAGGAGAAAGTTCAAAGAGAAAATATATTCCACACTCGATGCACAATCAAGAACAAGGTATGTAATTTGATTATTGATGGAGGTTCTTGTACTAATGTTGCTAGCAAGTATATGGTGGACAGGTTAGGTCTTCAGAAAACAAAGCACCCGAGGCCATACAAACTTAGGTGGCTTAATGATGATACCAAGCTGAAAATTGCTGAACAAGTCACTGTATCATTCAGCGTTGGGAAATACCAGGATCAAGTCGTTTGTGATGTAGTTCCAATGAGGGCCGGACATCTTCTTCTTGGAAGACCATGGCAGTTTGATCGAGCTACAACTCACGACGGTCGAACAAACCATTACACTTTCACGCACAATGACCGTAAGTTCAACCTTGCCCCTCTAAGTCCCTCTGAAGTTCATGAATTGCAAAAACACATGAACAAAGAGGTCGAGGTAAGGACTTCTAATCTTTATTTGAGATCCAATGAGATTTGTAAAACCATGAGTGCCCAGGGCACCGTGCTACTAATGTTGTTCAAAGAATGTTTAAGTACAGGTACAAGAGAGCTTGAACTACCCGCTGAAGTACAAGCTGTGCTAGATCAATACAAAGACGTGTTTCCAGAGGAGATACCCCCAGGATTACCTCCTATTCGTGGCATTGAACATCAGATCGATCTTGTACCAGGTTCTGCTTTACCTAACAAACCAGCTTACAGAATGAATCCAGAGGAATCTAAGGAGCTAGAGAAACAAGTGCGTGATCTCATGGATAAAGGGTACATCAGAGAGAGCCTCAGCCCGTGTGCAGTACCAGTTCTGTTAGTTCCAAAGAAGGATGGAACATGGAGGATGTGTGTAGACTGTCGAGCAATCAACAACATAACTATCAAGTATCGACATCCCATTCCAAGACTAGATGACATGTTGGACGAGTTAAGTGGTGCAATCGTCTTCTCCAAAATTGACTTGAGGAGCGGCTATCACCAGGTCCGAATGAGGGAAGGAGATGAGTGGAAGACCGCGTTCAAAACCAAGCAAGGTCTCTATGAGTGGCTTGTCATGCCATTTGGGTTAACCAACGCCCCAAGCACTTTCATGCGACTAATGAACCAGGTTCTAAGGTCATTTATTGGTAAATTTGTTGGTGTTTATTTTGATGACATACTTATTTACAGTAAGTGCCATTCTGATCACATTAAACACCTTGGGTTAATTTTAAAAATGCTTCGGAAGGAAGGCCTTTATGCTAACCTAAAGAAGTGCTCCTTTTGTACTGATCAGTGTGTGTTCTTAGGCTTTGTAGTGAGTAAACAGGGCCTACAGGTGGATGAGGAGAAAATCAAGGCAATAAGAGAATGGCCTACTCCCACTTCGATTGGACATGTTCGCAGCTTCCATGGTCTCGCAAGCTTCTACAGGAGGTTTGTCAAGGATTTCAGTACAGTGGCTGCACCAATGACTGCCGTGATCAAGAAAAACGTGCCTTTCTCATGGGGAGAAGCTCAAGAAAAGTCCTTCAACACCTTGAAGGAGAGGCTCACGCAAGCACCAGTCTTAGCCCTTCCAGATTTTGAAGTCATGTTTGAAGTAGAGTGTGATGCATCAGGTTTAGGAATTGGAGCTGTACTACATCAGAGGAAAAGACCCGTGGCTTTCTTCAGTGAGAAGTTGAGTGGAGCTACGTTGAACTATCCGACCTACGACAAGGAGCTTTATGCCTTAGTTCGAGCACTGGAAACATGGCAACATTACTTGTTATCCAAGGAATTCATCATTCACACCGATCATGAAACTCTCAAGCATCTAAAGAGTCAGACTTCACTTAAGAGGAGACATGCTAAGTGGTTGGAGTTCATTGAGACGTTCCCATATGTGATAAAGTATAAGAAAGGTAAGGAGAACGTGGTTGCTGATGCTTTGTCAAGGAGGCATGCTCTTATAGCTACTATGGAGGCTAAGGTAATGGGTTTTGAGCATATCAAGGAGCTGTACAAAGATGATCCAGAACTAGGAGAGTGCTACAAGGAGTATGGCAAAGGAGCATATCAAGCATTCTACTTGCAAGATGGGTTTCTATTTAGAGACAAGCGGTTGTCTATTCCTCAAGGTTCCATGCGAGAATTGATACTTACCGAAGCACATGGTGGAGGTTTGATGGGTCACTTTGGTGTCGACAAGACCTTGGCCGTGGTAATGGAACATTTCTTTTGGCCCCATCTCAAGAAAGATGTTGCGAGATTTTGTGCTCGATGCATTGTTTGTCACAAAGCCAAATCCAAGTTACATCCTCATGGTCTTTACTTACCATTACCTATTCCTAACGCCCCTTGGGTAGATATATCTATGGACTTTGTCTTAGGATTGCCAAAGATCAAACAAAAGGATTCAATCTTTGTTGTTGTGGACCGGTTCTCCAAGATGGCACACTTCATTCCGTGTGACAAGACCAATGACGCGACTCAAACCGCAAATTTGTTCTTCAAGGAAGTGGTGCGCCTCCATGGAATTCCAAGGACTATAGTCTCTGATCGTGACACCAAGTTTTTGAGCCACTTTTGGAAGACACTTTGGAGAAAGTTAGGTACCAAGCTTCTGTTCTCAACAACTTGTCATCCCCAAACGGATGGACAAACTGAAGTGGTAAACCGAACTCTCTCTACTTTACTTAGAGCCACTCTTGGTAAAAATATGGCAACATGGGTTGATTGTATTCCTTTTATCGAGTTTGCTTATAATCGTGCTGTCCACTCGGCTACAAAACTATCTCCTTTCGAGATAGTCTATGGAATTAACCCTTTGTCTCCATTAGATTTAGCACCATTGCCTCAGATAGAACAGGTTTGCCAAGATGGACTAAGAAGAGGAGAAATCATCAAGAAGTTACATGACAAGGCCAAAGCAAATTTGGAAAAGAAGTATGCCGACAACAAACGCAAGGCTGATCGGGGAAGAAAGGAGATGTTGTTCAAACCAAGAGATTGGGTTTGGTTGCATATGAGGCCTGAAAGATTTCCAACACAACGAGCCTCTAAGTTATCACCAAGAGGCGACGGTCCATTTAAAGTTCTTGAGAAGATCAATGATAACGCTTACCGTTTGGAGCTGCCAAATGAGGTAAAAATTTCTCACACTTTTAATGTAGCTGACTTGTCTGCTTATGATCCAGGAGATTCAGTTTTGAGGACAAAACCTTCTGAAGAGGGAGGGAATGATGCGGACATCGATCCTACCAACCAAACCGTTGAACCAAATCCTGTACCACATCCTGTACCAGAAGTACGAGAAGGCCCTGTGACACGATCAAAGGCTAAACAGCTAAGGAAGAGGTTTAACCTAGCCGTTCAAGACATCATAAGCTCCCTAGAGCTGAAGGATGTCAACTGGTCTGTACCATCATCATGCCGCCACAACATATATGATCACATTGCCGAGGAAGAGCTTGCTGAAGCCTTCACCCAAATGAGCCTTGATCAAACCAGTTCCCCAGGTAAGAAACCTCCTTTTTCAGGTCAAGGAACCTCAAGTAGCCAAGAGAAGACATCGGAGCTGCAAGAGACGTGTGATACAAGCTACACCTCTGAAAGCGATCAAGATAGCAAAGATCAAGACCAAAACATAGAGGGCATGGACGAGCATCAAGAGACTGACCAAGATATTCTAGAAGGATCCCAAGAAGACCCCTACTTCAAGAAACAAGTACAAGACAAGACGCCTGAAGTAGTTCAGCAAGTACAAGAAGTGGTTCAGAGAACATCAATTGGGCCTAGATCGCATCCAGGTAAGTCTTATTCAATATTTTCGATCCTTGCAGGTCCCACCAGCCCCAGCAACGGCTAGAAGACTTCCTCATCAAGAGAGATCAAGTCTAATTAGCGTTTTCTTTTATTAGCTTATTTACTTTCCAAAAGGACAATGATTTGTGTTTGATTTTATTTTCTTTCCTTGTTGCATTTGCTGCATTTATTTTTCGGCCTTAAGGCTAGCTGAAGGACTCTTATAAAGTCCCCCTGCAGCAGTTGTACGAAGTTCATCTTTGATTATCAATAAAATACTGAATTTTCTTATTTCTCTCTTTAAGTGTTCTTAAGAGAATTAAGCTTGTTCTCTGTCTTGTGTGTGAGATTCCACAAGGCTGAGTTCGTGTACTGTATCAGAGACCAATCACATCTCTGTGGTGTACTTCAATCCGCCAGCACTTCCCCCACTATCGATCCCACACGAGAGAAGCGACCGCCATCGTGTCAGATCCCCACCATCGACCATCTTTCCTTCACAAGAAAGAAGGGACCGCCAGCTTGTGAAGCCATCAACTCTATCCCGGTATAAGACTCACCACCGAGTCTTGTATCAATGGGTCATGCGCATGAAGATCCTACTTAAAGTTCATAAGGTCTGGGATATTATTGAAGATCCAACAGGAGATGCTGAGCAGTATAACATGCCCACAGCCTTGTTGTTATCATCAATCCCGGAGGCACTTATTCTACAAGTAGGAGAGCTAGACTCGATAAAGAAGGTGATGGAACCTGGGACGACGGCCAGGACCAAGATGTGTACCAGGACGGAACCGGACAGGAAGACGCAGACGCGACCACGACCAGATCAAGTCGGCCATCGACCCTTGCACCAAATCTGATGCCCGGAGCGACCACAAGGAGCTGAACAGCAGCCAGGGCCGCCAAAAAGAAGTGTCTCATGTTTGTCCAAGCATTCGTCCGAGATCAAGAGGAATTCGAGCATGGAGCCATTCAAGCCGCCGGACGGCCGACCGAGGTTCCTTTCTTGGTCTTCACCATTACACAAGGGTGAAGACCTCCAAGTCATTAAGGGGAATAGTAATCTTTTTCCTACCTTGGGTTTGTCTCAATGGGTTTACCAAGAAGGTTTTAACGAGGCTACGAACCTTAGTACATGGTCACGACCGTGGACCACTCCCGGCCACGTGGCCATCCTATCTTTGTTTTTCTTTCTTTGTGACCATTGTTTTTAAAACTTGTTCCAGACGCTGCGTTTTATTTTAGCCCACATGTTTAGGGTTTGGGAGTTCCCTTGTAATGGCTAGCCTATTTAAAGGACCTAGACCCCATAATGTAAAGGGCAGACTAGTAATAAAAATCAAGGTTGTTCCTTTATCTCTCTCATTTTCAGCGATTGAAACGAAACCCTAGAAGCTTCTCGAACCAGTTTTGGAGTTTACGGGAACCATGGTATTCAAGAAACAGAACAAATCCATAGAGAAGCAGAACTTGACGAAGCTGGTAGAACCACAAATAACAATGATCAATCATAGACTATGGCTACAAGAGATATTGGAAGTATTGAAACATATGCTACTGAGAGTAGAGACGATGATAGTGAGGATGAGGATCAAGGAGTAATTGAGCTGAGACGGTCACAAAGAGAGACACATAGACCCAAGTATCTCAATGACTATGTGTTACTATCCGAGGAAGAAGGAGAACATCTGTTAATGTGTCTCAACAATGAACCGTATAACTTCGATGAAGCAAGATAATCAGAAAACTAGATGCGTGCGTGTGAATATGAGATTCATTCGATCACAAAAAATTATACATGGGATCTTGTTGAACTTCCACAAGGAGCAAAACCAATAGGTTTAAAGTGGGTCTTTAAGCTTAAAAAGAATTATGACGGAAGCATTAATAAATACAAAGCTAGACTTGCTGCCAAGGGATACGTACAAAGATATGGGATAGACTATGAAGATGTTTTTGCTCCGGTGGTGAGAACTGAGACAATACGGCTCCTCATCAGTCTTTCAGCGGCTAATGGATGGGAAATCCATCACTTAAGGCGTTAAGACGGCGTTTCTTCATGGGGATATAAAGGAGACTATTTATGTAATGCAACTGGAGGGTTTTGTTGTAAAAGGGAGTGAAGACAAAGTCTATAGACTCAACAAAGCATTGTATGGACTAAAGCAGGCCCCAAAGCGTGGAACGATAAGTTGAATCGAGTTCTCAATGAGCTTCAGTTCAAACGGTGTTCAAAGGAACCTTCGGTTTATCGGAGAAAGGTGAATCGAGATACTCTTCTTGTTGCAGTTTATGTTGACGAGCTCTTTGTGTCGGGAACCAATGTTGAGGCTATAGAAGGATTCAAGAAAGAGATGTCGTCTAAATTTGAAATAAGTGACCTTGGTAAGTTGACTTATTATCTAGGGATTGAAGTATGCCAAAACAGAAATGGAATAACATTGAGTCAAAAACGATATGCATCTAAAATTTTGGAGGAAGCTAGAATGTCGAAGTTTAACCTGACGCATACACCTATGGAGGCTGGTATAAAATTGTCAAAAGCTTTGGAGGAAAAGACATTGATGCCACGAGATATAGAAAAATTGTGGGATGTCTCTGCTATCTGATTCATACTCGACCATATTTGTCTTTCTGTGTAGGAGTACTAAGTCGATATATGCATAATCCTAAGGAATCCCATGGGGCGGCGATGAAGCAGTGTTTAAGGTATTTGCAGCGAACGATGACGTTAGGACTCAAGTTCACAAGATCCACTTCCACGGTTCCAAAACTGATTGGTTTTAGTGATAGCAGTCATAATGTGGATCCAGATGATGGTAAGAGCACAACCAGCCATGTATTCTACCTTGGAGGGAGCTTGATTTCTTGGTGCTCTCAGAAACAAGAGACGGTTGCGTTGTCATCATGTGAAGCTGAGTTTATGGCAGCTACAGAGCCGGCAAGACAAGCAATATGGCTACAAGACTTACTCAGCGAGATCACCGAATTACCGCGTGAAAAGGTTGTTATTCGTATAGATAATGAGTCAGCGATTGCCCTCACTAAGAACCCAATATTTCATGGTCGAAGCAAACACATACACACAAGGTACCATTTCATAAGAGAATGTGTTGAGAATGGACAGATTGAAGTTGAGCATGTTCCTGGAGATGAGCAAAGGTTAACAAAGACACTTGGAAGGACTAAGCACAAAGAGATGAGGGACCTCATTGGCTTGAAGGATATGAGTGAAGAAGAATTCAAGCTTAAGAGGGAGAATGTTGGATTAAACTTGAAATAGCTTAAGGCCCAAGAAAAGTATATTTAGGAGAAAAGCTGAATATACATAATTGAGTTTTATGAATTATCTAAAATAAGTTAGTTTTCCTATTTGGATTAGGAAAATATTGTCTAAACTTTTCATGTAAAAAGAGATACAGAGATATTGTATAATGTATGAGTTTGAGAGAGAACAAGAGAGCTTTAAGTTTTGAGTGATTTTTCTAAAAATTAATAAAAGAGAGTATTTTTTTCTATTTTTGTGTTTTTAACTCTTTGAAATTCTTTTGTTCTAGTTCTATACTTTCAAGGGGGTTGAGCTTTTCTTAAGAATCCACACTTAGGTTTCTTTCTCGTATAATATTCTTCTCGTCCGATCCCTATGGTTTTATTTATTTTCTCTTTTGAGTCCAAATTATATATATTTAATCGGTTTCCTTATAATATCTTTTATATTCTAAAAAAATTTGGTAATCATTGTCATTGTAAAAAAATTTTCTCTTAACTTGAAACTCAATCTTCTAGTTCAAAATCCAAGATAGGTTATTAGTTTAAGTTTGAATAATATTAATATTTAGATTTTAATCAAATTATTTATATTATTTTAGTTCTATCTATGAAAATTTACGTATATAAGTGATGAAGATATAGAATAAAATACATACATACATATAATATATCTGGCGCTCGATAAATTTGCTTTAAACCTTTAAGACAGGTCAACTGTCTATAGCTATGAATTCTAGGAGGAAGAAAAGACTAATAAATATAATAACTTGCTCTGATCTCTAAGTTGAGATCAGACATTAAGAAAAGAAAATAGAGTCTGCCTCTCTAAACCACTTAAAATATATATAGCTCTGGAGAACAAATCATTGAGTTTTTAATTCGATAGATACTAATCATATGATTTTACATGTTATAAGAGTTTTACATCTGATTATCACTAGCTCTGTTGACCGATCCATATGCTTCTGACTCGCGGGGTGGCATCAACCATATCACTTGAACATGATTGTCTAGTTATCAAGTCAAACTTTTAGTATATGAAAGTGCGTATATATATGATTATCTTTGATTTGACCATTTGTTTTTTTCTTTAGTTTTATTTGAGCAAAAATCAGAATGAGAAATCCTTTAAACGCCATTTATCTTATGTGAAACACTTAAAACATTTGTCCTTGATCTCGATACAGTTAGAATGAATTTTAAGTTTGCTTTGATTATATATAGTTTCTATGTATACTTAATTATATATAGTTTCTATGTATACTTAATTATTTTGGTTTTGAGTGTATTATTTTATCCGAAAACTATGAGATTTTTTTCAAGCTATTTTATTATGCATATATAGGATTGGGGTGGTGGTGGACCTGGTGGTGGGGAGAAAGCGAAGAAACGACGTGGTTCTCCTCCTTCGTTGACTTGTCTTCATCACACTGACTCAGCAGCATACCACATGATGTGACCAATATGCAATATCTTCTCCAACTTATCCGTTGATGTTTCAAATCTTTAGTCAACAAACCAATCAGCACCTCATAATTTATAGTATAAATTGTTTTGATCCAATAGTTGATATTTTTACATTTTTTTTTTATCAAAGAACATATATACATCTAGGATATATATGTCACCTGCATCTTGAGATATATATGTAATATAGTTCTTAAAATTTCCATTTGAAAACGCTTAAATCTTTCAACTCATGTGCACAAGTTGGTTTCGACTTTATAATAGTGCTTGCAATCAAATTCTAAGAGAAATCGGCTTCTGTAGGTTGAAACCATTACATAAAGTGGCAATAATATGCAAAGCTACATGTGATATATATATCCTCAAGTCTAGAACCGTTAGAAGAAACTTTAAATACATTGGCAAACCGAATGATTCAATGATTTATTATAGTAGTCGAACAAGCCTCTATATATGCCCATTGTACAAAACAACCAGCAAAGAGAAGATTACAATTTATTGGCTCAACACATTATAGAAACAACAACATACAATACATTTTCATACATATCATATAGACTCTAATAACAAACTAATTAAGACCGTGTTTGGCCCTGGACCCGTTTCAACTTGGAACTCTAATCAAGCAGTGTTAACAAAAGGGTATATCTCATACCTAAAGTTGCAGCTCCCACCCACAACTCTCCCTCCTTCTTTACCGTCACAACAGTTAGGAAGCTCTCCAATAATCCCATTTAAACATGCCTTACAACTCTCACTCCTCAAGTCTCTCGTACACTGCACTAGTCCGTACAACTTCTTCTTCCCGATATTTTTCTCTCCTGTCGCAAACAGCTTCTGGTTGCCTCCAGTAGTCGCTTTCTTCGTCAGCTCGGTTAAAAGAGCTCTCGTCTGCGTGTTGAAGGATGTTGGATCGCTCACATTGTTGACGTTGTACAAGTAAAACCTGTTCTCGTAATCGATTTTCCCAAAGAATTTGGTCGAGGAATACTTGAGAAGACAGTTGTCGTACCATATTATTCCCGCCTTGTTGTTCGGACATCTTTGACGTATCTGTCACATAACACCGACGTTAAGAACAATCCTCGAGCTTGATACTATTTATAATATACTCTTTCCATTTCAAACTTAAATTGTTTTTTTCTATCAATAGAATAGTGTTTTTTCCAAGTGAAATTTAGCCAATCTCTAATCAATCACATTGTCTTTTCAAAAAAAAAAAAAATAGTTTAGTATTAAAAGTAAATTTCTGCATTGGAAATGTAGAGTAAACTAACTACTAACCTAGCTGATAAGTAGTATATCTTATGCCGTTCTATATACATCTCTAAGATGTGGAAATATTTTGTATATTATATATGTAAATATTGTGTGGTTACCTCGGGGATGGCGGTTGCAAGACAAGAGCTACAGTCAGAGGAGGAGGCATCGCCGCGGCAAAGGGCCAAACCGTTGACGTTCTCTTGAGTGTTACCAGAGGAGGAGGCGGCGAAACCGGTGGATGGAACTATGTAAGAGAGCTGAGGAAAGAGATTGTTGAGATTTGACTCGTAGAGACTTTTCGAGGTGAAGCTTCCTTCAATGTCCGAGCACTTGTGGTAGAGAAACGCATTGGTCTGGCTTTGTGACAAAACGCTATGTATAGATAGAATTTGTATGGCTAATGCCAAGATGGGGAACCAAACCGTGCGTTTTGATGAAAAGAGCGAAGACATTGTTAATTTGATATTTTTTTGGAGGGTGTCTTTCTTTGGTAGAAGAAGTGTTGAGGTAGGGATGTTTTTATAGTGGCTAGATGATATTGGTCTTCGGGTGGTTTATTTATTTAATGTTTATTACAAGAGTTGAAATTTTCATTTTTGTACGGTCCAGATTTGGGTATTTTCAAATGTTGAATGTTTCATTTCATTACAAAAAGAAGTCAATTTAGCTGATTGGCTAAGATTAAGTCAATTATATCAAAACAACATTTCTTTTGTCCCTTTCGTTTATTGGTCATTTTCGTTTAAAGGCTTCTAGATGAAATTAGAAAATGTAACGGTGAAGGGAGAGGAGTTGAGAGACTTGGTATTGCGGCGAGAGGTAAGCCAATTAAAAAGTCAACATTCAAAGGTTTGACTGAGTGAACTTTCAAAGATCCAATGAAAAAGTTAACATGAAAATGATTGCATTTAATATAAGACTAGGATTACAATTGATTTTTTTTTCCTTATTCTAAATTGCTCTTCCACTATTTGTTTTCATACAATTGGCAAAGTTATGTTGTCGTTTCAAAATAATTACATATGTAACTTGGATATATATACATTATATGTTTTTAGTATTTTTAATCAAACTAACTATATATATATATATATATATATATATTTATGAATTTGCTGAACTATATATGTGGAGGTTTCCAAATACTTTAATTTATTTTATGTAAATTTGCTTCATATAATTTTTGGATTGCAGAAAGTAATTTAAAGCAAATATGTTTTTTTTTTTTTTTTTTTTTTTAAAGAGATACCGGTTTGTACCGGTTTATATTAACCGAATGAGCCAAATTACACAGAGCATCGCTCCAGAGTTTGTATGACCAAGAGAGTACGAGTTACATAGAGAATTATATGAGTTACAAACTGTGAAAATTGGTGAACCATAACGTGAGGTAGGTTGGCGTATCCAGGTTTGAGGTTGAGTTCCTTCCATCGAGTGCTGTGATCTTTCTTCTGAGCTGCAAGTGAATCTCCCTTTTGAGTTGGGTCTCTGATCGTAAAGGTGAGCCATGAAGGCGGGATTGCGTTCTCGCCATATGTTGTATATGAGCGCTTGAAAGAGCAGTTTGGCTACTACATTTAGCCGCCTGTTTGTGGTCGGGGTTTTTATCCAAAGTAGAGTGGCGTTGAAGTTTGACAGTGCGGGGGGACTTATTTGTCCAAAGGAGTCAGTCCATAAGATGTTGGAGTAAGGGCACTGAAAGAATAAGTGATCTCTCGACTCATTTCCGGTTGAGCACAGGAGGCAAGAAGGGGGGACAAGTAGATTCCATCTAAGTAGTCTGTCCCTTGTTGTTAGCCTGTCTTGGACCACTAGCCAAGTCATGAAGGCCATCTTTGGGATGCATTCTTTGAACCAAACCTGTTTATGCCAAGGAACAGGAGGTTCCGCTGGGTGAAGATGTTTCCAGAGCCTAGTGGATGAGAAGTTCCCCTGATTGTGTTGTGGTGTGAGTTGCCAAGTAAAGATATCCTGACCAGTGGAAACTGTAGGTAGTGGCTGGTCTCGAAGGAAGGTTGTGAGAAGCTGAACTAACCGATTTCTCCCCCTTGGTAGAACCCAGTTACCACCATTGACAGCTTGTGCAACAGAGGAAAGCAGACCAATCCCCGATACTCTGGGTCCTCCTTCACCTATAACATCAATCAATGGACTTAAGCTTGTCCAGTTATCATGCCAGAAAAGAGTGTTATTTCCTGACACAATAGTGGAGTGAACAAAAGGTCTAGCTAGATTCCTCAATTTTGTCAACCGCCTCCATATCCAGCTCCCAATTGTTCTGAAGTCTGTTTCCCAAAAGTTTCTGCCCTTTATCAAGTGAGATTTAGTCCAGGAGACCTACAGTGAGCCCGATTGTGAGAAGAGCAACCAAATGAGTTTCAACACAAAAATCTGATTCCAGTCTGATAGTCTACGGAGACCCAAGCCTCCGGCTGATTTAGGTGAGAAAACAACCTCCCAGGAAACCTTTGCCCCTCGAGCTGTTGAGACGACCCCCTTCCATAAGAAAGCATTGCAGAGCTGCTCCAGCGTTTCCAGACATCTGTTTGGGAGCATGAAGATCGATGCCCAAAAGTTGATGGTGCTATTGATCACTGAGTGGAGGAGTTGGAGCCTTCCCGCGAAGGATAAGAACCGATTTTTCCACGAAGATATTCTTCCTTTCACCTTATCAATAAGGGGTTGGTAGTCAGTTGCGGTGATTTTATTTGGGATTAAGGGAACTCCTAGATAACGAACTGGCAGGGATCCATGAATTAGGCTGTGTCGAGCTGCTAGTTGGGCTATGTTGTCCGAGTTGTTCCCGTCTAAGAAGAGACAAGTTTTTGAAAGATTAATCCCCAATCCTGAAGCAAACTTGAATTGAGATAGGACATCTAGAATAGCCTCAAGAGATCTTTCTTCACCGTTGAAGAAGACTAGAAGATCATCTGCGAAACTGAGATGGGTAATGAGTGGTTCAACGCACTTGGGATGGGGTTGGATCCTGTTCAGGTGGACTGCTTCATCTAGTTGTTTGGATAAAATATCCATTACCAAGGTGAAGAGCGGAGCTGAGATAGAATCTCCTTGTCTCAATCCTTTTTGACCCGGAAAATAACCATTTAGCTCGCCATTGAATGAGATTGAGTAGGAGGGGGTGGTAAAGCATGCTGACAACCAGTTTATAAACACTGAAGGTAGATCAAATGCTTTCAGAATGTTACACAGAAACTCCCAGTTGACATCGTCGAAGGCTTTGGAGATATCTATCTGTAAACATCCTCTACCGATTGGGCCATCTTTGTTGAAATCCGCAACAAGTTCTGCAGCGAGTAGAACGTTCTCACGGAGCAGTCTCCCTGGGACGAATGCTACCTGATTCCTTTGTACAGCATGAGGAGTGATCAGTTTGAGGCGCCTCGCCAGGATTCTGGAAATGACCTTGTAGATCGTGTTGCAACAGGAGATGGGCCTGAACTCAGAAAGTTTCTCAGCTGTGATGGTCTTCGGAATGAGTGCTAGGATTGTTGCATTGACTTGCTTCAGAAGCTTACCGGTTTTGAAGAACTCAGTCACTGCTTCCAGAAAAGTTGGACCAACTATTCCCCAAGAGGTTATGAAGAATTCGACTGTAAAGCCGTCAGGTCATGGTGCTTTGCTTCTTGGAAGTGAAAAAAGAGCATTGGTGATTTCTTATGGGGTAGGTATTGCTACAAGCTGGGTGGACAAATCCGGAGTGCATATGAATGGGTTGAGTCTTTTGATTCTTTCGACTGAGAGCGGCTGAACTGTGTGATCTTCATTGCCTAGTAGATGAGTGTAGTAGTGTATCACCATTTCCTTGAGCATTCCTTTGTCAGTAACCCTCTCTCCATCCAGATTTAGAAGAGAGCAAATCTGATTCCTTACTTGATGCTCCTTTATAGAGTTATGGAAAAACTTTGTGTTGGCATCTCCTTCTTCGCACCATCGAACTCTTGACTTCTCTTGGAGAAAAGATTCTTCTGCAGAGGCTAAAATTGACCATGTCCTTCTAGCGAGTTTCTCTTCTTCAAACAGGTTAGGTGATGGCTGTGTGAGCATTCGATTCTGGAGTAAGATGAGAGAGTCATGAGCCTCCGCCTTTCTTGCCTGAATGTTGCTATAATTATTTCTGTTGAGCGCCTTACAGCCAAGCTTGACCACCTTGAGCTTCTGACAGAGTTTATACATTGTTGTGCCTTGCAGACCCGGTGTATTCCATGCCGCTTCAACCAACCCCGTGTAGTCAGGATGTTTTGTGAAGGAGTAAAATTTGAAAGGCACCTTCCGTCTTTCTGTGGAGTCCATGGTCGAAACTAAAATTGGGGAGTGGTCCGATCCACCCGGAGCATCAAATAGTGCATTGGCATTGGGATAAGCTATTAGGCAAGCCTCATTAATGAGTACTCTATCAAGCTTGCGAGTAATAGGGTTGGAAGGCTGACTGTTATACCAGGTATGCGAGGCTCCTCTACTGGCCATCTCTGTTAGTTCACAATGATCTATGCAGGCCTGAAATTCAGCCATTCCTTGAAGTGGAAGAGGATAAGGGTGTAGCGAGTAATGATCCTCTGCCTGCAGAATCTGATTAAAATCACCCAGCAGCAACCACGGACGACTGTTTAAAAGGGTATTGCTGTGCAAATTTTGTAGAGAAGTCCAAAGCTCCCTCCTTGCAATCATGCAGTTTCGGGCATAGATAAAGGAGACTGTGAAGTATTGGTTAGAAGAAGGATCAAACACTCCGCAGGTAATAAGCTGGTCTGTTTTATGATAGATGAAGACCTTTAAAGCTGGATCCCAGATCACCCATATGCGTCCGTTTTGCGCTTGATCAGAGTAGTTGAAATCATACCTCCATCCCGGAAAGTTGGCAGCTAAGATAGGTAACGCGTTCTCTCGTTGGACATGAGTTTCCAAAATGGCTCCTAAAGATGGTCTGTTTGATCTAACCCATCCTTTAAGCTGAGTTTGTCTTTGAGTTGTATTCAACCCCCGTATATTATAACAAAAAACTTTCATCATCATGGAAAAAGGGCAAAAGGTTTTGAAAGCTTAGCTTTCAAGCTTGATGATGGGAACGTCCCTGCGAGAGGGAACGTCCACTTGCAGGAAGCGAACTACGATGAGTCTTGAGTTGTTTTGTAGCTTTCATCTCCAATTGAGCATTAGAACTCGAGACCACATCCTTCTTATTATTAATAGCTAAAGATGATTTCCTACTCTTTGCTGCTTTTGAAACCACAGGTTTAGAGTTCTTTGCATCCACTGCTTTCGGCGAATCTGGTCGACGCCTAATGATGGCCTGTGCTAACTGTATTGCTTCCTCCTCCTCCGCAAACTGAGATGGGGTGAGGGAGGAATGAGAGGGCTGGTTCGAGTTGCATTGTTCCTTGAGTCGCGCTTTCCTACCGACAATCTGCCAGTCATTAGGTGAGTCATTTGAAGGAGAATCAAAGTACCGATGGGTGGAGACTTGTTTTGCGTTTGGTGGAGTAGCTTGTTCTGTAGGCGGCGTTGACTGCGGTTTCATAGTTTGAGGTGGAGGGGGCGGAGGCAGTAGAGGTGGAGGAGCTTCTTTGGCGGTCTCTGCTTGTCCCTTGGGTTTCCAGATTTGTATTGGAGTTGTACTATGAGTTGTTGTAGTGGGATTGTTGTTGTGTTGAGTGACATCCGATCCGCTTGCACTCTTTGGGTTTGATGTCTTCGTGATAACCGGAGCTGTAGGACATCTATGATAGAGGTGACCAAACTCATTGCAGTAGTCGCATTTTGGGGGAAGTCTAGGATACTCCACCCAAATCCGCACTTCATTGCCTGCATCATCGTCAACCAACACAGATTGAGGTAGAGTTTTTTTGAGGAGGACTTCCACCTTAATCCTTGTATCTGATGCTAGAGGCGGCAGTTGATGCTTCTCCGTGTGTAGTGGCTCCCCTATGGCAGAGGCAATCGTACTAAGTCCGGGTAGAGAGAACAGCTGGGGGGGGGGGACATCTTTTAGGATTACCCAAATTGGAAGAGAGATTAGTTTCACAGGGGAGAGAACAGCTGTTGGAGTCCAAGGAGTTACAGTGAACAGACAGTTGCCCGCTTGCCAGCACCCAACTTCAATCACCCATTTACGGGTAGCTTCCGACGGGATGTGAATGAAAATTAATCCATTTGGAAGACACCTAATGCTGATTCGACCTCCCTTGCCCCAGATCGGGTTTAGATCTACAAAGATTTTACCTGAAGGCGGTGGATTTCCATGGAAATGAGCTATGATATGATCCTTCCAGGTGTCTTTAGAGTGTAGAATGACTGATGCTGGAGCTCGAACTTTCGGGGTGCCGTCTTCTGTGAGGGTCGGTTGAGCAGCCTTACTTAAATTGCGGAGAGAGGGATTGAATCTTTCTGCCCATGGGAGTTGAGTGTCGTCAATTACTAGAGGAGATAATGGATCTGCTGTGAAGCTAGGGTCAGTTTGCTGGAGCGTAGAAGGATTTCCCGTGTCCTCCGAGTTAGAGGTGGGAGGAAGTTGAGTGGGACTTGTCAGATCTGGATTCGAGATGGAGATGGTTGGAGGCGGAGCCGCTGAGACATCAGGTGGATCTAGTTCAGGCGGATCCGAGGGAGGATCCGACATGACGAGAAATGAAGAGGAGGGAGAAAGAAGAGATTCTCGACAGTGGCGTGAGGCCAAGCCGTCGGTTCGGGGAAGATCTTGAAAATCGCCTTAAAATCGCCTTAAAATCGCCTTATGTGACGTGATGTATTAAAGCAAATATGTTGCACAAATTAAATTAAAGACTCCCAAAACATAGCTTACCACATGTAAATTTTAATATGTTAACATTTATTATAATAAGGGTGAGATATAGAACTATATAACCGTTAAAAATCTGCGACATATAAAGAAAGATAAGAATCAATAACCGCGTGCAACATATTTGCTTATGATTCTTATAGGATTTGATTTATGTAATCCCATCATCAGAGAATATACGGATCCACGGATCCAGACTGATTAATATACGTATAAGAAGTTACCAAATTGTGTTTGTACTGCCGATTTTTTTGGAAAGAGTAATCACAATAATAAATTGTTACGATGGTATTAGATGCAAAATGCAAAATGTAATTAGTAGGTCTATTATTTTGGGAAGATCCGATATACCTAATCGGTTTAAAAGGTGAAAAAACCCTATCAGCGAGAAAAAATGGGACAGAAAGTTGTAATCCAAATAAGGAAGATCCGATTTCCCAAATCGGTTAAAAATTTGAAAAAAAAAAATGATCCGCGAGACAAAAAAATGGGACACAAATTTGTACTCCAAAAATGTTAAGATAGATGTTTGTAAAAAACTGTCACTCGAAAGAAAATCGAATGGAGATATTAAATAATTAATAGGATTTAAAACGTAGAAATATTAGCTAAAAATATATAAATAAAAAATCTTACCAAGAGAATGGGTTAAGCATAATTATCAAACAACATTTTAACTCCTAAGAAAAGGGTATATTTCATACCTAAGATTACACTCTTTTCCCAAAACTCTTGCTCCTTGTTTACCATCACAACACTTGGGAAGCTCCCTAATACTCCTTGCCAAACAACCTTTACAATCCAATATGTCTTGTGCACACTGCACCAATGCATACAATTTTTTCGCCCCGAGCCTTTTCTCCCCTGCTGCGTAAAGGTACATGTTTTTGTTTGGCCTGTTGGGTGTATTGGCTTCCACCATCAGCTCGTTGAGAAAATCCCTTGTTTTCTTGTTGAACGATTCGGTCCCCTCGATCATGTTTTTTGGGTTGTGCATGGAGAAAATGTTCTTATAGTCATTTCTCCTTGGACCTGGGGGTGATTTGGCCGAAGTAATAAAGAGAAAACATTGGTCGTACCATACTATTCCTCCTTTGTTCCTCTGACATCTCTTACGAAGCTGTCATACACACATACATTAACGTTATGTTTCATTTTGAACGATGATTTATTTTAAAACGATAAAATATGTCAAGATACCAATTTGATACCATATAGTAATCTCATTCAACATAATTGATTACTAGGCTCTTAAGAATTAAATCAAATTAAATATTATCATATTCCAATGGGGTTTTAGATATGTGACGGTTAATTAAATATGTTGAAGTGACATTACTTACCCCGGAAAGGGCTGTGTCAAAGCAGGAGAGGCACTTGGAGTCGTAGGAGTCCCCACGGCACTGTAATATGATGGTTACGAGATTGGGAACGTCGCCCTGAGAGATGTGTATGAAACCGCTGGGATAATCATAGGTTAAGACTTGTCGGATGAGAAAGTTGAGGTTTTCCTCGTACTCACCTCCAGTCCTATATTTCCCTTCACTGACGAGGCATTTGTGGTTGAGATAGTCATTGGTAAGGTTCAGAGACGAAACGCTGCGTATGAGAAGGAGTTGTATAGCCAAGATAGGGATAGAAACTAGGCGTTTGGATAGAGAATAGGAAGAGTGCATTCTCTTGAATTTTGATTCCTTATCCGGAGGAGGTCTCTTTTTGATAGATGAAACGTTGAGATTGAGATGTTTATATAGGAGAATATCGGAAGAATGTTAGCTGATTGGTCTCATTAGTAACTAGCTAGATGATTAACTATTTGTCTCAAAACAGTATTCTTATTTGGCTACCTTATACAAAATTTGATTTGTCACTTGAGATTGTAAAGAAATGTTTTTCCTTGTTTGTAACAGACATGAGAGAGGGGTTCCGTATTTTTCGGCAAAAGATGGGGAAGGGCCAATGAAAAAGTCAAAGTTCAAATGTTTACTAAGTTAAAATGCAAAGAAAATAGAATCACATGCAAGATACAAACCTTGTCGTACACGGTACACCACTTGTTTTTGAGCAAGGATCAAGATGATTTTGGCTCTCGAGATTTGTCCAAAATGTATCATACATTGGACACTTTCTGGAAAAGGGCATGACAATCCATAGCAAAATGTATCATTTCCTTCACTGAGATTGTAGAGAACAAGCCCTTCTTCGATGTTTACCCACATCAAGACCTCGTAAATATTGAGCTCCAACAGTAACAGTTTCAGTAGCTTTTGGACTGCAGGCAAAAATCACCAGGCAAAAAAGTATATAAGTTAAGCTACTCTTAAACATTACAAAAGTAAAGGAACCGACAAAAGATGGAAAAACGTCATTCATCTTACCTCTCTAATGGCATTGCTTGTGTTGTTAGTGCCCAAATCAATACCGATGACATCACTACCACCAGCAGGCTTGGAGCTGAAGCAAATAGAAGTAAAAATTTAGAACCAGAAACATAAGCAAGATCTTGGCAGCCATAGCAAATAGATGGATGGAGAAATCAATACCTAAATGCTCTGGCTAAATTCTGACCGATATATGAATTGTTCAACGACGTTTTCCCACTGCTCGACAGCTGCAACAAAATAGAGTGGACCAGATCAGGACGACGAGATTCCAGAAAGTAATTACCAAACACTCTCCATATATATAACCCTCTTCCCAATTTGAACTTGCAAGCTTTATTGAATTTTAGCACTTTCCTTTTATCATCAGTAAGCCGAGATGAAGAATACAAATTCCCATAAGCAATGATATCAGCCGAACTCGTTCTTAACAACTGTAATATAGAGACAATGGTCAAGCGTTGATAGCTCAACTGGTAATGATTCTCTGACAAAGTTTAGAGGTCGCCGGTTCCAAGAACAGCTTTAAGGAGGGAACCATAATAAATGCCCTGGTTCCTAACCTCAGGGAATGTACGGGTCTAGACACGAAACCTCTTAGTAATTAAAAATATATATATATATATATATATAGAGACAATAAAATCATTCACTGATGAATGGTATAAGGGACATGCTCAAATTAAAACTAGGCGTTTTGATCGAGAATAGGAAGAATGAGGGGGTTTCTTTTTGATAGATAAAGCGTTTAGATTGAGATTTAGATTGAGATGATTATATATATAGGAGAGTAAGAAGAATGTTAGCTGATTGGTCTCATTACATGAAGACCATGTACGGGTCTAGGCCCGAAACTTTTTAGTAATTCGAAAAAAATATATATATAGAGACAATGAAATCATTCACTGATGAATGGTATAATGGACATGCTCAGATAAAAACTAGGCGTTTTGATCGAGAATAGGAAGAATGAGGGGATTTCTTTTTGATAGATAAAGCGTTGAGATTGAGATGTTTATATATATAGGAGAGTGGGAGGAATTTTTGTGTATAATATTCTTTTCGGTGATAGAAAGACTCTCTATAAGGGGTAAACACAAAAGCTGAATTAGTTATTTTTTATTTTGTTCTAAAGTATTTTAATGAATGAAACAGCTAAAATGAACTGAAACTTAATATTATATGTAAATAAGGTTTTTTTGGCAAAATATCCAAAAAACTAATATGGTTCATGCATGTCACATACATCAGAAAAATTTCTAACTTTTTTGTTTTTTTACAGTGAAAGAGACACATAAACAAGCCAATAGTCAAGAAACTGAAGCTAAAAAAGAAGCCAAACATAAAATAAGTAAAAGCTCAGTAAAACAGAATAAGAAAGTAAATAAAACTAAAATGAAAATTGTAAAATGGTCAGGAGAATGTCCTCATCATCAAATAGTCTTAAGTCCGTAGAAAAGGGTATAGCTCATACCTAATATTACAGCTCGTACCCAAAAATCTTGCTCCTTGTTTACTGTAGCAGCACTTGGAGAGCTCATTAATACTCCATTCTAAACAAACTTTACATTGAAATATGTCTAGAGCGCACTGTACCATTGCATACAATTTTTTCGCCCCAAGCCTCAGCTCACCCGCCGCATAACTACCCGCTTTGGGTTTATCAGCTTTTAGCATCAGACTGTAAAGGAAATCCCTAGTTTTTTTGTTGAACGACTCTGCATCCTCGTTCACAGTCTTTTGGTTGTGCATAGCGAAAGTATTCTTGTAATCAATCATCGTTGGGGGTGAATCGAACGAACTAACATCGAGAAAACATTGGTCGTACCATATTATTGCTCCTTTGTATCTCTGACATCTCTTACGAAGCTGTCACATACATATCCATATACTTTTTGTTTTATTTTAAACGTTGATTCATTTTTTCAATACAACTATGCTATGCGTTTTATTAAAAATAAAAAAACTATGATTTTCGTTTCTTAAATGTTTGTAGTAAAACTTCAATGTTTTAATATTTAACATATGTTATATATGTAATTATATGACCACTAATAATGTTAAAGTGACATTAGTGGCATAGCAAGAACTGCACTTAGACCCGTAGGAGTCGCCGCGACATTGAAATACAATGGTAATGAAATTCGGAGCATCGCCACGAGATGTGTGTGTGAAACCGTCCGGAAATTTTTGAGTAGAGATATGATTGATGAGATAGTTAAGGTTTTCCTCGTACTCACTTCCCGGCTTATATTTCCCTTGATCGACAAGGCATTTGTGGTGCAAATATGCATTGGTAAGGTTCAGGGATGAAACGTAGCGCACGAAGAGTTGTACAGCCAAGATCTGGAAACAAACGAGGTATTTGGATAAAGAATATAATGAGTGCATTTCTTCGTATTTATTTCTTTCTCTGTCGGCGATGAATACTCAGGAAGGATTTTAGCTGGTTGGCTCCACCAGTAACTAGATTAATTAACTGTTTATCTCAAAAACGATATTCTTTTGTGGTGACCTCATTACAAAATATGATTGATCTGGATTTTTTTTGGTGTTTGTACAGAGAAAAAGAGAGAGAGAGAGAGAGAGAGAGAGAGAGAGAGAGAGAGGAGTTTGAGTATTTTCGGCGAGGGATAGGGAGGGCCGATGAAAAAGTCAAAAGTTTAAATGTTTACTAAGTTGAAACAAAATACTCGAATCACATGGGTCGTAGTACACCACTTGTTTTGAGCAAGATGCCATAGGATTTTTGGCTCTCAAGATTTTGCTATAAACTGTATGATATATGGACCCCTCTGGGAAAGGACTAATATTCCATGCACTGTGATAGATTTGTGGTCATGGCCTGAAAACCGCGGATCGAACGAGGTAATTATGTGAAATTACGTGTTCAGTATGCTATAAATAAATGGTTTTCAAACGGCTGACTCGTTAGTTTTAACTGTGGTCAAACGTTTTAATTAAATTATTTTCTTTCAAAAACGATGAATGATATGATTTACCAACTAGTTGAATTCTTTATTATTAGATAGCGCGAAGTATTGTGATATCAATCTAGTAAAGGAGACACAAATGATTGAGTAGTACCGCTAGAACACAACATCGTTTTTCTACCAAGAGGTTTGATTACTAATTAGGAGAGTTCCGGGATCTTATTGAAAGGAGAATCTAGTTTTTTTTGGAAATATAGAGGGCGGCCTCGATCGAGCTATAATCTTATCAAATGGTGTTGCAAACGAATTAATAATGTGGGTGAAGAATATTGTTTATTTTTTTTCTATATTTTTTTAATTAGTATTTTACTAGTAGAGTATATTATATATCTTAAATGATTATATGAAAATGAGAAAGAGAAGAGATGAGAAGAAACTATGAGTCTCATTATTAATAAATCAAGTCAAAGGATGAGGGAGAATGATGTTTTGGACTTTGCTCTTCATAATTCATAGGTATATATAGCTTGGACCTTAGAAAAAAAAATAAAATAAAGAAACACAAAGCTAAAAGCTCAAAAACAGATTTGGAAAGCGAACAAAAACAAAGTGTGTGCAACATCATCTTCAAACAGTCTTTAAAGTCCTAAGAAAAGGGTACAGCTCATACCTAACATTACAGCTCGTACTCAAAAACCTCGCTCCTTGTTTACCGTTGCAGCACTTGGGAAGTTCCATAATATTCCATTCCAAACATTTTCGACATTGCAATGTGTCTTGGGCACACTGCACCATTGCATATAATTTCTTTGTCCCGAGACTCTTCTCCCCCGAAGCATAATATACAAGGTTGACACCATCTGGTTTAATGGCTTTAAGCACCAACTCGTTGAGGAAATCCCTTGTCTTCTTGATGAACGACTCTGGATCCTCGTTCACGTTTTTTGGGTTGTGCATAGAGAAACTATTCTTGTAATCTATCTTCCTTGAATTTTCATTATTGATCGAAGAAATAATGAGTAAACATTGGTCATACCATATTATTCCCCCTTTGTGTCTGTGACATTTCCTTCGAAACTGTTATATAAATATACTGATTTTAGTTACGGATAAGTTCAGGTTTTTATGTACATAATATATTGATGTGTTGACGTTTTTCAAAATATATCTGCGATATTGTTTTTATCGATTTATGTCACATTTTTGTAAATCATATATATAATTACGTCGACATTAGTAAGAGTATGTATTAAATCTATTTGACCATGATATATGTGTATATTTGAATACTATACCTAATAAAATCAAAATATTATGTTTTACCAATGGTCGATTAGATTATGACGACCAATTAATAATGTTGTAGTGAAATTACCCCGGCAAGGGCGGTGGCAAAGCAGGAGCTGCACTTAGACTCGTAGGAGTCGCCACGGCACTGTAATATGATGGTGACGCAATCGGGAGCATCGCCACGTGATATGCGTATGAAACCGTCCGGCAAATCATAGGTAGACACGGATTTGGTGAGAAAATTGAGGTTTTCCTCGTACTTACCTCCAGGCTTATAGTTCCCTTCACTGACAGCGCATTTGTGGTTGAGATAATCATTGGTAAGGTTCAGGGACGAAACACTGTGTATGAGGAGGAGTTGTATGGCGAAAATAGGAACAGAAACAAGGCGTTTGGGTAAAGAAAATGAAGAGGACATTGTCTTTGATTTGTATCCTGTTTCAAGAAAAGAGGGATTTAGAAAAAAGAAAAGCGTGTTATCTGACTGGTCTTATCTTGAACTAGATTAACTAATTATCTCAAAACGATTTTCTTTTTTCGGTTACTTTAGGAAGTATTCAACTGATCATCTGAGTCTGTAAAAGAAAAGTGTTTATTTTTTTCTTTTTCTTTTGATTAATGTTTCTTCTTTGTTTGTAACAAACATGAGAGAGGGGTTGTGTATTTTTCGGCTAGGGATGGGGAGGGCCAGTGAAAAAGTCAATATTTACTAAGTTAAAACACTTAGAATACATAATCACACGTTTCGGACCTTGTAATTTTGTCAAACTGTATCATTCATGGATTTCTTAATATTCCATGCAATTTAGCTCATCGTCCATGCAAAATATGCATTTGTGATTGGGGTTGTTGTTGTGAATTTGAAAAGCGCGGGTCTAAACGAGCAAATAATTATGTGAAACTTAGTTTCAAAACTATAAATAAGATAAATTAATGAGTATAGTCCACAAAATGACATATTACGCAATGGTTTTTATTTTTCCTTTTGAGTAAACATTGTTGGTGTTGTTTACTGATTTGTGAGTGTGAGAGAGTCTACAATGTTTTTTTTTTTTTTTTTTGATCAAACAAATGATTCCATTCAATCAAATAGAAACATTACAAGGAGAGGGATAAAGTATTTCTAAGTTTAAGAAAATACAAGCATAGACTTTCCCCAAAGTCATAAACATAACTAAAGAAATATAGAACATTAAACAAGGCTCCATGAGAACTATGAAACAAATGCAATTAAGCAGTTGGAGACATGTGGGATCATGGTTGCAAGATTGGACATCATTGATGAGATCGAGAGATGACAGGTAGGTCACGGTCGAAAGATATTGTGTCGTTGGAAGGAGAAACAGAGCCAAAGAACTCACCGGGGTGAGGATCAGTATCATAGTCGAAATAGTGGCAATGATTTGGGGGCTAAGGGCCCGGGTGAAGTTTGAGAAGCTGATGGTGGTTTGAACTGCAGCTAGCATCAGGATTCGCCAAGAATAAGTGCAAAGCCATACCTGTAGTGACCCTCACCAAGGGGTAAAGTTTCATCGGCAAAACCAAGTCCACGGGACCGAGAAAAGAAGATGGCCGAGAAAGATGAAAGATTGATGAAGGAAAGTCCGAGAAAATTTATACGGACCAAGAATTGGCCGAGTCGTCCGAGACGTACCGCCCGTACCGTCCGAGACGCTTTGTCCGGCAGTCGCCGAGAAACGCCGAGAGTACCGAGTACTCGAAGAAAGTGTCGAGTACTCGAGGAAAGTGTCGAGTACCCGAGGGAGATGTCGAGTACTCAAGGAAACTGTCGAGTACTCGAGAGAAGTGTCGAGTACTCGAGCAAGCTGTCGAGTATCCGAAAAGTTGTCGTGAGGCGAGTTGCCGATAGCGCCGAGAGCGCCAAAGGAAGTTGCCGATAGCGTCGAGAGCGCCGAAGAGTGTTGCCGAGAGTGCCGTGAGCACTGAGGGGGAGTTGTCAAGATTGCCCGAGAGAGTTGCCGAGGACCGACGGGTAGTCGACCGAGCATGTTGAGACCCTTTCACCACTAAAAATCTTTTAAGTCTAAGATTTTAGTGGAATTACTATTTTAATCAGGGAAGCTTAGTGGAGCTTAGTGGGAGATAATAGAAGAATTAAATAATTCTTAAAGAATTAGTGGAGATAATGGGATGATTATTTTAATCCTAAAAGCTTAGTGGAGAAGTAGTGGAGGATTAAAGAATGTGAGAAAGCTTGAGTGGGAATCATGGTGGCTTCTCATTTTGCTTCCAAGTGTGAGTGTCACTCTAATGAAGAGAGTGCATGTGATTCTCATTGGTTGTCTCCACCGCCCAAAACTCTCTATAAATAGCTTGGCTTTCTTCTCATTTTCGCAAGAGCAAAGAAGGGGTAAGTTGAGAAAACTGAGAGAGAAAGCAAGCGAGAGAGAAGAAAGAAGAAGAGAAAGAGAGTGGGTGTTGCGAGAAAGAGAGAGACGCAAGACTAAGACTATCGACCAAGACCATCAACGTTAGATCGATAAGGAAATCGATTCTAACCAAGGGAGAGATCCGAGTAGCCGCGAGAAGAGCTTCATCAAAGAAGGTCATTCATCGACGGTTTACAGTGAGTTCAGGCATATTTTGCATCGGCTTAGATGGAGAGTTAAAAACTTCCATCTAGTGCGCGACTTTGCATGTTCCATGTAGATGCATTTACTTGAAGTTCTTTTATGTTTTCTTGTTTAAATGCATGCATGGTGAGGTTGTGCCAGTTGCTAGATCGAAATGATCTAGTAACAGAGGGCAAAAATTGGTTGAGTTGTTGGTAAGGATATGGGTTTAAAAACCATATAAACTCAAGTAAGATCTTCGGTGAGATCTTAAAACGTTTTAGTCCGCGAGAGATTCCGGCTAAGTGTTGTAGGATGTGGTAGTGCGATCCATCCCATTCCGTGCCACATGCAGCCACGACATGCAACCCATGGTCGTGCGTGTGCAGGGTTGGTCACGAAGAGCTCGGAGGTTACTAGGCTCGCTACCTTGGCCGAGGCTGTCTACACGATGGTGTAGTTATGAATGATATCCAACCGCTTGCCTTTGTGGTTGCGAGTTGGAGAAATCATGAGGGGTTGGGGAAGAGGGATGCATACCGGGCCCAAAATAAATTAAAACTTGTTTAAAACTGTTGTTTTATTTCAAGTTTGTGGTTCCATGTTAATGCATGTTGTTGTTTGTGGTTGCATGTTATTGCATGTTGTTGTTTGTGATTGCATGTTTAGCGATTGTTGTTCGAAGGATTCGCAAGCTTGATTGGCTTCCGCATGTTATCTCTGGTGGTAGAGATTGTGTTTTGCTTGCTTATTGATCGCTTACTTGCTTGAGGATAGCTTATGCCTGCATGTTGTTTATCCATGCTTGCATGTTGCTTAGTCATGTTCGCATGTTGTTGTAATTGCGTTCATATTGACTGTTTGGGATTTTGGGGTTGGGATTCATTTCTCTGCAGGAACCCTGAGCTCACTAAGTAATCTTAGATTACTTATGATATTATTGTTATCCTGCAGGTGACCTTAGAGGGAACTAGAGGGCGTGGTGAACGATAGGGCTCTGGAGTAGTTTTCTTTTTGGTGTCTATTGTAAAATTCAAAGTATGTCGTTTGCGAACTAAACTTTGGCTCTAAGCCTAGTGAACCTTTATGTGTAATCGGTTGAAGTAACTCTTTAAAGTTTTAATGTATTCGGATTTTCTTTTTTTTTAATCGAGCGATGTCGTACTGATATAGACTTAGTCCGAGTCGGCTCAACACACGGCGTGTCTGTAAGGTTGCAAAGCCGTAAGGACATGTTGTGTGGTCGGGAACCTCATCGAGGGCCTTGCCGAAGGGCTTGATTCGTTCTTGCACTCGGCCGGACCTTTGTCGAACGTTCCCATAGTAGCTTCTTCGGCTGTGCCGTGGCCGGGGAGGCCATAGCACGGTTCGGGGGCGTTACAACGGTGGTATCAGAGCATGGTTATGATGCTGTATACGACTCGCGTTTTCAAACGATTTATCGAGTCAAATGGTCGCAATAGACACTTAGGATAATCCGGATCGTTCATCACTTAGGGTTAGATGGGATTAAGTAAACCCTTTGTTGATCGTGGATGCAGATGTCTCGTCAAGGATCCGAAAGGTCCAGGTCGACGTACCGTTCGCCGGGCACGGGGAGGGGTTCAAGTCAACAGTTTGGTCCGGAGGAATGGGGTTCGCAATTTGATGATGCGCAAGGGGAAGAGTCGTTCCCAGACATGTATGGGTCAGGCATGTTTATGCCGGATTGGAATGTACCTGGTGCGACGCCCAGTTACACACCACTAAGTTCGAATCATTTTAGTACACAGGAGAGTATGTACCCGCCGGGGTTTTCGCCGTTTGGACTGTATGCCGCCTATCCAACTCAGAACATGCCAAGGGGAGACCAGACGCATGGAGAAGGACCGAGTGAGCAGCAGGTGCCGGAGTCCCAGCAGAAACTTAAGATGGTCCAAGACCTCTTGAACCATATGATCCAGCAACAACAACAAGACCAAGCAAACCGTGTAGCAGAAGATCCATCCGATCAGTTTCTCAAACGAGTGATGTTGTTACGGAACTTAGGATTTCGTAAGTTCAAAGGAGACCCGAACGTGGTGTTAGCAGACGCATGGATAAAAGACTTGGAGAATAATTTTGAGATGACCAAGTGTCCAGAAGAGTTTAAGAGACCGGTAGCAGTTTCTTTCTTGGAATAAGATGCTAAGGCATGGTGGGACATCGTGGTTTCTCGTTATCGATACCAGACCATAACGTGGGGAATCTTTAAGCGGGAGTTTGAGTTAAAGTACTTCCCGCCAGAGTCACGTGACCGACTTGAGAGCCAGTTTTTGCAGTTAGAACAAGGTGAAATGACTGTTCGAGCGTATGGGAGAATCTTTACAAGACTTCGAAGGTACTTGTACCAAGGAAATGATGATGAGCTAGCTATGGCCCGGAGATTCTTTAATGGACTCAGGCCAGAGATTAGCGGAAGGTTGCATGCTGTGACATACCGTAGTGTCGCGGAAGTGGAGGAAAGAGCGGTAAGTGTTGAGGAAGCTATTGAGACGGAGAAGGAGATCGCCGCTCGAGAGAAAAAGAAGGAACCAGTCCAGCAGACTAAGATTGTGAACACCCGAATTGGGGCGCAGGCCGTGGGAAGGTTAAGATGAATGTTAGCCAAGGAGGGCGCAATGTGAGCAACATGGATCCGAGGGGATGCTATGTGTGCGGACAAGTTGGGCATTTCGCTCGAGCCTGTCCGACTGTCGAGGAGACGAAGAGTAGCAATTTGTCAACAGTCACATGTTTCTTCTGTGGCGAGTTAGGACATTATGCGAACTCATGTCCATCAAGGCCGGCCAAACCGAACGCCCAAACTGCGAACCGTGCCCAGGCAGTGAGCCAAGTGAAGGAACCCCCCTCTAGTTTTCAATGGGATCAGCCCAAACAAAACGGCATACTTCGCATCGGCAGCAAGAATTGGAAGATCGATTGAAGAGGATGAAGTTTATTTAGTCACTCTGACCGCCATGGGAGGAGATGAGAAGGAAGGCATGTAAGTTGAGGACATTGCCATAGTTAAGGACTTTGAGGACGTGTTTAGGCCTTTGGAAGGATTGCCTCCGCCAAGGAGCCATCCTTTTATCATAAATTTGGAGCCCGGAGCTACTCCAATTGCTAAGGCACCATATCGCATGGCACCAGCCGAGTTGGCTGAACTCAAGACTCAGTTAGAGGACTTGTTGGAGAAGGGTTTTATACGACCAAGTTCGTCGCTATGGGGAGCCCCAGTGTTGTTCGTCAAGAAGAAGGACGGAAGCATGCGATTATGTATTGATTACCGAGGTATCAATAACATAACTATAAAGGATAAGTATCCTTTGCCAAGGATCGATGAGCTGTTGGACCAGCTAAGAGGAGCAAGTTGGTTTTCGAAGATTGATTTAGCCTCTGGCTATCATCAAATCTCGATTGCGGAACAAGATGTGATGAAGACGGCGTTTCAAACGAGATATGGCCAGTATGAGTTTATGGTAATGCCGTTTGGACTTACCAATGCACCGGCGGCATTCATGCGATTGATGAATGAAGTTTTTCATGATTACCTGGATCGATTCGTGATAATATTCATCGATGACATCCTGATATATTCGCGTAGTGCGGAGGAGCACGCGGAACATTTGAAGAAGGTTTTGGAGAGGCTAAGGGAAATGCAGCTATTCGCAAAGTTTAGCAAGTGCAAGTTTTGGCAAAGGGAAATTGGGTTTTTAGGACACTGAGTTTCGGAGCAAGGTGTGTCCGCAGACCCTGAAAAGATCGCCGCAATTCAGGATTGGCCGAAGCCAACGTCCGCGTCAGAAGTTAGGAGTTTCTTAGGCCTTGCAGGCTATTATCGGAAGTTCGTAAAGGGGTTTTCGTCCATCGCGAAACCTTTAACACGACTTACCGGAAAAGGAGTACCTTTCATATGGAGTGAGGAAGTAGAAGAGGCTTTCAGAAAGTTAAAGGGAGCGCTGACAACCGCGCCGGTGTTAGCCCTGCCCGAGTCAAACCAACCATATTCTGTGTTTACAGACGCATCAAGAGTAGGAGTTGGATGTGTGTTGATGCAAGGAGATAGGGTGATTGCCTATGCATCTAGACAGTTAAGGAAGCATGAAGAGAATTACCCCACGCATGACCTGGAAATGGCAGCTGTGGTGTTTGCATTGAGGATTTGGAGATCGTATTTGTATGGATAAGCTGTTCAGGTATTTACTGACCACCAAAGTCTTAAGTACTTGTTCACGCAACCAGATCTTAATTTGCGTCAGAGGAGATGGATGGAATTCGTAGCCGACTACGATTTGAAGATTCAGTATCATCCCGGCAAAGCGAATGTAGTAGCGGATGCGCTAAGCCGAAGAAAAGCACAAGTTGATGTCGAGAAAGACGTGGAGTCTTTAGCTGAGGAATTGAAAAAGGTAAGGCTTTTAGCCTTAGAGGGAGAATCTAGTGAGCCGTTGGGTTTACAAGCAGTAACTCAAGCTAGCCTACTACATCGAATTCGTGAAGAACAACCCAAAGACGAGAACCTGAAAAAGATCATCGAGGAGTTGAAAAGTTCAGAAGGACCGAATGCTAGTGGTTATCATCTAGCTGATGATAACACTTTACTTCTCAATGGGAGAGTAACCGTACCTGACCGGAACGGATTACGAGAGGAGATATTAGGAGCCGCCCATAGCTCAGCGTTGAGTATACATCCGGGGAGCACCAAGATGTATAAGGATGTGCATAGGTACTATCATTGGCCTGGACTGAAGAGAGCAGTAGCAAAATGGGTAAGCCAATGTGATTCATGTCAACGAATCAAGGTAGAGCATCAAGTGCCAGCAGGATTGCTTCGCAACTTGCCCATACCGACTTGGAAATGGGACTCTATCTCTATGGATTTCATTACCGGTCTACCGATAAGAAAAGGGAGAATCAATGACGCAGTATGGGTAGTGGTTGACTGTTTAACCAAAGTAGCCCGTTCGGTTCCAGTAAGAAGCACAGATCAAGCGCCGGTCTTGGCAGAGAAGTATATAGACGAGATTCTGAATTGCATGGGGTACCAGCAAACATCGTCTCTGACCGCGACCCGAAGTTCGTGTCAATATTTTGGCAGGATCTACATAGAGCATTGGGAACGGATGTTCATATGAGCACCTCATTTTACCCAGAAACTGACGGGCAAACGGAGAGGAGAATTCGCACCATAGAGGACATGATCCGACTATGTGCGCTAGAATGGTCATCCGATTGGGAGAAGAATTTGCCATTGGTGGAGTTCGCGTATAACAATAGTTATCACTCGAGTACCGGCATGTCGCCGTTTGAAGCTATGTATGGAAGGCCGTGCAGAACGCCTTTGTGTTGGACGGAAGTCGGAGAACGAACCTGTTTCAATCACAAGTTGATTGATGAGACGACGGAGAAGATCAAGTTCATCCGTGAGAATATGAAGAAGGCGCAGGACCGCCAGAAGAAGTACGCAGATCGCAAGAGACGAGAAGTAGAGTTTGAGGTTGGTGACATGGTGTATTTGAAGGTTGCACCACATAAAGGGAAGGATCGTTTTGGCAAAGTGGGGAAGCTTGCGGTAAGGTTTATCGGACCATACCGGATTTAGAAGAGAGTTGGCGAGGTGGCCTATCGGTTATCAATGCCTGAGGTTATGCGATTGCATAAAGTCTTCCACGTTTCACAACTACGGAAGCATGTGCCAGATCCTAGGATGATTGTGCCCGAGCCTATCGAGGAGTTGGAGTCAAATCTCACATACCCCGAAGGACCGTTTGGAATAGGGCAAAGGAGGACTCGGAAGTTGAAAAATAGAAGTATTCCTCAAATCCAAGTGTTCTGGGGAAAACAGAACCGTAAAGTCACCACTTGGGAAGATGAAGACAGGTTCCGTGCCAAGTATCCTCAGTTATTTGTTGAAGAAGATGAGGCAGGACCGTCAGAGCCCTATGGAATTCGGGACGAATTCTATTAAGGGGGGGGGGGGAGAATGTAGTGACCCTTACCAAGGGGTAAAGTTTCATCGGCAAAACCAAGTCCACGGAACCGAGAAAAGAAGATGGCCGAGAAAGATGAAAGATTGATGAAGGAAAGTCTGAGAAAATTTATACGGACCAAGAATTGGCCGAGTCGTCCGAGACGTACCGCCCGTACCGTCCGAGACGCTTCGTCCGGCAGTCGCCGAGAAACGCCGAGAGTACCCGAAGAAAGTGTCGAGTACTTGAGGAAAGTGTCGAGTACCTGAGGGAGATGTCGAGTACTCAAGGAAACTGTCGAGTACTCGAGAGAAGTGTCGAGTGCTCGAGCAAGCTGTCGAGTATCCGAAAAGCTGTCGAGAGCCGAGTTGCCGATAGCGCCGAGAGCGCCAAAGGAAGTTGCAGATAGCGCCGAGAGCGTCGAAGAGTGTTGCCGAGAGTGTCGTGAGCACTGAGGGGGAGTTGTCAAGATTGCCCGAGAGAGTTGCCGAGGGTCGACGGATAGTCGACCGAGCATGTTGAGACCCTTTCACCACTAAAAATCTTTGAAGTCTAAGATTTTAGTGGAATGACTATTTTAATCAGGGAAGCTTAGTGGAGCTTAGTGGGAGATAATGGAAGAATTAAATAATTCTTAAAGAATTAGTGGAGATAATGGGATGATTATTTTAATCCTAAAAGCTTAGTGGAGAAGTAGTGGAGGATTAAAAAATGTGAGAAAGCTTGAGTGGGAGTCATGGTGGCTTCTCATTTTGCTTCCAAGTGTGAGTGTCACTCTAATGAAGAGAGTGCATGTGATTCTCATTGGTTGTCTCCACCGCCCAAAACTCTCTATAAATAGCTTGGCTTTCTTCTCATTTTCGGAAGAGCAAAGAAGGGGTAAGTTGAGAAAATTGAGAGAGAAAGCAAGCGAGAGAGAAGAAAGAAGAAGAGAAAGAGAGTGGGTGTTGCGAGAAAGAGAGAGACGCAAGACTAAGACTATCGACCAAGACCATCAACGTTAGATCGATAAGGAAATCGATTCTAACCAAGGGAGAGATCCGAGTAGCCGCGAGAAGAGCTTCATCAAAGAAGGTCATTCGTCGACGGTTTATAGTGAGTTCAGGCACATTTTGCATCAGCTTAGATGGAGAGTTAAAAACTTCCATCTAGTGCGCGACTTTGCATGTTCCATGTAGATGCATTTACTTGAAGTTCTTTTATGTTTTCTTGTTTAAATGCATGCATGGTGAGGTTGTGCCAGTTGCTAGATCGAAATGATCTAGTAACAGAGGGCAAAAATTGGTTGAGTTGTTGGTAAGGATATGGGTTTAAAAACCATATAAACTCAAGTAAGATCTTCGGTGAGATCTTAAAACGTTTTAGTCCGCGAGAGATTCCGGCTAAGTGTTGTAGGATGTGGTAGTGCGATCCATCCCATTCCGTGCCACATGCAGCCGCGACATGCAACCCATGGTCGTGCGTGTGCAAGGTTGGTCACGAAGAGCTCGGAGGTTACTAGGCTCGCTACCTTGGCCGAGGCTGTCTACACGACGGTGTAGTTATGAATGATATCCAACCGCTTGCCTTTGTGGTTGCGAGTTGGAGAAATCATGAGGGGTTGGGGAAGAGGGATGCATACCGGGCCCAAAATAAATTAAAACTTGTTTAAAACTGTTGTTTTATTTCAAGTTTGTGGTTGCATGTTAATGCATGTTGTTGTTTGTGGTTGCATGTTATTGCATGTTGTTGTTTGTGATTGCATGTTTAGCGATTGTTGTTCGAAGGATTCGCAAGCTTGTTTGGCTTCCGCATGTTATCTCTGGTGGTAGAGATTGTGTTTTGCTTGCTTATTGATCGCTTACTTGCTTGAGGATAGCTTATGCCTGTATGTTGTTTATCCATGCTTGCATGTTGATTAGTCATGTTCGCATGTTGTTGTAATTGCGTTCATATTGACTGTTTCGGATTTTGGGGTTGGGATTCATTTCTCTGCAGGAACCCTGAGCTCACTAAGTAATCTTAGATTACTTATGATATTATTGTTATCCTGCAGGTGACCCTAGAGGGAACTAGAGGGCGTGGTGAACGATAGGGCTCTGGAGTAGTTTTCTTTTTGGTGTCTATTGTAAAATTCAAAGTATGTCGTTTGCGAACTAAACTTTGGGTCTAAGCCTAGTGAACCTTTATGTGTAATCGGTTGAAGTAACTCTTTAAAGTTTTAATGTATTCGGATTTTGTTTTTTTTAATCGAGCGATGTCGTACTAATATAGACTTAGTCCGAGTCGGCTCAACACACGGCGTGTCTGTAAGGTTGCAAAGCCGTAAGGACGTGTCGTGTGGTCGGGAACCTCGTCGAGGGCCTGGCCGAAGGGCTTGATTCGTTCTTGCACTCGGCCGGACCTTTGTCGAACGTTCCCATAGTAGCGTCTTCGGCTGTGCCGTGGCCGGGGAGGCCATAGCACGGTTCGGGGGAGTTACAATACCATACCAGATGGACCCTCTCTGCCATGGAAATGGTGATCAAGAATACCACACAAAGTTAGTAAAAGGTGAGAAACTGACGATAATAAATAGGCCTGAGCTTCGGACAAGAGGGTGGTTGCAGGGTATTGGGTTTAGAAACATTCACCGAAGAAGCTAAGAACAGGGGCATAGGATAAGTGGGAAGCCAAGACATAACAGGTGGATCCTCTCTGCCATGATAATGGTGATCAAGAATTCCACACAAGTATTGTAGTTGGCAAAGCATGGACAAAATAACAAACGTCCTGAGCTTCAGAAACGGGAGAGATTTCTGGGGTTGAAAGACACCTTGGTAAGTTTGAGATCCAAAAAATAAAAACACAAGTAGAGCAATAACCATGATTCCAACATAACCTTTGTACAACCAAGACAACCTAGCTAAATGGGTTCTCTGATGTAGTCTTCAGACACCGAGAATAGCCAAGCAAACTAGGAACAGTCGAAAGTATAACATGGGGTTAGACAGAGGGAACCTGGGCTTTTGGAGGTTGGGCAAGATTGTTTGTAAGGCTGATAGGTCGATATCGGATTTAAAGTTCATCCACCAAAGAGATGTTGTGGATGAATGAATACATTGATGTGCACAGCCACTAACCAAGGAGAGTGAAAGAGGCTTCCTCGTCTCCTGTAAAAGCCGATACAGATCTACTAAGCTCAAGGGTTGACTTGTGATCAAGGCGGTAGTCCTGTAATAGAGAAAAATCATGTCTCTGGAGGTTTCCTCACCATATGTCGTCTCCGTCTCTGCCTGCCAAGGCTCGGGTGATATTGGGATAGATAGTGCTACAGAGGTGATTGCCATTCTAGATCTAGAAACAAGAGGGTAAAGGAACTTGGTTACCGTTGGCAGTGAGGCTGAGTCGTGGTTGCAGAAAGGAGAGTTTAACAGTCTCCTCCGCCCTCTGAAGTTGGTGTTGTGCAAGCCTTTGCCTGGATCAAGTGATTATTAGGGGATTGATTAGATTGCAAAAAGAGACTCAAAAGGGGAAAAAAGAATTGAAAAGAAGAACTAAAGAAATAAAGGGAGCAAGAGACGGGATCTAAGGTCGTGGTGCCCCGATGCCGGCGAGTAAGAGCTCCACCGGCGTCGGAGGAGATTGGGTGTAGCGGCGCCTCATACTCGGGTTTGGGAGAGAACTAGGGTTTTTTTTATTTTTTTATTTAGTTGTTAATTATGAGTCTGCAATGCTTGTACGTATTTTTTGCTTGTACGTATTTTTTACTTATTGTAGCAGTCTTTTCTTCACTTAGTTAGACCATGTGCATCGGTGTAGTTTTGAGCCGTCCCTCGTTATTTTTTGTTTTAAAATAAATAAAAAAATACCCAATTCAGAAAAAACGTATCTTCATTTGGGACGTTTTTCGTCCGTCTACTTGGACACATGGAAGCTGGTGATTGGAAGAAGATTTTGTGTAGAGTTATCGAATTCTCTCTTCTATCTCGACGGCGACCTATTTCCGTCGTGTCGTTCTTCCTCTTTTCCGCCGATTTCAAGCCAAATTTGTACCCTCTTAAAACCCTAAGTGATTGTCCCGTCTCCGTCTTCTTCTTCTTCCTCTCTTTCACAGCAGCTGCAGCTTTGAGTAACTCAGGTATTGATTGAATCTCTCTCTCTTTCCTTCACCATGAATGCTTCTTCAATATTCGTATTTGGAGTACGTAGACAGAGTTTTGTGGTTTTGCTCTGTTTTTTTATTAATCCTGGGAAAATTTTAAGTGAACGGATGCCAATTTTTGGTTAAGCAGAATCGTTAATTCGAATTTCACTGTTGTTGCGAATTTGGTATTGGATACATTCCAATTCTGATTAATTTTGATCTACGGGTTTGTGGGTTTTGTGTTCTGATATGTTTGAGCTCAACCCTGATTGAAAATATGTGTTCTTTATAATGTGAAATTCTGATTTTGGTTCATTCTCATTTGTGAATTATGAGTTAAAGTTTTGGTTTTTAGTACTGGCATAGTAATGCAATGGTGGTGAACTATTTAGCCAGTTCTATATCTGACATCTCCTTGGGTTTCAAAATTGCAGGGGAGGAGAGCAGCTTGTGGGGATAGAGCAAGACCCTTCTATTTTTACACCTTCGAATACGAGGTTCCAGCGAGGAAGCTCGAGTATCCGTAGAAGGTTCAGCACCAATGAATCTATTTCAATGAATCTATTTCACTCTACGTACCTGGGACACTTGATAAAGCTGATAAGGTTCTAGTTGATATTGGCACTGGTTACTTCATTGAGGTAATGCGATCACAATAAGAATTTGATTCTGATGACTTTGTTCAATTTGGCTCGTTCCTAGTGTAGCTCAAGTGTTTTTGCATTTTTGTAGAAAACAATGGATGATGGAAAAGACTATTGTCAGAGGAAGATCAACTTGCTCAAATCCAACTTTGACCAACTTTTTGAGGTAAATTTCACTCTCTTGGCAACTTTGAAATGCTTGATTTGGTGTTTAGATTGATGATGAGGTGAAATTAGAGAGAAAAAGCCTACATTTTTCTTTCATACGGCTTATAGAGTATGCCTTAGAAGTTAGAACTGTACTTTTACAAAAGAAGGCCACTGTTCTCATTAACCTTTACAAAGTTGTGAAATGAGTAATATAGAATGGAGTCTGATTCTATTACGAGGGGTTGAGGGCTGTAAGTTTTATGGCTGCTAAGGAATGCAGTAAACATAATCATGAAGCCCTTTGATTGGTCCTTTCCTTCACCTTGTCAAGCACCCCGTAGAGCCATACATGCATATATAATATACACTAAGTATAATCTTTACTTAAACTCCGCATTTGAACCGATGTTCTTGTATTTGTTAGTAGTTCCGAGTATCGTTTCAGTATAAATCAGAATCTCCTTTTTATTTGCTTCAGTATTGTTCACATCAATCTTGCGTCACTGCCAAATTGTTCAACACTCTTTTGTTGGAGAACCTATATTGTGTGGCAGATGAAGCTGGGATGGTCTTGCAGGCCAAAGTTAAACAGTTATCAGCTGCAACCACGTCGTGAAATTTCTTCTTCTCTAGTTCGTTTACTATTGACACCTATCTTGGAATTGTTAATGTTTTTGTCCAATCAGTTATGTTATGATTTTTATGCTCTCAATCGGTTTGTGTTTTATTTGCTACAAGAACCTGTGCTCATACAACACACCAATGCTCATATTGAAAATAAGAACCTTTCAAAATAATACTATTAAATTTGGAAGACCAAAAACAAAGGGACACCAATGCCCATGCTCTTAGACTTTGACGAAGATCTTTCCACAAATTTTTTATTTAGTTTATTAGAAAGAATAAATGTTGTGTACATTGTAAAACAAAATCGGAATGGTAATGACACGTAAAATTGAAAAGAAAGAGTTATTCTTGTTATACCAATTTCTCAAATATTATAAAACGGATGATAATATCAATTAATTGTTATTTTGAAAGGTCTTCACTGATATTGTTATATTGTTATACTAACTTCTCAATTATTAATATTAGTCTAAAATAAAAGTATGCATTGATTGCTGCAGATCAAAACAAGATTTGTTTTACAAAATAAATAATAATGAAGCAACCAAAACCAAAATTTTGTTGGAAAGATGTCAAGACAATTGGTTACGCATTAACATCAAAACCGTCTGTTAACTCCTAAGAAAAGGGTATAGCTCATACCTAAGATTACAGCTCATACCTAAAACTCTCCCTCCTTGTTTACCATTGCAGCACTTTGGAAGCTCTCTGATACACCATTCCAAACAAACCTTACATTGCAATATGTCTGATGCACATTGCATCATTGCATAAAGTTTATTCACGCCGAGCTTTTTCTCCCCTGCAGCATAATATGTAGACTGGTGTTCGACCACAGTGGGATAAGAGGCTTTCCGCACCAGCTCGTAAAGGAAATCCCTTGTCATCTTGTCAAACGATCTTGCTTCCTTGCTCACATTTTTTGGGTTGTGCATTGAAAAAGTGTTTTTGAAATCTATTTTCCTTGGGAGTTGGGGTTTGATCTTAGAAATAACGAGAAAACATTGGTCGTACCATATTATTCCTGCTCTGTCTCCTTGACATCTCCTGTGAAACTGTCAAATGTGCATAGATGTTTTGTTACATTTTAAATGATGATTTAATTTCTCAATGAAAGATATGTTTTATTTTCCTAGTTATATACATTTTTTCACTTGATGATTGAAAGGTTTATCTTTTACCGCTAATCAAAATTTATTATGAGTAAATATCGTAAGATTTTACTTGATATGAAACTGGACTATTATTCAATCACTATACCAAATATTTTAATCAAATGAAATTATAGATACACAAATTAAACAATTCTTTTAAATTATCTTACCACAAATAAAGATATATTTCATACTACAAAATAAATAAAGTTAATAATGCCATCTGCAATATATCTTCATTGACATTACCTCATCTACGGCGGTGGTGTAGCAAGAGTGGCAATTGGACCTGAAGGAGTCGCCGCGACATTGTAATATGATGGTGACGGAATCTGGAGCCTCGCCATGAGAAACATGCACGTAACCGCTCGCAAGATCATTATCAGAGACATAACGGTTGAGAACGTTAAGGTTTTTCTCATATTTACCACCATCCTTATATTTCCCTTCACTGACGAAGCATTTGTGGTTGAGATACTCATTGGTAAGGTTTAGTGATGAAACGCTGCGTACGAGGAGTAGGATGGCCAAGATAGGGACATAGACTAGGTGTTTGGATAGAGAATATGAAGAATACATTGTTTTGGATTATGATTCTTTTCCAGAGGTTGTGTTATTATTTCTTTTGATAAATGAAACGTTGAGATCCAGATGTTTTTTTATGTACGAGACACGAAATTTTTTTAACTGATTGGTCTCATTAGTAACTTGACTAACTAATTATCTCTAAACGATATTCTTTTCTAGCGACCTTATACAAAATTCTATTGATAAATTCAGTTTGTGGAAGGCATGTTTTGTTTTTGTTTGTTATAGACAAGAAAGAGAGAAGATTTTGGGAATAATTTCGGCGAGAGATGGGGAGGACCGATGAAAAAGTCAAAACTTCAAATGCTAAAACTCTTAAGGTATATATTCACACGATAGAGTGTGCACCACTAGTTTTGAGCAAGAAGTAAGTAGGATTTGTCTCTTGGAATCTTGGTAAGCTGTATCATAATTGACTTCCTCTTAGTTAAATAAAGAATGGAATTAGCTAAGGTTTCAATTTTCATGCATTCTGATTATTGATTGGTGTTATTGTCATGGGCCTAAATGGGTTAATCATGTGAAACTAAGGGCCTCTGTCCATATATCATTAAAAACATAAACATGCTTCAAACATATGTGTATTAATTACAACCATAATTTTTTTTTCTTTTGATAATTAATTACAACAATGATTAGTGTTTGGTCTTCCCTAAAACGCAGATTTAATGGATCTAACCTAAAACGAAATCATTAGTAGTAGAGTTATTTTGCGAAACAATTTTCTTTTGAACACTTCTTCTTCATTTTTTTTAAATAACTGAGAGGTTTTGGGCTGAGCCCATACATTCCCTCAGATCCGAGACAAAAACAAGTTATATGATTTCGTCCCAAAAATCACTCGAACAAGTTGAGCTAAAAGTTGAGCTATTAACTCTTGGTACAACCATAAAATCACGGTTTCTCACCAAATTCATAGATACACAAATTTTTTCACAAACACCACAGTTAAGCATTTTCCGCTAAACTCATAAAACTGCGATTTTCATTGACCCTTAGGATATGATCACATAGTTTTTTTTTTTTTTTTTTTTTTTTTTTTTTTTTTTTTTTTTTTTTTCTCACTCCTTCATCCCAAGTTTCTTGCAATTTATTTTTGTTCGTAGCTTTAACCCAAGTTTTGAAACTATTTGTTGTGAATTTGGCGCAACCAAAAAGTTGATCTTTTATATGAATGTTTTTTTTTGGTTAACAACATGTAGTATGCGGATTTGAATATAGTATGGGATATTAACACAATCACTAGCTAAACTACTTCACCCAAAAAAATCACTAGCTAGACTATGTGTCCTAGTCTATTTGGATATTTCATAATGATGAAAACGGCTTTCATGACTCAAAGACCATACATAAAAATATAAACAGTGAATTAATTAAGATTGTTATCAATGTAGATCACATCAAATGACGTTGCGGCAAAGTATTGATACTAGGAAAAAAAATTATCTGGAAATCAATACAATAAAACTTGTTGGTTTCTCACAAGGTGTTGACAGCTCAGCTTCTATATTGAAGCAGAGACTGACACATCAGAAAAAATCTGTAACCAATTAAATTATAACAATAATACAACTCATCTTTTTTTTTTTGCCAAGAGAGACACATTGATTTATTTCTACCGATCGAGAAAACCAAAATTTAAGAATCTCCGCCGCCGATTCTTCTATCCGCTTCAAATCCAAAACCTTCTCCACCGAGTTCTTTTCCCTGCAAACTAGGAGTGTGCCGGTACCCGTTTTGTTTTCCGATCAACGGCGCCGACGAAGCATAGAACCCTCCAACGTCTATGTTAGTGAATTCTTCTTCCTTTTCTTCCTTTTTGATGTTCAATTATCTTTTGGATTATGTTCCGGAGAAGACTTTTGATGTTCAGATTTTGTTCTTCTCTGAGTTTGAAACTATAGATATAGAACTGAAAAGACGAAGCTTTATCTAGATTTTGAGAATTTATATCCTTGTTCTGTTCTGTGTGACCCTTTAGGTGGCTTCAAATTCCACGGAAGTGGAGATAGGAAGTCAAGAAATTGTGAAATATCTGCAGGTCAATTGGTGACAGCTTGTCCTGTGGGAAGGTTGTTAAAGGGTGGGGACCAGGGTTCGAGGAACGCATGGCACACCAATAACCTACTGTGGATTTGGATGAATAGTTCCATTTGCCCAGTGAGGGGTTAGGATCGATGCCCTGCAGGACCAGCTTTGGGCCTATGGGGGCAAGCTAGCGGGGGCTAGTGGGGTCCACGGGACGGGTTGTCACAGTAATTATCATCTCTGCCTTTTTTTATTCATTCTTCTTCCAATTATGTTATGTGTGAAGACTAACTCATGATTCTGGCTGATGGTTTAACTTGCTGGAGATGAGTAGTTATTTGGCAGTTAACACTAGCACATATGTAATAGTTGATAAAAACTCTAATGGGGACTTCTTATATATTGACATCCACGGAGTTCTGAAAAAAACTTAGGTATGTACTAAGAAAAAAACTGAGAAAGACATCACATTTTGGACTAAGTTGTGATGTACGTTTGTGTATGGTGGGAAGGAGCTCCAAGCATGCTAACACATGTATGTTTGTTTTTTTACAGTTCTTTTTGCAATGTGTGACTGTGTGGAGTTTAAACCTTTTGTATAATTGTGCAGAAACTCCTACAACTTCACATGCTAATGGTAGAAAGGTAAGATTTTGACTGTTGCTTAGAAACTGTTTAAACTTTGATTTCGTTGTTGTGCTTTTGTTGGATCACAATTCATACTTATTTGGTGTTTGCATTGCAGCAAGCAGACCATGGAGATGCACAACAACAATGGAGGTTATTGGCATGAAGAGAGAGATAGACACACGTTCTCTGTTTGTGTGCTTGTGTGGTTATTGTTTCTATACATGAATCTATTTTTGTTTTCTTTCTGTAGGTTATAACTTACAAAGGTTTTGGTGCAGCTACTCAATATTGTTATAATAGACCAGCAAGAGCAGAGATTGTGAGAGGATAAGTGGTGGAGCACATTGAGAGATACGTTAGCGTAAGATTTAGTAACTTGGCTAAGGCATTTGAAGACAACAAGAAAAGACTCTAGGTTCATGTTTTGTTGATTGTGGCAGTTGTAATGTTAGGTTAAGACTTCGGTTTGAGACTTGTAATGTATGTAGTGTATTGTAGTTGGAAATGCTCAACTACAATATGTAGTGTATTATTTGAATTCATATAATAATGGATAGCGATTTAATTTTTCTATCAAGACTGAACTATGAGCTTGAATGTATTATGAGTATTGTCTTATAAGGGCATTAGCAAGTTTGAGTTATTTTAACCGTGATTTGTACTCCTTAGTTTTATGAAGAGGGATTGCTTAAATGTCTTAGCTTTATGAGGAGGGGTTGCTTAAATGTCTGCCTATACATGTTGGTCTATTTAGATTTTTTTAGGATTTATAATGATTGTCCATAGGTTGCATGAGTTGTTATGAGAAAGCTAACAGAACTAAACTTACAAACAACATTACAAAAATATACAAAAAACAATCCCGCGGCGTAGCACGGGTACTATCCTAGTCAATACAATAAAACTAGAATGTGTTGCTCTCCTCATCTGACAACTCAGCATTTTAGGTTCTTCTCAGCTTGACATCTCAGTTAAATTGTTAACCAATAAAAACATTTCAAATAATACAACTCAATATGTCTCAACCTATAATAAGTCTTTTTTTTTTCCATGTCACTTTTTCTCCTAAACTTAATTTTATTTTGTTGGGCCTCGTTTTTAAAATAAGCGGGCTTAAAGTTTTTAAAATAAGTGATCTTATTATAAGCTATTTCTTAGAATAATGGGATACGTGCATCTAAATTTATTAAATACTGTATGACATTTATGTTTTGGTTTCTTCTATTCAATGATCATTTATGTTTGACTCCCAATAGAAAACAAAATACTCCAATCTTCAAATTGGGTCAGACGACCACTATACCTTCTTGCGAGTGTGTGTACATCACCGACTTAAAAAGTATTGTGGAGTGGTGTTGAGTGCTCCAAAATTTCATAAGACCTCGTTAATTCAAACCCAAAGGACATCTTTCTAGGGAAACTATTTTGGGTGTTCTTAGAATAAATATATTATGAAAATAATGTAAGATCAGTAGTTAAGATCTTTTATTAAAAAGTTAGTCATTGGGAGAACATGTTTAAGATCATAAGATTTAATAATATAATATTCTTAAACATATTACAATTATAAAAACTTATAAAATAACATTTAAATTGCAAATTTATAAAACTTTTACTAAAATTTAAAATACAATACCAAATTTTTATGAAACAAAAAAAACATTAAAGATAAATAAAAAAAACAAACAAACATATTACTTAATTAAAGCACACAAACATTTTATTTAATTAATACATAGTTTAATGTCCAAATTTATTCCATATATTCTCAATCAAATCCTCTTTTAATTTGTGAAAAATTGTTTGCAAAAAATTATATCCATTCACAGCCTGCCACGTCAGCTTAGAACTGGACCAAGATCAGTTCTACATCAAGAACTGATCTTAGTGTTTTTCTGCCACTATTCATTATATTTATAATTTTAATGAGCTAAGAACACCCTTTATGTTCTCCCTATAAAGATGGCCTAAAGCTGTAATCAAAAACGTTGTTGATAAGAAAATAACGAAAAAAAGACGGTGTAGGTTACTTCAGTCCCTCGTAAGAAAAGGTTTTAATTATCCATCAAAATAGCTAATTATGTTTCTTACATAGTTCAGATTCAGACCCGATGAAAGAAGTTGTGTGGTGACGATCCGAATACCAATTACAAACACAACGAGTGGCGGATGCAGAATTTTATGTATGGGGCACAAAACACCTTATAATTAATAATAGTAATTTTATGCTATAAAATATTAAATAAATAAATATTTTTGATATCAAAATAATACTATATATTTTAATAACATTATTGTATGTTTTGAAAAAAAAATAAGCCAAAATTTTGAAAGTACTGTTTAAATTGGTTTATAAATATACTTAATTACATATACTATAAATATGTTTAATTTATTAATTAGAAAAATACAAATTTACAAGCTTACAATTCACTATAAAATATAAATACATATATTACATTTAAATTTATTTATCTAACCATATCACACAAATTTTTATTTTAAAAAATAAATAAATTAACTATAAAAGAGATAAATTAACTATAAATTAACTGTGACTGTGGCAGGCCACGGTGGTTGTGGAAGAGCAAAGTCAGAGTAGGTCGGAGCTGGAGAAAAGAAAAACGAGAAAAAGGAATAAGAAAATAAAGCAACTTGGAGAGATGCCTTTGGAGGCTCGTCAGGGCCGGCTGTGTCATCGGATTAGAAAGACAAAACACCTGCGTGATCACCATTAAGCCATGAGCTCGTAGCAACTGACGGGAGTCGGAACGGAGTTATATTCAAGAAGTTATGTGGGTTGCTCCCTACGCAAGAAATTACTGGAACTGCCCAAACCAGAAACCCTAGAAATCAGATTCGAGGTTGTCTCCTTGGAACAGTTTTTGGTAGTCCAAAACTTACCCGATCAAGCTGAGATTTGGTGGGGAGCTTTACGGTACTACTGGCTACAGATTCAACGGTGGGATTATGATTTTAACGGTTAGTTGTGGTTTTTCACTCTTGTGTTTTGAGACATTTGTATGGAGTAAATAGTAACATTTTAATGTTTGGTTTGACAAACGAGGTTGGATGGAGCTAAAGCTTTGTATGAGTGTTCTTGAATATTGGGTCTAACATGGGAAAGGAGAAATGAGTTTCAATGTTTAAGTGGCAAAGGAAGAGGACAATTCTCGAGATAACGAAACACAAGAGTTATGAAAGATGAGGATATGTCTGAACCAAAGAAAATGGAGATAGATGGTGAGATAAAAAAAAAAAAGTGATGAAAAAGCTGTAACAGAAAATAAAGAATCAGAGGTTTAGACAAATGGAGACAATGCTCAGACTGAAAAAGCTGTGATGAAAGATAAAGAGTCAGAAGTTAACTATTGATTGTAGGCAAGACTCATTCTTTGGAAGAAGAGATGTTAGAGTTTTACAAATACTAAACTGTAGACTAAAAGACCACTAGAGTAAAACAAATATATTTGTTTTGGAAGAAGAGATGTTAGAGTTTCACAAATACTAAACTGAACACTAAAAGACCACAAGAATAAAGTACATATCTGGAGCAAGAATAATGAAAATGTTTCTTTGATGAAGAGATTGACACTAGGAACCGATAGGTGAAACATTTTCCTTCATTTTTATTTATTCGTAGTTTTAATGCTACATAAACATAACTATGATGTGATTTCGAATATGCGACGAAGGTGGATATTGAAATATTTTTTGGTTTGAGGCGGATTATAATTCAGAGAATTTCATTATGATATTTATATGGTATGGTTTTGGCCTTTTGCGATCCTACAGTTTTTATTATTGAAATATTATATTTTCTTCTAATGTTGAAAAATCATGTTTAAGGTAAGTAACAACTCAAAATGATAATCAATCAACACATGCTTTGATTTTTTAATTATTATTGCAAACAACATATAAAAATTATCTTTAAAATAATTAAAATAAAAACAAAATAAAAAAATAATCCCGCGGCGTAGCGCGGGTACTATCCTAGTATTATATAATAAAGTAGAGTACCACTCTCAAAACTTTCTCTCTGGGACTGTCACCTAAAAAACTGAGACGCTGTTATCTGTCCAATTCTTTTTTTTTTAACCATTGGGCCACAACTGGCCGGTCCATTAGCCAAATTTCTACATTCGTAGGAGTCAGGATTCGATCCTGGGTGTAATGGTACTTTCTACAAATGGACTTACCTCCTGCCACTGCACTAAGGTCACTTCACAGTTATCTGTCCAAATTTATGTTATATAATTTTTTTAGTTTTTCATCTCTTAATGTATTCAACTAAAAATATTTAAAACAATAACTAAATAAAAAATAAACTAAGTAAAGAAATGAAAATTTTAAAGATTAAGAACAATACTATAAGTTTTATTTGTAATAATAATATGATTCAAATTTTAATAGAAAAATGATCATACTTCAAATTTTTGAAAGTATTATTCAGTTTTATAATTAATGTAAAACAAAAATTCTAATTAAAATAAAAACAAAGACAGCTAGAATAAGTACTTAAATTTTAGCGGTGCAGTGTTCTAAACTGAATCAGGGAAATAACACTGACCATTATAGAGTAGTCAAAAAAAAAATTACAATATCTCATAACCTACATATGGGTCACTATAACAACAACATCATAAAAGTAACAAAAAACCAAAAATAAAACAAAACCATCATCTATAGCAAAACTTAAATATTACTAATGGATGTTATTCTCTAATACTATGAAGCAAGCTCAATGCCAACACATGCACACACCCACCTCATTTTCAAAAATCAAACACCAAAAAACAACATCTACTACACAATCTCATATTCTAACAACTACAAATTACAACCAAACAATTCACATTTTAGAAACATAACCAATTTTTATATTAACTTCCATGAATAATTTGATAGATTTTATACACGCAACTATCCTGTCATTTGGATCAGCCAACTCGCAAGCACTCAATATCTTTTTTGAAATCGATTATCACAATCCAAATACGACAAGAACACTTGATATGGAAACCGTAATATAAAATCTAAAAATAACACAAAGACAAGCCACCCAAGACGAAAAAAAATAATGTTCAATTTGTCTTCAAGATCTTCAAGAAACTCAAAATATCAACTTTTTATTTTGCAATCACAAATTCTACAATGAATGTATTGCATTTTGGTTACATCACAAAATAACATGTCCTAATTGTAGAATACAAATAGTATAACTATAATACAATTTAAAATTCAATAAAAGAAATATCAATAATATAATAATATTTAAATTATTAAAAGGATTTTAAATTTTTCATAATTTAGAAAATGATGACCTGATCATTTAGAATTAACTATATAGTTAACGAATACAAATCAAATAATTCCAAAGCTCTAATGACTTTTAACCAAAAAACAAAGTCTCTCTATACAAATAATTTTTGTTGGTATACTCCACATTGTAAAATCTCTCGAAAAAAATTATTAGCCAAATCGGCAAATCCTAATGACTTTTAACAAAAAAAAAAAACTAGTATAACAATCTCGTGCAACGCACATGAGTCAACCTAGTAATAAAGAAAGGAGAAAGAGTGGTGTAGATAGCTATTGTTTCTTAATCACTAATTTTAAAAACAATTAAAAGGCCGAATGGTAACAAAGTTTTCGTCCCATAGCTGAGAGTTAAACAAATAAATGTAAAGTGCAGCGGATAGATAAATTCTTTTCTTTTTTGGTTGTAAAATGTTAAAATGAAAGCATTATAAAATATTTATAACCAAAACAAAATAGAAAGTTGTCAAAATAATGTTGTTCGATCTACACCAACATATATAAAAATCATTTAACTCCGAAGAAAAGGATATAGCTCATACCTAAGATTACAACTCGTACCCAAAACTCTTGCTCCCTGTTTACCATCACAACACTTCGAAAGTTGATTGATACTCCATTCCAAACAAGGCTGGCAGTCAGCTACGTCTTTTGCACACTGCACCATTGCATACACTTTTTGTGTCCCAATTCTCTCCTCTGCTGCTGCATAATATAAAAACTCGACGCCGTCCGCGCCCGTCTTATCAGCTTTCACAGTCAGCTGTCGTAGGAATTCCTTTGTCTTCTTGTTGAACAACATTTTATCCCCCCTCACATTGTTTGGGTTATGCATTGAGAAAGTATTCTTGTAATTCATCTTCCTTGGGGCTTGGTCATTGATCATACTAATATCGAGAAAACACTGGTCGTACCATATTATCCCCCCTTTATTTCTCGGACATCTCTTACGAAACTGTCAAATAAATATACATACATGTTATGGTTCATCTCAAATGATACTTTAAACTTTCAATGCAAAGAATGACTCAATAATGCTTTGCAACTTTATATAACTATTTCGTAAGATAATAAAGTATAATATATCGATAATAAGATGTAAATTTGTGACCCCGGCTCAAAGTGTTTTTTTTTCCCCGGCTCAAATTTGTTTGTTTCTTTTTTTTTTTTTTTTTTTAAACTCCAGTCTAAGTTTTGGTTTTCAATAATCATTTATCTTTTAGCTCTATTGTGATGTTATACTTATACACCACACCACAATATGTATATCATATATGTTAATATGTAATAATGTTGAAGTGACCTTACCCCGGCAACGGCTGTGTCGTAGCAGGTTCGACAGTTGGACTTGTACGAGTCCCCACGACACTGGAATATGATGGTAGTGGAATTGCGACCCTCAGTATTAGAGCTGTGTACGAACCCCTGTCTAGTATCGTCGGCGACGAAACGGATGAGAGAGTTGAGGTCTTTCTCGTATTTACTTCCCTGCTGGTATTTTCCTTGGTTAACCCGGCATTTGTGGTGAAGATATTCATTCGTAATATTCAGGGATGAAACGCTGCATATGAGGAGTTGTATAGCCAATATATAAAAAGAAATGAGGCATTTGCATAGAGAATATGACGAGTACATTATATTGAATTCGTAATATTCAGGGATTAAGATGTTTTTAGGAGACTCAGAACGATTTTAGTTTATTGACACACATCAGTAACTGATTTAACTATTTTTCTCAAAACACTATTCTCTCTTTTGGCTACTTTATACAAAATGCTATTGTATCATTTGAGTTTGTAGAAAAAATGTTTTTTTTCCCTCAAAAGTAGAAGAAATGTTCTTTCTTCTTTTTTTTTGGTCTGTAACAGACAGAAGAGAGGGGTCGGGTATTTTTCGGCGAAGGGTGAGGATGGCCAATGGAAAAGTCAAAATTTTACATGTTTTACTTTTAAGTTAAATTATTTTAGGGAAATATAATCACCGTACCACAAGTTTTGATGAAGGAACAAACGGATTTCGGGATTGGGGATTTGTTAAAGTGAGTTAAAGTGTATCATCTTGTTAGAAGTTTAACCCTACTATCATGCGATATATTACAAAAAAATGTCATTACATTTTAATTAATTTTATAATTAATAAATTAAAAGTTTATATTGGTTTATAAAATAAAAACAATATTTTAAAAATTATTTAATAGATTCTATTAATTGTTTCATAAATTTTAGAAAATAATAACAAACTAATATAAAATAATTATAAATTTTAATTTTATTTATAAAATTAAGATTAAATATATGCAATCGTTTAATAATGATATATATATATATATATATATTTTAAAAATAACATACAACATTACTTATATTTTAACATTATATCTTATTTATTAAATATTTTTTTGCACTATACATCAACACAGTGACATATTATTAAAATCTAAGAAATAAGAAATGTTCTATTTTATTCAAAATACTATATACAAAAAAATCAAAAAATTAAATCAAGATTTTTAAACACTACCGCTTCAATACAGAGTTTGTTTTATTTTCTAGATTTTACCAAATTTATATGATTCACGGATTTGAACATTATAGCATGTACCGAAGACAGGTTAAAACTAGAATATGAAACTAAATAAATTAAATGTACAAGATTATTAATATATAAAATATACCAAATAAAACTTTTACTATTATTTTATAAGTAACAAATTACACTAAAATTTATATAAAATTTATATAAATTTATATAATTATATCGTTTTTGTTCGGTTTGTTTGAAATCTTTTTGTCTTGCTTTGAGGGTAACCAAGTTTGTTAAGAACAATACTTGGGTTCACCCCTAGGGGTGAATCTCTTGATTTACCTCCTTATAAATTAATTAAGGAAATAAAATCTGTATACATTATTATAAAATTAAAAACTTTAAACCGTTCTTTTATAAACTCAAACCAATATATCATTTTATTCAAATTGTAAAATCTAAACACTAACCATCTCATTTGTAAACCCATACCGACATATAATTTAATTTTAATTATAAAATCTAAACCTAACCATCTCATTTGTAAATCCAAACCGACATATAATTTTTCTCTAATTGTAAAATCTAAATCCTAACCATCTCATTTGTGAACCCAAACCGACATATAATTTTATTCTAATTGTAAAATCAAAACCTTAACTACCTCATTAGTAAACCTAAACCGACATATAATTCCGTTTTAATTGTAAAATCTAAACCCTAACTACTTCATTTGTAAACCCAAACCGACATATAATTTTTTTTTAATTGTAAAATTCAAACTCTAATGATCACCTTATTTATAAACCCAAACCGATACATAATTTTTTTTTAATTTTAAAAATCTAAATCATGCCAATATTTAACTTTCCATAATTAAAAGTATACATAATTTGTTTACTTAATTTGTTTTGCTTTTTAATTTAAGTTTGATTTATTTTTAAAATGAAATATTAGATAAAAAAATTTTGATTGGTTGAGAGGAGAGGAGGTGAACAAAAGGGTTCACCCCTATATGTGAACCTAAGTATTTTTTTTGTGCTCAACACGTAGAGTTGTTGAACCTTTCAGGGGTGGGACTGAATTAAGACTTTTGTTATTCCCCTTTCCTTAGAAAATTAGGGCTGCCCACTTTTACTAGAACTATTTCTAATTAATTTTATAATCTATATAATAATAGTAATATTAATAAATGTAAAAATACAGTTACTTCTTTTCGTTGTATTTTTTATAAAATATTTTATTTTTATTTTTTGACAGATAATTGCTATGATTGAGTCTGTTGAAAATAGAGTTGTGTCTCTAAGAAACAATTGTTTATATTCAAATGTTCACATCTCTAAGAATTTATATATCTTTTATTTTTTTGGAAAATTTTCAAACTTTCTTTTCAACACAGATTTCCATAATAGAATGAATGAAATAGTTTGAAGTTCAATTTTCAAGGTCATTGTTTTCAACATACATAATTTTAACATTGTGATGTTAAAATGACTTCTGTGTGAAAAATCTATTGCAGTTTTGATTTATTTTATAAATTGTTGTAATATTTAATTATATTCAGTCTTTGAGCATAATTCTTTCATAATATTAATTTTATTTATTAAATCTAATAAAGGAATTTATTCTAACCATTTAATTGAACCGTTGCAACATTTAGTATATTTAATATGTAAAATCACATCACTTGGATAAACTCTTCATAAATTATTATTTATTAATTCTTAATTACTAAATAAATAGTTGTAACCTTTTAATTAAACCACAAAAAATTTGTTTATTGATGAACCATTAAAACTTTTGATTTATTATATTATATGAACCACTGCAACTTTTGGTAAATTTGATATAATTTTTTCTACAATACGAAAATATATTTTAATTTTTTTTTGTTGTCGTTTAATCATTGTCACTTTTGATTTTTTTTATCAATCCTTTTGTTGTGTATCGTTTATATTTATAGCCATCAAAACATTTTCTTTTATAAATGTCATATTTTTCATTACAACTCTTCTTTATGTTTTTTTTTTTCATTTAGTATTAGGATCGGACCCGTGCTACAGCGCGAGAAATATTTACAGAGATATATATGATCCGTAACATAATGAAATATGCTACATAACTATAATATGGTCGATTATAAAGAATCATTTTGTGTAATAAGTTTAGATAAAATATTATATTAAAAAAGAGTATATTCATAAAAAAAACTTTTTTTAAGTTGTAAAGATTGCATTCATAAAAATTACACACTCACAATGTAAAGATTGCATTAGTAAAAATTACACTCACAATGTATGTTACGGAGTAAGTAGATTATATTAAAAGTCTATTCTTAAATAAGTAATATTACAAAGTATGATACTGTTTAGCTAATTTTTTTACATGTTTTTTCCCATTCAATATTACATATATACCTTCAATAATTAATTTAAATTAATTACTCCAATGATTTTAAGATGTTCTGACCCATTAAAAAACTACATATATATCAATAAAAAGGAATTTTATTAACTACTCCAATAATATATCAATGATGGAGAAATCGAACTATGATTTGTCATAAAATAAAGAGAAAATAATAGACTTAGAAAATACTCTACATCAGAAGAATTAATGTAAATATATTCATAAAAAAATATTTGTGAACAGAAATATATTTATCGCTGACTATATGACGGCTAGTTTGAATACAAATTTTCTTTGGATAAATTACTCTACAATTAGAAATAGAATTTATATATTCGATTAAATATTATGAATATTCCAAATTGATGTTTCAAACAAATACAACATTAGGAATACATTAAATTTGTTTCGATCTTGTGATCATGGTCTCTCCTTTCTTTAACCCCTGATTTCCTATGGCATATTTAAAAAAGTTAACTATAAATTTAGATATAAGAAAAAATAAAAGGATATATATATATATATATATATATAATCTGAAAAAATCAATATCGTATTATATAAAGCTTGATGTCAAAGTTACTCATTAACGAGATCGTGACACATGTCAATTGTATCGATAAGATATCGACACGTGTCTAGATTAGTGCTTAACATGATTGCGACATGTGTCAAATTAACACATGTCAATTGTATCGATAAGATATCGACACATGTCCAGATTAGTGTTTAATTAACATGACTGCGACATGTGTCAAATTAACGATCTTAGATTTTGACACATTTCTAAGTTAATTGCAAAAAAATATTTACCAAACAATAAAAAACTAATCCAAAAGTAAAAAAAGGAAATATTTACCTATCGCCGTAAAGAAATAGAGCATATATCTTATTACATAAAAATGTATATTAAGTGGTATCTCATATCAAATCAAAACCTTAAGTACACTAGAAAATCATGAACAACAAAGAGACAAATACAAACCATGAGAAATCAGAAAACTTTGCTAGCAAAAGAAAACGGGGTATCATGAGTGATGATGAGATTGCTATGATCGAAAAGACACTTGGAGATGAACCTCATATAAGGCTGGATTTAACTATGCTTCATATATGGATAGACAAACTAAATCAATGTGTAAGTATAATATTTATATAGTGCTACACATATATCTTCGACTACTTCCACTTATCTGACTATTTTCACATCTATGAATAATAGACATCACATTATTTTTAAATTTTTCATTGATTTTCATTGTCTAACATAATTTACCAAAATACAGGGTTCCCAAATTACAAGTTCACAACTTAGACGAAGATACATACTTTTATTCTATTTGTCTTATACAATTTTAGATATGAATCTATGTACTATCAATATTTGTTTATTTCTTCTTTTTAATATTTTAATTTAATTATGCTGTAGCATTTTTAGATTTTAGTTATATTATTTAGTTAAAATTTGATTTTCTTATCAGAAATTCGTGATATTTTAAAATAAAAATTTCTATATTATTTTGAGTTTTTTTTTTTTTTTTTCAGTTAAAGATATGTAAGATCTTTATTTATTTATTCCTTTTAAAAAAAATATTTTAAATTTATTATGTTGTAATATTTTTAGATTTTTATATTTTTGTTTATATTTTATATCTAGAAATTATCTAAGACTCCTATATCATCGTGGTTATATTTTTTTATTTTTTAATTGTCTTTTAATTTTTCAAATTTTATTGGGTTGGTCATAAACTCATTGCAATCATGTAGATATTTTTCCGTCAGTTTTTCATCTAAAATATTTTTTGAGTAAACAATAAACAATTTTAGTGGTTAAACAAACTGTCACTACAAATTTTAGTGGTGAAGAAAACTACGTCAAAGTGAAAGTAAATAGACAAAATTGGCTTAATTTGTTCACAGAAACATTTTATAGTGTAAGAACATATTATTAGTGGTAAAACATAGAGTAAAATTGTATGTGGATGCTAATAAGATGACGCTTTGATGGGTTGATACCATGTAAAACATTTTGTGAATAAGTTGTTGAACTTTTTTAAAATTTTCATAATGGTTTCTGTTTGAAAAAATTTTGGTGGTCCATAATTTAACTTTAAGTTATTGTACAAATTATAATAATAATTTTAAAATATAAAAATATAAATTATTGTATTAAAGTAAAACCTTCTCTCTAACTAAAAATATGTATCTATTTATTTTCGGAAACTTTTTTCACTTATAAAAAACAATATATATATATATATATATATATATATATATATTTTTTAATTTTATTAAATCATTTTAAAACCTGCACGATGTGCGGGTCCTAATATATATATATATATATATATGACCAAAAAAAAATCAATATAAATTTTAATTCAGTTTGATAGTTATAATCTGAATGATAATTAGGTAAAATATTGAATGAAATCATATACATATCCGTATCACATAAGAACATATGAGTTTGATATAATTACAATTTTAGATTTTCCTGCAAAATACAAAAAAACATTAATTTACGTAATATTGGATAAAAAAAAACTTATTGCAAAGACATAGATGGGATGATGAAAGCTACATTATTAAACAAATAGCTATAAAAAATTATTGAAAAATTACAAAAAGTTATATTATCTTAAGAGAAATGATTTGCTATACATGACTACACACATGAAAAAGATTATAAGAATAAAAAGATTAGCTATACTAAATGCTAGGACCGGCCCTGTCTACACACCTGAAAAAAATTATAAGATTAAAAAGATTAGCTACACCATATGTAGTAAACAATGAGAATAATAAATCATTTGCTTGCAAATTCAAAAAAAAATTGCAAACGATAAATTCTCTATGATATAGATGAACAACTATGATAATAAAAATGAAAAGAGTTGCTTTAAAGATGCAAATGATCGATTATCAATTATCAATTTAAAGGCTAAGAAGAGTCGGCTAATCATTAGCACAAATTAGAATATATTCTCTTAATATCTATATATACATTTTCCAAGTACATTTAGCAAATAAATCCTAGAGTTGCCACCTATTTACAAGACTGCCATTGTAGTTAATATTTAATATAAAATGTTTAACAACCAAGATTTATCTTTAACAGAAATCTATAGATTAACTAATTGAGTGTAAAATCTCCTAGCTGAGATCTCGGCTATTCTTTCTCTTTTACAAAACGATTTTTAGAAACAAACTAATTGATTAGATTTAATATCTTTCCAAAACAGATTTTACGAGATAGAGTGGGTAATTTAAAATCGAGAATTTGTTACTAATGCCCTTTCTTTGATACCCCTTTTTAATAATACCCCCTTTGATGATCATTTTTAATTATATCCTTCCATTATTTTTTAAAGACATTTTTGCCCTTGTTTTATAATTATACCGACAATCTTATTATACCTTCGCCGTCGACCTTCTTCGTCTTCGTCATCGTCTCTTCTTCTCCGGAGACATCTCTCCTTCTCCGGTCGGATCTCTCCTCCGCCGTTATCATTGTTTCTCCCATCATCTTCGTCTTCGTCTCTTCTTCTCCGGAGACATCTCTCCTTCTCCGGTCGGATCTCTCGTCCGCCGTTATCACTGTTTCTCCCATTGTCTTAGTTCTCTCTTTTAGTTCGTCGTCTCTTCTACCCCCTTCGTGTAAGTGTTTCTCCCATCGTATTGAGCAATTGAATTTTTAGGTCTTATAAAGCAAATCTCTCCTCCGCCGTTATAAATTGAATTTTTTTAGGTCTTAATCACTTGCTCTTTTACATCTGTTCGTGATAATAAAGTCTTTTTCTCCCATCGTGTAAGCTTGTTTCTGTATTTTTGTTTTGATTTCAGTTTCAACTTTGTGTTAGCTATTAGATTGTTGTTTTGATTTCAAATTTGATGTCAGAATTTTTTTAGGTCTTAACACTTGCTCTTTTAGATCTGTTCGTGATAATAATGTCCTTTATTAGATCTTTGGACATCTACTGTTATTCTTTGATATAGTTGTTCGGATCTCTCTTCTTTTAATGTAGTTTTATTGGTTTGTTTTGTCAGGATTTGTTTGGGTGTACAAATGATTGAATTGTATTCAGTATGTTGTTTGTGGAAGTTGAACAACAACATTCATTGGGAATTTGAGATGGATAATGAAAGGGGAGTTTCTTTGATTAACATTGATGAGAATACTAGATTTAGTGAGTTGGTAAAAACTCTATTAGAAGATTTTCACATTGATATTCAGGCACAATGTTTAAAGCTTAGTTATTCATTGCCTGCTAAGTCTTCTACTATAGGTAGTATTCCTATCTTTATTAGAAATGATAGGCAGCTTGAAGCTTTTAAACTCAAATATGCACAAAGTGGAGGAGTTCTTCATCTATGTGTTACTGTTGAGGATTTTTGTGAGATTGTAGAGCAGGTATTTTTAGTAAACTCATTCTCTTGTTCTTTCTAATATTGTTTTAGAAAAGTAACTGATTTGAGGAATGTTTCTTTATCAGGGTCAACCTAGCTCTACTCCTTTTATTGAAAGTGTTACTGCTGTTACTCAGGTCGAGAGTGATCCTCCTGCTGCTTCTTCAAGTCAATATACTGGCACTTCTGATGATTTTACTGCTATTCATTCTCAGGTAACTTACATTTAAACACTTAAAAAAAACCTTTTGAAAACGGTTGTAAACCTTATTACATCCTTTGAAATAACTTGTAAAACCTTTTAAATAACTTTTAAAACCTTTTAAATAACCATTGATTTGTACTTTCAGGGTCAACCAATACCAAATCCATATGTCGAGGGTGTTCCTCGTTTTTATTGTTCTCCTGTTGCTTCTTCAAGTCAATATACTGGCAATTCTGATGATTTTACTTCTACTCATACTCAGGTAACTTACATTTAAAGACTTTAAAAAACCTTTTGAAAACGGTTGTAAACCTTATTAAATCCTTTGAAATAACTTGTAAAACCTTTTAAATAACTTTTAAAACCTTTTAAATAACTTGTAAAACCTTTTTAAAAACCATTGATTTGTACTTTCAGGATCAACCAATACCAAATCCATATGTCGAGGGTGTTCCTCGTAACATGACAACCTCTGTTGGGTATCCATCTGGTTCTTCACACTCAACTGGTCTAATTGATGTTGATTCGCTGTTTTGTGGAAAGTTATTCAAAGACAAAACAGAAATGAGAAGTCAGATGCGGATGTATGCAGTCAAGCATAGTTTTGAGTTTCATACTTTTAAGTCAGACAACAAGAGGTATGTTCTTAAATGTATTGATGAAAAATGTAGTTGGAGGCTACGTGCAACTAAGGCTAAAGCATCAGATAGCTTTGTTGTTCGAAAGTATATTAGTCAGCACAGCTGTGACTCTGCTTTAAGGAATGTTAATCATCGCCAAGCATCTGCAAGGACTTTGGCTGGTTTGGTTAGTAACCATTTTGCTGGAGGAAAGCTTCCTCTCAGACCCAAATAGCTCATGGAAATTTTTAGGAATGACCATGGAGTTGGTGTCCCGTACTCAAAAGCATGGAGAGCTCAAGAACATGCATCAGAACTTGCTAGGGGTATACCTGCTGATAGTTATGAGGTTTTACCGAGTTGGTTTCACATGATAGAAAAGAAGAATCCAGGTACTATCACTTACATCAAAGCTGATTCTGATAATAAGTTTAGATATGGTTTTCTGGCTTTTGGTGCATCAATTAGAGGTTTTAAGTTGATGAGAAAAGTTATTTCTATTGATGGCGCCCATTTGAAATCAAAATATAAAGGGACTTTGCTTGCTGCATCAGCTCAGGATGGTAATTTTCAGTTGTATCCTATTGCTTTTGCTGTTGTTGATTCTGAGAATGATGCATCATGGGATTGGTTTTTGCGGTGTTTGAAGACTATTATTCCTGATGAAGAGGATCTAGTTTTTGTGTCTGATCGAGCTTCTTCAATTGCAACTGCGCTATCAGTAAATTATGTACATGCTCATCACGGGATCTGCACTTTCCACTTGCAAAAGAACCTGGAAACACGATTTAGAGCTTCTGCTTCTCTTCTTCCAGTTGTTCATGATGCTTCAAGAGCTTACACTCAGTATGATTTTGATTATTTGTTCAGTCAAATTTCCAATGGTGATCCGGATCTTGGAGAATATCTTTGGCAAGCTGATATTAGGAAATGGTCAAGTGCATCTAATTGTGCCGAGTCCATTAACTCCAGGTTAAAAGAGACTCGTGAGTATCCAATTGTCTGCCTGTTTGATACAATCAGGTCTATTTTGACTAGGTGGTTTAATGAACGACGTGAGGAGAGCTGTCGACATCCATATGCTATTACTACAAAAGTTGGGAATAAGATGAATGAATCTTATAATACTACTATCCGCTGGCTTGAAGTTAGTCAAGTAAATGAAAATATCTTCGAGGTTAAAGCAGCTTTAAAGACATATATGGTGAATTTGGACACAAGGAAATGCACATGCTGTATGTTTGATATTGACAAATTCCCTTGTGCACATGGAATTGCTGCTGCCAAACATGTCAATCTCAATGAAAACATGTTTGTTGATGATTATCATTCCACTGAAAGGTTATAACTCTCTTCTTTAATAAGGTATTTAAAAGGTTGCTAAAGTAACGGATCCGACAGGTTTTTACAATGTTTTAAAAGGTTTTAAAAGGTTTTATAAGTTATTTATAAGGTTTATAAACAGTTTAAAAAAGGTTTTACAAGGTTTTACAAGGTTTTTCAAAGGTTTATCAAAGTTATATTAGTCTTATCTTCCTCTTTTTTATTTTACAGATGGCGTTTAGCATATTCAGAGAGCATTCACCCAGTAGGTGATATGGAGTATTGGGAGATTCCAGAGAGTGTTAGTACTTCTATTCGGCCACCTTCTACTCGTATACCTAGTGGCAGGCGAAAGAAAAAGAGAATAGCTAGTTCATGGGAGTATGGAAAGGCTAAGACAAATTCAAAACAATACAAATGCAGTAGGTGCGGTCAGTGTGGACACAACAAATCTAGTTGTGTTGCAGCTATCTAACTCTCTCTCTCTCTCTCTTTAATTCAACTTGAATTTGTTCTTTTTAATAAAATATTTTCAGTCTGTGGTGTTGTAAACTCCATTTTCTCAGAATTTTTTTTCAGATTTTACAGTTTTAAATCATTATAAACAACTTGTACTGCCTTTTAAAATAGCAAGTCGTAATGTTTTAAAATCATTTACAAACAACTTGTAAAATCTTTTAAAACATGTTAAAAAACCATATATACTCTTGTAAAACCCTACACCGATTAAAAACCATATATATATACCTTTTAAAACAACTAGTAAAACCTTATAAAACATGTTAAAAACCTTTTAAAACATGTTGAAATCCATATATACTCTTGTAAAACCCTACAACGATTAAAAACCATATATATAAACTCTTGTAAAAAGCAAGTCGCCACACTCTCTCTCTCTCTCTTCCCCTTCCCCTTCCCCTTCCCCTTCCCCTTCCTCTTACTCTTCTTCATCTCTCTCTCTCTTCTCTCTCACTGCAAAAACCCTAAATTTCTTTTGATTTCACCATCTTCAGTCTCCTTCACTTCTTCGTAATCAAACACCAAGCAAAACCCTCCAACGATTTTAGATGATTTGAAGAGATAGAGACGATTTCGAATTTTGATTTCGAATCGCTTAAGTTTTTTTTGTGGAAGACGATTGAAGGGGTAATATGCGAAGAGTCACTTGGAAACACACGAAAGGGTAAGATTTTAATGGATAAGATTTCGAAGGGTTAATTTATTGAAGGGGTATTACGCGAAGCGTCGCTTTGGTTCGGTTTTAATTAAGCGTTGAAGGGTTACTTTTTGTAAACCAAAGCGACGCTTCACCTATTATATATACATTATGTCTCACGATAACTCCTCAATCATCTCTCAGATTCGAAAACCTTTGTCTCCTAAATCATCTCCCAGATTCGAAAAATCAATTTACATTCTTCCTTCAATCCGTCAGAAATGGCCCGTCGTTCTCCTTCAAGCCTTATAAGGACTGATCTGAGATGTCTGAACAGGGATCGTTCGCCAAACATCACAGCAGGTAAACACATACATCTTCAGAGTAGATTTGTTTTACTGTTAAGGATAAAAGAGATTGAGTGTTTGCCTTTTTTTTAGTAACTGTTGATGACGACATTTTTCGTTGGGAGGCTACTCTAATCGGACCGGTGAATACTCCTTATGAAGGGGGAGTGTTTAAACTTAGGCTTACTTTTCCACATGATTACCCAAGAAGTCCCCCCAAGGTATCTATTTTTGATTATACTCCTTTTTATTTTAGCAAGCATGATTATTAGTACTTCTTTTTTACAGCAACTCAATAGTTTTTTAAATAAAATTTCTTGATTATGCAGGTTGTTTTCATCACAAGAATTTGCCACCCAAATGTAGCAGATAGGAGAGGCATTCACCTAAAAGGTTTGAGGCGCGATTGTTGGACTCCCATGTCCATTGTTAAGCTTTTCAAGGAATTAGTGGAGAAGTTGATTGAACCAGAGGTCAATGATGAGGAACAGACCATTGAATATCTTGCTAACCTCTACAAATCTGATAGGAGAAGGTTTGAAGCCATGGCTAGAGAGATGATTAATCAATATGCTGGGAGAGGAAACTGAGATAGTTCATATCTATTTTTAAGAACTCTTGAATAATTTATCTTGTTTTTGTTCTTTGTAATAAAATATTTCAGTCTCTACTCTTGTAAACTCTATTTTAAAAAATATTTTTTATTCAGAGTTTACTGTTTTAATATTAGAAAAAACTTGTAAAGCTTTTAAAAAAGCAAACCAAATTGATATATATCATTATAAACCATTTGTAAAACCTTTTAAAATTTCTAAAAACAAGATATAATCTTAAAAGTTTAAAAGGTTTAAAAGATTTATATGCCCGTTTAAAAGGTTTTAAAACCATCTAAAAATGTTTTAAAAGGTTTTTAACACTTTTAAAGCTCTCTTAAAACCTTTTAAAACCTTTTGAAGCATAAAATAATATTAACCCGTTTTAGAAGATTTAACCTTTTAAAAGATTTTAAAAGGTTTTTAAAACCTTTTAAAACCTATAAACAGTTTTATTTATAAAAATGTACTTGCAATAACTTGCAACGAATGAAAAGAAATAACTTTACATTAAAAGGACAATTTTTTTAAATATACTTGCAAACTAAACATTGAAATACTATTCTATTCTATATTCTTCTTGATGTGATCACGTTTATATACCAGCAATAATTTCTAAATGGTTTTTAAAAGAGTTTCAATGGTTTTAAAAAGTTTTTTTAAAGGTTTTAAAAGATGTTAAAAAAGTTTTCAAAAACTTCTAAAATTCTTTTAACCCGTTTTAGAAGATTTAACCTTCTAAAAGGTTTTAAAACCCTTTTAAAAGGTTTTAAAACCCTTTTTAAAAACAGTTTTTTAAGCAATAACCTCGTATATTAGGCAAGTTTGAACAAACTACTCATGTATAACTAAACTGTTTATAGGATTAACACCATTTAAAAAGTTTTACAAGCGAAAAGAAATAACATAACATTAAAAAAATTTTTAAAAATCTACTTGCAAACTAAACATTGAAATACTTTTCCATTCATTATTTCTTCTTAATGCGACCAGCAAGATGCCAAATTCCTTAACCTAAGTATTTGTCCTTGTAAACCTGCAAAATAAAACAAAAATATAAGTTAATATTAAATAACAGTAAAATGTGCATAAAATCTTTAGATAACAAAAGTCGAGGTTCACTAACCTTTAATTTTGAAAACATTCTGGTACCAAGGTATCTCATTTGTGGAGTAACATCTTTAGGAATTTTGTCAGGATGAAGAATTAATATTGCCCTCCTTGTTACTTTTTTTACATCTTCTTTAGTCATCAAATCCATGGCATAGACTTTTTCCCACTTATTCCCTTGCCAAAGATACTACAATGTAGAACATCCAAATTTTATTAATGTTTAACGCCTATGATAACAAGTATATGATTTTTTCAAACTTACTTTATCAATTGACGAAAGCATAGTTTTGAGGTCCTCGCTCTTCGACCAAGAAGTTATAACTTCCTCGATTTGTTTCATTTCTTCGTCACTTATATTGTTCTCCTGCGTAGTAGGTGTTTGCACTAATACAAACATAAGAAACAAAATATTATATGTCATTTTCAACAGGGAAAATCATTTATAATAAAGACTTCAACAACTTACAACTGCCCATTTCCTGGCTGGTGTGATATTGTTGTTGGCTTGGGTCTTCTTGTTGAGTGGGAGCTTCTTCTTGGCTTGGGTCTTCTTGTTGAGTGGGAGCTTCTTGTTGGCTTGGGTCTTCTTGTTGAGTGGGAGCTTCTTCTTGGCTTGGGTCTTCTTTTTGAGTGGGAGCTTCTTCTTGGCTTGGGTCTTCTTCAGTATCTGAAATATTAATACACTCTTCGTCATCCGATATAATAGTGTACGCTTCTTCTTGGCTTGAGTATACATCATCAGCACTGTTAGGCTTCTCATCCTGCATAAATAATGATATTTTTTTTTAACCATATGTAAATTATTTTCAAATATGTTTTTACAAGGTTTTTAAAATTTGTCGATCATATTCAAGTAACACATACCTTATCATTATTCATATCCTCTTCTTGTGGATCATTTTCATTAGTATCCTGGGTATTTTTTTCAGGAATAACACTTGGGTCCCCTCTCAAGTCAGTATGTTTCTCATGTTGATAATCTTGATTATCTTCTTTAGATACCTAGAAATGTTGTAAATTTTGTTAATACTATTTAAAACACTAGCAAAACCTTTGAAAACGATTATATGATTTTGTTAAAAACTCTTTAAAACACTTTTAAAATGATTTTAAAAGGAACTAAGTTTTTTTTTCACTTACAAATTTACTTGGAGAAGGTGGTACTTCCTCTTCTTCAAAATCGGGGGCAGAGGCTCGTACTTCCTCTTCTTGAAAAGAAGTGGCAGAGGCTTGTACTTCCTCTTCTTGGAAAGCAGTTGCAGAGGCTGGTACTTCCTCTTTTTGGGAAGCAGTTGTAGAGGCTGGTACTTCCTCTTCTTGAAATGCAGTTGCCGAGGCTGGTACTTCCTCTTCTTGAAATGCCCTTGATTCCCATTGTGGTGTTGCAGCAGCAGTAGTGATCCCCACATGATTCTCCAGTCTCACTAATCTTTTGTGAGTAAGTTGACATGTTTTTAAAATCATGTCAATTTTCTCACTAAAAGATATTCTTTTTTTTTTTGTTAGTTTGATTCAAGAATGGCCCTGCAGCTTCTCTCACACGCTTTTTTTGATTTTGTTCTCCCTTTTCAACTTGAATAAATCCTTGAATCCATTCCTCCTTAGTCATCCTATAGCCTTGGATTACAAGTTTAACAACTTCGTCAAAATCCTTGTCTTCATCATTCGGTGGCAAAACCAAATGGCTATATTCATCGGGATCACCGACAATTGTTTTCACTTCAAACTGCAAAGAAAAATCGATTCATATTATATATCAAAAGTCTTATATAGATATTGTAAAACCTTTTAAAACTCTTTTATAACTCTAGAAATCCCTTGTAAATCCGTCGTAAAGTCTTGTAAACCAGTTTAAAACACATCGTAAATCTAAATTACATTACTAACATTTTTTTAAAAGGGTTTACAATGTGTTTTAAAACTGTTGGAAAACAAAAAAAAAAATAGTTCTAGAGAAGTAATGGTACCTTGCAAGACTCGAAAACAAATTTTATTTCATTGAATTTTGGGGAAGATGTCTTTTGCCATTGCAAGATCAGTGGGAGATGTTGATTTTGGCTTGAAATGCTTTCCCTAACACCAAAATGTTCCCCTAGCTGTCGAACTGAAGATAACAACCAGATTTGGATTGCAAATGGAAAGCCAGCCATTCCATACTGTTTCTTTGCCAACGTTCCCACAGTCATTTGTTTCACATCTCTCACTAATGATTCGTAAGCAATTTCACCCCAAGGATACTTACAGAAATTCTCAAAACTACTTGCTCTCAGCAAATTCTTTAAGGGAATTTGAACTACAGGATTTTGAGCTATCAATATCCCCTCCACTAGTATCAAAGCACCTAATCTAATTCTTTCCTCTGCTTTCATGTCTTTTCCTTTAACTTTCAAAGTATCAAGAAGACGTTTGCAGGTCATTTTATCATTCATCCACAAATCTTTTTTCGATGTAACAGTACCTGATGGAATAGTGCCTACGGAAAGGCCTGTTGTAATGACGAATTCCCTTAGCGAAAATCGCATAGGTTGATCATCAAATGCAAACCAGAGCTTGTTTTTCGCAGACAAAATCCTCCTCTGCAGTAAGTGGTGGACCAGTTGACACGAGAAGTTGATATTTTCCCGATTAACAAATTCTATAATTGGACCCAAGAAAGACTTCTCTAACTGCTGGAACTCTTTTCTTTTTAATGCATTCTTTACAGTCGCCAAAACAGCTTGCTCTGAAGAATATTTAATAACTCTTTCTAATGTATCTCCCTCTATGCCTGGCGTGATTAATCTTTTTGGAAAGCACAGTTTCTTCGCAGAATCTTCAAAATTACTCATATCGCAAAACCTGTCAACATTGTTTACAGAGAACATATTCAAGACATGCACCCAAGATCCTTTATAAATCCTATTTTAAAACCAATTTAAAACTTTTTAAAGACATTGATAAATTTCCAACCTTCATATTCCGAGTTCACCAAAACATCATAAAATTTCATATTGAAATAGAAATTGAAGTCAAAATTAAATTCCAAACCAAACTTACAAATGGGAGAAGAAGAGACGACAAATTCGAATAGAGGACTGAGAGGAAAAACGAGGGAGAAGAAGAGTCCGTAATTCGACAAAGAGAAATTGCAATTTGAAGTCCTCGCGTACCCAATCAGCCGACTCCTACTTTCAATCCGACGATTTCGTGTCTGCAATCCGACGAAATCGAGAACCCAATTTAAGCAAATACAGATTTGAGTGAATTCCGCGACTTTCAACCTCCCAGACGGAAAACTGTACTTTTTGAAAGAGAAACCCTTGCTTTTAGGGACAATTGATACAGGGGGGAGTGGAGGTTATATTTCACTATTGGGCCTAGGCCTAGGGCTTTCACCCTTATTATACAAAAACATTATAAAATCATTTAAAACATAGTATTAAAACCATTTAAAAGTTTTTACAAGCGTTTTAAAACGGATTTTAAAAGGTTAAAAGGGTTTTGTTTTGGGTATTTCAATGAATTTAAAGGATTTACAAGTGTTTTAAAACGTATTTTAAAAGGATTAAAAGAGTTTTTTTTGGGTATTTCAATAAATTTTATAGGATTTACAAGAGTTTTAAAATGTTTTTAAAAGGATTCGGAAATGATAAACAACGTTTTAAACTTCATTGTAAATACCTAAAACTTAAACGAAGTATATATATAAAAGGAGTAACTTAACATATTTTTAGAATAGTGTCACAGTAAAAAAAACTAAAATATTGTTCTTGATGCAATAAGCTAAAGCACCATTCCTGCGATCATGTTCATATACCAGCAAGATGCAAACTTCCATTATCCTAGTCATTTTGTAATTCTGCAAATATAATATAATTGATGTTAGAACCATTTAAAATACATTGCAATACAAAAGTTGTTAACCCATCTAAAACCAGTTTAAATAACCATGTAAAAACCTACACTGACCTGCAAAGATATCAACCGCCATTTTCTTCCGTAAATCACCAATTGACTCATTTTTAAGATTGCCATGTGTTGTTATGCTCATAGCCAAACATTCGATTGTCTTCAGCATGAAGACACCACTATCTTCAATCTTATCAACCTATCAAGAAAAAACAAAGTGAAGAGTCCAAAGTATTTACAGAGACCATATCAAAAAACTAGAAAACAAGCTCAACAGTATTTACCTGAGGTATGCAATTTATAATATTGATTCTGAACGGAGATTTCTCTTATCATTTTTCATCCCAAACTTCTTCTGGGCAATATAAGGCATTGCAACAGCATATGCACCCACCTATTTGTCTTTAATTTTGTTGGTGTAGAAATGCTTGCCTTAGTCGTGGATAATCAACTCCTTCTTCTCCAAATTGATCATCAATGGCATCCAAAGCCTTTCCTTAACCAACATTGGCGCCAATATTTTATTTGTAGGTGCTTCCTTGAAGAGTTGACTGAATCCTTCTTCAGGGAACTCATATTCATCTTTGTTGTCAACGAATATTGAGTAATATTCATCAGTCTCTCTCAAAAAAGAAGTTTCAGCCAATGTCAATGCTTTGCTTTTAAAGAAGTGCGGATGACTTTCTTCTCTTCTGCTTAACAACTTCACAACTGTATCAACATGCTAAACAACAACAAAAAACAGATTAGAACAAGTCTTGTTGTCAAATATTTCATATAAATAAGTTCAGACCCGGTCACACATCATCTTGTAAACCAATTTAAACACATTGTAAATCTTTGAAAACGCTTAGAAGACATATTTTAATTCCTTTTAAAACCTTTTAAACCCTTTTAAAACCTTTTAAACCCTTTTAAAACTCTTTAAAACCTTTTTAAAACCTTTTTAAAACCCCATGAAACGTTAACAACACATTTGTAAAACCTTAAGCTTTGTAATCATACCATTGTTGTTAACGACTTCCCTGGCGTCTCTAGTGTTGTGAACCACTTGGCATCAACTTTTTTACCCAGAATTGTTAGTTGCCTACATCCAAAAATAAATAGAATAATCATGAATACTTACAAAACCATGAATACATCTGTTAAAAGACTAATTGAACTTTTACTTTTGTTGCTAGAAACTAAAACTTACTTTGTTTTCTTTGAATTCTTCCAGTCACTAAATACATCTAACCGGGTCTTATCAACTTTGGAAAAAGGATAAAGTATTGGGTCCTTCTTCTTCTCGGCCGTGTAAGGCGGCTGAGTGTGAATAGAAGGAATTGTATTTCGTTCACTTTTTCTTTGCACACCACCAACATCATCAGATTTACTCTTCTTTTTCTGTGGCTTTACAAAACAAAAAAATTTTGCACTTTATATCGATACACTGGAAAACATTTTAAATATCTCATAGAAATAATTAAGTTAGATACATACCCCTTCTCTAGCTTGAATATCAGCATCTGGGTTGTCACTTGGTTTACGCTTCTTCCTCTGTAGTGCCTCAAGATAATCACAATTTTTTGTAAAACATTTAATAAAATGTATAACATTATACAACTAGTTACTAACCTCTTTTCTGTTCATAACATCATCATCACCATCATTGCTTTGCTTACACTTTCTCTGCAGTTCATCATTTTCTTGGTTTACTTGATGAAATCTTTTAAAATACTCATAACAACTATATAAAAAATTAATAATTTACCTGTTTTCTCTCTCTCAAAACTCTCTTCTTACTGCTTGCTCCCTTCTCTTTATCCATGCTTTTATCTTTTTCACTATCCTCATCTTCTTCAGAAAGAAGATCAAATTTTGGTGTAGAAGGGCGTGGAGAAGGAGATTTATCCTTCAAAGATGATAACAATTGTGGTTTACAACAGGCTTTTAAAAGGATATTTGAGAACTTATAAAAATACTAGATATATGTACCTTTGGTGTTTCTTCAAAGTAATTACCATCATCACCACCAGTTTTTTGAGTGTTTTCATCATCTGCAGCGTAGCTCCCATCTTGTGTGTTTGACGGACGGACAGAATCTGCAGACTGGCTTTCTACGAAATCTTCTCTAGCAATATCTCCATCAACATTTTGTTTGCCAGCCTGCCACAAAACAAAAGAACATATAACAACATCATTTTTAAGGTTTTACATTCTGTTTCAAAAGGGTTTTAAAAGGTTTAAGTCACTATGGTTGCCCTTTAATCAGTGTTATGCTGTAAATCCGTTAAAAACACTTTTTAAACAGAAAAACTTTTAAAATAGATACTGACCTCTTCATTTATAACCTCTTCATTTCTATTTTGTCCATCTTCATCTTCGTGAGACTGCAAAGGGAAAAGAAAAAAAAGGACCTCAGTTTAAAGAGTTTAGTGTCTAATATATGCGAAAAGGTGCGATCTTGTAATCTTACTCCTTTATCCTTATCTTTCCCTGATGTGGTTTTGACAGCTTCTTCAATGGCTTCTAGTCTTTTGTTGAAGTCATCTAACATAAAGAGGATTATGTCAAGTTTTTCTGAATCTGACAAAATTTTCTCCATTTTCTCTTGTTTCTCAAAGACTGGCAATTTTTCCCCCATTTTGTCACCCAACTCTCCCAAAACATAGTAAATATCAACTAATCAAGAAGACCATTCTTCTTTCTTCAACCTATAGCCTTTCATAACCAAGCCAATAACTTCTTCAAAATCATTGTCATCTTTATCAACCAAATGCTTATATTCTTGTGGATCTCCAATTATTTTTTTGACTTCAACCTACAAAAATAATCAAAATCCATCAAAACAAAACTCATCAAATATAGATAACCAATGAATAATCAAAACTACACTTTTAATAGAATTCAAAACTTACACAAGTTGCTGTCTTAATAGCTTCAACAATATCATCAAACCTTGCAAAACGACTTGATTGCCAGTTGAGAATCAGTGGATAGAATGTTCTGGAAAAATTACATCTTCTCGCAAATGTATCACCAAAAATTGGAACAGCACTCAAGGCCCATATATATAATGCCATGGGAAATCCCTTGACACTATAGTGACCTTTTGACCAAGTATTTTTATCGAATTTCTGAATGCATGTGGCAAGAATGTTATATGCTTCCTTGCCCCATGGTTGGGCTGTATACATCTCGAAATCCGATGCATGCTTAAGCCTAGACAGAGGTATCTTCTCTGTTGAATTTGGTGTCATCAAAATAGCTTCTGTTAATACCACTGCAGCGAGGCATTCCTTTTCCTTGTCATCCAAAGGTTCTTCACCCTCTTCTGGTTCATTAAATAGTCGATATTGAAGTTGAGTTAAAGTGTAATCTCCTCTCACCGCCCAAGAATATGGTTCACTAATTGGATCTTTGCCGTTATTCCTTGGTTCTCTATGAATAGATTCGCATTGAATCCCTATGTTTAATAAAACAATGATGTTAGTTTGTTCAAACTTGCCTAATATAAACTGTTCTAAAACCCTTTCAAATCCCTTTTAAAAGAGTTTTAAAAGGGTTTTAAAACTTCTAAAACGGGAAAAACCCTTTTACAATAGTTTTAAAAGGTTTTAAAAAGGTTTTAAAAAGGTTTTAAAACCCTTTTAAAACCCTTTTACAATAGTTTTAAAAGGTTTTAAAAAGGTTTTAAAAGGGTTTTAAAAGGGTTTTTAAAAGGGTTTTAAAAGTGTTTTAAAACTTTTAAAACGGGAAAACCCCTTTTACAATAGAGTTTTAAAAGGGTTTTAAAAGAGTTTAAAAGAGTTTTAAAAGAGTTTTAAAAGGGTTTTAACGGGCTTTTAACAATTTTAAAGTTTAAAGGGGTTTTAAAAGGTTTTAAAAGGGTTTTAAAAGGGTTTTAAAACCATTGCAAACACTTTATAATTACCTGTTGTAAGGAAGAACTCTCTCAAGGAGAACCGAAGAGGTTGCATGTCGACTGTAAACCATAAGTTTCTCCCTCTTGTCTTCAGCCTTCTCAGCATCAAGTAGTGGAATATTTTTCCAGAAAATCTGATGTCTCTGGCCGAAAGTTCGATGATGTGCCCAAGGAAGGAAGATTGAAGCTTCGTGAAAGATGCTTTTCCTAATGCATGTTTAACTTTGGCAACTAGGCTTAAGTCCGAATGTTGACATATGTTTGCTCCAACAATTGGTTCTAAACCCATACCATATGTTGGTTCTGGTAGTGCAAGGGGTTCAAAATCACTTGATGCCATCTGTTAAAGAAACACACTTAATTAGAATTTCAACGGATTTTAAAAGGGTTATTAAAAATCAACATCACACGTTATCGATCTGAAGTCATCTTATCAACACACTTTATCAACATAATTCAACTACGACCGATCTAAAAATTGATATCAAATGGTTTAACAGGGACTTTCTAAAAAGTGTTTTACAAGAGATAACAAAAATCCAAATTTACAAGACTTTACTAATTTCAAATCCATATCAAACACAATTATCGATCTGAATGCATCAGATCTGAATCTGGATCGATATCAAAGAAACTGAAGGGGCTTTTAAAACTGTTTTAAAAGAACATAAATCCAAATTTAAAAGAGTTTACATATTCCAAATCTATATCAAAGAAATCTAAAAGCCCTAAATTTAAAAAAGCGATAGTCCAAATTGATAAACCCAGAAAGAAACAAAGAAAGAATGAACCTGCCTGCGATAGAACCAGAATCAATGTCGGGAATTACGTGTACGAGAGACGAAAGCGCAGAATCGCCGCGAAGAAGGATCGAGAATCGCCGCGAAGAAGGATCGAGAATCGCCGCGAAGAATCGCCGATGAACAAAGGAGAGAGAATCGTCGGTTGAGGAAGGAGAGAAGCACGGCGAAGTGGAGAGAAAATTAGGTTTCCTTCATTAAGGGTAAAAAAGTCTTTTTCACCAAAAAAAAGGGTACCCTTAAAAATGGACCCTTCCCAAAGGCATTTTTAAAAAGTGGAAGGAAAAAAGGGGCATTTTTGCTTTTCCCCCTTTAAAATCTACATTTTGCTTCGTACTCCACACGAATATATTAATATAGTTAATCAAACAAAATATAGAATGGATAATTAGAAGTCATGTGCTTTAAAATGATTATCTAAAATTAAGTTATATGAAATCCATCGGTATAATTTTCTTTTCAAGAGAAACTTAACACTTATATCATTTTTACATTAATATTATTTTATCAAAATTCCTATATAATATTTTCTGTCTTTACCTTTTTTTATATTTTAACACCATATCAAAAATATACATATATGATTATTTCTATATATGTTTAAACTTACTAAAAATTAAAATACTATGAATCTTTAGATTTATAAAGGTTAAAAATCTCATAAAATGGGCTATATTTTAAAACGGGTTATAGTAACATTAATATAAATTTAAAATATTTTTAATCAAATGTTAGAACATGGGTTGAATTTTAATTTATTAATTTGTTAACACCATCAATATTAGGATATTAGTCATCCAATTAAATTAATTAAATTATGATTATGTAAGTAAACAAATTGTCTCGGGGTATACCGGTAAACCTCAAACATAGTAATTATAAATTAACTAATGTATAAATCTATATATACATTTTCGGAGATATTTAGCAAATAAATCCTGAAGTTGAAACTTATTTACAATCATGCCATTAACATTAAATATTTATATTTTATAATTTACAATTTATTAAATTATGATAAGGTTTCTGATTTTTGTAAACAACTATTTGCATTAAATACTAATTTGATAATTAAATAAATAAATATAACTTTCCTTATACTTGGAAAAAAATTCTTACTAATCAAAGTAATAATATTTTTGCGGGTTAAAATCATTAAATCTGTTGCGGGTCAGACCTCACATGGCGGTTAACACATATTATCATGTTTTTACCATTAAAACAAAACTAAAAAAATTAAATTAGTAAAATGTTCACATATCCTAATCCTGTAAACTCAAGCGGGACATATGGCTGCAGACTATATACTCTCATGGGTTTTGTAGGATAATTTTTTTGCGGGTTAAAGTCATTAAATCTGTTCCAGAACCGATATGACATTATGGGTTTGAACTAACACTAAAATATTAATTTATTTTATATATTATAGATTTTAAAGTCACAAAATAATTAACCATCCTACGAAACCAACGAAAGTATATACATGTCCGCAACCGTTCAATACATACATTTTATTAATTTTTAATGGTATAAATCTTTTAACTTATAAAATATTTAAAACATAACTAATATTAATCATAATTGTTTCAAAAATAAATGTACATATAATTACTAAAATATTTAAATGTTTTAGAAATAGACTAAAAACAAAAATAGTCCCGCGGTATACCGCGGGTTTAAACCTAGTACAGTAGAACCACTATAAATTAATACTTTTTAATTTAACACTCGCTATAAATTAATAAATTCTTCTGGTCCCGAGTTGGACCGTTGTAAAAAATAACACATTTTGATAAAATAATAAAATAATAATTTTTTTGAAAATCCTATGTAAAAATATGGTCCCATCAATATCATAAATTAATAATCATATAAACTGATATATATATATATATATATATATATATATATATCTAAGAAAATCTAGTGAAATATGACTCTATTGTTGTTTGTCTATTCTTGAATATGCAATCTTGTTGGAGCTCATCTCTAATTTTTTCATTGTTGTATTTTCAAATCGCATCCATAAATTGTGAAGAGTTATATATGCGATAATTGTTTCTTTAGTAATTGGTTTTAAAGATACCGTAATACCTTCTGCGACTTCATCATTACCATGAAAGATAGTAGTAACAATATTTTCTAAACTCCAAACTTCTAACATTTCTCATTTTTACCTAGATAATCTATTAAAAATTTGACATTCATCCTATTACGATAACCAAAATTATAAATTAAGAAAAATTTTTAAAAATGTGAAAAATAACAAAAATATATTATTTTGTAATAGAAATTTTTCATTATAAAAATGAGAAAATCTCTTCATAAATTAATAAAATATTAATTTATCGATAAATTAAAACCTCTATAAATTAATAAAATTTCATGGTCCCGACCTTATTAATTTATAGAGGTTTTACTGTATTCTAATATTTGTTGATTGATTCGGTAATCAAATTTTCTGTTTCTTTTTCCGAAATCAATTAGGAGAATAAAAAATTAATAGACTAAAAATTAGGATCAATTTAGCGGAAATATATTTGGTAAAGATATGATATCTTAGGAGACTGATTAAGCGATTCCTTATTTCGAAATCAATTAGTATACTAAAAATTAGGATAAGTTTACCGAAAATATATTTGGTAAAAATATGATATTCACTTCATAATGATATTGATTGATTTCTAATTCTGATTAATATCCATAAATTTGAATTGTTTCCTAAATTATAGGAACCATAAATATATACTAGACTTTGTTTGATTGGAATTGTTTTTAAATTATTTTTTGTTGGATCTTTAGATTTCGGATAACCCATTTGTAGATTTTGGATATAAACAATCTGTATCTGATTTAATTAATTTCGGGTTATTTTCTTTCTATAACCCGACCCGCAAAAGATTTTGTACTTCTCTTTTACTAATATAGAGATTACACTCTTTACCATATTTTCCCTTTTCTAGTTTTTACTATATCTGTTTTTCCAATCATCTCTTTATTTCATATAGTTGTGTATTTCTAACATTTATAGATTTATAATTTTTAAAAAATTTTAGATAACTATCAATTTTTTATCAATTTATTTTCATGATATAGATGAAAAATGTTTTCAAAGGCCAAATTGTTTTATGAACTTCTTATATTGTATTTTTCACTACGGTTATATTTTTTATTTTAAGTCCTCTTCATATACATTTTCACAAACACACATATATATATCTACCACTCATATCCTTACAAATATATTTATTTCTGTAAAAACTCTCAGAATTCCACACTGTATTCCATAGGCATCCAACTCAGAGAACATACACAAGGAAAGAACTGTTCAGGTTCTCGCATCAGGTGGCCTTTCATTTACTTAAGAAGGCTCCTAAAGGTTCATGTGACATAGCTGTGTGATCAAGCTCTAAGCAACCTGAATGTAAATGTAAAGGCTTCTTCACATGTAAATGTTACTTACATGTGAAGAAGGTAAGAATGCTCCTAAAGGTTGCTTGGAGCTTGATCCAACAGCTATGTCACATGTAAATAAGGAGCAACCTGATGCGAGTACCTGAACAGTTTCTTCCTTGGAGTATATTCTCATACCTCCACCTAAACTAATGGTGCAACCATCACTCCTTCATCAAAATCTTGCGCACTTTTACCACTTCATACTTGTTCATAACTTCTAATGAAGTGAAAAATATCCCAAGGTGGTGACCAGTTTGCAAATAGACGCCAAATAATGTCTTGTCAGTCTAACAACCAGTGAAGAAAAATTTAGTCACAAAAAAAACACAAATCAAATCACATTAATCAAAACAAAGTAAATGAGAATAAAAAAAAAAAATCAAAACCAAAGTAACAATTCTATACTTGTTAAGAAGAACTATACCTTAGTTTCTCCACAATCAAAATGAAAAATCCAAACACCATAACCAGCAATGAAAATATATTCAATCAATCTGATACCATAAAATAAAAAGAGATATATTCATTTTATGTAAAGACAACAAAAAGAAGACTGATGCAACATAGGATAGGGCGATATGAAGGTGAAGATACCTCTACTATGAGAAGAATCAAGAGAAGAACAACTTTAGACTTGTAGGTGACTTTGTTTTTCCTCCTTCTTTAGATTACTCGATTTTATAAAGCCTCAAAACAGTATACAGTTTATTTTTGCTTTATTCACAAATGCATCCGGTCAAAGTTTCCACTGCTCATTTTCAATTTGTTTCCATACTCAAAATCTTAATTTTCAAAATCAATCATTTAATTTAAAGTTGTGTTTAATTTACTTCTTTTTTTGCTTCATAAAAGATTTTTTTTAAACTTTGAATAAGACATATTTAAATCTCTCTTAACAGTAACTAGAGATTTATTTCAGATTTTATTACTCTTTTTTTGGTTATGGTTTTTTAAGGTCAACATAAGGAGTGTGGAATTTTTCAAATAAAGAAAGAATAATTATATCTCCAAAAATGTAAAAGAATTTTTTTCTATCTACAAAAAAAATTAAGTTGCAAGATTTGGTTTTATCGTTACGATAAGTAATTGTTCTAAGAACCAATCATGGTTCACTCCAAAATTATTTTCAAAGGTAATTTGAATATTTAGGAGAACTAAACACACTTATCATAACAAACATTTTGTCTCCACCCAAACTTTGCTAGAATACTGTTTATCTCTTCACAAATACTATTTGATCATTTAAAGCAGTTCATTGTATAGACTTGAAAAGATAGCTAGTGCCACAATTTTTAGAAAAATCTCCTTTCGAGCTTCTGATAGAAAACGAGTAAACCATTCTTAAGTTCTATAGTTTACATTTTCCACATTATAATTGAAAATTTCTTTTCTCTTTTTGTCAATAAGTTTAGGTTGACCTACTTACAGTACTTGCCAGTTGCCACAACCTCTATCATTATGAATATTTAAAATCATTCTTAGTCTTTTTTTAACATGTTGTTTTACTCGGGAATCAAAGGTGATAGCTGACTTGTTAAGATTGACAATTTGTCCTGAGATTCTCTCATAGTCCTGCAAAATCTTAATGCAAATAGTATATTATTTAGTGTTTGACCGTAGTACTAATGCTAAAAAAAATAGTAAAAGAATCTATTATTAAAGTTAAACAATAAAAAAACAAATAAACTCAAGAGATAAATATGTATAACTATATTTAAATAAGTAAAATATTTTTATATTGTATGATTATTCAATAAAAGTTTTAAAAATGTTATTGACATTTAAGTAATCATGTGCCTAAATTTTTTATAATTATTAAATTAATTAAAATTAATTAACATAAGTGATTATACAGTAATTTACGCATATGTGAGGGTTGTTACCTAGTTTGGATAATAATATATTAGGGGGTATTATTGGATTTTTTTATAAAGAGTTTTGAAGACTTCAACAAAATCATCATAAGTGAATAAGTGAAAGAATTTTAAATGATTGCTAGAGAGTATTTTATAATTTTGTTGATTAGTTTTCTAAAATATTGTAAAATGCTCCAAACAATCTTTGTATTTTTGTGATACTTTGCATGACTTTATTTTGTAAAGAAAGTATATAAAATCATGAACCAATAACATAATAATTGAATTTATTAACAATCCTAGAATCTTTTGTTTTAATCGAATAACACAAAACTTTTAATGACTTTATAAAAGTCTAAATCCAATAACCCAATTTGTTAAGATTTTAAATATTTTTTTTTACAAAATATAAACTAATAACACTAAACTTTAGCAGACTTTAACAAAATCTTGATCTAATAACAACAAATTCTACATAACAGTTAAAGTCTTTAAAACTCTATTCAAATCTCAAACCAATAACCCCCATTTAGTCTTTGCGTATATATTTTTTTATTTTGTTTGTCAAACTAGTCTTTGCCTATTAATTTATACTTCATATTTTGGAGTAGTTACACCGAATTGTAAGCTATTTTCGCCTTTTGGTAATATCCGCTCAAAACTTCTTTCAACCGCTAGCTAGTAAAGCAAAAACAAAATTATATCGTAAACTAAGTAAGATTGTTTGCAGATCGCATCAAATTATTGACGTATACAAGGATTCATTATGTGGGTAAATGTTGATTCTTTTTGTATATCAATTTATCAATCCTTCCAAAGAGTTTGCTAAATATTGAAAATATATCTAAAAATAAGAATGAAACAGAGGAGAAAACTTTCGTTCTTATATTAAAAAAAAAAAGAGGCAAATCAAATTGAAGGGTAATGGAAAGGGAAATTTGTGACCTTGTTCATAGGCATACTTACGGCCTCAACAAAAAAAAAAAAAAAAAAAAATGAAAACTAGAAATATAGCAAAACCAAATCATATTTGGAAAGTTGTCAAGATTCTGCATCATCATCAAAGAGTCTTTTAAGTCCTAAGAAAAGGGTATAGCTCATACCTCAGATTACAATTCGTACTCAAAACTCTCCCTCCTTGTTTACCATCACAGCACTTAGAAAGCTCCCTGATACTCCACTCCAAACAATTCTTACAACTTAATATGTCTTTCGCACACTGAACCATTGCATACAATGTTTGCTTCCCAAGTCTAATTTCCCCGGCAGCGTAATATAGAAAATTGAGGCCGTCCACGTCAGGTCTATCAGCTTTTACAATTAAGTTATAGAGCAAGTCAGTTGTCTTTTTGTTGAACGAGTTTGTATTCCCTCTCGCGTTATTTGGGTTGTGCATAGAAAAAGTATTCTCGAAGTTCATCCGTCTTGGGACATGATCATTGATTATACTCACATCAAGAAAACATTGGTCGTACCATATTACTCCTCCTTTGTTTCTCGGACATCTCCTTCGAAACTGTAATAGACATAACATATATGTTTTGGTGTGAAACGTGAGATGAGTCATACAAGATCAGTTGTATGCAAAATGTACCTAAAAATTATCCCCTAAATTAACAAAATAATATGATATTGAAGATATGTCTAATTCGTTGAAATATAAATACCAATATTCCATCATATTAAATGTTTTGTTAATTGAATGTTTAACTTTGTTTTTTTCTCCAAACTAAAAATCAAAGAATTATGACTTTTCTTTTAAAAAAACTAATAAGATATGACTTTATATGAAAAAATGTTGAAATGGCATTACCCCGGCGAGGGCGGTGGCAAAGCAGGGAAAGCATTTGGACCTATAAGAGTCCCCGCGACATTGGAATATGATGGTGACTGAATTGTTATCATTTTCATTAGATGTGTGTATGAAGCCATCTATTAACCTATCGGCAGCGATGGTACGGATAATAGAGTTGAGTTGTTTCTCGTACTCACTTCCCGACTGATATTTGCCTTGATTAACGCGGCATTTGTGGTGAAGATACTCATTAGTAAGATTCAAGGATGAAGCGCTGCCTACGAGGAGTTGTATAGCCAATATATGGAAAGCAACAAAACATTTGGATAGAGAATACGAAGAAAACATCGTTTTGGATATTTATTATTTTTTCAATGGAGGATTTTAGCTGATTCGTCTCATTAGTAACTATATTTCTCAAAGTTATTATATTTTTTCTGATCATTTTAGTTTGTAAAAGAAATTTTGTCTATAACAGACAAGAGAGAGATGAGGGAGTTGGGAATTTTCGGCTAGGGATGTGGGAAAACCGATGAAAAATTCAAATTCAAATATTATTAGATAATTAGTGTAAAAACGAAGATGCAGCTAAAATTGAAAAGAATTTTTTTTTTTATTAAAAATTACTAAAACAATTTTACTAGATATGTTTAATCAGATTTACACACAGTCAATACGATTTGTCACTTAATCTAACCAAAATCCCTAAGAACTCTAAAAGCTTATTCGTTTAGTTCTCTAAAATTCTTCTTGAACGGCCAAACAACATGTTTGTCCAATAATACAATATACTAGATTAGGACCCGCAGTACATCGCGGGGTAAAATTATTTATAACTAAAATATTTAAATTATAAGTTGTATTTGTTGGTTAAATATGTTATAGTTATATAATAATTGTTAAATAAACCATATAATACTGCAATATAATTTATTTTTTACATAATATTTATTTAATAAATTTAATTAGATATGTCTATTCTCTGATATCGACAATGTTAACAAAATAATGAAATGATGTTTTACCCCTATAACACCAAATTAATGATATTTTTAATTTATATAAATATCGATAAAACCCGTCCCGCTATATAACCCATCCCGAGATATTTTAACTCACATTATATTATCTTAATTTTTAATATTTTTAACTCACAACTCACACTATACCATCGATAAAACACGTCCCGCTATATAACCCCGTCACGGTATAATATTTATCATATTTAACTTTTTAAAAGTTTTAAATATTTTCATATATAAACTTTTAAAAATCTTTAAAATAAGAACCGAAATAAACCAAATAAAAGTTTTTAAATTTTGAATGCATGATAAATCAAGTTTTCTACTCACTTATATTCAGAATCGTTTTGCTCTCTTTTATAGTATGACTCTAAACCATTGCCCAATTTTTTTAGACGATGTGGGATATTGTACCCGTATTTTTTATTCATCTATTGAGTAATATATGTCCGTCTGAAAATTTTTGTATTACATCATATACAGGAAAAAATCACAATTTTTATTAACTAAATGTATTATAGAATAATTCAAAATGATTTAAATATAAATTTAAATAAAAAATAAAAGGGAATCATATATTTATGTTTGAATGAGGTAGAAAGATTTTTTTATTTTTTAAAATCTTACCTATAATTAATTTTAAAGTTTTGGTAACTAATATTAAAGTCAATGCATTAAATGTAAAAACTTTCCAAAAAATATTTTTGAGCAAAAACTGCTGCAAAAATACTAGTATAGATAGGTGTAACATCCGTGTTCCGGGATTGCATTTTGGGCTGTGTTGATTAAACCAAATGAGTGGATTTTAATTAATTTCAGTTTAATTATTGGTTTAATTATCGGTTTAATTAAATCCTGGTTTACCCTAATTTCTCCTCTTATTGTCGACGCCTACTCTCCTTTTGTGCTACTGTCGACATTGTAATCAGAAAAAGAGAGAGAGAGAGCCTTGGTAGAGTTTGTTTGAAAGAGAAAGAGAAAGAGATCAACAAAGCTTTATCTTAGTGAAAAGGAGAAGGGAGCAAAATCGTTAGGGTTTGGGAGGAAACAGTTTTGACATATCAAATCATTCTCAAAGGTAATGAAATTTGGTACTTTTATTTCCAAGTCTTTCATCGTCATTCTCCTTTTCACAGAAGTAGATTTGGATTTAAACTCGATGAGTTATTGGCAGTTTCGTGAGACACGTTTTCTCAGACGCCAGTTGGAACCATCGGGGATTGTAACTGAGATCGTGGTCTCGTCTGGTTCCTGATCGGCACGAGATTTTGTGGGAAGTTTTGTGACGTCTAGAGCTAGCTGTTCACCGGAGGGATTTAATGGTTAACGGTTGGTTTTTATTTTAGGGTTTCGTCTTTGAGTCTGTTCTTTTCTGATGTTTTTGTCCAGTTTTGCTATAAGTCATTTTTGGTTGTGTGGCTTGTTGTAGGGAATTGCTGGGCTGTTTCAGACGTTAGGATAGTCTCAACTGGTTGTATTCGTTGTTATAATCAGTTTGATAAGGTGAGTGCGTGAACATGAGCTTATCTAAGCGATTGGGTTGTATAACTTATTTTGTGTGAAGTTGTGTAGGTGTGGTGAATATGTTATTGGATGTTCTGTTCAATGTCTGGTTTGTTATATTTTATTTGTGGTTGTACTCTTGATTTGCTTGTGTGTATAGCTCGTAGATGGGAGGATTGTCTCACTGGGTATTTCTGGTAATACTCACGCATCTCATTGTGTTTGTGGTGCAGGTATTGTGTAGCGTGGAATCATGACGATGAGGAGGAGGATGATCTAGGGTCTCGGTTGTGTGTTGTTGGACTTGGTTATATTGTTTATGTTGGAACCTTATAGAGTTATGCTAGGTTGATGGATAGAATGCTTAGGAATGTTATTGCATTGATGATGTGTTGGTTCTGTGTGTTGGTATGTTTCCGCTGTGCATATTGGTTGTTATTGGTTTAATGAGGAATTGTGGTTTGGGGTAGTTTAATTAAGTAGTATGGGATGCTTAATTATGTATTGTATTTATTTAAAAAAAAAAAAAAACGGGTCAGGTCGTTTCAATTTGGTATCAGAGCATTTACGGTTCTAGGATGGTTAAATGGATGGTTAGAGCGGTTAGGAATTTAATTGGGTAAATAATTTTCTTTTGCTTGATGCATGATGTTGTGTGATGGAATTGATTATGAGTAGTTAGTCAATTTGTATGTGGTATGTAGTCCTAGTATCATCCTCTTCGAGCCTTCAATGACATTCCACGGTAAGATGTGTGTTTGTGTGCAGTTTTGATTTGTGTACTTAGCTTTCTGTACTGGGTAGTGTAGATGGTTAAGGGTGGAGCTGTTACTGGTCGTGGACGCGGACATGGTCGGGGTCGCGATCGTGGTCGTGGTCGTGGTAGAGGCAGAGTCCCAGCAGTGAGTGAGTCTGTTGAGCAGAGTGTGACAGCTGAGGGTGTCGGCGAGTCACAGGATTTCCAGGAGGGGTCCATGAGTGTGGCCGGTGGTGGTACTGATAGGACCGTAGGCGCTGAGGGGGTCGGTGCGGGCGGTGTTGGTGCTCGAGTGGCCGGTGGTGCTAGGGTTCCGGGTGTGGGAATCCCAGCAGGTGGGGATCCTATGGGAGGTGTGGACCTGGCGGGCTTGTTGACACAGCTGTTGGAGCGGATACCAAGATTGGGTCCGGCTCAGGCTCAGGTAGTGCCACCAGTGGTGGTGGAGGAGCAGCAGCCAGTGGCTGCGGATGTGAGAGCTCATGCTCATTATTTGTCTATGCTGAAGGAGATGCATAAACTTTATACTGAGAGGTTTTCGGGTGGTACAGACCCTACTGGTGCGGATGCGTGGAGGACGAGTGTGGAACGTAACTTTCGTACTCTGAGATGTCCTGAGGAGTTTTGGGTGGACATAGGGGTCCATCATTTGAGTGGTGATGCTGAGGTGTGGTGGAGATCGGTGGCTGCTAGGAGAGTGCAGAGGGAGATGACTTGGGCTGACTTCGTCTTGGAGTTCAATCGCAAGTATTTTCCTAGAGAGGTATTGGACAGGTTGGAGGTGCAGTTCCTTCAGTTGTCACAGGGGACACGGTCAGTGCGGGAGCTGGACTTGGAGTTCAGTCGAGTTCTTTGTTATTTATTTAAAAAAAAAAACAAAATGGGTCAGGTCGTTTCAGTAGGAACCCTCTTATGACCTACTTTCCTAAACAAGGATAAGTCCAAATCTTCTAGTCAATGTGATAATATTTTGTCCTCTAATTAACAAGCCTTCAAAAGTATTGCCACGTCATCCAATATTCGTGACTCTTCCAAGACGCGTAAACATCTTCCAGAGTCCTACAACACAGCCTTGTAGCACCAGAACGTCTTCATGCTTTCATTCTCCCCCTTTTTATCTGAATGTGACAACTCAAGCTCCAGATGTGAATAATACTAGAATCTTTCAAAACCATAAGCCTCAGCCACATTCAGCTATGACATCACCATCATCACCAATATCACCATCTCATCATACTCCCCCAGTGTGAGTGCACATTCATATAAAAACAAGGATGAAGACATATAAGCAGGGAGACACAACAAGCTTCCTATCATGTCTTGTACCAAAAATAATCCTCAAGAGCTTTTATAATGTTCTTAGGTTCAACCTGTGAAACAAAACAATGTTGCAGCACTCCTTGAGAATTCAGCTGAACATGACGAACGGTTTGCTCAACAAATGCAAGTGCAGCAGACTGATTCTTATGACTTTGCAACTGTTTAGATGTAGCTAAGACTCCTGATGATTCATCATTCCAATCATTACTATTGGATCTAGTTGATTCAGTTGTGCCTTTTTCTTGTATAGATGGTTCTGCAACATGCTTCTGTAGAACCTGAGGTTCAACCCCAACATCATATTCAGTGACTATCTTCGAGAGATTACAACATAGGTTGATTTCCTCAGACTCTCTGCAACCTTGATCATACTTTTTCTCATCATTCTCGAAATTTTTATTGTATAGATCCTTTTTAGCAACCCAGACTTTGCAAAAGTGAAATGGATCTATAAACATTTCCTAGCCATCCAAAGCTCCTTGATCTTATTCTTAAACTTATAACAGAATCTACGAACATGACCCGCACTGCCACAGTGAAAACACACAATATTACTTCTTCTTTGCTTGGAATCTGTCTAGTTTTGTCGAGGATTTCCAGACCTTACTTGTGGTTCTCTTTTTCTTGCAGGTACTACAACCTTCCTCTGTAGTTAACTTTGTTCAGAACAGTCGACTCCACAGCATGAGTTACGTTACTTTTCACAAAGCTTATAGACTTATCACGTGACAAAAGTTCAACATCATGTTGTTTGTTATAGCCCAGACCACGATGTTGAGATCCAACAATTCCCATTGACAAGATCTCATCTAACTTCTTCCCACCATTATTCAACATCCTGATTTTTTTATGATTCTCGTTCAGCTCCCGTTCAAGGCTTGTTGATCTTTCCTTCTCCAAACCATAGAATTCTTGAAGATTTCTCAATCTTCTCTCAAGCAACTCCTTTTCAGCAGGAAGTAGCTCCTTACAAGTTGTAACTTCAGACTTGCATTCTTCTTCTAGCATATTGACCTTGGCTTCCAACTGCAATTTTCTTTGACAAGTAGCAATTTTTCATTACACAGCTGAACCCAATTGTCATAGAGTACACAATAGCTCTCTTTGGTAATTGAATCTTCCTCATCATCATATGAGCTCTCAGCAGGTACCTCATCACTCTTAGCACTAAAGGCAAACAGATTCAACATTCCTTCTTCTTCATCACTATAGAAATCTGAGTCGCTGAAGCTAATAAATGACTTATTCTTAGCTTTTTGTAAATTTGAACATTCTGTCTTCAAATGTCCAAAACCTTTACACTCAAAACATTTCATTTCCTTTCGCTTGGTCAGAAGGCATTCAGGTTTGTAGTGTCCAAAACCATTGCATTTGTGACATTGCACATCTTTTCGATGGTCAGCCTTCTCCTTTTCAGTCCTGTTGAAACAATTGCTAGGACTTTCTGCATTGTTTCTGTTCCAGCTAGAGGACTCTCTTTCTTGACCTTTTTCAACTCGCTTAAGAGCCTTCCCAAAGTTCCTTGCCATCAAGGACATGTTGTCCTTTATCTCCTTCAGCTGATCACTTGTATCATCTGCCTTGAAAGCAGTTCCTTTCCATGAATTTTTAATTCTTCAGCAACTTCCATCTCTTCTGATTTCAGCATTCCAACTAGATCTTCGAATTTCAAAGTATCTGTGTTACCTGAAACTCGCATAACAGCTTTATGAGCGGCGTATTTGGACGGTAAGCATCTAATTAACTTCTTAACCAGCTTTGTATTTTTGTAGATCTTTCCAAGATTCTTAGCTTCGTTTGCAATAGCACTCATTTTTGCACTGAACTGAGAGATTGTATCATCTGGATCCATCCTTAGAACTTCAGACTGGGAGGCAAGTTGATCCAACCTTGTTATTTTAACACTTGAGTTTCCTTCATGTGACTTCTGCAAGATATCCCAAGCATCTTTAGCTGACTCACACTCTTGAACAAGTTTGAATTCATCATCATCTACAGCACCGAAAATAACATTAAGAGTTCTAGCATTATACTTAGACAAATTCTTCTCATCCACTGTCCAGCGAGCCTTAGGCTTAGTAATCTTGTCACCCGCTTTGGTTTTTTCATATGGAGGTTCCCAGCCTTCTTCAACAGCTGTCCAAGCATCCTCTCCTAGATTGCGAATTAACTGAACCGTTCGTACCTTCCAACGACCATAGCCTCTGTCATCCAAGATCACAGCCTTTTGAAGCAACATCAACTCATTACCTGAATGCATCATTATCCCAAGATCTCAACCTGTAGCGAGTATAGAGCTCTCGTCGGTTGACTGCTCTGATACCAATTGTAAAAACGAAGATGCAACCAAAATTGAAAAGAACTTCTTTTTTTTATTAAGAATCACTTAAACAATCTTACAAGATATGTTTAATCAGATTTACACACAATCAACACGACTTGTCACTGACCAATTCTTAATGTATCCAAAATCCCTAAGAACTGTAAAAGCTTATTCGCTTAGTTCTCTAAAATTCTTCTTGAACGGCCAAACAACATGTTTGTCCAATAATACAATATATAGGAACTCTCCTATGACCTAATTTCCTAAACAAGGATAAGTCCAAATCTTCTAGTCAATATGATAATATTTTGTCCTCTAATTAACAAGCCTTCAAAAGTATTGCCACGTCATCCAATATTTGTGACTCTTCTAAGACGCGTAAACATCTTCCAGAGTCCTACAACACAGCCTTGCACCAGAACGTCTTCATGCTTTCAATTAGTATATATATATATATATATATATATATATATATATATATATGTTTGACATATATATGATTGTTATGAGCCTGAAACCTGATGTTTAAAGTGGCTAAATTATGAACGAAATAAGTTTGATACAAAAAAAATGACGGTCCTACTTAGTTGTCTTTATTTGATGAATCATTGTGGAGGTTGGATGTTTACATAGGATACTCTAGGAATTTTGGATGTTGAGAACGAGTGGAGATGGGTTTTAATTGATTTAATAATTAGGTGATTCATCTGCATAAACTGTGTAAATAAATAATATCATTTAAGCATCAGTGGTATATATGGCTGTTTATCACTGGTATGACACATGTAAGAACCATCAATAGAAGATCCTACTAAAGCAGGGAAAGCTGCACGTGGTGAAGTTGTTCGTGGAGTCGTTTATCATAATCATATGTGTTTCATCCTAGTTTTTGTTAATTAAGTATACAAATTATGTGAATCTTAGGTCATGATGGATCACAAGATGCATCCGGGATCAGGAAGCGGAGTACTTGACAAGATATGGTTGCTGATATGTTAGAAGTCTTGCTAAGCGGGATTGACTTGAGTAAATATTCTATGCCGGATTTTGAACGAATAGAATTGTAGAATAAGTTTGTTACTTGTCAAAGATTTGCTTCAAGATTAGGTTAGGGTGTTGGGCAATTAGCTAGTATATATATGTTTTAGGTTTGAGTTTGAGAACACTTACGATCGCAAGTGGAGAGATTGCATACCTTGAGGCTTTATAGGTGAGTGCTCATTCCATTGATATATGGTTTGTAGTTGTGTGTGAGATCATTGTAGTGGAACTTGTTTAAAGTAGAAGTTGGTCGATCGGGAACAATTACTCTAAAACGTATGTAACAGGATAAACCGGTTAGACTCTGGGTTCTGGTTAGACTATTGGTTTAATTCTCTGATTTTGGGTTAAGTTGTTTGGTTTAATTATCTTATTCGCATGAGATCGGTTGTTATATGCAATGCTTCGTCTATTTGGAGATAATCAATCAATCAAATAAACAATTTCTCAAAATCCCTAAATCTCAGTGTTAAGAATCTATAGATCCTCAATCCCTTACAAGGGATTCTTCTTCCTTCGTAATCACTTGCTAGGCTGAGATCTCTCTTTCCTTGAATTCTCGGTGAGTTCTGGATTGGGGTTTACTATCATCAACAAATATTGTTTCATTGGTATCAGAGCTAGTCGAGCTTTTCGGCCCAAAATCTCTCACAAACAAAACATGATTCCTCTGAAATATTCATGTGAAGAGACTTATGAGAGAATGGAGAAAGGTTTATGCATCTTTTGTGAAGAACAAGATTCTCCTTCTCACCAACAGTTGAAGCACAACAACTCAAGAATCTTCATGATCAAAAAGGGTTGAAGATCCAGTTCCTGATCACGTTTTTGATGAAGAAATGTTGGTCTCCACTGATTTGGATAAAAAAGAGTATCAGATCCATACTGTAGCAGAAGAAAAGGTTAATCACCCTCTCGGACAATACATCGAACACCTAGAAGGCAAGAAATATGAAATGGTTTCTACCGATTTTAGCTCTTCCGTTGATCATTGGCTAACAAAGGTAAGTCAGGAACCTTCAACAACGCTGATCAAATCATCAAACGAGGCCGACCTCTCATTCTCACAGGAAACTGATCGTGTATGGGAGCCAGGTGGTTTACCAACTGAATTTGAGCTTTGGGATTGCAGAGAAAATGAATCAAGGTCAGACCAAGCATCGGATCATATTGTAAGGTTTTCATTTCCTCAGGTACTAGTTTTTGACTCAGGACATATAAGAAAATATAGGTTGCAGTCACATGCTGGTACAAACTTGATTGAGTTTCGAATCGGTCATGGCGGTAATATGTTTATTACCCCTAAAATGCTTGTTCATGACAAAGTGATGGTTGTTTTAGCTCAGAGATTGACAAGTTTACAAATCCCTAGACTATCTCTAGCTAACCATGTGTGGAAACCTGGTGGAGTATTGACTGAACTTGATAAGTGGAAAGAGTTGGAATCATATTTGTGGATTGTTTATGGTAAGAATCTAGAGGTAGATCAGAAGATGCACTCAAGGCTGGTTTATGATGTTAAGAAGGATACAAAATTTGATCATAGCTATAGAGCTTTGAATCTCCAAGTCTGTTGTTGCGTTGGAGATATGAAAAATAAGAAGTTAAGAAACGTGGAAGCTGTTGATCATTATGAGACGACAAGGTCTCCGGATCTCATTTATGGAATTATTTTGTTAGAGATCAAGCCCCATGTCTTGTTTACATCTACTGACATATACTTTCTATGGAGTCTTCAAGAGGAAAGAAAACACAACAACGAAGCTCCTTTTGATGATATAACATTTTTGAGGGGTGAGGCCATGATTGACGAAGACATATGGCTGCATTTGAAGTTTGAATTTATGTTCATCTGTGAATCTCTTACACAACCACCAGACTCTAACGGGAATGGCGCAATTGGATTAATTTCTGAGACTGTAAGGGTTGTTCTAATGGGAATTCTTTCAAAAGCTGCTAACAAAGTGGAGGCTTTGGGGAAAGAATAATTTCTATCACCTAGGGTCAAACGAGGATTTGAGAGCAAGATTATTGCTGGAATGTCTTGGGGACAGAATAAACACCTTCATCATGGGAAAGACTATAAAAATGAGAGGTTGTACTTGCTGGAAATGGAAGCAGAGAGATGCCATTTTTTTGCCGTTGAATGGTCTAAGCTACAGTTTACGACACCAAAATCAGAGGGAAAAGTTTGACATCAATCGGAGAAACATCAGCTGGACAGCGGGAACATCTGTTTGGGATTTGCACTTGCAACAAGCGACCATTTGATCCAGGAGGAGCTAAGTCTCTATGCGAGCTGGGCAGAGTACTGAGGTTAATTGAGAAACTTCACAAATTATTCATTGGTTCCAAGCTGCAAACTGGGGATGAGATGCAAGGTAAGAGGCTGTTGGATTTTTATGAGAAATCATTGCTTGACAGTGACAAAGTCGACCTTACCATTACAGAAAGCTGGTTTTACAATACACCAATGATCAGAAGAGTGTTCCAACTGCAAAGGCCACCCGAGTTGATTAATCTTCATGGAAATTCGAATCTGATTACTATGATAATGAAAGAACTCATTGCAATGGTGATACTTTATCCTCCTCCTCCAGATCAGTTTTCTCAAGCTTTTATGGGAAAGTACTCATGCTTTCATCCTTGAGGACAAGGATGGTTTCAACAGGGGAGTATTGTAACATGATAAACCGGTTAGACTCTGGGTTCCGGTTAAACTATTGGTTTAATTCTCTGATTTTGGGTTTAGTTGTTTGGTTCAATTATCTTTTCGCATGAGATCGGTTGTTATATGTAATGCTTCGGCTATTTGGGGATAATCAATCAATCAAATAAATAATTTCTCAAAATTCCTAAATCTCTGTGTTAACAATCTATAGATCCTCAATTCCTTACAAGTGATTCTTCTTCCTTAGTAATCACTTGCTAGACTGAGATCTCCCTTTCCTTGAATTTTTGGTGAGTTCTGGATTGGGGTTTACTATCATCAACAAATACTGTTTCAACGTAGTTGAGATTGTGAAACACTGACTAAATATTACCATTGTAAAGATTTATTAACAAATTTCTAGTGAATAAAAAAACATGATGCTTTACAAATAATAGATCGAGGATTGTTGTTCAAGTTCTTCACACTTATAACAGTATGCATAGTTCATAAAATGACGTTGCAGAAGTATTTTGATAATGTTGATTTTTTTTTTTAAATGATTTTGCTATATTTTAAAAAACTTAGCTGGAGATAAGAGTCGAAGAGTAGGAGAAGAAATGTATTGTCTCCGTGAGGGATAACGATGTTTTTTTTTACCCTAACCATAGGCATATGTAAGAAATAAATAACACACAAAAAACAAAAACCAGCGAAAAGAAAATGGTAAAGGCTTAAAAAAAAGAACTGTGAACTAGAAAGTAAAGAAGACCAAAATAAAATTGGAAGTTGCCAAGAGAATGTGTTCTGCATCCTCATCAAAGAGTCTTTTAAGTCCTAATAAAAGGGTATAGCTCATACCTAATATTACAACTCGTGCCCAAAACTCTAGCTCCTTGTTTACCGCCACAACACTTAGAAAGCTCTTTGATACTCCATTCTAAACAAACCTTACAGCTCTGTATGTCTTTCGCACACTGCACCAGCATACAGTTTGTTCGTTCCAAGCTTCATTTCCTCTGCTGCATAATATAAAAAGTTGACGCCGTCCTTGTCAGGTTTATCAGCCTTCGCGCAATCAGCTTGTACAAGAAATCCCTTGTCTTCTTGTCGAATGCCTTTGTATCCTCTTTCACGTTGTTTGGGTTGTGCATAGGGAACGTATTCTCATAATTGAGCTTCCTTGGCATTCGGTCATTAATCATACTAACATCGAGAAAACATTGGTCGTACCATATTATTCCCCCTTTGTTTCTCGGACATCTCCTATGAAACTGTCAAATTTTCCATATATGCTTTTATTTTATTTTAAATGATGATTTAATTTATCAATGCAATAGAGACTAGTGACATAAAATGGTTTGCAACTTTTCTTAATATATAATGCATTTAGTTAAAATTATCAACTATAATTAAACATCAACATGTCTTGGTATATAAGATTTAATCAAAACGGAGGTGTCTATGTCCCATATTAATTGTGATACTCATGGTTTCAGTAATTGATCCCTTGTTTTTTTTTACCGAACAAAAATTCATATCGACAGTTATGATAATTACGTAATTAGTATCGGTTGATGTTTGTTTCACCTGGTTCTAATGTGAGTTTTATTTGCTCTATAGACATCTCTCCTTTTTATATTTATGTAACGTTTGCAGCGTACCAAAAGCTAAATTACATATGAAAATGTTTGTCATTACCCCAGCAACGGCGGTTGTAAAGCAGGAGCGGCATTTGGGCCCGTACGAATCACCGCGGCACTGGAATATGATGGTGACATAATTTGGAGGCTCACCATTAGATATGTGTATGAAACCAGTTGGAAATGTATTGGTAGAGAGGTCACTGGTGAGAGAGTTAAGGCTTTTCTCGTAGTCACTTCCCGACTGGTATTTCCCTTGACTGATGCGACATTTGTGTTGCAAGTACGCATTGGTAAGGTTTAGGGATGCAACATTGCGTATGAAAAATAGTTGTATAGCCAAGACATGGAGAGAAACAAGGTGTTTGAATAGGGAATATGAATAGTACATTGCTTTGGATTATGATTCTTACAAATTTGTAGAGGTGTGTTTTTTCTTCTAATGCAGGATTGATGTTATATAGGAGATTGCTAATTATTTAGCTGGTTTTCTTCATTAGTAACTAGATTAACTAATTACCTAGAGATGATGTTCTCTTTTTGGTTTCCTCAATACAAATTTTGATTGATTATTTCACTTTTGTAGGAAATATATGTTTTGTTGTCTGTAACAGACATGAAAGAGTGGTTGAGAATTTTACGGCCACGGATGGGGAGGACCAATGAAAAAGTCAAAAGTTTAAATATTTTTCTAAGTTGACGATCTCAGAAAATAGAATCACACGATAAAATGTTTGTGTATACCACTAATTTTGAGCAACGAACAAAAAGATTTTGGCTCTCTATGGAGTTCCTCTAAAAAAGGCCGGCTAAACCCCCATAGAATTACTAAGCAGATTTTATTTAAAAAAAAATAAAGAGAAGAAAACTCTATCTACTTTGTATTTTGTTACAATTTTCTGAGCGTATTTCATCAATTTTTCTACGTGATTGTTGTTTCCGTCGTGTTCTCTATCTATTTGAATGGCAAGAACTTAGATTCGCTAGGTTTTACATTTTTAAGTCTGTTTTTTTTTGTTTTTGTGTGTTATGTACTGATTTTTATACCAATATTGAATAGAATGAGAAATATCAGATCAAATCGAGAAGAATTGATGAAACCATACCCAGTCAAAAAAATGAGAAATGATACACCTTCAAAAATGTAACCCTTTTGAGGAATAACAATATTCTGGACCCTATTAATAGGTATGGCTAGGACCTAAACAAAGGGATAAGAGCAAAACATATATTAAAAAAAAAACATAGTGGAAACGTAAGCAACACTAAAGTAAAATTGGAAAGTTGTGAAGAGAATATGTTCTGAATCATCATCACAAAGCCTTTCAAGTCCTAACAAAAGGGTATAACTCATATCTAACATTACAACTCGTACCAAAAACTCTCGCTCCTTTATTACCTTTGCAACACTTGGAAAGCTCCTTAATACTCCATTCCAAACAAACCTTACAATGAAATATGTCTAGTGTACACTGCACCATTGCATACACTTTATTCTTCCCGAGCATCTTCTCCCCAGCCGCGTAATATAGCAAACCGCTGCCATCAGCTTTGGGTTTATCCGCCTTCAGAGCCAGGTCGTAGAGGAAGTCCTTAATCTTTTGGTTAAACAACTGGGTATCCCCGTTGATGTTGTTTGGGTTGTGCATGGGAAAAGTATTCTCGTAATCCATCTTCGTTGGAGGGGAATTGATCGTACTAACTTTGAGAAAACATTGGTCGTACCATATTACTCCTCCTTTGTTTCTCTGACATTTCTTCCGAAACTGTCATATTCATATCCATACACTCTATGTTATAAAGTGTCATAATCAACGTACTAATTAATCAAAAAAAAAAAAAAAAATCTCTCTCTCTCTCTCTCTCTCTCTCTCTCTCTCTCTCTCTCTCTCTCTCTCTCTCTCTCTCTCTCTCTCTCTCTCTTTCCGTATTGCACTGCACCTTTAAATTTTATATGCTAATTGGTTATTTTCTCTCCTTATCTATTTATTATCTTACATCTCTAATTCATAATGGTTTAAAATATGTTATATTCTTGGTTTCGTTTCCAAATTTAGAGTAACTGATGCATATCAAAAAAATTATTTGCCGTTTTTATTTTTATATATTAAATATGTAAATATTAAAATATATGACGGCTAATTAATATATTTGAAGTGACATTACCCCGGCGACTGCGGTGGCATAGCAAGAACCACAGTTAGACCCATAGGAATCGCCGCGGCATTGGAATACAATGTTGACAGTATTCGGAGCCTCCCCATGAGATGTGTGTCTAAAACCGTCCCGAAAATGATAGGTAGAGATATGATTCATGACATAATTAAGGTTTTCCTCGTACGCACTTCCCGGATTATATTTCCCTTGACTAGCGAGGCATTTGTGGTGTAGAAACGCATTGGTAAGATTCAGGGATGAAACGCTTTGTATGAGTACTTGTATACAAAAGATATAGAAACAAACGAGGTATTTAAATAGATAATATGATGAGTACATTGCTTTAGTTTTTTTTTTTTTTTTTTTTGAGGGGGTGTTTTCAGATAAATGAAGCGTCGTGATCGAGGTGTTAGAAAAGAGACTCGGAAGGATATAGCTGACTGTCTTCCTTAGTAACTAGTTTAACTAATAATCTTAAAACGATTTTTTTTTTTCTTTTGTTGTCTATCGAGAGAAGGTTTTAAGTATCTTTCGGCGAGCGATGGGGAGGGCTAATGAAAAAGTCAAAAAAAAGTTAAAGGTTTTACTAAGTTTAAACTCTTAGAAAACGTCAAAGAAATCTCTCTTTGCTTTCATAAAAGATCCAAAGCTATATATGTACACGACGAAAAACTAGATCATATATAGGGAGATCCAACGACTAATTAACCTTAATAGGATCATAAGAGCAGTCAGATTTAAACATTGTGGAAAAGATGAAGCCTCGTTGCATTAATTTTTAAAACAATATTTATGACCATTGTTATCTTATATGATGCTGCTATGTCAAGTGGTGGCGTTGAGAAGCCATCATATATGGATGCATATATATATATATATATATATATATAAAAGATAGTACAAGTTAAAGTATATATGTGTCAAAGTGATGTAGGAGAAGAAACAATGGGTATAATGGGTCGGAATGGTAACATACATATTAGCATATCTATACTATAGTTTATAAATGTATATTAGGATGGTTAAGTCTCCTTTAGCTTATCCTTCTAGTATACTAATTGTACAGTATATAATACTTTTGTACCACATTATGACACATTATGATTCATTAATGAGAAAATATCTTTTCACCAAAGTTAACATGGTATCAGAGCAAATCTAATTTCTCATTCTTTCTTCTGCGTAACAAACTTTTTCAAACACTATTGATGACGATTCTGAGCTTCGTCTTCGTTTCCATCTTCGATTCAAGCTGTTTCTTTCTCGATTGAGCTTTGTTTCTCTCTCTGTTACATCTCGCGTCGATTTTTTCGAATTCCGATTTGCTTTCTTTCATTTTCCGATGAGTGCTTCGCGATCTCAGATCATTTTGTCATTTGTTGCGAATCTCATTGCGATTGTGTTGATTCTATGTTCTTCTTTGATTACCCGAGTGCTTTTGGGGTTAATTGCTTTTCTCTTGGTTGATTGAGTTTGGGTTGTTGCTCTTTATCGCACAATCTTGTTGCCGATTTGAATCATGACTCCTCCGGTTCAAAATTCAGTTCCGAATCCGATGGATCAGTATGAGAATCCGTACTTCTTGCACAGCTCAGATCATGCGGGGATGAGTATTGTATCCGATCGTCTCACGTCTGGAGCTGATTTTTACTCTTGGCGAAGGTCAGTTCGTGTAGCTCTTAATGTTAGGAATAAACTGGGTTTCATAGATGGAACGATCAAGAAACCGCCTGATGATCATCGTGATTTTGGTTCTTGGTCTCGTTGCAATGATATTGTATCTACTTGGATCATTAACTCAGTTGATAAAAAGATTGGAGCAAGTTTGTTGTTCATATCTACTGCAGAGGGTATTTGGAAGAACCTAATGTCTCTTTACAAGCGAGATGATGCTCCGAGAGTTTTTGAGATAGAGCAGAAATTGAGTTCCATTCAACAAGGATCGTTGGATGTTACTTCCTATTATACTCTTTTGGTTACCTTATGGGAAGAATACAAAAACTATGTGGAGTTGCCGGTATGTACTTGTGGCAAATGTGAGTGCAATGCAGCTGCTTTGTGGGAGAAGCTTCAAGAAAGAAGTCGAGTTACCAAGTTCTTGATGGGTTTGAATGCGTCATATGAGTCTACTCGGCGACATATCTTGATGCTTAAGCCAATACCAAGTATTGAAGAAGCTTTTAATATGGTCACTTCGGATGAAAGGCAAAAGACATATGGTTGATAACATCATTTTACCTTCATCACTTCCTCATGACATAGACCATTATCATCATTCTGTACATCCTCCATTGTCGTCATTATCCACTTCGTCATCTCATTCACCGCTATCACCTCTATCCACTTCTGGTGCTCCTCGTTTGGGCTCTGAGACTGTACCTGCAGAAACGACAACTGTTTCATCATCAAAGGTCAGACCAAAGCGAACATCTAAGGTGCCAGGTTATCTTTCTGACTATCATTGTTCTCTTACTCAAATTTCTCCATCTTCTTTACCCATCAAAACAACCACACCCTATCCTATCTCTTCCTATCTTACTTATACAAATTTCAAACCTCTCTATCAAGAATATATTCTCTCTGTTTCTATCGAAACAGAACCAAAAAATTTCCAGCAGGCCATTGCTTCTGTGAATTGGACGAAAGCTATGAATGTGGAAATGGATTCTATGAAGGCTGCTGGTACGTTTGATGTTGTTTCATTACCACCAGGGAAAAATGTGGTGGGCTGTAAATGGGTGTATACCATCAAGTACTATGCCGATGGTTATATTGAGCGATATAAAGCTCGTTTGGTTGCCAAGGGTTTCACACAACAGGAGGGTGTAGATTACTTTGATACGTTTTCTCCAGTTGCACGATTGGCGAGTGTGAAACTTCTTTTGGATTTGGCAGCTAAGAAGGGTTGGAGCTTAACTCAAATGGATGTCACTACTGCTTTTTTGCATAGTGATTTGGATGAGGAAATATATATGAGTTTACCTCAGGGATACACACCACCTCCTGGTACTTCTCTTCCCCCTAATGTAGTGTGTAAGCTCAACAAGTCAATCTATGGCTTGAAACAGGCATCAAGACAATGGTACAAATGTTTTTCAAAGGCGCTCCTTGCTGATGGTTTTGTAAAGTCTGATGTTGAGAACACGATGTTTGTCAAGGAACAAGGTACTTCTTACAGTGCCTTATTGGTTTACGTTGACGACATCCTTAATGCTAGCAACAATGATATGGCGGTTGCTGCAGTCAAAGCTACTTTAGCTAATCAGTTTAAGATCAAGGATTTAGGACCTGCAAAATTTTTCCTGGGTTTGGAGATAGCCAGGAATGCAACGGGTATATCAGTCTGTCAAAGGAAGTACTGTTTGGATTTGTCGACTGATGCAGGTATATTAGGCTGTAAACCGAAGAATGTTCCGATGGACCCAAAGGAGAAACTCACTAAAGACACTGGTGTTCTCTTATCGGATGGGCGACCGTATAGAGAGTTGATTGGCAGATTACTCTATTTGTGCATTACACGTCCTGATATCACGTTTGCAGTTCATCGCCTCAGTCAGTTTCTATCATGCCCTACTGATGTTCATTTTCAAGCTGCACGCAATGTCCTCAAATATCTGAAGAACAGTCCTGGACAAGGTCTTTTCTATTCGGCTAATTCAGAGGTTTGCTTAAATGGCTTTTCTGATGCTGACTGGGGAACTTGCAAAGACTCTCGCAGATCGGTTTCTGGTATGTGTATCTTTCTCGGTACTTCTTTGATATCTTGGAAATCGAAGAAACAGGACATTGTGAGCTCTAGTAGTACAGAAGCAGAGTATCGGAGTATGGCGCAGACCACCAAGGAGTTACTCTGGTTTCAACAGATGCTTCATGATCTATGCATCACACCTGTGTCGCAAGCTAAGCTGTTTTGTGACAACAAATCCGCAATATACATCGCGAGCAATGATGTCTTTCACGAGCGAACCAAACACGTCGAGATAGACTGTCATACTACTCGTGATCAGGTTAAGAAAGGTTTTCTTAAACTTTTCCATCTCTGTTCTGAGAATCAGCTTGCTGACATTATGACGAAGCCTCTTCATCCTGGACCCTTTCATCTTCTCCTTCAACGCATGTCGATTTCAAGCCTTTATTCTTCTACAGAAATATCGGCTTGAGGGGGGTCTATTAGCATATCTATACTATAGTTTATAAATGTATATTAGGATGGTTAAGTCTCCTTTAGCTTATCCTTCTAGTATACTAATTGTACAGTATATAATACTTTTGTACCACATTATGATTCATTAATGAGAAAATATCTTTTCACCAAAATTAACAATACAAAAAAACTGTATAAAATATCTGTAAGCTGGAAAGATAAGCTTTTACAACATAGTGTTAAACTGTAAAAAATAGTAACACATGAAACTGTACAAAAAAAACAGAGTAACATTTTAAGTAAAGATTTTGGTATAGTTTTTTTTGACTAGTAACTATTAAAAGTGGTACACACCATACTAAAACGGTATGGAGTTTACCAATTGAATCCAATATGATTAAAATAATAACCATTGCTTTTTAGTATATAAATTACCATTTTCAAATGTGTGTTATTAATAATAATAAAATCGTTCTGCTACTTTTAAGTAATAATAAAATTACATATTATCAAAAAAAGAATTGCATATTTGTCCATGGCGAGGTCTTGCTGATGGTTTGCTGATAGTTCAACGATGCAATAGTGTGGTGCTTGGCCAATTAGAACCGTAGTTCACAAAAATCTTTCACATAAGATAGTCATTGGTTAATCTATATAATGCAAGGGACCGATTAGGTCATATTATTTCCTGGGTTCAAGATTTGAATTGAAGTAATATTATTTCAATGCAACAGATTTCATCTACGAAGATTCATCTGTAGATAAAGAAGATTTCTTTAACTCGCTCATCGACGAAGGTGTACAATTTTCCGAAGCAGACACTATTTTAAGAAGTCTTGTTCTTACTGCAAAGGAGCTCATGTTTTCGGTTAACTATCCAACATCAAGCATTCTAACTTTTACATTAACGGTGAATTTTCAAAGAGCATTCACTTCCAATGATAACATCTGGCTCCAACAAGCTATAGAAGATTCCTCTGAATCAAGTCAACCTTTACAAAGGCCAGTTACTCAAGAAGCAATTACCTTTTTGTCCACGTGACTTGATTCAGAGGAATCTTCTATAGCTTGTTGGAGCCAGATGTTATCATTGGAAGTGAATGCTCTTTGAAAATTTAGAGTAACTGATGCATATCAAAAAATCAAGTCAAGCAATTACAGTTGATAGGTAATTTACCGAAGAAACAAAAGGGACAAAAATAACACATGTGTATATGTCTTCAAGAAACCTTTTAACAAAAAAAAGTATATGTCTTCAAGAATATGCTTCTGAAAATACACGCATATGATTACCATGTGGAAATGAGTATGACGAGGAGTGTGTTGTTACGTGGTTTCAGGAAAATCATACATGTCGATGTTGTCGATTTAAATTACCTAATGTTGTAAATTAAACTAAATGTTGTAATTGTACTATTTACTCTATCAACTGTAATTGTATTATATGCATTCTAAAATAATTAAAAAAAGGAGAAACGAATTTATATATTGTGTATTATAAAACCACATATATATGTATAATGTAATGTCTATGTAATATTATTTTTTCTGTCAAACTGATGTCTGATATATCATGGTTTTTGTAGTTTCTAACCATGATATAAGGAGTTTTTTAGAGTTTTTTGATGTGTTTTTTAGAATGTTTTGAATCTTTATAGGTTTTCTAGGATTTTGGCATGAAAGGAGCAAAGTGGAGCAATTTAGATCAGTTTGGAGCAATAATCCGGAGGAAATCAACTCGGAATCGATCAGAGGAGATGGTGTCGATCGACACCACTCTTGGTGTCGGTCGACACCCATGTTAGCCGCAAGAAAACCCAAGTTTTGGAAGATTTGTAAAAATCTGCCCCAAAGTTTTTCATAAATGCAAGATTAATCCCTGACGTGTTTTAGGACATATAAATAGTATTTTTAGGTTTTACAAACGATTAAGTTATTTTCTAGAAAATCTATTTTTCTGCAACCCTGAGAGATTTTGAGAGCTTTGGGAGAAAGAGAGATCTAAACTCCTTTGTAGAGAGAAGAATTTCTAAACTCCTTCTTTACTCTTTTAATATCTATTGCATGTTTTTCAGAATGATGATTTGTGTTTCATTGAATATGTCTGAGTAATTTGCTTGTTAGGTTCAGGGTTTTTTCATAGGGTTTTTATGAATTATTAGATCTGTTTATTTATGATTCAATATCTTTCTAGATCTTCATCATAGGTTGTTCTTAATGCTAGATCTTTGATTAGTCATCTGGATTTAGAACTTAGGATTATTGATTGATATGAGAATATAATTGATTTTCCTAATAAAACCTTTTGATAAGAAAAATTATTTCTTGCAAAGAGATTTGAATTAATAATTTTGTGAACAATCTAAACTTGTTTTTAAAGCTGATTTATTACCTAGAATTTAGCAAAGAGATTTGGATTTTCTAGTTTTAAATTTAGATATTATTTGCAGTGAGAACTGATTTAATTTACAAAAGTGTTTAGAGTTCTAGATCTATTCTTAATTGCTTGAATCATAATTTATTTCTTGATTTAATAATTTGTAATTTCCTGAGAAATTCCCTAGGCCTAGCTTTTTAATCCATTGCATTTTCACAGCTTTTATTTATTATTCTGCATTGCTTTTTTTTATTTAAACTAATCTGTTTAGTATAATTATAAATCTCTACAATTTATTGTGTAATCTAGAGTCCTTGTGGAATTCAACCCCTAAGTACTGCAGTGATCTCTTAATTTGAGAGAGTAGCTCTAGGGTAAATTTGAGCACATCAAATTTTGGCGTCATTGCCGGGGACTCTTTGATCTACCATTAGATTTGAGTTTTTGATTTTATCTAAACTTTTTTTTTTATTTGAAACTTACACGCTTTTGTTTTCTTTTCTCTTGTGTGTTTCAGGTGCATGCCTCCTAGGCCTAACACTAGAAACAATAAGAGTGGTCCAACTTTGAAGCTTTCAAACCAGGAGTTGGGAAAACTTAAGCGTGAAAACCGAAAAGCAGCCAAATCCTTGAAGATGGTTAACACAATCATTCTGATGCGTGATGAGGATGGTGCTTTGAGGGATCAAGAGGGCCACTTGCGCAATGAGCATGGCCAAAACCTTGATGCAAAAGGAAATGTGATTGCTGAAATTGCTGTTGTCGACGAGCCAGCTGCTGGTGTCGATGGTGTCGACCGACACCAAGGTTGTGTCGATCGACACCCCCTTCCTGCAGACGGACATGGAGCTGTAAACCACGTCCAAAACCTGGTTCGAAGATATGAGAATAACCGGGACTTGATCAGGACCATTGCTGACTTCAACAGAGCTGACCTGGTTTATCAGAACCGATCTGCAATTGTTCCTCCTCCATTCCAAAGGAATGATTTTGAGCTGAAGCATGCTTACTTCCAGCTAGTTAGGCAGAGACCTTTCTTAAACCTGCCCAATGAGAAGCCTTTGGACCACATTGAGCATTTTGAGGATCTTGTGACTAGTATCAAGGCCAATGGTGTGATTGAAGACTTCATCTACTGCAAGCTCTTCCCATACTCATTTGCAGGAGAAGCATCTCACTGGTTAAAACAGTTGCCAGCTAGATCTTTGACATCTTGGCAACAAATTAAGGTGGCCTTCCTTAATTATTTTTATGATGATGCAATGTCTGATGAGCTGAGAGTCAAGATATCTTCATTCAAGCAAGGGCAAGATGAAGCTTTCAAGGCAGCTTGGGTGAGATTCAAAGCTTATTAGAGGGACTGTCCACACCATGGTTTTTCAAGGGTACAACTGCTGAGTATCTTTTTCAGAGGGTGTGACTGGAAGTATCAGTTAGCCTTGGATGCTGCAAGTCATGGAAATTTCAAAACAAGATTTCCAGAAGATGCTGAAGATTTGATTGAGAATTTGGCCTCTAGCAATAGCACTAAGGGAGCAGATGCTGAAAGGAAGAGATTGCATGGAGGATTTGATTCAAACCAGTTAGCTTATGTTAATGCTAAGCTGGATTTAGTGCACAATCTCCTTGTGGGCAAGAAGTCAGTCCAATTTGCTGCTGAGGTTGAGACATTTGAGCCAGAGCCAGAGAATACAGAGGAAAATGTCAACTATGTGTATGGAGCTGGGTATCAAGGTCAGAGATTCAGTAATCAGCAAGGCAACAGGCCTTAGAGTGGGAACTCTTCAGGCTATACTTCCAAGCCAGAGTATCAGCAGCAACAACAGAATACCAGTTAAACCAGAACCTATGGGAACTAATCCTATCAGTCTCCCCCTCTTAAGAATTCTTCTGAGAGTAGATGGAAGCCATGCTAGAGCAACTTTTGCAGGGTCAGGAGCAGTTGACAGTGACATTCAATGGTAAGAGCGATAATGTCTACACTGAGCTTAATGGAAAGATTGATGCATTGAATGTTCATGTTAAGAAGCTAGAGGTTCAAGTTGCACAGACTGCTGGGTCTGTTAAACGGCAAGAGAGTGTTCTTCCAGCAAGAACTGAGTCAAACCCCAGACATGCTTGCAATGCCATATCAGTGAGCGATGAAGATGATGGTGAAATTGCTTCTGCAGAAAAAGGAGAGAAATCGATGAATTTTTCAAACCCAGATGATGGTGTCGGTCGACACTCATCTCAGACAGAACCAGAAACTGCAAAATCTCATGTTCCAGCAGTTGAGAGGCTGTACAAACCTAAGATTCCTTTTCCTAAGCCAAGAAAGTCCAAGCATGAGATGGAGGAAGCTAGATGCAAAGCAATGATGGATAAGGTGATGATTGAGATGCCTTTGATTGATGCAGTAAAGCTTTCACCACCACTCAAGCGCTATGTTAAGAGAATGGTATCCAATGGTTTAAGCCCTGAGGAAGGAGCTTTGCTAACTAAGGATGTTAGTGCAATTCTGTTGAACCAGCCTGTTCAAAGGAGGAAAGAGAGGAAGCAGGAGGTGGTTGTCTATAAGGAAGAGAGTGCAATAATTCAATGTAGGAATGCTAAGAAGTTACCAGATCCTGGAAGTTTTGTGTTAAATTGTTCTATCTCCACAGGAAGGTTTGCTCACTCACTTTGTGATCTTGGCTCTAGCATCAATTTGATGCCACATTCTGTTGTTGTGAGACTTGAGATGACAAAATTCAAGCCAACTCAGATTTCTCTAATCCTAGCTGATCGATCCCGAAGAATTCCTGAAGGTGTTTTAGAGGATATTCCAGTTAAGGTTGGAAACTTCATGATTCCCACTGACTTTGTGATGCTGAAGTATGATACAGAGCTTAAAGAACCTCTCATCTTAGGAAGATCTTCCTTGGCTACAGCTGGTGCCATCATTGATGTGCAGAAGGGACAAATAGCACTGAATGTGGATGGTTTGAGTATGAATTTTGAGATGGATAAGCTGAGGACGGCTCCTACTATTGATGGACAAACTTTTTCTGTTGAGGAAGTTGCTGCAACACGAGCATCAGGCTCAGTGTCGATCGACACAACATTAGTGTCGGTCGACACCCCTCCACGGCCGAGACAAAACTTGTCAAAGTTGAAGCTCCAAGTCAGAAACCTGTTCCCAAACAGAATAGTCACCAATCCACACTCGAGAGTCCTCATGTAAGGCCAAGGTATGCATCTCCTTCTCCTAAACTTCCTCATATCATCAACAAGAATTTCAAAGATACAAAAACTTTTTTGCAGTTAACCAAGCCACAAGATTATCATAGAGCGCTTGTTTCTTCTGTTGATGATTTTGGAGGGATTAAAAGAAGCAAACCCATCCCTAAATCCCGCCCTGGTCCTGTTCCTCACATCCTTGGCAGAGCTCATGCCCCTAAAGCTTATACACCACCTTGGATGAAGAGGACATTCTCTCAGAAGCATTCCTTGCCAATTTCCAATCCACCGGATGCCTGAGCTCCAGCCAAGTCAAGCTAATGACTGAAAACAAGCGCTTAGTGGGAGGCAACCCACTGGTAGGTTTTTCTTTTTCTTTTGATTTCTATTTATAATTATTTTATTTTTCTTTTACCAATCTTAAGATTGATAACACTGGGGACAATGTTGTTTAAGTCTGGGAGAGGTTAGTTACTAACTATGTTTTTGTTTTTGAGTTTCAGTTGTATCAGTCAAAACCATAAAGTTTGAGTCAAATTTTTCAAATTTTTCTTTTTGTCTTTGGGAATTATGATCTTGATTAATGATTTCTTTTATTTGGCTAACACTCTAATGATTATTTGTTTATGCTTGATCTCAGAACTGAAGCTTAGAAAGACTATGAGCCTTATTAACAATCCTGAAAGCCCTTATTCAATAGATATCTGATTGATCTAACGTTGTCTCAACTTTTATCAGGATTTTAATTGGACTTAATTATCTTGCCTAGGGAGTTGGAAATCAGTTGACTAGACTTCTTCTTCGGGCCATACAAGACAGTGCAATTTTTCAAAGTATGTCTCCCTTCTCTCTTCCCTTCCGTGTTTAAAAAAAAAAGATCAGAAAAAGGGATAAAAGATGAGATGATTTTGATCAGTTTAGAGGGGTAGGTAAATTACATGTGACCTCATTATTCTACTCTTGAGTCAAATGATCACACAAAGCTTGGAAGCGAGGGGTAGGTAAATTACCGATGACTCCAGTATTTGCTTACACCTTTGATTATATAAAAAAAACAATTTGGGAGAAATCTGCCCTTTGGAAGTGAGAAAATGGAGAGGAAAGGAGATGTATGAAAAATGTCTTGGCCTGAAGAGAGTCCATAAGCCACTGATCAATACATCCAAGGTAAGAATTCAAGGTAAACTTGCATCACGGAAGATGTTATCAGGTGTCACCCGATTCGCCTGAAAAAACATGCGCTTGCTATTAAATAATAATGTTATTAAGATATTGAATTGTGGACATGTTGTCATTGAAAGTATAATAATTATAATATTATCTTGGAGTAAGTTTATTTTATTTGATGCAAATAATAGCTTAACTTAACTATAAATATATAGTTTGAATTTTGAAGCTGTAAAATCAACTCCAAGCTGCTAGTTAATTCGACATGTATATTTTCTATCCATATTATCAAATAAACAAATCGAGTGATAACGAAAATACACGAATCATATGTAGTCAACCCCATGCATGTGTTACTGAATTCTTTTGTTTGTTTTTTAAACATTATATAATTAAACATGTTGTCATATAATTGAATATTGTGTTAAGATTAGAAATATCCTACATCATAGTAGCAACAACATAAAAAACATAAAGTCATAACAAATATTGGTGTATAATATTTGATGTATAATAATTAAAACGATCCAACACAATTTTTTCTAATAAAATAATTAACTATTGATTTCATACTCACTAACAACCTAACATCGTTCAAAACAAACAGCGGAAATAACCAACATTAAACAATCAATTATCCAAGAAATACTTAAATAGCCAATATTAGTATTCCACGACAAATTCATAAATTTCAAAAGAATAACATAAACCAAGGAACCAGCAATTCTAGGCAGCATTATAAAGATCCAACTCTAGCAACCTAACAAAAGTAAGACAACACATCAACGAGCTTCTAGAACATCCTCCTCTTCATTGCCTTGATTCCACGATCACACTTTGCTTTTACCTACACCACAAACACCAATTGAGATATGTGAATATTATCACAAATACTCAGTGAGGCGATTCTCCCATCTATTGGGCTATACACACAAGCGAAAAGACAAACACAAAAAATACATAAAAACAAGCAAACCAGACAACTACTCATGCATCGACCGACGCACTCCTTGCATCAACCAACACACGTGCAACGCCTCTTGCATCGACCGATGTAACCTCGCGTCTCAATCAAATCCTTAGCTGTGTCAACCGATGAACACCTTGCACCGATCGATGCAGTCACGCGAAGCAACACCGAACGCGATCTCCTTCCTCTCCTCTCGTCTCCGTGATGCCAAAACCGTCCTCCAAAGGCCACAAACACCATGACAAACACTCACAAACAAGCACATAAGCAATCAACACCAAAATCACACAAAAACACACCTAATTGCTTAGATCAGCCATGATCACACACTCACCTGTTAACAAGAAGATTCTCCACCAAAAACAATGAAACAACACCCACAACAAGCTTCCCACCACGTACTTAGCCACATATTTCTACTCGTGGAACATATTTCTCCAGAAATAGCTTAGAACTCCTCAAGAATGCTCATATATAGAAAAAAATCTACATAACTATCAATCATATGTATTATATGATAATTCAAAATAATTTGCAACTACAATCAAAGAAATATGTTAGGAGAATCATAACTTTAAATCAAAATCTTCCCAGTATGTGAAGTGACCTTAGTGCAGTGGCAGAAGGTAAGTTCATTTGTAGAAGGCACCATCACACCCGAGATCGAGTCCCGGTTCCTATGAATGTAGGAATTTGGCTAATGGGCCGGCCAGTTGTGGCCCAATGGTTGATAAAAAAAAAAATTCTTCCCAGTATAATAAATAATAAATATATACTCGTATAATATAGTATTAAATCTTGAGAATTTGTTAAAAATACCCTTTTTGGTATACCCCTTTTCAAAAATATCCCCTTTTTTGGCTATTTTTTATTTTTATCCTCCTTTAATTTTTAATGACTATTATACCCTTAGATGAAAAATATTTTAATCAATAGAAAGAAAAACAAAATTTTCCCGCCAAAAAAATTTCCGACATATTTTCCCGCCAAAAATTTTCCGAAAAAAATTTCCCGCCAAAAAAAATTTCGACAAAAAAAATTTTCCCGCCAAAATTTTTCCCGTCAAAAAAAATTAACAAGGTTTTATAAGGTTTCTACCTTATAAACACCTTGTAAAGTCTTTTACAAGATTTTTTAAAGAGTTTTAAAAGGTTTTTTAAACACCTTGTAAAAGCGTTTACAAAGTTTTTAAAAGGTTTTTAAAAGGTTTTTAAAAAGTTTTTAAAATGTTTTCAAATGGTTTTTAAAAAGATTTTTAAACGGTTTTTAAACACCTTGTAAACGGTTTTACAATGTTTTTAAAAAGGTTTTAAAAGGTTTTTTTTTTTTTTTTTTTGTCAACCTCACATTAAATAATTAAAATAAAACTCCTCGATTGGTTGCCCAAACTGGAGAAAAAGTGCTTACAAAAGACGACTCTGAAACTAAATCTCTAGAAGAACGAGCTAAGCAATCAGCCTTCACATTGGACGTCCTTGGGATCTTGGTAAGGGTGAAAAAGGCATTGAAGCACTAAGCACCTGAAACTCCTCTAGAAGCGTCGAGAAGGCCGGCCACTCCTCCGGAACTTGTACCATTGCTACCAACTCTGCAGAATCCGTCTCGAATCGCCGGCAATCAATCCCTCTGGAACGGATACACTCCATCGCCCATAATAATGCTTCTAACTCTGAATGAAGTGGGGATGTACTGCGACGCTGACATTTGGCACCCATTACCAAAGTCTGATTCTCACCATCACCACACCACCAGCCTAACCCTGAATGAGGCTCTGTGGCTTTCCACGAGCCATCCACCTGACAGTGAATTGACGATTCCAGCGTAATCAGCGAATCCGTCGGAACGGAATCAACCCTTGTGGTTAATTGTGATTCCTTCCACCACAATTGCTCACGTAAAGCCTGATTAATAATATCCATTGGTTCTGATTGTAGTCCTTGAAAAACTTTGTTATTCCTATCCTTCCATAAAAACCAGACCAACCATGGGATCGAGCTATGAGTAGTGCCAAAGCCATATGAGCTAAACCTTTGCCATATATAAAATCTAAATTCGAATAGATTGAACCAACCGGAAATTTATCCATGTCAGGTCCATCAAAAATTCTCTCCCAAACCTGACGTGAATGAGGACACTCAAATAAGGTATGATTAATAGACTCTTCCTCCAATTCACATCTCTTGCATATTGTGTCACAATTAACTCCCCGGGAGGCTAATCGCATTGTCACCGGAAGGGAACCCGAGGCGAACTGCCAGAAAAAGTGTTTGATTTTAGGTGGTACCGGGAGGTCCCATGCCTTAGCCTTCAGGGCATTAACATTGGGACCAACCTCAATTTCCGCCTTCATAGCTTGAGCTACCTTATAACCTGACTTAACCGAATACCGACCCGATATCAAACTATCAGTGGAGTAGAGAAAGAGTAGTTGTTGTTTTGCTTATCCCCAAGATGTGGAGTTGGCAACAAAATTATACAAGTCAACAAGTAATTAAAATAATAAAAATAATTGGATCAGCAGATCATATATGCCTTAAGTCAAGACTCTTATCAGTTGGTGGTGCACCCATCTCCTCGGGTATCAAAGATTATTATTATTATCATACCCAAAAAAAAGTTCGAAAACTTTATTCCAACCAATCAATAGATCAAATACATCCAAATGGGAAAAACCAACTAACAAAATTCAATCGCTAGTAGTTCAAACTCTAAGTATATGACTTTGACTCCGACTAGAGCACTACGCTTCCACGGATGATCTGCTAAAAGATTTTCCATTTTCCCTATCTGGCCTAAAAGATTTGCTAATTGGCAAACTAAGAATAATTTGGATATCCTCCGGATCCATATAATCCTGAAGTATAGGTAAATGCCATTTTTTAGTCTGAGGATTAATCAGATGGTTTACCATTAAATTTGGGTGCAGATGCTGTCCCCTACCCTGTGCAGATCGAGGGTGTTGGTCAGGGATCCATGGATCACGCCAAACCGATACATTGAACCCTGAGCCAATCGTCCATTGGGATCCTTTTTCCACTATACTTTTAGTTGAGAAAATGCTTCTCCATCCAAAGGAGGGAGAATATGGTTTTTTGCCATTAACGGATGCTTGTTCCTGAAATATCGACTCCTAAAAACTTGAGCAAACAAAGAATTCGGAAATTGTATTAAACGTTAATACTGTTTGGCTAATAAAGCATCATTAAAAATCTCCAAATCCCGAAATCCCAATCCTCCCTCAGCTTTATCTTTACATATTTTATCCCAAGCCACCCAGTGGAGCCCCCGATCGTTCCCATCAGAGCTCCACCAAAAATTGGAAATAGCACTCGTCAATTTGGATGTTAATCCTTGAGGAAGTTTGAAACAGGACATAACATGCGTAGGAAGGGCCAAGGCCACCAACTTTAATAAAACTTCCTTTCCTCCCTTAGATAAAAATTTTGCCGTCCAACCATTAACCCGGTCGTTCAACCTATCCCAAACGTAACCGAAAACTTGTACTCTGGAACCACTTAGGCTCTCTGGAATTCCCAAATAGGAGTCCATTCCCCCTTCATTAGAAATTCCAATGACAGATTTAACCTTGTCCTTGACCTCTGCAGGCACCTTTTTACCAAACATGATCGATGATTTATCTAAATTTACCTCCTGGCCGGATGCTTTACGATAATTGCCTATGACATCCATAACCGTTGAACATTGTTCTTCATCCGCTTTGCAGAAAAATAGACTATCATCCGCGAACAACAAATGAGAAATAGGGGGGAATCTCGGGCAATCTTAATGCCTGATATTTTTCCTTCCCTCTCTGCCTTTTTTATATTAGCAATCAGCACTTCTGTACACAAAATAAACAGATAAGGGGATAAATGATCCCCCTGTCGCAGGCCTCGTTTTGGCAAAATGGAGCCACGTGGTTGACCATTAAGCAACACCTGATAGGAAACCGAACTCACACACCACATTATCCAAGAAATCCATCTGGAATCAAATCCTAGCCTTATTAGGACCGCCTTCAGAAAATCCTATTCTACTCGGTCATATGCCTTACTCATATCCGTTTTGAAAGCCAGGAAATCCGAATTGCACATCCGATTAGTCTGTAAACCATGAAGCATCTCTTGTGCCACCAGAATATTATCTGTAATTAACCGTCCAGACACAAAGGCCGATTGTGTTTCCGAAATAATCGAGGGCAAAATCTTTTTTAAACGGAAGCACAGAATCTTCGATATAATTTTGTAACCCACATTACACAAACTAATAGGCCTGAATTCTGCCATCCTCTTAGGCACATCAACCTTTGGGATCAGACAAATATTAGTTTCATTAATTCGGGGGTCAAATTTCCCAGTCCGAAAAAAATCCCTAACGAGAGCAACCAGATCCCCTTTAAGATGCGGCCAAAACCTCTGAAAGAAAAGTGCGGTCATCCCATCCGGACCCGGGGTTTTCTCCGGATGCATTGCAAATAAGGCCTTACGAACTTCTAACTCTGATATATCCTTAGTTAACTCCCGATTCATACGCTCGGTGATAAAAGGACTGACCGCTTGAACCATTTCTGAAATACCACTCACATCCGATTGAGTAAATAGTTTCTTGAAGTAATCAGACGCAATCCTCTCCATACCTTCATTCGATTCATCCCAAACATCCTCTGAATCAAACAGTCCCACAATCTTATTCCTAATCCTCCTCTGTTTAGTAGACACATGAAAGAAACTAGTATTCTTATCCCCCACCCGTAACCAAAGTTTTCGACTTTTCTGTTGCCAATACAGTTCCTCATCATGATATGCATCCTTTAACTTCTTCTCAATAATTTGAATCTCCGCTTGTGAAATGGAATCATCGTTTTTAGCATCCTCTAAAGCCGTCTTTAGGGAAGAGATAAGGGTATTACTATTCGGAACATTCTGCTTCCTCCACCATGAAATAGAATTCCTACAATTTTTGATTTTATCCACAAACATTGGTATCCTAAAATTTTTAGTACGATTCCACCCCGATTCCACAGCTCCGGAGAACCCATCTTTCCCCATCCACCTCTTGTCGAAACGAAATTGACGAAAACGTCATCCCTCAGCTTTCGCACAAGAGGCTAATATAGGACGATGATCCGATCCTATCATTTCCAGATAATCCACCCGCGAACACGGAAAGAGTGTATGCCAATCTTCGTTCCCTAAAGCACGATCCAACCTACAACGGACCACCTGGTTATTGCGGCGATCACCTCGCCATGAAAGAGAATCTCCATAGCACGAAAACTCTAACATCCCACATTTTCTAATCATTGAGATAAACGGAAGGAAGGATGAAGCTGGTCTTATCGCACCTCCCGATTTTTCATGATTACCAATTAGTTCATTAAAATCACCAATCATAAACCAAGGATCCTGCCGAATAGCACCAATTTGAATTAATTTGTCCCAAACCACCTGTCTACACCCGGGGACGGGATCTCCATAAACAAAAGTAATAAAAAAGATTTGAGATCCCAAAAAAGCTTGAACATCAATGAACCGATCACAAGCAGAAAGAACTTCAAGTTTTATATTATTATTATAAAAAATAGCTAAACCACCACTAGACCCACAGGGTTCAACCGTATACAAATGATGATAACAAAATTTATTCTGAAACTTTTGTAAATATGAAAAACATTTTTTTGTTTCTGATAAAAATAAAACATCTGGTTTATTCTGCTTCCACAAATCCTTCAAATAGTTCTCTGTCATATCCGCACCAATGCCCTGACAGTTCCAACTCATGATCTTCACGTTTGAGCCGGCGGTTTCGGGAGAGCCACCATCCCTTTCTTCAGTTTGCGGGTTCCTCCTCCCATAATGCCACCCTCTGACTTCTTCTGGTTTGGCCTGGCAATCCCTTTACTCTTTGCAGCATCACCTGCAGTTTTCAACAATAGAGCCTTAGCTAATAATCTTTTACCAGGCGAAGCTATAGCTACAACATGTCTTTTATCCCTACCACCCTTAGAGGCCAAGAGACCAGCTCTCTTTACCTTGACAACCTTTGAATTTCCCAACTCAATTTTTTTCATAGCCTTATTAACATGCCCCAAATCCTTAACAAGGGAAGGAGAGAGCGAAGTGGTACCTTGTGGAGCGTCATCATCGGTCTCTGACACACCCTTCTCTGTATCCGACTGAGCATCCTCATCATCCTCCGCATTATCGTCAGCTTGACCCTCACCCTCCTGGTATTCCCCATCCTCAAGGAGATCATCAGAACTCACAGAGAAACCAGCCTCATTGTCTCCTTTACTAGCCCCAGTAGCATCCTCCATCAGTGCATCCTTCTCTCGGTCCACCATATCAGCAGCCAAAGGGACTTCAGGCTCAAGAACACCCCCAACCTTCGAACCATTATTCTGCTTCGCCTGATACAAAGGCTTAGGCTAGGCCGGTCCATTCCCCTTTCTAGGAGGATGCGTCGTGCTTGTTGAACCATAACAGTACCCGGACCCTCTCTACCCTCCGTATATCTCCCAGAAACCCTTTGCTGACCCATATCTCCCTGATTCTTTGCCTGATATCTGAAACCACTCTTTGAGCTCTCACCAATACGCTGCTGCTGATGATCCCTATCTCTGGTTACCTCTGAATTAAAATCCAATGAGCGCTTAACAAACTTCCTTGGCTTTTCCCAGGCCCCTTCAAAGTGTTGAACAATCGGTTTTACCAATGGCTTATTCCATGGACCTCCTCTCCTATCAACACCTTCACCCTGACCATGACCCCCCTCATTCTTGCTTAGCTCTCGACAAAACTTCACATCATGTGTTAGCCTGAAACAGTGACTGCAAAAACCAAGGAGCTTCTCATACTCTAGTGAGGCCACCACCTCATCACCAGTGTTAAACGGAACCACCAGGTGAAAAATGAGAGGATTAAACCCATTTACAGTGACAAACAAGCTACCAGATTCCTCATCTACATCACGGAGAATTCCTACTTTCTTACCAATAGCCTGGAGGGTTGCAGCCTCCCAAAAGTGCATTGGGATCCCTGAAACTTTCACCCAAAAGTTAATAGCAGAAGGGTAAGTATCGGATATGATGGGTTCCCACCGAACCAATGATAACATCTTGTTATCGAAATGGTAAGGACCGTTCCTTAGCACCCCTTGAAGATCTTCCTCGGTTTGAAAGTTAAACTGAAAAGTGTCCTGTCCCAAATCAGCACCTTCAACCCTCTCTTCAAGCTTCCAGATCTTTGGCAAATTAGCCAATAGAGATTCCATACGCTGGACCGTCGGGTTCATCAATCTCCCAATGAGAGTGAGAGAGAACTGCTGAATACGTTGAGCCATCAAAGAGTTTGAGATTTTCACCGTCTCAGTTCTGACCAAAGCCGCCTTGCCTTTGTTGAGATTCATTTGAGCCATAACAACCTTAACAAAACCAGAAAACGAATAAGAGATCCTTGAAGTCACGAAAACACACCACAATAACAACTTGAAACCAACTGTGTCTCGTAAGAAAATTGAAGCTTCGAAAAAGATTGAAGAAAGTGAGAATAAAGGTTTTTAAAAGCATTTACAAGGTTTTTAAAAGGTTTTCAAACACATTGTAAACACTTTTAAAAGGTTTTTAAAAGTGTTTACAATGTTTTTATAAGGTATAAATTTCAATATTTTTAACGGGAAATTGTTTTTTTGGCAGGAAAAAAATAGTTTTTGACGGGAAAAATTTTCGATTTTGGCGGGAATTTTTTTTATTTTTGGCAGGAAAATATTTTTGATTTTGATGACTGTATATTCTTGCTGTCACTCAAAAAAGGGTAATTTGGTCATTTTGTATATAAAAGGGGTAGTTTTAAAAATGGTCAACATGAAAGGATATTTTTAAAAAAGAATATGGAAAAATGAGTATTTTTTAGAATGCCCCTTAAATCTTAGTTTTTTTATTTTGATTAGTTAATATATATATATATATATATATATATATTTTTTTTTAATTAATTAGTAATCTTTTCAATATTTAATGAGAAAGAGAAAGTGAATTCTTATTTTTTGGAAACTAATAATTATTTTAAAATTTTTATTTTTTTTTAGTTTTATATATTTACCCTTAATAAGAAATTGTTAAAATAGCCTTATGCCCGATGACATTTGATATAAATACTTACAAAAAAGTGTAAAAACCTATTAATATATGTCCTCTTTAATAGTATAGATAGATCTATAACATAAATAAAAAGTTGACAAAATATTCAATATAGATGAATTTATTATTATACTTACCATTTAAATATGACAAATTAGGAGATTTTAAAAACCAAAATTTTCCTTTCCTTTACTACCATACAAAAAGTGGTTATATCTTATACTATGAATAAGTATCCAAATATGTTAGAAATTATTTAGTCAACCACAATATCTAGAAATTAAAAGTTGACAAACTTTTCAACATAATTATTCCAAAAAAGATACTAGGAAATTTATTTTATGGAGGGATAACATCTCTATATATAAATAACTCTTTAAGTGTTTTGATTATTTTTCATTCACAAAAAAATCTTATAAAAAAAAAATGGCTTTCTCATACAAATCTATTTGTCTTGTATTCTTGTGTTTAGCTGTTTTCTTGATCCCAAGTATGCAATAAAAGATATATATATTTTTAATTTAAACCTATATGATATGCTTATTTATATATTATATATACTATATTTTTTTAATTTGTTTTATTAAATATTACAGAAGTTGCCGAAGCTGATGTTACACCGAATATTGATTATTGGATAGGTTCTTGCAAGACGACTAAAGAGTGTGTCAGAAAATGCATTAAGGTAAACTTGCATCACGGAAGATGTTATCGGGTGACACCAGATTCCCCTGAAAAAACATGTGCTTGCTATTAAATAATAATGTTATTAAGATATTGAATTGTGGACATATTCTCTTCGAAAGTATATTAATAATAATATTATCTTGGAATAAATTGATTTTATTTGATGCAAATAATAGCTTCATTTAATCGTGAATGTTTGCAACCAGTAAGTTTTGTAGCCCATTGATGATAAGTTTGTAGAGGTATTAAGCTCTAGAAAGAGCATCAAGAATTACTAAAAATGTTGCACTGCTATTGAAATGACCCAATCCGTTTTTTTATAAAAATAAATAGTAAATAATAATAATAATAAATACTCTACAGCTAGTGGTCCCATACCCACTAGCCACCTAACCACAATCACACAACAGCAGATAATATAAACAATAACATTAAACCAATAAATATCCAATAATTAAATAACCAATATTTAAAGCATAGCAAATATCCAATAATCAAACAATAGGAAACATAGAACCAGCAACATAGCAATGTTCTAATGACCCATCTCTATAAACCTAGCAATGCCAGACAATAACCAATCGAGTCCCTAGAACATCCCCCTCTTCATTGCCTTGATTCCACGATCATACTTTGCCTTTACCCGCACCACAAACACAAATTGAGATGCATGAGTATTTTATAAACACTCAGTGAGGCAATCCTCCCATCTACTGGGTTATACACACAAGAAACTGAGATACCAATGTCCGAAACAATCGACAAACAAAGCATACAAACCAGGAAGCAAACATAGTCTCGCTGGAAGGGGGGTGTCGACCGACACCAGCCAAGTGTCAACCGACACTGGCACTTGGTGTCGACCAACACTACCCCATAGTGTCGACCGATGCTGCTCACTGGTGTCTACCGACACCCTCCTGGTGTTGATCGACACTGCCTCTGCAACCGCGTTCCTCTCGATGCTGAGAGTCGAATCTCGCTTCCAAACTGATAACAGGATTTCACCTATGGTATCAATTCCCTATGCAGTTGTAGTACAAAGGGTTATCAATCCAAATGGTTGTTATGCTAGCAGATAAGATGTGATCAGAAGCAAGCAAGTCAAGCCAAGCAATAGTTGGGGTTTAAACTAACAATCCTAAAATAATCAAAAGAAAATAAATAAGCAAGAACCACACGACCTAAGCACTCTCTGCAAGCATTCGAGTACAGGATCGGGTGGAGTGATCGGGTCAAGACATAAAATATAAACAGCTCGAAGGTGTACACGAAGCTGGTGATCGAGTACCAGTTCGGGTAAGGGATCGAGTTATAGAATAAAGTTAAACAATAAAGACAAGAAAGCTCCTAAAGATGGGGTAATCGACTCCTAAGTGTCCCTGACAAATATGGGATGTCCTACATGCCTCAAGCAAATATTCCCTAGACAATGAATCTCTAAAATCTTGTTAAAACACTCTCGTGATAGAAACAATCAACCTTGATCACTGCCCTACCCAACTCTCGTTGGAGAAACATGACCAAGCAGACAATACAAACCGATTCATTATTGTCAATAAACTCCTTATACATATACTCTCTTAGGTTAAGTGAGTAAATCTCTAGCATTGATTGATTCAAGCATTTCAACTACATCTCTCGATGGCAAAACACCCTAGATCTAATCTCAACCTCTCGGTCTGAAAATAGCATTAAGAACACCAATCTAGAAAGAAGTTTATATAACATAAACAATCAAGCTAAGACATCCTAACCGATCAAGAACAATATTTGTCTATCCCATCCCTAGAAACTTTGTTTCACTACTCAGATCTCATTGCAGAAAGCATAAAAACACAAATAAACAAAAATTGCATTGTATTGAAAATAAGATAGAAATAAAAGAGTACAGAGTCGAAATCTAAAAGAATAGCAAAGAAAATGAAAAACAAATCCTAACAAAGTGGAAAAAGAGTTTGAATCTCTCAGTTTCTCACTCAGAAGCTCTCGCTCTCTGTTCTGAGTGTCTGCGGCGTGCTAGGGCGAGAGGAAGAAGAGGGGGGTTTATATATGGAAACCCTTTTAACCTAGCTTTCCAGTCCTGCCCGAGGGTCTGCTCGATGCGGTGCACGAGGATGAGGTCGGGTTGCTCCTTAGATAGGTCTTCGGGTTGTTCTTCCTGCCCTTGGATCCTCTTCGATCGGGTTGAGGTTCGGACTGTTCTTCCTGCTCAATAGCTCCTTCGGGTACATGCTCGGATTTGACCTTGTTTTCCCCATTTTAGGCTCTAAAGTACCTATTTTTCATCCAGAATGCACAAATGTAAGAATGCAATACCCTAAATGACCTAAATGTAAATTCTTATAGTTAATGACCTAAAAATGCTAAGGTTAGGGTATAAATAATGCAAAATATGGATAAAAAAGAGTGTCTAAAACATGTAAATTAGAGAGTTATCACACTCCCCAAACTTAAATCTTGCTAGTCCTCTAGCAAGGAAGTAGGAGAATGAGTTTTAAAAATGGAGACTCATAACTTTTTTGCGCTAAGCGAAAAATTCAAGCTATAGTCCTTAAAGATAGTTTAATGGTGCTAAGATCAATCAACATACTTACAAATATTTTTCTATGCTTATCACCATGCATCGATCTAGTTCATCCTCCAACTAAGAGTAAAGACTTGCAACATCTCTTTCACATTCATTAAAGTGTTTGGCAAATTCTTGCAAATGGGAAGTGAATCAAGCTCAATCGGATTCAAGGGTAAGGCTTTTTGGTAGGGTGGTTTCAAACAATATCTTTGTGTGGTTTTCTCTCAAAAGATGGAATGCTAGACAGTTGTGAAAACTATCTAAGATTGAGAACAATTAGAGTATACAAAGCTTAACTCTTGATAATCTACCCTTTTGTCATTCACTCTTTTTTTTTATCAAATCCCCTAGAGTAAAACTACCCATAACCTTGATTTTAACTCTTTTTTTTAACAATCTCTAAGGTTTAAACTTTAAACATCTAGCTCTTTGTTTTTTTTTTCTTTCTTTGCTAAACTGCTAATAATATTCCTATATATAAGATTCTTATATTACTTTTTTTTTCTTTTTCTAGGAGACTATAGCAAGATCTTTTCTCTCTCTCTTTTTTTTTTTTTTACTTAGAGACTTAAAGCTAATTGAACCGAACCTTAGGGACTTTCTTCTTTAATTTCTCCTTTTTTATTTCTCAACCCAATCTCAAATAATCATGCTAACCACCTATCTTTCAAAACCGATTCTATTAGCTAGTCCAAATGATTCTAAACTAAGCTAAAACAAGAGCCAGTTCTTTGTCATTCTCAATACTCTCAGGGTTTCACAACCTATAGCACAATGAAAAGGCCTCAATAAATAATTCACAACAAGGTTTAAAAGAAAGGTTTGGGTTCAAGGGTAGGGAAAAACAAATCGGGTTAAACGAAAAGAATGGCAAAACTGGAGTGTTAACCAGAGTTTAGAGTTACTTACCATGAGCAAGTATTCAAATTTCATAAGCAAGATAATTTCAGTTCAGGTTAAGTCCAATAATATAGAGATGATGCAATGTTCAAGCAAGTGGAGGAAGCATTCAAAAGATACAAGGTTTTAAACAAAGATTTTTCATTTTTTTTTTTCAAAGATTGATCTAGCAACAATGAATTGTGATTAACGGCTATAACTTCAATCCTAAGGTTTGACTTTAAACAATGTGGTTTTAATCATTGTCCCCTAAAATGCATATGCAACAATCCTATATGAAGAAGTCTAGACTCAATCCTAATATGTAAATGCAACTACATGAACACTCTTTTTTTTTTCCTTTTTCCTTTTTTTTTTTTAAATTTTCTAATTTTTTTGGGTTTTTTTTATGCAAATAGATGAAGACTCAAATGAATAAAACTAGCATGCAAAAATTTGAAATAAGAAAATAAGAAAATAAAACACAATGTTATATACATTCTCAGACCCTCCCCCAAACTTAAATCACACAGTCCCTTGTGTAGATAAAAGTCTGAAAAAGAAGTCTAAGAATCACACAAAATGAAGCAAAATAAAATGCAATGGTATAAACAATGGTTTGGATGAAAGTGGTACCTCATGGGTAGGTGAAGAAGGAGGTTGTGGCAGCCTCCATTCTCGCCAACGTGTACCCAGGATCGTCACCGGCTTCAGCAGGTGCTGGGATTTGCTCAACAGAGAGCTCGATTATGTGCACGGACGACTTGCTCGGACCAGCATCGTAGGGGTTGATCGGGTAAGGCATCGCGTAGGTCATCGGTAAGGCATTGGGTAATACGACGGGTATGGTGGGAGAGGTTTGCAATGGTCACCCACGTAGCTGCTCGTAGGGTGCATCGAGTACGACATCATATATGGCATCTGATAGGTCGGAGGGAAAGGGCCCGAGTGGTCACCCGAATGTGTGCTCGATGGAGGCATCGGGTAAGACATTGTGTACCCCGTCGGGTTAGGCGTTGGATAGGCATCTGAGTGGCTTCTCCGCGATCTGTCGGGTCTGGTGACATCCTCCTCTGCTTGGGGCTCGTAGGATGACGCTCTGTGAGGCTCTGGAGGTGCCAATGCTCAGATTCCTCCTAGTGGTCCGCTCCTCCCCATCCATGTGGGTGCATAAGCTGAAGTAGGAGCTGAGGCACAGCTTGCCTTATCTTGCAGCTCCCTGATCTGACTTCCCATTACCTTCACTGTGCCGGTAAGGTCCCTCACTTTCCTAGCTAGGAACTTGTTCATCCTCTTCAACCATCCGATTCTCTTGTGAGCTTCTCTTGTCGCCCTGTCCTTGCCCTGTTGGCTCTCTCTCTCTCTTCGGCTTCGGATTCCCCCTCAGGGTTGTATAGCTCCTCCAATGGTGGCATGAAGTCTATGTTCTTCCCTAGCCGGATTTTGGTGCACACGATGTTGGGCAGAATCATTTGTGTAGCTCCGACTGCTGGATGAACAAACTTGAAGAGAAACCTATCAGTTGGCCTCTTATAGGCCAAGAATCTCGCCAATGTAAGGTAGTCGATGTCTAGCCATCTCGGCTGATGTACCACTCCCTTCAGGCGCACATCGCAAGCTACCAAAATTGGTGTGACCAAACCTCCTATGGAGATCTCTCCAGATCCTTCCCTCCTCTCAGTTTTCATTGCCAAGATTTCAGATACAAGAACTGATCAAGCAAGACAAAGACCAAACCTGTATCCGCAACATCTCCTACTAGCGGTCTACCATCCCTAGCATTATCTAATACTCCACACAAGGAAATGTCTAGCAGTTGGAGCTCATGATCATTCACATTCCCAGTTTCCTTCCTAGCAAATAGAGTGCAGGCTAGGGACTTGTGAAAATACCTCAAAATAGAACTCCTTATTTGAGCAGATTTGGAGCTTGTAGACTTGTAGGGAAGCTTATCTCCTATTGCTAGCCATAGGGATTTCATCTCCTCCTTGCTCACCTCTATGTTTTCTCCACTAACAGCTTTGAAACCATACAGCTCCTCCATCTCCTTGAAGGTAAGTCGGTATTCCTTGTTGCGTACGGAGAAAGTGATGAACCCGATCCCCCATCGGGTAGTAGGGTCGGGTGGTCTTCAAAGTAGTGTAACCGTAGCGTGGAAAGGAAGTCAACCGTCTCCTCCTCATAGGCTTCGACGTTGGCTCTCATCATCTGGCCCAGATGGCACATGTCAAAGAGAAACTCGACATCTCTTGCGATTCCGAACTGTTTCATCGTTTTGCGGTGGGGGTAGCGGGTTCCAACGAAGCTCATCTTGCAGAGGACCTTAAAGAGCTTGGCCGGATTCTCCACCTCTCGTTGCTTCAGCCTCCTCGATGCCAAACGGGTGCGTTCTCTCTGCTCCTCTTTGCGGTCATGACTCTCACCCTCTGTGTCACGATCTTCTTCTTCCGCCGCCCTCTCAGCCACTTCCTCAGCCTTTTCAGAGGCTGGTCTCTTCCCTCTTGCAACCACGGCTCTTCTCCTCAACTGTGAGGTTTGGTTCTCCTCTGGTTCTCCTCCATCAGCATCTGAATTAACCTCCATAGGGGTCTGTGACGGTTTGCTCGGACGTAGACAGGTCCCTACGTCGAGGAGATCTGCGGACAGGACTCGTCACCGAGCTTGGTGAGCAAACTCGGGGGTCTGCAAAATCGGTTGCTCGAGCACCTGCTCGGGTGAATGATTGGGTTGAGCATCGAGTTGGGGATTGGAAATGTCCATTCAATGGCTGGGAATGCGAACCATCTCCTCCTCCTTGGGAATCGCGAGCATCGATGCCTTCACCTCCGGTTCTGGCAGCGGTGGAGGTTGATCTTGTCTCCTTCTTTTGGTAAGTCTTCATCTTGAGAGCCATTGTTGAATCCTTGAATGTAAAAACAGAGACTAAGCCGAGATTAATAGGGTTAGTCCACCAAAATTGAAAAACTCGATTTCTAGAGAGAGAGAACAAGTTTGGAAGACAAAGAGTTTTAGGATTTAGAGAAAACTTATGAAGTTGTGGAGTTGGGGCTCCTTAAATAGAGAGAGTTGGCTACTTGGGCTTCACCGAGAGTGGGCTAGGGTTTTGTGGAATTCGGACTCCACTCGCCACCCGAGTGGGAACACGACCAGGCGCGTCGGGTAAGGATTCGGGTAGAGCCTCGGGTTCCCCAAAATCTTATTTTTCCTTTTTTTTTAATATGTAAATATATATAGACTTATAGAAATAAATATTGTAAAAAACTAAAATAATAGAAAAATAAATAAAACGAAATTAAAAGAAAATAAAGGATACCTTTGGGACTTCCTCCCAAGTGAGCTTGTTTTAAGTCACTAAGCTTGACTCTTCATGCTCTTCAAGCATGAGGTTTAGGAGGGAGAGGTTTTGGAATTCTCTCCACAGTAGCAGGCTGATTTAATGGATTTTCCAGGTCTTGTCCAGGTTCCACAACAAATGTAATATGGACTTCTTTGTGATGTTTGACTCTTCTTTGTTTTGTCTGGGTGGAGAAAGCTTGACCATCAATGGTTGGCTTCTTAATTTCCTTTTTGATGCCAAATTCCATTTTGAAGTGCTCTCCATGCTCAATTCTGATCTTCTCATGCTTCACATCAATCACTGCTCCTACTGTTGCCAAGAATGGTCTTCCTAGGATCAGTGGATCGTCTGGTTCCTTATCCATATCAAGGATCATGAAATCAGTAGGAACTTCCACTCTTCCAATCCTGAGAGGCAGGTTTTCCAGGATACCGATGGGGTGTCTGATTGTTCTATCAGCTAGAACCAAATATAGGCTACTTGGTTTAAAACTGCTGAAACCCATCTTGTTGGCAACTGAAAGTGGCATGATGCTGATTGAAGCTCCCAAATCGCACAAAAAATTGTTGAAAATCCGAAGGCCTATTGAACATGGCAAGGTGAAAGAGCCGGGATCTTCTAATTTCTCCTCAATTCGCAGTTCAGGATCTAAACACACTCCACTCCTCAGAATTGCATCTCCAATCTCCTTGACAACTTTCTTTACCTCAATCTCTAGCTGAGCTGTCTCCTTGATGATTTCCTCTCGAAGTTCGTGTGTTGGCAAGAGCTTAGGAGGTGGGGCTTTTTGTTTGGACATACGCTCTGCAAGCGCCTCTAATTGGATGTCAAGAGCAGCTTTGAACCTTTCCTCTAGTTCCCCTTCCTCAGTTGCACGCAGTTGAGGTTGATCTGTCATCTGAACGTCTACCTGATGTATCATCCAATCACCATCATCGGGTATGTCATCGGGTTCAGCCTCGGGTGGTGCATCGGTTTGTGATTCTCGAACCAGTGCTCGATCATCAACTCGATCAGTCTCCTCGGGTGAAGGCTCGGGTTCATACTCGGATATGTAGTATTGGTACTCATTCATCCCATAGTGATCCATATCCTCCCCATCTTGAACATCGCTGTCCTCAGTGAGGTATTCCTCAAAATCATCATCAAGAAAGATGGCCTGGGCTGTGGCATAATCTTTTGGGTTCTGAACAGCTTGACCTGGAAGCTGGTTGAGTTTTGGAGGTGGTTGGGTGTTGTGTTGGCCTTCCAGGTATCTCAACTTAGTGTTGAGAGAATCATACTTGGCATTCAGGTCATTATAGCCAGAATCGATCTTGTTGCTCATCTCTGCGAACCGTTTTGCATTGTCCATTGCAGCCGATGCTTGAATTTATATCATCTGCTGAATTAGGCCGCGTAGGTCAGCGTCTTGGGATTGGTTTGGCGGGCCTTGCTGTGGTAGGAATCCAGGTGGTGCAATTGGTTGGTGGTAATTGCCAGGATACTGCTGCGTAGGAGCATAGCCTTGATTGTATTGAACAAAGGGCTTTTGCTGGCCTTGGTTCTCTTGTACTGCGGATGGATAGATTTGGTCTTGAGGATTTGCAACAATCGGGTTACGGTATGACAGATTTGGGTTTAGTTTATAGTTTTTGTACCATTTATTGTAACCTCCATGGTTGTTGATATAGTTCACATCCTCTAGCTGAGCACTCTCCCCATCTTGTTGCTGAAACTTGTCTTCCTCTGAGATGGCATGGACATGCTGCTGCTGGTTGAGGATTTTATCCAATTTGTCATTGAGGACTTTCATGTCTCTCTTGTACTTGCCATCATCCTCTCCAGAAGATCGTATTGTGCGATCATACTCTTCATTGTAATGTCCATCAGATTGAGCTAAGTTCTCCACTAGATCCCATCCTTCATCGACATCTTTGTTGAGGAAGTTACCATTACTTGCGGTGTCCAGTAACATCCGTATCTTAGGGACCACTCCTTTGTATAGTGTACTTAGCAATGAAGCATTGTTGAATCTATGATGAGGGCATCTGCTTGTGTATCCCTTGAAACGTTCTCAAGCTTCACTGAATGTCTCATTGCTTTTTTGAACAAAGCTGGAGATGTCATTTCGCAGCCTTGCGGTTCTGGAGTTGGAGAAGAATTTGGCTAGAAATGCCTTTTTGCATGTTTCGCAAGTGGTGATGGACTCCTTGGGAAGTGATTTCTCCCAAATGTGTGCTTTGTCTCCCAAAGAAAATGGGAAAAGCCGGAGTTTGAATCCATCTTCACTAACTCCGTTTATCTTGGTTAGGCTACAGAGCCTATCCAGATGGTCCAATGGGTCCTCCATTGGCAGTCCATGAAATTTGTTGTTTTGTATCATCTAGATGAGACTACTCTTGATCTCAAAGTTGTTGTTCTGAACAGCAGTTGGCACAATGCCATGTCTTTTAGTGTGAGTAGATGGAGCATCTCCTGCTCCTATGTTGGTCTTCTCTTGAGGAGCTGGTGGACCATTCTGATTATTCATGACCTCCTCAATTGTGGTTGGTTGCGGTTGTTGGACTTGTTGTTGATGGAGTAACCATGGTCTGTCGATGTTGTCGATGAAAGGACTCAAGTGTTGGCGACCCTTGGATCGTGTTTGCATGCACAATCAGTTAACCGAGTGAGTACACGAAGGTCTACCCGATCCAGGTGATCGAGTGACGGGTCGGGTGGGTGCTTGGGGTGTACCTGAAATGCAAAACAAACAAACACGAAAGTAAACAAGTCAGTTCCGAACCAAAGTATAGAATAGAACTTGATCTAGTAAGTGCTGAAATCTTAAACGTAGCAAATTAAATTCACCCAAATGGCAACGACGCCAAATTGATAACAGGATTTTCACCCAGGGTATCAATTTCCTATGCAGTTGTAGTACAAATGGTTATCAATCCAAATAGTTGTTATGCTAGCAGATAAGATGTGATCAGAAGCAAGCAAGTCAAGCCAACCAATAGTTGGGGATTAACCTAACAATCCTAAAATAATCAAAAGAAAATAAATAAGCAAGAACCACACGACCTAAGTACTCGATGCAAGCATTCGAGTACATGATCGGGTGGAGTGATTGGGTCAAGAAGTAAAATATGAACAGCTCGAAGGTGTACACGAAGCTGGTGATCGACTACCAGTTCAGGTAAGGGATCGAGTTATAGAATAAAGTTAAACAAGAAAGCTCCTAAGGATGGGGTAATCGACTCCAAAGTGTCCCTGACCAATATGGGATGTCCGACATGCCTCAAGCAAATATTTTCTAAAAAATGAATCTCTAAAATCTTGTTAAAACACTCTCCTGATAGAAACAATCAACCTTGATCACTGCCCTACCCAACTCTCGTTGGAGAAATATGACCAAGCCGGCAATACAAACCGATTCATTATTATCAATAAACTTTTACACATCTAATCTCTTAGACTAAGTGAGTAAATCTCTAGCATTGAGTGATTCAAGCATTTTAACTACATCTCTCGATGGCAAAACACCCTAGATCTAATCTCAACCTCTCGGTCTGAAAATAACATTAAGAACACCAATCTAGAAAGGAATTTATATAACATAAACAATCAAGCTAAGACATCCTAACCGATCAAGAACACATATTTGTCTATCCCATCCCTAGAAACTTTGTTTCACTACTCAGATCTCATTGCCAAAAGCATAAAAACATAAATAAACGAAAATTGCATTGTATTGAAAATAAGGTAGAAGTAAAAGAGTACGGAGTCGAAATCTAAAAGAATAGCAAAGAAAATGAAAAACAAATCCTAACAAAGTGGAAAAAAAGTTTGAATCGCTCAGTTTCTCGCTCAGAATCTCTCGCTATCTGTTCTGAGTGTCTGCAGCGTGCTAGGGCGAGAGGAAGAAGAGGGGGGGGGTTTATATATGGAAACCCTTTTAACCTAGCTGCCCAGTCCTGCCCAAGGGTCTGCTCGATGCGGTGCACGAGGATGAGGTCGGGTTGCTCCTCGGATAGGTCTTCGGGTTGTTCTTCCTGCCCGTGGATCCTCTTCGATCGGGTTGAGGTTCAGACTGTTCTTCCTGCTCAATAGCTCCTTCGGGTACATGCTCGGATTTGACCTTGTTTTTCCCATTTTAGGCTCTAAAGTACCTATTTTCATTCAAAAATGCACAAATGCAAGAATGCAACACCCTAAATGGCCTAAATGCGAATTTCTACAGTTAATGACCTAAAAATGCTAAGGTTAGAGTATAAATAATGCAAAATATGAACAAAAAGGAGGTGTCTAAAACATGTAAATTACAGAGTTATTAGAAACTCCTCCAATCCGTCCAATACTCAATCCCAAAGCCATATGGATCCGTAGGAACCCTATAGCAACCATAACAAGCAAGAAAACACCACAAACAACACCAAACAAGCAAGACAATTGAAATCTCAGGCTTAGATCAGCCATGGTCATGCACTCACCTTTTTGCGGGAAGTTTCTGACCAACAATGACGAATCCCTCACTCCCAGCAAGCTTCTAGCACCTTCCTAGCTCCAGATCTCCCAAGAACCACAAAAATCTCACCAATCCTCCCAAAATCTCAAGAATTCTTCTTTCTCTCTTTTTTCTCTCAAAAACGTTAAGCGGCGACCAGAGAACTTTTCCAAAAACCTTTCTCACGATAAAACACTTAAATACTTCGGTTCAATAGTTTTCCTTAAACCAAACCAATCCAAATCGATAATTAAATCAATCTGGTTGATCCAGAAAATATTGGTGTCGACCGACACTACCAATGGTGTCGATCGACACCTATCCCCAAATCTCATATTTTGGTTTGCAGATGTTACAGCTATTTAACTTCTCTAAATATATAGTTTGAATTTTGAAGCTGTAAAATCAATTCCAAGCTGCTAGTTGATTCGACATGTATATTTTCTATGCATATTATCAAATAAACAAATTGAGTGATAACGGAAATACACAAATCATATGTAGAGTGTACATGTATGTGTTACTGAATTTTTTTATTTTAAATATTTTCGATACTGTTTGAAAATATAATTAAACATGTAGTCATATAAATGAATACTCGGTTAAGATTATAAATTGCCTACATCATAGTAGCAATAAAATTAAAATAATATAGTCAGAACAAATATTGATAGATTAATATTTGATGTATAATAATATATTATGATAATTGTGAATTCAGTAAAATATTACTCATATAAAAAATATGGTTGTCAGTGTAAATTTTATTTTGTCCATATTACAGTAGAGTTTGATTTTGGATATGGCTGAATAATTGTATTTCTATAGTTTTAACCACCCATTAGTTCATATTCTTCTCATATTATACCCAAGCGATCAAATAATGACCCCATTATCCCATTTATTTAGAAGATCATAGTATTTTAGTTGATTTGATGTCTGCTGTAGTCCTATAATGTTTGTTTTCATATTCACATCAGTTTTTTCTTGTTAAAAAAAAAAAAAACAATACAAACTTATTGTAATTGTGAGCAATTAAAACTTATCAATTTATCAACTCCAAAAAATTTAGTTTTACCAACCCACTGATGTGGAACATTGAAAACACATTTTTTTCATAGACTATGTAATAATATTACAGAAAAAATCATTTAAAAATTAATAACTAAAAAATCATTTAAAAATTACCTTCATTAAAAAAAAAAAAAAAATCAAACCTCAACATATACAGAAAAAATCTACATAATTATTAATCATATATATTCAAAATCTTCCAAATATAATAACTAAAAAATAAAATAGTGTAGTATCAAATCTAGTTTTTAAAAATGGATCAGTTAACAATTTAGAAAAAAACAAAATTAGTAATTCTTGTCCATATTTAATGAGAAAGGGAAAGTGAATTATTTTTTTTGGAAACTAATAATTATTTAAAAGTTTTAAATATTTTAAAATTTGATATATGTATTTAACCTTAATAAGAAAATTTAAAATAGTCTTTTGACCAATTAGATTTTTGATATGAATACTTACAAAAAAGTGTAAAAACCTATTAATATATACTTCCTTTTTAATAGTATAGATAGATTTATAACATAAATAAAAGAAAAATGCCCTAAAATACCATCAAAATAGTTTTTCTTCGCCAAATACCATACATTCCTTATTTTCCGACTAATATCTTTCATTAATAAATATAATGACTCTTTTACCCTTCTATTTTATAAACTCAAATTGTATGTAGATTTTATAAGCTCAAATTATTTTTCCCCAAGAGATATGACGGCACAAACTTTTTCGACGAGATCTTCCGGTTACAATTAGCTCAATCGTCGTCGTTGTCTCTGTCTTCGTCGTCCTCTGACATAGTCAATTCCAAACTCTTCAAGATCGAATCCACAGAGACCAAACAATTGCACTAAGAATTTATCAAGATCAAATATAGCTAAGACAATGGAAAAATTTGTGAATCAAGTAACTATCTAAAAACGGAAAGTAAACAAGTGTTTTTAAGGCAATAGAAAAATATTGGGCGCAGGGAATCTTTAGCGTTTATGATCATGAATTTAGATGATAGATTGGGAAAGCATTAAACACAATTCTTGAACTCAAATTACGGCTGTAAAGCTAACATACTTTTGCAGCGTTAACTATCTATGCAATGAATTTACTAAAACCTAAACCATCGTTTGGATCTAGCAAACCAAGCAAGCAATAACAAGCTCAGGTTTGATTAGTTCACAAGGTGCCTCAACTTCAACTTTCGTTGGCTAAGGTCCACCTTGCTCACCTATGTTCTTTTCAAGCAACTCAACAACACTTTTGGTGCCCCGATGAATTAAACCTAAGATCTTAATCTAGGTGATCAATCTAGCTTAAGCATTAAGGACAAAAATAGATGAAGAACAATAAGATCAATCCCTATTCTAACAAATCTAGCATCAATAAATCATAAAAATCCTTTCTGAAAACCTAAACCCAACAGTGAAATTATTCAGCCATAGAGAAACAGAAACATCAAATCAATGATGAAGATAACATAATTGAATTGTAAAAGAATAGAAAATAGGGTTTAGAAATCTTCTCCCTTCAGCTCTTAATACAAAATAGTCTCAGAAAATAAAGCTTTTGACTCTGGAGGCCGAGCCTCTAACTTAAATATCAAAATAAAACCCTAAAAGTCGGTTTAAAACAAAAAAGGAAAACTTGCTCCGGGTACGGGACTGGTCGATCCCGAATGTGGATCAGCCGATCCTGGATGCTTTTCTGTGTTTTCTCCATCTGCTTGCTAGTCCGATCAGTCTTCACCAAATTGGCTTCAGATCCTTGTTTTCATCCCTAAAACACTTACTTTCCTTCCAAAGTAACCTAGAACCTGTACAGACTCACAAAAGACTAAAAGGACTCTAAAATCACACTTGGACTTAATAAAAGACTCAAAACAAGTGTAAAAACTATGGGCAAAATCCTGTAAAATGCAGACACATCAATTCCCCCGGACTTGAATCTTTGCTTGTTCTCAAGCAAGAACAGACAAAAACTCAAGAACAGAGAAAAGGTTTGAAAGTGGAAACTGACATATTCTCGGGAACCTCTTCTTTGCACTCTTCATCACATCAAATCGAGAAATACTTTCTGTACTCTGCCCATGATTAGGATCAACACTTCCTACTCTGATCTCCACAACCGTAAAGAACCTTCAGCTTCCCCATTGTTGTCTCTCTACATCAGATTAGTAAAAATGTGTGGTCTCGCTGAGGGAATATCGATCACTGAACTTATTGAATCCTTCAACCTTTTATTGCCCAAGACCTCCTACATATGCTCCCTTTCCTCTCTCTTTTCTCACTTCCAAAGGATTGATTTCTCCCTAATTTTCTAGGGTATCATTGTATTTTTTTTATCAATCCTTTGCTCTTTTCTTGCGGACATGTTTCCATGAATTCCGAAAGATGCACGGGTTTACGCACAATCCTCGGTTCACTTTTTTTATTGAGTAATGAAGGGAAGAGAGAGGAGAAGCATACTTTGCGAGGAGATGCATGTCTTGTAAGGCTTAAGGGAGGAATCTTGTCCGATGTATACCAAGTCCCAAGGCAAGAAGTTAAATTCGGTTAAGTCCTTTCAAAGCTAGAGACAACGTCGGGTCAACTTAGTGTCCTCTTCGGTGAGGATCTTTTGGGGCGTGTTGAGGCTACTCATGTTCATTCCAAGTTCATTCCAAATTAGAGGTATAAAAGTAATCATAAGAGTGTTAGTTCAAAGCAGAAATTCCTAAAATTGATCATAGTTTCCCAATTTTTTTTTTGTTTTTTTAAGACTCGATAAAATGACTCAAAATAAAAGAGAAATCAAAAGAAAACAACCAAAGAAAACGACATTAGTAACTTGGAGACATCCCTCCCCCGAACTTACTTCACACTGTCCCGATGTGAAAGCAAAGCCAAGAAAAAGGGACTTCCGACAACAAAAAATAAGAAAAAATGAAAAAGAAAAAGTAAGGACAAGAAACAAAAACCGGTGATCTCGCATCTGGTGTTGGCAAGGGTGGGGACCGATTGGTCTCAGGGTGGGATCGACCGATATGCAACATTATTGAACTTGGAGATACCCGCAGCAAACCAACGGGATCGATCGATCTATAGGAAGGATCGATCGATCCGAAGCTCCTAGAACAAAAAATTTTGCATCTTCTGCGTTTGGAACCTGTTCCTGAAAACACTTAACACCGGACGTGATTTCACCGTAATAAATCATAAAAACAAAACCAAAACCCTAAGACAAATAAAATAAAAGGGTAAGCCAGCACAAACCCCATGGGTTGCCTCCCATAAGCGCTTGTTTAAGGTCTATAGCTTGACCGTGGTTTTAGGTGTCAAGTGATGGGAGGATGAGAATTCATATCAGAACAAACTCTCCAATCCATCAGCTTAAGCTCCAGAACCTTTTTCAGCATACCATCCACTGCTTCTTGGCCTTTCTCTTTAAACTCCGGAGTGAGGTTGGCTTTAACTTTAGAGAAAGGCCGAGATATCCCTTTACACTTCACCTTGTACTCAATGGTGTCTCTAACATATTTCTGGGGTACCAAGGTTATGTGAAGATCTCGGATCACGCTCTATATCTTCGGCTTGTCTCTCTTCTTAACCTTCTTAGACCTCTTCTCAGAAGAATGAGTGTCTCCATCCAGGACTTCGTTGACCTCATTCTTATCAGCACTCTCTCCCATTATCATGACATCCACCTTCTTCTCATGTTCTACAACTAGACAAGAGCCATGTTGTATAGCTTCATTTGCAGTGATTGCGTTGTAGAAGACTTTATCATCAATGTTAGAGAAAGTTATCCTCTTATTAGGCAAGTCAACAACTGCTCCCACGGTTGCTAGGAAAGGTCTCCCAAGAATCAAAGGCATTTCAGAACCCTTGCTCATTTCCACAACATGAAAATCTGTAGCAACCAAGCAACTCCCAACTCGAACATCTAGATTATTAATGAAGCCTTGTAGAGTCATGGTGACAGCATGTGCAAACTTTAGAGAGACCTTAGAAGCCTTCATATCATCAATCCCCAACCTCTCTGCAACAGCCTTAGACATTACATTCACACTAGATCCAATGTCTCAAAGGGAGTCCTCAAAGTTCACTCCTAAGATGGAGCATGGAACAACAAATTTTCCTGGATCTTCTAACTTGGGTAGTCTTTTCAAAAATGGAGCATGAATGTTCTTTTCTCTAGCCAAAAACACCTTAACCTCCTCCAAATCATTTTCTGCAACCACAACATCATTGTGAACCTTCTTAAACAAAGAGATATGCTTTATTGCCTCTGTAAAAGGAATGTCAGCGATGAACTCACTTATAACTTCTTTGTACCGATTATACTTCTTTTCATCTAGAGGTTTCTTCACATGTCTTCTTGGAAAAGGAATTTGTGGCCTATAGGGCTTTGGTTCCACAAGAAGTGATTCCTTGGAATCTGCATCAGGAACAACTGAGCTGGGTTTTCCCATACCTGTAACAGGGACTGACTGGTCTGGACGTGGAGCGGTCGATCTAGGACTTTTTGAAACTGGTTCTGCGTCATTGACGGGATCGATCGATCTATAAGGGGGATCGGTCGATCCAACTTCTCTGGGGATCAAACTCGAATTATCAGAATGGATGGGACCGGCTGGTCTAGTCTCAGGATTGATCGATCCCGTCTCTGCGGAAGCCAAACATGAGTTGATCACAGCACAACTCAGCCCATCTTCGATCCCACCATGGAGTGTTATAGCATTACATGACTCTTTGTTCTTAAAGCTAGAAGAAATAACAAAGACTCTCTTATCGATGGAATCAACACGTGAACTCAACCTCTCAAATTTCCCATTCAAATCATTGTACATGCTATCAATCTTGACATTAATCTCAGCAGAACTTTTCTTATGGCCTTCCAACAGTGCTTGCATCATCAATTCGAGTTTGTTATCTTGTGGAGTTGTAGATGGGGCTTGGTATCCTTGGACATTTGAGCTACTAAATCCAGCACCTTTGTTCTGAAATCCTTGCAAGAAGTTACCTTGTTGATTATGTGGAGGATACACTTGATCTTGAGGCTTCTCAACGTTGGTGCTTATGTAGGAGAGATGAGGATTATTTCTATAATTCTGATTAAACCCATGCATCTGATAGTTCCCTTGTCCTCCTACATAGTTCAGCTCATCTGTCCCCTCAAAACCTGAATTTACTCTAACTTGCTGATACGCACCCGTCTGCCCGTCGCACATGTTGACAGCTTGCTGATCTCTCTTCAAAAGAAGGTCTACCTTGGCAGTGAGACTCTTAATAACATCTGAATTCACGGAGCTAACAACACGCATAGAACGATCATACTCATGGCTATGATTGCAGTTACTCGCTGCAAGGTTTTCGATCAAGAGGTTTGCTTCAGCGGCAGTGTTAGTAGAAAAATCTCCTCTGCTGGCAGTATCGAGTGCCATCTGGTACTTGTGGTCAATTCCTCCATAGAAGATGTTCATAAGATTCTCTTGTGAAAAGCCATGATGAGGACAGTCCCTCATATACTCCTTGAATCTCTCCCACACTTCACAAAAAGACTCTGTACCACCTTGTGAGAAGGTAGTGATCTTGCTCCTTAACATAGCTGATTGTGACTTAGTGTAGAAGTGGTTTAAAAACGCTGCTCTACATTGCTCCCAAGTAGTGAGTGATCCTCGGTCCCAAATATTTAGCCATCTCAAAGCCTTATCTCCTAAAGAGAATTGGAACAAAGTCAACATGAGGTAATCATATGGAACTCCATTAGACCTTGTCGTACTAGCCAATCTTTCAAAAGCTTCAATATGGTCTGATGCTAATCCATTAAACACACGATTATGGACCAAATTGATCAGGCTATGCTTGATCTCATAATCATGTCTCGCAGGAGCAGGAGGTTGAATCGCAGATCGATTTGCAAATAGCCTGTTGTGAGCTTCTTCATCCCTCAAAGTGGCTCGTCTTGCTGGTGGATTCAACTCAGTTGCATTATGCTCTTGTGGTGCAAGAGGAGGAGGCGGAATAATAACCTCTTGAGGGTTAGGCTGGCGACCATCTGGATTCTGTCCATCCTCCATCTTGTCAGCTTTAGCTTTTGCCTTTCTGTTTTCTCGTTCAAGTAGGGCTAACTCTTCGTTTGGCAGATTACGCAAATCAGTAGGCTTGTGGCTTCTTGTTTGGATGCACCTGAAACACAAGAGAAAGAACACAAGAAATAATTAGTAAATAAAAATAAAATAAATCTTAGACTAAATTTAAATCTAGAATCTCAAAGGCAATCATTTTGGTCCCCGGCAACGGCGCCAAATTGATCAACAGGTCAATTAAAACCTAATGCGTACTCCACCACGATCTAGTGGTATCGTTGTAACACTTCAGGATCGAATCCACAGAGACTAAACAACTACACTAAGAAATTATCAAGATCAAATATAGCTAAGACAATGGAAAAGTTTGTGAATCAAGTAACTATCTAAAAACGGAAAGTAAACAAGTGTTTTTAAGGCAATAGAGAAATATTGGGTGAAGGGAATATTTAGGGTTTATGATCACGAATTTAGATGATAGATTGGAAAAGCATTAAACACAATTCTTGAACTCAAATTACGGCTATAAAGCTAACCTACTTTTGCAGTGTTAACTATCTATGCAATGAATTCACTAAACCCTAAACCATCGTTTGGATCTAGCAAACCAAGCAAGCAATAACAAGTTCAGGTTTGATTAGTTCACAAAGTGCCTCAACTTCAACTTTCGTTGGCTAAGGTCCACCTTGCTCACCTATGTTCTTTTCAAGCAACTCAACAACACTTTTGGTGCCCCCAGGAATTGAACCTAAGATCTTAATCTAGGTGATCAATCTAGCTTAAGCATTAAGAACAACAATAGATGAAGAACAATAAGATCAATCCCTATTCTAACAAATCTAGCATCAATAAATCAGAAAAACCCTTTCTGAAACCCTAAACCCAACAGTGAAATTGCTCAGCCATAGAGAAACAGAAACATCAAATCAATGATGAAGATAACATAATTGAATTGCAAAAGAATAGAAAATAGGGTTTAGAAATCTTCTCCCTTCAGCTCTCAATACAAAATAGTCTCAGAAAATAAAGCTTTTGTCTCTGGAGACCGAGCCTCTAACTTAAATATCAAAATAAAACCCTAAAAGTCGGTTTAAAACAAAAAAAAGGAAAACTTGCTTCGGGTATGGGACTGGTCGATCCCGAATGCGGATCAGACACATCAACCCCGAGCTGGCCCTGCAGGGCATCGATCCTAACCCCTCACCGTGGAAAGGAAACTACATTCAAATCCACCAGTGGGTTATTGGTGCCAGGCGTTCCTTGAACCCTGGTCCGCACCCTTTAACAACCTTCCCACAGGACAAGCTGTCACCGATTGATCTACACCCCGACCGCCATCTCTTAGTGGGGCCCATGTCCAATCCCAATCCATAGGTCCACCTTCCTTAATGGGCCTCACGTCCTCTCACTAGGCCTGTGAGCCTATTCATTTCCGACGGTCAGTTTGCTACATCCAGGAGGCTTTAGAGACTTGTTATCGTCCCTACAAATCACCACATGATCTTTTCCTCTGTTTTGTCCTCACTCACACAGTTCCGTCAGTCACTTTCCGGAAGGTCACCTATCCTGAGACTACTCCAGCTCAAGCACGCATAACTCTGGAGTTCTCTCAGGCCCCTTAACCGAAAAGATAAGTGCACTTTGGTGACATAAGTGGTCAAATCAATTCGTTTAATGCTCTCTGCAAGTCTCTGAAACTGGGATGTCACAATTCACCCCCACTAATAGATCGCAACGTCCTCGTTGCGCACCAAGACCGTCACCCCCGACGGTGTGAGCCCACTTGCTTCCACACGCGTCTGGGTTTGGTTCTGATACCAATTGTAACGCCTCGACAGCCATCTCTTAGTGGGCCCTATGTTTAATCCCAATCCATTGTCCCACCTTCCTTAATGGGCCTCACGTCCTCTCACTAGGCCCGTGAGCCCATCCATATCCGACGGTCAGTTTGCTACGTCTGGGAGGCTTTAAAGACTTGTTACCGTCCCTACAAATCACCACATGATCTTTCCATGTGTTTTGTCCTCACTCACAAAGTTCCGTCAGTCACTTCCCGGAAGGTCAACCAACCTGAGACTACTCCAGCTCAAGCACGCTTAACTCTGGAGTTCTCTCCGGCTCCTTGACTGAAAAGATAAGTGCACTTTGGTGACATAGGTGGTCAAAACAATTCTTTTAAACCTCTCCGCAAGTTTCTGAAACCGGGATGTCACAATTCACCCCCACTAACAGATTGCAACGTCCTCTTTACGCACCAAGACCGTCACCCCCGACGGTGTGAGCCCACTTGACTCCACACGCATCTGGGTTCGGCTCTGATACCAATTGTAACGCTCCAACCACCATTTCTTAGTGGGTCCCATGTCCAATCCCAGTCCATAGGCCCACCTTCCTTAATGGACCTCACGTCCTTTCACTAAGCCCGTGAGCCCTTCCATATCCGACGGTCAGTTTGCTACGTCCGGGAGGTTTTAAAGACTTGTTACCGTCCCTACAAATCACCACATGATATTTCCCTTTGTTTTGTCCTCACTCACACAGTTCCGTCAGTCACTTCCCGGAAGGTCACCAATCCTGAGACTACTCCAGCTCAAGCACGCTTAACTCTGGAGTTCCCTCAGAGCCCTTGACCGAAAAGATAAGTGCACTTTGGTGACATAGGTGGTCAAATCAATTCTTTTAAACCTCTCCGCAAGTTTCTGAAATTGGGATTGCACAATTCACCCCCACTAACAGATCGCAACGTCCTCGTTGCGCACCAAGACCTTCACCCCTGATGGTGTGAGCCCACTTGACTCCACACGTTTCTGGGTTTGGCTCTGATACCAATTGTAACGCCCCGACCGCCATCTCTTAGTGGGCCCCATGTCCAATCCCAGTCCATAGGCTCACCTTCCTTAACGGGCCTCACGTCCTCTCACTAGGCCCGTGAGCCCATCCATATCTGACGGTCAGTTTGCTACGCCCGGGATGTTTTAAAGACTTGTTACCATCCCTACAAATCACCACATGATCTTTCCCTGTGTTTTGTCCTCACTCACACAGTTCCGTCAGTCACTTCCCGGAAGGACACCCATCCTGAGACTACTCCAGCTCAAGCACGCTTAACTCTGGAGTTCTCTCAGGCCCCTTGACCGAAAAGATAAGTGCACTTTGGTGACATAGATGGTCAATCAATTCTTTTAAACCTCTCTGCAAGTCTCTGAAACCGGGATGTCACAGTTCCACTCAATTCGCAAGCTCCATTTCGTAGTGGTCGATCGCAAAGTGTTTTCTAACTAGCTTGATTAGTTTTTCGAATCTTAGAGATGTGGATTAGGTCGTGACTATGATTGAGTTATACTCGGTTTGTGGGAAGTGGAAACAAAACAATAGAGGAGTCTAGGATTTTGCAATTGATTTCAAAAAAGGAGGATCTTTTAGTGAAGTAGATGATAAAGTCACATATAAGGTTTTAGTTGAGATAGTAATTGAAGATTTTGGACTTGATTGTTTAGTGAATGATACCAAACTTAGCTATAGGCTTTGTTCAAGGATGAATTTGATGGTAGAAGATTCTCCATCAATGTCTTTTTGGAATGATCGTCAAGTACTGAAACGACCGCACCTGGATTCTCAATCCTCACATAGGATTCACGGGAAAATGATCTCACCGGAACCCCATAAATCCGACGAGACCACCGGCGTAGAAATTGCTCCTTGCAAAAACTTGCACAAATACACCAAACCCCACCTAATCTTGTTACTGAGTCGCACAACCAACCATCCCTAGCGACCGAGTAACAAGAGAGGTGGGCTGGAATACTTTATTCCGTCCAGCCACGGAAACCCTTTTCTGATGAACCCTTTGATCCACAAGCTTAGCTTGAACCCCGCACTCCTAAGCTATAACTTGGTTCTCCAACCACCATGACTTAATACCATAAGCCATAAAAGCTCCTGCAAGGTTCCAGCTCGTACCGAGCTTGTTGGCTCACCCAACAATACAATTTACAACAATATAATACTATACAAAACCTTCATATCGTCATTCGAATAAAACACAAACTAACCGTTCAATTGGCAATTATACCGTTGGATATGGAGCCAGTACTATCAAGAGTCCTACACCAATCTTTGTGGTCAGACAGAACGATATTGATATTGGGATGTGTCGATCCTAGTTGCAACTGGAAGATGCATGCAACGAAGCTCAAGTCATCTGATTTCTTTGTAGTGATTAAGTAGATGGGCGAACAGAATTGTGATACAACATACAGGAATGCGAAACACATGCAAGCCACTGCCAAACTGCTTGGTTCTTTTATCTGCTGTCATTTTGCAGAAAAGAAGGCTGGACTCAAACCTAAACAGATAAGTGAGAGAGTTAGATTAGATCATGATGTTCATATAAAATACAAAAAAGCTTGGAGAGCAAAAGAGGCAGCTCAGATTTTGGTTAGAGGCACCCCTGAGGACAATTACCACAACATAGAAAAATGGTTGTTAATGGCTAAGGAAATAAATCCAGGATCAGTTGTTTATCTTGAGATGGATTCTGGTATTAAATTTAAATATGTGTTTATTGTGATAACATCATTATTTTACTCATATTAGCTATAGTTTTCATATGCATTTAGGAAGAGTTTGATAAGATTTCAGATAGAAAAGTTATATTATCAATTATTTCAGATTTTAAGAAGGTTTTACAGGTTTTATAGCAAATTGGATCAAAAGATAAGGATAACATTTTTCGGAATAGATTCAGAGCTTTACAGAACGGGACACTTTTCAAGAACATTCAGAACTCAAATGATATCGTTCTTGGTGTCTCTGGAAAGCTGGAAGAGTCATCTTTCTTCTCAAAGTGGAATCAAGTCAATCCGTTCAGCCATCCGGAAGATATGCCCGATTTATCGAGACGTGTTATAAACCGATGTAAAGAGAAGCAATCAGCCGATAGGTTTTTATTGAAGGCCTGACTAGCAACCATGACGGCGGCCCATTCCAAGCCTCAAAAATGGTCCAAAACTCTCTTTCGCCGCCCCTTTTCCTACTCTCAAGAAGAAAATACGCTTTTACCTTTACAAATCTTAATCTAAGATAAGACCCTATAAATACTCTTGAAGACCTAGGGTTTCAAAGTGTGCTTCCTTTGTGCCTCTTAGTTATTCACCCACACCACCAGCAGCAGCCCTAGAGACGACCAGAGACTCTTCCACAGCCGTCAAAGCTCGTCCTCTCTCAGCTTCTCTTAGAAGCCATCGCCCTTCACCTTGGAAGTCACTAATCTCTACTCTTTCTAATCTATTTTATACTTTCATCGCTCTTGGGATACATGTTACTTTTGTGACAACTAGAGAAGTTTCCTTTGAACTTCTTTTGTTATTTGATTTGTTTTTGATGCTATACTTTATAATATCAATTTTGTTTCTTTGCATCATGAGCGAGTAGTTTTTTTGTTGGGTTTTATGGGGTGATTCAAGGGGAATTTATGGTTCGCTTTAATTAGGTTGTTAGATCTTATTTTTGGTTTTATATTAGAGTTCTTTTGGGATACCTTTATCTTAATGCATGTTCTTGGATTGATCACCAAGTGTTGATCTAGAGAATGTGAGCGCTAACCACGTTATCCTACTTCTCCGAACTAGTGTTATATCGAAACCTCACGTCGTAACCTGCATAAGCTGAGTTACGGAGTTTGGTGAATGTATCAAACTTATTTAACTAGCACCTGCGTAAGTTGAGTAACGGAGTATGAAGACTTTATACTTTCATTCTGTAATAATAGTTTGTTAGTTCATTAGTGTTTCGTAGTTGAGAACCTAGACCGAAATTAGTATTTACTTGTTAGAGCACTCAGTATTGCTTAGAACCATGAACACCCAGAGATGACTCCCAAACGCCCAACGCCTTAGTCTTATAGTTTTAAGCCGCTTTTATTTACGCTTTCTTTATTTGCAATAGATATTAGGAAAACCAAAACCCCCAACTCTTATTTAGTCTTAGCCATAGTTCTTTCTCTTTTAACTCAATTTGTGTTAGCTATTACTCTCTGTGGGATCGATCCTAATATACTAAATTGATTAAATGTGCACTTTCAGTTGTCGTGTGGTCTTTTCAGGTAAAAGATTTGGAGTGAAAAATCACACACATCAAAGCTTTTTGGTGTTCCCCTATGCGGGAGAAATAACATTAATGAACCAGCAGATATTGGAAAAACAACAATTATTGTTAACCAAGGAAAATCTTTCGTGGTAAAGACAAGATACACCAGGTCCAAAGAACGCGTACTCAAAAAAAATATATAAATAAAAAATATAATTTAACTGAACCGATCAGAAATAAAAGGAAGACCATCCCTTCGATCGGTATTCCTGCTTTGCGCGCCGCGGACGAGAGCCAAACGGATACAAAAAGGGCGAGAACCGAATAAAGTATAAAGGTCAGCATGTATCCTGTTAGCGTGCGTTTCTCCATTGTCGGGGAGTAACTAGCTGCCCATTGAATTTGATAAAAAGTTTCATCTAAGATACTTTGAATTTTTCGATTTTAATTTTTAGTTTTCTTGTTTTTCGATAACCTCTATTTTCCCTTTTAGTTTATGTTATTGGATTTTGTAGTGCATGACTAGGAGTCAACCCTCCGGAACCGTATCTCCAATTCAAGACATTGATCTACTAGAACGTGAGTGATAACATCATTATTTTACCCATTTTAGCTATAATTTTAGTATGCATTTAGGAAGAATTTGACATGATTTCAAGGCTTTAATATATATTATCAAGTATTTTTGGTTTCAAGAATGTTTTGCAGGATTTATAGCATAAAGGACCAAAAGACAAGGAAAATACGTTTCAGGGTAGATTCAGAGCTTTACAGTAAAGGGATACTTTTGAAGAACTTACAGAACTTACATTTTGACGTGCTTGGTCTCTATCGAAAGCTGAAAGAGTCATATTTCTCCTCGAAGTGGAATCAAGTTAATCTGTTCAATCATCAGAATGTTATGCATGATTTACCGAGACGTATCTTAAACCAACAAAAAGATAAGTTTGAAGCCAAGTGGACTTTAATGACTGCCCAATTAGCAACCATCATGGCGGTCCGGCCCGGAGGAGTCACGACGGTCCAGAACCCTCTTAAACCACTCCTTTTCCTGCACTCAACAAGAAAAAATGTTTTTACCCTTACAAAACCCTAAGCCTTCAAAACCCTATAAATACTCATCTAAGCCCTAGGGTTTAGTGTGTGCAATCATTGGAGCAGCCCAGAGACACGACCAGAGGAGCAGCCGACGACCAGAGCCCTCTCTCGTTCATCTCATTGAAGCTTTGAAGATCCACAAAACTCTTTAGTTTTCAATTTGCTTTGTTCTTTGTTTCTAAAGGAAGAAGATCCTACACTTTGTTTGATAAACATTAAAGTAATATTTAAATCCCTTTTTTCTATTTATTCTTTTGTGTTTATGAATTGTTTAAACCTTGTTTTGATGACTCCCTTAAACATGCTAGAGTAGTTTTCTAGTTGGGTTTAAAGGGATAATCAAAGGGGGGGAGGGGGGGAGATGATCTTAGTTTAGGTGGCAATTGTTAGGCTTTGTTAGATTTATTTTCTGTTTATTTTATATTTTAATTCTAAGTTTTTGCTTAAAGCTTTAAGTTAGCTTCATGAACTAACTATGATCTAAAGTGTGTGTGCGTCGCCAAAAACTTGCATTTATGTTTGACCTAGCTTAGATGTGTGCCATGTCATAGGTAATGTTCATATATTTTACCTTGTTTTCCCATAGTTTATTCACATCTTTTGCATCTTTTGCTATCCATTTAGGCCATTATTGTGTAGCTTTAGCACTAATCATGCATTAGAGTTTAGTTGCATTGCATTTGCATCTTTTCATGCATAAACAGGTGATTTTGGAGCTTAAGGAGCATGGAAGCAATGGAGAAGAGATGTGAAGCAGTCATGAGGAAGAAACAAGGGAGTTAAGGCTGAAGAACCAAGGTCCAGAGTCCAACTCGACCGCACACTCGACCAGACACTCGACCGTGTGTTGAGAAGGACTCGACCGAGTGGAGATTGCACGAGAGAAGCCAGCTCGACCAGCCACTCGACCGAGCACTGGTCGAGTTGACCGAGCCGTTGACTACTTTGACTTTTTGTATTTTTAGGGCTTCCACCTCCTCACCTATATAAGGCCTTGTACCTGCAGCCACCAAAAGAGTCCAACTTTTAGATATTCCCTAAACCTAGTTTTTACCTTTTTAGCTTTATTCCTTTTGCATTTTTATTTTTAAGATCTTGTACTTTCTTAAGAAAGAAGACTAGATTCTTGTATTTTGTTGGTTCTATAACTTTCAAGATATTGAGAATTTGAGTTTGATCCTTTCATCAATATTATAGATCTTTGTTTAATCTTTCTAATAATGCAAGTTTCAATATTTTCTGGGTTTTTGACTTTGTTCATCATGTATTATTGTGAGTAGTTTCCTTAGGATCTTGAGGATGGGTTAGGATGGATTGATCTTGTGGTTTATATGATTTGGTCAAGCTTGATTGTTGTAGATCTCTTCTAGGCTAGATGTTCTTAATGCTGATCCTATATCTGAGAGGGTAGGATCTGATTTCAAGCTTCTTAGCATCACACCAATGTTTAAGAAGCATAGATAAGGCTTGATCTAGAGCTTACCATTAGGCTTGCTAAGAGATTAGAGGTCTTGTTTGGTTTGAGTTGATTGCTTAATGCCTGCTTGTGTAGATTCTTTACTGTGTGAGAACAAGTCTAGAATAGCATAGGTTTGATTGTTTCTTGACCATGAGAGTGGGAGAAACTTGTCTTAGATTTATATGTCTAGAGGTTAGCTCAAAGTTTGCTTGAGATTTGTTGACCAAGTTAGATAACCACAATGATTAGTTCATCCCATGAATCCATCCTCAGGACCTTCTTTGTTTATTGATTTTAAAGTCTTAATCCTGTTGCTTGCTTGTTGATTGATTTGTATTTGCATTGCTCTGTTTTTATTGCATTGCTCTGTTTCTGCGTCTAGTCTAGCTCGATCACCCACTCGACCTACACTCGGTCGAGTGCTGCTCGAGTTCATTCCCAGAACTTGTGTTTATGATTTGTGCTTGTCTTGTTTCATTCCTGTTTCATTCCAGTTGCTTACATTTAGTTTTCAGTTCATCAATTGTCCTGCATTAGTTCATTAGTAGTAGTCTCTGTTTCTGTTCTTGCTTTATCATTGTTCAATCATTCCGTTTCATTTGCATCTAGTTATTAGTTCTTGTAGTTTATTTTCTGCATTTTACATTTTCATCTTAGGATTGTTAGTGACAAACAATCTTTACATTTGTCTTAACTTAGATTCATATGCATATCTTAATTGTTCACAAACACTCATTTAGGATTGATACCTCTTGTACTGCAATAGCATAAGGGGAAATTGAAACACCCATCCATCATTCCATTCATATCACCATTGCTTACATTCATCATCATCATTCACCACCATACAAAAATTCTTGTTTCAATTTGGCGCCGTTGCCCATTTGAGTGTGTTTTTGTGACATTTAGGATCCATATTAGTCTAAGATTAAGTTCGTTTATACACTTGAATCTTCTGTTGTTGGGTTGAAGTTCCATTTCAGGTACCACTCGACCAGTCACTCGACCACCACTCGACCGAGCAGTGATCGAGCACTTGATCGAGCCAGAAGCCGTGTACATTTGGACACCACCTCCCAGTCGACTTGACACCCCAGACGAGCCTGAGCTCAATTGTGAACCTGTTCGAGTCTGTACTCGCGTTTGTTGATGCACACAAGGTCTAAAGGAAAAGACAACCTTCAAAGGCCTATTGACAACATCCACAAGTTGCACAAAGGGTTGAGAAATCAGAGAAGCAGGGTAGTACAAGTTCAGCAAGAGGATTCAGTGATCATGGAGCAACAAGCTAACCATGAGCAGAGGCCTAGGCACATTGGTGCTGGAGATGCACCCAACACCCACAACCAAAGGGCTGGAATTGTGCCTCCAACTGTAGCAAACAACAACTTGAGATCAAAAGTTTACTTATCTCCATGACTCAAGCCAACAAGTTTCATGGGCTACCAATGGAGGATCCACTTGATCACCTTGATGAGTTTGATAGAATCTGTGGTCTAACCAAGATAAATGGAGTGAGTGAAGATGGTTTCAAGTTGAGGCTCTTTCCATTCTCACTTGGAGATAAGGCACACCTTTGGGAGAAGACTCTTCCTACTGGAGCAATAACCACATGGGATGCTTGCAAGAAGGCTTTCTTAGCCAAATTCTTCTCCAATGCTAGGACAGCTAGATTGAGGAATAAAATTTCTGGGTTTGCTCAAAGGAACAATGAGACCTTTTGTGAGGCATGGGAGAGGTTCAACGGATATCAGACTCAATGCCCTCATCATGGTTTCAGCAATGAGTCACTCTTGAGTACCTTGTACAGAGGAGTGCTTCCAAAGATAAGGATGTTGCTTGACACAGCTTCTAATGGCAATTTCCTCAACAAGAATGTGGAAGAAGGCTGGGAATTAGTTGAGAATCTTGCTCAGTCAGATGGCAACTATAACGAGGACTATGATAGGACCATAAGGAGCTCCTCAACTGATCAAGAGGACAAGTATAAGAAAGACTTAAAGATGGTCAATGAGAAACTTGACAAGATTCTTCTTAGCCAGTCCAAGTCTATTCATTTCATTGGTGAAGAAGAAGCTCAAGTTCAAGAGGGGGAGACTGAGTTTGCTGAGTTGTGCTACAAGCAGAATCAAGGAGGATTCAAAGGCTACAACCAAAGAGGTTTCAAGAACAACAATATCTCTTATAGGAGTACCAATGTGGCTAATCCTCAAGACCAAGTCTATCCACCTCAACAGCCTCAACAGCAACAAACCTACATCCCCAAACAACAACATCAAGTGTTCCAGCCTTAGTTGTGTCCCCCACCAGGGTTTCAGACTAACCAAGGCCAAGAACAAGACTTAAGAGCTATGATGCAACAATTGTTGATTGGGCAAACACAAGGTAATATTGAGGAAGCCAAGCAGTTTGCTGAGTTGAACCAAAGGTTAACATCACAGTACAATGATCTGAATATGAAGTTTGAGGGTCTTAATTCAAGAGTGAAGTATATGGAGGGTAACATAGCATCTACTTCAGCTCCAAAACCCAACCAACTCCCTGGAAAAGCTGTTCAAAATCCAAGGGAGTTCACAGCCAAAGCCATTCAATTTCAAGAGGAAGAAGTCACTGAGGACAGTGAAGTCCAAGTTTGGGGGAATTCATTAGTTACTGAAGCCCCAAGTGACATCTGTGCAAAGCAACAGGAGCTCGCAGGCGAACTCGACCAGGAACTCGAGCAGCCACTCGGCCGAGTGCATGCTCGAGTGGTCGATCAAGCTGAGGACTCCGAAGCTGTCAAGCCTGCTAAGTACATTCCTCCTGCTTATAAGCTTCCACTACCATTCCCTGGGCGTTTCAAAGCACAAAGGATCAAGGAGTTAAGGGAAATCATTGAGAAAAAGGAAATGTTGGCTAAGCAACAAGAGGAAGAAAGGGTTTTGAAGGAAGAAGCTTTGGCTGAGAAAAAGGAAGAAGTGATGGCTATTCAAAAGATCATCATTGCTTACCAAGAAGAGGAGAGAGGACCTGCCTTGGAACAATATAAACCATATCCTCTCTATAGAAATTTTTTGCTTGATTTTTCAATAAAGAAGGCTCAAGCTCAAGATGAGAAAGATCTTGAGAACCTTGGAGGAGTGATCATCCCACTTAAGCTTAAGGACCCAGGGCCATTCTATCTGCCTTGCACAATCAGTTACCTCCACTACAATCAATGCCTTTGTGATTTGGGAGCTTCAACAAGTGTGATGCCATACTCCCTAGCTCAAAAGCTTGGGAGAACTGATTTCAAATCCACTAAACTCCATGTGTGCCTAGCTGATGGGACAAATAGAGAGGTAGTTGGAAGGTTGGAGAATGTCGCACTCAAGATAGGGAAGGCAAGGGTTCACACTGATTTTGTGGTCATAGAGATGGACAAGGAGCCTGAAGATCCAATCTTGTTAGGGAGGCCATTTTTAGCCACTGTTGGAGCAGTAATAGATGTTAGGGAAGGTCTTGTGACCTTGAACATTGCTGAGGATACAGTCATGAAGTTCAACATCTATAACCCAACCAACCTGCCTACCATTGATGATCAACCCTTCACTATCAAGGAGAGAGTTGATCATGAGGTTTTCAAGGATGAAGGAGACCCTAAGGCTGAGCTCCCACTTCAAGAGGATTCTGTTGAGAAGCTTAAGAGGTCAGTTCAAGAGCTGTCTAGTATGGTTGAGGATCTCCAAGTTAAGCTAAACAAGAGGTCTTTGAGGAAAGCAAGACCTAGGCTCAAAATCAAGAAGAAATATGGTTTGTGTGCTAAGGGTGAGGTGATGAAGGATCAACTTCACAGTGACCAAGAGGTTCCAGGGAGGATTTCATCACCTCCTTGGTATCTAGATCAAGTCTAAGAAGGAAACCAAAGTCAAGCTTAGTGACTTTAAACAAGCTCACTAGGGAGGAAGTCCCTAAGGTATCCTTTGTAAATATGGTTTAAATTCTTAGTAGTTTTGATGTGTTTTCTTCTATGTTTTTGTTGGACAGGCTTTTAGTGAGAATGTAGTTGGTTAAGGAGAGATGTGGACTTGGAGAAGAAGACTCGCAGGCCCACTCGACCAGGCCACGAGAGGTACTCGGCCGAGCTGGGTATGAATTAAGGCCCATTTGATCTTCAAATCGTTAGGACGATCGAGTGGAGGGAAGAACAAGGAGAAAAATTTTGAAATTTCAAAATTGGTCAAGGAGCTCGACCACGTGCTGGTCGAGTGTGGGGTCGAGCTATTGCCAAAAGCAAGTCAAAGATTCCCGAGCACATCAATTTTCGAGGCACTCGACCGGGTCACTCGAGCACCCACTCGACCGAGCACCTCCAATGCACTCGGCCGAGTACCAGCCCAGATCACCCTATGGGTTCCCATCTCCAGCTGCTTATCCAGGTTATCCATTATACCCTCCCATCCCACCTCAATACTACATGGATCCAGCTCTCTACCAGCAGTTTTGCCAGCAGCAAGGTCAACATTTTGACACCCGCGGTCCAGCTCGACCCCCCCACTCGAACACGCACTCGACCGAGTCACGGTCGATCGCCGTCATCGAGCTGCCCCAAAGTCCTTCTCCAAGTCACCAGCCTGACCCCAACTACTCCTATGACAGCATGCAGATGGATGTGGACAACTTCTTCCACAACCCCTAAGGTACCACTATCACCTTCACTTGTAAATATCATTGCATTTCATATTGTGTTTTGTTTTGTTTTTGATCTTGAATCCTCAATCCAATTTCTTTCACATAGGGGACTGTGTGATTTAAGTTTGGGGGAGGGTTTGAGATAGCATTTGATGTTGTGTTTTGTGTTCTTATTTCAAATTTTTATCATCATCATGTTAGCACTTGCATAAACATCTAAGGCATAGAAAAACCATAAAAATTTGAAAAATTTTGAAAAAATCTTCATAAAAAAAGAGTGTTCATGTAGTTTGTATTGCATATTAGGATCTTGTTTAGCATGTTTCATGTAGAATTGTATAATATTTGCATTAGGGATCTATGATGAGTATTTCCTTGTTAGCTTGCTTAATTCACTAGAGTAGGATCAATGCCCAAGTTATTAGTACTTTGATGCTAGTTGAGTAGTTAGAAGCATAAGATTGAACCAAACATTGAATTCTTGCATTGCATTTGGTCTAAATTGAAGCATGTTGTGATTTGAAACCATTTCCTATTTATAAGAACCTAATATTGACTTTTAATTATCAATATGTGCATTGCTTTAAACTCATGGATACCATATACATATTTGGATCATCTTTCTCCTTTTTACCACTCTTGTTGATGCAAGTAGTTGATTAAATCATTAAAATCAGTTCCCCTACCCCTAAACCAAACCTTCTTTCAAGCCTTGTTTATTCTTGAGTGTGTGAGGCCTATTTTTGGGATTGAGCTTGGTAGAAAGTGTTAGGTTTGAACTGACAAGAGTAAGACCTTGTGTAGTTCTAGTTTGCATTTTTCAAACTAGATAGGACTAGGTGGTTCACTTGTTGGGTTTGGGACTTGGCTGTTTTGAAAAGAAAAGAAAGAAAAGAGAAAGAAAAAGGGTAGAGTCTTTAAGAGGAGATTGTGTTTAAGCAAAGAGTAGTGAAAGGATGGGAAGAAAAGTGTTGTTTAAGATGGTTCTAGTTATGAAAAGAAAAGAAAGAAAAGAAAAGTTTAGCAAAATGCTTATATGTCTTAAGAATAAGAAGAAAAGAGAACCATAGCAAATAAGTAAGAATCCCCCATCCCACTAGAAAGATCAAATAAGAAAGCATCTCCTAAGACTTGAAAACCAAAAGAGAAAAGGGTTAAAGAGAAAAGAAGAAGTAAAGGGTAGCACTAGGATCATTTGGGTTTAGATTGCTAGGATAAACACTTTGGGGTACCTTTGGGTAGACAAGGTTTTATTCTTGTATGTGTCTAGGTGTTCTTACCTTTAGCATTCTTCTAAAGCTCAATCCATTTTCATGAGAGAACCTTGATATTGACAAGCCCCACTCTAAAAAGAGACCATCATTGTCTCAAAACCCTTTATTACCAAGCCAAATGAGTTTAAGCATTGCATAGAATTGATTCATGTTCTTGATTAATGAATGTTAAAGAAAATGGTTGATTTGAATGCATGTGGATAACTAAGGCTCAAATCAATAAAGGTTGTGATATGCTTGTCTAAAGTCTTTTATTCCAGCTCATTCAACTTGCATCATAGTACTAGTAACTTGGACATTGATTCTAGATGGTCTATTTGCAAGCTTTAGGAGCTGAGATCCCACTTTCAAACCTCACTTACCTTCTTATGTCTTGCTTATTTGCTTGAGGGCAAGCAAAGACTAAGTTTGGGGGTGTTGATGTTCATATATTTTACCTTGTTTTCCCATAGTTTATTCACATCTTTTGCATCTTTTACTATCCATTTAGGCCATTATTGTGTAGCTTTAGCACTAATCATGCATTAGAGTTTAGTTGCATTGCATTTGCATCTTTTCATGCATAAACAAGTGATTTTGGAGCTTAAGGAGCATGGAAGCAATGGAGAAGAGATGTGAAGCAATCATGAGGAAGAAACAAGGGAGTTAAGGCTGAAGAACCAAGGTCCAGAGTCCAACTCGACCGCACACTCGACCAGACACTCGACCGTGTGCTGAGGAGGACTCGACCGAGTGGAGATTGCACGAGAGAAGCCAGCTCGACCAGCCACTCGACCGAGCACTGGTCGAGTTGACCGAGCCGTTGACTACTTTGACTTTTTGTATTTTTAGGGCTTCCACCTCCTCACCTATATAAGGCCTTGTACCTGCAGCCACCAAAAGAGTCCAACTTTTAGATATTCCCTAAACCTAGTTTTTACCTTTTTTAGCTTTATTCCTTTTGCATTTTTATTTTTAAGATCTTGTACTTTCTTAAGAAAGAAGACTAGATTCTTGTATTTTGTTGGTTCTATAACTTTCAAGATATTGAGAATTTGAGTTTGATCCTTTCATCAATATTATAGATCTTTGTTTAATCTTTCTAATAATGCAAGTTTCAATATTTTCTGGGTTTTTGACTTTGTTCATCATGTATTATTGTGAGTAGTTTCCTTAGGATCTTGAGGATGGGTTAGGATGGATTGATCTTGTGGTTTATATGATTTGGTCAAGCTTGATTGTTGTAGATCTCTTCTAGGCTAGATGTTCTTAATGCTGATCCTATATCTGAGAGGGTAGGATCTGATTTCAAGCTTCTTAGCATCACACCAATGTTTAAGAAGCATAGATAAGGCTTGATCTAGAGCTTACCATTAGGCTTGCTAAGAGATTAGAGGTCTTGTTTGGTTTGAGATGTATTGCTTAATGCCTGCTTGTGCAGATTCTTTATTGTGTGAGAACAAGTCTAGAATTGCATAGGTTTGATTGTTTCTTGACCATGAGAGTGCGAGAAACTTGTCTTAGATTTATATGTCTAGAGGTTAGCTCAAAGTTTGCTTGAGATTTGTTGACCAAGTTAGATAACCACAATGATTAGTTCATCCCATGAATCCATCCTCAGGACCTTCTTTGTTTATTGATTTGAAAGTCTTAATCCTGTTGCTTGCTTGTTGATTGATTTGTATTTGCATTGCTCTGTTTTTATTGCATTGCTCTGTTTCTGCGTCTAGTCTAGCTCGACCACCCACTCGACCTACACTCGGTCGAGTGCTGCTCGAGTTCATTCCCAGAACTTGTGTTTATGATTTGTGCTTGTCTTGTTTCATTCCTGTTTCATTCCAGTTGCTTACATTTAGTTTTCAGTTCATCAATTGTCATGCATTAGTTCATTAGTAGTAGTCTCTGTTTCTGTTCTTGCTTTATCATTGTTCAATCATTCAGTTTCATTTGCATCTAGTTATTAGTTCTTGTAGTTTATTTTCTGCATTTTACATTTTCATCTTAGGATTGTTAGTGACAAACAATCTTTACATTTGTCTTAACTTAGATTCATATGCATATCTTAATTGTTCACAAACACTCATTTAGGATTGATACCTCTTGTACTGCAATAGCATAAGGGGAAATTGAAACACCCATCCATCATTCCATTCATATCACCATTGCTTACATTCATCATCATCATTCACCACCATACAAATATTCTTGTTTCAATAGGAAGCACATACCACTTACCTATGGAACTTCATGGATTAGAATCAAGCATGTTTTAAATGCTTTGATCTATGCGTCGTTGCTTGCAATAGTTGAGTCTCGGAGTATAGGGATCTTAGACGGTTATACTGACATGTGATAGGAAAATTAAGATTAACCAAATCAACAGGACCGGCCCATAGGGCAATCAACTCAAGCAAAGGATTAGGGCATCAAAAAAATTAGGGCATTTTTTTGTAAAATTATTATAGAGTTTTTATATATATCTAAAGATTTTTACAAAAATGTGGACTTTAATATAAGTGCAAATCATAGTTTTTGAGGTTAATTGTTAGTTTTAGTTTTGATTTTTTTCCATTTTGAGGTTAATAGTTTGCTTTGTTAAACTATTAGATAAATCTTTTCATCAAAACTAATGCTTTGGCTTTGGTTTGTGTTAATAAATTTTCAAAACACTAAACATAAAGTCTTATATACCATTAGTTATAATTTTTTGGTAATATATAAAAGGGCATGTTTTTTAGTTCGGCATAGGGCACTAATAAATGTTGGACCGGCACTGCAAATCAAACTCGGGCTTGTAAGAAGCATATATATTGAAAAAATAAACTCTAAATATTTCCATCCTTTTGTTGCCTAAAATTAACAAGTTAGATAGTCATGCCGGTGAAAATATTGGAGAATACATGGAAGGGGATATAAGGGAAGATGTCCGAGTGGATACTGGCGAAAACGCATGAGGGGTACACCGGTGAAAATATAGGAAAGGGATACGAAAAAAGAGGGTAGAACTGGAGAAAAACGTTATCACTCTTTTCAAATTACTTATAGGAAAACCGTTTTTATTTACCAAAATTCTTACTTCTTCTATTTTAATCTGTTGCAGATAATCATATTTAATCGTAGTTTAAGGAATTACAAATCCGACCTGATACATTCAAGCTTATTTACACAGTCTTCATTTGAATGAAAGTAAAAAGCTCTTAAATATTTCTCGTTGCGACATGCCGACATCTCAAAGAAAATAAAATTTGCTTGTGCGTTAGAATAAAAGGATACTAGTTTTGTTGCGAAGCCAAACACAAGAAGTTCACTTCTTTCGATTTGCTGAAAATACTTATTCCAACACCACAACAATAATACACATATGGAGCTCTCACCAAACAGTCTCAAGTCTTCACAAAAGGGTAAAGCTCATACCTAAAATTGCAGCTCGTACTCAAAACTCTTCCTCCTTGTTTACCAATGCAGCATTTTGGAAGCTTCGTCAAAATATAATTCAAACACTCATTGCAACCATCAGTCGATAAGTCCTGTGTACATTGCACCATTGCGTACAACTTCATTGGCCCGAGCTTATTATCTCCCGCGGCATACACAGTGTAATCCCTTCCGGCATTGGTTTCATTACTAGTGGCTTTTTCCTTCAGCTTATTGAGGAGAATCCTCACATTTTTGTTGAATGACTCTATATCACTGCTCACTTCCTTGGCGTTGTACATATAAAAATTGTTCTTGTAATCAATTTTGCCTAGGGTATCGATGGAGGAAATCTCAAGAAGACAGTTGTCATACCAAATTATTCCCCCCTTGTTATTGGGACATCTTTTACGAAGCTGTCATATACGCATATCTTTCAAAACCAATTTTAAGAACGAACAATGATTCTCGGCCCAATTACGTATATTAATTTTTTAAAAATTTGTACTAGCGTTAAATGCCAATCAAGAAAGCATCAATCAACCACCCAGTAATAGAGTATCAGGATCAACAAATTTCTATATTATATAAATTGCTAAGATGAAACCAAAACGGACGTCTGTGTGGCCATTTATAATATGTGACATCTAATTAAAAGTATTGAAGTGACTTTACCCCGGAGATGGCGGTGGCAAGGCAAGAATGGCATTTAGACCAGTAAGAGTCACCCCGGCACTGGAGCTTCACAAAGACGGTATTGGGAGTGTCACCATTGGAGACGTGGGCGAAACCGCTGCGAAGATTGCCGGTGGAGATGGAACGGACAACACGGTTGAGGTTTTCCTCGTACGGACTTCTGGACTTGTATGTCCCTTGACTATTGATGCATTTATGGTGCAAATATGCATTGGTCTGATTCAAGGAAAAACCACTACGAATAAAGAGGATTTGTATGGTCACCACTGCCAAGATAGGGACAGAAACAAGGCGTTTTGATATAGGAAATGAAGAGTACATTGCTTTGGATTTCGATTTTTTTTTCTTTCTGCGAAGGGTTATTTTATTAGATGAATTATGGAGGAACTGAGATATATATAACTCGAAGGATTTTTGATAGTTAGGCGATATAATTTCTTTCTTTTATTAGGTAATATGATTAGTATTATTTGCAGTTTTAATTTTCATTTTTGTTACCTTAGCTTATACAAAACTGGAGTAGTCATTTCATCTTCTTGAGGAAATGTTGTTAAGTTTGTAACGGACATGAGAGAGGATCGGAGTTAGGGATTGAAATTTGGTATTTGCGGCGATGGGAGAGGATGTCCGATGGAAAAAGTCAAAGTTCAAATATTTTTCTTTTGTTGATAAAGAAGTTCACATATTTGGAACTCTAACACGATTCCTAGGATTTTTTACCTGAAAATAAGGGCGTGTTAATTACTTAATTACTCTCTATATACACTTATAATTTCACGTGGTTCAAAAATAGTTTTAGTAGATTGCATCATCTATTTTGAAGCAAAAGCATCATGGAGCCAGGCTGAAAGTGGATATGGAATTTTGTGCTGAAATTTGAATTATGACAATTTTCATGAAGCATGAGAAAAATAGCACGAACGTAATTGTCAATCAAAAACGGAAATTTGTCGTTAAATGAGTTATCAGATCAAAGAATTGTTACAAGTTTAGGAAATAAGGAAATCGTGCTTTTGATGGAATATAATGTTGTAGAATTTTACGTATAGAAAGTTGTCTCTTTCCTAGTTTTACGATTTTTGCTTTTTGGTCATTGAACTATATTTATATTTTTTAGGTTATCGTTCTCTTCATGTAATGAGTATAATTAGTGACTAAACTCTTTTAAGTGTAAACAACCAAACATGAGGCGAATATCTTTCTACGGTTTTTCTTCTTTATTTGTTTGAGCCGTAAAACCCAATACCAATAAAAATAGAAATGACATCTTCCACACCCGATGACATACTTCAGCTCTGTCAAGTTATTTAGTCTTATGTTCAACAACTAATCCAAAAAGAAAAACCAAAAAAAATGTTATAGAAAATGAATCACACATAAATTTTGATTTTAGTTGCTCAAAAAACTCATTCCAAAACAGTAAATATACATAAATATGTTGATCTCATAAAAAGTCTCAAGTTTTTACAAAAGGGTAAAGCTCGTATCTAAAATTACAGCTCGGACTCAAAACTCTTCCTCCTTGTTTACCATTGCAGCATTTGGGAAGCTTCGCCATAATCCAATCCAAACATACACTACAATTTTTTGCTGATAAGTCCTTTGTACATTGTACCATTGCATACACTTTTGTTGTTCCGAGACTTTCCTCACCCGCCGCATACAGGTAGTCTCTCCTGTACGGTATTTCTTTCTTACTAGTTGCTTTCTCCTTCAGCTCATAAAGAAGAGCCTTCGTGTTCTTGTTGAACGCCATTTTATTGCTGCTCACATCCTTTGAGTTGTACATGTAGAAAATGTACCGATAATCGATTTTCCCTAAGGTATAGATCGAAGAAATGTCAAGAAGACAGTTGTCGTACCATATTATTCTCCCTTTGTTGTTCGGACATTTCCTACGGATCTGTCATATATACATATATAGTCACAAAATTTTATAGATGTAAGCATATGATAGCTAATTGATAATATTGAAATGATGTTACCTCAGGTAATGCGGTAGTGATGCAAGAACGGCATATGGATTCAGAAGCATCGGGCCGGCACTGGATCTTGGCATATATTTTCGTTGGACCATCACTACCCGCACCGTTGACGAATCCATAGCCTAGATAGGTGGACATATGATCGATGACACCTTTAACAGCTTCTTCGTATGAATTCCCCTTGACTGTTCCTTCACCCTTGATGCATATGTGGTTTAGATACGCATTGGTATGGTTTAGGGACAGAACACTGTGCGGGAATTGCAAGGCCACCATGGCTAATACATAGACTGAAACGAAGGGTTTTGTGACAGAGTATGAAGACATCATGTTCTATTTTGATAATTTGTCCAGAGAAGGCTGTTTTTTTATAAGATCAATTTTGGAGTTTGAATGTTTATATAAGAGACTCAGGGGATTTCAGATACTTACAGAAAATGGATATTAAAATTTATTTGATAATTATTAGAAAGGGTTGTACTACTTTTTTGTTTTTATGGTTACGTAATACAATATCGAATTGTTCAGTTTCTAGGATAAATGTCTGTAGTCTAACAGACAGGAGAGATAAGTTCGGGGTTGAGACTTGGTATTTTCGGCGAGGGGAGAGGAGGACCAATGAAAAGTCAAAAATTAAAACTCTTAAATCTGAAATTACACTCCACATCAGTCTCAAATTACTCTCCATATCAAAGAGGAGGACCAAGAGTCTTTATTTTGGCAAAGATATGATGAAATTCAAAATTTCTAGGGTTTGCATATTTCAAGATTATTTATTTTACAAAAAAAAAAAAAAAAAAGGAAATTCTGTTCTAGAACAAAACAGTGCAATTTATTAGTTGGTTTAGATTCCATATGGCAACCCAAATTGTTTACTGTGTTATGATCTGGTCTTAGATGATAATTTAACTAACTTTAAAACGGTGTGTTCGTACCCAAAAAAAAACTCATAATCGCACTGGTTTGTGTCCTATATTATCCATATATATAATACTTCTTTATGTTTATGATGACAACAGCAGATGAATGATAGTTTTTGAACATGCTTATTAAGCTCGTTTACGCCAAGAACAAATTGGAGATCAGAGTTTACACTGGTTAATGCAGTTGAAGGTTTGGCAATTCGGTTCAATATTATTTCCTAGTCAACGATACAACGATGATGAGTGTCGAGTTTAGGATGATGGTTTGAAACACTTGGATATTTGGCCCTACAGTGTTTGTGTACTTGTAAAATATATACTTACTAGATTTGGACCCGTGCTAGAGTACGGGTTAAAATTTCTTTTATCTTTATTATAATTTCAAAATAAAATATAATTTAGAAGACGGTTTAGCATTGTAAATTGAGAAACGATTGTTATTATTATTATTTTTTGTATGAATATGTATTTTGGTGAATGGAGATCTGAATGATTTATATCAATGTTTTTTAATCAGGACCAGACCGGCCGGTCGGTTCGATCCAACCACAACCCGATAGATATTCCGGTCATGGTAACCTCTAAAAACCTAAAAAATTAAACCCGTAAAAAAATAGAAAAACCCACTAAAAACCCGTGAACCGGTGGTTGAACAGGAGGGTCGGACCGGATTGTCGATCTAAAATTAAAATATTTTATTTTGGTCACACTTTAAACTCAAACCAAATTAAAAATAAATGTTGTTATTTATAAAAGAATCAGTTAGTTATTTTATCTAATCATTTAAAAGTTTAATTTTAGTTGCTTAGTACCTAACTATGTATGTTTTGTTCATATATTTATAAAAAGTAGATGTTATATTCATAAAATATAATCAAACTAATAAACTAATTGACCTGTAATTACATCGGTCCGACTTGTTGACCCAGTGACCCGAAAGACTTCCGGTTCACCTTCCGGTCCGGTTTTAAAGACATTGATTTATATTAAAAGCTTGGAAGGATGTTAGGTCAGATTTTATTTTGAAATCCACATAAAATCTCAGAAATCACGATTAAGTGTGATTAATTGCCAAGATTTTATTCTTTTTTATACCTAACAGTATATTTTTGTGCCTAAAACTATATATAGTGTAACAATATATGGAATAATTAAGATTTTTTTTGGAAATTGTATAAATCATTGAAATATTATCTATAAGAGGATTCTTTGAGATATTCTGAAGTGTATTTGTAATTTCATATAGCCCACGGATTTCATCTATAACTTTTTTTTTGTAACCAACCTATATTTAATATATTATTTATTTTGTAACCAACTTATAAAAATTATATATTCTACAAAAAAAAGTTGTGTGTTTCCGTTTTATTATACAAAAAAAAATTGTGTACTTCCGTTTTATTATACAAAAAAAGTTGTGTACTTTCTATTTATGATTGAGAGTATATTTTTATCCCCTTTAATAACTTGGTTAACGTTGTAGTCTATCAATAAAATCTCAGGAAAATAAATTGGTAATATTGTAATTGTAGATCTTTGGAAACAACGTGATCTTCCGAAAATAAAGTTTGGAATATCCATGAACTATCAATTTGGAATATCACGTTTAAGATTTTCTGTTACAATTAAGGTTTTATTTGTTACCTTTAATATATGAACTATCAACTTGTAACTAATTAATATATAGATTAATCTATAACCTATTTGTAACCATTTATTAAAATTATAAAGTCTTATAAAGTCTACCAAAACAATGTTATGTACTTCTATTATATTAAAAAGAGGATTTATCATTTATCATTTATTATCTATATATGAAGAGTTATCCTATGAAGAGTATAGGGTCAATGTAGATCCTATATATAACCTATTTTTATTTTTATGAATTTGTAACCATTTCTATTTTTTATAAAGTCTACGATTTGATACAAACATACGAAAGGAGGATCTTCATATATATTATAACTAAATCTTGCTCCACGATTTATGGATATCATTTATCATTTATCATTTATTATCTATATATGAAGAGTTATCTTATGAAGAGTATAGGGTTAATGTATATCCTATATATAACCTATTTTTATTTTTATGCATTTGTAACCATTTATATTTTTTATAAAGTCTACAAAAACTAAGTTGTGTACTTCTCTTTTATTAAAAAGGGGATGACGAGTATTTTAGAATTGTTACATAATCACAATTCCACTTACTCGCTTAATCATTAGCATTGTAGTCTTGTTGTACATATTGTGAAACTTTCACTTTAGTTAGAGCTCGAAACTTAAGGGCATTACCATGGGTGACACTTTAAAATTGGGATCTTACATTTGTTTTACTAATATTTTAATATAGTAATATTATCTAATTTAGTTAGTTTTTTTTTTGTTTTAAAATTGGATCAATCAGATCGTGACACATAAGCGAGATAGGGTCAAGAGAGTGTGTGTGTCTGCTGCTGCGAGACCTTGTGTCTTTCTTTCCTCAATATTTTTTTTATTAAAAGACACCCATCTGGAGATGACCGGTGGAGATGGTCTAATGATTGAGCTGTGGACTTACTCGAAACTTTGTGTGGGGTTATAACCCCCTAAGAGCATGACCATCAGTAATTCTCTGAAAATGGGTTCTCCAAAAATATTTTAAATATAATAATATTATTTAATCTAAATTTTGTTTGTCTTGAAAAATTCAACCAATCAGCTTTTAACATGTAGTGAAAGAGGGGTCTGAGAGTGTCTTGAAAGTTTGGACAGGGCCATTGTGTCTCTCTCTCCTCAACTTTTTATAATTTTTATATTTTTTATTCTTTTGACACTAAAAAAAATGACCCATGGTCATGCTGTAAAAAATGTAGATAAATCACAAAAGGTAAATTCCATTTAAATGTTATTTGCTGAAAACACTTATTCAAAGCACAACAAATATATGCATATCAAGCTCGCGTTAGATAGTCGTAAGTTTTACAAAGGGGTAAAGCTCATACCTAAAATTACAACTCGTACTTAAAAATCTTCCTCCTTGTTTACCGTTGCAACATTTGGGAAGCTTCGCCAGAATCCAGTTCAAACACACACTACAGTTTTTAATGGATAAGTCCTGCGTACACTGCACCATTCCGTACAATCTCATCTTCCCGAGACTTTCCTCGCCCGTTGCATACAAGTAGTTTTTCTTGCTGGGAACGTTTTCTTTACTACTTGCTTTCTCCATCAGCCTATGGAGGAGAGCCCTTGTCTTCTCGTTGAATGACTTTGTATCACCACTCACATCCTTTGCGTTGGAAATATAAAAATGGTTCTGGTAATCGATCTCGGCATAGGTATAAAACGTTAATATTGTGAGAACACAGTTGTCGTACCATATTATTCTTCCTCTATTATTCGGACATCTCCTTCTAATCTGTCATATATACATGTATATTGCCACAAAATTAAGAAATATATAAATTATTTTAATTTCCTTGGTACTATATAATATATATGGTTTTGTTTTGGTACTATGGCGTTAAAATTCCAATCAGTATTATCTCTACTAGATCCACCCAATATATATCATGATGCTAAGATGTAACCAAAAACTAGTGTACATGCATGTGTGCGTGCATTTATATATGTAAGCACGTGACAACTGATCGATAAATAAATTCAAATGAGGTTACCTCAGAGAAGGCGGTGTCAAGGCAAGTGCGGCACTTGGATGTGGAGGAGTCCCCCCGGCACTGGAGCTTGACGTAGGCGGCATTGTCACCACTAAAGACGACAACATTGCCTAAAACTGAGATTGAGATCATTGGGATGAGATTGTTAAGGTCTCTCTCGTATTTACCACCTGACTTGTATGTCCCTTGACGATTAAGGCATATGTGGTGTAGATACTCATTTGTCTGGTTTAGGGACAAAACACTCTCTACACAAGAGAGTTGCATGGCCACCATGGCCAAGATAGTGACGGAAAAGATGCGTTTCGATACAAAGGATGAAGACATTTTTTTTGGATTTTCTAATGTTTACCCGTGGAGGAGTTTGCTTGTTATATAGATTGTGAAGAAGTTGGCATGTTTATTTAGGAGAATCTAGGAAATCGGTTACTGAGTGGCGATGTTTTTAGGTTTATTTTGATAACTATTAGAAGGGTTAGTATTTTCTAAATCAAATCGATTGCTCACTACAATTTTTAGCTGAGAAGTTTATTCTTATGGACAGGATAGAGATGTTGGGGGCTTGAGACTTGGTATATGCGGCGAAGGGAGAGGAGGACCAACGAAAAAGTCAAAAGTTGATATTGGTTGACTATTTTCTTGTTGTCCAATATCTATATATATATTTTGCATGAAATAGTTTGCATGATTCATAACTTTCCATTTCTGTTGTACGAAGACTGCATCATCACTCACAACGACGTTAAATGATTCAACGTAGATTTTTGAGTTGATACATCGCGATTATGGGTCCGTATATGTAGGACACCATCATTCACGGTGCAAGCTATCTCTGAATGATCGTATATGGTCATTTGCAAGGAGTACCTGATGACAACATTATATCTACTTCCTATAAATTCATAACACTTTCAATCTCCTTTCTGTTATGTGTAAAGTTGATTACTTTCCAAAAAAGGATTGTTCGTAAAGCCCTAAATTAAACGGCAGAGGAATCATATTGTTAATGTAATGTAGACCAAATGAACCTTGCAATTAGTTTTTGGAAGAATTAGTCTTGACTCGAGGAAACATGAATTTCTCACTTGATACTGATTTGCTAAAGAAGATTAACGACCAAAACCCACAACAACAAAAAAAAATCATTGGATTACGGGTTAATTTTGAATAATATTGGATTAGAATTATTTGACCAGAACGAGTCAGCTGAGAAAAAGTTTCAATAGCTAAATTCTTCATAATTTTATATATTGGTCTTAACACATGATTTAGTTTTCAAAAGAATATCAAATTTAAAAATGTAGGTTAAAGGAAAATTATTGACATGATAATATTTGATTAAGGCTCTAAAAATTGTACACATACTTGTCCACATTTATTTTACCAATAGGTAGCCTAAAAATGTGTTATGTAAAACAGCACAAAGATTACTTTTTACTTTCTATTCGCACAAAACACGTAATCGAACGAAACAGTCTCGATTCTTTTCTTTTCTTTTTGAACAGTCTCAATTCTTTACAAAGGGGTAAAGCTCATACCTAAAATTACAGCTCGTACTCAAAACTCTTCCCCCTTGCTTATTATTGCAGCATGTGGGAAGTTTTGCCATAATCCAATTCAAACACACATTGCAATCTTTAATCGATAAGTCCTTTGTACACTGCACCATTGCATACAACTTCATCTTCCCGAGACTTTCTTCCCCCGTCGCATACAACTTCTTCATTTTGAGCCTTTCCTCCTTAGTCTCGGGTAAGTCCTGCTTGCCGTTATTGTTTTCTTTACTAGTTGCTTTCTCTTTCAGCCTATAGAGGAGAGCCCTCGTATTCTTGTTGAACGAATTTGTATCGCCATTCACGGCCTTCTCGTTGTACATATAAAAATTATTCTCGTAATCGATCTTGCCTAAGGAATTAATTGGAGATATCTCGAGAAGACAGTTGTCGTACCATATTATTCCCCCTTTGTTGTTCGGACATTTACGACGAATCTGTCATAAAATATATAAATAGTTAAACCCAACTTAGATGTCAATCAGTAGTATCAGAATCATCAAATACCACTGATTTACGTATATATCGCAAAAATGCAATTATAAATGTAAATATTGCACAGCTAATTAATGATTTTTTTGGAACGACATAAAGTAAAAAAGCAAACTAAGCTATTCCCTCTATTCCAAATAATAAGATTTTTAAGCACAAAGATTGAGAAACAATAAATATTGTATCATTTAACCAAATTCAACCAATTATAGAAAAAAATGCATAATTTAATTAGTCAAAAAATATTAAGTTAATATAAAAGTGCATAAAAACTTGAAATTTTTTATAAAATGGGACAAAGAAAAAAACTTAAAATATCTTATATATTGGAATAGAGAGAGTAAAATATAATCGAGATGAGATAATTTAGTGTTGTCAATTATTTTTGAATTGTAAGTAATTGATATTAAAATATGGTTTGTTGACCCAAAATAAGGTCTATTGTCGGTCTTAGAATATGATTCAGTTTGAAATGAACATCAGAGAAGAATTCTCATCTCAAAAACATGTGTTAAGATCACACCTTCAAAAATTGAAAGGATATAACAAATATATAAGGAACACGGACAGTGCATATTGATATTGAGTTGAAAATTCATGGATATTAACAATTTGCAAATGATCTTACCTCGGAGAAGGCAGTGTTGAGGCAAGAGCGGCACTTGGACGAATACGAGTCACCTCGGCACTGGAGCTTTCCGAAAACTGTATTGGGAGCATCACCGTTGGAGCCATGGACGAAACCGTAGTTAGAAATTGAGATAGAGATAGCACGAACGACACGGTTGAGGTTTTCCTCATATGGACTCCCCGGCTTGTACGTCCCTTGACTCTTGATGCATGTGTGGTGCAGATAAGCATTGGTTTGATTCAGCGAATTGGTTTGATTCAGGGACATAACACTGCGTGGAAAGACGAATTGTATGGAAATCATGGCAAAGACGGAAACAATGCGTTTTGATACAGACAATGAAGACATTTTTTTGGACTTTTGTATTTTTTTTTTATGGCGGATGTTTTTTTGAAGTTAGAATAATTGTAAAGAGATGAAGAATGTTTATATAGGAGACACGAGGGATTTTAGATACTAAAACGGTTTTAATATTTTATTTTCTAAACGTTATAGAATGCTTGTTATCATTTTTTTGTTTATCTTTTACAAAAATAATAAAATAAATGTTTTTAGTTTGTAAAGGACAAGAGAGCGGAGTTAGGAGTTGGGACTTGGTATTTACGGCGAGGGGAGAGGAGAGCCGGTGAAAAAGTCAATGTTTGAAGGTTTGTCTAATTTTTTGTTTTGTCGAAAAAGGTTTGTTTAATTTAAATATCTTTAAATTACACGATATGAAGGCAAATATAGTTTCGACTGCGTAATTAAAGTATTAAAGATATTATATAGAGAATCAACTTTCATCTTCTTCTCATTAGCCGTTTATATATACAGTATAAGACTTCTCGTCTATTGCCACTGATAGGTTGTAACCCTATATTTCTAGGAAAATATAAATAATTGAACGTTTAAGCTAATTAAAACAATGAAGAAGCTGGACTGGAAAGTAGTAATCTTGTAGTGAATTATTACCTCAAATAGCTCATCAATTAACTCGTCGTTCTTCGTTTTTTAATATTTAGCTAGAGCCCATGCATGATGTTTTGAAACTCATTAAATAACTCGATTTGCGCTAGACTATACTACACTGTTTCATTTTATTACAACGCCTCCAAAATAGCTTTAGTAGATTTCATAATCAGTGCTGCAAATTAATCCAATCATTAACACCCTTCGTGCAGTCTCGAAGAACGTACCGAATTGAGCGAAAAAGAATTGATTCGTTTTACAACCAAAATAGAAGTGAAAGTTACGTATTAATGTATTAATTGAACTACAAAATTACATGACAACCCATTCTTTGCCCTGGTCTGGATTACTGTGTATTTACTTTTTCGTGTCCTTGTAATTTATTGGTTCCGAAGTTTTTATTACATTTGTTTGTCATACTGAAAAAAAAAAAAAGTCAAACGTAAAGACGTAAAAAGTAAGAGCGTTGATGAAAAAAGTGGAGAAATGGAAAACAAACAATTCAACAAAAGAAAAGAAAAGGAAAAAATAATCTTGGAGTCTTATTTTAAATTAATGTGTGGTTGACAAAAAAAAAAGAAAAGGAAAAAATACAGAAAATTATTGGATCAACGGTGGTAAACAAAATGAATGAACTTTCATATAATCAACAATTACAATACAATATAATAGCTTCAGTTTAAGAATTGAAGCTTTTGTTAGTAGAGAGGTGCAACATTACAAGCACATCTTTTCATTTTGTAACACCATCCAAACGAAATCCTCTAACAAATTTTTTTTCTTCTTCTAATTAATAGTCTTCAAATCATAAGAAAAGGGTACAGCTCATACCTAAAATTACAACTCGTACTCAAAACTCTTCCTCCTTCTTTACCCTTGCAACATTTAGGAAGCTTCGCCATAATCAATTTTTAAGTACACATTGCAATTGTTAGGCGACAAGTCCTTCGTACACTGCACCATGGCATACAGCTTTTTTGTCATTAGGGTCTTCTCCCCTGCAGCGAACATGAAATCCTTCTTGCTCTTTTTGTTGGCTTTCTCCTTCAGCTCCTGAAGGAAATCCCTCGTATTCTTGTTGAATGACTCAATATCACTTCTCACATCTCTCGCATTGTACATATCGAAATAGTTCTGGTAGTCAATCTTGTCAAAGGTATTGATCGAAGAGATCTCAAGAACACAGCTATCGTACCATATTATTTTACCCTTGTTTTTCGGACATCTCCTACTAATCTGTCATATACATGTTGACACCAAACCACGAACAATAAATCTTATAGTTTTTTACTAGTGTAAAATGTAAATCAGTATTACTATACCAATTAAGCCAGTAGAGCATCAAGAACACTTAACAAGAAGTGACGCGTGTGTGCGCATTTATTTATGTGAATATGTGAAAATTAATCAATAATACTGAAATAACTTTACCTTGGAGTTGGCTGTTGTGAGGCAAGAACGGCATTTTGAAAAGTAGGAGTCTCCCCGACACTGTAGCTTAATAAAGACAGAGTTGGGAGCGTCACCGTTGGAGGAGTGGACGAAACCAAAGTTTAAATTTAAGGTAGAGATAGTACGGATGAGACTGTTGAGGTTTTTCTCGTATGGACTACCTGACTTGTATGTCCCTTGTTCGTTGATGCATTTATGGTTTAGATACGCATTGGTCTGGTTCAAGGAAAAAACACTACGTATAAAGAACAGTTGTATGACCACTATGGCCAAGATACGGATAGAAACGAGACATTTTGATAAAGATGATGATGAATACATTGTTTTGAAATTTTGTAATTTCTCCGGAGTTTGGATTTTTATATATATAAGGAGACTCAATCGAGGATTTTTCGATATTGAGTGGAGATGGTGTAAACAAAATTGGTGTAACTTTTCTTATTTGTTTAGTTTCCTTATTCAAAATTCAGTTTTATCAATTCTAGTTTCTAGCATAAATGTTTGAAATCAGTAACGGACACTCGGAGGTGTTGAGCGTTGAGACTTGGTATTTGCGGCGAGAGAAGGGGAGGGACCAATGAAAAAGTCAAAGTTTGAAGGGTTGTCGGATTCTTTTTTTTTTTTCTTTGTTTTACTTTTAATTTTGTCAGCAAAGGTCTGTCTGTTTTAAATCTCTTATTAAATTGATTCTATAGATATCTAATTGAAACCTAACAGAAAATAGTCTCTACATGATTAAGAGGAGAAACTAGTGTAAAGACTATTTTAGTAGATTTTGTTGTCAAATAACTGAACACGTCTCGTTCCATCTAAACTCGTTAACAAGAGCATCAAGCAACAACAAACTAAAACAGAGACCGTTGGATCCAAATCTCACATGACTCAGTTCTTAGTGTCTGTGTCATCTTCTACTACTGATTTATCATGGTTTTTATGGTTTTTAACCATGATATAAGGAGTCTTTTAGTGTCTTTTCATTTGTTTTTATATTGTTTTTGAGTCTTTACAGGTTTTCTAGGATTTTGGCATGAAAGGAGCAAAATGGAGCAATTTGGATCGTTTTAGAGCATAAATCTCGGATCAAGACAAGGGCATCGATCGACACCTATATGGCATCGATCGACACCTCTCTCTGCCGACTCAAGACCCAAGTTTTGGAAGTTTTACAAATCTGTCCCAAAGTTTTCCATAATTGCAACATAAGTCCCTGACGTGTTTTAGGACATATATATATAGTTTTTAGGTTTTCCAAACCCTTAAGTTTTTATTCTATCAAGTTTTATTTTTCCTGCAACCCTGAGAGATTTTTGAGAGCTTTGGAGAGAGAGAGATCTGCTTTGAGAGAAGAATTTCTTGAACTCCCTTTATTCTTTTAATCTCAATTGCTTATTATTCAGAAAGATGTTTTGTTCTTCAATAATTATGTCTGAGTAATTTGTTTGTTAGGTTTAGGGTTTTTCACAGGGATTTTATGAATTATTAGATCTGATTATTTAGGATTCATTATCTATCTAGATCTTCATCTTAGGTTGTTCTTCATATTAATCCTTGATTGGCCATCTAGAATTAATATCCTAGGAAAATAAATTGATATGAGAATATAATTGATTTTCCTGATAAAACCTTTTGATGAGCAAAATTATTTCTTGCAAAGAGATTTGATTTAATAATTTTGTGAACAATCTAAACCTGATTTTACTGCTGATTTTTAACCTAGAATTTTACAAAGAGATTTGGATTTTCTGGTTTTAAATTTAGATATTATTTGGAGTGAGAACTGATTTAATTTACAAAAGTGTTTAGAGTTCTAGATCTGTTTTTAATTGTTTGAATCATAATTTATTGATTGATTTAATATTTCATAATTTCCTGAGAAATTCCCTAGGCCTAGCTTTTTGATCTTCCGAATTTACAACAGCTTTTATTTAATATTTTGCATTGCTATTTTTAATTCAATTTAATCTGTTTAGCTTAATTATAAAACTCTATAATTTATTGTGTAGTCTTGAGTCCTTGTGGAATTCGACCCCTAAGTACTGCATTGACCTCTTAATTTGAGAGAGTAGCTCTAGGGTAAATTTGAGCATATCAAATTTTGGCGCCGTTGCCGGGGACTCTTTTGATCTACCATTAGATTTGAGTTTTAGATTTTGTCTAAATTTTTCTTTTTATTTTCTACTTACACGTTTTTGTTTTTCTTCTCTTTGGTGTTTCAGGTGCATGCCTCCTAGACCTCACACAAGGAGCAACAAGTCTGGTCCTACTGTGAATTTGTCAAACCAACAGTTAGGAAAACTTGAGCGTGAGAACAGAAAGGCAGCCAAATCTCTAAAGATGGTTAATACTATCATTCTGATGCGAGATGAGGATGGTGCTTTGAGGGATCAAGAGGGCCACTTGCGCAATGAGCAGGGCCAAAAGATTGATGTTGAGGGCAATGTGATTGCTGAAATTGTTGTTGTCGACGAACCAGCTGATGGTGTCGACGGTGTCGATCGACACCAACAAGAGGGTATCGATCGATACCCCCTTCCTGCAGACGGACGTGGAGCTGCCAACCACGTACAGAACCCAGTTCGACGACAGGAGCAGAACCGGGACTTGATCAGGACCATTGCTGACTACAACCGGGCTGATCTTATGTATGAGAACCGGTCTGCAATTGTTCCTCCACCATTCCAGAGGAATGACTTTGAGCTGAAGCCTGCTTACTTTCAACTGGTTGGACAGAGACCTTTCTCTGCTCTGCCCCATGAGAAGCCTCTGGACCATATTGAGCATTTTGAGGATCTTGTGACCAGTATCAAGGCTAATGGAGTGACTGAGGATTTCATATTCTGCAAGCTCTTCCCATACTCACTTGCAGGAGAGGCATCTCAGTGGTTGAAGCAGTTGCCAGCTGGATCTCTGACAAATTGGCATGATATCAAGGTGGCTTTCCTCAACCATTTCTATGATGATGCAATGTCAGATGAGCTGAGAGTCAAGATCTCTTCATTCAAGCAAGGACATGATGAAGCTTTCAAGGCAGCTTGGATGAGATTCAAAGCTTATCAAAGGGACTGTCCACACCATGGTTTTTCAAGGGTACAACTGTTGAGTATCTTCTTTAGAGGGTGTGACTGGAAGTATCAGTTAGCTTTAGATGCTGCAAGTCATGGGAACTTCAAGACAAGATTTCCAGAAGATGCAGAAGTTTTGATTGAGAATTTGGCTTCTAGCAATAGCACTAAGGGAGCAGATGCTGAAAGGAAGAGATTGCATGGAGGATTTGATTCAAACCAGTTAGCTTCTGTTAATGCTAGGCTGGATTCAGTGCATAATCTCCTTATGGGTAAGAAATCTGTTCATTTTGCTGCTAAGGTTGAGACATATGAGCCAGAACCTGATCAAGGACACCAAGAGGAGGATGTGAACTATGTGTATGGGAATCAGGGACAGCGGTTTGGAAATCAGCAAGGCAATAGGTCTTACAGTGGGAACTCTTCAGGCTACACTTCCAAGCCTGAGTATCAGCAGCAACAACAGAACAATGGCTATACAAGGACCTATGGGAATTCATCTTATCAGTCTCCACCTCCTAAGAATTCTTCAGAGAGTAGAATGGAAGCCATGCTTGAGCAGCTTTTGCAAGGACAGGAGCAATTGACAGTGACATTCAATGGAAAGATTGACAATGTCTACACTGAGCTGAATGGGAAGATTGATGCATTGAATGTTCATGTTAAGAAGCTGGAAATTCAAGTTGCACAAACTGCTGGGTCTGTTAAACGACAAGAGAGTTTTCTCCCTGGAAGAACTGAGTCAAATCCAAAACATGCTTGCAATGCCATATCAGTGGGGGATGAAGAAATTGATGAAGTTGTTTCAGCAGAATTGGGAGAGCAATCAGACAAATTCTCGATTTCAGATGATGGTGTCGATCGACACCACCTGGGTGTCGATCGACACTCCTCTCAGACGAACCCAGAAACTGCAAAATCTCAAGTTCCAGCTGCTGAAAGGGTCTACAAGCCTAAGGTTCCTTTTCCCAAGCCAAGAAAGTCTAAGCAAGAGATGGAGGAAGCTAGATGCAAAGCAATGATGGACAAGGTGATGATTGAGATGCCTTTAATTGATGCAGTAAAGCTTTCACCACCACTCAAGCGCTATGTTAAGAGAATGGTATCCAATGGTTTGAGCCCTGAAGAAGGAGCACTTCTTACAAAAGATGTCAGTGCAATTCTGTTGAACCAGCCTGTTCAGAGGAAGAAGGAGAGAAAGCAGGAAGTGGTTGTCTCTGAGAAAGTGAGTGCAAAAATTGAGTGTAGGACTGCAGAAAAGTTACCAGATCCTGGAAGTTTTGTGTTAGATTGCTCTATCTCCACAGGAAGGTTTTCTCACTCTCTTTGTGACCTTGGTTCTAGCATCAACTTGATGCCACATTCTGTTGCTGTGAGACTTGGGATGACAGAATTCAAGCCAACTCAGATTTCTCTTATCTTGGCTGATCGCTCCCGAAGAACTCCTGAAGGTGTTTTAGAGGATATTCCAGTTAAGGTTGGCAACTTCATGATTCCCACTGACTTTGTGGTGCTGAAGTATGATCAAGAGCCTAAAGATCCTCTCATCTTAGGAAGATCTTTCTTGGCTACAGCTGGTGCCATCGTTGATGTGAAGAAGGGACACATAGTACTGAATGTGGATGGTTTGAGTTTGAATTTTGAGATGGATAAACTGAGGAGGGCTCCTACTATTGATGGACAGACTTTTTCTGTTGAAAAAGTTTCTGCAACACGAGCATCAGGCTCAGTGTCGATCGATGCCACCAAGAGGGTATCGATCGACACCCCTCCACGACCGAGACAGAACAGCTCTAAGACTGATGTTTCAAGTCAGAAACTTGTTCCCAAACAGAAAGTCTCCCACTCCACACTCCAGAGCCCTCAGGTAAGGCCAAGGTATGCATCTCCTTCTCCTAAACTTCCTCCTATCATCAATAAGACCTTCAAAGCTACAAAAACTGTTTTACAGTTAACCAAGCCACGAGATTATCGTAGAGCGCTTGTTTCTTCTGTTGATGATTCTGCAGGGCATAAGAGAAGCAATCCCATCCCTAAATCCCACACTGATCCTATTCCTCACATCCTTGGCAAGCCTCATGCACCTAAAGCTTATACACCACCTTGGATGAAGAGGACTTCAATGTCATGTTCTGCTCCTCCGGATGCCTGAGCTCCAACACAGTCAAGCTAATGACTGAACACAAGCGCTTAGTGGGAGGTACCCCACTGGTAGGTTTTTCTTTTTCTTTTGCTTTTGATTTTTATTTATTTTATTTTATTTTTGCTTTCCTCTTGCTTGATAACACTGGGGACAGTGTTGTTTAAGTCTGGGGGAGGTTGTCTACTAACTATGTTTTCTGTTTTTGAGTTTCAGTTGTGTCAGTCAAAACCATAAAGTTTGAGTCAAATTTTTCAAATTTTTTCTTTTTGTCTTTGGGAATTATGATCTTGATTAATGATTTCTCTTATTTGGCTAACACTCTAATGATTATTTGTTTATACTTGATCTCAGAACTGAAGCTTAGAAAGACTATGAGCCTTATCAACAATCCTGAAAGCCCTTATTCAATGGATATCTGATTGATCTAACGTTGTCTCAACCTTTATCAGGATTTTAACCGGACTTAATCTCTTACTTTGGGGTTGAAAATCAGTGGACTAGACTTCTTCTTTGGGCCATACAGGACAGTGCAATTTTTCAAAGTATGTCTCCCCTCTCTCTTCCCTTCAGTGCTTTAAGAAAAAAATAAAGAATAAAAGATGAGATGATTTTGATCAGTTTAGAGAGGTAGGTAAATTACCAGTGACCTCATTATTCTACTCTTGAGTCAAATGATCACACAAAGCTTGGAAGCGAGGGGTAGGTAAATTACCGATGACCCCGGTATTCGCTTACACCTTTGAAAAAAAAAGAGAAAAAAAAAAGAAAAAATAATGGAAGTGAGAAAAGGGAGAGGAAAGGAGATGTAAGAAGAATGTCTTGGCCTGAAAAGAGAATCCATATGCCACTGATGAATACACCCAAGGTAAGAACTCACCTGTACTTGCTTTAATTTATATAATGAGATGACAATGGAGATTTCGGAGATTCCAAAGGATTGTGGGATTTGAGTAAGGAATGTTGATGCTTATCATGGTTGAGTATAAGAAATAAGTTCTTGAGTCAGGTAAATGAAGAGTGTGAATAAGAATAATCTGCAAATGAGTGAGTTCCCTGTTTTCAAACCTCTTTCACATGTCTAAGCTTATGTTTTGCTTGAGGGCAAGCAAAGGCTAAGTCTGGGGGAGTTGATATATCATGGTTTTTATGGTTTTTAACCATGATATAAGGAGTCTTTTAGTGTCTTTTCATTTGTTTCTAGATTGTTTTTGAGTCTTTACAGGTTTTCTAGGATTTTGGCATGAAAGGAGCAAAATGGAGCAATTTGGATCGTTTTGGAGCATAAATCTCGGATCAAGACAAGGGCATCGATCGACACCTATATGGCATCGATCGACACCTCTCTCTGCCGACTCAAGACCCAAGTTTTGGAAGTTTTACAAATCTGCCCTAAAGTTTTCCATAATTGCAACATAAGTCCCTGACGTGTTTTAGGACATATATATATATAGTTTTTAGGTTTTCCAAACCCTTAAGTTTTTATTCTATCAAGTTTTATTTTTCCTGCAACCCTGAGAGATTTTTGAGAGCTTTGGAGAGAGAGAAATCTGCTTTGAGAGAAGAATTTCTTGAACTCCCTTTATTCTTTTAATCTCAATTGCTTATTATTCAGAAAGATGTTTTGTTCTTCAATAATTATGTCTGAGTAATTTGTTTGTTAGGTTTAGGGTTTTTCACAGGGATTTTATGAATTATTAGATCTGATTATTTAGGATTCATTATCTATCTAGATCTTCATCTTAGGTTGTTCTTCATATTAATCCTTGATTGGCCATCTAGAATTAATATCCTAGGAAAATAAATTGATATGAGAATATAATTGATTTTCCTGATAAAACCTTTTGATGAGCAAAATTATTTCTTGCAAAGAGATTTGATTTAATAATTTTGTGAACAATCTAAACCTGATTTTACTGCTGATTTTTAACCTTGAATTTTACAAAAAGATTTGGATTTTCTGGTTTTAAATTTAGATATTATTTGCAGTGAGAACTGATTTAATTTACAAAAGTGTTTAGAGTTCTAGATCTGTTTTTAATTGTCTGAATCCTAATTTATTGATTGATTTAATATTTCATAATTTCCTGAGAAATTCCCAAGGCCTAGCTTTTTGATCTTCCGAATTTACAACAGCTTTTATTTAATATTTTGCATTGCTATTTTTAATTCAATTTAATCTGTTTAGCTTAATTATAAAACTCTATAATTTATTGTGTAGTCTTGAGTCCTTGTGGAATTCGACCTCTAAGTACTGCATTGACCTCTTAATTTGAGAGAGAGTAGCTCTAGGGTAAATTTGAGCATATCAACTACTATGAGTTCAAGAAATTTTTTCATGAAGAAAACCATTTGTGCATATGGTTTTGTCGTACAAATCTTTTAAATTGGTATGCTCAAATAACTTACGATTTTACAACAACAAAAAAATAACTATTAATTAATTAGCATTTGTTTGATTAACTCTTTTTGAATTGATTCAGCAGAATTTTTAATTAAAAGAAAATTAAACTTCTCTAGTTAAACAATTTGACTAGAGTAAAAAAAAAAAAAAAAACTAAACAACGTACTTTTGGTTCCACTTCTTTGTCGATTCTTTGTAGTTTAGCTTTCGCTAATAAATCTCTGTTACGATGGTATTTTTGCCGATTTAATATTACTAAGACTCTTTAGCAAGTCTCTCTCGCCGACTCGTTCACTAATATCTCTTCTTGGCACTTCCGGCTACTCTATCTAGAAGTATCTATTAACTACGAATTTCATTGCCCAACACCGTTCTTATTTTTTCACCCATCACCTACGCCTGGCCAGATTGAAGTTCCTCAACTAGCTGAGAACTCTTTCTTCATGTGAAATTTTTGGAAGTAGTATTTCAGTTTACATGACTAGCAACGTTAAAAATTTGTCACTGGTTTATATAGCAACGTTACAAGAACAAATTCTCACATTTTATATAAAAATAAAAGAGCTAATAATAATATGCAAATTTACGTGTGTTACATACTTCCTGTAAAAACGTTGGACGAACTCCCAAAAAATTTGTTTGAGTATCTATATGTAAAGTAAAAAAATTCACATGCCGCTCTAAACATATGTTATACAAAACAAAACCCAAACGAAAAAAAAACGAAAGACGAAAGAAGATTTGTATTCCTTCAAAATGTTTATTCAAACGCAAAACAAACACACTCGCATATACATAACTAGTCAATAAGTACTAATGAGTCGGTAATACTAATAGTCTTCTTGGATAGTGTTCATATCCATGATCATTTGTTGGTACTTATCAGCAGTACTACACTTTTTAAAAAAAAGTCTGAATTATTACACAAATATTTAGTAGTAAGTATATATAAAGGTAGCGATCTGAATTTCAGGAAGGGATCCACACCGGGGATGGTAGTCGTTCGTTTAATCTTCATTAATTAGTGATGAATTTGATGTATCCCTAAATCATGACTTTCCCTAAGCCAATCATGAAACCCAATAGCTTTGATGCCTATACACACACGGACACCAAAACCCAAAAAAATAAAATCAGTTATAGTTTGCTGTTAAATAGAACTATTAATTTCTATAAATTTCTACAAAGCCGAAGAGATTTGATGTGAGATTTTCTGATCCAGTAATTTTTTTTTTGTTCCAATCCAGTAAAAACAATTATTCTAATCCAGAAGAAAAAACAACTATTCTAGAAGTTCATTACTTTAATACAACATGTAATTGCTTAGTATATTGAAGTGGTTTCAAGATTAGTTTTTTTTTTTTTTTTTTACAAAAGTATTCTGTAAATAAATACTAGCTAGGTTTGCATTAAAAATATATCTTGAGATATTTTACTAGTATGAAATAATCGATAGTAGATATCCCGTAGTAGCCAAATAAACTCCCAACTGCACCGTTAATGGTTAACATACACGGTACCACAAATGGCATATGTACCACACTCCTAGATGCCAGTGCATTTTTCTGAGATCAGTTAAAGTAAATAATTTGGATTGAAATTGTAGGTGTGATTGTTCATATATGGCAGCAAATTAGTCATTTTTTTTTGTTATTTGTATAAAAAAATTTCCAAAATAGTGGATGAAGACAACAAATTCCATGATGCTAAAAATTCCTAAAATATATTCATTATGATTTATATATTTACCATCTAATATCACGTTTTTTATAGAGAAATTTTCTCAAACAGTTTTTTAACATCATAAAATTGAAAACATATTACATATATTTTTATTAAAGAAAATAAAAAAGTAAACTAACAAAAAACTAAGAAAAACATATGTAAAATATAAACAAAACATAAGTAAAATACTTTTACGTAGATTTTATATAACAAATAAAATAGACACTCATATGTCGTACTATCTTTTTTAATTGTCATGTTAGCATTCAAGCAAAACTTTTTGTTTTGACAGCTCCAATCTGATTGAATTCAACCAAAACTAACAATTGTGTACATACAATTCTAAAATTAAAATTTTTTAAAAATGATTATAAATTCTGCATTTTTTCTTACCACCGGTAATATTGGGTAAATCGCTTTTGCCATTGCAAACGGAAAATGAAGAGACTCATGATTGAGCAAGGCTCCTTGTACTGACCAATCCCCCATCCCAGCGGAAAAAACAATATTATTCCAATTATCTTGATACTAAGGTTGCCATCATTCACGATCACCTGCATGTAATGGATATATATATTGATAATAGTTACAATAAAAATAAAATTGGGTAGGTAAAAATACTTACATCGAGAACAACCATCAAGCATATGACGTGAAGTGCCGCTCCGAGGATATTGATCACAAACCTCAATGTTTTTCCCTGATGATCCGCGTCAATGGCCCACAACACATTGCAGGCCAAAGTGACAAGGTATGGTTCATAATTCTCATCTTTTCAATTAACTCCGTCATTGTCGTCCACCTATTTATTATATTAAATTATATATTACACATCCATTAATTGGTCAGGTCAGTAATAAAATTGATCGATCTAGATTCTAGCAATAATTAAGAAAGGGAAATTAAAGAAGACTCACGTTGGGTACGTAGCCATCGAGATGACATTCCCTTTGCAATAACATGCAAAAAAAAGAGATAATGTTATAGCGTACATTGCTTGATCAATCTGGAGAGCTTTTTAATTTCTTTGGTAAAGTTGTATGTGTTTTAAGAATGAAGATGAATTATGAGTTATGAGTTATTGTGTTTGCATGCATGCTGTTTAAATAGCCACAAATATGACCATTATAGATAAGCTTAAGCCTTAAGTCGTGTAAAAGTTTTAATCTACTAATATGGCAACAAGTAAATTAGTAATTTTGTTATGCTCATTTACTTGGATGAAAATCGTAATCACTTTTAGTTTGTATATGAGCATAACAAACTTATCATCATGATTCATGAACAACTTTAATAACACGTTTTCAATATTCTAACACACACCCAAAATTAGTATTTAGGTTGATTGATATTCATTCTTTTTTTGTTTTTGTTTTTACTTACTTTATAGAAATTACTCTTATAGGTAACATCTCCAAGTTGCTCATACACATAAACAAGTAATTTTGTATCATCCAAGATTCCAAGTTATGAACAACTTTAATAACACGTTTTCCAGTGTTCTAACACCACCCAATTTTGTATTTAGGTTATATATATATATACATATATATATATATATATATATATATATTTTATAATATGACAAGGTTTTTTATAACTTTGCCTATTGATGCGATATTTGGCATTCTATTTCTACGACATGTGTACTTTACATTAATTTGAAGTTTGATCCTTCCAATTTATTTACTTAGAAAAATATTCATTTTTTAATCTTCCTCTACCAAATCTCTTTAATTATTTTAGGTTTGTATTATTTAGTATTATTTCATAGCAAGAATCCATATAATTTACTTTGGTAAAAAAAAAGTAGTTCATTTTACAAAAATATATTATTCTATTTTGTTTTTATGATTTATAAATTTCTCACTAATTTTTTGATCACAACCGCAACTTTATTACTTAATTATTTTATCGGGTTCACATGTCAATATTTACTATATATTAAACTATAATACAGTAGAGTTATGAGAAATAGTCATTTGGCATCACTCTATTTTTCTAACATGTGTCATTTTTTTCCAATTTTAACAAAATTTAAAAAGACACATTATTGGCTTATTGCTAATCTAAAACTAAATTGTCTACACATATTTTTTAACTTGAGACATTTTATTTGTTCAGCTTCTTTAGGTTACATATACTTTGCTCAATCAATTACTTTTAAGACATTATGGGTGGACGGTTTCTATTGTTCAAACTGTCCATGTTGCAATAATGCATATGACCAAATTAATTACAATTAATAGGCCTTACAATTAATATGTTTTATAACTGTATTTATTTCCATGAATGTGTTTATTCAGAATAATGTGTCAATGGAATTCCTTACAAACTTCAAACAATGTTTAGTGTATTATATAAGATTCAATGCTCACATGACTAATAATAATGAAGAAAACGATAATGCCCTATATGTCTTTCTTTTCCCATCATTTCCCATAGTAATTTTTTTAACTTTTTCTTATGCAGTTTTCTTAAAAAACGTGATATCTTGGATGATTAACAGATTAATTTTTCTATGACTATTTTAAGAAATCGTTTACAAAGCCATGTCAATGTTTTTTTTGCCTTTGGTATCAGATTCTTGTCAATATTTATTAGCCTCTTTCAAAGGATTATGTTTTATGATAGTCATGATTTAAAGTTTTTGTATCGTTGAGTAAGTGATTTTTTTAACTTTCAAACTATAGTTGGAAGTCTTTAGTGATGAAAATGAGCCCAATCCTTGACTCCTAAAGCACAATCTCTTTGGATTTGATCATTCACTCATAATATTATAGCTGTAAATCCCTAGATTTCTCCTCTTTAAGTTCTCTAATTTTTAATTACAATATATTTCTAAGTTTATATTTCGTAAATTTTCTTTGTTTTTCGTTTTTAAAAGTTCTTTATCCCCATTACAAAAATATTTTTCTTTGCATATTCATAAAAAGATTGAGCCTAATTTTAACGTGTAATGCATATATATATGATCAAAAGATCATATACTTCTTTAAGCCTCTTTGGGAATCACTTCCCAAACTTTACAACATCTTTTTGCAGTACACAGAAAAATATTACAGAGACTTATTGTAAAATATTTAATATATATATATACATATTTTTGGTTATATATATATATATATATATATATATTGTGACATCAATACTTTCATCATAGATGTACGTCAATCGTTAAAAGTGGTATGAATTAACAAGTAGATTAACCTTTACAAAAGCAAGACTACTTTTCTATCGCATTGGTATTGTTTGAGTTACCAATCATATATCATGTCTATTTTCTTCTAACCCTTACTCCATCTGTCGTTATGCCAAAAACTTACACCATTTCTAATGGCTATTTATATTTTTTTGTTTGAATTTTCTATTTTGCATTTAGGGTATAATTTTGAAGAGATATGATTTAGTATTTAGAGTATAAGATTAAAAGCATGATGCTATTTTAGTATTTTTAGAATGTTAGAAATGATGTGCTAAATTCAAAAACAAAACTTACTTTTATACAATTTGTGAAAATTGTCCTTCTTATAACACACTTCATAATTATAAACTTATAAATGTATATATTCAAATTTTTTTAAAGGCGTCTATAAATAATATAATGTACATTTCATATATAATTTAATAAAATTTTCATTTTACATACAAAATATTTAATTTTGTAACCCACGCATTGCGTGGGTAATTTTTTAGTTTATATATATATTTTACTTACTCTTATAGAAATTACCCGTCCCAATCTTCCAATACGTCGGGCCTAGACATAAATTTGGTAAGAGACGACACCATTCTATAAAAAATCAAAAAAATTTCAAAAAATCCACCGATTGATTGCTAAAATTTCATTATCACTCCGCAGTCTCAGCTAAATTATATTTCAATACATTGTGATTTTCAAGTTTAAATGAATTTTTTTATATATATTTTGGGTTTTTTTTTTAAATCTCTCTTTTTAGAGTGTTCATTCTATCCCTAATGAAATTAACGGTACCTATATGAGTTGTATCATTACTTTTCAATGTTTTTTTTTGTTAGTGAAATCAGTTGATGAAAAAAGTAGAATGATGAAGTAAGACATGTGTATCACTAGCAACGTTAAAACAATATTAATTAAATAAAAATATTATGTAAGATTTTAGATATGAGGGTTAGTAAAATGTGTATCTTTCAATTCACAAGAGAAATTGTAGTTAAGAGTATATATAAAATTTATTATTTAATTGGATATAAATGCACTAATCTTTATATCAATTATGTAAATGTAATTTATACTTTCTCCGGGTTTTTACTTGTCGTTTAAGGTTTTTCACATAAATTTTTTAAAAATATTAAATTGTCTGTTTTACCCTTTATTAATACTCTTTTCATTCAAAATATAAAATATTTTGAGTGAAAGCAGGCAGATTAAAAAATGAGCACTTTAAAAAAGTTTAACCAATCATAAACAAGAATGCATAATAGAAAATATTAAACTAATCTAAAAGTAGCATAAAAACTTGAAAACATCATATATTATGAAACAAAAATTCTTCTCTAAAACATCCTATATTATGAAACAGAGGGAGTATAATTTATAAATATTTCATTGGTCAAATCTAATCAAATCATGAATTTAAATATATATTCACTTCTCTTTTTAAACAGAAATATATACAGTTATCTCTTTATCAAAAAAAATATATTCAATTCTGATTTAGTTATTTAAAACTCATGTATTAAAATATACTTTAGTTCATTTTAAATTGATTGAAAATGAAATAAAATAATGTAATATCAAGATCTTGTGAATTATTTATATTAAAGTGTGGAAATAAACAGCCAATTATTACTCGACATTATCATATACAACCCAAATATTATAATGTTATATCCTTAAACTATTTAATCATCAAATTATTTTTTTGTTAAGCAAAAATTTTATTATGTAAATTCAATTGAATAAATTTGTTACATTAAAAATTAAAAGAAACAAAATGACACTTGTGAAAGAAGAGACCATCAAATGACAATATTTTGGAGCTTTCCAAAAGAAAACTTTACTTTATTATTAGATGTTATAATATAGTAAGGTTTCTTTCAACTCATACTCTAAGAATATGACGCCCAACATTATTATATATTAAAATTCTTTTAAAATGATTGCATAAATCATTAAAAGATGAACAATAGTAAAAATAATTTATATTTGTGGAAAAAATATTCAATACATAGTAAATAATATTTCTTCTAAAGTTAGGAACTTCCCAAAAACAGATGATCCGAACAACGATACTATTGTTACCGGTGTTTTGTTGTTCGTTGGAGAGTGAATCGAGGATAGAATAGAAAGTAAATGTTTTAGTCTTCATAATAGTCTGAAAGATGATTTGTTTGTATGGTAATAGGTTGTTTTTAGAAAACTAAACTTTATAGAATGTTTGAGCCTTTAAGAGAGAGAATGGATTGAAATCAAATATTAATGATCATAAATTCGCAAGTGTTTCAAAATAATAAGTTAAAAATGAGAAGTAATATAAACAAAAATGAAATTAAGGAAAATAGGGGGTAGATATAAGGCAATGGATAAAATGATGGTATTATTTCAAATCAAAACATAACTGATTATGTTCATAATTTATTCTGAAATTCCTAGTATAAAAACTTATAAATTTTATTTAATTCAAAAATACCATGACGTTTGAAATAATAAGTGTGAATCAAACAAAATAATTATAGAATTAGATCAAAACCATCTCACAATCTTACGTAATTTTCCAGGAAGTAAGCTCAAAAATTTACTTTAATATAAACAATTTTTAAAAATTTTAAACTGACTTAAATAATACTATCCCACCATCTTACTTAAATTTGATTCTGCTTATCTTCGTGAAAATTATATAAGATTTAAACACATAAATTAAACCCAAGAACCTATAAATTTAATATAATGGTATAGTTTCGAGATGAAACCAACCACAGACTGATATAAGGTGGCTATAGATTTTTGGGGCTGCATATGTTTCTGACTAAAGAAGGGAGGAAGGAAATGTTGATGGTTTTTCTTTTTTTTGGTTTTATGGATATGTAGTTAATTAGATCCAAACTATAGTTAATTAGATTCAAACAAAAAAATACAGGTGTCAGAAATATAGTAAGCCAAGTGTATCTCCTTAGCAAAAGTTGAGAAAAACTTTCTCATATTATATAAGATATTTATAGCGAGAGCTCTCATCAAACAGTCTGTTTAATAAAAGGGTAAAGCTCATACCTATAGTTACAGCTTGTACTCAAAACTCTCCCTCCTAGTTTACCGTCGCAGCAGTCCGATTCCTTGAGGACAATCCATTCCAAACACGCATAGCAAGTCTTCAACCATAAGTCTTTTGTGCACTGCACCATTGCATACAGCTTCTTCGTCCCGACTCTTTCCTCCCCTGTTGCATACAGCACCGCCTGGTTATTCTCGTCCATGTTGTCTTCATTGGTAGCTTTCATCCCCAGATTTAGTAGGAAATCGACCATTTTCTGTTTGAACTCCAGCGACGATCCACTGGCGTTTTTCGTGTTGGACATACAGAAGTTGTTGTTGTAATCGATCTTTCCATCGTTAAGGGTGGAAGAAATCTCTATAAGGCATTGGTCGTACCATATTATTCTCCCCTTGTTTCTTGGACATCTCTTGCGAAGCTATCATAGAAAATTTGCATATTGACACCACAATCAATTACAATATTGCCCGTTCGGAATAATTAACGTATAAACATAGTTTTTATGCAAGTATAATGTATATTTCTAAGATGTACATGTGTGTGTACGTGCTTCTGCTTCGTATAATTAGATACGTAAATATGTGATAAGTAATAAATAATATTACCGCCGAGAGGGCGGTGGTGTAGCAAGAACGGCACCTGGGCCCGTAGGAGTCGCCACGGCACTGGTACATGAAGGTGACGGAATGGGGACTTTTACCATGGGAAACCTGATCAAAACCGCTAAGAAAAGTGCCCGCTGAGGTGGACTTGATGAGCGTATTGAGGTTTTTCTCGTATTCACTACCACGCTGATATTTCCCTTCACTTGCGATACATTTGTGGTTCAGATACACATTGGTAATGTTCAAGCACGAAACGATGTGTATAAGGAGCAGTTGTATGGTCACCACGGTAGAAATATAGACAGATGATGATGAAAAGTACATTGCTCTGGATTTGTAATTTTTTTGTTAGTTCGAAAAGATTGTTTTCTAGAATTAAGTGCCGAGGCTAGGATTTTGATATTGATGGAGATGCTTTTTTTCTATAGTTTTCAATTTCTGATTAACTTATACAAAATTGGATTAATCAAATAATGTTTCAGAAGAGTTGATTTCAGTTTGTAATGGACAGAAGAGAGAAGTAAGAAGTTGGCACTTGGAACTTGCGGCGAAAGAAGGGCCGATGAAAAAGTAAATGTTCAAAGATGTGACTGAGTCTTAACGTTTACAGTCACACGATTCATCGTTTCTGACCTCAAACGAAGTCATTATTAATTATAGCACACTTATATTATTATGTACAATATTCTTTGTATTTTTCGGGTAAATATATGATATATAAGATTCCAACTTTCAGTTGTATGCCATTAGCATTATATAAGAACGCAATATTTTGGTTTGTTGTTTATTAACGTGGAGTATTAAAAAAAAAAAGTAAAAATATTATAACTTTTCACTTAAATTGTATTTCACAACCAATCTTACATAAGAATATGTTTTTTTAGTGATTTAATTCTTAGTTGATTATACAATATGCAAATAGATACATGATAGAAATTATTCAAATATCAATGTACCTCAACTTTTACTACTTAGGGAGGTGCATGGTGGGTGGTAAGAGGGGGTATTGAACTGGTATTTTAAAAATTTTTAGGGTATTCTTAAAATCACTTGTTATTCAATTGATATGTTTAAAAAACTTTTAAAATCCTATGTTTTTCAACTTGGAATTTATGTAAAATTATTTAAAATAATGTACAATCTCTTGTTATTCAATCAATAGTTTATAAAAATTATTTGAAATCCACTGTTATTCAATATATTATAACTATTGTTAAAATTGCTACTTTGAATGATTCTATGAGATTTTTGTTTGTTTATCAGTTGAAAAATATGATTAATAAAATCATACCTTTTAAAATAGAATTTTGAATGATTTCAAAAAGAACATAAAAACTGTCGGACATATACAACTGCATAGAGCTAATAATTATCTCCATCTCTTCAACTTAAATCAGTCAACATAGATTTTTCTAGGAAAACAAAATTGAAAAAGACTGATCGATTGTTGCAACTTTGCTTACCATGAAACATAACATGACAAGACGAGAACCAATATCTTTTGTGATGGAATGAATAGCGAAGTTGTCGTCAAAGCAGCATCCAATCACATTAATAAAACTTTATGAACCACATATGTTTAATTATGTTTTCATGTGACTTTTTATGCTGGGATTGGGTATGGATCTAGAAGCTCTTGATTTGTATGTATCTGAAACTTTCTCAATTGAGAATTTCTTTTGGAAGCTTGGAGATGTGATTATATTTAGTTTTATTACAGATTCTATCGAGATTGGAAGAAGATAGAAGCATTTGTTGGATCAAATACAGTGGTACAATTAAATTGTCGAAGAACCTTACGTAATTACGTATATGTTCTCTGTCTGGTTTTTTTTTTTTTTGACAATCATTGTGATGCCTCGCCTTGTTCTTTCAAAGACTTCTTTGTTGAAGTCGGTGTGGCCATCAGAACAGAAGCTAACGATGGTTTGTTGTTTCTTCAAGACTTGTTTGTAAAGGGAATTTGAAACAATTCCTCATGGTACAGTTCCACATTTTCAGCGTTTTCTTGTTTCATGACAAGAAGAGAATCATTCCATCTCTTTTTCTTGACAATCGGGGATGAGTTGAAATATTATGAGTCAAATTTTCCTTTTCTGTGTTGTAAAAATATTCTAAAAACATCCAAAGTTTGATAATGAAATCTCACAGAATCACATTCATTTTCCTTTTAAAAAATATAAAAACTCTAAAAAATAATCAAATCTTCTAAAAACTCACTCAATTTTTCAAAATTATAAAATGTTAAAATCCCATAAAATCTTGTAAAATATCAAATTGAATAATCCTTAATTGAGTAACCCTTAGCAAGTCGAACCCTTTATCTGTTGGTGTAAGAAATTAAGGAAGAAGTGCTAAGTTTAGCCTTGTTGTGGCTGTGTGTTGTGTGATTGCTTGCTAACCCCTTTGCGTAATTGATTGTTTGTGTGTGTGATTGCTTGTATAGTGGTGTAGTTGCATGTAGGTTGCATGACTAACCATATGTTTGAGCTTGTGTTGAATTGGCATATTTGATTGAGGATTCACCTAAACACCGTAAGAACGCGATCTGACTAGAGACAGCACAGAGTGATCGGGAGGACACTCATTTTAGCTAAGGCGAGATCAAGGAAATGGTGTTATAGTCGCGAAGGCAAGCTTGAGAGAAGGTCGAGACGATTGATCCGGGAGGGACAATCATATTGGGAAAGAGAGAAGAGAGAAGACATTTTCGCTTAGGCAAAATGTGAAAAGGTCGAATGATTGATCCGGGAGGGACAATCAAGTTTGGGAAAAAGAGAATGATGAGGCAGGTTATGAGCAAGAGGCAAAATTAAACCAAGTGAGTGGTTTAAAAATCGAAATGGCGTATTAGTCTGATGCAAGAATTGACTAAGTCAAGAAAGAGGGTGCAAGAAAATAATGTAGCAAGGAAAGAGGGTGCAAAAAGATAATGAATCGAGCACTTAACCTTTATATGAAGGGGCAAGTACTAAGTGAAGTTCTAATGAACCAACTTGAGGAAATTAATGAAGAAGTTCACACCAATCGTGAGGGCAGTTGTGAAAGGTTCCAGAGTCAGGTGGTGAACGTAACATTCGCCGGAAAGTGAGAGATCCGGATGAGAAAGGTTTATGTTGAGTAGAATTATGATGAGAAGAAACTCATAACCGAGAGAAGTAGAGATCACGAAGAACCAAGGAGATGCTAGAGATGAAGAAGCTTTTGATGACACTGGTCAAATAAGCAATGGTTGCATTGGCGAAAGTTGCAATGGTGCTACCAAAAGTGGTCGCGGAGATATCTAAGGGAAGACACAGCTGACTAGAAGTTGTGGACATCACAGAGAGAGAGATCGAGACGCTAGAATTCGAGGATGAATTCTTTTAAGGGGGGTAGAATGTAATGACCCGTATTATAACATCCGCAAACAAATTATTGGGTTTTTGGGATGGGTGTCGATCGACACCAAGGTGGTGTCGGTTGACACCAACATTTTTCTGGTTCGGCCAAATTGATTTAATTGTCGATTTTGGTCGGTTTGGTTTAAGGAAAACCATAGAACCGGATTATTTAAGTGGCAAGTCGACCTAGGTCGTGGAATTTTGTTGTTTTGGCCGCTTAACAGAGAGAAAAATAAAATAAAAGTTTGTTCTTGAGTTTTTGTGAGTTTTGGTGAGATTTCAAGGCTTTATGGGTGAGAGCTTGCTGTGGGAGTGAGGATTCAAGGCTAGGAACGTGTGGGAAGCTTGCTGGGAGTGTGAGTTTCATCATTGTTGGTCAGAAACTTCCTACAGAGAGGTGAGTGCATGACCATGGCTTATCTAAGCTAAGATCTCTAGTTTTTCTGTGATTTGGTGCTTATGTGGTTGTTTCTTTAAGTTCTATATGGTATTTCGTGGCTGCTGTGGCTGGGTTTTGCTTCTGGGGGTGCATGGAGCGGATTGGAGGAGGTTGAAGGCGAGATTCAGAGTTTCTGATCGAAGGAATTCGATACTCGGCATCGGTGTCGGTCGACACCAGTTGGGGTGTCGGTTGACACCAACGCAAGGACGGCTCGACGACTTTGGCGAGTGTCGATCGACACCATGTGGTGGTGTCGGTCGACACCACTAGGGTTTCGGGTTTGTGTCGAGTGTCAGTGTCGATCGACACCACCTGGTGTCGGTCGACACCCTTCCTCAGTTACGATGATGACGTGTTGCTTTGCATATTGCCTGGTTTGTTTGTATTATTTGTTGTTTGTGGCATGTAGAGATTTTATTGCTTGTGTGTATAGCCCAGTAGATGGGAGGATTGCCTTACTGAGTGTTTATAAAATACTCATGCATCTCAATTTGTGTTTGTGGTGCAGGTAAAGGCAAAATGTGATCGTGGAATCAAGACAATGAAGAGGAGGATGTTCTAGGGACTCGATTAGTTGTTGTCTGGCATTGCCAGGTTGCTAGAGTTGGGTCATTAGAAACATTGCTAGGTTGCTGGTTCTATGTTTCCTGTTGTTTGGTATTCGGATATTGTTTATGTTATAATATTGGTTTATTATTGGATATTTATTGGTTATTGGTATTGGTTATTTCCGCTGTTGGTTGTGATTGTGATTAGTGGCTAGTGGATATGGGACCACTAGTTGTAATTTATTTATTATTATTATTATTATTATTTATTATTTAATAACAAAAAAAATGGGTCGGATTGTTTCAGTTTGGTATCAGAGCCCTTACGGTTCTAGGTTTGGGTTCACTAGGCTTTGTGCTGTAGATGTTTGGGATTGCATGCTTTGATTGATTATGTGAGTTAGTCAATTGTGTGTGGCATGGAGTCCTAGAACATCCTCTTCGAGCCTATTGTGTGATTCCATGGTGAGTTTATGTTTCTGTGTTATAGAATAAATTGTTTGCTTAGTCTTCTATTCATGGTAGTGCAGATGGCTAGAGATGGTGCTGTTGCTGGTCGTGGTCGTGGAAGCGGACGTGGTCGTGGTAGTGGTAGAGGCCCAGCAGTGAGTGAGACTGCGGACCACAGTGTGACAGTTGTGGGTGTTGGCGAGTCGCAGGGTGTCCAGGAGGAGTCCATGAGTGTGGTCGGAGGGGGCGGTGTTGATGCTCCAGTGGCCGATGATGCTAGGGTTCCGGGTGGAGTCCCTGGTGCTGACTTTACGGCTTTGCTAGCACAGTTGTTGGAGCGGTTGCCACCAGTGATACTGGCTCAGGCTCAGGTAGTGCCACCAGTGGTGGCGGGGGAGAGGCAGCAAGTGGCTGCGGATGTGGGAGCACATGGTCGTTATTTGACCATGCTCAAGGAGATGAAGGGTATCGGGACTGCGAAGTTCTCGGGTGGTACAGACCCTACTGCTGCAGATGCGTGGTGGGCGAGTGTGGAACATAACTTCCATACTCTGAGATGTCCTGAGGAGTTTTGGGTGGACATTAGGGTCCACCATTTGATTGGTGATGCAGAGGTGTGGTGGAGATCAGTGGCTGCTAGGAGAGTGCAGCGAGAGATGACTTGGGCTGACTTCGTAGGGGAGTTCAACCATAAGTACTTTCCGAGGGAGGCATTGGACCAGTTGGAGGTGCAGTTCCTTCAGTTATCTCAGGGGACGCGGTCAGTGCGGGAGCTGGACTTGGAGTTCAGTCGACTTCTATGTTATGGAGGTCGAGCTATGGAGTCTGAGGAGGCCCAGATCAGGAGGTTTATGAGGGCTCTTGGTGATAACTTGAGGGTCCATTGTAGAAGACGTAGTTATGCTACGCGTGCAGAGCTGGTTGAGACTGCAGTAGAGATTGAAGAGGATATCCGGGCACAGTCAGTGGCGGTTAGTCCAGCAGTTCAGCCTAGTAAGGCTCAGCATCATGGAGGTTCTAGCAGGGGCGGCAAGCCTGCGCAGAGAACCAAGAGGAGGTGGGAGGCTATGCATAGGCCGAGTGGTGCGAGTTGCTTCGGTTGTGGGAGAAAAGATCACAAGATTTCTAGTTGTCCCAAGAGAAGTGCTGCGACGGCAACGGCTCGTGTATGCTATCATTGTAGGGAGTCAGGGCACATCAGGCCCTTGTGTCCCAAGTTGCAGCCGGTGGCAGTGGCAGCGTTGCAGCAGGTGCAGCCTGGAGGGCAGCAGGTGGCACGGATTGAGCAGGCGCCACGAGTTTACACGACTGCAGAGATTTGTGGAACCAGTGCTGGGGCGATCACAAGTATAATTTCTGGTACTTAAACTTTGTGAATTTTAGTAGGTTCAGATTTTATGTTTTCCTGTGATAAAGTGTTAGGTTCTCAACACATAAAGTTTGTGTAGGGACCTTGTTGGTGGGCGGGTTTAAGTGCCACGTTATGTTTGATTCTGGAGCTTCTCAACGCTTCATTACTCTGGAGTGTGCAGAGAGTGTGAGAATCAGAGGGGATCCCGAGGAGCGTACGGGAGTTATCAGAGTTGCGGGAGGCAAGTTCCTGAGAGTTATTGGACGAGCTAGAGAAGTTGATGTTCAGATCGCAGGAGAGTCGTGGCCAGTGGATTTGCTTATCAGTCCAGTGGAGTTGTATGATGTTATTCTCGAGATGGATTGGTTGCATCAGCATATGGTGCATTTGGATTGCAATCGGGGCAGAGTGGAGTTTGAGCGTTCATGAGGGAAGTTGGTTTTTCAGGGTATTAGACCGACTTCAGGGAGTCTCGTTATCTCGGCCATTCAGGCTGGGAAGATGATCGAGAAAGACTGTGAGGCTTATTTGGTTACTATATCAATGCTAGAGTTAGTGGGGAAGTCTACGGTTAGCGGTATTCCGGTGGTTGAGGAATTTGAGGACGTGTTTCAGTCATTGCAGGGATTACCACCATCTCGGTCTGATCCTTTCACTATTGAACTGGAACCGAGGATGATGCCGTTATCCAAGGCTCCTTATAGAATGGCTCCAGCAGAGATGGCAGAGGTGAAGAAGCAGCTAGATTACCGAGGTTTGAACCAGGTCACTATGAAGAACAACTACCCTCTTCCGAGGATCGATTAGTTGTTGGATCAATTGAGAGGTGCTACTTGGTTCTCCAAGGTAGATCTGGCGTGGGGTTATCATCAGATACCGATAGATGAGGCAGATGTGAGGAAGACGGCTTTCAAGACGAGGTATGGACATTATGAATTTGTGGTGACGCCTTTCGGGTTGACTAACGCACCAGCAGCGTTTATGAGGTTGATGAACAGCGTGTTTCAGGAGTTTCTGGACGTGTCTGTCATCATCTTCATCGACGATATGCTAATATTTTCTAAGAGTCCTGAAGAGCATGCAGTGCATTTGAGGGCTGTGCTGGAGAAGCTGTGGGAGCAGAAGTTGTTTGCTAAGTTGAGCAAGTGCAATTTTGGGCAGCGTGAGATGGGTTTTATGGGTCACATTGTTTCTGCAGAGGGAGTTTCTGTGGATCCGGAGAAGATTCAGGCTATCAGGGATTGGCCTAGACCGCAGAATGCCATAGAGATCAGGAGTTTCCTCAGTCTGGCAGGTTACTACAGGAGGTTTGTATAGGGGTTTGCGAGCAGAGCACGGCCGTTGACTAAGTTGACAGGGAAGGATGTTCCTTTTGTTTGGTCAGAGGAGTGTGAGGAGAGCTTTGCAAGCCTTAAGGAGATGTTGACTACTACGCCAGTGTTGGCTTTGCCTGAGCAGGGAGAACCCTATGTGGTTTATACTGATGCATCCAGAGTTGGGTTGGGGTGTGTGTTGATGCAGCCGGGGAAGGTGATTGCCTACGCTTCGTGGCAGTTGCGGAAGCATGAGGACAACTATCCTACTCATGATTTGGAGATGGGTGCTGTAGTCTTTGCCCTGAAGATTTGGAAATCTTATCTTTATGGTGCAAAGGTACAGGTGTTTACAGATCATAAGAGTCTGAAGTACATATTCACTCAGCCTGAGTTGAATTTGAGATAGAGGCGGTGGATGGAGCTTGTGGCAGATTATGATTTGGAGATAGCTTATCACCCTAGTAAGGCTAACTTGGTTGCAGATGCTCTGAGTCGGAAGAGGGTAGCTTCGGCTCAGGAGCAGGAGATAGAGTCTCTGGTAGGAGAGATCAGTGCGTTGAGTTTGCTTGCTGTGTCTCTTGAACCGTTGGGTTTGGAGGCGGTTATAGAGCAGATCTTTTGAGTAGGGTGCGGTTGGCTCAGGAGAGTGATTTGGGGCTGGTAAATGCCTCAAAGGATGTTGACTCAGAGTATCAGGTCTCGGACAATGGTACTATCTTGGTGCACGGTCGGGTTTGTGTGCCCAAGGATGAGGAGTTGAGGCAGGAGATTCTGAGAGAGGCTCTTGCGAGCAAGCTAGGAGCGACTAAGATGTACCGTGATCTCAAGAGGTACTATCACTAGGTCAGGATGAAGAAGGATGTAGCTAGTTGGGTCGCGAGTTGCGATGTGTGTCAGCTAGTGAAGGCTGAGCATCAGGTTCCTGGCGGATTACTGAAGAGTCTACCCATTCCTGAGTGGAAGTGGGATATGATCACGATGTACTTTGTGGTAGGATTGCCAGTATCTCGGACTTTTGATGCTATTTGGGTCATTGTGGACCAGTTGACTAAGTCAGCACATTTTCTGGTCATTAAGAAGACTGATGGAGCAGCGGTCTTGGCTAAGAAGTATGTGAGAGAGATAGTCAGACTGCACGGGTTGCTAGCGAGTATTGTGTCTGATAGGGACTCTAAGTTCACTTTAGTGTTCTGGAAGGCATTTCAGGCAGAGATGGGCAGTAAGGTGCATATGAGTACAGCTTATCATCCCCAGACTGATGGACAGTCAGAGAGGACGATCCAGACGCTAGAGGATTTGCTGAGGATGTGTGTGTTGGATTGGGGTGGCCATTGGGCAGATCACCTGAACCTAGAGTTTGCTTACAACAACAGTTATCAGGCGAGTATTAAGATGGCTCTATATGAGGCTTTGTACGGGAGACCATGCCGTACACCGTTATGCTGGACTCAGGTGGGGGAGAGGAGCATGTTCGGGGCAGATTTTGTTTAGGAGACCTCAGAAAAGATTCAGGTTCTCAAGCTGAACATGAAGGAGGCTCAGGATAGGCAGATGAGTTATGTTGATAGAGGAGAAGAGATCTTGAGTTTCAGGTAGGAGACAGAGTGTACCTCAAGATGGCCATGTTGCGGGGTCCGAACAGGTCATTGACAGAGACTAAGTTGAGTCCGAGGTTCATGGGTCCGTTCAGAGTGATTGAGCGGGTGGGACCGGTAGCATATAGGCTGGAGTTGCCTGAGGTTATGCGTGCGTTCCACAAGGTTTCCATATTTCTATGTTGCGGAAGTGTCTCCGTGAGTATGATCAGTTGTTGGCTAAGATTCCTGAAGATCTTCAGCCTAACATGACTTTGGAGGTGAGACCAGTGAGGGTTCTCGAGAGGAGGATCAAAGAACTTCGGAAGAAGAAGATTCTTTTGATGAGAGTCCTTTGGGATTGTGATGGTGTTGAGGAGCAGACTTGGGAGCCAGAGGCAAGGATGAAGGCAAGGTTTAAGAAGTGGTATGAGAAGCAAGTTGTGACTTGAGCTTGTCTAGCCTGGTCCCAATTGTAATCCGTGGCTGGAGCGGGAATGGAGTATTCCAGCCCATCTCTCTTGTTTACTTGGTCGCTTAGAGTGGTTGGTTGTGCGACTCAGTAACAAGATGAGGTAGTGCTCGGGGTGCAAAGTTTCCGTGAAGCGGGGTTTTGGAGGAAAGTTTCCTGAAACATAAGTTTCCAAGAGTGGAAAATTTCAAAAAGTGGAAAGTGGTAAAAATGGAAAGTTTTATGTGAGTTAGAATTTGTCCATTTTAGTGGTGGAGGGGCTTAAAGGGGCTTATGTGGCCTTAGTGGCGGACTTTTGAGTCCTTGTGCCCGTGTATGGCGGTCTTTTGAGACATTGTGTGGCCTTTGTGACGGGCTGTTTAGCCAATTGTGTGGCCTTTGTGGTGGGCTGTTTAGCCGATTGTGTGATCTTTGTGGTGGGCTGTTTTGCCAGAGTTGCCTGTTTAGACGGTCCTTCTGGATGTATGGTCTTTGTGACGGTCCTTCGGGACGTGTGGTTTTCGTGACGGTCCCTCAGGACGAGTGGCCTTAGTGGCGGTCCTTCGGGACGAGTGGCCTTAGTGGCGGTCCTTCGGGACGAGTGGCATTGGTGGCGGTCCTGTTGAGGATATTTGTTTGGCCTTGGTGGCGGTCATGTTTAGGACATTTTTTTGGCCTTGGTAGCGGTCCTGTTTAGGACATTTGTTTGGCCTTTGTGGCGGTCTTGTTTAGGACATTTATTTGGCCTTGTGGCATGTATATGATCATTGTGTGGTCATGAGGTATTCCAGAGAGGGGATATGTGGTTGGTAGGACATTGTGATGTTTTATGCGAGCCACGGGAAGGAAACCTGGATAGGGATAGGACTCAGACGTTTTCAGAATTGTTTGCTTGCGACTCTTGGGGGACTTAGGTTCTCCTAGTACTGCCATATTCTAAGACTTTGTGACTTGGGAGTATGGTTCGTATATCGACTTCGGATGACGATCCGGGGGCGTGCTGTAGGGTGGCAACCCGAGAGACGAGTATTGGACTTCTTTTTATATATTATAGCATGCGGGCTTAGGCTCGATGAGGAGCCAATATTATGGCATGCAGGCTTCAGCCTGATGAGGAGCCAATAAAAACTCAAGGTTTAGGCATGTGGGTAAAGGAAAGTCCAAAGTCGAGAGCAAATAACGCCTGGAGCGTGAGCCTATCGCCTAGAGGTGACCTTCCGTAGATCAGTCGGTGGAGTGCGGGCCGTGGAGACTGTTGCACGGTAGTCCTTAGCTGATGGTTTTTCGAGATTCGAGGAAGAATCTATGTTGGTGGGGGAGAATTATAACATCTGAAAACCAATTATTAAGTTTTTGGGATGGGTGTCGATCGACACCAAGGTGGTGTCGGTCGACACCAATATTCTCTAGTTCGACCAGTTCGATTTAATTATCGATTTGGACCGGTTTGGTTTAAGGAAAACCATTGAACCGATATATTAAAGTGGGAAAACAACCTAGATCGTGTTTTGTTTTGTCTCACGCCATTTTTGAGAAAACATAGTGAGAAAACGTGTTCTTGAGCTTTTAGGAAGAGATTGGTGAGATTCTTGGCTGTTCTTGAGAGATTTGAAGCTAGGAAGGATCTAGAAGCATGCTAGGAAGGTTGGATTCGTTGCTGTTGGTTAGAATCTTCCTGCAGAGAGGTGAGTGCATGACCATGGCTTATCTAAGCTAAGATCTCTAGTTTTTCTGTGATTTGGTGCTTATTTGGTTGTTTCTTTGAGTTCTCTATGGTTATTCGTGGCTGTTATGGCTCTGTTTTGGCTTCTGGGAATGCATGGAGCGGAATGGAGAAGATAGGAGGCAAGATTTGGAGTTTTTGATTGATAGAAATCGATGCTCGGCATCGGTGTCGATCGACACCAGTTGGACTGTTGGTCGACACTAACGCGAGGACGGCTCTAGACTTTGGCGAGTGTCGATCGACACCATGTGGAGGTGTCGGTCGACACAAACTAGGGTTTTCGGGAGTGTCGAGCATGGTGTCGGTCGACACCAGATTGTCAGTGTCGATCGACACCATCTGGTGTCGGTCGATACTCTTCTTTCAGTTACGATGGATGATGCATGCTTTGTATATTGCCTGGTTTGTTTTATTGATTGTTGTTTGTGGCATGTAGGGATCCTATTGCTTGTGTGTATAGCCTAGTAGATGGGAGGATTGCCTCACTGAGTGTTTATAAAATACTCATGCATCTCAATTTGTGTTTGTGGTGTAGGTAAAGGCAAAGTGTGATTGTGGAATCAAGGCAATGATGAGGAGGATGTTCTAGGGACTCGATTGGATGTTGTCTGGCATTGCTAGGTTGCTAGAATTGGGTCGTTAGAAACATTGCTAAGTTGCTGGTTCTGTGATTCATGTTGGTTGAACTTTGGATATTGATTATGTTATAATTATTGGTTTATTAATGGATATTTATTAGATATTGGTATTGGTTATTTCCGTTGTTGATTGTGATTGTGATTAGGTGGCTAGTAGATATGGGACCATTAGTTGTAGATTATTTATTTATTATTATTTAAAAAAAATGGGTCGGGTCGTTTCAAGAAGGCCGAAAAACGGACCGTAGAAAAGGAATGGCCGTATACCAGCCAACGGCCGTTGTACAGTGGGACCAAGGTCAAATCATACGTGAGGTACGAGAGGACCGGAGACGGACGACAGAATCGAATGTCATGGATGGAGGACTGGACACAGACGAGGAAATAAAGCCACAGATGTAAGGGCCGTGAACTGCAGACAAGTGCGGGATACTTGGGACGCAAGAGAAACACGGGAAGGACGAAGGAAGCGGAAGAGTCTCTGCATGGGATGCCAACGCCACGTGTCACGATCATAGATTCTCTCCGCTGGCGATTGAGATGCACGTGCGCGGAGATTGTTTCTCCCGCTGCCATGTGTCCTCGCATGCAAAAATCTTGACAAATGGCAGATGAAATTTGCCACCTGCTTGCATGGAGAGTTTGACCAAGGGGCTGTATATATAACCATCGGGCTCTCATTTTCGACCAAAAACCATCTCAAACACCAAAACTCTGCTCAAATTTTTCTCTCAAACTTTTGGAGATAAAATCAAGAGTTTTTCGAGCAAGGACGAGGAAGAGAAATGAGTCTCGCTGGAGAAGAGCTAAGGAGCTAGGGAAAAGCGCTGTCATATTGGCGTGGTGTGGTGAAACTCAATCGGGCAAGTTCTTCAAATGAGGTGAGTTTTGGTTTGTTGTTTATGGGAGGTGCATTAGCTCTCTAGCTCTTGCATCGGCCCTTCTGTGTTGCATTGGTTCCTTGTTGCATATAGATCTAGAGGATTACATGTAGTCAAGAGGGGATTATGGGGGTTTTATGCATTCTTGGGGGAGAATTGCATTTTTAAAGATTAGCTGCAAGTGTGAAATGCCTTGCATGCTAGATCTAAAGGGTTTTAGATCATTTGATGGGTGAAAATAATTTTTAAAAATCGGATGCAAGTGTGAAAGGCCTTGCATGCTTGATTTTGAAGATTTTTGATCTTTGGATCAAGGGAAAAATAATTTTAAAAATCAGCTGCAAGTGTGAAATGCCTTGCATGTTTGATTTAGGGGATTTCTCGATCATGGGGATCGATGGAAAAATTAGTAAGAATTTTCTTTCTTAAGTTTTGGGTCATGGGGGGTGTCATGCATGATAAAAAAAAATTATTTGTTTTTTGCATGATTTTTGAGAGAGGTTAAACCCCATAGCCTTGATGGGATATCAGTCTAGGAGATGGGTTATTTTTGGTGAGACCATGCAAGAATCTCCGGGATGGAAAGAGCCGCATGAGTGCCCAAAAATTAAATGAAAGTTTAACCTCAAAGTTGTGATAGTTGGTTGTTGGTGAGGCCATGTGTAACACCCGCAAACCAATTTTTGGTATTTTGGTAAGGGTGTCGATCGACACCTTCTCGTGAGGCATCGATCGACACCAGTAATGGCCGGTTTGGTCGGTTCGTTTTTATTTGCCCGGTTTACGTGGTTGGTTTAGGGAATCCCTAAAATCGAGTTTTTAGAGGAAGAAAAGGACCTAGGGTCGTGTTGTTTTGGGTTTTCTGCTGTTTTTAGAGAAAAATAAAAGAGAGAGTAGTTCTTGAGCTTTCTGAGAGAGATTGGTGAGATTCCTTGCTGTTCCTGAGAGATCTAAGGCTGGAGAGGTGCTAGAAGCTTGCTAGGAGTGAGGGATTCGTTCTATTTGGTCAGAAACTTTCTGCAGAGAGGTGAGTGCATGACCATGGCTTATCTAAGCTAAGATCTCTAGATTTTATGTGATTTGGTGCTTATGTGGTTGTTTCTTTGAGTTCTATATGGTATTTCGTCGCTGTTTTGGCTGGGTTTGGCCTCTGGGAGTGCAAGGAGCGGATTGGAGAAGATTGGACGCGAGATTAGGAGTTTTTGATCGAAGGAAATCGCTGCTTGGCAACGGTGTCGGTCGACACCAACGCGAGGACGGCTCGAGACTTTGGCGAGTGTCGATTGATGCCATGTGGAGGTGTCGGTCGACACAAACTAGGGTTTTCGGGAGTGTCGGGCAGGGTGTCGGTCGACACCAGATTGTCAGTGTCGATCGACACCAGATTGTCAGTGTCGGTCGACACCCTTCTTTCAGCTACGACGGATTGTTGTGTGCTTTGTATAATGCCTGGTTTGTTTTATTGATTGTTGTTTGTGGCATGTAGAGATCTTATTGCTTGTGTGTATAGCCCAGTAGATGGGAGGATTGCCTCACTGAGTGTTTATCAAATACTCATGCATCTCAATTTGTGTTTGTGGTGCAGGTAAAGGCAAAGTGTGATCGTGGAATCAAGGCAATGAAGAGGAGGATGTTCTAGGGACTCGATTGGATGTTGTCTGCCATTGCTAGGTTGCTAGAGTTGGATCATTAGAAACATTGCTAGGTTGCTGGTTCCTTGTTTCTTGTTGTTTGGTATTGGGATATTGCCTTTGCTATAATATTGGTTTGTTATTGGTTATTATTGGTTTATTATTGGATATTGATTATGTTATTCCGCTGTTGAATGTGTTGGTGGTTAGGTGGCTAGTGGGTATGGGACCACTAGCTGTAGTTTATTTTATTATATTATATTTATTATTTATTATTAAAAAAAAAAAAAAAAAAGGTCGGTCGTTTCATTTTGGTATCAGAGCCCTTACGGTTCTAGGTTTGGGTTCAATAGGTTTCTGTTGTAGATGTTTGGGATTTGCATGCTTGATTGATTATGTGAGTTAGTCAATTGTGTGTGGCATGGAGTCCTAGAACATCCTCTTCGAGCCGAGTGTGTGATTCCACGGTGAGTTTATGTTTCTGTGTTATAATAGAAATTGTTTGCTTAGCCTTCTGTTCATGGTAGTGTAGATGGTTAGAGAGGATGCTGTGGCTGGTCGAGGTCGTGGACGCAGACGTGGTCGCGGACATGGTCGTGGTAGGGGCAGAGCCCTAGTGGTTAGTGAGACGAGGACCAGAGTGTGACAGCTGAGGGTGTTGGCGAGTCGCAGGATGTTCCGGGGGATTCCGTGAGTGTGGCAGGAGGGGGCGGTGTTGATGCTCCAGTGGCCGGTGATGCTAGGGTCCCGGGTGTGGGGGTCCCAGCGGGTGGAGTCCCTGGTGTTGACTTTGCGGCTTTGCTAGCACAGGTGTTAGAGCGGTTACCACCAGTGGTACCGGCTCAGGCTCAGGTAGTGCCACCAGTGGTGGCAGAGGAGCGGCAGCCAGTGGCTGCGGATGCGGGGGTCCATGCTCGTTATCTTAGCATGTTGACAGAGATGGGTCGGTTGCGTACAGAGCAGTTTTCGGGAGGTGTAGATCCTACTGCTGTGGATGCGTGGAGGACGAGAGTGGAACGTAACTTCCATACTCTGAGATGTCCTGAGGAGTTTTGGGTGGACATAGGGGTCTACTTTTTGAGTGGTGATGCTGAGTTGTGGTGGAGATCTGTGGCTGCTAGGAGGGTGCAGCGGGAGATGACTTGGGCTGACTTCGTTTTGGAGTTCAACCGAAAGTATTTTCCTAGAGAGGCATTGGATCGTTGGAGGTGCAGTTCTTTCAGTTGTCTCAGGGGACACGGTCAGTGCGGGAGCTGGACTTGGAGTTTAGTCAACTTCTTTGTTATGGAGGTCGGGCTATGGAGCCTGAGGAGGCTCAGATCAGGAGGTTCTTGAGGGCTCTACGTGATGACTTGAGAGTTCACTGTAGAGGGAGGAGTTATGCTACGCGTGCAGAGCTGGTTGAGACTGCAGCACAGATTGAGGAGGATATCCGCGCACAGTCAGTGGCGGTAGCTCCAGCAGTTCAGCCTAGTAAGGCTCAGCAGCAAGGTGGTTCTAGCAGGGGCGGTAGGCATGCTCAGGGAACCAAGAGGAAGTGGGAGGCTACGCAGAAGCCAAGTGGTGCGGGTTGCTTCGGTTGTGGGAGCAGGGATCACAGGGTTGCTAGTTGTCCCAAGAGGAGTGTTCCGACGGCAGGACCTCGGGTATGTTATCACTGTAGGGAGACAGGGGACATCAGGCCTTTTTGTCCCAAGTTGCAGCCGGCAGCAGTGGCAGCGTTGCAGTAGGTGCAGCCTGGAGGTCAGCAGGTGGCACAGATTGAGCAGGCGCCACGAGTTTACACGACAGCTGAGACTGGTGGAACCAGTGCCGGGGCGATCACAGGTATATTTTCTGGTACTTTAACTTTGTGAATTTTAGTAGGTTCAGATTGTATATGTTTCCTGTGATTAAGTGTTAGGTTCTCAACACATGAGGTTTGTGTAGGGACCTTGTTGGTGGGCGGGTTTAAGTCCTATGTTATGTTTGATTCTGGAGCTTCGCATAGCTTCATTACTCTAGAGTGTGCGGGGATCAGCGGGGATCCTGGAGAGCGTGCAGGAGTTGTCAGAGTTGCGGGAGGCGAGTTTCTGAGAGTGATTGGACGAGCCAGAGGAATTGATATTCAGATCGCAGGAGAGTCATGGTCAGCAGATTTGCTTATCAGTCCAGTGGAGCTGTATGACGTTATTCTCGGGATGGATTGGTTGCATCGACATAGGGTGCATTTGGATTGCCATCGGAGTAGAGTGGAGTTTGAGCGTTCAGGAGGGAAGTTGGTATTCCAGGGTATTAGACCGACTTCGGGGAGTCTCGTGATCTCAGCCATTCAGGCTGGGAAGATGATCGAGAAGGGTCGTGAGGCTTATTTGGTTACTATATCTATGCTAGAGTCAGTGGGGAAGTCTACGGTTAGCGGTATTCCGGTAGTGGAGGAGTTTGAGGAACCGGGGACGATGCCGTTATCCAAGGCTCCTTACAGGATGGCTCCAGCAGAGATGGCAGAGCTGAAGAAGCAGCTAGGGGATTTATTGAGTAAGGGATTCATCCGTCCTAGCGTATCACCGTGGGGAGCGCCGGTGTTGTTTGTGAAGAAGAAGGATGGAAGTTTCAGGTTGTGCATTGATTATCGGGCAATAATCTAGATTGGTGGGGGAGAATTGTAACACCCGCAAACCAATTTTTGGTATTTTGGTAAGGGTGTCGATCGACACCTTCTCGTGAGGCATCGATCGACACCAGTTGTGGCCGGTTTGGTCGGTTCGTTTTTAATTGTCCGGTTTGCGTGGTTGGTTTAGGGAATCCCTAAAATCGAGTTTTAGAGGAAGAAAACGACCTAGGGTCGTGTTGTTTTGGGTTTTCTGCTGTTTTTAGAGAAAAATAAAAGAGAGAGTAGTTCTTGAGCTTTCTGAGAGAGATTGGTGAGATTCCTTGCTGTTCCTGAGAGATCTAAGGCTGGAGAGGTGCTAGAAGCTTGCTAGGAGTGAGGGATTCGTTCTATTTGGTCAGAAACTTTCTGCAGAGAGGTGAGTGCATGACCATGGCTTATCTAAGCTAAGATCTCTAGATTTTATGTGATTTGGTGCTTATGTGGTTATTTCTTTGAGTTCTCTATGGTATTTCGTCGCTGTTTTGGCTGGGTTTAGCCTCTGGGAGTGCAAGGAGCGGATTGGAGCAGATTGGAGGCGAGATTCGAAGTTTTTGATTGAAGGAAATCGCTGCTTGGCAATGGTGTCGGTCGACACCAGTTGGGGTGTCGGTCGACACCAACGCGAGGACGGCTCGAGACTTTGGCGAGTGTCGATCGATGCCATGTGGAGGTGTCGGTCGACACAAACTAGGGTTTTCGGGAGTGTCGGGCAGGGTGTCGGTCGACACCAGATTGTCAGTGTCGATCGACACCAGATTGTTAGTGTCGATCGACACCATCTGGTGTCGGTCGACATCCTTCTTTCAGCTACGACGGATTGCTGTGTGCTTTGTATATTGCCTGGTTTGTTTTATTGATTGTTGTTTGTGGCATGTAGAGATCTTATTGCTTGTGTGTATAGCCCAGTAGATGGGAGGATTGCCTCACTGAGTGTTTATCAAATACTCATGCATCTCAATTTGTGTTTGTGGTGCAGGTAAAGGCAAAGTGTGATCGTGGAATCAAGGCAATGAAGAGGAGGATGTTCTAGGGACTCGATTGGATGTTGTCTGGCATTGCTAGGTTGCTAGAGTTGGGTCATTAGATTGCTAGGTTGCTGGTTCCTTGTTTCTTGTTGTTTGGTATTGGGATATTGCCTTTGCTATAATATTGGTTTGTTATTGGTTATTATTGGTTTATTATTGGATATTGATTATGTTATTCCGTTGTTGAGTGTGTTGGTGGTTAGGTGGCTAGTGGGTATGGGACCACTAGCTGTAGTTTATTTTATTATATTATATTTATTATTCATTATTAAAAAAAAAAAGGTCGGTCGTTTCACCATGCGAGAATCTCCGAGAGGGAAAGAGCCGCATGTGTACCCAAAACTAGAGAAATGTAACCTCATGGTTTTGATGAGAGATCAAACCATTGGAGTGTTAATTTTTTTAAGTCATGCGAGAATCTCAAGGACGGAAAGAGGCACATGCATGTGATAAATTTGGGGTGGTAATGCATGCAAAATTTTTATAATGAGAAATTAACTTGGGGTTAAAAGAATTTGGGGATGGGTGCATATAGGTTGCATGCATGAGTAGAGATTCTTACGCTGCATGAATGTTTCTTGCTACTTAAGTCTTGTGTGTGATGTTTGGTTGATTGCTTGTGTGTGACGCTTGTTTATCTTGCGTATTTGTGTGGTTATACTTAATTCTTGGAGTTGTTTGACTTAGAGTTAAGTGCTTGTCCTAGATAATCCGCAAGTTAAATGTCTCGGTTCGTAGCTAGAGGTCGATCTCTGTTCCTGACATGTGATATGGAAGTCCGGTGAGCTAATCCAGAGGGATTTCATGGCAGGAAAATTTGGTGTCTAGCTAGCTACTAGCCCGACTGCTGCATGAAGATGCAGCCATGAATACCCGGTTTTTTTACGTGGAGGTAACAACGCGGAGGATTTGGGTGTGTCCGGTTGGTTGCCTTTGTGGTATCAATGCGGAAGAGTGTTGGGTCGGAACAGAGGATCGAAGGGCCCTAGGTTGTTGTGGTGTTCCCCTAGGATGTTTGTTTCCCTAGGATATGGTGTGGTTGTTTAACTACGGCGTGGATCCCTAGTGTGTGGCGTGGATACCAAGTGAGTCAAGGTGTAGACGAGTCAAGTGTCTTGATTGTTCCTAGACTTGATTGTGTGTGCTTGATTGGCTGCTTTTTTACGCTTCTGCATTGCGTGCTTTGATTGCTTGCTGATTGGGGATAGGAATTGGGGGTAGTTTGATGGGGAAGGATAGCATGTTAGAGGGTTACCCAACTCACTGAGTAACCTTAGATTACTCACTCCTCTCCACAAATATTTTTCTGTCCTGCAGGGGAGACTAAGTGGGTAGAGTTGAGGGTTAAAGAACCGGATAGGGTGTTTTCGTGTTGTGTTGCAAAATCTATGTTTTCTTAACATGTTTTTCCTCGAAATGGGTCCAACTGTTTTACTTTCGTGTTTTGTTGATTTGTAAACATTATACTTAAGTAATAAATCGAATTATTTTTCATATATATATTCGAACAAGTGAAAGTGGTACGGTCTAGTCCGGACCAGCACAACGCCGCATGCGTTCCATGGGTTGAAAAGCCTAAGGGACGTACGTAGCGGGTAGGCGGCTGCCGGTGGACTGGCTGGGGATCCTAATTTGTTGATGGAACCTCGGCCGGATCGCAGGCAGTTCTCCTCTATGTGACGATCTCTGGGCCGGTCTGCGGTTTGTCTGGCCATGTGGACGGTTAGTTTTTGAGTTATATTTCTAAACACTAATAAAGAAGAGTTATTTTTTTATAAACACTTTTGTGCTTAAGAAACTTTATACACTTGGCCTCTCTTTTCATATGTGGAATCTCATACGCTTATTACTGCAAAGAGTGTACACTTGCCTCTCTTTTCATATGTGGTTCACTTTGGATAGGAAGGGGATTACCAGTTGGACTCTCGTCATCTACTCTTCCTTCTCTTCCAGCTGAGGAGTCCTATGTTATGAAAAGTGATACTGAGATATACCCACATAAGAATACTTCACTTGAGGTGAACTTTGCTTTCTTTCTAAACTTTCAATGATGTAAATGATCTCTTCGATCTCATCATTACTTATTCATACCAATTTTTATGTAATGGAATAGTTAGGTGTCGTTAAAAAGATTGTAGTCAAAGTTTCCGTTTTTGTGTTGTGAAATATTCTAAAATCACCCACAGTTTAATAATAAATCTCACATAATCACATTTCATATTCTTGACTAAAAAATATAAAAACTTTAAAATATAATTAAATTTTCTAAATGCTCACTCAAATCTTTCAAAATTTTAAAATATTGGTGTAAGAAATTCTTGAATAACCCTTAATCTTGTAAACTATAACACTTAATCTTGTTTATTGTATCCATTAGTTATCAACAATTTTCAAACTTACACTGATTATTTATGGTTATGTTCTATTCTCTAACATTTTAATGCACTTTTCTCTTTTATTTATGGTTTCTTTGATTATTTTCTATTGTTTCATAAATAATTTCATAAATTTGCACGGAAAATTTTCAAATATTAATTATCTACAATTGTTCACTTAGGGAGGTTTATTGCTATTCTATTCAATCACTATTTAAAAAAAAAATCAAAAACATATGTTATTAGTTTTTTGACTTATGAAAACTAGTTTCATTTAAACTATGTATCATTTGTTTAGTGATTTGTTTTTGGATTTTAAAATTTACAATATATTTTTTGGATTTTAATGAATTTGAAAGTGTAAAAACATAAAGATCCAAATCCGTGTGTAAAACATATTATTTCAAAATTTATAACTATCGATAATATCTAAATCTTATATGGATTTACAAATCAATTAATCAATAATAATGTAATAGAAATATACTCAAACTACATCATATGGTCTTTTTTTTGCTAAATAAAATAATAAATTCACGTTAAATAAGGGAAAATTCAAAAAAAAAAAAAAAAAAAAAAAAAAAAAAAAAAAAAAGACACACATTCAAGTTACTTTAGAACTTGGTATAGTAAGGACTTGTGGGGTTAATAAAAGAGTAAAGCTCATACCTAAAGTTACAACTTGGACTCAAAACTCTTACTCCTTGTTTATGTTTCCAGCAATCTTGATAATGGATAATGTAATATTTTATACACTCTTGACAACCTTTAACTGTTAAGCCACCCGAACACTGCACCATTCCGTATAAATTCTTCTTACCGAGTCTCTTCTCTCCTGCCGCATACCGCACCGGCGTTTTGACTCCTTTTATGTTTTCATCTATTTTAGTAATGGCTAAACTTGTCAGATTGTAGAGCAGAAACAACCTATTTTCAAAAGAAATTGAATCGCCGCTCAAGTTCTTCACGCTGGGCATACAGAAGTTGTCATCATAATTGATCTGCCCTATAGTATTGAACCTAGAAAACTCCACAATACATTGGTCGTACCATATTACCGCCCCCCTATCTCTTGGACATCTCTTACGAAGAAGCTGTCATACACATTTTGCATATCAACGTCACAATCAATATCAACATTGCATGGACTAATTTACATATAAATACAGTTTCTTTCTATATTTATATGTCAGACATCAACAAAAATGACATGTGTGCATATTTATACATTATGTGACAGCTTATTAGTAATACGTATTGAAGTGATGTCACCTCAGAACTGGCATTGATAACGCAGGTGCCGCACTTGGGCCCGCGAGAGTCGACACGGCACTGGTAGGTGATGGCGATCATATCAGGTTCTTTACCCATGGCCGTGAAGCCCCAACCGTAATGAAAATTATATGAACCGTCCGAAAAGCTTTTGATGAGTTCATTGAAGGCTTTCTCGTACTGGCTTCCCGGCTTGTATTGCCCTTCGCTGACTAAGCATTTGTGATGCAGATACGCATTGGTACGATTTAGTGAAGAAACACTGTGTAAGAGGAGGAGTTGTGTGGCCGCAACGACCAAGATAGGGATTAGAACGAGGCGTTTTGATACAGAGGATGAAGAATGCATTATTTTGGATTTTAATTTTTATTTTGTTTCCTCAAGGAGTTCTTATATATATATAGTTAGAGTTGAGACTGTGATATTTATGTAGGAGACTCGGAGAAACTTTTGTGGCAACAAGAGGGCCGACGAAAAAGTAAAGCTCCATGGTGTGACTGAGTTCAAACAATTACAATCACACGATTGTACGATTACGACCCGAAATGAAGGGGTTGTTGGTTTCTATAATTACAAGATTCTTTGTGTTTTTTTTCTGGAACATGATCTATTCCAATTTTTAGAATTCATCTAATAATAGGTCATATCATTTTTTTCAAGTATTATTATTATTTTGTTCTAATTCTTAAGTACAACAAAATGGGCAACTTCACTAGTCAAAGAATTGGTTTTTTTCTTGGAGAAAAAGTGGGTTGAAGTTCTATGACTTAGTCTAAGTCTCAATCTGCTATTTGGTAAAAATGTCTAAGGCTACATGAGCTTTTGTTACCTTCTGAGAACAAAACTGATCTTCTACTACCCTCAGAAGTCTGTTAAGGTACCTTGTTTTGTTATTTAATCTGAGGTTAATGCCTCTGGAATCTGTTTCAATCACCTGATGAGGATAAACCAATTGTGAACAGTGTACGGTATCTTCTTAGAGTCTACTTTAAATTTTGTGTGATAGTCAAAGCTGTTGTTGTATTGATGTAGATAATGTATCACAAGATATAATTGAGACTCAGAATTTTAGATAACAGTTTATTCATAGGTTAGTTGAGGAGAAACTGACAGTAATAGAACATTTGAGCACTAAACTGCAAATTCCTGTTTTAGTTATAAAACCTTTGGACTTGGATCAACTCATGATTCTGAGAAATTTCATAGGTGTTTGCAAGATCTAATATGCTCTGTAAGTTGTGCTGATCAGATACAGGGATATTCATCATAGCAGACCATGAAATTCCTAGAATGTATAGAGGATTAACACTCTGTCTGAACAAAGATTTGATGGAAAACATTTGTCTATCATGCCAATTCATATTGGGGATCTCGTAAAACGTTGCTGTGAAGGAGGAGGTCAAAGAGCTAAGGAGTGGTATTATTTTACATTTCATTCTAAAAGAAGTACCAGTTGTTTGTAAAAAAAACAGAGTAATGTGACTGGTACATCTGCAACAGAGAGCCCTGAAAAATAATAACAAGAGAATGCACAAATATTCGTGTTTAAAAAGTCAAGTGATATTGCTGATAGAAATCAGGAGATTCAACAGAAGATCGTTCATATCATCAAACTGTGAAGATCATTCATGTATGTTAGATCTAAGCTCTAACATAGTGTATCATTCAAAATCAAAAAAAAAAATACTTCATACACTCACTCATGTCCATGCACTCTCCAAAGAGGATACCAATATGTAAAGTATTTCAAAGTGGCAACAGCATATTAATAAAGAAAAGATACAATTGAAAGCTACTAATAAATGATCTGAGTATACGATATATTACATGAAAATATAATTTTTCTAACTACAGTTGGCGACTATATATTTAGTCACCAAAAATTGCTACTAATGAGCTACTATTAAGCAATTTTTTGAAACTGTAACATTGTGGTCGTACATCAGTCGCTTTTTGCAACCAAAGATAATAGCCAGTAAAATAGTAGTAAATTAGCTACTAATTGATAACAATATTGCAGATGGGAAACGTTAGTCGCGTGAAATAGACGCTAATTTGGATTGAACTTTAATATAGTTTTATTCATGTCATGTAAGTGTTTTCAAACTTACCCTGATTACATATGGTTATGTTCTATTTTCTACAATTTTGATGCACTTTCCTCTTTTATTTATGGTTTCTTTTATTATTTTCTATTATTTCATAAATAATTTCCTAAATTTATACAGAAATTTTTCTAATATTAATTATCTAGGGATTGTTCACTCAGAGAGGTTTTATTTGTTTAAGGAAATGGATTTGTAAAAATTTTAAACAAAAATTATGTACTATTTAATCACTATTTTAAAAGTACATCAAAATCATATGTTATTAGTTCTTTGACTTATGAAAACTAGTTAAAACTATGTGTTATATGTTTAGTGATTTGTTTTTAGATTTTAATGAATTTGGAAGTGAAAAAACATAAAAATCCAAATGTGTGTGTAAAACATATTATTTCAAAATTTATATCTATTAACTTATATTGATAAAGATATATCTAAATCTTATATGGATCTACAAATCAATTAATCAATCCCTTATATATTAATAGAGGAACATTTTGGCAAAAAAACTGAGGTGCCAGCATTACAGAGCTCAGTGCACATTCTATAAATTAACCCTCAAATCATCAACTAATTTACAAATATCTGCCATTGTTTTTATTTAAAACAGAATTTTTAAAAAAAATAATGATACCTAGATGTGTATTGAACGTATAATCTCTACTAACACCTATAAATACATTCATCTCACTAAAGTATATATTACCACCTACCTCATCACCAAACAACTCCATTGTTCTAAAAAATCCTTCTTTTAACAGTGTTTCTCAGGTCAATCTAAAAGTTCCACATGGAACTGAATCCTCTAAAAATTTAGAGAATCGGACTCTTCAAAAAGTTGATGTGTCGCCGCCGGAAAGTTCTATGCAATTTTTAGCAAAATACCATTAAATTTGTCTACTTAATTACATTAACATGCTATTATATTTATTAAAAAGATAATTAACTGAATAATAATTAGATATGTCATCATTTCTCATACAAATTTAAATATTACATATTAAGACTAATTAAATAATTACATACTATTTTAAGATAAAATTATACTAAAATTTACTTACAAATATACAAGTCAAAATTATATTGATTTATTAAAATCAATATAAGTTATATTCTAAAAAGGCTATAAAAACATATCAATTAATATAAATTTAATAAAAATAAAGAACATATAACTTATTAAACATATAAGTAACATAATAATATAAACACGAAATTTTATTTTTTATGTTAGTATTATTACCATAATAATTTAAATAACAAGCTTTCGATAGTTATTATAATTGATTATAAAAAAGTATACTACCCCTGAATTATCTTCAACTCATTAAAAAAAATCCTAATAAATATAGATTTATATATTTACATAAATAAGCATAAAAATGACAACAAATTAGGGGATATCATGATGTGTGATTATTTATATATATCTAAGTATGTAAACTAATTAATCTCAACATTTAGTGTGAATATTCATTAAAAATGGAAGTATTGATAACCGAATAGGAATATAAATTCTATTTTATATTCATCTATGTGCTATTAAAAAGGAATGAGATAATAACCCTTATTATTATAAATAAACTTAGTACCCAAAAAAAATCATAATATATTTAAAATGAGTGATTATTAGATTATGCAAAATTGTTATAGTTACTCGATAAACTATAAATATAAATTTGATTTTTAAAACACAAAAAATATATATTGCCATAAATTGTAACATTTTATAAATATTTTCTTTACCACCTTCACATATTTTAATTAATTGGGTCATAATGGTTTTTTGGTAATAATCCATCATTTATAGAAAATATTAACAAATTGACTAACTCAAAAGATTTAAATAAACTCATCAAAAATAGTATGTCAATAAATTAGATTATCTTCAGTAAATTTAGTTTAAAATCTGATTGTTACTAACATATAATAAAATTAAATAATAAACTACCGAGTAATGTGGTATATGTTGTTATGATTACATAAGAAACATACAAAATTGTTATGATTACAAAATAAGACATAAGAAGATATGAATTTGATTTTTAAACCACACAAAAGACATGTTGCAATAAATAGTAATATTTTATCAATATTTTCTCTATCAGAAAACCTCTTACACATTCAAAGATTTCACGAATGAAACGTGTTTTGAATAAAAAAAATAAAAAAATTTAGTTACATATTATGTTTGACGCAAACAGATATTGGTTCTAGGATAATAATTTTTTTTTAAATCGATTTATCCCGCACATAGTACGGGTTGTTACCTAGTAATAACGTAATAGAAATACACTCAAACTACATCATATGTTTTTTTGCTAAATAAAACAATAAATTCACGTTAAATAAGGGGAAATTCAAAGTAAGAAAATAAAAATAAAAAAAGATACACACATTCAAATTACTTTAGAACTTGGTATAGTAAGGACTTCTGGGGTTAATAAAAGGGTAAAGCTCATACCTAAAGTTACAACTTGGACTCAAAACTCTTACTCCTTGTTTATTTCTCCAGCAATCTTGATAATGGATAAGGTAATATGTATAACACTCTAGACAACCTTTAACTGTTAAGCCACCCGAACACTGCACCATTCCGTAGAGATTCTTCTTACCGAATCTCTTCTCCCCCGCCGCATACCGCACCGGCGTTTTGACTCCTTTTATGTTTTTATCTATTTTAGTAATGGCTAAACTTGTTAGATTGTCGAGTAGAATCGACCTATTTTCAAAAGAAATTGAATCGTCGCTCAAGTTCTTCACGCTGGGCATACAGAAGTTGTCATCATAATTGATCTGCCCTATAGTATTGAACCTAGAAAACTCCACAATACATTGGTCGTACCATATTACCGCCCCCCTATATCTTGGACATCTCTTACGAAGAAGCTGTCATACACATGTTGCATATCAACGTCACAATCAGTATCAACATTGCATGCTAATTTACATATATTTATATGTCAGACATCAACAAAAATGACATGTGTGCATATTTATACATTATGTGATAGCTTATTAGTAATACGTATTGAAGTGATGTCACCTCAGAACTGGCATTGATAACGCAGGTGCCGCACTTGGGCCCGCGAGAGTCGACACGACACTGGTAGGTGATGGCGATCATATCAGGTTCTTTACCCATGGCCGTGAAGCCCCAACCGTCATGAAAATTATATGAACCGTCCGAAAAGCTTTTGATGAGTTCATTGAAGGCTTTCTCGTACTGGCTTCCCGGCTTGTATTGCCCTTCGTTGACTAAGCATTTGTGGTGCAGATACGCATTGGTAAGATTTAGTGAAGAAACACTGTTTACGAGGAGGAGTTGTGTGGCCGCAACGACCAAGATAGGGACTAGAACGAGGCGTTTTGATACAGAGGATGAAGAATGCATTATTTTGGATTTATTTTTTTATTTTGTTTCCTAAAGGAGTTCTTATACATATAGTTAGAGTTGAGACTGTGATATTTATGTAGGAGACTGGAGAAACTTTTGTGGCAACAAGAGGGCCGACAAAAAAGTAAAAGCTCCATTGTGTGACTGAGTTCAAACAATTACAATCACACATTGAACGCTTACGACCCGAAATAGAGGGGTTGTTGATTTCTATAATTACAAGATTCTTTGTTTTTTTTCTCGAACATGATCTATTCCAATTTTTAGAATTCATCTAATAATATATGTATATATGATCTATTTCAAACTTGGGTTTTTTCTGGGCAGATTTTTTTCGGGTTTGGGTTGGGCTGGGTTTTTAAACCCACGACAACATCCCTATATATATAGTAATCCACTAGTTAATTGAATAGTTATATATATTACATTCAAAAAAAAGAATAGTTATATATATATATATATCATTTTTTCAAGTATCCTATTATATTAATTGAGAAGTACAAATATGAAACTAACCTTAAAATGTGTAAAAAATTACATTCAATTGCCATATTAGAAAATTTTAATTAAGTTTAATCAATTAATTAAATAAATATAATTAATTAAAAATAAAAAAGCTGACAGATAAAATATAAAAAGATTGAGAAAAATAAAAGAAATCTATTCAAATCAAAACTAATTTGTACTTGAAAAAAATAAAAAAATAAAAAATAACTATTAATATAATAGAGTTTATATAATACTTATGATTAATAAAATGCAGATTTTTTTCTACATATGTTGTGATTTGAACTTTAAAAAGAAAAGATATATTACTCAATCTATGAAAATAAAATGTGTGTTTTAATTTTCACATTGGCGGATTGGTAAAACTAAATATATATAGCTGATAAATTAGTAAATTTTATTTGTTCATAATTGTAATATTAAAATTACTACTTCATATTTCACAAAATAATGATGCAAATACAACAAACAAACAATATAAAACTATAATATATATAAGTCAAAAATTAAATACTATAACATTCTAAAATAATTAGTATGCAAAAAACATATATAGATTTACAGAACAATTAAAAATAAATATTATCTCAAACAAAATATTTTAAAAAAAAACAATAATTTTATTATTTTATTATAATTTTTGTTTAAATGTTGACCCGTGCTTTAAGCACCGGATATTCCCTAGTTCTTATTATTATTATTATGTTCTAATTCTTAAGTAAATAAGTACAACAAAATGGGCAACTTCACTAGTCAAAGAATTGTTTTTTTCTTGGATAAAAAGTGGGTTGAAGTTCCGTGACTTAGTAAGTCTCAATCTGCTATTTAGTAAAAATTTCTAAGGCTACATGAGCTCTTGAGGGATCGAGGATTTATTGATCTGGAGATTTACTCTCAGGCCACAGTCTCAGGTGTTCTCTCGTCTCATAGGCGTCGGCATCATTGTGTTGATGTATTAAACAAAATAGAAGAGGTGATTAAAAAAGTGAGATGTTGAGGAGTTTGTATGGAGGCAGATCAGGTTCTTTGGATTTGGTCAGATGGTAAACTACAAACCCAAATTCTCCTCACGTGATACATGGCTTCAAACCCGGACCTCAGGGCAGTCTAGAGACTGGTTTAAGGCTATCTGGTTTTTGGAATCAACTCCAAAGCACGCGTTCCTAGCGTGGCTAACTATTCAGAATCGTTTGACAATGACAACGTGTGACAGGTTGTCTATATGGAATGCAGCAATCTCTACGTCATGTGTGTAAGTGTGTTTTGTCATGAGCCTATATATGGAGTCCCGCAATCACTTATTTTTCTCTTGCACCTACTCTTCGAAAACATTCTCTCACTCTTCTCAAATATAATTGAATCGACAACTTCGATTAGTTAAGACTAGTTTTGGGGTTACCCAATGCGTTGACGACTTTCTTAGTCTTGTTTATTTTATCCTAAAAATTGGAGTATTAATCATTTTCAAACTTACTACTATGATTAAATATAGTTATGTTCTATTTTCTAACATTTTAATGCAATTTTCTTCTTTTTATTTACGGTTTATGTGTGAGGTAAACCCGCACCCAGTCTAAATGGTAGAAAGTACACAAGAAAGTATCGCGAATTGGTTTTCTTTATTGATTTAAGAACAACATCGACAATGATTACAAGAGATAGCTAACCAGTCTAAAAAAAGTTATGATTTTTCAGTACGAGTCGAACCTAGTGTTTCTCTCATTTCAGTCATGCCACATTTGACGGTTTCATGCGGTATATATATCGAGAGATCTCCTACTTCCGATGTGTTCATTTTCCTTAATTCTTCGGGAGTGAGTTATTCGAATAGCCATATCTTTTCGTTGATTGATTGCCGAGTTGATCGGGCTTGGTTCGGTTTAGGTTGGCACTAGCCAAACCAACAATTTAGTCGATTTTGGGTACTCGTAGTTTACGTCGGATTACCCGAGTGGTACTAAACTACTCGTCTACTCCCCTACAGTTTCCTTGAATATTTTCTATATAAAATATTATATTAATTTCATAGAATAAATTTAGAAATGTACACTGAAAATTTTCAAAAATTGATTATCTAGAATTGATTACTAAAAGAAATATACTCTTAACTATCTCATATTATCTTTTGCTAGAGAATTCTATAAATTCACGTTAAGTAAGGGAAATTTAAAGTTTAAAAATAACAAAAATACATATTCAAATTACTTTAGAAACTTGGTATAGTAAGGACTCTTAGCGCTAATAAATGGGTAAAGCTCATACCTATAGCTACAACTTCTACTCAAAACTCTTACTCCTTGTTTAGGTTTCCAGCATTCTTGAAAATGCGTCAAATAATATGAGATGCACTCTTCACAACCCCTACCAGATAAGTCAGCCGAACACTGCACCATTCCATACAGATTATTCCTCCCGAATCTCCTCTCCCCCGCCGAGTACAGCACCGGCTTCTTGACACCTTCTATTTTTTTATCTATCTTAGTGACGGCCAATTTTGTCAGATTACTGAGGAAAGCCACCCTATCGAAAAAATTAATAACATCGTTGCTCAAGTTCTTAGCGCTGGTCAAACAGAAGTTGTCATCATAATTGATCTGCCCTGTAGTATCGAACGAAGAAAACTCCACAAGACATTGGTCGTACCATATTAGTGCCCCTTTATCTTTCGGACATTTCTTACGAAGAAGCTGTCATATACATTTCGCATATCAACGCCACAATAAATATCAACACTGCATGGACTAATTTACGTATAAGATATATTTTTGTCAGATCTAAACAAAAATAACATGTTTGTGTGTGCATATTTATACATTATGTGGCAGAATATTAGTAATAATACGTACTGAAGTGATGTTACCTCAGAACTTGCAGTGACAATGCAGGAAGCGCACTTGGGCCCGCGAGAGTCGATACGGCACTGGAAGGTGATGGCGACTATATCAGGCTCTTTACCATAGGCTGTCACGCCGAAACCAGTACGAAAACCATACGAATCTTTTGGTTTATCCGAGAAGCCTTGGATGATATCAATGAGGGCTTTCTCATAGTCGCTTCCCGGTTTATATTTCCCTTGGTTGACTAAGCATTTGTGCTGAAGATACGCATTGGTAAGATTTAGTGAAGAAACGCTGCGTAAGAAGAGGAGTTGTGTGGCCACCACGACCAAGATAGGGACCAGAATGAGGCGTTTTGATACAGAGGATGAAGAATGCATTGTTCTGGATTTATTGTGTTTTTTTTTTCAATAGAAGTGTTCTTATATATATTTAGTGTTGAGACTGTGATATATATGTAGGAGACTCGGAGGAACTTTGTGGCAACAAGAGGGCCTACGAAAAAGTAAAAGCTCGAAGGTGTGACTAAGTTCAAACAATTACAATCGCACGATTGTACGATGACGACCTGAATTGAAGGAGTTATTGATGATTTCTATATTTACAAGATTCTTTAGGCAACTACAAACTGGTGGAATGGCCAAGAATATAAGATAATCATTTGTAATATTAAATATCAGTCATAATTCAATTATTCTAACCGAAATAATATTCATGTTAATATCAATCTTTAGTAACGCTATTTTTTATTATTTTACAGTATGTACTAATCCTCTATTAAATTCAATAATCATACCATTTTTATTTATTTTTTTAATATTTTTTATTTTTTGAATACTAAAAGGTTCATGACCTAGACCCGTATAGAACCTATAGGTTGAAGTTATTGGACTTCACCATTATTGGAGAGGTGATTTCTAAATCTATATGAAATTGTAAATTCCAAAAATCAAAACACATAGATTTTGAATAACATGTTTTATCCTTGGATTTGAATCCTTCTATTTTACATTTTTAAATTCATCAAATTCATTTAAAACATAATGTGGATTTTGAAATCCAAAAACAAATCATTAAATGAATAACATGAGATTTTAACAAGTATTTGTAAATCATAGAACCAATAACACATAATTTTGAGAAGTATTTTAAAATCAATGATTGAATAACACATGATTTTTGTATGGATTTCCAAATCCATTAAAATCATAGAACCAATAACTCCCTTAGTCTGAGTTTCAATCTGCTGTTTGGTAAAAATGTTTAAGAGAAGTAATCAAGTAAACGTTATTTTCTTAATCATGTTGATGTTATTTATTATCAATTATTTCAACCAATTACCAAATTTAAATATAGATATGTTCTATTTTTCAAACATATTATACAATTTTTTTTTTACGATAACATTAGTTAAATGGGTTACAATTTATAGTTTCCTAGCTTAACTTATATCACTTTCATAGAATAATTTTAGAAATTTAGTATAAAAATAAATAAATCAAATAACAATTTTGATTTTTTTTCTGAAGCTCCTAGTATAAATTTATTTATTCAACTACATCATATAAATGAATTAATAAATTCTTGTAAAATAAAAGTCAAAAGTAACAAAAAGGAAAAAAAATGAATCGAAAACTTTGATTAATTAGGACTGGTCTTGGGGTTAACAAAAGGGTAAAGCTCAAACCTAAAGCTACAGCTTCCACCAAAAACTCTTGCTCCTTGTTTATCTCTATAGCAATCTTGATAATGCACGACCATATGTGACAAACACTCCCTACAACCCTTTTCATTTAAGTCAACCATACACTGCACCATTACGTATAGCTTCTTCTTCCCAAGCCTCTTCTCTCCTGCCGCATACATCGCCGGCTTGTCGTAATTTTTTATAATTTTTTGTTTTTTAGTGACGGCTACTTGTGTCATTTCGCCAACGAGGACCAAAAACGTCTTCTCAAAAGAAATCCGATCGCCGCTCACATTCTTCGCGCTCGTCATACAGAAACCATCATCGTAATTGATCTGCCCTGTAGTATCGAACGAAGAAAACTCGACAAAACATTGATCGTACCATATTATTGCCCCCTTGTCTCTCGGACATTTCTTACGAAGCTGTCAAATACATTTTGCATATCAACATTGCATGTAACCAAAACTGACGTTTCTGATCTATCTATACAGGTTCATATGTGAATATGATGGCTAACTTATACTATATATAAGTGACGGTACCTCAGATTGGGCGGTAGCAAAGCAGGAACGGCATTTGTTCCCGTAAGAGTCGCCACGGCACTGGAATGTTACGGAGGCCAAATCAGATTGCTCACCCAAGGCCGTCATGCTGTAACCAGTACGAAAAGCATATGTATCATTCGACAAGCTTTTGATGATCTTATTATAGTTTATGTCGTGCAAACTTCCCGGCTTGTATTTCCCTTGACTGACTAGACATTTGTGGTGCAGATACGCATTGGTCATGTTCAAGGACGAAACGGTGCGCATAAGGAACAGTTGTGTGGCTACCACGGCCAAAATAGTGACCAAAAAGAGGCGTTTTGATAGAGAAGATGAAGAGTACATTGTTTTCGATACTTTTATTATTATGTTTTCCCCAAACGGAGGTGTTTTCTAGTTTACTGTTTTTGGTTACCTTATAAGAAATTCTATTGATAAATTAAGTGTCTAGAATAAATGTTTATAGTTAACGGACATGAGAGAGGTGTTGGTATTTGCGGCGACAAGAGGGCCGAAGAAAGAGTAAAGGTTCAAAGGTGAGACTGAGTTCAAACTCTCACAGTCACACGATTGAAAACAATGAAGCCATGAAGGATTCCTTAAATTCTATAATTAACGAATTTTTATTTTTATTTTGGTTTTTAGTTAAAAATAGTTGCATAGTAAACCAAACCCATCAAGGAAGAAAATATAGTAAGAATTCCAAAGGACTCCAGGAGACAGATTAATTACTTCCAAATTATTCTCAACGATGATGGATTAACCAAAACTCAGAGTCAGATTTAACGAATTAATAAACTCTGAAGTCATATAAAACTCAGAATGTTATCCCATACTTATTTTTATTTTTATTTTTCAGCATTTTTTTTATTCTTTTGCTGAATATATTTTTCGTTTTCCCCACTCGAAAAACATCACCGACAACGTTGATATGATTTGAATTCATATGATAAATCTTAGTGTGGCTTCTCAGATAATTATCCTTTATTAATACTACATCATATGAATTTTCCAAAAATAAATATAATGTATTACGTAAAATAAAATCTATAAAATAATAATTTACACTAACACATACGCACACACACAAAAAGAAAAAAAAAATTGTAGCCACATTTTTTTCAGATTGCTTTAACTCTTCAAATAAGAATTAGGACCGGTCTTGGCATTAACAAAAGGGTAAAGCTCGTACCTAAAGTTACAGCTTCTACCCAAAACTCTCGCTCCCCTTTTACCACTTTTCCAGCAATTTTGAAACTGCAAGATATTATGTACGAGACACTCCTCATAAGCCTTAACAGATAAGTCATCCGTACATTGAACCATTCCGTACATATTTATCTTCGTCCCGAGCCTCTTCTCCCCAGCCCCGTACAGCGCCGGCTTGGTGGACTCTTTTAAGTTTTTGTTTTTTTCAGTGATGGCTACAGTTGTCAGATTGTCAAAGAGAGTATCCCACTTCAGTATGAAAGAAAACGGATCATCTCCCGTGTTCTTCGCGTTGGACATACAGAAACTGTCATCGTAATTTAGCTGCCCTACAGTATCGATCGAAGAAATCTCGAGAAGACATTGGTCGAACCATATTATTCCCCCTTTATATCTCGGACATCTCCTACGAAGCTGTCAAGCACATACGCTTTGCAAATTAATGCCAAAACCAACATCGACATTGCATGGACTCAAGATATATAGTTTTCTTGTCTATTATATATATTATTATCACTAAGACGTAACCAAAACGTACATGTATGCGTAACCAAAACACACAAATTTATACAAGTAAATATGTGTTAGCTAGCTAATCAATAATATTGAAGTGAAGTTACCCCGGCCATAGCTGAGGAAAAGCAGGAGCGGCACTTGGACCCGTAGGAGTCTCCCCGACACTGGAGAATGACGCTGACCAGATCTCGACCTTCACCAAAGGACATCATGTCGTAACCGCTAATAACATTTTCACCGACCGAGATGGAATGGATAATAGCTTCGAGGTTTTTCTCATGCACACTTCCCGGCTTATATTTTCCTTGACTGACCAAGCATTTGTGGTTCAGATACGAATTGGTCATGTTTAAAGATGAAACGCTACCTATAAGCAGCATTTCTGTGGCCATCACAGCCAATATATGGACCAAAAGGAAGCGTTTTGATACAGTAGATAAAGAGTACATTATCTTATTGTTTTGGATATTTTCTATGTGTTTTTATTTTTAGATGATTTGTTAAGACGGTGATGTTGAAGGAGACTAGGAGAGATTTGGATTTAATCAATGAAGTTTCTTATGGATTATAGAGTTTGTAACGGACAGGAGAGGAAAATTAGTATTTGCGGCGACAAGAGGGCCGAAGAATAAGTAAAAGTTCAAAGGTGTGACTGATTTCTTTCTCTTACAGTCGCACGATTTGTACAGTGACGACCTGACATGAAGGAATTGTTATTTTCTATAGTGACAAGATTCTTTGTTTTTTGGTCAAAAATAGTATAAGATTCCATATTACATATATATATATGTAACTCAAACAAACAAAAAGCATAGATTAAAAGAAGAAAAAGATGTTGATATCTACTTTTAAAGCAAGATCTTGAGATACTGAATTGCAACTCAAACAAACAAAAACAGAGTTTCATATTATACAAAAACGACCAAATCCATCGAGAAAAAAGAATCGTCAAAATGTTTAAAAAAAAAAACCCGGATTATTACGTACACTAGTTAGCTAGCTAATTAGTTCAATCATTTTCAACTAACTTACAATGATTAAATATAGTTTTTCAAACATAATAATGCAACGTGTTTCTTTTTAATTATGGTTTCCTTGATTACTATCTATAAATTTCTTTATATTCTAGAAATTTACAGAAAAATTTTACACGTTCAAAAATACATTATTTAGAATATATCTCTAGAGCGTTATAAAAATATTTAAACTACATAATATTTTTTTTTAAACAACTAAAAAGAAAAACCATATAAAATAAAATTTAAATTATACAGAAAAGAACAAACTCTAAAGCAATAAGCAAAAAAATATATATTTCCTTATATTTTTAGATTAGGACCGGACTTGGTACTACTTACAAAAGGGTAAAGCTCGAACCTAAAGTTACAGCTACTACCCAAAACTCTAGCTCCTTGTTTACCATGCCAGCAATCTTGAAATTTTACAGCTAAATATCCAACACATTTGCCACAAGTATTATTATATAAGTCACTCCTACACTGCACCATCCCGTACAACTTCTTCGTCCCAAAGCTTGTATCCCCCGCCCCATACAGATACTTATCGTTGTTGGCTTTACCTACCAAGTTTTCGAGGAAAGACAGCCACTTCTCACCGAACGAATCTACGTTCATTTTCTTCGCGTTGGACATACAGAAATCGTTATCTTTCTCAATCTTCCCTTGAGTATCGAACGAAGAAATCTCGAGAGTACATTGGTCGTACCATATTATTGCCCCCTTATTTCGCGGACATCTCCTACGAAGCTGTCATATACTACATTATTACATGTATAAATTTGTGCACACACACATACATGCCAATAGGGCCGGTCCTAGGATAATAGAGGCCTAAAGCAATTTTTATGTGTAGTTTTTCATATATATATATATATATATAAACTAGGATTTAACCCGCGGTACACCGCGGGATAATATTTTCAATTTATTAAAATTTATATTGTATTTATTTGTTATTTTATTATTGTTTTATTAATTTTAAAAATATAAAATTTTACAGGTATTTGATATAAGTATTCAAAGTATAGGATTTTTGTAGTGTTTTCAAGTTTTTACTCTGTGTGGTATATTGATATGTCTATATTTTGTCTCTCCTTAGCTTATTTTTATCATGCATTTAGCTAGGATAACTCATTGGTTTGCATCGTTTTCTAGTTTTTTTCTATACACTTTGCACGTCTAGGTAGCTCTTGCATCATCCTTGCATACATTGTGCATTTTGGAGTATTTCAGGTATTTAGGAAACGTTGGAAGCTATTCTCGTCCGAGCCATGGTCACCACCTTCATTCTCGTCCGAGCCATGGTCACCATCTTCGTTTCGTCCGAGCCATGGTCACCATCTTCATTCTCGTCCGAGCCATGGTCACCATCTTCATTCTCGTCCGAGCCATGGTCACCATCTTCGTTTCGTCCGAGCCATGGTCACCATCTTCATTCTCGTCCGAGCCATGGTCACCATCTTCGTTTCGTCCAAGCCATGGTCACCATCTTCATTCTCGTCCGAGCCATGGTCACCATCTCCGTCTCGTCCGAGCCATTGTCACCATCTCCGTTCCGTCCGAGCTATCCGTCCAAGCCATGCTCCTCAGCCTTCCATCCGAGCTATGATGACATTGGATTCCATTCGACGCACATGGACTTGATCGCACATGTCGGGAAGAAAGACGTTTGGTTTCACATGCTTCAGGAGATTACCGAACCGACGCTTTACCTTGTCGTTTTAAGTTTTAGGGCTTTCCATGTTGGACTACTATATATACATTTTGTTAAGTCTTTGCGGAGACATCTTATCTTTTAATCTCGTTTTCGTTCCCAGAAGGTTTTTAACCTAGCATCCAAAACACGTTCTCAGACTTGTATTCCGATATCGTTGAGATTTATTGAGATTTTGCATTTGATTCCTTCTACAAAGTTGTTAATCTTATTTTTATCTATCTTATTATGCTTGATTCAATGATTTCTGTGTTTGCATCCTTGACTATGATTTTCGGATCTGAGTAGTGTGGTAGTTCCTGAGGATGGGATAGATTAGGTGGAGGATCTTAGGATGTAGAGTGTTTAAGCTTTGATTGTAAAATTCCCTTCTGGACTAGAGTTAGAATTACTTGTTTCTCTCTGATCAATTGGAACTAGGTTCGAGACATTTCCGCACCCAAAAGGTGTTTGATGAAATGTCTGACCAACTAGTGCCAGAGACTTACGTTCCTAGCCTAAGAGATTAGTTGTCTAGGATGTTTGTTGACACGAATGAACTTGTCTGTCATGCCTGCTCGACCACGTTTCTCTAGCGAGAGCTAGGTATGGAAGTGGTTGCGTCTGAGTAGCTTTTGCCAAGAGATTGGATTAGCTAAGTTGTGATGTTCATTGTTTAGGGATACTTTGCTTATGGTATGTTAAACACTCCTTAGACTAGAATACTCCACCGACATCAATTACCCCATCCTTAGGACTTCTTTCTTTCTGATTTTATTACATTCTTGGAACTGTTTCATTTGTTCATGCTTAGAATCGTTTGCGTTTTTATTCACTTTCGCTTCTTGTCATGCATTCTTGTTTCTTGTTCTGTGACTCATTTCCATTTCGCATTTTGATCATTCTAGGACTCTTAGATAAAAACACTCTTTGAATTGGCTTAACTTGTGATTCCTTGATTGCATCTTGATTGCTAGCAACATCCCATTTGGATTGACACCTTAAATACTACAACACTTAAGGTTAATTGAACCTGCTAGGAGACATAAAAAATCTTAGTATCAATTTGGCGCCGTTGCCATTTGGGATTCGTATTGTTACATTTGAGATTTCAAGTTTTGCAAGATTAAGTTCTGTTACACTTATCATTCTGAGTACTGACTTGTTTTGGTTGTTTGCTTGTTTGTTTTGCATCTCAGGAACCTGTTGATTGCAACCTTGCATGCACACCAGATCAAGAGGGCATCAGAATCTCCTTCCTGTGATCGACGAAATCAACCGGTTGCAACGCCCACGACAAGCTCGTCAACCCGTTGAGCATCTCGCACACGTCACTATGGAACAACAGCATGAACCACATCAGGGACCGCGAAACATTGGTGCTGGGGATGCACCGAACACTCACACTCAACGTGCTGGAATCGTCCCTCCCGCCGTGCCGAACAACAACTTCGAGATCAAAAGTGGTCTGATTACCATGATCCAAGGAAACAAGTTTCACGGGTTGCCTATGGAGGATCCACTCGACCACTTGGACGAGTTCGACCGTCTTTGTGGTCTCACCAAGATCAACGGCGTGAGTGAGGATGGTTACAAGTTGCGCCTCTTCCCTTTCTCCCTGGGAGACAAGGCTCATCAATGGGAGAAAAACCTTCCCAAGGGCTCAATCACCACCTGGGATGGCTGCAAGAAGGCATTCTTGGCCAAGTTTTTCTCTAACTCCAGAACGGCACGTCTCAGGAATGAGATTTCCAGTTTCACTCAGAGGAGCTCAGAATCATTCTGTGAAGCCTGGGAGCGTTTCAAGGGTTACCACAGCCAGTGTCCACACCATGGTTTCAGCAACGAGTCACTGCTGAGCACTCTATACCGTGGTGTACTTCCAAAAATCCGCATGCTGCTTGACACTGCTTCCAACGGTAATTTCTTGAACAAAGAGGTTGAGGAAGGATGGCAATTGGTTGAGAATCTCGCCCAGTCAGACGGCAACTACAATGAGGATTATGACCGCACATTTCGCGGCGACGCTGGGTCTGAAGAGAAGTACAAGAAGGACCTCAAGAATGTAAATGAGAAGCTTGACCGTATCTTGCTGAGCCAGCAGAGGAGCGTCCACTTCGTCTCTGAGGACGACCCTTTCCAAGTTCCAGATGGGGAGGGTGAGCAGAGTGAAGAGATCAGCTATGTTCAGAATCAGGGTGGCTACAACAAAGGTTACAACCCCTACAAGACGAATCCCAATTTGTCTTACCGAAGTACCAATGTTGCTAATCCACAAGATCAGGTGTACCCTCCTCAACAACAACAGCAAGGGCAACAAAAACCTTTTGTGCCTTACAATCCGGGATTCGCTCCAAAACAACAGTTCCAGCAGGGTTACCAAGCTCCCTCGGGACCACCGCCAGGATTCCGCCCTCAACCAGTTCAGCCTACACCAACCCCAGATCAAGAACTGAAGCATATGATGCAACAAATTCTTCAGGGTCAAGCTAGCGGTTCCATGGATACTGCAAAGAAGTTCGCTGACCTAAGTCAGCGGATGGAATGTTCCTACAATGATCTGAACGTCAAATTCGAAACTCTGAATTCGAAGATAAGGTACATGGAGGGCCAATCGGTTTCTACTTCTGCACCAAAGCCTGGCCAATTCCCAGGTAAAGCTGTTCAGAACCCCAAGGAGTTTGCCAATGCCATTACGCTAAGAAGTGGGAAAACATTGCCTCCCAGGCAAGGAGTACCAGACGTCACTGAGGACAGTGCGGAATTAGATGGGGAGGATTTTGGTCAGGATGACACTCAGATGGAGAACCCCGTCGAGGCAGTCAAAGATCCAATCGAGCCAGTGAAGCAATCCGAGCCTGAAGCTGTTAAGGAGCCTGCTGTTCCTGAAGACAGACCTGCGAAGTTCATCCCTCCACCGTACAAGCCTCCTCTACCATTTCCAGTGAGGTTCAAGAAGCAGCTTACTGAGAAGTACAAAGCCTTGTTCGAAAAGCAAGTCAAGGAGATTGAGTTGAGAATGCCATTGCTAGATGCATTCGCACTTGTTCCTCACTACCAGAAATTCCTCAAGGACTTGGTGATGGAGAGATCAAAAGAAGTTCAAGGCATGGTGGTACTAAGTCTTGAGTGCAGTGCAATCATCCAGAAGAAGGTTGTACCCAAGAAGCTCAAAGATCCTGGATCATTCACTCTTCCCTGCTCCATTGGACCCATGTCTTTTGAGAGGTGCTTATGTGATCTTGGCGCTTCAGTGAATCTGATGCCATTCTCTGTGGCTAAGAGGTTGGGTTTCACAAGGTTTAAGGGATGCGACATCTCCCTCATCCTTGCAGATAGATCAGTGAGACTTCCACATGGTATCTTAGAGGACTTACCTGTCAGGATCAGAGACGTGGAAGTACCAACTGACTTCGTGGTTCTGGAGATGGATGAAGAACCTAAAGATCCTCTGATTTTAGGAAGACCGTTCCTAGCGACTGCTGGAGCCATCATTGATGTCAGAAATGGCAAGATTGATCTTAATCTGGGCGATGACTTCATCATGAAGTTTGATATCAAGGATACTTTGAAGAAGCCAACAATAGGAGGACAAATCTTCTATATTGAAGAGATGGATAAGTTGGCTGATGAGCTGTTGGAGGAACTAGCTGAGGAGGATCATCTCAAAACTGCTCTAACCAAGGATGGAGAAGAAGGGTTCCTGCATGGGGAGACAACTTGTTACAAGAATATGCTAGATTCCCACAGAGAAACGGATGGATCAGAGGAATTCGAGCAGATATCTGACGCAAAGGAGGTACGTGCAGTTGAGACAGAGAGTTCAGAACGTGATATCTCCCACTCGACCGCGATCATTCCAGACTCCCGTGCTGATGACTGGTCGGAACTGAAAGCTCCGAAGGTAGAACTCAAAACTCTCCCTTCCGGACTCAGGTACGTTTTTCTGGGAACCAATTCTACTTATCCTGTCATAGTGAATGCTAGGTTGAGTGATGATGAATTGGGGTTGCTAGTCACTGAGCTAAAAAAGTTTAGAAAGGCCATAGGTTATTCTTTAGATGATATCAAAGGAATCTCACCTAGTCTTTGCACACATAGGATCAATCTTGAAAATGAGTCTTATGCTAGTATTGAACCCCAAAGAAGATTGAACCCTAATCTGAAAGAAGTAGTAAAGAAAGAAATCCTAAAACTGCTTGATGCTGGAGTTATCTATCCTATCTCTGATAGTACTTGGGTATCTCCAGTGCACTGTGTACCTAAGAAGGGAGGCATAACTGTGATCAAAAACGACAAAAATGAGTTAATCCCAACTAGAACCATCACAGGACATAGGATGTGTATAGATTATAGGAAGTTGAATGCTGTATCTAGGAAAGATCATTTTCCTTTGCCTTTCATTGATCAAATGTTGGAAAGACTAGCTAGTCATCCCTATTATTGTTTCCTTGATGGGTATAGTGGATTCTTCCAAATCCCTATTCACCCAAATGATCAGGAAAAGACAACCTTTACTTGTCCCTATGGCACATTTGCCTACAGACGCATGCCATTTGGTTTCTGCAATGCTCCTGCCACCTTTCAGAGGTGCATGACTTCAATTTTCTCGGATTTAATTGAGGAGTCAGTGGAAGTGTTTATGGACGACTTCTCTGTATACGGTTCCACTTTCTCCTCCTGTTTGTTAAATTTGTGCAGGGTATTGACGCGATGTGAGGAGACGAACCTGGTGCTGAACTGGGAGAAGTGCCATTTCATGGTTGAAGAAGGGATTGTTCTGGGACACAAAATTTCTGAGAAAGGGATTGAGGTTGACAAAGCTAAGATTGAGGTCATGGTTCAGCTTCAACAGCCTAAGACAGTGAAGGACATCAGGAGTTTTCTGGGACATGCTGGGTTTTACAGGAGATTCATCAAGGACTTCTCAAAAATTGCAAGACCTTTGACAAGGTTGTTGTGCAAGGAGGTTGAGTTCGAATTTGATGCAGCATGTTTGGAAGCTTTCAGCAAGATCAAGGAGGCCTTGGTTTCAGCACCCATAGTGCAAGCTCCGAATTGGGATCATCCTTTTGAGATCATGTGTGATGCTTCAGACTTCGCAGTTGGAGCAGTTCTGGGACAGCGTATTGACAAGAAGCTTCATGTCATCTACTACGCAAGTCGCACCTTGGACGAGACCCAGGGAAGGTATGCTACCACAGAGAAGGAACTCCTAGCAGTTGTGTTTGCATTCGAGAAATTCAGGAGTTATCTTGTAGGTTCGAAGGTCATTGTGTATACCGATCATGCCGCTCTGAGACACATCTACTCGAAGAAGGATACCAAACCGAGACTGCTGAGATGGATCCTGCTTCTCCAAGAGTTTGACATGGAGATAGTTGACAAGAAAGGAATAGAAAATGGAGTTGCAGACCACTTGTCAAGAATGAGGATAGAAGATGTTGTTCCAATAAATGACTCAATGCCTGAGGAACAACTTCTGGTAGCCCAGGTTTGTGAGCGGATGCATGACACAGGGGTTGAGAACCTCAAAATCAGATGCATGGCAATCACTTCTGAGACTGCACCCTGGTATGCAGATGTTGTGAATTACAAGGTATGTGGAGAAGTTCCTGATGACATGGATCCATACAGGAAGAAGAAGCTTTTCAGAGAGGTCAACCACTACTTCTGGGATGAACCCTATCTGTACAAGAGAGGTTCTGACGGTCTGTTCAGAAGATGCATAGCAGAAGGGGAAGTGCAGGGAGTGCTTGAGCATTGTCACGGTTCCGTCTACGGAGGTCATTTCGCCACATTCAAGACAGCTCAGAAGGTTCTCCAAGCAGGTCTCTGGTGGCCAACCTTGTTCAAAGACGCTCACAACTTCATCACCAAGTGTGACGCTTGTCAGAGGATGGGCAACATCACAAGGAGAAACGAGATGCCCCAAAATCCAATCCTGGAAGTGGAGATATTTGACGTCTGGGGGATAGACTTCATGGGTCCTTTCAACCCCCCATCTAATGGGAATGTCTATATCTTGGTGGCAGTTGATTACGTTTCTAAGTGGGTCGAAGCCATAGCCAGCCCCACCAATGATCACAAGGTTGTTCTGAAGCTGTTCAAAAGTATAATCTTTCCAAGGTATGGGATACCTAGAGCGGTGATCAGTGATGGTGGAACTCACTTCGTCAACAAAGTTTTTGAGAGCATGCTGAGAAAGTATGGGGTCAAGCACAAAGTGTCTACTGCGTATCACCCTCAGACCAGCGGTCAGGTTGAAGTTTCGAACAAACAGATCAAGGGTATCTTGTCAAGAATTGTTGGAGTCTCGAAGAAAGATTGGTCTGTCAAGTTGGACGAGACTCTTTGGGCATACAGAACAGCGTTCAAGACGCCAATAGGCAGAACACCGTTTCAGTTGGTATATGGTAAAGCATGTCATCTCCCTGTGGAGGTTGAGTACAAGGCACTTTGGGCAATCAAGCTGCTGAACTTGGATATTGACACAGCTCAGGCTAAGAGAACTCTTGACATCCATGAGTTGGAAGAAATAAGACTTGATGCTTATGAGAGTTCCAAGATTTACAAGGAAAGGACAAAGAATTTTCATGACAAGAAGATTATTGTCAAGGAGCTCAAAGCTGGAGATCAGGTTTTGCTGTTCAATTCCAGACTTAAGTTATTTCCTGGAAAGCTTAAGTCTAGGTGGTCTGGACCATTTACAGTCAAAGACGTTTTGCCATTTGGAGCTATCACTCTTCTGAACAAGGATGGCAGCGAATTCACTGTAAACGGCCAAAGAGTAAAAAAATATTTAGCTGATCAAATCCGCCCAGAGGGGTTTTCTGTACTCCTCCATGAACCCCAAAAAGCATAAAAAGCTGAAAAGTCAAGCTAGAGACTTTAAACAAGCTCACTTGGGAGGAAGTCCCAAAGGTATCACTGTAAATATTTTTAGGATTCTTGTGTTTTTAATTTTTGTTTTTGGTTTTCTGTGTTCAGGAATCTACAGAAGGGAGTGTGTGCAACAAAGATAGAGGATACAGAGAAAAACAGAGTGAAAAGGAGAAGGAGCAAAAAAAAAAAAAAAAAAAAAAAAAAAAAAAAAAAAAAAAAAAACGAAAAAACGAAAAGAAAGCAACCCACTTGCATCTCCCTCTTTGTTGGCTTCCCCTCCCACGTGAACCTCTATTATCTTCAATCACCTCACTCCTCCCCCTCTCTTGTTCCCTCACAACAAACACATCACTTTATGTCTTCTTTCTTCCCATCACCCCACCACTCTTCCTTCTTTTCTCCTCTTTAAATTCAACTCTCCCCTCCCTTCACTCTTCACCCCTACCAAACAAATACTCTCCTCACGACCATTATTATTCCACTCCCTCATCACTCTTTGTTTACGTTCTCACTTTGTTCTATTACCTCTGCTCACTCTCCATCTTCGACCTGCTGCAGTTCACTCTCCATTTTCTCGCCGAAGCTCCACTCTCCCGTTCATCACCGCCGTCTCACCCCGCGCTTCCGTGAGGCATCAACCGAGCTACTGTCGCAATCTGCGTTTTGACCGAGCCACTGTGACCATCTTGCTGTCGTCCGAGCCACTGCGACCATCTTCGTGTGTTTCGCGCCATACTCACTCTCATTGATTTTTTTTGCGATTTTTATTATTGCTCGGTCACTAACCTACTAATCTTTGATTTTGAGTTTGAATTGTTTCACCTTTGCAATGTCTGACAATTTTTGGGATGAGATGTATGATAAGTATGGTTGTCAGGTTCCAGGACGTGTTGCTACTTCCAAGCCGCCTACGCAAGGCGCTGGGTCATGCAGACCGGCCAAACCGCTCTCTAAGAGTAAGAGTCGCGGGAAGCGACCGGCACAAGCTTCACACTCAAAGGAGGACGGGAGCGATTATGAACAGGAGGAACCCGCTTTGCGCTCAACACCAGCTCCCAGAAAATCGGTCAAACGGAAGAGCACTGAGACGAAATTAACTCCCAAGGAATACTACGAGCTGTTCCAGCAGATGGAGTTTGAGGGAACAAGATATCCCCATGTTGAGACTATGCAGCAACTTGGGATTTGGGAGGATGTTCAGTATCTGTTTAGCCGGTGCCATCTGGGGGGAATCATGAACACACCAAAAAGCGGATACAGGGAGGAGACAATTCAGTTCCTCTGTACTCTGGAGACGCATCTGTATGCGGATGAGCCGGGAATGATGTCTGATGGAGGTCTGGGCTACATTACATTTCGCGTTCATGGCCAGTTCTACACTCTCAGTTTCAAAACTGTCGAAGAGATGTTTGGATTTCCCAGCGGAACAGGGACTACGCCGCAGTTCGATCGAGATGAGATATCCGCACTCTGGGCAACGATTGGGAGTGCACCCACATTCACCTCCTCGAAGACAAAAGCGCTGAACGTGCGGAGCCCAGTGTTGCGTTACTTCCAGAAGGCGGTCACCAATGCATTTTACGCTAAAGAGATTAAAGGATACATGACGAATGGCGATCTAGAGATGATCGATTTGGCGCTTAAGGGACTCTCATTCACTGCCATGGATTGCACCACGCTGCAAGGTGACATATCCAACGCTTCCGTCTCGCTCTACCTTATCAACCACATGCTGACATACAAGCATTGGGTCTCGCGACTAAGCCTCAACCACACTCCCGGAGTGATGTGCATGGGAGGCATCGTGACTTGGTTCCTTGAGGCTGCTGGCGTCCCCCTACACTCTGAGGCGCACCCACCACGTTGGATAGACCTCCGCTACCTGCGACAGCTACGCACTTTGGATTGGGGTTTGAGGCATGGAAGGTTGCTCTACAATTTTGTGCATCCTGCGGTCGGACCTTCGAGATTACTCCTCCCTTGCGTCGAGTTGACTACAATCTTAGGTGGAGAGCATATCGAGTTTATCCCTCCTACGACAATCTTATACAACTCTGAAGCTGAAGAGGATCATGTCGACGTTGTGGAAACACGCGCGGAGCCAATGGAAGAAGACACAGAGGACTACCGCCCAGAGGAGTACCGCCCGGAGCAATTCCACTTCGAGGAGTACTCGGATCCGAGAATGTCCAAGGGGGATCGAGCCGCTCATCATAGACTCAACCTGCTGCAACAATGGGGGAAAGCCAGAGACAAAACGTTTAGCCGTTTCACCAAGAGTGTCATGAACTTCATGCGTAAGTTTAGCTGTTCGACATCCACAACCGCGGTCCCAAGGTCCATCCCCGAGGATACCATACCAATGCCAGGACGCCCTTCCGCGAACCTAGAGCGAACACCTTCTCCGATTCCATCACCCGCACGTCAATCTTCATATGTGCCACGACAGCGCCCATCTTCTCCCATCCCTTCACGCCACTCATCACATGAATCTAGGGAGAGAAGGGGACGCGGTTTGCGTGGTTCAAAAGCCTCCTCAAGTCGTCGATCAGCGCGTCGTTCTGCAGCTCAAGCTGAGCAAGAGGTTGAGCAACAAGTTGGGCAGCAAGGTGATTATCAGCCTACGGATGTGGTAGTATTGGTCTCGGACCATGGCGAGTCTAGAGTCGACGACATGCAGTGCGACGAGCAGCCGAGCACTTATCAGAACACTCAAGCGGTTGAGCAACAAGTCGACCCACCAGGTGAGACCACTCCTGCGGATACCGAACACGGTGAAGGACAGAGCCAGTACCACGCACCAGCTCCTTGGGCGAGCTCAGACTCCTTTTTCTACTACTGAGGTACTCCTACCTTCCTTTGTATATACCATTTCATTTCTGCATTGTTTGTATTGTGATTCTTAAATCCTCCAGCAAATTTTTCTTACACAGGAGACTGTGTATTTTAAGTTTGGGGGAGGGTTTGAGATGATGTATCTAATGTCGTGTTTTGTGATTCTTATTTCAAATCTTTGCATCATATCATGTTTGAGTCTGCATCCATCTATTTGCATAGAAAAACCATAAAAAAATTTGAAAAAAAAAAAAAATTTCGAAAATTTCCACAAAAACAGAGTGTTCATGTAGTTTGCAATTGCATATTAGGATTGAGTCTAGGTTTATTCATATAGGGTTGTTGCATTTAGCATAGGGGTTGATGATGATTGTAACCTTGTTAGCATGTTGGATTCAATAGGATAGGATCAAGGCCCTTGTTCTTAGTTCTTTGATGCTTGTTGATTGAACTTGAAAATTTAAGATTGAAGCATGTTTTGAATTGATATCATTCCCTATCTACTTGAACCTAATCCTGACTTGCAATTATCCTGTTATGCATTGAAGTTGAACTCATGGATACCATATACATACTTGGATTGTCTTTCACATTTTTACCACCCTTGTCGATCCAAGTAGCTGATTCCCATCTTTGGAACAGTTCCCCGCACCCTTAACCAACCGTTCTTTCAAGCCAATTGTATTCTTGAATGTCAGGCCTTTTTCCGAGTTGAGCTTGTTAGAAAGTGTTAGGTTCTAACCGACAAGAGTAGGATCCTGTGTAGTTCTAGTTCGCGTTATCCGGACTAGTAGGACTAGGTGAGAACTCGATTTTGGGTATTGGGTATGGATTTGTGCAGAAAAGTGAAGTGTAAACAGAAAGTAAAGGGGAGAAAGTCTTTAGGAGGGGGATGTGTTTTCAAGGTTTACAAGTCTAGTAAAGGATTTGGGTTGAGCAAAACAATGAGTTATTGGTTCTGGGCATAAAACGAAAAGATTAGACAAAGGAAAGAAAGTAAAAATGCTTATGATGTCTAGAGTCCTTAGAAGAAAAGAAAAAGAACCATAGTGATAATAAAGATTTCCCAATCTGCTAGAATGATAATAAGTGAACTTCCCCTAAGACCAAGTATAAAGAGTGAAAGAATGGGTTTGAGATGATGTTTCTGATGAAGGGTAGAGATAGGACCAACTTCGGTTTGGAATGTTCTTTGGGTAGACAGGACGCTGCTCTTGTATGTATCAGTTGGTTTCAACCTTTAGCCTTCTCTTAAGCTCAACTCATTTTTGTGAGAGAACCTTGTCATGTATTGATGAAACCACTCGAGAAGGAGACCATCTAAGTCTCCAACCCTTCACCCTAGCCAAATGAGTTCAACGACATTGCTTAGCTTGATTCACGGTTCTCTGTTAATGAATGTTAAAGGGAATGATTGATAGGATTGCATGTGTAAAAAAAAATATAGAGTTCTTTCACCATGCATCATAGAACTAAAAACAAGGACCTTGATTCTAACTATTTTATTTAGCATGTTTTAGGTTCTGAGACCCCATCTTCACACCTCTTCTCCATACTCTATTCTTGATTGTTTGCTTGAGGGCAAGCAAAGAGTAAGCTTGGGGGAGTTGATATGTCTATATTTTGTCTCTCCTTAGCTTATTTTTATCATGCATTTAGCTAGGATAACTCATTGGTTTGCATCGTTTTCTAGTTTTTTTCTATACACTTTGCACGTCTAGGTAGCTCTTGCATCATCCTTGCATACATTGTGCATTTTGGAGTATTTCAGGTATTTAGGAAACGTTGGAAGCTATTCTCGTCCGAGCCATGGTCACCACCTTCATTCTCGTCCGAGCCATGGTCACCATCTTCGTTTCGTCCGAGCCATGGTCACCATCTTCATTCTCGTCCGAGCCATGGTCACCATCTTCATTCTCGTCCGAGCCATGGTCACCATCTTCGTTTCGTCCGAGCCATGGTCACCATCTTCATTCTCGTCCGAGCCATGGTCACCATCTTCGTTTCGTCCAAGCCATGGTCACCATCTTCATTCTCGTCCGAGCCATGGTCACCATCTCCGTCTCGTCCGAGCCATTGTCACCATCTCCGTTCCGTCCGAGCTATCCGTCCAAGCCATGCTCCTCAGCCTTCCATCCGAGCTATGATGACATTGGATTCCATTCGACGCACATGGACTTGATCGCACATGTCGGGAAGAAAGACGTTTGGTTTCACATGCTTCAGGAGATTACCGAACCGACGCTTTACCTTGTCGTTTTAAGTTTTAGGGCTTTCCATGTTGGACTACTATATATACATTTTGTTAAGTCTTTGCGGAGACATCTTATCTTTTAATCTCGTTTTCGTTCCCAGAAGGTTTTTAACCTAGCATCCAAAACACGTTCTCAGACTTGTATTCCGATATCGTTGAGATTTATTGAGATTTTGCATTTGATTCCTTCTACAAAGTTGTTAATCTTATTTTTATCTATCTTATTATGCTTGATTCAATGATTTCTGTGTTTGCATCCTTGACTATGATTTTCGGATCTGAGTAGTGTGGTAGTTCCTGAGGATGGGATAGATTAGGTGGAGGATCTTAGGATGTAGAGTGTTTAAGCTTTGATTGTAAAATTCCCTTCTGGACTAGAGTTAGAATTACTTGTTTCTCTCTGATCAATTGGAACTAGGTTCGAGACATTTCCGCACCCAAAAGGTGTTTGATGAAATGTCTGACCAACTAGTGCCAGAGACTTACGTTCCTAGCCTAAGAGATTAGTTGTCTAGGATGTTTGTTGACACGAATGAACTTGTCTGTCATGCCTGCTCGACCACGTTTCTCTAGCGAGAGCTAGGTATGGAAGTGGTTGCGTCTGAGTAGCTTTTGCCAAGAGATTGGATTAGCTAAGTTGTGATGTTCATTGTTTAGGGATACTTTGCTTATGGTATGTTAAACACTCCTTAGACTAGAATACTCCACCGACATCAATTACCCCATCCTTAGGACTTCTTTCTTTCTGATTTTATTACATTCTTGGAACTGTTTCATTTGTTCATGCTTAGAATCGTTTGCGTTTTTATTCACTTTCGCTTCTTGTCATGCATTCTTGTTTCTTGTTCTGTGACTCATTTCCATTTCGCATTTTGATCATTCTAGGACTCTTAGATAAAAACACTCTTTGAATTGGCTTAACTTGTGATTCCTTGATTGCATCTTGATTGCTAGCAACATCCCATTTGGATTGACACCTTAAATACTACAACACTTAAGGTTAATTGAACCTGCTAGGAGACATAAAAAATCTTAGTATCATATATGTATAGTCTAGTAATACATTTATCTTCTCGTACACATAAAAGTGTTTAAAAAAAAAAACAATTCCACTTAACTCCCTATATGGGATTAATGCTGATCTGTCTCACTAAAATCAAAATAAGTTTTTTTATCAAGTTTAATTATGTTAATTGTTTTACCAAATTAACATATTTTTATAGTTTATAATTTTCTATGTCAATATATATAGTTTATGATAATTAATAGAATTTTATTTTTTTTGGTACTTCCTCAAAAAATAAAAAATAAACCAAATTATATGGGGGGTTTTCAACATATTTAATGTGATATTTTATAATTGGATTTTCGGTTTAGGAAATTTATTAATGTTAGTATAATTATGGAGATTGTAAACTTTTGTTATGGAAAATCCATTGTATATCATTTAAATTTGAGAGATTCTAGCATGCATAAAATAGTTTTGGAGATTTAATGAGTTAAAACTTTAATGGGTAGACTTGTTTTTGGAAAAATCGGAATGCATAGATGTTGTTAAAATTTTATGGCAATAAATGTAACAAATGTTGGTCAATTTAAGAAAGTTTAGTATTTGAGTTTCTCTGCAATGTTATTTATGGAATTGTTTTAGGGGTTAATGTTATAAAAAAAAAATTAAATAAGTAAAACTTAAAGGGCAGAAACCAAAATGTACTTCAAAAATGTTAATATAAACTATATAAATAAGAAATATAGAAAGTAAAAAACAAAAGAAAAAGTAATAATAATGCCTGTCTGAGAGTTCGAACCCACGAATTTTGAAGCATATTAAAGCTATATAACCATTCTGCTAACAGAAACATTTAGTTATTCGGCCCAAAACTTTTAAATATAACATGTGGCCTAAAATTTTAAATATAACATTTAGTTAGCTGCCTTATGGCCAAGTTTTGGTTACATCTTAGTGATAAATGTATATAATAAACAAGAAAAACTATATCTTGTATGTAAATTAGTCCACTGAACGTTGAGATTGGTTTTGGCGTTAATAAAAAAAAAACAAAAATGAAATGGCCTTACCCCTGCAATGGCGGTGGCAAAGCAGGAGCGGCACTTAGACCCGAAGGAGTCGCCGCGGCACTGGTTGGTGACGCTGACGTAATCAGAATCAGAATCCTTACTAAGGGCCATCATGTCGTAACCGTGGATAAAACCATCACCGCTCGCGATGGACTCTATAATTTTTTGAAGTTGTCTCTCATACCAACTTCCCGGGTTGTACTTCCCTTGTTTGGCTAAGCATTTGTGGTTCAAATAGGCATTGGTCATGTTCAAGGACGAAACGGTGCGCATAAGAAGCAGTTGTGTGGCCACCACAGATCTCACTGACCAAAATAGGAATCAAAACGAAGCATGTTGATACCCCCGATGAAGAGTACATTGTTTTGGATTTTGTGTGAGACTCGGAGGGATTTGAATATTAAATGGAGATAAGTTTCATAAAATATATATTGTTTACACTTTTTGGTTACCTTATACGAAAACCTATTTGATAAAATTCAGTTTTTAGAAGAGATGTTTAGAGTTTGTAACGGAGATGAGAGAAATGTTTGGTATATGCGACAAGAGGGCCGAAGAAAAAGTAAAAGTTCAAAGGTGTGACTGAGTTCAAACTCTTTTCAATCACACAATTTGTACGTTGACGACCTGAAATGAAGGCATTACTCATTACTTTCTAGTTTTTATAATTACAAGAGATTCTCTGTAATTATAAACAAGTCTCCGGCCGCAATTAGGTCATATATTATAAAAAAAAATTAATTCCAAGAGAAGAAAAGCCATACTGCTTAAACGTGATTGCATACTACACAAAAACGACCAAACCCATCGACAAATATTGTCAGTATGTCAAGAGAGTTCCGGATACAAACTGATTGATTTGGAGGGAATTAAACCATGCATCAAGATTCGTCTGTCAACATTCATCTACATTTAGCGTGGTCGAACCTGATCCCAAGCTGTCAATAAAAAGGGTCCATATATATTTTTCATATGAAAAAAAAAACCCATAAAACAGTACAAGTTTTTCTTTGTATCAAAATAAACGGAAATTTTTATGTTTTAAAAGGTCTATTACTCTATTTAAAAAATTTACCCAAGAGCCCATAAAAAGTTTGAGCAAGCTTTGTCTCCTCGTCGCCACACCTATGAACTTTGGGTTGGTTGTTGTGAGGGAAAAAACGTCTTTTTCATACCTGGACAATTACACTATGTTGAATTCATACATCGGACTATCGACTGTGCTAAAACATACATTTAGTTTTAAAATATATGAATTTCATACCTAAACTTTCGATTTTGTGCCTAAATATACAAAAACGTGTTTAATATGTAACTCTGTTAATTTTTCTGTTAAGTAAGTCTGACGTGGAATCCACATGTAGAGATAGTAAAACGACGTCGTTTTACATTTAGTTGAGAAATTAAAATTAAACCAAAATGTCTAAGTCTAGACTTGAACTCCAGACCTTTAGCATTCAAACCAACAAGTTTAAGACCAACTGAGCTACCGAACATTTTCTTAAGCTTATAAACGTATTATATATATAGAATAAATAACAGTTCCAAACAAACAGAGAAATCTCAAAAAAAAATCTTTGGTGAAGAAAAAACATTCGCCGGAAAAGGGTTGCCACCGTAGCTTCACCATAAACAAAATCAGATTGCTAACAAATTTCAATTTCTTCTCTCTCCCTCTATTTCAATTCCTTGGTTTACTGTTTCCTTTAACAACCCAAAGATCTCAGATTGTTAACAAATTAAGAATTTTGAGCAGTTTGTATCAGTCATGGCTTCTCTTACCAACAAAAATTCCTCCTCTTCTCCTCCAATCCCTAACAGACCAAACCCTAATCCCAGAAACTCAGAAGCCGGTGACCTGTTACGGCGGAGCTTTGGTGGCAATTCTGGCGGGAGTAATAACTACGAGTCGTTTGACGAAGGTGTGGAAGAGAAACCCGACCCGACCAAACCTTACACTCTCGGACCCAATATTTTTTGGGGATTTCTCAGGTTGTTCGGAGTTATTATGTTATCATATATATATTTGTTCGTTCGTAGAACAAAATCTTCAGTAGCTCAAATGGTATTAAACCGCTGATTTGTATGGTAAAGGTTACGGGTTCGAGGCTAGGGTAAGTTGTTTTGGTTCAATTTTAATTTCTCAACTAAATGTTTCTGTACATGTTGGATTCCACGTCAGATGGATGTAACGGAAAAATTAACAGAGTTACACATTAAACACGTTTTTATATATTTAGGCCCAAAATCGAAAGTTTAGGTATGAAATTCAAAGTTTAGGTATGAAATTCAAATATTTTAAAACTACATGTATGTTTTAGCACAGTCGATAGTCCGATGTATGAATTCAACATAGTGTAATTGTCCAGGTATAAAAAAGACGTTTTTCCTTGTTGTGAGTGATCCGAAGCTCGCCGGAAACTGAAGGCGGTTGAGCCCTGGAGAGGGCGAATATGTTTAATTCGAAACGAGATCGTCCTAGAGTGATGATATGATTGTGTCTGTGTCTCCACCACCAGCCTTCGTGTTTTAAGTTCCGACGTTGATGCGTGAAGCGGAAGCAGAAGGGACGTGAAGAAAGAGATTAATACGTCACTGTGATATTTGTAGAGTCCATTTGAGAAAAGTTGACATGTGGCTATCATTTGTGGAATTTGTACTTGTAACTTTTCTTACAAAAGTATATTATATCCTCAAGAGTCAAGGGGAGAATATTTCACATCTCTTGTATTCTACGAATTATCTAGCATGGACCATGGTGGGCACACTTTGACAAAGCAAACTACGTACTATCATTAGATTTCAACTGTTGATTCTTATTTCAAAGATCAATGTGGATATTATATTTCGAAACAATATTAAAAATCTTAAGGAATATTATTTCTTTAGGCTACCAAAATACTTAATAAAAAATATCATCATAACAAAAAATATTATTTCTTTAGGCTACAAAATCATTGCGAAGGAACAGCACACAAAGACATTGTTGCGCGCTTATTTATAGCCGTCATTTTCTGGGTCGTATTTTGCGTCTTGAAATCTTCCATAGCGCAACTAGGCCCAAACCTCTTAGGCCAAGCCACATCACCAGTAGCTTTGATCTTGGGGAACCACATGGGTGGTCCATCTTCCAGCGAGTTATGCGTGAGCCTCGTCAAACCAGAGCCGTCCAAATTCACCGTGAAGATCTCACTACTCGGGACGTTGAAACGCGGAGTACCAATCGGCTCAGCCGAGAGTCCAGCATAAATGGAAGTAAACACGATTCTCTTACTGTCGGGACTAAACATAGGATGCATGGACACCCCACCTGTCAAGTTCTGCGCCAGCTTCCTTAAACCGGTTCCATCCGGGTGAACCACATACAAATTCATCAACAACGTACCGGGAAATTCTCGGTTCGATGCAAACACAATCCAATTGTTATCTGGTGACCAAGTAGCAATCGTGTCGTTCCAGTTCCCATTAGTTAACCGGAACAAACCACCAGCTTCACCTTTCTCCGCGTCCATGATGTAAAGGTTTTTAGTACCGGACCGAGCAGAACGGAACACGATCCTTTTACCGTCAGGTGACGGCCATGGAAACGCGTTGTTCTCCCCCTTAGTCGTAAGCTTCTTAACGGCGGTTGACGGGTTCGTTGCGTCGACGTTAATGGCGAGAATATCGATTTGAGATTTACCTGGTGCTAAAGCCGGACCTGAGCTTGTGTACAGTATCCCACGTCGAACTGGATCCCAAACTGTTCCAAATCCCATCTGCGGAAGCACCTGACGTGGACCTGAACCGTCTTGGTTCACCACGAACACGCCTGTGAAAGAGAGAAACGCGAACCGATCACCTTCCGGCGAGATTGTCGGGAACGCGCCGTCGAATCTGAAGAGAGAGAGATCGTCGGAAGTGGTTTTGATGTTCTGGAGGAGATTCCGGGGAGTTTTACGTCCAGTTGCGTCGCCTCTGCAGGTATGGTACCCGACCCGGGACGAGTCAGCGGAAAGAAACGGGTTAAAGTGATGGCTCATCGGCGATACAAGACGAGTCAACTCGACGAACGCGTTCTTCTTTAAATCGAAGAGCTCCACGTGGCGGATGTCTGATCCTGGCCTCCTTGTGGCAACAGCGATGAAGTTGTTGTTGTTTGGTGACGCAGCGGGTGTGAACGCGTGAACACCTGGTGGTGTGACTCGTTGAACCAAAACCGATTTGATGTTAACCGGTCCGGTTTTGGGTAAAACCGCTCGGTACACGCTGATCCAGCCGTCGTCGCTTTCCCGGTGGAAATAAAGAGTAGAATCGTCGACCCAACTCGGCCAGCCTCCTAGCTCGACGACCTTAACTCGCTGAGTCCCGTCACTAGTCAGGAAAACGTAGATGTCTGTACTAATCTGTTTCGCAACCAAGCTCCAAGCCGATCCTTTCTCCCCGAACGAAGCCACGGCGGTCCATTTCCCAGACGGAGACACCGCCGGAGAAAAATCAGCGATTCCAGGTGGTGTCAAACGTCGAGTCGACTTAGATCGTAACTCGGTAGAGTATACGGCGGCCCAACTCGCCATCGGCTTACCCGGATCCTCATGTGTCGACACGTAAACGAGATACTCGTTAGTCAAAACAGGCTTATCCTGCATCGAGTTCACAGCCATGCCACTCTTATCGCCGGAAAATAACTGACCACGAACTCTTGACCCGGAGTTAGAAACGACGTCGTAGTTTAAGCTAGGCGTGCCGTCTCTCTCGGTAACGTAGATGAGATGTACAAGAGACGAGTCTTGTAGTTGAATACGAGAGTTGTTGGGAAGAAGTGAGATAAGCGCTGGAGAAGGAGAAGCGAAATGGCCGTTGAAATTAATGGACGTGCCATCGGTGAGACGATGCTCATCTGCGGGAGAGGGTGGAAGTTTGTTTGTTGGGAGAGTGAAGATGTCGAATTCGAAAGTGGGTCTCCCTATCGTCGTGAACAAGATGGTCGAGCCATTGTTAGATGAAGCTGACGACGATAAAGAGAAGAGAGAGATGAGGAAGAAGAAGAAGAAGACGAGAGTGGTGTTGCTTAGTTTCATGGTGGACTACTCTCTTTGTTTTGGGATTTTGCTAGTGGTAGCGGGAACATTTTATAGGTGAAAGTAGTGACGTGGATGATGATATTAATTTGTTTACCATTTTGGGAAGTTTCTTTTTTCTTTATTAATTAAAAGCAAAAATATCAATCTATGATATGGTTTGTTTCCATTTTGTTAATTGTTTTGATAACTGATATTAATTTGTTTACCATTTTGGGAAGTTTCTTTTTTTTTTATTATTAATTAAAAGCAAAAATATCAAGCTAATGATATGGTTTGTTTCCATTTTGTTAATTGTTTTGATAATTGATATTAATTTGTTTACCATTTTGGGAAGTTTCTTTTTTTCATTATTAATTAAAAGCAAAATTATCAAGCTATGATATGGTTTGTTTCCATTTCGTTAATTGTTTTGATAATTGATATTAATTTTTTTACCATTTTGGGAAGTTTCTTTTTTTCTTTATTAATTTGTTTCCATTTTGTTATTGATTTTGATAATTGATATTAAGGGGGAGGTATTGGTTTGAGATTTTAAGAGAGTTTTAATGACTTTAAATAAAATCATGGAAAGTATAAAGTTGAGGATTCTTACTGATTGTTTAGAAAGTTTTTTAAAATTTTGCTGATTTGTTTTTCCTAATCTTGTAAAATCTCTCATAAAATCTTGTAAATTTTTGCTCAACAAATATTGCACAATATTCTTTTGATTCAACACTTCTGTGAAAAAAAAAAAAATCTCTTTGTGTTCAGGGTTCTTCTCTCAACATCGCAACCTTCAACATCGCCACACACGACGGTGGTGGTAGCCATAAACGGAGGCTCTCTTCTTCTCTGATCTATATAAATTGTTAGGAAGTTATTTTAAATTTTGCTGATTTGTGTTTCCTAATCTTGTAAAATCTTTCATAAAATCTTTCTATTTTATGAAAGAGTTTTCATGACTTTTGTTATGAAGGAAATGATATAAAATCCTAAACCAATAACACAAAATTTGAATTCATTAACAATCCAAGATTCTTTTGTTTTAATTGAATAACGTAAAACTTTCCATGACTTTATAAGACTCTCAATCCAATAACACTAGATTTATCAAGATTTTAGATAACTTTTTACAAATCCACAACCAATAACACCAAATTTTTAAAGAGTTTTAAAAAGTCTTGATTGAATAACAACATATTTTACATAACTTTTAAAGTCATTAAAATTCTTTCTAAATCCTAAACCAATAACCCCTCCTAAGTGATATGATGATAGTATGATACACATATTGTCTTTCTTTTTTTTTCTTTTTTGGAAATGGTAAATTATCAATCAAAATGAAGATGATAGATGAGAGAATACACTTGTATAACCATTCCAAAACAGTAGTATCTTGACACTATCTAGATGTAATGATTTGGGGCAAATAAATAAAATCTTGAGATATTGATGGAAAATTAGATATTTGCATTTTTCAATATGGCTAATAAATCTGATCCTTGGAAAGTAGATCTTAGCAATTTCAATATTACTTTCTCAAGTAATAAGATGACAGGAGATATGTTCTAGTATTCCTTGTTCGTCAAATAACTTTTAGCTGTAGACTCTGTAGGCATAACACATTATGATGTTTTAGTAGTTTGGGTATTATTTTCCTTGTTGGTTTGTTAATTATTCTATGTATATAATTATAAATATATGTGCGTACATTATTTAAATCATACAAAATTACAATAGCATGTTTTTTTCTTTATTTAATCACATCCCCTTTATAATAAAAGGGAAGTACATAATATTGTTTTGGTAGACTTTATAATTTTAATAAATGGTTACAAATAGGTTATACATAAATTATAAATTAATCCATATATTAATTGTAACAAATAAAACTTTAATTGTAACCAAAAATCTTAAATGAGATATTCCAAATTGATAGTTCATGGATATTCCAAATTTTATTTTCAGAAGATCACGTGTATATGATTCCAAATATATAGAATCACAATATTACCAATTTATTTTCCACATATTTTATTGATAAACAACATCAATAAAAAAAATTATTAAAAGGATAAAAATTTACTCTCAATCATCAAAAATATATCAAATCTCGCTAATTTAACAATATTAATAGTGATCTTTGGGATCATATTTAGAAATTAAAAATTAAACCTTAATGCTATATTAAGATCCGTGCTAGAACACGGGTTGGAATTCCTTTTATTTATATTATAATTTTAGAATAAAATATAATTTATATGATTGATTTTAAAAGTTTTTAAGGTCCTAATCTAGCATTAATTGTGATCTTCGGGATCATATTTTATTGTTAAATTAGAATATAAATAAAAATAATTTCAACCCGTGCTAAAATCATTAACAATATATCAGATATGTGTCTTTTTTAAGCCATCATATTTAGCATATGATTTTATTGCGTAATTGTTTATCCAAAAAAAAACGTTTAAACACAATCAAATAAATTATATATTATATAAAAATTACAATATAAATAAAAGGAATTTCAATCTGTGGTCTAGCACGGGTCATAATCTAGTTACTTGAAATAACAAAAGTACCACACTATATATATATAACTAATAAATAATATACAGTTACGAGTTATCCTAACATTACATAATTTCCATTTCATAAGGGAAGAGACGAAGAGTTTCACTCTTCTGTGCATTTTATAAAGTTTTGTGAAAATAAGTTTCGTTCTGAACAGCTATGATCTTTGAGAAATTTTAAAATTCCTAAAATATCTTTCTCTTCAATTATTAGTGTCTGATGCGGCGAAGTCGTAGTTGTCTACTTGATTTCATGGACTTTTATAGTTTGGATGTTATCTTCTAGGAGTATACTACTTGTCGCAGTCGTTGTCTTTATGGCTTTATGCCTTTATCTCAAGGTTCCTTTCAAGTTTTAACCTACCCTCAAATTTTTTTTTTTTTTTTTTGCATAAGATTACTTTTCATCTGTAACAAAATGCTTAAACCCGAGTTACTAACTCCGAACTTTTATGTAACTATCAAGCTACAAAAATAATAACGAACCAACATATTCATATCCATGAAGATACCAACAAAAGCATTTTGTTATAGTTATGGGAAACAGAGAATGAGATAAAACATCAGTGGATCATCTCAACGCTATAGCTATTATAATTAATAAGAACATTCAATATATATAATCTATTGAGTTTTGGGCTATATATATACAATATCCCCCATGGAACTTTTTTTTTTTTTTTGGTTGAGTGTACCGAAAGAAAGATGACAAGTATCACAAGTTACTGTCAAAGGAAAAATCAGAGACAAGAAGATTAAAAACAAGAAAAGACGGAGAAAACTCACAGACAAATGATGTGGCACAGAGACACAAAGAAACACGTACCAAGTCTTCTTTCATCTACAAGTCGAATTTTTATACATATAATAGTTTAACTAGGAAAGCATAGCAAGAGAAGAGAAGTCATCTGGTTAACCGTTACTCCATATTACACATAAACGACCGAATCCATCGACAAATAGTGTCAGTATGTCAAGAGAGTTCCGAATACAGACTTCCACAAGATGCTGAACCGTGTTGGTTTTGCAGTGCACTGAAGAAAAAGACAAAGAGTGTTACAACCAAAACTCAGATCTCATGATCAAAGCCTAAAAATACCATCATAATTGGTTAAGAAGATCTCAAAACCTGTGGGCTATTGACAATTAACTATTTTCAAAACAATAAGAGAAGTCACATTTGGGCTATGAATCAATGCATCTCCCAACATAGCCGTTTCTCAGGTGACTGATCCCATTGGAAACATCGGTTGATGGATAAGGGGGTGCTCATAATATTTCAAATGGCTATAACGAGGATGAGGCCCATTCAAATATTGTGGCCTAGGCGAAAATATATCGAAAGTTTTTTAATTTAAAATCGGTTAAGAAACCTATTTTCAAGCGTAATCAGTCAACAACTAACTAGACCGATTTGCTCATAACCGTGGCCGGGTGTATCCCGATCAACAAGACAATGACTAAGTGACCGTCTAGGTGGCTAGGCTGCCGCGTTGTTAACAAGGAATACTCCTAAGCGGGTAAAAGCCTAACCAAAGAAAACAAATCAAATTAGTCTTCTAACAACAGTCTAGCTAGGAGGGTGGGTGCGGAGGCATTAACGTCATTCACTTGCTGCATTTTTTTTTCCTATAAGCTACCTATCTATATCTAATCAGTATAAGTACTTTAGATGGATTATGCATCATTTTAATATTTGAAACAGACTAGACAGTGGTTAGCCATTTGGTTCATCCGTGGCCACACGTTCTTAATACGTCATTTGAAGCTTATAGTTTTACTAACGCAAATCGTCTAGACTCTCTTTAAACATAAAAGATCATCGATCGTACCACCGTCCAATTAAACTTCTCCTACATTTTCTTCAACGATGATGCAGCGCATAATTAGAATTATTTTCATTTATATATATTCTAATATTATTATTAATTATATGATTTACTTTTAGAGATTTCTAGAATATTACAGAGATTTATTAGGGTTTTCTGGTTTTATTATAAATAGCCTACTAGGTAGGAACCCGTGCTGTAGCACGGGACAAAATACTTTTATCTAAATTTTAAATTCATAAAATGACTAAAAATTATATTAATCCGGACGCTGTAGTATATGTATGTTATTTTTATGTAAATTTTAAGAAAATAAACTTCGATGTATTTATTTTGAAATGGGAACTATGTTCCATACCGTCACATCCCCTCACGTCCCAACTCATCCTCTCTTGTCCCGTCTTATCCCATTTAATCTCGGCTCGTCTCATCCCGTCTTGTCTCGTATTGTATCTTGTATCGTCCCGTCTAATGTTTGTTCTTTTTAAAATTTTCTTTAAACAATGTTTATTAAAAAAGATTGGGTAAGAAATTTAGACGGGATACCAGAGTTCTCTGTTGATTATTATTTTTTTTTAGTTAGTTGAAATTATCCAAAAATATAATTTTCAAAAACTATATAATTGTTTTCAAAAATACCAAAATTTTCAAAGTTTTCGTTCCAAAGTGGTTAATTACATGTTGCAAAATCAATCCTTATCCAAATTAGTGAAAGCTTGACATTTGAATTTATCTACCTATATTTTATTTCTTACTTTTCTCTACAATATATGTCCCTTTAAAAAAAAAAAATTGTTCAATATATTGATTTTCATTATTCAAATTACCCGTTTCAGTTTACATATACTTTTTCTTGTCTTAATACTATAAATAGACTGGAGTATTTCTCAAAATTTAATTATTGTTTTAAAAGTATATGTACTTAATTAGTAAATTAAATTACTTAAAAAACACTGGTAAAATATATATTCAATCATATAATAATTTATTTTAGGTTGTAAAATTTAAATTGTATAAAATTAGTATAAAAATTAGTTGGCCACTCTTTTAGGATGTTGTCAATATTTTGGTGTATATGTAACATACCACAACCCGTACCGAAAATAAACATGATCATCATATTCAATACTTGGAAAATATACAATATATTGCAATTCATCCATACTAATCAATCACAGCCCATGTTTGTTGAAAATGTTAAAGTAATTTGCTACGGGATGTTAATTCTCGTCGAGTGCCATCACATCCCGTCCCGTCTCGTCCCAATCCATCCCATTAGAAATTTTATGTCCTATAACCATTCTTTTTAAAATTATTACCTATATAATAATGTTACTAATAAATTTTGGCTAAGAAATTTAGACAAAATACATTTCTTCTCCTTTTGAATGTTTAATTTATATAGTTAGTATAAATTATAATTTTTAAAAACTATCAAAAAAAAATTTTAAAATACCCAAAATTCTCAAAGTACCCGTCTCAAAGTAGTTATTTACATGTCAAATACTAAATTTTGTTTTTAATCTGTTTTTTATCATACGAATTACCCATTTCTGTCTCACATCCACTATTTCACATTGTAATACTATAAATAGATGGGAATTTTAATCGTAATTTAATTTACATATTATGATATGAAATTATGTGCATAAACAGTTATATATTTCTGATGATATTAAGAGTATATTTATATAAAAAAATAATCTTATGACTAAAGATTTTCATTCGTATTTGATTCAATTTCAGTTAAATTTATTAAATGTTTTTGGATCTTTGGTTAATAAATAAAGTTATTTAAAATAAAATCCAAATGATAGATGTTCTCCAAACAAATAACTATTAGAATGAAAGTGTGATCCAATTTCTTTTTTGGCAACTCTTTTAGGGTGTTGTCAATATTTTGGTGTATACTTAGAATACCACAGCCCGTTGTAACATCCGCAAACCAAAAATTGGTTTTTGGGGATGGGTGTCGATCGACACCAAGGGGGTGTCGGTCGACACCACTTATTTTTCGGTTCGATCAGAATGAGTTTTTAATCGATTTGGTTCGGTTTGGTTTAAGGAAACCATTGAACCGGGTCTTAAAAGGAAGGAAACGACCTAGGTCGTATTCCAGAGGTTGTGGTCGCCGTTTTTGTTTGAAAAAGAGGAAAAGAGAGAAAACAAGTGTTCTTGAGATTGTGAGTGAGATTGGGAGATTTCTTGGCTGTTCTTGAGAGATTGGAGGCTGGGAAGGTGCTAGAAGCTTGCTAGGAGTGAGGGATTCGTCCTTATTGGTCAGAAACTTCCTGCAAAGAGGTGAGTGCATGACCATGGCTTATCTAAGCTAAGATCTCTAGATTCTATGTGATTTGGTGCTTATGTGGTTGTTTCTTTGAGTTCTCTATGATATTTCGTTGCTGTCTGGGCTGGGTTTGGCTTCTGGGAGTGCAAGGAGCGGATTAGAGAAGCTTGGAGGCGAGATTCGGAGTTTCTGATCGAGAGAAATCGCTGCTCGGCATCGGTGTCGGTCGACACCAGTTGGGGTGTCGGTCGACACCAACGCGAGGACGGCTCGGGACTTTGGCGAGTGTCGAACGATGCCATGTGGAGGTGTCGGTCGACGCAAACTAGGGTTTTCGGGAGTGTCGGGCAGGGTGTCGGTCGACACCATTTTGGTGTCGGTCGACACCAGATAGTCAGTGTTGATCGACACCATCTGGTGTCGGTCGACACCCCTTGTTCAGTTACGATGGATGTTGCATGCTATGTATATTGCCTGGTTTGTTTTATTGATTGTTGTTTGTGGCATGTAGAGATCTTATTGCTTGTGTGTATAGCCCAGTAGATGGGAGGATTGCCTCACTGAGTGTTTATCAAATACTCATGCATCTCAATTTGTGTTTGTGGTGCAGGTAAAGGCAAAGTGTGATCGTGGAATCAAAGGCAATGAAGAGGAGGATGTTCTAGGGACTTGATTGTATGGTTACCTGGCATTGTTAGGTTGCTAGAATTGAGTCTTAGAGCATTGTTAGGATTGCTGGTTGTTTGATTTATGCTGTTTGGGATTAATGCTGGATATTACTTATTTGGTTATTGGTTATTGTTTTATTGGATATTTAATTGGTATGTTGTTCCGCTGTTGGATTGTGAATGTGGTTAGGTGGCTAGTGGGTATGGGACCACTAGTTGTAGTTAACTATTATATTATTATTTATTATTTATTTATTAAAAAAAAAAAAAAAGGTCGGTCGTTTCATTTTGGTATCAGAGCCCTTACGGTTCTAGGTTTGGGTTCACTAGGTTTCTGTTGTAGATGTTTGGGATTTTGCATGCTTGATTGATTATGTGAGTTAGTCAATTGTGTGTGGCATGAAGTCCTAGAACATCGTCTTCGAGCCGAGTGTGTGATTCCACGGTGAATTTATGTTTCTGTGTTATAATAGAAATTGTTTGCTTAGCCTTCTGTTCATGGTAGTGCAGATGGTTAGAGAGGATGCTGTGACTGGTCGAGGTCGTGGACGCGGACGTGGTCGCGGACGTGGTCGTGGTAGGGGTAGAGCCCCAGTGGTTAGTGAGACCGAGGACCAGAGTGTGACAGCTGAGGGTGTTGGCGAGTCGCAGGATGTTCCGGGGGATTCCGTGAGTGTGGCAGGAGGGGGCGGTGTTGATGCTCCAGTGGCCGGTGATGCTAGGGTCCCAGGTGTGGGGGTCCCAGCGGGTGGAGTCCCTGGTGTAGACGTTGCGGCTTTGCTAGCACAGGTGTTAGAGCGGTTACCACCAGTGGTACCGACTCAGGCTCAGGTAGTGCCACCAGTGGTGGCGGAGGAGCGGCAGCCAGTGGCTGCGGATGCGGGGGTCCATGCTCGTTATCTCAGCATGTTGACAGAGATGGGTCGGTTGCGTACCGAGCAGTTTTCAGGAGGTGTAGATCCTACTGTTGCGGATGCGTGGAGGACGAGAGTGGAACGTAACTTCCACACTCTGAGATGTCCTAAGGAGTTTTGGGTGGACATAGGGGTCTACTTTTTGAGTGGTGATGCTGAGTTGTGGTGGAGATCTGTGGCTGCTAGGAGGGTGCAGCGGGAGATGACTTGGGCTGACTTCGTTTTGGAGTTCAACCGCAAGTATTTTCCTAGAGAGGCATTGGATCGTTTGGAGGTGCAGTTCCTTCAGTTGTCTCAGGGGACACGGTCAGTGCGGGAGCTGGACTTGGAGTTCAGTCGACTTCTGTGTTATGGAGGTCGGGCTATGGAGCCTGAGGAGGCTCAGATCAGGAGGTTCTTGAGGGCTCTATGTGATGACTTGAGAGTTCACTGTAGAGGGAGGAGTTATGCTACGCGTGCAGAGCTGGTTGAGACTGCAGCAGAGATTGAGGAGGATATCCGGGCACAATCAGTGGCGGTAGCTCCAGCAGTTTAGCCTAGTAAGGCTCAGCAGCAGGGTGGTTCTAGCAGGGGGGTAGGCATGCTCAGGGAACCAAGAGGAAGTGGGAGGCTACGCAGAAGCCGAGTGGTGCGGGTTGCTTCGGTTGTGAGAGCAGGGATCACAGGGTTGCTAGTTGTCCCAAGAGGAGTGTTCTGACGGCAGGACCTCGGGTATGTTATCACTGTAGGGAGACAGGGCACATCAGGCCTTTTTGTCCCAAGTTGCAGCCGGCAGCAGTGGCAGCGTTGCAGCAGGTGCAGCCTGGGGGTCAGCAGGTGGCACGGATTGAGCAGGCGCCACGAGTTTACACGACAGTTGAGACTGGTGGAACCAGTGCCGGGGCGATCACAAGTATATTTTCTGGTACTTTAACTTTGTGAATTTTAGTAGGTTCAGAGTGTATATGTTTCCTGTGATAAAGTGTTAGGTTCTCAACACATGAGGTTTGTGTAGGGACCTTGTTGGTGGGCGGGTTTAAGTCCCACGTTATGTTTGATTCTGGAGCTTCGCATAGCTTCATTACTCCAGAGTGTGCAGAGTGTGCGGGGATCAGCGGGGATCCTGGAGAGCGTACTGGAGTTGTTAGAGTTGCGGGAGGCAAGTTCCTGAGAGTTATTGGACGAGCTAGAGGAATTGATATTCAGATCGCAGGAGAGTCGTGGCCAGCGGATTTGCTTATCAGTCCAGTGGAGCTGTATGATGTTATTCTCGGGATGGATTGGATGCATCGACATAGGATGCATTTGGATTGCTATCGGGGTAGAGTGGAGTTTGAGCGTCCAGGAGGGAAGTTGGTTTTTCAGGGTATTAGACCGACTTCAGGGAGTCTCGTGATCTCAGCCATTCAGGCTGGGAAGATGATCGAGAAGGGCCGTGAGGCTTATTTGGTTACTATATCTATGCCAGAGTCAGTGGGGAAGTCTACGGTTAGCGGTATTCCGGTAGTGGAGGAGTTTGAGGATGTGTTTCAGTCTTTGCAGGGATTACCACCATCTCGGTCGGATCCTTTTACCATTGAACTGGAACCGGGGACGACACCGTTATCCAAGGCTCCTTACAGAATGGCTCCAGCAGAGATGGCAGAGCTGAAGAAGCAGCTAGAGGATTTGTTGAGTAAGGGATTCATCCGTCCAAGTGTGTCACCGTGGGGAGCGCCGGTGTTGTTTGTCAAGAAAAAGGATGGGAGTTTCCGGTTGTGTATTGATTACAGGGGTTTGAACCGGGTCACTGTGAAGAACAAGTACCCTCTCCCGAGAATTGACGAGTTGTTGGATCAGTTGAGGGGTGCTACTTGGTTCTCCAAGGTGGATCTGGCATCGGGTTATCATCAGATACCGATAGATGAGGCAGATGTGAGGAAGACTGCTTTCAGGACGAGGTATGGGCACTATGAGTTTGTGGTAATGCCTTTCGGGTTGACTAACGCACCAGCAGCGTTTATGAGATTGATGAACAGTGTGTTTCAGGAGTTTCTGGATGTATCTGTCATCATTTTCATCGACGATATCCTGGTCTATTCTAAGAGTCCTGAGGAGCATGCAGTGCATTTGAGGGCAGTTATGGAGAAGCTGCGGGAGCAGAAGTTGTTTGCCAAGTTGAGCAAGTGTAGTTTTTGGCAGCGTGAGATAGGCTTTCTGGGTCACATTGTTTCTGTAGAGGGGGTTTCTGTAGATCCAGAGAAGATTCAGGCTATCAGAGATTGGCCTAGACCGCAGAATGCCACAGAGATCAGGAGTTTCCTTGGATTGGTAGGGTACTACAGGAGATTTGTGCAGGGGTTAGCAAGCAGAGCACATCCTATGACTAAGTTGACAGGGAAGGATGTTCCTTTTGTCTGGTCAGAAGAGTGTGAGGAAGGCTTTGCAAGCCTGAAGGAGATGTTGACTACTGCGCCAGTGTTGGCTTTGCCTGAGCAGGGAGAACCCTATGTGGTTTATACAGATGCATCTAGAGTTGGGTTGGGTTGTGTTCTGATGCAGCATGGGAAGGTGATTGCTTATGCTTCGCGGCAGTTGCGGGTGCATGAAGGCAACTATCCTACTCATGATTTGGAGATGGGTGTTGTAGTTTTTGCCCTGAAGATTTGGAGATCTTATCTTTATGGTGCAAAGGTACAGGTGTTTACAGATCATAAGAGCCTGAAGTATATATTCACTCAGCCTGAGCTGAATTTGAGGCAGAGGCGGTGGATGGAGCTTGTGGCAGATTATGATTTGGAGATAGCCTATCATCCTGGTAAGGCTAACACGGTTGCAGATGCTCTGAGTCGGAAGAGGGTAGCTTCGGCTCAGGAGCAGGAGATGGAGTCTCTGGTAGGGGAGATCAGTGCTTTGAGCTTATGTGCTGTTTCACAGGAACCGTTGGATTTAGAAGCAGTAGATAGAGCAGATCTTCTGAGTAGAGTGCGGTTGGCTCAGGAGAAGGATTTGGGGCTGGTGAATGCCTCTAAGGATGTGGATTCAGAGTATCAGGCTCAGATAATGGTACCATCTTGGTGCACGGTCGTGTGTGTGTGCCCAAGGATGAGGAGTTGAGACAGGAGATTCTGAGAGAGGCTCATGCGAGCAAGTTATCCATTCATCTAGGAGCGACCAAGATGTACTGTGACCTCAAGAGGTACTATCATTGGGTCGAGATGAAGAAGGATGTGGCTAGTTGGGTTTCGAGGTGTGATGTGTGTCAGCTAGTGAAGGCTGAGCATCAGGTTCCTGGCGGGTTACTGAAGAATTTACCCATTCCTGAGTGGAAGTGGGATATGATCACTATGGATTTTGTGGTAGGATTGCCAGTGTCACGGACCTTTGATGCTATTTGGGTCATTGTGGACCGGTTGACTAAGTCAGCACATTTTCTGGCCATTAAGAAGACTGATGGAGCAGCGGTCTTGGCTAAGAAGTATGTGAGGGAGATAGTCAGGTTGCATGGGGTGCCAGCGAGCATTGTATCTGATAGGGATTCTAAGTTCACTTCAGTGTTCTGGAAGGCATTTCAGGCAGAGATGGGCACTAAAGTGCATATGAGTACAGCTTATCATCCCCAGACTGATGGACAGTCAGAGAGGACGATCCAGACGCTGGAGGATTTGCTGGGGATGTGTGTGTTGGATTGGGGTGGCCATTGGGCAGATCACCTGAACCTGGTAGAGTTTGCTTACAACAACAGCTATCAGGCGAGAATTAAGATGGCTCCTTATGAGGCTTTGTATGGGAGGCCATGTCGTACACCATTATGCTGGACTCAGGTGGGGGAGAGGAGCATGTTTGGTGCTAGTTTTGCTCAGGATAGACAGAGGAGTTATGCAGATAGGAGGAGGAGAGATCTTGAGTTTCAGGTAGGAGACAGAGTGTACCTCAAGATGGCCATGTTGCGGGTTTTAGACTTTGGTGCCACTCATCACATAACCTCTGACTTAAGCAACCTCTCTCTTCATCAACCCTACAATGGTGGTGAGGAGGTGCTGATTGGTGATGGCTCTGGTTTGAAGATCACACACATTGGTTCCACATCTCTTTCTTCATCCTCTAATGCTTTAACTCTCAAAGATGTCCTTTGTGTTCCTCAAATACACAAAAATCTAATATTAGTCTATTGCTTATGCAATGCTAACCAAGTTTTGGTTCCCTTTTTCCCGGCATATTTTCAGGTGAAGGATCTCAGAACGGGGGTCCGCTTACTCCAAGGTTGAACTAGAGACGAGCTGTACGAGTGGCCACTTCTCTCTCCCTCACCATCATCCTATCTTACTTTCACCTCCACATCAATCAAACCAACTTTACAGGATTGGCATTCTCGTTTGGGTCATCCTTCCCTTCGTATTCTTAAGTTTATTATTTTTCAGTTTTCTTTACCTTTTTCTCCCTCTCAAATAAACTCTCTATGCAGAGATTGCTCCATTAATAAAAGTCACAAGTTATCTTTTTCTGATACCTCTATCTCTTCTTCTCGTCCCCTTGAAATTCTCTTTAGTGATGTTTGGACATCCCCCATTATATCCATTGATAACTACAAATACTACCTCATCTTTGTTGATCATCATACTCGATCCATATGGTTTTATCCACTAAAACTAAAATCTGATGTCAAACAAACCTTTATTCGTTTTAAAGCTCTTGTGGAAAACAGGTTTCAAACAAAAATTGGCACTTTCTTCTTTGATAATGGTGGTGAATATATAGCTCTTCGAGACTTTCTTTCTACTAATGGAATTACTCATCTCACCACACCTCCTCACATCCCTGAACACAATGGTCTCTCCGAATGGCGACACCGCCACATTCTTGAAACTGGCTTATCGCTTTTAAGCCATGCTTCTATCCCATCATCATACTGGCCCTATGCTCTGTCCACTGCCGTTTATCTCATTAATCGTATGCCAACACCTGTTCTCTCCAATAAATCCCCATATCAACAACTGTTTCAAATCGCTCCTAACTACACTAAACTCAAAACCTTCGGCTGTCTATGCTTTCCTTGGTTACGTCCTTATACCTCAAATAAACTTGAACCAAAATCCTCTCCGTGTATCTTTCTTGGTTATTCCTTAACTCAAAGTGCTTACCTTTGTTTAAACCCACAAACCGGCCGTATCTATGCTTCTCGACATGCTAAGTTCGATGAAACTTCCTTTCCCTTTACATCCCTTCCAGCTTCGCTTCATCATGATACACCAAACACTCCCATCATCTCTCATTACCCATACACTCTAGTGCCACTTGTTCCGCTTTCATCTCCTTCGCCACCGGAATCACCTTCGTCCTCTGGTCCTTCGCCGTCTCTCATGTCGGGTTCCTCGATTGATTCTGGATTACAAGCATCACCTCATACAGCTAATGAAGCCCACTCTGAAAGTCCGGCCCATTCTGATACGAATTCAGACCCAACCCATCATGTGTCTCCTAATCATACGGCCCAGTCTCCGAGTCCACCAACCTCTCCCTCGTCCTCCTCGACTACGCCTTCTTCATCCTCATCGCCGTCTGTCTTGCCGGTTCTGGCGGTGGTTGTTCTTCCAGCACCGGTGGTTGTTCTTCCAGCACCGGTGGTTGCTGTTCCACCTCCCCGACATACCATGGCCACACGTTCAAAATCGGGTATTGTCAAACCCAATATCAAGTACTCTCTCGCTGCCACACTTGCTCAATCCGATCTGGAACCGCAAACTTTTTCCGACGCTCTCAAAGATGATCGCTGGCGGGTTTCAATGTCTGACGAATTCAATTCTCAGGTTCTTCATAACACTTGAAATTTAGTTCCTCCCCCTCCTCCGCCTGTCAACGTCATAGGATGCAAGTGGGTCTACCGCACCAAATTCAAACCCGATGGCTCTGTTCATCGCTACAAATCTCGATTGGTTGCGAAGGGCTACAAGAAATAAGAGGGTCTCAACTACAATGAGACTTTTAGTCCCGTCATCAAGTCAACCACCATCCAAACTGTTCTCGACATTGCCGTTAAACTCGATTGGCCTATTCGTCAGCTCGACGTTAACAATGCATTTCTTCAAGGTACATTAACAGAGGATGTTTTCATGACTCAACCACTTGGTTTCATTGACAAGGATCGGCCACACTATGTCTGTCATCTCAAGAAAGCCTTGTACGGTCTCAAACAAGCTCCTAGAGCTTGGTACATGGAGCTCCGTAACTATCTTCTCTCAGTTGGTTTTACAAATTTGTTGGTTGACACTTCACTCTTTATTCTAAAGAAAGGTACATCTTATGTCTACATGTTAATTTATGTTGATGACATCTTAGTCACAGGAAGTGATCATCGTCTTGTTTAAGCCACTCTCAACTCTTTGGCTGATCGGTTTTCCGTCAAGGATCATGAGGAACTCTCCTATTTTCTGGGTATTGAAGCCAAACGAGTCTCCACTGGTCTTCATCTCTCTCAATGACGCTACATTCTTGATCTCTTGTCTCGTCACAACATGCTCCATGCTAAGCCTGCTACTACCCCTATGGCTACATCACCGAAACTGGCGTTGAACTCCAGTATCAAACTATCTGATGGAACAGAGTATCGTCGTGTTGTGGGCAGTCTCCAATACTTAGCTTTCACTCGTCCTGATATTTCTTTTGCCGTCAACAAGCTCTCTCAGTTCATGCACTCGCCAACGACCGATCATTGGCAAACAGCTAAGCGTGTATTACGATATTTCGCCGGAACACCTACTCATGGTATTTTTCTTGCTCGCAACACTCCACTCTCTCTTCATGCCTACTCGGACTCTGATTGCGCGGGTGATGTAGATGACTTTGTTTTTACCAACGCTTACGTTGTCTACATCGGTCAGAACCCCATCTCTTGGTCTTCCAAAAAGCAGAAAGGTGTAGCTCGCTCCTCCACAGAAGCAGAATACCGAGCTGTCACAAACACTTCTTCTGAGTTAACATGGATATGTTCCCTTCTTACTGAACTTGGTGTCTCTTTTATTGCTGCTCTTGTCATTTATTGTGACAATATTGGCGCCACATACCTCTGCGCTAACCCTGTCTTTCATTCCCGCATGAAGCATATTGCAATGGATTATCACTTCATTAGAAATCAAATTCAAGCTGGTCACCTACGAGTCAAACACATCTCCACCAAGGATCAACTTGCCGATACTCTAACTAAACCGCTTTCACGCACCACTTTTCAGTATCTCACGTCCAAGATTGGAGTTCACAAGACCCCTCCATCTTGAGGGGGCGTATCAAGGATCAATCAAGAATCAATCAAGAATCAATCAAAAATATGTTAAGGATCATCATATCATCTATTTATGTCAACTGTATATTCTGTAATTAGAGAATATGTTAAGGATCATCATATCATCTATTTATGTCAACTGTATATTATGTAATTAGACTTCTCTATAACTTCTTTCCTGTATAAATAGAGAGTAAAACATTGTAATATATTCATTCACTCAATATACAAATCATTCTCTATAAAAAGACTTATATTTCTCTTCTGTTTATCATTTTCTCTTTTTTTTTTGTTCAAGGTCTTTATATATTCTATATTTTATTATTTCGTATAATAGATTCTCATTGTTTGTTGCTAAATAATAGATCGTTTTGGTCTTTTACTTATGTTTCAGAGATTTCTAAGCATTCTTCCTTCAGACCATCTAACAAACTCAAGATTTCAAGGTGGGAACATATGTTTTTGTATTTTTGCTTCACCTAAAATTTATTTTATTGTTGCCTCACTCATAAAATATCATTTTTCCAAAAAAAATAAAAACCCCGTCAATTTGATTCACTATTTCCAAATTTTCGCCGTATCAAAGCAAGATTAAAGCCATAAAAAGGAACAACTACTCTAGTTGAACAAGCATGGGAAATACCTACCGAAACTATATGGCGCGTCTCTAATTAATAATCAACGTTTTGATTTGTTCGGATTAGTCTTTAATATCAAACATGTGGTGTGGAAGAATCTAAATAACATTAAATATCATTCAAGACATTTAATTTGTGATTATTATATACTCTACACTTATCTCTATCTTCACGTAAATTTTTTTGTAGTTTATAGAATTTAAGTTAACGAAATGTATAACTCCGTCGTCATTACATGTCTACACGATGGCGACGGATATCATATGTTGCCTATGCTTCATATTTAAACGATAAAATATATTTTAGCAATCTATTTATGTTAACACTAAACATTTGTAATAGCTATCTTATTATTTTGATTAGAGAGATGTAATGATATAGATTTCGAACATGGATGTCTTTAACTCTCACTACTTTGCCTAATGAAGGATTCAAACGAGTGGTCTTCAAATAATTATTTTATCTTCTCTTTTAAGAATTGTTGTATGTGTTAATTAAGTTGTTTTCACAATGGGTTAATATAATAAACTTACACTATAATTGAGATGGAACAAAGGGGACTTCAATTGTATGGTTCACATTCAAAGCTTTTTCAGGATGTATATTGTAGTTTATACAATTTTAACCCCCAAAAAAAGTAACATTTTTGTGGTGTATAATTCACACACGCACATCTAAATTTGAATACAAGTCATAACATAGTATACAAAAGCATGGTTTACGAATAATGTGATGTTAACTACAAAACCGAACATTGTGATGTTAAAATGCTTTTTGAGTACTAACTTATATATATATATACATACTTTAATCCTTACTAGTAAATCAATCACACGCAATGTATAGCACCTCTAATAAATTAATAATAATCAAACCATTTAAAATTAACTGTAGTATTTGGAATTCGTGGGGTAGCTTTCACTAATTAAAAAAACAAAACAAACAAAATCTTTAAATGTGAACCATACAAGCTAAGTGAAGTCCTTTTTGCTTGTTGTGATAGTAAGCTTATATAATTAAATAAACGTTGACTGATTAACCACCACACAATGGCTCCCAAAGACAACTAATAACACAGATATTGATACAACCCCTAAATTCTAGCCGTTTCTTATGCTTTACCCCCCTTATCCTCCACTAATCTCATTTGTACCATCTTTCATTTTTCTTCTTACATCTTTTTTGATAAAATTTTCTCACAATTCTTAAACATAAGAACAGATGGTGCACAACAAAAAAAGCAGATTTTTGGTCAGACTAATTTAGAACCTTAAATATAATGCAAAGCCTCAAAATGTATACTGTTTACCTTGGAAAAAAATGAGATAACTACACGATTAGCTATGTTTTGGCTTTGGAAATCATAATAGATTGATGGTTAGTCAACTTTTTTGTACCTTTTGGTGCTTCTGTTTAAATTTATAAATCCTCAATAATTTGGATTTTCTCGTACATCGTAATCATTTTACAGACATTACGATATAATACTACAAACTAACATCATATCAATGATTCATATTGAAGTGGTGGGTGATGAGAGTCGTAGTACATGAGTTTTGTTTCGAAACTTGAATATGCATCCAAAAAATATGAGGACGATAAAATTGCTTGGAGGAGAAACGTTTTCATCATGACTATGTTACCCCTATTAAGGGCATTTACGTCAAAATAAAAGGGCAAGATTCATCCACGTGTACAACAAACAACAACAATACCACAACACAAATAATTTAATTTCCTATATAAAATGTGCAACGTTTCTCCTACTTACAAATCTTTCCTTCCACAATCACCACCACAACCACAAGAACAAACAAGAAAGAGAGAGAAAGAGAAAGAGAAAGAGCAAAGTTTGAGAAAAAATGTGTAGAGGTTTGAATGAAGAAGAGAGCAGAAGAAGAAGCGACGGAGGAGGAGGAGGTTGCCGGAGTCTCTGCACGACTCCGAGTGTTCCGGTGAGATGTGAGCTTTGTAGCGGAGACGCCTACGTGTTCTGTGAGGCTGACTCGGCGTTTCTTTGTAGGAAATGTGACCGGTGGGTTCACGGAGCGAATTTTCTAGCTTGGAGACACGTGAGGCGCGTGCTATGCACTTCTTGTCAGAAACTCACGCGCCGGTGCCTCGTCGGAGATCACGACATCCACGTTGTTTCACCGTCGGCGACGACGACCGTGGAGGATAGAAGTGAACAAGTTAGTAGCAATGATCATGATGAGGTTCCGTTTGTGTTTCTCTGATATTTAGTTTTTTTTTTGGTGCAAGATATAAATATTCCTAGGGTTTTTATGCAATTTTTTTCTGTTAAGAAAAAATCTGGGAAATTTAGTTTATGAAGCTTAGAATTTTATTGGCTTAAAATAGCAAAAACAAAAAAAAAACAAAAAAAAGATATCTGCAATAGAAAGGAAAGAAAGAAGGATAGTTTGTTACTGAGTTTATTCTTCGAATCTTTTGTTATTTTCTACTATATATGCAGCGTTTGTAAACCACATGCAAAGAACAAAAGTGTTCCATAAAAAATTGCTACAAAAAAAAAAAAAAGTCATTAAACTCAATGTTGAAGCAGGAATTAATCAGAGCGGCATATGGATATGAAATCTCTTGTTTGGCATTTTGTTAGAATTAATGATATATATACAAGAACTATAGTAACTAAACTTTTTCACAAGTGAAATATCTTCTTAATACAGTGATAGAAATTAGTGTTATGGCTTCTTCAGCCTTCAGCTAATTAACTCACTAATCAAGTAATTTTAGGAAATTGGTGTTATGGCTTCTTCAGCCTTCAGCCTAAAGAACTAGTTTCCTTAATAGCCTTGAAGCACGTTAAGCGCGTGCTATGTATACAGCCTTTATACAGACAAAAGAATGAAGCAGGTTGTAATCACTGCTACTTTATTCATGAAAAAGTAATCTGGGGAACTTATTTGGAAAATGTGAATTAGGATTTTTCCTATTATTAAAGGAAAACAAAAATCCCATAAACGGGTAAAAGATTCAAAAACAGAGGAGATTTGTTATTTACGATATTTTAACCATTTTGGCTTCCACCATCTTCGTTCTGTTTCTTCTCCAACGTTCCCATGCCTCAACATGTTGATTTCTTCGATTCATAAAAGACACTGTACACAATAAGACAAAATATTACATTACTTTACCGACAAGGAACTGTTTTTACCAACCTTATCATCATCATGATGAAGCATGATTTGTCTCTGTTTGTGGAAAGAAGAAGCAACTTTACATTTCTATTTTTGTATAGTAGTCATTGGTTATTAGACGGGAGATGATGGGTCATAGTCATAATTGTCGCCAGCTTTCACAAATCTTCCTTTCACTCTTTTTCTCGTGTCAGCTCTAGCTTTGCGAGATGCATATCGAATCTGTTTCCCAAAACTACAATTCAAAACAAATATATAAAACATGATTTTAAAAACATCCTATCTAATTAAGTTTGGTATGAACTCTGTTTTTGTAACCATTTTTTAATAAAAGAATAAAAGTTTTATAATAAAACTTACGTGCGCTTTAATCTCTTCTCCTTGTATCTCAACTTAGCCTGGTCCCTTGCTTGTGGACAACGATGTTCAAGATTTGATTCCCATGGCGCTTCACTCATTATAAACCCTGGAGTCATCCCACAATCCTGGTAATCCGCTGCGCTGGTTTCACCTGTGACGTTGGAGATGGTAAGTGACATGGTCGGATGGATTTGTCCGAACAAGACAGGTGATGGAGGAAGAGCAAGTCCAGTAGTGTTGATGTTCATCTGAAACGGACCTGACTGATAGCTCGTGTAATCTTGTTGTCCAGGTGATGCTGTCTGAAAACAGAATATAACTCAATTTTCATAATAGAGTTTTCTTGAGGTATTCGAAACTCCAACAACAAAATGCTAAAGAGACCTCTAAAGCCTTGTCTATAATAGTAAAGTTTGAGGCGCGCGCGGTAACGGTTGTGTTATCCTTGTCGATCAATAGGCAATTTGGTACCGTATGGTCTGGTTCTATGTGTTCTTCTGATGAGCATCCGATGATATCATCTCCAACGTCAAAGTTTAACGGCGCATTATCCAGATTTAGCTCTTCGCATAGATCTTCTTCAAGTTCAAGAAACAAATCAGGACATCCCTGGAAACACTCAAACACACACACACATAAATGAGAACTGCATTGTCCATCAAGAACTTATAAAACGAGTTTAATTCCTCTATATAGTACCTTAGATTCCATGCAAAAGAAAGATGATTGATCACTGAGATTCTGAGTGTAACTGATGTTGTGTGGCACCATGGAATAAGAGGAAGCGATCAAACCATCTAATTCGTTGAATTTCGCCATTCCGAACACGTCATTGTTGGGGCCATTCAAGGGAAAAGAACCAACGAAAGGACTAACCAAACCAGACACAGAAGGTTCAAGAATGGAAGACCACATTCTGACAAAATCTGTCGGAGAAGGACAACCAGAGAAAGGGTTCAAGCTCTGAAGTCTATGTCCTAACACCGAGCAGTTGCTTGCATGCCAGTGACAACCTTGGCAGTACGAAACCTTATCGTCAAGACAGCGAATTATGGCTGGCTGTGAGTAGCATTTCTGGCAGATCAAAGAACGTGTGTGCCTATGAGACAGAGGATTCGCTGAGTGTACATGGACGTCGCAGTTTAGGCATAGTTTAGCCAAATCGGATTTGCAATAAATCACTGCTTGTGCGGTTGCACAGTGGTCACACTTTGGCTCCATACTTAGAGACATGATGATGATTGATGAACAAAATAATTTTGTAAAATTAAGGAAAATGTATAGAGAATCAGACGTTTAATTTTTTTTGGTATTTGACGATCAGTAAACACACGAAAGAATCCTGCACGTAGGTCAAAGATTATTCATGAACATTTCAGAGCTAGCTCAGAATTAAATCTTGGAAAAAAAATGATCAATTTGGGATTTCAGATCGTAGCAATATGGATGCATGATGGGGTTTTGTGTTTTAAATTTAACAAATGTCGTATAATAATTTGTTACGTTTCAAAGATAAGCGCATGTAAAGTTGTGTGTGTGTTTTTGTAGTTAGATGTGAATTGTAATCATTGTTACGCTTTTGAAAGCTTCTGTGGAGGAAGATGCACTCACTTGATTGGTAAACCGAGATCGATTAGTCCGATTCACAACCTTGGTAAAATGTAGAAAAACTCGAAAAGCCGATAAGGGAAGATTACAAAACGAAACAGATTACAATCTATGAACAATTTTTTTTTTACGAATCGAATGAGAATGCAAAGAACGAAAGAGAGTCTTTACAGTGGTGTGCGAATCACGTAGAAGAAGGTGTGTGTGTGAGAAGAAAGAGAGGTAGGGTTGATCTGTATTTATACCTAGTGAAAACGTGTGCTCACGCGGTGGAAAAATCCACGTGGTGTAATAACGAGCCGTCATGTGAATTTTATATGAAAACATGCATATTAATGATAATTCGATCGTCGTCATTCGTCAAGGCTTATCTGATTTTTTCTTTGCTCGATAGATTTTGTTCTCTCTGTGGCAAACCTTAAAACTCGTTCTTTCGGGTCGATACTATTACTAATTACTATAATTAGTTACTTGTGTGATTTCCAAGAATTTTCTTGATATCGTTTTAAACGCGTAAGCAATGCTTTATTACATGTCTTAATTACTTAATATTAAGGCACGTTTTTATTTATTTAAAACATCGATATTATATAGTTAGGGTACATTTTCTTAACTAGTTTGAAAGATACTATCAGTTGTTATGAGTTGTAACTTGTAAGATGTCTTTTGGTATCCCTAACATTTGATATGTATAGATGTAGTTGTGACATGTGAGTTAATGAATTAGGCCACATCAACATCTATATTATCATCGATCTAAACAGTTTAACACATGTTTTAATTATTGATATAATGAGCCATGTATAGTAACTATTAAAATATTTAATTTCTTAACTAGTTTGAACTTTGAAGGGCTCTATCTATAGTTGACTCTTGAATAGCGAAATTTGTTTTTTTAAATAGAATTTCTAACTTTTGATCAGGCCGTCCTGAAATTTTGGGATCCCAACCCGTAAAGAAATCACAATCTATTTCATAAGAAGTTGATTTTAAAAGAGAATTCTCTGAAATTTGAACTAGCTAGCTAGTGATCTCGTATGTCTTTTTACATAATTAATCCTCACTCCTCAGTAACGCGTATGTATGCCTTTTTTAAATAAGTAGGTATCTAACATTAGTATATATCTATATTTAGTGTTTACTTCAAGATAATAATAGGATTATAATGCCAGTATCTATAATACAGTTTGTGTACTTCCCCAACGAGAAAATTATGGACGAAGACTCGCAAAATCTTTTGGTAAAAAAAAAAGAATATGAATAGGAATATCGAATGTGAATCTTATTATTTGTTTGCGAAAAATAAAGCTATTTGTTTTACAACATATTTAATAATTGCTCAAGGTAATATACAAAAATCATCAGAATCCTATCTTCTCGCGAAGAGACACGTGTCAAGCCTAACTCACAAGCTGGTTCAAAGTCAGACGTATCCCCACGTAACATTTTAAGCTCATCGTATCTCCACCACCCAATCAACAAGACAATACCCAAAACGAACGATACAAAATATGGCCCATTAACGAGAGAATTGAAGGCGAACCCATGTTAACCGCAGCCGGAGACGATGAACTTGACCCGGTCGTGGGACCAGAGCCGCCAACGGAAGCAGCCACTCCAAGAGTGCTGACTATAATCTCCCACGTGATGGAGAAGCTCGTGGCACGGAACGAGTGGTTAGCTAAGCAAACTAAGGGATTCGGGAAGAGCTTGGAGGCGTTTCACGGCGTGAGAGCACCGAGCATAACTATAGCAAAGTACCTTGAGAGGATATATAAGTACACAAAATGTAGCCCGTCGTGTTTCGTTGTCGGGTATGTGTACATAGACCGGTTGGCTCATAAGTATCCTGGTTCTTTGGTTGTATCCTTGAATGTTCATAGACTCCTCGTCACTTGTGTCATGATTGCTTCGAAGATACTAGACGACGTGTAAGTAATTAACCCTTTCTTGATTTTTTTTTTATATCGTGAATTATATTAGACTGACTATAAAACTGTCTGTAGTTGTGTGTCTTAACTAATTTACAAATTGAAAAGATACATTTCATATCTAACCAACATAAACTGATGACAAACTTTGTTACCTAGGTTAAGTGCCACTTTTAACTACCTAATTTCATATTCACAGGCATTACAACAATGAGTTCTATGCTCGGGTTGGAGGCGTGACCAATGCGGACTTAAACAAAATGGAGTTGGAGCTTCTCTTCCTCCTTGACTTCAGAGTGACAGTGAGTTTTAGAGTTTTCGAAAGCTATTGCTTCCACCTCGAAAAAGAGATGCTACTAAACGGCGACGCTTCTTCCCTCAAAGATAGTAGACCAATGCAAGAGAGTCTTTCCTCTACATCATCTTTATCAACTATATATGTTTGATATATATATACAAACTTTTTTCTATATCTTTTAACTGAACACGTCTGGTTGTCGGAAAAAGTTTACCAACTGGCTTACAGATTTATATTTTTCATTTTAAAAAGAAAACGTTTCAAATTCGTGCTACAAAACCTAATCTGTACAACTGATTGATGTATACTACACCAGGACTAAGATTCATAATGTAAAACGCTTAAATTTGAATAGTTTGTAAAATTTCAACTAATGGAAACAAGCCTTTTCTTCACTTTTCACATATGGTTTTCGTTCTACATATTCATGTCTCTATTACATTATATTCACGTATAAAGCTATACTCCTTGATGGCTTAAGTATCAAACAACAACAAATCGAAACCCAATTCTAGTTTCCTTATTTCCTTACACCTCAGATTGTCTCTTTGGTTCATCGTGTGAAACAACTTAAAAAATATTCATATCACAAGAAAACAAAACGCACCGTTTCGTTGCTTTAAACGCTAGATGATCAAATCCATCGCACCCTAAGTTACAAACCATGGTCTCACATCCTTATATACCGTCACGTGTAAAAACATACACGTGTCCTTACAACTTTGACTTGGCCTAGTTGTTGTGTTCTTCTTCTTTCTCCTATGCTTGTCGAGAACAGTGCCTCCTATCGTTTCTTCTGCGATATCTTAAAAAAAAAGCTTCAAGCTTTAAGAATCAAATCTCATAGTCTCGGATTCTCGTTTTCAAAACGACGACGTAGTTTGGTAATCTGGGTTGTGAAGGAAACGTGAGAGACTACTACTAATGGCGGAATCGTCGTCGCCGTCGCCTACTGAAGAGATCGTTCGGTTGATTAAGCGTTTAAGCGCTTACGTTGCTTTCAAAATGTCAAGCCTTTTCTCAACTACATCGATTCGCAATCTGGTTTTTTAATTTCTCGATCCCTCTCTCTCATTTACTCTGTTTCTGTATCGGATCTGGGTTTGGGAATTGAATCCAATTTCGACTCTGATTAGTTCAATTAGGGATTTTTGCAATTGAATCTTCAAAATTGATGAATTTGATTACCTAATGTTACGATTCAGCTCAAATTTGAGTGATTTAGCTGTTTGGGTAGAAAAAAGTATTCATCTTTGGAGTTAATTGGCAATTGGGTATGGTTAGAGTTGAAAAAAGTATCGAACTTTTGAATTTGTTATGTAAGTTGAATTGTTATCATTGTGATTAGGATTCAAGATCGATTGGAGCGATTGCGGGGCTTGCGATTGCGGTGATATTTACGTGGAGGGCGATAAGAACGCCAGGGGAACAACGGCAAAGAAGGCAGCCTAAGCGGAGGATGCAATCTGCTGAAACGTCTAGTGCTGCTGCTGCTGCTGCTGCTGCTCAGTCGAATCTAGGTTCGGTACCTCCTGAGGTTTCTTTGCCTCATGAGGATGATAATGCGGTGCAAGATGTTGTTGATCAGTTCTTTCAACCTGTTAAAGTAAACATTCTTTTTTTCTCTATACAGTTCTGAACTATTGTGTTTACACTTTACAGTATTGTTTACTTTGTTCTGTGTTAATTTAGAATTCATGTTTTGTTTTTGCAGCCTACTTTGGGGCAAATAGTTAGGCAGAAGCTTAGTGAAGGAAGGAAGGTAATTTGCATTTCAGCATTGATAGAATTTATCTTCTGATGATGTATTTTCTCTGAGCTGCGGATAGTCTTTGACGATGTTTAAGCACCGTATTGAAGCACTAGGTCAGGTTCATTATTGTGTTGAGCTTCACCCTTGTCTAATATGCATTTGTAGGTAACATGCCGTCTTCTTGGAGTGATTCTTGAGGAAACAAGTCCAGAAGAACTCCAAGTAAATAATATTTCCTTTTGTTTGACATTCATTTGAATATTGCAGTATGCGTCTGTTCTGTATCTGACTCAAAGCATTTTTTTTGCAGAAACAAGCAACAGTGAGATCATCTGTTTTGGAAGTTCTCCTAGAGATTACAAAGTTTAGTGATTTATATCTCATGGAAAGAGTTCTTGACGATGAAAGCGAAGTGAGCATTAACTTCTTTTTCAGTCAATGTTCCCTCTTATTCGTGTTCTTTTGTTGGCCTTCGTGTTGGTAGCATGTCATAGCATACTGATTGTGGTTATCACTAAACATGGTTTGCTTTTAATTAGGGCAATGGGTCATAACATGGATATTTGTGTAGATAAGAATTGAGAAATGGATACTGTTTGATTAGAAAGATTCTTAATCACATGTCTTTACATTATGAGAGGAAGATAGCTGAGTTCATTGGTACAACTAAATGCTTGAGAAGTTTGTGCCTTTTTGTAATATTTTCCGGTTGGAACAAGTGGTTTTATCATCAGTATTTTCTGAAACTCACATTTTGAGCTCTATTATGCAGGCCAAAGTTCTAGAGGCTTTAGAAAGTGCAGGCGTTTTCACATCTGGTGGTTTGGTCGAAGAAAAGGTATTCAATTCAGCCTTTCTTCGACAGTCTTGTATCAAAGCATGGCTTATCAAAATTTATCTGTCCTCAACCATGCAAAACACTAGTGGAATGGTTTTGACAAAGTGCCAAGAATAACAATTCTGTAAACATGAAACTGCAGGTCCTCTTTTGTAGTACAGAGATCGGAAGAACTTCATTTGTCAGACAGCTAGAACCTGACTGGCATATCGATACAAACCCAGAAATCAGCACACAACTAGCTGTAAAGTCTTTTGCTTGTTTACTCATTTTTCATTCTCATGTTGCTTCTTTAGTTGACTGATATCTCTCTTAATTGCAGAGGTTCATCAAATATCAGCTTCACGTGGCTGCAGTGAAACCAGAGCGAATAGCTCCGAATGTGTTCACCTCGCAGTCGATAGAACAGTTCTTTGGATGTGTTTGATGTCAAAGGAAAAGAGAGGTGAAAGATATACGTTGTCTTGAGTCCTGACTTCAGCATCATTGATCGAGTGTGTCTCTTAGGCTGAAACTTGTTTTTCTCTTTTTCTTTTATTGTGTCTAAATTAAAAGCTTGATATATCTGCGAGTTAGATATTACTGCGAGTGCCTCTGTGAAAGTATCCATCCAAGTTTGTAATTTTTGTATTAGCAACTTAGCACAAGTCTCTTACGGAAATAAACAAAAGTCGCGTTATTTGACAAGTGTTTTATGATTAGTATTTCTACACAAATGCTTGAAGAGACTAGTACATTTTCTTGGCTTTGATTCTTTTGGATTTTAATTTTTATTATTAAGTAAAACTTCATATAATTGATTATGTGAAAACAGTGGATTTGTGGGTATTAAGAAAAGGCAGAACCAAAGACGTGTAATACGATCAAGTGTGTAATAAGACGTGATACCTTATGTTAGAAGACGCGTATGTGTGTGCATACAACAACTTCATCATAGTGCATTTCTAATGAAAAAGTTTATTGAAATTTTAGTCGGTGGTTAGTCCAATTAATAAAATTGGTATTACAAACAAACTTAGGAGTAAACACTGTAAAACACGAAATTCCTAATTTAAAAAGTTTGTGGTCCTAATAAAAAAGACACATAAAAGATACAATGTATCAAAGAATTTAGTGGAAGAGCAACATAGACATGAGTGTAGACATACAACTTCATGCTTTTGTTTGTGACTTATTTGACGCAATACATCTACGAAAATTTGTGGCTTATAAATAAACAGACGCATAGGTTCACAACCTTCATCAATCTATCACCTTTCCATTCTATCGTTCTCTCAATTCTTAAAATCTTTTTCATCAAATTCCTTCCAGAGAAAGGTAAAAAAATGTCGACGAAGATGATCGTGTTGAAGAGCAACGATGGTTTCACGTTTGAGATTGAAGAAGCTGCCGCACGCCGAAGCCAGGTCATAGCTCGTATGATTGAAGACGATTGCTACAAAGATATCCCGATTCAAAACGTGAACGGCAAGATTCTTGCGTTGGTGACCGAGTACTGCAAGAAGCACCCCTTCGTCCCTGATGCTAAGCCTACCTCCGTAGATGATGCTAATCCTACCTCCGTCGATGATACTAATCCTTCCTCCGTCGCTGATGCTAATCCTACGTCCAAAGAAGATCTCAAGAAGTGGGACGAGGAATTCATGCAAATCGATGATCAATCCACGATCTTTGATCTCATTCTTGCTGCGAATTACCTAGACATCAAAAGCCTTGGTGACCTAGCGTGCCAAGCTGTTGCGGATATGATCAAAGACAAAACTACAGACCAGATTCGTACAGACTTCAACATTAACGGGGATTACACACCGGCAGAAGAAAATGATATCATTGAGAAGAATAAATGGGCTTTTGAATGAGAAGCGGATTATAAAAAAAAAAACTATAAGCAGCTTTCTATATTCTTTATAGTGTGTGTGTTTTTTTCAGTTTCTTGATCAATGTAGATGATGATGACTTCATCTACGTTCTATAATAATCCAATAATGAACGTACGTAACCATATACTCCGTTTGTTATTACTCGATAAATAAAAAGTATTCCTCTTGTTGGTTTTTTTTAAAAAAAAAATTGAAATTCTGATATGGCTTGTTTCACCCTGTAGAATGTATTAAAAGTTATGCATAATTCAGTCAAAATATTTAAAACTATATACATTTAATTTAATTAAGAAAGCTATATAGACATTTGTTATTGGAAAAAAAAAGATCTGCCTGTTAATTTCAGAGGAAGAAGAATTGGTAGTATGATATATAGATCATCATCTTCATGGAATAATCTCCTACTTTATGGATAATTTGGGGTTTGTTGTAGTAATTAAGGAAGTCATATCGTTTCTCTTACTTTTATCGAAATCTATTATTAAGTTTAAACAAACTCGAGTTCTCGAGCTTTTTCCCATGACCTCGATTCAATGACGTAGAACGTATAGAACACATGCAGGTATACACGGTCATTGACAGGCAACTAGGCAAGTGTTTGTTAATTTCGATAATCTGATAATGAACCTAGACATATATATTTCGTTTGTTGTATATATTAAAAAAAAGCTTTGTATTCATATATGGCGGATCCAGAAACTAAAATTAACATAAAGCACATATACTTTTTTTTAATATAAAAGTTATATATTTCTAAAGAACTTTAAAATATCAAATTTTTATGAGGAATATTATTTTCATTGATTTTTACACTTTTGCAATATAAACTGAATAGAAAATTGTAATCTATTGAATTAATTACTAGATGTATTTATTAATATTTTAGAATGTAGAAAATAGAATAATGAAATTAATAAATGCATTTTTAGTTTGAACAAAAAAAAGAAGCCTTTTTAGTATATAAGTAAAAAATAATGAATGTTGGATATAGACTTTGCCCCATATGCCAACTCAGCCCAAGAAAGACTCACCATAGATAGCAGACTAGATTTTCTGGTCGTCAGTTTGCCTGTAAGCTGATGAACTCTTACTCTTTGTAATTGACGACCTCATTTTGTTTAATAAAAGACTTGCTCCATTCTTTCCCCACAAAATCTTATTTATTAGTATTGTGCTCATCCCGATACAAACAATTGGCGTCCACCGTGGGGCAAGAGTAGAGCGCTCCTTTTTAACGATCAAAATGCGTAAGACGTGAGATTTATGCATTTATAGAATTCGGAAGACGCGTCGTTTGTGTGTATACATTAAGTCATTAACATCATATACTCATATGTCCACGTTTTTGTAAGAAAACAATCTTTAATCATTAACATCACTTACAAAATCAGGATTAAACACTGTAAGCAAGAGTTTCTTAGCTAGTACAAAAAGAAAAAAAGTTGCGGAAGCTGAACAACATCAACATGAGCAGACATGCAAGTGACGGATGCAACTTCATGCTTTTTGTGAACTCACTTGACACACAATAGATCTATAAATTGAGGAAATTAGTAACAAATTATTTGACAAGTGTTTATTATTAGTTCTGCGAAAATGCATGAAAAGAATAAGACATTTTCGTTGGATATAACTTTTTGGATTTTATTTTTATTATAAAGTAAAACTTCATATAATTGATTATGTGAAAGCAGTGCATGGATCATTGTCCAAACGAAACTATGGGATGAAGTTTCCTAATTGGAACATATACTGCCGTGTACTACGACCAAGTGCGTATACGCGTAAACAACATCGTAGTGCATTTCTAATGAAAAAGTTAATTTGAAATTTGAGTCGGTGTGTTAGTCCAATGGGTAAAATTGGTATTACAAACAACACTTAAGAGTAAACTTTATAACACGAATTTCCTTATTTAAAAAAAGTTCTGGCTTTAATAAAAAAAGGCACATAAAAAACGTAACTAGATCAAAGACTTTAGTGGAAGAACAACATGAATATGAGTAGACATACAACTTCATGCCTTTGTTTGTGACTTATCACCTGGATCGGGCTGCCGAAGACCTTGAGGATGCAAGCTTATACGGATCCTCAAGCTTATACGGGGAAAAAAACAAATCATGTATGACCAAATCTTTTTTACTTGCTCTAATAACAGTTATGACCATCATATGGGGCGTGTTCGTCGCAGGTTCCTTTTATCAAACGAACAAGGCTCATGTGTTATGTTTTGATTTTAACTCTCTCTTAAATTATCTTGTAACTGCATCAGATTATCTGCAAAGTAGGGAGTTTCACCTACAAGATGCTAAGTACTATACCGACTTTGGGCTGCGTCATCTAGAAGAAGTGAGAACTTTCCTAAAGCATTTTTTTTTTAACAAGTTTGCTTACATTGAACTGAACTTGGTTTTTGCTCTCACTCCTTTTTTTGTCAAACAGATTGCGAGCCTCCAAAGTCTCCTAGATAGAGAGATTGAAGCACTGCAGCATGGAGCTTCCACCAAACAAAAGACGTGGCTGCATTCTTGTCTCTTCTGTTAGTTTCATGTTGTGTTTCTATCGCTTTCTATTTTCTCGCCCAAACAATGAGTAAAGTATGACTAATTCGCCTTCTTGTGTTGATGTAATTTCCTTGAATCCATGCCAAGTTATCTATCGACTATTTCTGCCAACTCTTTCTCTTTTGTAAAATTTTCAAACTCGGGCAAGGTTGATTTACTTTATCGTTTTATACTCTTAACCCTGAGGTTTCACCTCATGTCCGAACCGATACTTCTTCTTTGCTCAAACCATGGCAAACAAACCATGACATCTTTAACCATGGCAAACCATGGATTATATTGGTATAAAACCTAAGCGAATGGGCTCAAACTTCATACACTTGCTAAGTTGGTTGATCATACGGAGCTTTCGAATCAGTTTAGTTATTGTTGTTAGGGAAATCAAATTTGGTTGTGCCTTGTTCAATTTTAAGTGGGTTGGTTCAGTTAAGTGATTAAGAAGTATTAATCCCTACACCACATTGCAAGCTTCTATCCCGCCAAAATTTTCTGAATGATAATTAAAGCAGTCGTTGAGTTTTGATCCATCACATCTTAGAACTTGGTTATACTTTGAAAATTCAACACAGCACTGAACATATAAATGTGTATCTGGAACAACAAATCCATTTCATTGATATGCATGCATAAATTTATGTCACAATGCTTACTATTGTATTGTCTATCTCCTTTCTATTTCGGTAAATTTTCTCAAGTTTCGTGGTCTTGTAATCATATACAGTATTTGATAACAATTTGATTTACTACTTAAAAAAAAAAAAAAAAAACTAAACTAAAAGTTCCAAATAAATAATTTGGTAAATACGAAAACAGGAGCACGGGTATGGGTCCGGTTCGGGTCGGGTAATCAATCTCCACTCCAAAGAGTCGCTCTCTATCGTCTTTGGACCCAACCAGTTCAAAATAGCAGCAAAAAAATAAAAATTACAGACGCGCCGCCGTGCGAAAAATTCTCCGGCCACATCAATGGATTCCGATTTCAAAACCGACGAGAATAGCACCGCTGAAGTTTCCGCTCTTCTTGCTCCGCCTCCAACTCCCCAACTGCAGGTAAAATCCCTCTCTCCCTCTTCTCTCTGTAAACATATTCGACGCTAATCTCCGATGAAACTTATAGTGAATGAGCTCGATTCTGGTTTCTCAATTTCGTTGTTCAGGAGTATTTTAAAAAGCTTATAACTAGTAGAGGATGCAATGGAATTGAAGTGAAACACAATGGAACCACTGGGAAAGGTGGAGTCCTTATTTTTGATTTTTGTATAGATTTTAAGAATCTCAGTGTTGGTTTATATTGAATCTCTTATTTATTTCTTGGAATCGGTTAGGTGTTTATGCTAATTCAGAGTTTCAAGAAGAAGAACTCATTATGAAAGATGAGATTCTTGTTGGCATCCAGCATTCATCCAACAAGATGGACTGTTTGGTTTGCAGTTTTTGTTTCCGGTTCGTTGGATCGATCGAGAAACAAATTGGCCGGAAACTCTATTTTAAGAACCACCTTGGTCTTTCTGGTTGTTGCGACGAAGATGAATACATGAAATACAATGGAAATGAGGAACAATGTGGTGGAAGCAGTTCAACTCTTCCGGAAGGAGTTGTTAGCTCTCTGATGAGTGGCGAATTGGCATTGCCGCTAACTGATAAGTTCCCTTTGCCTTCGCCTCTTTCGTGTCCTGGAGGATGTCAGGAGGCTTTCTACTGTAGGTAATTGATATTTTGATGTCTTCAATCAGTATTGTTTCTACATGGGTCGTAATACTAATGTGCTGTTTCATTATGACACAGTGAATCATGCGCAGAGGCAGATTGGGAAAGTTCACACTCTTTACTTTGCACTGGTGAGAGGTCTGAATCAGTATCTAGAGAGGCGCTTGGAGAGTTTATAAAACATGCTAATGGTAAAAATTATTCTTACTCTATTTGAAATTGGCTTTTTCAGTCTTGCGGTGGTAACTTTATTTATATCTTCTCATTTCTTAATTTGCAGATACGAACGATATTTTTGTCCTGGCTGCCAAGGTATATCTTTTATCAGTTGTTGTTATGTATATACCCTTTCCTTTTCATATAATGAAACGAAACCAACCAGTTCTGGATAATGTATTATGGCTAGGCGATTGCCTTTACCATTCTAAGGTACAGGAAGTTGAAAGCAGCGCACGTGAACAAAAAAGCAAAACAGAGTGAGCCAAATCAGTCGCTACTCTTGGAGGCATGGAAACCAGTATCTCTTGGATACAAAAGAAGGTACAACATGATGTGCCATTAGATATAGTCTTTGACTATGATGAAGAACGTTAAATCACTTTGATTTTCTTTCTCTATGTTTCTAAATGTGATGGAACTGATCCAAATTACATACAGTAACTCCTGATCATGTATAACAGGTTCCTTGTGTGATATATCTATGCCTCATATGAAATATCTAAAACTCTATTCTTATGTTTGGTAGGTGGTGGGACTGCATCGCATTGCCAGATGATGTTGATCCTTCTGATGAAGGAGCCTTCAGGATGCAGATAAAGAATCTTGCATATACGGTAGGTATTTCAGTTGTGCATATCGCACGAAGGTTGTTTGTACTTGCTGTGCTTTGTGTAGAGATCACAATTGCAGTTGCATCAGCTGCGCATCCGGACTGTTTTGCCAACCAAATTGCATTGTTTTATCTGCAGTCTTTGGAGCTCCTGAAGTCAGCCATATTTGACAAAGAATGTGAAGCCCGTATCCCCCCCTCGTCAGTTTTATATATTACATGTACCGTCGTTTTGTTTATATATTATACTCACAGAGGGTTATTCCTTAACGCTGGAAAGTTTTCTCCCTTGAAATCTACGGGAATATCATCGGCATGTTTGAGCTGAATAACCTGTAAGAGTTGTCAGTTCCTGTTTATATCCTTACATTTACAATGAATTTACCCACAATATGTTTGATCTTTGGCAGAGACTTGGTAGTAGCATCACCAGTAGAGGACTATTTCTTGTACATTGATGATCTTCCTGATGCAGAAAAGGTCTGAAAAGAATAATGCATTCCACCCATTGTTGTTGTTCTTTGACCAAAATCTGTTGACTCTTACCAGTTTCTTATTCTCATTATCATAGGAAGAAGCGGAGGACATCACGAGACCGTTTCTAGATGCTCTTGGTGATGAGTACTCTGACTGTTGCCAAGGTTAGAAATGAAAGAAACATTGTCATCATAAAACATAGGAGTTATGTAACTTGTAACCAAGATTTGACATTGTTTGTGTTTAGGAACGGCATTCTTCCCTCTGCAGAGCTGTATGAACCATTCTTGTTGCCCTAATGCAAAAGCCTTCAAACGAGAAGAGGTATCTTTCTTACATCTTCTTCCTCTTTATGGTCTACAAATCTATAAGATTGAAAATTTTCATCGACACTTTTTGGGACTGAGCTCGATTCCTCCATGTGGAACTCTTTGTCTTGTGTGTTTCGCAGGACAGAGACGGACAAGCTGTTATAATTGCTTTAAGACACATCAGCAAGAACGAAGAGGTATGCATCTTCTCTCTAATCGTAGCAATTGAATATTTTGGAAAAGAGAACTTGTTTTTGACTTTTGTTTTCCATATGTGAAACAACAGGTGACGATTTCATATATAGACGAGGAGCTTCCGTACAAAGAGAGACAAACATTACTTGCAGACTATGGTTTCAGCTGCAAGTGCTCTAAGTGTCTGGAAGATTCTTCATCAGTTTGAAGACTAATTTATGTTTTCAAAAGAACAGATAAACTGTCAATTTTGCCTTTATAGTGATCAGATTACTGTTTAATCAAATTATGCGCGTTAGGGAAATTTTTGTGACGGTTGAAGGAACTCGCTACTGAAAAGAAAAAGTATGCTTAGCAATAGCTGGTAGTATTTTTATAAATTACCGAAGTCAAAGGCCATATATATATATATATTTAAAGATGATGAACAGAAGCAGAAGCATGTACCGATTCTAAATCATTGTTAATATTGCACCGAATAAAATGTAAAGCTCGCCTATAAAACCCCAGAAGATTACTTTATAACAACAGGCTTTTTTCTAGTGTTCAAATTTTAGCGGTTATTATGATCAGATGGAATCATCAAGGTCATTGGCTTTCCCTTGTTCCATCACATCAACGTTTTCGTCATCCTCGTCTCCCTGAACACAAAGCACACGAGATTTTGTGAGGATCATCATCTTCGAGGTATTATATTCCGGTGGAAATTAGTTTACCAGAGTTTTCGAGAATCTACTTATGCTTACCTGAACATGGGTATCTCCGAAAGGTGGGGGTGGAGGAAGGGATATGAGAGGAGAGCTTTTGGCTGCTTCAGGATTCTCTTCCTCAAATTCTGCAACATCATCAAATGTCCGAGCTGCCATGCTTGTAGACGATATTACCTGCAACATCATCAAAGTCTATTATTATCCTCGCTTTTAACAAAAAACATCTTTAACGTGAAAGATTATCAGAAGCCTTTAGAATCAACTTGAGCCCCAATGCCAATCTCCTTACAGTTCAAGTGAACACCATTTCTGAGGAAGAAGAATGTCGTACCTTATCAGTAGATGAGGTGCCAATAGAAAACCTTCTTCTTTTCCAGTTGTCTTCCTTTGATGAGGACTTGTTAATTGTGTCTTCGTCGTTCCACGCTCCACTTTCTTCTTCGGAATATGATTTTGAAGAACCCAAATACCAACGAGAAGGTCTCTTCTTCTCCTTCTCCTTCTCTATCTTCTCTTCTTCACCTCTTCCTTTGAAGCCTGAAACACATATTCTATGAACTGATGTTCAAAGGATTATTAGTTTAAACACAGATGAAAGTACAGATAAGTTTACCATCCTCAACATTTTCTTTCGTAGTATATTGATCCACATAACGCTTTTTCCTAGGCATTGAAGAAGTATTCTGCAACTCATTCTGTGGATCACAAGCGGTTCTCAAATTTCGACCATTGTTCTCTTCATCGCTCACAATATCCACATTTACATCCCTATTAATGCCTTCACTTTCAGCAAGATATGTACTAAGTTGGTTTACCAATTTCTGAAGACGGGCTTCTGACCTATATAGATTTGACAAAGCATCGTATTAGTGGATGAAATTTATTCATACTTATATAAGAAACAATCAGAAATAGGGATTAAATGCCTTGCCTCTTTAGATCATCTTGTGCCCTCAAGAAGCGGTTATATTCTTTCACAAATTTTTTCGTGCTTGAAGTAATCCTGACATACAAAAGAATTGAACAACACTTGTCACTACAAGATTAAGCTCAGATTTTGCCAAATATCGCGTCACAATTGATTTCAAGCAAACATCAAGGAGGAAATAGTCATTACCTCCTACATTCCTCTTTCTCTCTATCTAACTGGGTCTCAAGCTCCTCAATCCTAGAGATAAGAATGTCTACTTCATGTGCCTTCCTTTCAACGGAAGCCTTTCAGACAAATAAATGTGCCAATCGTATGTCAATTAGCTCGTAATTTACAATGCAATCAAACAAATTGTGGAATGGAGAAATTTACCTCCAACCGTAGTTTGTCATCAGTAAGCATTTTAACATCCATCTCTACATCTTTTAACTGTATATAGACAAATCGGACTCTGGTCATTTAGCATCATCTTTACAAAAATTATCCACTAATTATTAGGACTAAGATAGAACGAGAATCAAGTCCTCAACAAACACCCAACCAAGAAAATTAAAGTTTCAAACCTGCTCTTCCAGAACGTTATTGTAACCCTGAAACTTATTTCTTCCATCTTCAACGTTATTGTAACCCTGAAACTTATTTCTTCCATCTTGTGCCCTGTCTTCAATCCTATTCCCGACTTTCAAACCACCAGCATAATCACGTCGTTCATCAAATCTATGGTTCCCCCTGTAGTCTTTATCTCTGTGATAATAAGAGTAAAAAAGCCGCACTTTTAAAGCATGGCCATCGAATTACCACTGAAATTTCAAATAGCATGAGCATAAGCAGAAAGGAAGGGAGAAGGTACCTTCGGTTCTCAAATGGCCTAGCATTTTCATGTCCTGAAAATTTGAATTACGTCATTAATAATCCAAAACGAGACTGTGTCGAATTGACAACAGAAATCCAAAAACCCAAAGCTGCAGATCTTACCACCAAATCTTTGTAGCCTTCTTCCACTTCTGTCTAAAGAAGGTCTCCGCTCTGGAGAAAACTGTCTACCAAGTCTATCTCTTAAGTCACTATCCATATTGTGATGTCTGCCTGCAGTAGACGAAACAGACTTTGCAGTAAAGCATACTTGTAGTACAGATCTGAACTCCATTTTAAACAATCAGAATCATGCCATGCCAGTCAACAACACTTGGATAAGATACCGAAACTACAAGTAACATAAAGAAACAAGTAGTGGTGCTTACTAGCCAGTTCAAAGAGACCACAAAATAATGTCCTCTTCTTACCAGCAATTGGAGAAAACCCACAATTGGACACTAAATAAGTGGAAGTCACTGTATCTCATCGATAAATAATAGGTTGAGAATGCCTCAGATTATGTTGAACGTGAGAAAATAAAGAACCAATCTTGAAGATCCATATAATAACACAATCAACCAAAATCCATCAAAATCTGACGTTCAATTCCTTCTGACAATCAAACCCCCATATTCTGCATATTTCTTGATCCAAGAAACCAACTGAGAGACCATTGAAGATAAAACAATCATGGAAATCTCCATATACATAACTGGCAGAATGAAAAATGCCAGAAGTCATAACAACAGGAATTGATAAATCCTAACAACAAGCATTGCTTGCCACCAAATCTTGGAGTCTGAGAATCATGGTTGTAGAAAACCCCCGGAAAGCCCATGCTAGATTTTCTTGAAAAAGAATGGTGCTTTCAAGAGCAATAAGAAAACCAAGATAAATATCAGCTAAGAAAAAACCAGCAGATTCCACTCCAAAAGAAAATCAATATAAATATCATCCAGAAAGACCCCAGCAGTACTAATCCCTGTCAGTTGCTATCTTTCTGCAAATGGAACAACATCCAATATTCCCGAATGATTCCGCAGAATAAAACTAGTCAGCAAAAACGAATACATAAACTTATATGAAGATAAACCAAATCCAAAGCAAAGTATAACACTGATACCATGCGTTTATCACACTGTAAGCAGAACACGTTTTACACAATCATATCATAAAAAAGTGCATTTGAACAACCACCAAGCTCCAGGAGAAAGATTACTTCACAGAATCATCATACAAAATAAGTCTGAGCAAAGAGAGAGACCTATATGTTTGATCATCATGAATCCTTCCACCAATTAACTCGAAAATGAAATCAATAGCTTAAACAAAAGCAATAAAACGAGACCATTACCAGTAAATGAAGACTCCCGAGGACGACGAAGCTCAGCAGTACCATGAGCAAACGAACAATTAGGTCTCGAACAGTTACCAGTATTCTTAAACAAGATACATAGTTTCGTCTTATACATACTCGAACCAGACATCATTGATTCAACCCAAATTACAAAATGAAACCTCTTCCTTCAAATCAAAACGACCTCAAAAGTCAAGCAAAACCTCAAAAGTCAAGCAAAGCTCCATAAACATATAAAGATCAACCCCAGCATTCTCGTTCCTACACAAAGAAACCAAAGCAACACACAGCTTCAATCTCACTGGAAATTGGAATTTAATTTTCTCTAGAATCCATAATAGACGAGCATGAAGATCATCAGTATATAACAAAATCGAGCTATGTAACGAATATGCGACGAAGAAGAAGACGAAGAGTCTGAGAGAAAATTCAAAAACCTACCATGGCGATTCTACGCGATTTTTGTCGCCTTCTTCTTCTTTGGAAATTAAACGGCAACGAAGCAGAAAACAAAGTCGGGAGAGAAGAAATGAACAATTTTAGGATCGATCCTCCTGAGTATTTATATATTTTAAAGGAGAGAGATATAAGTGTGTGTATTTGACAATTACAACTCTTATTATAATTTTGTAAATAAAAAAAAAATAAAAAAATTTAGTGTTTAGATTTTATTCCTCAAATTGGTCTCTTTGGTTTTATTGGTTTTTTTCACAAAAGAACATTTCAGTTTCCATCTATTAACATCTATTAAAAAAAAATCTAAAAATAACAGATTTCTTTACTTATATTATGAAGATAATCCTCTTATATTAATTTTTATCAGTAATATGGAATGTGAAATGTGAAAATTCTAAAGAATAAAGATTTATTGGGGATTAGAGATATGAGTCATGATTTTGAATAGACTTGAGAGATATTAGACCTTTTTTGTTTTCATATGATAAATACAATTTTAAGTCTTTATGGAAGTATGAAATTCAAAACAGAGCCAAACTAAATTTAAACCAAGTGATACGACTAAGTCAATGAATGAAGAGCCTAACTAAGTCAATGAATGAAGAGCCAAGAAGTCTTTTCAACTTGTAGCCGACAATGCTTCAATCTTTGTCCACCACCTATTATTACAATGTACGATTTGTGTTTACACTACCCAATTAGTATTATTAGTCTCTCTCTGGTTTATTTGTAAAACTCGACATGAGAATTCCTCAACGAAATATTATTGCAATTAGATCCGAATACAAGTCCCTATGGACTATTGCGTCAGTGCCATTGTTCAACAAGAAGTGTTAGGAAACTTGTGTTCGGATTATTTGACAATTATTGCAAGAACGTTCCTTACTTTTGTCACCTAATTTGACTATAACACCCACAGATCAAACAATTCCTACTCCGCAACTTTGCAAAGTATTATAAGCTGAGAGCTTTCACCAGATAGCTCAACGTAAAAAACTCGAACACAAAACCGTCGTTGTTACATGACCTTTCATTTTAAGGGCAATTTGCCTATATGATTGTTTCATAATAGTTTTTGATGGTTTCATAGCTCATTAACTTGATCTTCCAGAATTCTTTATCGTCTTGAGCCATCTTTGATTTTTATAATTTGCAATCCTCCATAAATAAGGTCGCGACATAATCCTCCCACAAATCTCTTCCAAACCAAACAAGGTCGACTCGACTATCCCCAAGTCATAGTATAGTTTATGTTTAATGTATAACAAATCGAATTTAAACAAAACTATTCCACCTATCCTAATATTTCAAACAAACAAACAATATGTAGATATTGTTTTACAAATCAAACATTATATTTGTATCAATAAACCAATATGCAATCGAAACCTTGTGAGGACTAAATCGTAATACCTGTTGATCAAATGGAAACATAAGAAAATTTACAATCCTCCATATTTAACTAGAGAAACAAAACCAATCCACTTCATAATAATTCCTTCCTTCCGAAACAAAGCCGTGACATCCATCTACAAATTTCATCGAAAAAACGTAGATAAAAAAAAAACCCAACTCGGACAATTAGAAATTAAAAACACAAGTATTTTGAGAAAAACAAAATGTCTGAGGCATTTCCAGGATCAAATAACATGGAAAAAAAGAAAGATGATCAGGATATACCACAACCTAATATTGCGTCAATGCCATTATACCTAAAGGAATAGTTTTAAAAATCCTTCAGAATTGGTAAAAGACGCCACCAATCTATCATTAACAATATCAAACAATCAATCAATCAAATAGGGAAAAAAGATGCTCAGTGGAAGGAGAAGTCGTTTGTTAAAGAGAGCTCACGGCAAAACAATTCTCATTGTTTTGTCCACTGCCCTTCACGCACCTTCGTGCTATTTTATCATCATCGCAAATTATTATAGTTTTCCCCATAGATAACAACTAAACAAACCAACATAATAATAAAAAGAAAAGCCTCAGTGTGTGTAACAAATTCAGATCATTGATTCAAAGAACCTCACTGAAATCCGCTAAGATAATTGTTTTTTATCATCATTGGCTAAATTCTAAAACAAAAAAAACGAAAACTCAATCAATCAATAGAAGAGAGAGGGGAATACTCAGACAGCCAAGGGTTGTTTCTTCAAATTCTGGGTGAAGAGCCCAGATCTGAAACTCTAGTCCACGAAATATTCGTTTCATCACCATATCCCCAACTCTCTCTCTCTCTTTTTACGCCCCCACATAAAAACCAAATCTCTATCAATTAACAGAAACTTTAAGCTAAACCCTAAATTGCATATTGTAAAATCATTAAGCAGAATCAAAGAGAAGACAGAAGCAGTAGCAGTTGCAGTTGTTGTTCTAAAAAGATGAAGACGAAGCGTTTATATACTATACGGACGCCGACGTGAGAATTAGGGTTTTCTTATTGCATAGCGGCGACGAGATGGGTTTAGGGTTTTTGTTTAGAAGATAAGCCCAATAATACAAAATGGCCTGTTTTATAAATCACAGTTAAAGGCCCATATAAAAAATAATTTGGATAATCTCAACGATGGATAACCGACAGTATATACAAAATCACTTCTAACGGGGTTCCAGATAGGTCTGGGCATTTGGATATCCATTCGGATTTGGTTTGGATTTTTCGGATTTCGAATTTTCGGTTATTGCATTAAAGTCCCATTCTAGTATTTTTAAAACTTCAGTAAAGGTTCGAGTAAATATTTTTGGGTTCGGATCAGTTTGGATAGTTGATGATAGAACTAAAAAGTACCCGTTCTTCTTCGGTACCAGTTCGGTTCTAGTACTTTGGATCCAAAAATAACCAAAGTACTCAGAAAAACTTGAGACATCCGGGAAAAATATGAAATACTTGATTGAAATAAAACCTAAGACCATTTCATTACATTGAATCAAAGAACATCCAAACTAAACCTATAAACATTACAAACCAGATAATTCATAAAAAAAAAACCTAAGAAGTATTGAAAGATAGAGTTCATTCCAAACCATTAAATAAACCATAGAAATGATAGATTGATAGTGTAACTAAGACGAATCCTCCTCTAAGTTCAGACCAGGAGAGTCTCCAAAGTTCAAATGGCGTGATATTGTCCATGTCTCTGTTACATAAAAAAAAAATCAGAATAGTAGACAAAAATATGAAAACTGAAACTAAAAGCTGAAAGCAACAGACAAAATATGAAACCAACATGACATACTGAAAGAGAGTTACCTTCTAATTGATTTGAGCTTTAAACTCTGAAAAAGAGTTAATCAACAAAAAAGTTAAATCTGAAAGTTATATACAATGATATTAAGTGTAGTATAAGATTAGAATGTACCTCTTTCAAATTTATCTAGTAACTCAACATCAGCAAGCAGTTGTCAATTTGTGGCAACGGTTTTTTCATTGAACTGCATATCACACTTCAGCCATTGCTCTGTGCACATCAACACCTCCAGCATATAATGAGTTAAACAACTCCTGTTGGGCTCTAGGATACGTCCATTAATGCTAAAAGCACTTTCAGATGCAACATATGTCACTTGCATTGCAAGTACATCCTTTGCAATTTCTGACAAAACATGAAATCTTTGAGCATTGAGCTTCCACCAAGACAAGACATCCCATTCTGTACCAATCATAGTCTTAGAATTTTCCACTTTTTCCTTCAAATATAGATCCAACTCATTCTTTGCATCTTCAGCTCCTATTTCATCAACCATAATCCATCCTTTCAAACTCCATAGTACCATCCTCTAAATCAGTTGTATCAGCTGGAACATCATGATGTTGACTACTAGAAGGTGTTGCTTGATTCAACTGAGATGATTCTGTATTTGATCCGTTGTTATAGCTACTGCTATACTCCTTGAACATAGAACTCGTAACATCATAAACTGATCCACTCATCTCTTTAGCATCCACATAATCTTTGCCATAAATTTTTTCAAAGCACATCTTAGCAAACTGCAATTTCTTTCTAGGATCACAAACACTAGCAATAATCAGAAGTTTATTGATTTTCTTCATCCCTTCCCAGTACTTTTCAAACTTCTCTCTCATTTCATTAGCCTTTTTCCTCATATCTTCATCTAAACTATTGCTAAGTGTCATCAGATTCTTCTATATAGTCACTATCTCACCATAGCACTTGTATGAGCAAATAGTGGTAGATGCAGACACAATCATTGTAGCATTGTTCGGTTTTTTCTTAAGAACCAAAGTCTATTCGGATCGGATATTTCGGGTCGGGTTTGGTTCAAGATTTTTGGGTTCTGGTTTTTTGCCCAGGCCTAGTTTTAGATTATCATATTCTGTAAATTCTGAACATCTTTTGTCATACTTGTATAATGTTTGCACAAAAAAAAGGATTCTATCAAAATTTCTTTTAGAAGCAGGTAAAAAATGTCTACAAGGCATGAGACTATTTCCGAACCGAGATTTTCGGTTTTTGATTCGAATTCGGTTAAGCAAACAGCTTCGATTCGGCTGGGTTCTTCCTTTTATAAGACGACCATAACTCATGATTAGTCCATGTAACTAGGTCTTAGCAAATAGATTCATATATATAGTCTTGTAATGATCATCAATGTTATTGTTGTGCCTATCCGCTTTCCATTTAATTTGATCTTGATGTTCAATTAAAGCTTCCCTTCTAATTTCTTCATATTTTGTTGCACTAAACAAAGCTCCCATAAATCCAATTTGAGCATGAAATTATATAATTTCTTGGAACTATTTTTTTTTTTTTTTGAATGAATGTAAAATTGTATTCACCCCAAAAAAACGTTTGTACAATAAATGCTTCTGTGTTTTAAAAGGATCTAAAATGCTGAAAGATCAAAACAAAATTAAATCTTAAGTGGTAGAGGAGGAGCTTGCATAGGGTCTCATGGAGAACCAGAGTTGCAGGCCTTCTTCGTAGCGGGGGTCATGTTTGTCGAGAATCGTGCTGAGACGGTTGCGTACATTCTTGTCAATGTACCGGATGAGCCGAGCTTGTGGGGAGGGAGTCTCGCCATGTCGCCGAGCGTTCCTCTCGCGCCACAGATGATAGATAGTGGTTTGAAAGACATACTTGAGCAGGAATCGCTGAAGAAATGGTAGAGCTGGAGAAGTTAGCAGTGGGAGCAGGCAGCTCCAGTCCGTTGAGTAGTGAGCAGAAAGCAGAGGTTGCATGAGATCTTTCCAAATGGCAGCGGCATAAGGACAGGAAAAAAACAGGTGATCCCTTGTTTCTTCCATGCCTGAGCAGAGAACGCAGTTGACTTGTTGTCCCGATTATTAGAATGTACCAAGGAGGAGAGAGGAGAGGCCGGTAAGGCCGAGCCTTGGAAGAAGAGAAGAAAGGCCGGAAAGGCCATGTAAAGGCCGGTAAGGCCATGTCCGTGTCCGTGAGCGACCATGTACCGTGTCCGGTACCATGTACCGTGTCCGTGAACGGACCCATGTCCGGTGAGCGGCCAGTTAGGCCGTGAACACATTGAAGAGAAGGCCCGTCCGTACAGGCCCGTCCGTACAGGCCCGTCCGTACGATGAAGAGAAGGCCCGTCCGTACGGTCGTGCTCTTAGGGCTGCTCTCGGTCCATGTGATGGAAAGGCCGAAGTTTGAGTGGCTTAGGAGAAGGAAAACGAGGCCTTACAAGAGAGAGAGGCCCATCTCACAAGGAAAAGGAAGGAAGAAGGAAAAGGAAGGAAGGGAGATTCACGTGTGCTTTTGGTTAGGTGAAGGAAGAGAGAAGTCGCTCTCTTCTTCCTCTACTCGAGACAAACGGCTACAAGTCACTTTCATACCTTCCCCTTCTCTCTTTGTGTCTAACGGTCATATGACCTTGTTTTTCCTATATTAAGATGTAATCTCTCATATGTATAATAACACAATATTATCTAATAGAAGAGAATCCGATTTCCCCTCTCTACTTGTGTTCTTGTTCATATTCACAATGTAGATTGTTTAGGTGATTAGCGGTTAGGGGCTGCCCTTATGGCAGCCTAATTCTCTTCTCAAACCCACCTAAACTCTTCTTATTTACTGCTTTACTTAGCCTAGATTACTGATTCTTAATCCTCCTTCTCCTAAGTACACAAACTCTAAGTGTTGTGATACTAGAAGAGGATAAGTCTCAAACTAGTGCTTCTCCTAGTTAGGATCCGCTTACTCTCTAGTATTTGGGTTCTATCTAGCTTGTTTATGGGGAGTTCATCACAAGTTGATGTTCTCTCCTCCCCCTTGAGAATGAGTTAGTTTGTTGTGGGTAAAGGGGGATTCATTCACCAAGTGTTTGTCTACCCTCTCTTGTGAGCTTTGTCTCATAAATCCCAACATGGTAGCAGAGCAGGTTCTGTTCTTGGTGATTTAAACTCATTCTCAAAGTCGTTTTCTTAGGAGTTAGCTTAGTTAAAGTTTTAGACTTTGCTTAGGTGTTAAATCGCTTAGCTTAGTTTCTTTAAAGCTTTAATTTTGCTTTTGTTGATTAAATCGATTCTCTAGCAGCTCATTGTTGAGTAAGCTTGGTCTCTTGTCTTGTTAGAATTTGTAGACCAAGTGTGTGGAAAGAAATCGATTTTACAAGCCCCATCCTTAAGCTTTACCGATTTGGTAATAGCTTTGTTTATTTTGGGATGTGTGGGAAGTGATGAACCATTGAGCAAATTGTGTTGTTCATGGTGAGGATTCACGGTTCTTGTGTGCTTGTATGAGCCACGAAATTCTTAGGATTTAGCTCTCTTAGGATTTAGTTAATTTTCCTCTAAAGGTTTAATTTTGCTTTTGTTAAATTTCCTTTAAAGGCTTAATTACTAAATCGCTACTTCTTCTTCTCAATGTTGAGAAAGCTTTGTTTCTGGCCCTATGGTGTGTCCAGATTCAAGCTTGAAGAAGAGAGAGATCTTAATTTTCGCATCTCATGTCCGCTTGGTCAACTAGACTAAAGCTGTTCAAAGATGCATTCTTTTAACCGTTGGACAATAGGTTGTTCCAAAGGCTTTTGTTGTTTCTTCTTTGCTTGGGACCACGAAAAACATCTTCTATATGTTATTTTCGTGGATCTAAAGCCTTAAGATCTTGGAGAACACTTTGTTTAAGTGATTCTACCATGAGTTAGGTCCAAACCGTTGGAGAAATTAATTTTCCAAACGGTCCATGTGTTTCAGCCATTAAAGCACCAAAGTCTTGTTGAATGTTGGATGCTCTTGGCTGTCAAAGCTTCTGCAAACTCAAGAAAACAGAGTATAACTCTGTCCATAAGAACTCTTGAGCAAATTCTCTATTCTACTCTCCACTCACCTTATACTTCCGCCCATATACTCTACTATACTCTATACTCTTGGTTACTAATTCTCTGGTTACTTATTCTCTAAATTCTATTTTATTTTCAGTAATATTCTATATTCTCTATTCTCTAATCTCTAACAATCTCTTGTTTAGAATCTGTTCCATTGAATTTGGTTTCAGCTTCAGCCTTGAAGATTGTGTGGAGCTCGCCTACTATCTCAAGAAGAAGAAGTGGCGAGGTTGAAGGCTACAAGATAGCCATGAGGAGAGCGCAGCACAATGCCTGGAGTTAGAACCAAGGGCCACCAAGTCTTTGTTAAGCTGGTGGAAGGTGATGAATCAGTCCAAGAGCATGTGTGTTAGTGCCAAGTTGTTGATCGGATGTGCACAATGGTCTTTAGGAAAGGTGATGCACAAGGTTTCAACTGTTGATTGGATGTGCACAAGAACGGTGATGCACAAGGCTTCAACTGAGGTGATGAGGTTTCAGCCCATCATCAAGTAAAGGTTACGGGGGAGATCAAGTGACTTCAGACCGTACCTCACAGATTCTGCTCGGCCACAAGCAAAAGTCTTTACTTAAAGCTCAGCCGAAGCGTCTCAAAGATCGACTCGGACGAAACCCTTCCACTGCGATTCGGCTTCCGCGTTCTTCATTAAAGTTCGAGACCACAGAGTCATCTTGCCAGTGGAAGTGGAATCATACCAATCCGAGCAGCCGTTCGAAAGTTATGTCCGATTCAGTGGGCATGTGTCAGTCTGACAAATAAAACTGACCGGGTTTAAAACCATGGTTAGAGAAGCGGTCTCAAGGAGGAATTCCAAACCGCAACAGTGATCAACTCTCTCCCTCCTATCCATCAAAACACCATAAAGGCTGTGCTCTAAACTCTTCTCTATTTTAATTCATAAACTCATTACCTTAGCTTCATTACTAGTCTTTAGTCTTTAATATGATTCTCCTTAAATTGTCACACTTTTAGAAATTTTCTTTGATATTCCTCATAGCAAACACTTATTCTTTTCTTCTTTATCACTTGTTTAAGGGTAAAGGAGACTATGAGAGCCTCAAAGGAATTCTAAAGGAACAAGGATGGAGATCATAAGGAATGTGCTAAAGGCAAGGAGGGCTAAGGAAGTGTAGCGGTTCAAAGGCTTAAAGAGAAGAGAGCTGGTTCTTGACAAACCAAGATCATTGCGACATCAAGGAACGTGGAGACTACACTCTTTTTACTTAACAAAGTTTTCTCCCAAGTGGTTTTCTTTGTTAAGGTTTTTAATGAGGTAGTCCTCACGTGTCCACGCTTGATCTTTGGTCCCCATGGTGTCCCACCGATCAAGCGTGCGGGGGAGTATTAGAATGTACCAAGGAGGAGAGAGGAGAGGCCGGTAAGGCCGAGCCTTGGAAGAAGAGAAGAAAGGCCGGAAAGGCCATGTAAAGGCCGGTAAGGCCATGTCCGTGTCCGTGAGCGACCATGTACCGTGTCCGGTACCATGTACCGTGTCCGTGAACGGACCCATGTCCGGTGAGCGGCCAGTTAGGCCGTGAACACATTGAAGAGAAGGCCCGTCCGTACAGGCCCGTCCGTACAGGCCCGTCCGTACAGGCCCGTCCGTACGATGAAGAGAAGGCCCGTCCGTACGGTCGTGCTCTTAGGGCTGCTCTCGGTCCATGTGATGGAAAGGCCGAAGTTTGAGTGGCTTAGGAGAAGGAAAACGAGGCCTTACAAGAGAGAGAGGCCCATCTCACAAGGAAAAGGAAGGAAGAAGGAAAAGGAAGGAAGGGAGATTCACGTGTGCTTTTGGTTAGGTGAAGGAAGAGAGAAGTCGCTCTCTTCTTCCTCTACTCGAGACAAACGGCTACAAGTCACTTTCATACCTTCCCCTTCTCTCTTTGTGTCTAACGGTCATATGACCTTGTTTTTCCTATATTAAGATGTAATCTCTCATATGTATAATAACACAATATTATCTAATAGAAGAGAATCCGATTTCCCCTCTCTACTTGTGTTCTTGTTCATATTCACAATGTAGATTGTTTAGGTGATTAGCGGTTAGGGGCTGCCCTTATGGCAGCCTAATTCTCTTCTCAAACCCACCTAAACTCTTCTTATTTACTGCTTTACTTAGCCTAGATTACTGATTCTTAATCCTCCTTCTCCTAAGTACACAAACTCTAAGTGTTGTGATACTAGAAGAGGATAAGTCTCAAACTAGTGCTTCTCCTAGTTAGGATCCGCTTACTCTCTAGTATTTGGGTTCTATCTAGCTTGTTTATGGGGAGTTCATCACAAGTTGATGTTCTCTCCTCCCCCTTGAGAATGAGTTAGTTTGTTGTGGGTAAAGGGGGATTCATTCACCAAGTGTTTGTCTACCCTCTCTTGTGAGCTTTGTCTCATAAATCCCAACACCGATGACCAATGTTTTATGCGATCACCAGTATCCAGCCGGTTGTGGATCGCACGCCAGAGTAGGAATGAGTACTTTGGGGTGGAGTACGTGTACCAGACTCCTTTGTACCAGGCGACAGAAGCTTGTGGGCTGCGAATATTATGCCAAGTGTGCCGAGAGGAAAAGTTCTTGGAGAACCGGTTAGACTGAGAGCACCATAGCGGAATATCTGGAGCATGTGGCAGTCGTGTGGTACGGGTTGCCTGAAGTGCACCTTCAATATCATTCAAAATAGGTAGACGATGGTGTCTCGTCCGGTGTGTGAGCAATGCGTCTTGGACCGTTGCCTCTTGCGTAATCCCCAAGTCTATGAACCCTCTTGTTCCCACTATGTCAATCAATCGACCCATTGGCGACCAGACATCATACCAGAAAGAGGCTGAAGCACCATTGTTTATCCTCACCTTATACATTGTCTTAGCCACTTCTCGGTATTTGAGAAGTTTCTTCCACATCCAGGACTCTGCAGTTGAGCCTTCTTTAACCAGCCAAAAGGATCCCTTTGGAATGAGATATGTCCAAATCCAGTTTACCCAGAGGGAATCTTGCCTTGAGAGAATCCGCCAGATTAACTTCAAACAACTGACCTTATTTGCATCCACAAGAGACTTTAGACCCAAACCACCCTCCTGTTTTGGCTTACAAATGTCTTTCCAAGCTATCTTAGCCTTCTTGGGGTTTAGTTCCGGACCAGACCACAAGAAAGCAGCACACAGTTTCTCAATTTCCCGAAGACACCCTGCAGGTAAGCGATAGGCTGATAACCAAAAGTTTGTTATGCTCATAAGAACAGAGGAGAGGAGGGTGAGACGACCAGCATAAGACAGGGATCGAGCAGTCCATGAACTAATTTTCTGTCTAATTTAATCCAGGAGTGGAGCATAGTCTGATGCTTTCATTTGTTTAGTGAGAAGCGAGAGACCTAGATATCTTACCGGCAGTTGCCCTGTAGCGAAGGGAAAACTTGCAGAGATTTGGTGACGTTGCTCGTCTGTCATTCCAGCCATGTACAATGTAGATTTTTCCAGGCTGATTCGAAGCCCTGACTGACCCGCAAGCTCATAGACCATCAACAAAGACCAGCAAGTCATCAGCAAAACAGAGGTGTGTAAGGCCGATATTCTTACACTTTGGATGATAGCCAATGCACTGAGTGACTGCTGCTCTATTGATCAAATGAGATAAGACATTCATACATATGACAAACAAATAAGGAGAGGAGGTGGAACTATACTACTCACACCTAGAAAATATATGATTTCTTTCGAGTTTAAACTATTTCACACCATGAATCTATTTTTAGTATAGCAATAGTAGTTGTTAAAAATATACATTGTTGGCAACATTATATTTATATGAAACGTGATGTCAACGAAAGTGATTGAAGACCCGAAACTTGGAAGCCACGTTCGGAGTTTGATTCGTTTGTGTGGTGGAGCGGCTTTTTCTCGGTCTCGTATTAGTAGTATAGTACATCATCACTTCACAAAATATCTAGGGAGCTAAAACGCATGCAATTGAAATGCTCTTTGAATATTAGTATATGGTCACAACAATAATACATTATTATTACTATGATCTTCAACTTAGTTTGCATGTTTCATACGTGTATACCCTTTGATCAGAGTTTGAGATTAACTAGGAACAACTAATTGGAGGAAACTTAGGAACAAGTAATATTCATCGATGCCTTCAAAAGTTCAAACGTAGATATTATTTTATTTTTCTTTATCATTCCTATAAAAAAAAAAAAGATTCGATTAAAATTTCTTTTAGAAGCAGGAAAAAAATGTCTACAAGGCATGGGACTAATTCTGAACCGAGATTTTCGGTTTTTGATTCGAATTCGGTTAAGAGAACATAACTGATCTTCAAGGTCAGGTATGCATATACAGCTTCGGTTCGGCTGGGTTCTTTTCTTCCTTTTATAAGACGAACATAACTCATGATTAGTCCATGTAAATAGGTATAAGCAAATAGATTCATATATAGTCTTGTAATAAACATCAATGGTATTATTCTTGAGGGTTGCCTATCCGATTTCCATGTAATTTGATCTTGATGTTCAATTAAGCTTCCCTTTTAATTTCTTTACTAGATTAGGACCCTTGCTAGAACACGGGTTGAAATTCCTTTTATTTATATTATAATATATGATTCCGAAGATCACGATTAATGTTAGATTAGGACCTTAAAAACTTTTAAAATCAATTATATAAATTATATTTTACTCTAAAATTATAATATAAATAAAAGGGATTTCAACCCATGCTCTAGCTAGCATGGTCCTAATCTAGCATTAAGGTTTAATTTTTAATTTCTGAATACGATCCTGAAGATCACAATTAATCTTGTTAAATTAGCGAGATTTGATTTCTTTTTTATGATTGAGAATATATTTTTATCCCTTTAATAACTTTTTTATTGATGTGGTTTATGAATACAATCTGTGAAAAATAAATTGGTAATATTGTGATTCTAGATATTTGGAACCATATATGTGATCTTCCGAAAATAAAGTTTGGAATATCCATGAACTATCAATTTGAAATAACTTGTTTAAGATTTTCTGTTACAATTAAAATTTTATTTGTAACAATTAATATATGGATTAATTCATAATCTATGTATAACCTATTTGTAACCATTTATTAAAATTATAAATCCTACCAAAACAATGTTGTGTACTTCCGTTTTATTATAAAGGGGATTTTTATTGCACTAAACAAAGCTCCCACAATTAAGCCCCATTTGAGCATGAATCTATATCTTTTCTTGGAACTATACTACTCACACCTAGAAAATCTCTAATATAGTAAAAGAGAAGTACAACTTCCCTTTCAACCGAAAATACCCCTACGCCAATAACCAAAAAACAAAGAGATCAAGGTTAAAAATGACTTACCAAAATATTGGGTCGGGTCAAAATTTTAAAATTACCCGAAATACAGAAGTCGGATAATTTGAGCCTCATATCTCGGTTTTGATTGAATTAAAATAATATTTAAAGAATAATTAAAATATTAAATGTCTCAATACTAATTGACTCCTTATCACGCCAAAACCAAAAAAAATTCTTCCCCAAATTTAGCTCCTAATCACGCTATAAACGTCGATAATTATTGCGATATCCTACTCAATCTCATCAATTTATTGAGCCAATATCAAAATCCTAACAAAAAAATAATATCTTTCTAAACTACTTCGTTATACACCTACTACATTTCCTAAACAATCTATCTCTAAATATTCTCCAAGATATTTTCATACTCAAATTTGCTTAATTATCGGCTAACACAGAATATTCTCAGACTTATACAACTAGAAAATACCTACTTTAGCATACGTCAACCCATCTCTATAAATTAAAAATTACGAAGCAAAGGTGCAATCATCATACCTGCAAATCTTTACCCTCATATCTTCTAGCGAAATTTATCCAATGGCTGCTGTCGTCGATGCTACCTCAGATTTACTGTCAATCAGACCATTCAAAACAAGTTGGAGAATACAAGTCAAAATCATTCACTCTTAGAAGCCGAATACCGTTTTCTCTGGAGATACCATAGCAGATGTTTCTGTAACTTTACTAAACTCCTTATTGTTTTCTATTCATTTATAGTTTATTGTATTCTATGAAAAATGTAGAAAAGTGTATAATTCTAATACCTTCATTTCTTTGAATAGGGTACCCTCATCCATGCAACACTTAAGAGACCACAGTTCGGGAAGTTCCACAAGGTCCATGAATCATGAACTCGATTCAACGTATGACTCTGATCAACACGTTTAGTGGAAACCAAATTAATCAACACATTTAGATTCTTCCAAATAAAACAATGAAACATGTTTTGGGGTAGATAACTACTTATCTTACGGATACTATGATGTCTTGATATATATGCTTTGGTTTGATTTTATATTCTTCAACATGTACCGCATAAAATGTAAAATATGTCAATTAATTATATACAAAATACTGTAAATATATAGAAGTTTTGTTTTCGCTACACAATTATGTTTTTGAAAAAAAAGGATCGATTGTTTTGGATTAATAATGGGTAATAGTATTGACCTATTTAATCGAAACAATATAAGGAAAAGCAATTAAGTATATAAAACAACTTACCAATCGATCGGAATTGATTAGTTGATTTGGAAACTATTTGGGGGAGACGGAATCAACCGGATCGAAACTTTTATGAACCCCATCATCCCACCGAATTGCTTTAGAGTAATTGGTTGGATAAACAAGTCGGATTTAACAGCTCTATGAACAAGATTAGGGACGATTGGAAGAATTTCGATCTATGGTTGATCGAATTGAAGATGAAGAGGAAACGTTGAAAAATGTTTTCTTCGATCGAAGAAATTTAGTAAAGTCGATTCATTTTTCTGTTATCAAGGTAGAGCTTTTTAAAAAAAAATAAAAAAGTTATCCTAAAAGGCCAACGTAGCCCACATAAGGAATGTCAATAAAACTAAACCAGACCCAATTTTTATGATGTATCAATAAAAACCTAAAGCCCAATTTAAGTTACTCAAAAATTATTACATATTTCGGAAAACTACAACTAAAAGTATAATCAAATTCATACATTATTAAAAACCATTATTCAACTAGAATTATTTATACATACACCATTAAATATATAACCCAACGATGGAGAGATATATATATATATTAATTAAACTCATACATTTTAGAAGTTATCATACATTTTAAATTACATTAATTAAACTCATAAAAACAAATATATATATATATATATATATATATATATATATATATTTATACTATGGTCATGTATATGATGTGTAAAAAAAAAATACATATTAGTATATCTCTACAGACTATATTATTAATCTGTGCATTATTTTTTCCTCTATTCGTGTTTCGACAACCACCTCTTACGTTTATTATTTCGTCTTATTATATATTTCTGTTTTTCTGTCATTTTTTATTGTATATAGCTTTCAATACTCATCTCTATATTAGTAGTATTCGGAAGACTACAAAATTGTGGTAAAATGTATTCCGAAACAAAAATCGTATTCATTATAATAATCTCTTAGCCGTACAAAGTAAATTGAAACACTAATAATATAATCACAATATAATATGTCACTACAATAATATGCGAATTTTCCCCCACGCTGTAGCGCGGGTCCTGTCCTAGTATTATAGATGATCTCTTTCTAGTTTTTAAATTATTTCACACCATGAATCTATTTTTAGTATAGCAATAGTAATTATTAAAAATATACATTGTTGGCAACATTATATTTATATGAAAACTGATGTCAATGAAAGTGATTGAAGACCCGAAACTTGGAAGACACGTTCGGAGTTTGATTCGTTTGTGTGGTGGAGCGGCTTTTTCTCGGTCTCGTATTAACAGAGAATATCATCACTTCACAAAATATCTAGGGAACTTAACGCATGCAAATATTAGTATATGGATGGTCACAACAATAATATACAGTATTACTATGATTGTCTACTTAGTTTGCATGTTTTATACGTGTATACCCCTGTGATCAGAGTTTGAGATTAACACATCAAACTGTTCGTTAATTTATTTTTATTTTATCGACAACTAATTGGATACTATAATCATCGCAAAACCAAAAAGTCGGGTGCGTAGACTCACGCGCGGGCGACTTTCCTCTCTTTCTCTTCGTCAAAAGCAGCAAACTCACCGTCAATTGCTTGCCTCTCCGGTGTCCGGTTGCAACCGGTGCCGTGAGAGGGCTCTAAGTTCTCTCTGTCTGATTCCATTTGTGCACTTGAAGTAATCGGAGGTCTTGTTTCGACCATGTTTCTCGCGGCGAGTGTTGAAGGTCCACCATGCGTGTCGGCCGTTTTCGGTGGTCGGAGTTCTTGCTCTCTGCCTCTATTGCTTGTAGATGGCAATAGACCAAGGCGGAGGCTCGTTTTCCTTCCCTAGCGTCTCGCATCTCAAGCGGCGGAGCAAAATTTTGTTTTGTAGATCTACTTGCAGATCTCCTTTTTTCTGGCGTTTCCGGTGGCGGGGCTGTGGTTTCGCTTCTCCGCCTACCTAGGACTCGCATTTTCCAAGTCTTCTCTTGGACTAACCGTTGCGCTTCGACTCGTGTCTACCGGAGGTTGTGGGCTGCTCTCTGACGGGAATATCCGCTTCGAGGACGGCTAATCCCAGTAGCCAGTTGCTTCTGTCCACTCCGTGCGTGTCGATTCGGGTGTTTGGACTAATGATTCGAGTGGTTTTCAGTGGCTCTGTCGAGTCCGAACCAGCCTAGCTGGTGGTGTTCTTGAGTCATTAAAGCCTCGGCCTCTCTTTCGTCTCTCCTTCACTCAGGTTTCAGGGCATGGCTACTGTTTGTTTCAATTTCGAGTTTTCTGTGTTAACAAGCCTTGACTTTTGGGAGAAGCACTTCTCTGTTGGCATCTTCTGCTCCTGGACAGTGGTAGGATTATTAGGAGAGTGTTTCCTCGTGGCAGGTCAAGTTCTTTTGTCTTTACGGATGCTCTTTTGTTCTCTCGTGTGGCTGCTGTAGTGTTTGATTTGATGATGATTTAGTTATCGGTGGTAACTAGCTTTCGTCACCATTTGAGAACGTTACATGCATACCAAGACATTTGGTTTCGTTCAAGGCTTGGTTTTGTTGTGGTTTGCTTTTGTTGTTGTCTCAAGGTAGAAGTTTGCTATGCTCTGTGTGATGCCTCATGCTTGCGTTAAGATTGTGCTATAGAGGAGCTAGTAAGGCTAATGGATTTTGGTGTGGTGGTGATTTGATTTTATTCTTGCTCTGCGCTAGCCGACTTCGGGGAATGAACTTGGTAGAGGGAGCACACACTGTTAGCATAATTTGGCTTGTGAGGTTTCGGTCAGGGAAAGCTCATGGATTTGATTGAAGAATCACTCACATTTTAAGGGAAGAGAATGTGAGCCATGATTTGGAGTTCTTTAATTACCGTTGACATCTCGGTCTCGGGCCTCCTTTGAAAGTCTTCTAGAGCTAAGTGTCTTCTGCAACTCCGGCGGTCACAATTTGCAGTCGCCCTTCTCTTTTTGCAACACATTTAGGAAGAACAACAAAATCGTCATCGCTTCATTTTACTCTCGTAGTTCTTTCGCTATGGTCGAGTAGATGGACCGAAAACTTTGGTTACTTTCTTATGCTTCCATGTTTTTATCTTTTTTGCCATGGGACCATTAACTTAGGTCTATAATCATCGATTGTAAACCTTAACTGTTTTTCATTTTAATGAAATATTTACATTCTTAGCAAAAAAAAATTGGAGGAAACTTCGGAACCAGTAAAATATTATTTTATTCTTCTTATCATTCCTATAAACAGAGCTAACGAAAGAAGCTTATAAGACAACTTCTCATCGGCTTTATCGCTTACGATTGAATCAAAAGCAACAAAAGAAATACAAAATGAAATTTGAGCTTATCTTCGTACCATATCCTGTTATAGGCCATCTCAGATCAACTGTGGAGATGGCGAAGCTACTAGTGGAGCGAGAAACTCGCCTCTCTATCTCCGTTATCATCCTTCCTCTTCTTTCAGTTGACGATATCAGCACTTCCGCTTATATCTCAGCCCTCGTCGCCGCATCCAACGACCGCCTTCACTACGAAGTGATCTCCTGCGAAGATCAAACAACCACTGAGTTACATGTCGAGAACCACATCCCGAGGGTGAAACGTGCCGTTGCGAAACTCGTCGATGGCTATTCAAGGCTACCGGACTCGCCTAGGCTCGCTGGTTTAGTCGTGGACATGTTCTGTACCTCGGTGATAGACGTGGCTAACGAGTTTGGTGTTCCGTGTTACTTGTTTTACACCTCGAACGTTGGGGTACTCGCTCTTGGACTTCACATCCAGATATTGTACGATAAGAAGGAATACAATGCCACTGAAACTGATTTTGAAGACTCGGAAGCCTTGTTGGACGTTCCGAGTTTATTTCGTCCTTATCCGGTGAAGTGTCTTCCTTACGGTTTGGGAACCAAAGAGTGGCTTCCTATGTTTGTAAACCAAGCGAGAAGGTTCCGAGAGATGAAAGGCTTTTTGGTAAACACTTTTGCTGAGGTTGAACCTTATGCGTTGGAGTCTCTCCTCTCGAGTGGTGATACTCCTCGTGCTTACACAGTGGGACCAATATTGCATCTCGAGAACCATGTTGGCAGTTCCAAAGAAGAGAAAAGTTCGGAGATATTACGGTGGCTTGACGAGCAACCACCTAGGTCGGTAGTGTTCCTCTGTTTCGGAAGTGTTGGAGGCTTTCGTGAGGAACAAGCAAGAGAAATCGCTACTGCCCTTGAGCGAAGTGGTCACCGTTTCTTGTGGTCTCTCCGCCGTGCATCTCCCGATATAGGAAAGGAACTTCCCGGAGAATTCAAGAATCTTGAAGAGATTCTCCCGGAAGGTTTCTTAGATCGGACAAAGGATATAGGAAATGTGATTGGATGGGCGCCACAGGTGGCCGTGCTAGCTAAGCCGGCGATCGGAGGTTTTGTCACTCAGGGCGGGTGGAATTCGATCCTCGAGAGTCTTTGGTTCGGTGTTCCGATGGCACCATGGCCGTTATACGCAGAGCAGAAGTTCAACGCTTTCATGATGGTGGAGGAGCTTGGCTTAGCCGTGAGGATAAGAAAGTATTGGCGAGGCGATCAGATGGTGGGAGCCGCCACGGTCATGGTGACGGCAGAGGAGATAGAGAGTGGTATCAGATGTCTGATGGAGCAGGATAGTGACGTGAGGAAAAGAGTGATGGAGATGAGTGAGAAATGTCACGTGGCGTTATCGGATGGTGGATCTTCTCAATCTGCTTTGAAATTATTTATCCAAGACGTTACGAAGAATATTGTTTGATGAAAGTTGAAACTAGCTAATAAACCGGAGCATGCAACGCTCTTCGGAATGGCAATGTGGCATGTCTCTTTCGTGTGTTACATTTATTTGAATGATCATCAGATAATAATACCAAATCTTTCAATATTGGGTCTAACACTTTATATATACTGAAATAAGAGTAAACATGATATCATAAATTTTTTTGAAACTTAGGTCATATACAATGGTAATTTTTTTAACAAGTTTGTTAACAATATTTTAATTATAAAAATACAAATTCTTAAGCTAAAAACTTTTTAAGATTAAGTAAAATTTATCTCTCCAACAGTAAAATTCTAGACAAGTTTCTAAGCCAATTTTTGTAGAAAATCAGAGAACTTGTTATACAAGCAACAACCAAACACACCAAAACCATTATCAATCTAACTCTCAAACATCCTCTCATTGCACAACAATAACAAAACAAAACCATTTTCAGTCTAACTTTCAAATCGGTTGATAAAGAAGAAATACACAAAAGTGAGAAGAAACAAGAACATACCATTCAGTGACAACCCTATAGTCTCCATCTCCACAACGATCATCAGTTAGTGAAGTCGTAGGAGTTGCTGCAAAAATTACAAAGGATTAAATAAGAGAGATAAAAACCAGAAAAACAGATTCAAAGTGTTTATAATCCTACAAAACATTAATAACGCATACAATAAAAAAAATTAACACACAAATTGCATAAACACTTGTCTGTGTCACTCAATTCAAAGCAATTCTATGTCAAATTAAGTGTGTCTATACTAGAGGACCTTTTGAGACTAAGCTGAATGCTCACACGAGCCACATTTGGGGCTGCATTCAGAATCTCTTTCTCTGCATCTTCATGGTCCTGTAAAATCTCGAACTCAAATTTAGGATGGGTGACCATCGACACCAAGAAGGGTATGAGTCAACACCACTAAATTGTTGGTCGTTCGGTTTGTTTCGAAATTGCTCGATTTAACTTGGTTTAGGTTTGGAGAGAAAACTCTAAGTCTTTTAAAGACTCGACAAGCCTTTTTTCTTGACGTATATGCCATTAGATCTAAACAAATCTACCCACGTAATTAGGTAGTACACTTTTTTTTTTTTTGTCGTCTGATAATACAACGGAAAAAGAAAACAAAGTATCCCAAAAGGAGAAGAAAAACAGAGAAGCAAAGGAAGAAACACTGCAAATCGTTGATGATGAAGCCAAATCGCTCTCCAACCACTGTGAGCTGTAGTGAAACGTCCAACCGAACACTTTATTCTTCTGCAATAATCTGGTCGTGGAGCCACGAGGGACCTCCTAAAGCCAAATATGACTGAAACCGCCCATCCCATGTCACACTCCTAGCAATAGCTGAAGCCACTCGATTCGCCGACCGCCCCACTTGTTGACACTCTCACGTATCAAAACCAGCATAGACCTGATGAATTTCCTGTAACATGAAGCAAAAGCGAGGCCACTCTTGGGGATTAGTGATCGCTTCCACTACCTGGGCACTATCAATGGCTATAATTAGCCTCTCCACATTTAGGTTCCTTAAGGCATTCACTGTCCACAACACACATCTTAAACCCGCCCCACATATCGAGTCCGTACGCGAGAAGGCTTCTCACGCATGAAAGACCACCTGATCTCCGTCATCTCTCACTATCCAAGCACCACCAAATATAGAAGAGGAGTTTATCCATGAGAGGGCAACATTACACTTTACGACGCCATGAGGGGGTCTACTCCATTGGAGCTTCACTGTCTCACCTCCGCTATTCCTTTTGAAGTCAAGCTGATCATCCTTCTGCTGTTCTTCTGTCCACTGCAAAGCATCTTGGAATGCCTTTGTAACGACTTCCTGTACCTCACCCTGTTTGCCTTGAAACACCACTGTATTTATGTACTTCCAGATGCTCCATAACAGCCATGGGATAACCTTCCTGATCTCCTCTCGTACTCCTGAATTTTGTATCACCTCCGTGAGATGCCCCCAATTGTTCTCAACATTGATCTCCAAGAAACCCCCCACAGGGGCCGGTATATTCGCTAGAGCGGAAACCTGACGAGCTACATGACAGCAGAAAAGCGTATGTCATATCGTCTCAGTTTGGGAACCACATACCAGACAACGCAAGTCTATTGCAATTCCCCGTGATGCCAGTCTATCTGCTACCGCTAAAGCACCAGAGAGCATTCTCCACAAGAATGCTTTTACTTTGGGGACCGTTTTTAAGCTCCAAACCATTGCCTTTAACTTGTGATAACTCTCTAATTTATATGTTTTTAGCATCCTTTTTTGTCCATATTTTGCATTGTTCATACCTCTAACTTAGCATTTTTAGGCCATTAACTATAGAAATTCACTTTTAGACCATTTAGGGTGTTGCATTTCTGCATTTGCATATTTTGGATGAAAACAGGTGCTAAAGAGCCAAAAATGGGGAAAAACAAGGATAACTCGAGCATGTACCCGAAGGAGCCATCGAGCTGCAAGAACAAGTCCGAACCCCAACACGATCGAGGAGGATCCAAGAGCATGAAGAGCAACCCGAAGATCCACCCGAGGAGTAACCCAACTACACCCTCGTGTACCCCATCGAGTAGACCATCGGGCAAGTCTGTAGCCTCACAAAGATCAATGGAGTTAGTGAGGATGGCTTCAAACTCAGGCTTTTTCCATTCTCTTTGGGAGACAAAGCACACATCTGGGAGAAATCGCTCCCTAAGGAGTCCATCACCACATGGGAAGCGTGCAAGAAGGCATTCCTGGCCAAATTCTTCTCCAACTCCAGAACCGCAAGGCTGAGAAATGACATTTCCGGCTTTGTACAGAAGAACAATGAAACATTCAATGAAGCTTGGGAACGTTTCAAGTGATACACTACTCGTTGTCCACATCACGGCTTCAGTAATGCTTTACTGCTGAGAACACTTTACAGAGGAGTGGTCCCCAAGATACGGATGTTGCTGGACACCGCAAGTCATGGTAACTTCCTCAACAAGGATGTTGATGAAGGTTGAGACCTAGTGGAGAACTTGGCTCAATCTGATGGCAACTACAATGAGGAATATGATCGCTCTGTGCGATCTACATGAGAGGAAGATGCCAAGTACAAGAGGGACATGAAAGCCCTCAATGACAAGCTCGATCAGCTCCTCAACCAGCAGAAGCATGTTCATGCTATATCAGAGGAAGAGCAGTTTCTACAACAAGATGGGGAGACTATGCAGCTAGAGGATGTTAACTACATCAACAACCAAGGAGGTTACAACAGAGGGTACAACAACTTCAAGATGAATCCGAATCTGTCTTATCGGAACCCGAATGTTGCGAATCCTCAGGACCAAACTTACCCATCTGCAATTCAAGGGAACCAGGTCCAACAGAAGCCTTTTGTCCAGTACAACCAAGGCTATGCACCTAAGCAACAATACTCTGGAACCTACAACCAACCACCTGGATTCCAACAACCACAAGGTCCACCAAACCAATCACAAGAAGCTGAGTTACGCGGTCTCATTCAGCAAATGATTCAGAATCAGGCTACAACTTCTATGGACATCGCGAAACGGTTCACGGAGATGAGCAACAAGATTGATTCAGGATACAATGATCTCAATGCCAAGTACGAATCATTCAACACAAAGGTTCGATACCTGGAAGGCCACCACAACAACCAACCAGCTCCCAAGATCAACCAACTCCCAGGTAAGACTGTTCAAAACCCCAAGGATTATGCAACTGCTCAAGCCATCTTTCTTGATGATGACTATGAGGACTACCTCACTGGGGACAGTGATGATCAAGATGGGGAGGATGTGGAACACCCAATGAAAAATGAGGCTAAGTACTATATATCCGAGTATGAACCCAAGCCTTCACCCGAGGAGACTGATCGAGTTGATGATCGAGCACTAGTTCGAGAATCACAAACTGAAGAACAACCCGAAGTGGAACCCGATGACCTACACGATGGAGTTGATCGGATGATGCATTGAATAGATGTTGAAACAAGAGATCAGCCTCAGCCACCTGCACCAAAAGAAGGGGAATTAGAAGAAAGGTTCAATGCCGCACTTAACATCCAGTTGGAGGTGCTTGCAGAGCGAATGGCTAAGCGTAAAGCTCCACCACCTAAGCTTTTGCCCCCACACGAACTTCAGGAGGAAGCTGCCAAGGAAACAGCTCGATTGGAGGATGAGGTTAAAGAAGCTGTCAAAGAGATTGGGTTTGAGATTCTCAGGAGTGGAGTGTGCTTGGATCCTGATCTGCGGATTGAGGAAAAATTAGAAGATCCGGGTTCTTTCACTTTGCCGTGTTTGATAGGACTTCGAATATTCAAGAATTGTTTATGTGACCTTAGAGCTTCAGTTAGCATTATGCCGCTGTCAGTTGCCAACAAGGTGGAATTCACTGATTTTAAACCAAGTAAACTGTATATGGTTATGGCTGATAGAACAGTGAGGCATCCGATTGGAATCCTGGAAAATCTGCCTCTCAAGATTGGAAGATTGGAAGTGCCTACCAACTTCATGATCCTTGATATGGACAAAAAACCAGATGATCCACTGATTCTAGGGAGACCATTCTTGGCAACAATTGGTGTTGTGATAGAGGTGAAAAAAGGTAAGATCAGAATAGAGCATGGTGAGCATTTGAAGATGGAGTTTGATGTGAAGAAAGGGATTAAGAGGCCAACCATTGATGGTCAAGTTTTCTCTACAAAAATCAAACAAAGGAAGGTGCAACATCTTGAAGAGGTCAACACCACATTTGCCTTAGAACCTGGACAAAACCTGGAAAATCTGTTGAACCAGCCTGCTATTGTGGAAAAGATTCCAAAACCTTTTCCACCTGGATCTCATGCTTAAGTAGCATGAAGAGTCAAGCTTAGTGACTTTAAACAAGCTCAGTTGGGAGGAAGCCCCAAAGGTATCTTTTAAATTTTAGTTTATTTGTTTTATTTATTTTTCTCTTTTTGCAAATTTATAAAAAAAAAAATGGAAAATTGAAAAGAGAAAAATTGGGGAACCCGAGGGTCAACCCGACACCGTACTCGACGCGCCTGATCGTGTCTCTGCTCGGGTGGCGAGTGAAGTCCGAATTCCACAAGGAAGCCCACTCTCGGTGAAGCCCACCAACCAAACCCTAGCCTATTTAAGGGTTTCGAGACTCTTCTTCCCCATTACCACCGATAAGTCTTTTCTCTACTCTAAAGCTTTTTAGTTTCCATAAGTTTCTATTCTCTCTTAATCTCAAGCTTTATTCGATTTCTTTGAGACTAACCTATTAACCTCGAGACCTAGCCTTCTTTCTCTCAAGGATTCAAACATGAAGCCAATCGCTAAAACCTACCAAAGGAAGGGAAGAAGATCAACCTCCACCGCTGCTACAACCGGAGGTGATGCCGTCAAAGTTCGAGAGTCTCAAGGGAGAGGAAACGTTCCACATTCCCAACCGTTGGCTGGACGTTTTACCTCCCCAACCCGATGCTCAACCCGATCCACCACCCGATCCGAAACTCGTGTAACCGATCGAGTAGGCCCCCGAGTTCGCTCACCGAGTCCAATGGCGAGTGATGTTTGCCGTTCTCCTCGACGTAGGGACCTGTCTACGTCCGAAAAGACCCTTACCGACCCCATGGAGGTCGATTCTAATGCTAGAGGAGAAGAGCAAGGGGAGATCCAAACCTCTCTATCAAGGAGCAGAGCTGCGGTTGTAAGGGGGAAGAGACCGGCTTCAGAGAAGGCTGAAAGGGTAGTTGAGAGAGCAGTTGAGGAAGAGGATCAACAGGAAGAGGAGGAGGACCGAGAGAGAGAAGAGGAGCAGAGAGAAAGAACACGCCAAGCCTCGCGGAGGCTGAAGCAGAAAGAGGTGGACACTCCGGCAAGACTATTCAAACTCTTCCGGAAGATGAGCTTTGTTGGTACCCGATACCCTCACCGCGAGACCATGAAGATGTTGGGCATCGCTAGGGATGTTGAGTTTCTGTTCGATATGTGCCACTTGGGCCATATGATGCGAGCCCACCTCGAAGCATATGAGGAGGAGACGGTCCATTTCCTTTCGACCTTGAAGCTGCATTATTTTGAGGACCACCCGACCCTACTACTCGATGGGGGGATCGGGTTCATCACCTTCTCCGTAAGGAACAAGGACTACCGACTCAGTTTCAAAGAGATTGAGAAACTGTATGGTTTCAAAGCTGGTAGTGGAGACGAAATGGAGGGTAGAAAGGATGAAATGAGGTCCCTATGGCTGACAATAGGAGACAAGCTCCCCTACAAGTCCACAAGCTCCAAATTCGCTCAAATAAGGAGCCCTGTTTTGAGGTATTTTCACAAGTTCCTTGCATGCACTCTTTTTGCTAGAAAAGAGACTGGGAATGTGAATGATCATGAGCTCAAGCTGTTAGACATAACACTGTGTGGAGTTTTGGACAATGCTAGGGATGGTACACCACTAGTTGGAGATGTTTCGGATACTAGCATGGTGTTTGTACTACTCGATCAATTCCTCTATCTGAAATCATGGGCCGTGAAAAGAAGAGAAGGAGGCGGAGAGATCTCCATTGGGGGGCTAGTCACACCGATCCTAGTGGCATGCGATGTGCCCTTGAAGGGAATTGTGCACGAACCAAGATGGCTGGAAGCGGATTACCTCGTGCTGGCGAGATTTTTGGCCCATGAGAGGCCTAACGACATGATGCTGTTCAAGTTTGTCCATCCAACCGCCAGAGCTGCTCAAATGGTCCTGCCTAATGTCATATGCACCAAGCTTTGGCTGGGAAAAAACATTGACTTCGCACCACCGTTGGAAGAGCTGTACAACCCGGAGGAGGAGTACGAAGCTGAGAAGAGAGAGGAGACCGGGCAGAGACAAGGAGATAGCTTGGAGGAATTCAATTTTGAGGAGTATGTATGCTCTCAAAAGCAACCGGTTGGAATGAGGGAAGCTCACAAGAGGATCGGCGGGCTGAAGAGGATGAACAAGTTCTTGGCGAAGAAGGTAAAAGATCTTGCTGGTTCGGTGAAGACAATGGGAGATCAAATCAAGGAGTTGCAAGACAAGGCAAGCTGTGCCTCAGCTCCTACCACGGCACAAGCACCAACTTGGATGGGGAGAAGCGGACCGCTAGGAGGAACTCGAGGACTGCCACCTCCAGACCCTTACAGAGCATCATCATACGCGCCCCAAGCTGAGGAGAACATCACCCGACCTGAAGCATCACGGAGAAGCCATTCTGACGCTTACCCGACAACCAACCCGATGGGATACACGATGAACTATCCGATGCACCCATCGAGCACCCAATCGGGTGAGTACACAGGTATCTTCCCTCCGCCTTACCAGATGCCATTTATGATGCCATACACCATGCATCCTGCTAGTGGATACACGGGTGATCATTCTGGACCTCTTCCGCCATTTCCGTCATATTACCCGATGTCCTACCCGATGAGCTACGCGATCCCACCCTCGATCAACCCCTCGGACGCTGGTCCGAGTAAGTCGTCCGTGCGCATTTTCTCAGACGAGCAAACACCGGCACATGCTGAAGCCGGAGACGACCCTGGCTACACGTTGGCGAGTATGGAGGCTGCTGCAACCTCCTTCTTCTCCAATTCATGAGGTATCAATTCATCCAACCCTTGTATATATATCATTGCATTTAGTTTAATTCATTTTGTGTGATTCTTGGATTCTTTTCCAACTTTTATTTACACAGGGACTGTGTAATTTAAGTTTGGGGGAGGGTCCTAGAATGTATTTAACATTGTGTTTTATTTTCTTATTTTTATTATTTCAAATTTTTGCATGCTAGTTTTATTCATTTGAGTCTGCATCTATGTGCATTAAAACCCCCAAAAAATTTGAAATTTAAAAAAAAAAATAAAAAAAGAGTATTCATGTAGTTGCATTTACATATTAGGATTGAGTCTAGTTTGTTTCATATAGGATTGTTGCATATGCATCTTAGGGGACAATGATTAAAACCACCTTGTTTAAATAAAACCTTAGGATTGAAGTTATATATAGCCCTTAATCACAGTTCATTGTTGCTAGATCAATCTTTGGTAAAAAATGAAAAATCTTTGCTTAGACCCTTGTGTCGTTTGAATGCTTCCTCCCCTTGCTTGAACATTAGAACATCTCTATATTATTGGATTTAATTTGAACTTTAATTGTTTTGCTTATGGAACTTGAATACTTGCTCATGGTAACTCTAAACTCGGGTTAGCACTCCATTTTTACTAATCTTTTCGTTTAACCCGATTCATTTGTCCTACCCATGAACCCAAACCTTTCTTTTAAACCTTGTTGTGATTTGTTGAGTGAGGCCTCTTTCATTGTGCTATAGGTTGTGAAACCTTGAGAGTATTGAGAACGACAAAGAACTGCCTCTTGATTTAGCTAAGTTAGAATTTAAACTAGCTAATAGATTCGGTTTTGAAAGATAGGTGGTTAGAATGTTTATTTAGGGTTGGGTTGTTAAAAAAAAAAAAAGAGAAGAAAAAGTCCCTAAGGTTAGAATCAGTTAGCTCTAAGTCTCTAAGTAAAAAAAAAAAAAAAGAGAAAAAGATCTTGCTATAGTCCCCTAGAAAAAAAGAAAAAAATATATATTCATATTAGGAGTTTAGCAAAGAAAGAATACAAAAAAAGGGAGAGCTAGAAGTTTTAAAATCTAAACCTTAGGGAGCAAAAAAAAGAGTTAAAATCAAAGGTGTGGGTAGTTTGATTCTAGGGGGTTTAAATAAAAAATAAAATAAAAAGTGAATGAAAAAAGGGTAGATCATCAATAGTTAAGCTTTGTATGCCCAAATTGTTCTCAGTCTTAGATAGTTTTCACAACTGTCTAACATTCCTTCTTTTGAGAGAAAACCACCCAAAGAATTTGCTTGAAACCACCTTACTAAAAAGCATTACCCTTGAAACCGATTGAGCTTTATTCACCTTCCATTTGCAATAACTCGCCAAACACCTAATTGAATGTGAAAGAGATGTTCTTTATCTTTAGTTGGAGGTTGAGCTAGACCGATGCATGGTAATAAGCATAGAAAAATATTTGTAAGTATGTTGATTGATGTTAGCACCATTAAACTATCTTTAAGGACTATAGCTTGAATCCTTAGCTTAGCATCTTAAGGTTATGAGTCCCCACTTTCAAACCGTGCCCTCTTACTAGCAAGATTTAAGTTTGGGGGTCTGATAACTCTCTAATTTATATGTTTTTAGCATCTTTTTTGTCCATATTTTGCATTGTTCATACCTCTAACTTAGCATTTTTAGGCCATTAACTGTAGGAATTCACTTTTAGACCATTTAGGGTGTTGCATTTCTGCATTTGCATATTTTGGATGAAAACAGGTGCTAAAGAGCCAAGAATGGGGAAAAACAAGGACAACTCGAGCATGTATCCGAAGGAGCCATCGAGCTGCAAGAATAAGTCCGAACCCCAACACGATCGAGGAGGATCCAAGATCACGAAGAGCAACCCGAAGATCCACCCGAGGAGTAACCCGACTACACCCTCGTGTACCCCATCGAGTAGACCATCGGGCAGGTCTGGGAAGCTACGTCAAAAGGGTTTCCATATATAAACCCCCTCCTCTCCTAGCTCGCAAACAAGCACGCCGCAGACCCTCAAACCAGAGAGCGAGAGCTTCTGTGAGAGAACTGAGCTACTCAAACATTTTCCTTTTTGTTTTGCATTTTTATTTTGTAGTTTTATTAGATTTCTATCTTGTACTCTTTCTACTCTACTTTATCTTTTAATACAATGCAATTTTCATTCATTTTCGTTGCTTTATTTCTTGTTATCATGTCCGAGTAGTGTAGTAAAGTTTCTAGAGATGGGATAGATGATTTTGTGTTCTTGATCGGTTAGGATGCCTTAGTTTGATTGTAAATGATTGATAGATTTCCTTCTAGTTTGGTGTTCTTAATGCTGTCAATAGACCGAGAGGTTGAGATTAGATCTAGGGCGTTTACCAATGCTACAGGCCAAAAGGAGTAGATAAAATGCTTGATTTAGCCAATGCTAGAGGTTTACTTGGCTCTAAGTAAGAAATTAGATGAGTTCGAGTTTACTGACAATAATGAATCGATCTTAATATCTGCTTGTTCATATTGCTAGTGCGAGAGTGTGGTGATGTATTCAAGGTTGATTGTTGCTAGTGCGAGAGTGTGGTGACAAGGTTTTAGAGATTCATTGTCTAGGAAATAATTGCTTGAGGCATGTAAGGCATCTGTATTGGTCAAGAATACTTAGGATTTGATTACCCCATCCTTAGGAACTTTTGTATTTTATTTGTTTACATTTTCTTTACCTACTCGACCACTTACCCGATCAGGTACACGATAACCTGTATCGAGTGATACCTCGAGCTGTTCATATCCCACTTGCTTACTCGATCACCCCACTCGATCCTGTACTCGATTGCTTGCATCGAGTGCTTAGGTCGTGTGGTTTCTTTGTTCATATTCTTTTCTTTATTTATTTTAGGATTGTTAGAATCAAAACCCTATCTGCTTGGCTTGACTTGTATTGTTCTGATCTTATCCTTCCTGCTAGCAATAGACAACCATTCGGAATGATAACTCTTTGTACTACAACTGCATAGAGATTGATACCCTGGGTGAAAACCTGTCTATCAACTTGTTTGATCGAATCACCTCCTCTGGTGGCTTCTTATAAAGAGTTGGTAAGGTTCTTAACAGACAATATTCACTTTTGACTGTGTAGGTTCCAGCTTTATTGTAAGGCCAGATAAATCGATCCTCTTGGCCTTCCGTTATCTTCATTGCTAGAATTCGGTTAGCATCACAAGGGGGAAACAGTTCCTTCACTTTGGGAACATCCCATTGGCCATTTACCGGATCTCTCAACGCAGCTACCTTGAGACTGACATCAAAGAAGGTACTACACTTAAAGCAAAGAAAATTAACCCACATAATTAGCACATCATACTTTATTTCTTCCCTTATAACATTAAAATTATATTGTTACTATTAGGAAAATTCAATCTTAGAATATCTTCTAGAAATATATATATGTGGTTAATTAAAAAAACATATTTGACAATTTACACCAAAATTTCAGATAGTTAACATAATCTAAACAATTTAGAAATATTCTAATTTACAAAATCTTAGCAACTTACATTTTAAACGACTTCTTTTGTTGTATAAATATTGAAGTATTTTCAACTCAACAAAAACTCTCAAATCTATTATACTCTAAAACCAAAACCTATTAGCTTCTTGTGTTCTTTGTTAAATTTTTTTTTCCAGATTGTTATATGCATGTCAGTATGTTCCGTTTAATCTATGTCTCTCTTTTTATTTATAATTATTTGTTCTTTGTTAGATTTTATTTAAATAAGATAACAACTACAATGTGTTTATGTAGGTTTTATAGTAAACATAGCTTGAGAAGCCTAAGGAGCCGCAGAGGCGGATCTATGTAGTGATGGAGTGGGGCACGTGCCTCATGCTACTTATTAAAACTTATCTAATACACTTGGTTAGTTTAGTTACACAGCTTAATTGTTACCTAGGTGTCCCATGCATTCGATTCCTTTTTTTCCTAGAACCAATGTTCTTTTTGTAATGTCTACTAACATGTTAATATTTTTTTCTACTCCAAATTATACTTACATTTAAATTTAAAAAGTATTGTAAAACTAGTTAATTAGTATAATATATTTTAATTTATCTAATATATATATATAGTTGAAATCTATATAAATAAATGATTTTGTACACAAATTAATCATATGAATTCATAATATAACTCTTCCATGTAACTTCTAAACATTTCTACAATACTATATATTAGTTTTTAATATTTTAAATGTAGATTTGGACTTTCATCATTGGACCTTTGATTTGATATACTATTTATCTATATTTTATAAATTTTAGCGTGATTATGAAAGGTTATATTGTGTATTATTTCTGATTTTTCAAAATTTTCCTACGTGTTTTAGAGTTAGAGATTATAGTTGCGAGAAATGGCGATTTAAAAGTTAATATACTGCACAAAATCCTTATGTAATATATGTTTGATATGAATTTCATTTAAATATATGTAATGTGAAATTGAATATATTTTAAAACCAAAAAATAAAATAATTTTTAAATATATAAAAAGATGGAAAGTTATATTTATTAAATATTTTAAAATAGAAATTTAATATTATTAATTATGCCCCATATCAAATTTCTTCCTGGATCTGCCCCTGCCTCTCTGTGTAACTTCTCTTCTCCATCAATTAAAGAGTATGGATTTTATGTATACTTACGTTAGCCGTCTCCTAATTTAAGGTCATAAGTTTAAACCTTTGTACATAGAGATTATAACATATGCTAATTTGCAGGGTGGTCTCAATTTTCTAAGTATAGGTTTAAGAGTATGAAGGGATGAATTATTTTTGAATAAAGCCATGAATTCTGTAAGAATCACAGAACCTGTATGAGTTATCATTTTCTATATTATTCTGTTATTGTTTTTTATTAAATAGTTTATGTTCAATTTATAAAGCAGATGAGAAGTTAAGAGTATTAATATTACTCACCTCTATTTGTATAAAATGGCATGAGCGCGCATATGCTTATGTTTCTTTGCTTCCTATTATGATTTACACCAATCAATCTCCACACTTATAAATTTCTTGTTAATATGTCAAAAAAAAAGATTTGAGGGATGTAGTGTTTTGATGTTGGGGGATGCTATTGCAGGGATGATTTAGGCAGGTCACAACATATTATGGTTTGATTGTGCAGCGAGGATTTGGACAGAGAAGTATTGCAGAGATTGAATATTAACCACCCGAACCAAAAATGTGCTATCGGTTCTTTGGATTTGCTAAGTCGTTAGACGTTCTTTAAAATAATAACCGTTGATATGAATTTATACAAACAACTAAACATTCCTAATTTTTGAACATTTTTGCGAGATTAGAATGTTAAATGCTGTAATTTTGTCTCGACTTTTTAAAGGTGCTTTTGTGTCTTATTAATTTATGTGCTTTGTTTTTGTAGATGGCAAACTTTGGATCAATATATTTGACTCAGTATCAAAGTCATAGGTATGTTTTAAGCATAAATTAACATTAAGAATCTAATTATTTGGTATTTGTTATGTTTTATTTAAATTAGCTAATAATTAAGATATGTTTATGCAGGGTTCAAGGTCAACATAGTTGAGAATTCTACATATTTTTCTTCTAATCTCAGTCTCATGTTAATAAATTTTTATATTTAAAAAATATAATAAAAATTTTCCAGTGGATATTGAAATGGTTGTAAAATTATGTAAAAATCAAACTCAACATAAGACAAGGACCACACAAGAAGCAAGTATGACACCATTTTAAAATAACTTGGGTGCATGCAGTCATCAAACTCACATAAGGGCATCTCCATTGGGAGACTATTATTTTGAGACTCTTATATTTTTGTAATATTAGAAAATGTACTTTTACAAAATAAGAAGTTTTGGTTTGTTAATTAAATTATACTCCTCCAATGGTAAGCTCTAATAATTGGGGTTCTTATTTAAAAAAAAATTATTTGTAATTATAATTATAGTCTGGTAAAATAAATTAAAAAGAGAGCACTGTTTCATTAAGAAAGTTTATAATATTTGTGTCGTGTGGGAAGCTATAGTTTCTTTATCTCAACAAAGACCCAACACCATTCTCACTAGTGTATATGGGATCCATCAGCAGAACAAGGACCATTCAATTGTTAGAACTTGACGATTTTGGCATCAGCAATCCTCAGCACACTTCAGTCATGTAATCCGTTGGCGATATCTTTTGAGGAGGCAATGTGTTGTTTGCTGCAGCCAGGATCTGTAATTGTTTCATCCCACAAGACATGAGTCTCATCATTAATGCAAACGAGCATCTTAATAGAGAATTAAAAGCATATGATAGAGTCTGAAGTCAGTTCTACCTGGTGAGGTAGTTTACCCCAAACACTTCCTCCATAGTACATGATTGGTCGCTCTGTGAAATAGCAGGTAAACTTGACAATCAGTTCTACTCTATTAGCTGGAATGCAGAGATAAAGGTGGGAACTATAGGTATATGTGATTGCGTTTGGAGCCAACTCAAGCAGAACAAGTGTAACATACAAAAAGGATTAAAAAAACTTGGAAGTCCTTAATCTTACCAGATAGATCCACAGTTTGGGTCTGCATTGCAGCTGCCCCTCCTATTCATTGAACAAATCAAGAAAGTAAATAAGACAAGCACATAAACTGAGTCGCATAAAGTCTGTGAATTTAACATACCATATCTATTAACCAGAGAGATTTCTAAAAGGAGCATGACCAATAAACTAGCACTGACTCATCAGATGTTTAGCAATTAGCATAGCAACAGTTGATACAAGAAGGACCAGACAGTGAGATACAGAGGAAATAATAAACCACTCAAACGAGTAAGAGATAGTTCAGATTCATACGTTGGCTCAAAAGCTGAGAAGCTTCACTCGTAGAGCAGTCCTTTAGTGGTATTATCCTCTGGGGTTTGACTTCCTTCTGAGGACCAGTAGCAAGAGGCTGATTTCGCTCACCATCCTTGTTCTGTTGGCTTCTTGTTTGATCTGCATTTCACTCTTTCTTTAGCCAAGAACAATATTATAACGAGCAAAACTTGATCTAGCTCGACGGAAGGTGCTTTTTTTCAAGAAAACAGGCGTAAAAATGGATCAAGAACACACATTGGGAGATAGATCAACCAGAGAATATGCAAATTAAAGAGAGAGCGAGATCTAAATACCAGGCTCTACCCTAATATATCACTTTCTTAGAACGATTCTTGACGTTACCCAATCACAATGTTTATAGATTCCGGTGCAATCAATTACTTCTCTTCCTCGAACAATCAATGATTCTAAGCTATAACCTTCACAGAACCAGATCGGAGGACATACATGATCGGAGAATCATCATCTACCATCAAGAACCCTAATTTTCGAAAATCGAATCCCTAATTTCTAAATCATTATAAAACAAGCCATCATACATATAGAAACATGAAATTACCATCAGATGGAGATTGATGAACCATCAGCTTTGGTAGAGAAGACTCTCAAATCTCTCGTCGATTGCTTAATCAACACCTCCGACTGAAGATTGTTTGATCAGTAGTTTGATTCGAGATTTGTTAATCAATCAACAAGATAAAAAATGAAGCAAAATTTCTCTCCGTTGGGAGAAATATCGCGAAGTCGAAGAGATGGAAGAGATGGAGAAAGAAGAGGAAAAAAAATAAATTGTTTTTTTATATAATAAATTTGACCAATTAAATACAGACAGCACACTAACTCTTCCCAACAAGAGTCGATGTTAAAACTTACTAAACAAGAGCCAACTCTTATTGTTTTATCATTTTTGATTTATTTTTAATCTCAAATAAAATAAGAGTCTTGCTAAAAATCCTGCTAAAGTCACCAATGGACTTGCTCTAAACTTTAAAATTTTAAAGTTTCAACAGTCACATATTTTTAGGTTATTTGCAAACTTTTGGAAATAAACAAAATATATAATTATATAACTAATTATCAGATATATATTATATAATATATAATATTAATACAACGAATTAGCAAAAGCAATGTCTCCTTGCATAATATGGATTCCAAACATTCATGATCTGAGGGGTTTGACCCACTTGACAATTTAGATCATTCGGTTTAGAAGCTTTAATCTTTTGATAGTTTTTCTTATCCAGTTTTATACCTCACGAGTTTAATACGAATCTAACCAGTCACTAATCTATTTCACATTCTATTCGGATCTATCGTCATGTGAAATCTAATTTTATGTGAAACTTTAATTATTTCAAACATTTATAAATTGGATAAAACTAAACTAATGTAAGTTTAAACTGTAAATATTATAACCAATAATTATATAAATAAATATAATATCGTATACACACAATATATTAACAAATTCAAAGAAAATTTAGTTTTGAAATCAACACCGCATGTACGTGTGGGTCCAAAACTGAGATAGTATTAAAACGAAATATGAGAAGTCTATATTCAATATTAAAATATTACAAGATAAAATCTAAAAACATGTATATTACTACTTAATTAATGTCAATAATATTTTTTAATTTTTATCCGCGTAATAACGCGGGCCTTATCTAGTAGAAAATAAAGTACAATATTTGTAAACAATAATATACTAAAGATGTCATTAAAGCTAAACAAATCTACCTACATAATTAGCACGCCAGAATTTAATGTAACTTATAACTCAATTCATATTTATTGTTAAGATTAAGAAAAACCAGTCTTAGAATATCTTAAGTAAAATATACAGTTAATAAGTGATCAATTTGAGATTTTACACCTAAATTTCGGATAGTTAACATATGATCAATGTAGAAAATCAGAAAATTATAAATAAATGAGCTTTTTCCAAACATTTGTCCATATACATTTTTTTTTGAAGATTGTCAATTGTGATGAAAATACCCCTACTAATAGATATAGTGAATTTTTAGGAGTTTAAATCAAAAAACAAACAGAAAATCCATGTTAGTATACAACTGTGTAAAAAAAAATTGGAAAAAAATGTTTTGGGTGTCAAAAATCAGTTTGTAAATTGATGATTTATGGTCTAAATTGTTCAGAAAAGACTTTCTACATTTTTTTCAAATTCTGAAATATTTAGACTATTCATTCTACAGTTTGTACATGTTCTACGAAGTTTAGACGGAAAATTTGTTCTAAAAACTTCAGAACCTGAATTTTGTATGTTCTACAAAATTAAGAATATGTATTCTACATTTTTCTTCATTCTACATCAATTCAGAATATATATTCCACGTTTTACCCTGTATATTAAAAGAAGTAGAAGATATGTCATAGATATTTTAGAATTTATAATTTGTAAAACTTAGAATATCATAGAAATAGAAAGAAAATAAATTAAATAAGGAAAGTGAATATTTTTTGAATAATCTTAATTTATGGTTACAATTCTATATTTGTTGTTTAGATATGTTCTAATATATTTTAGAATGTGTATTCTTAATTATTTAGAAGATAGACAAATTCAGAAAAAATCAACATTCTACATTAGCTAACGTGATCGGTTGTTTACCATCTTTTCCACCTTCCACGAAAATTTCACTTACCTGTTTATGATGCAAATCTATGTTACTTATGGTGTATGGACATTGGATGCCAACAAGGAGTGAAGATTTATTGATGATGAAGAAAAACGTGCAAGATTACTGACTTTGCAACCCACTACGTCTCTTGAAGAGTTGAAGGTGATGGTTTGAGAAGACTATGAAATAGAGCAAAGTATGTTTGATGTGGAATTCAGTTATTCACCCACAGAGGTTAAAGTTGATTCTCCTCCCGTTGTATTGACAAATGATAGAGGAATGAAAAAATTTCCTGCATATCTAAAAAGAAAAAACATGATTCGGTTGTGTGTTACGTTCAAAGGAGTAGTTGATCATGATACGAGTAAAGTCCAGTTCGATCTGAATAAGGTCCCACATGATACAAGTGATGGTGATGATGTGGGAGTTGATGTGGGAAAATCAGTAGCTATTATTTCAAGGAACTCACATAAGCCGACTAATGATGTATTAGAAAAGCCTACTGATGTTAATCTTGGTGATGCTGCTGGTTCAAAGTTGGAAGATTCAATGGAAAAAAGGGTGAATATTTTAGCAGTAAGGAAGCTTTACAGGCTACTATGGAAATGTATGCAATGAAATATAACTGCGACAACATGATTACCAAATCTGATAATAGATGGTGGTGTATACGCTGCATTGATAGTGCTTGTAATTGGCGTCTCCAGGCTGAGTGTTTACAAGCATCTACATATTTCAAAATTAACAAGTTTGTGGGTAACCATACATGTGCTCCTTAAAAAAAACTCATTTTGTAGGACTCAATCTGCAAGAAAAATTAGACATCTCATTAAGCAAAGCTATGAGGGTGTGAAGGAAGGTCCTAAACCGATTAATATAATTAATATTATTCGTTCAAGGTACGGCTGCGAGCTAACATATCACCAAGCTTGGAAGTCTCGGGAGTATGCAGTTAACGAAGTAGAGGAATTCTTGAGAAAAGTTATGCTAAGATACCAAAATACTTGCACATGCTACAAGAAGCGAATCCTGGTACGTTCACGAATTATGAAATTGACTTTGATGGAAGATTCAAATATCTATTTATTTCTTTTGGTCAATCAAGAAGAGGGTTCTACAAGGCAATGCGGAAAGTGATAGTAGTTGATGGTACATTTTTGAAGAATAAATACAAAGGGGTTCTACTAGTTGCTACAGCTGTAGATGGTAATTCCAATTTGTATCTAATCGCATTTGAAATTGCTAATTCTGAGAATGATTGTTCATGGGAGTGGTTTTTTATGCAACTTAAGATGGTTATAGCTGATGAAGAAGGTTTATCATTTGTGTCAGATAGACATAGATCGATTACTAAATCAATTGGAAACATCTACCCATTGGCTAAACATGGTATTTGGATCCACCACTTGATTAGTAATGTGATAACATATAATAAGGACAGAGGTGTCGCTGGTATGGTTGCAAAAGCATCAAAAGCTTATAGAGTTGCTGAGTTTGAGAAAGAGTTTGCGCGAATTAACAATATTAGTCCTGCTATTGGAAGTTATCTAGAGGAAGTCAATGTGAGAAAATGGGCTCGCCGTCATTTTCTGGGTTATAGATATGACATTAACACCAACGCTGCAGCTGAGTCAATCAATGCAGCTTTGAGGTCACCCAGAGAGTATCCACTAATTCTTTTGTTAGAAAGCATCAGAGAAATGATGACACGCTGGTTTTATGAGAGTAGAGAGTTAAGTGCAAAGCAAAAATATCCTTTAACTGTTGAGGTGGAGAAAAAGATTTCAAGAAGAATAGAGAAAGATAAATTCATGAACGGTTATCCGATGAGCAGATCCATGTTGCATGTTAAAGGTAATGGAGTAGACTACATTATTGACTTAGAAAGAAGGACTTGTTCATGTGGAAAGTTCAGCATAGAAAAAATCCCTTGTAGACATGCTATAAAAGGAGCTTTTGATATAGGTAAGGATCTATGTCCTTATGCTGATGACGTGTATACCACTACCGCATGGAGATAGCAATATGAGGAAACTATTAATCCAATAGGTGTTCCTGAAGAAGAATGGCGAGTCCCACAACATGTTGAAGATGCTGAAGTTCGACCACCTGAAACAAGAAGACATCTTGGACGGCGAAGAAAAAGAAGATATGAATCTGCTGAAGACAAGATAAAATCATCACAAAACTCACAAGGGTCAAAGAGACATAAGTGTAGGCGATGTGGCAAAGAAGGGCATAACAGTACGACATGTAATATCGTGATATAAAAATGGTTTGTGCATGAACTTAAGATTCATGTTTTTGAATTTTTAGTGGATTTCATTTATATTTACGGTACTCTATATGTTTTCAGGTAGCCTCTGGGTTGTGTTTCACGGCAGAGGAGTTGTGATGAATGATGGTGTTTAATGGTTTTGATTTTAGACTAATAGACTCATGTGTTTTGAAATTCCTTGATGGTGTTGATTTTAGATTAATATAAGACTCATGTGTTTTGAAATTCCTTGATGGTGTTTTCTTTGAATCCAACTTTCATTAAAACCAGGGTACAGAAAAACAGACTAACAAAGAGTGTTAAGCATAATAACACTCTTAATTAGTAAAGGTCTACAAACTCAGAATCATACACTGGAGGCTCATAAGTCTCCATTCTCTTAATTAGCACAGGATCCTTTGCTGCTCTCCAAAGATCAACTGCCAACTTCAAATGAACAAACTTGATGTTTTCATCGTCTATCAAATGCAAAGGTAGATTAAGCATGTGACACTCGATATACTTCAGGACATAAACTCCACAATCACAGTTTGACCGATTTAACTTAGGTGGCATACGGACCTTGATGATCTCGTATTGAGTCAGCAATGGAGCTTTCTCATCAATCTTTTTGTGAATCTCCTTGACAAGACGAGGGATGACATGTGCGAATGACTCAACGTTTCTTCTGTTGTGATACTGATTACAATCGAAGAATTCAATTGTTCTTAGGATGAAGTTAATGCAAACTGAGATCCAATGATTACCGTTAACGAAGACCGGTGCATAAATTTTGTCCAAATCTACAGTCCAACTTTTTTCCGTCATTCCATGAGATGGCAATTCACCTTTGGCGTAGCATAACAAAGATTTATTCCACATGTGACTTCGTCCCGCTGATCTAAACTTGAAGTACTCGCCTTTGACTTGCATGCTAAACTGACAATTCATGAAACCAACATGATCACAGTTCAGGCGGCCTAAAGATGTATGCTCTAGAATTATATACATCATTGCATCCATTTTCTGAAAATATGAAACATGTTAACAAAATCAGGTTTGTCCAACTAAAAAAATATAAAATATGATTTTTAGAAAGATTGATATGTACTTCGTTTTCAAGCCATTTGTTGCCCATCATAACTCGGTCAAACAATTCTCGATCAAGTAAAGTTGGACCAAGTTGAATGTTTCTGTAAACGTAAAACAATTGTAAGGTTAAAAATTAAAGGAAGAAATTAATTGATAAATCATAAAGTGAATGGAAAATGTATGAATCACGTACTCGAGATGCCTATTCCCTTCTTCAAAGGCATTCCATACATCATCAGCAACAAAAGTCAACAACGCATCCGGTTCATCTATACCCGCGTTTCGGGGACTCAGTGTAGGATCAAATCCGGATACAACTGACTTTTGAGATAGGTGTCCTATTGTGTTCTTTAAGTAGTCTTGTGAACATACATTAAGGTCTATCTCAAGATACGGAGTAAACAGATTATCAAATTCTAACGTTTGAACCTATAAAAAAAAAACGCTAATGTTAAAGTTTACAACACATAAGTTAAAACATACACATACAAACCAAGTCAAGTGTTTACAACATACACGTTTTGGGCTTACAAACACATACACATACACATACAAATGCTACTTCTTACATACCAAAGTTTTGGGCTTCACTTGTGATGGACCTTGACTCACTTCTGCTGGACTTGATGGTTTTGAAGTCGTCTCTTTTATTGCGGATATGGAGGCCTTGATATCTGATACATCTTTCTCTAATGTTTGCAATCGTTCCTCAATCGCATCTGTGAAGCTCTGAAAGAAGAGTCAATCAAGTCCTTAAAGAACCGCTTCTTTTCATCTCCACAAGAGCAATGCAAAGTTGATGCTTGCTGAGATAGCACCATCCTTTTCCGTTTCTCTGCTACATGATCAACTTGCTTCTTCTTCCTCTTCTTCAAGCTAGACACTTCTGGAGTATTAGCTTGCTTCTCACCACTCTCCAAACAAACCGAAACATCATTGTCCCCTCCAACAGTATGAGATTGTTCTTCAACATCCTCAATATTATCATCTTCCACACCATATCCTTCGACACTCTCCCAAATATAATCTCCAAAATCATAACCAGATCTGATCAAAGCATCCAAGAATGTACTTGCAATTGATTGGAGTCCACCTCACAATCTTTAATTGTATCACTCTTCATAAATTCAATGGACTCCAATGCATCCATGTTTCCGGTAGAGGAAATGTATGGATAAACTACATCCTGCCAAAACAAAAACAAAAAACCAATTCAACATACATTCATGTTCGTTTATCATATTCAACATATTCGAATATATTCAAAAAAAAAAAAATAGTCAACTAACCTTGTTTCCAATTGATTTCTCTACAACGAGGAGCTCATCATAGGATATTTTTGCAACACCTTTCCAATTAGAGCATTGACTAACTGTAATATCTTTATCAAACTTCTTTCCCATCAGTTGTCCAATGACAGGAATTGCTTCCATAATCCAAACTTGAAGAGCATATGAGAAACCATTGAGGATGTAACTTATGGGGTTCTTCAGTTTCTTTCTTGCTTCCATTATAGAGCTAACTAAATGGTCAAAAGCTACAAGACCCCAAGGATAAGTCCTAACCTTCTCAAGATCCATGACCAGCTTGATGTATGAATGTGGTATAGCTTTCTTCTCATCCTTAGCAATTACCAACCCAGCAATCACACAAACATACATAAACCAAATTCTATCTTATTTTTTTCCCCACGATGGAGCTGCTTCAAGGTGGGTCTTCATCAAACTTTGAATGGTAATGATACCACCTCTCTTCAACAATTTACTCAAAACCCATTATCATCTGTCCATTCCTCTGAATCACCACTAAAATAATCATTGTAGTTAAGCCCAGTAACTGCATAAAAATCTTGCATCGAGAATCTAAGCGGCCTCTTACCAAACACTAACCACATCTCATGTTTTCGCTTAGTCACCAACTGCCTACACATGATGTTGTGTATTAACCGAGCTGAGTACCCAAGACCATTCTCATACAATGCAAAAATACTTGCGAAAACTGGATCACCCTTCTCAATCTCATACTCCTCTGGTAATGCGCTCTTAATTTTGTTCAAAATAGACATTCGACATGAGTTATTTATCTGTCCAACTTGTGGCTCACTTCCATCTCCCAACTTGTGGCTCACTTCCATCTCCCATAATTCCGATTCTTAAAACTATGATTCGGTTGAACAAAAAAACCTTGAATATTAATCATTTAGATGCAAAACATGAATTTAAAGTCAATACAATAGTGAAAAAGGTACCAAACAAAGAGATGATGCTTTGTATCGATTTCTTGAGATACAAAGAGTCAACATTTGAAAAACAAAATAATACAGATTCTTAAAACTATGATTTAAAAACAAAAAAAACACCTTGATTATTAATCATTTAGATGGAAAACAAGAATTTAAAGTCTATACAATAGTGAACAAATCTGAAAACAAATTGATGAATCCGCATTATTTTCACATTATTAAGAAAATCATTGAAACGTTGTTAATTATATGGGCTTATAATAATACAATTCTGGATTGAAATCGAGATTTAAAAAGGATAAAGTTAAACATGACACAAAAATTCCACAATTAAACATAACAAATTCGATAGACATGGAGAAATGTTGAAGAGAAATCTAAACTGAAAATTAGTTAATTTACTTAAAATTATACAATTCTAGGTTGAAATCAAGATTAAACAAGGACAAAATTTAAACATGCAAAAAAAATTCCACAACTCAACATACCTAATTCGACCGACATGGAGAAATGGTGAAGAGAAATCCAAACTGATTGAGCTTGAGATAGTGAAGAGGAGACCACCAAAACAAAGAAGACGGTGAAGATGGAGAGACGACGGAAGACGGTGAAGAAACTGAGATGGCGGAAGATGGTGAAGATGGAGAGAGATGGCGGAAGATGGTGACGATGGAGAGAGACAACAGTGAGAGAGATGGTGATGATGGTGAGAGACGACGGTGAGATGGTGAGGATGGTGAGAGAGAGACGGCAGAAGAAGGATTTGTTTCAATTATAATTTTTTCCCCTTTCCAAAATTTAGGTTTTAATTCGATATCAATTTTTCCCCAAATTAGGCCCACTCGGTTTCAACCCAGGCCCACTCGATTTCAACCAAAAATTATTTCAAAAAAAATTTGGTGTTTTCTTAATTTCAGTTAATAAAAATCTACAAAATTAATCTGAATATATATTTGAGGGTATAATTGGCTTTTGTTTAGATCCTAAAACCTATTTTGCCAAAACTTTTTTAAAAAAGGTGTAGATGGACAAAGGTTTAAAAAAACCTCCTTTATTTCTAATTTTCCCATAGAAAATTATGAGGAGTAACATACATGAAAGATTCCTTTATTGCATAATTAAAATTAAAAACAATCAAATGTTATAGATATTTCAATATTAGTTTTTAACAAAACTTGACAAACTAATGAATAACGTAACCGACTAAATGTATCTATAAATAAGTCAATTCAAATTAACTCAATACTCGAAAAAGTCCATCACCCAAAACAGAGAGGTTCTTTGTGAAAACCTTACTTTGTGTGGTCAAAATTTATTTGTTCTTTGTGTTTGCTTTTAGATTTTTATATGTTTAGATGTTCAATTTATTCTCCTTTTTAGTTTATGATTATTATATTTATTCTCAGTTATAATTTAAAGAAATAAGCTAATAAATATGATTTGTTTATTGAGGTTTAAAATATAGTTGGAGAAGCCTATGATGTTGTCTTCTTATTTCTGGTGAGAAGTTAAGAAAAAATTTATTTAAATTGTATAATGGTCGTCTCTACTTTTGAGAAGATATTTTGATGGCGTTCTCAAATTTTTATGTATAAGTTAAGAGATGAAGTTGCTGGGATAATATGATAGTACATGTTATGATCAAAGAGTGGTACTTCACTTTTACACAAAACTATCATTGGTATAATTGATTTAAGCCTAATTTTGTCTACAATTTATTTCCTGTAAATACTAAGCATACATCTACGCGTAATACCTCACACCAATCAAGAAAAATTCAAAAATAAATCAATTAATTTTCTTTCTCAGATGTATATTACCAAATTCTACTGACCTCTAATGCGTATTCTTATTGTTTTTGTTTCAGGGTCAATACTTGATAACAAGTCGATTTATTGATCCATTTACAAACAAGTATAAAGATTTCATAGATGTTTTTCACTTCATTTGTATCTGTTTTCTTTTCAAATACATTTTAATATGATATTTTTATTTATTTCGAGATTGTGGATATTGGCCAAATTGAGAGAATTTATCATCAAAACATCAAACTCCATTTTTAACTCCAAATGCAGTGTATGGTATTAGAAATAATTTTTTTATTCATTCATGACACATATGGGACATGACGGGTTCTTTTCTGTCCAGATATAAACATTCTATTTTCGTCTAACTTTTTTTAGTTGTAATTGTTTATACTTTTCGTCTTAAAAAAACATATATGATCATTCTTTTCGTCTAAAAAAATAAAACCATATCAAATGCTATACTGATACGAGTTTGGATTATAAAATTTACTAATATTCATTAAAAATATGTTTATAAACATTATCCCGCACATACGTAATATATTGCAAACATGATAATAACCTTAATTTTTTAAACCAAACGCGCACGTACGTGCGGGTCAGAATCTAGTCTATACTATTAATTGGGGAGTATAAAAAGAGAGAAAAAACTATATCATATATTCATGTTGCCAAACACACCCAATTGTCTGCATAATTAAAAAAAAATAAACATCTTTATCCCATATATTTAGTACTTTCTAAAATAACTAAGTCAAAAGAGTAAAGATAATATTTCATATAAATTAAATCTATTAACAAATTTATTGATTTTTTCCTAAATTCTATATATCATTAACTATAAAAATATTCGTAGTAAAATATTTCCATAATAAAATCATGTATTTATAGGTGTGGAGAAATTAATACTAATTGAAACTGAAAAATTAATAATTATTTGTATTTATTTAAAAATTTATTTACAAAGTTAATCCCTAACAAATTTCCAAAATTAGCAATACTTCAGATTTTATTTCCTAAATATTTTACATTCCATTCCAACTAAAAAAATTACATCAATCAATATGAAAACAGAAACTATAATATATTTAATCACACAATCTATTGTGTTTTGGAGATATTCTATCTCTAAATACTTTGCAAACAAAGAAAACAACAATTTGATTTCCATTTTATTTTCCAAAACGTGTGAGCTCTGATTTTTAACGTAAGAAGAAATTTGATTCACATTTATATAAATATTATAATTAATATATATATATATTTAATAAAATTTTAAATATTACGAATATGTAAAATTAAAAAAGTTTAAAAATACTATATAATATGGGTATATAGTAGATGGGTTATAAAGAGGACTAGTTTGGAATTAATAAAATATCATTAAATTTATGTTCACACGGGTTAAATCCTCATTTTATTGTTTGTCCACTACTAATATTAGATATTTGACATATAAAATCAAACTGATTTAAATCATTAGGAAAAATATGACTTAATCACAGCGTATAAATTACTTATTATGTATATATATCTCTTATTTTTGTTATAATAAATAAAAATCAAAATAGAATCTCAAAAGCTAAACAAAACAAACTAAATATAACAAACAAATGGTAATGAAGTGTATTGCAGGTTAAAAATATAATATACACATTTAAGCGCACAAACGGCCGGAAGATTTAGTTATTTCTCTATTTACAAAACATCTAATATTTAACAAACCAATACAACATAAAATATAAATAATAATAAAATTAATATAGACATAAAATATAAATAATAAGAAAAATTATATGCATGCGGTGTACCGAGGGTTAAAATCTAGTAGTGCTTAAAAATCGAGATATTAGAAAATATTCAGCCATAATTCTAGGAATATCATAATTAATCCAACTTAAACGTAACAAGATAGTAATGACTATAAAAGTAAAGTACTATTAGAACAACACACAATACTTCTTCCAAAGAAAAGCAGACCTCGATATAAAATTGAAAGTGATGGAAAAAATCAATTTCAAGATTAAAATATTTTTCATACCCCCAAGTCATATACTGCAGTATTTGGAGTGAAACTGCAAATGTTTTGGGAATATGAACCGTAAGTTTTTCAAATAAACTTTTAAACAAACAGTACTTTTGTAAACTTTTAAAAACAAATGTCTAGCATAATTCTTATTCATCTTTTCTTCTTACATCCAATATATATTTAGCGGCTTCTGTTTTTATTTAATTTTAGATTCAATATTGTCAATGGAGAAGGTGTTCTCAAGTTTTATCTGACCGAACAAGTTACAAGTTTAAACAAAGGTAAACTTATTCTAACCTTATTAATTAATTTTTGTGGAGTGCGCATAGGATTAATACCGAACCGAGATTTTTGGTTTTTGATTCGAATTCAGTTAAGAGAACATACAGTAGTTGATCTTCAAGTTCAGATCCGGTATATATATGGCTCCAACTGGTTGCTTAAAATTGAAAAAATGAGTTGAACAAAATTGAGTTGGAAAATATTCAATCCATTCATTTTCAAAATAGTGGTTGAACAAGTTGAACATTTTTGCTGTAGGATTAATTTATTTTTTCAACTTTTTAGGTTGAATGAGTTGAATAGTTTTTTACAACTTCTTCAACCTCTTCCAATCAAATGGTGAAACTTGGTTGAATAATTTTTTTCAACTCCTTCAACCTTTTCAATTGTGCAACTATTTGCACCCATAGTTTCGGTTCGGCTGGTTCTTCTTTTTATACGACATAATTCATGGATTAGTCCATGTAAATAGGTCTAAGCAAATAGATTCATAAATATAGTCTTGTAATAAACATCAATAAAATTAACCTTGAGGGTTGCGCCTATCCGCTTTCCATTTAATTTTATCTTGATGTTCAATGTTCAATTAAGCTTCCCTTTTTAATTTCTTCATTTTTATTGCACTAAACAAAGCTCCCATAAACCCCATTTATATCTTTTCTTGGAACTATACTACTCACACCTAGAAAATACTCCCTCTGTTTCACAAAGAGTGTCATTCTGGAGTATTTTCTTTGTTTCACAAAGACTGTCACTTTATATTTCCAATGAGATTTTTAATATCAAATTTTCTAATTTACTCTTAACCCAAAGCTTTTTCTATTAGATTTAAATGATAAATTGCTTATTAAATAAGGGTATATATGTATAATTCAAGTTTTTCTTAATTTGTGTGTAATTGGTCAAAATGACACTCTTTGTGAAACAGAGGGAGTATATGATTTCTTTCTAGTTTAAACTATTTTCACACCATGAATCTATTTTTAGTATAGCAATAGTAGTTGTTAAAATATACATTGTTGGCAACATTATATTTATATGAAACGTGATGTCAACGAAAGTGATTGAAGACCCGAAACTTGGAAGACACGTTCGGAGTTTGATTCGTTTGTGGTGGAGCGGCTTTTTTTGGGTCTCGTATTAACAGAGAATATCATCACTTCACAAAATATCTAGTGAACTTAACGCATGCAAATATTAGTATATGGATGGTCACAACAATAATATACATTATTATTATGATTGTCTACTTAGTTTGCATGTTTTATACGTGTATACCCTGTGATCAGAGTTTGAGATTAACACATCAAACTGTTCGTTAATTTATTTTTATTATATCGACAACTAATTGGAGGAAACTTCGGAACAAGTAAATCCATCGATGCCTTGAAAAGTTCAAACGTAGAAAATTTTTTTTTTTCTTTTTATTCCTATAAACAGAGCTAACGAAAGAAGCTTATAAGATCTCATCGGCGTTATCACTTACGATTGAAACAAAGCAACCGAAACAAAAATAAGAAAAGAGAGAATAAAGAAATAAACATGAAATTTGAGCTAATCTTCGTACCGTATCCTGTTATTGGTCATCTCAGATCAACAGTGGAGATGGCGAAGCTACTAGTGGAGCGAGAAACTCACCTCTCTATCTCCGTTATCATCCTTCCTCTTCTTTCAGCAGACGACATCAGTACTTCCGCTTATATCTCAGCCCTCGTCGCTGCATCCAACGACCGCCTTCACTACGAAGTGATCTCCTGCGAGGATCAAACAACCACCGAGTTACATGTCAAGAACCACATCCCGAGGGTGAAACGTGCCGTTGCGAAACTCGTCGATGGCTACTCAAGGCTACCGGACTCGCCTAGGCTCGCTGGTGTAGTCGTGGACATGTTCTGTACCTCGGTGATAGACGTGGCTAACGAGTTTGGTGTTCCGTGTTACTTGTTTTACACCTCGAACGTTGGGGTTCTCGCACTTGGACTTCACATCCAGATGTTGTACGATAAGAAGGAGTACAATGCCCCGGAAACTGAGTTTGAAGACTCGGAAGCCTTGTTGGACGTTCCGAGTTTGTCTCGTCCTTATCCGGTGAAGTGTCTTCCTTATGGTTTGGGAACGAAAGAGTGGCTTCCTATGTTTGTAAACCAAGCGAGAAGGTTCCGAGAGATGAAAGGCTTTTTGGTAAACACTTTTGCTGAGGTTGAACCTTATGCGTTGGAGTCTCTCCTCTCGAGTGGTGATACTCCTCGTGCTTACACAGTGGGACCAATATTGCATCTCGAGAACCATGTTGGCAGTTCCAAAGAAGAGAAAAGTTCGGAGATATTACGGTGGCTTGACGAGCAACCACCTAGGTCGGTAGTGTTCCTCTGTTTCGGAAGTGTTGGAGGCTTTCGTGAGGAACAAGCAAGAGAAATCGCTATTGCCCTTGAGCGAAGTGGTCACCGTTTCTTGTGGTCTCTCCGCCGTGCATCTCCCGATATAGAAAAGGAACTTCCCGGAGAATTCAAGAACCTTGAAGAGATTCTCCCGGAAGGATTCTTTGAGCGGACAAAGGATATAGGAAAAGTGATTGGATGGGCTCCGCAGGTGGCCGTGCTAGCTAAGCCGGCGATCGGAGGTTTTGTCACTCACGGCGGGTGGAACTCGATCCTCGAGAGTCTTTGGTTCGGTGTTCCCATGGCACCATGGCCGTTATACGCAGAGCAGAAATTCAACGCTTTCATGATGGTGGAGGAGCTTGGTTTGGCGGTGAGGATTAGAAAGTATTGGCGAGGCGATCAGATGGTGGGAGCCGCCATCGTCATGGTGACGGCAGAGGAGATAGAGAGTGGAATCAGATGTCTGATGGAGCAGGATAGTGACGTCAGGAAGAGAGTGATGGATATGAGTGAGAAGTGTCACGTGGCGTTATCGGATGGTGGATCGTCTCAGTCAGCTTTGAAATTATTTATCCAAGACGTTACGAAGAATATTGTTTGAAAGTTGAAACTAGCTAATAAACCGGAGCATGCAACGCTCTTGGGAATGGCAATGTGGCATGTCTCTTACGTGTGTTGCATTTATTTGAATGATCATGAGATAATAATACCAAACCTTTCAATATTAATTGGGTCTAAACTTTATATACTGAATAACTGAAATAAGAATATGCATGATATCATTAAAAAAATTGAAACTTACATGAATGATTATAGCTATCATTAAAAGTAGAGAGTATATCTTAACTCAGTCAAAACATCTAATGATAAATTATGTGATTTGGTTTCAATAGTTATATAATTAATACTAATAAATTAATATTTCAAATAAGGTTACAAATACTCTCCAAAGTGTGTGCAAGTTGTATAAGAGCATTCCCAATCCACATTCTCATTTGAGTGATGATTAAACAGAGAAGATCAAAATGGACATAAACATGCAAGATAGCCACAAAACAACACTAATTCCACAACCATGAATTGAAATTTCTCGAAATCTCCCAAACAATTTCTTTCTCAAATTAAACAAAGAAGATCGAAATTCAAACGAAACAAAGATATTTCAAAAAAAAATCAACCAACCCAATCGATAATCCCAACAAGAAAGCAACACGAGAGATCTTCAACTGACTCCGATCACGTCTCACGAAGAAGAAGACAACGAGACGAGATCATTGTTTTGATTTCGTGTTTCATCCTTTTGATTTTGTCGAAAGACACTGAGAAGAAAATGAAGAAAAGATTAAAAAAAAAAACAAGCATCAACCAATAAAATAATGACACGTGTCGGGTCTCTGAAGATCTAAATTAATCTGTACAGAGATCTGTGTCTCTCAAATATTAGGAATAAAACTTATTTTTTGGATTATATTACTAAAAAATAAAACACATCCTCACAGGATGTGCAATGGGATTGCTCAAAAGCTAGTTACAATGGGCTTGTTGAATCTTTTTTTCAACTGTTTAATGTCTCCAACAAGGGTGTTGAATAAAAAAAACGACATGGATTCATCTGAATTGAATACATTCAACGGGTTGAATGCAAAATAAGTGGGGTTTGCTGTGATACGTGTCAGCTTGTGATTGGAAGGAGTGGTGAGAGAAATTTTTTTTTTGACCGACACAATTTTTTTTTCTTTTTATCTGTTGTTTTCCTATTGGCTATCCAGATTTTTGTGTTTTTTTATCTCCTCTCAATTATTTATACTCAATTATTTGGTTGTAATCAATTTTTAAAAAAAAGAAATTTATATCAAAATTCATAATTTTTTAAAATCTATATATAGAGACTATTTTCGTTTCATTTGGACATAAAAAGAAAACTTCATTTCTCACTATAACTTTCTCATATATCTTCCTATCAACTCTTTTTACCTTTTAAACTTTTCTTTTGTTGTTAAATGGATCCCAATAATAATCCGTTTAACACTCAAAATTCTTCTAATCATCCGTTCAACTATCCAAATCCCAACAATTATCAGTTTCAAAACCAATCTGCAAATCAACTCCAAAATGTACCAAATTATGGGTTTTCACCAAATTTTTTCATGCCATCAGCTGTTCCAAACTATCCTCCATATTTTGGATCAATGTTGCCATATCCATCTCAAACACCTTCTAGTTCTTCTACTCCAATGGGTAATGTTTCAAATGTTGGAGTAAATGAATTTCCCAGATTTTCTACGCAAATGGCTCTTGGTGATATGAGCGGTGGTACTGAAGCCACTCCAAATACAGAAGATTCAACTCCAACTCGCCGGAAAAGCCCCAAATGGACAACAGAGCAAAATTTGGTGTTAGTGAGTGGATGAATTAAATATGGAACAGACAGCGTTGTTGGTAAAAACCAAAAAAGTAAAGCTTATTGGGGTAAAATTGCTCACTACTGTAATGAGCATTGCTCATTTCATCCTCATCGCGACGGAGCTTCATGCAGAAATCATTACAACTACATGAGTCTAAAACTAGGCAAATGGATTGGTGCTTATGATAACGCCAAGCGTTTACAACAAAGCGGCTGGTCGGAGAATGATGTATTGGCAAAAGCGAATGAATTGTATTCAAGTTCTACAAAAGGCCAATTCAATTTAATGTCAGAATGGCAAGCTGTTCGTGATCAACCACATTATGGTAGTCAAGTAGGAGGAAACACTGGATCTGGGAGCAGTGGATCGAAGAGATCCCGTGAGAGTGATGCAAGTGATTCCAGTTCTGTAGGATCTATTGCTCGTCCAATGGGGAGAGATGCAGCTAAAAAGAAAGGGAAAAAGAAAGGTAAGGGCACAACTTTGGAAGTAATCAACGAAAAGTGGAATGAATTCAAACAATTCAAGACACAAGAGTTGGAACGATTGGACGAAATAACCATGAGGCAAAAGGAGACAAACCAATTAATGAAAGAAAGAACTGAAGCTAAGAAGATGAAGATGTATCTAAAGCTAAGTAAAAAGGAGCATCTTGATGTCCGAAGTAAAGAGTTGTTGGAGAAGTTAAGTCACAATCTATTTGGAAATTAACTATTCTCAAGTGTCTGGTTCGGTTATGTATTTTCTATTTTAATAATGTGTGCTTGTTTCGATCTGCTTTAATAATGTGTGTATGTCTCTTTGTGTTTTAATAATGTGTGCTTGTTTTCTTCTTCTTTAATAATGTGTGTTTGGCTTTTTCTCTGACAATGTAACCTATCAATTTCGACTTTTATCAGAGAATCTAATCTATTTTGTTTTTTTCTTCTTTAATAATGTCTATTTGGCTCTTTCTCCGACAATGTAACCCATCACTTTCGACTTTTATCAGTGAATCTAATCTATTTTGTTTTTTTCTTCTTTAATAATGTGTATTTGGCTCTTTCTCCGACAATGAATCCGTGACTTTCGGCTTTTATCACAAAATCTAATTCATATCTATTAATTAAGTAAATGTAATGTTTGTTTGGAATCCGATGACATCAACCACTCAATTTCTTATAAATGAAACCTCATTATTTCATTTTTGTATACCAATAACACAATCCTCATCTTACTAAAAAAAATCCATAACACAATCCTCAATGGATCCATCTGATTTTCCTTTTGATGTCGAAGCATACAAACGACAGTCAGAAATTGAAGAAAGATACATCGTGAACCGGTTTAGAGAGCGTCGAAACAAAATAAAAGAAGATTATCCAGGTCGTAGCAAGAGAAAATACTTCAAGAGAGATCATGTAGCCGCGAACCAAAGATTGATTGACGACTACTTTGCCGATCAACCTACATATGATGATGTAATGTTTCATCGTCGATTCCGGATGCGAAAACAAGTTTTTCTCTGAATCGTTGAAAATCTATACTATGAAAATTGTTCAACTCTTTCCATATGAGTGACACGTCAACAGTGGAGAGAGTGCCACCTGTCAACCCAAATTAAAAGCACATAAATTAAAAATAAACATATATAAAATTAAAGAGGAATTTGAAACATCTTCCATATTTTTTATTATTTTTCATATCACAAACCATTTCAATATATATATATATATAAGAAATCTAGAGAGGCTTAGAACATGTTGATGTATTCTTTAAGTAAGTAGATGCATCACCAAAAGATAAAAATGTATCGAGAGTAAAATCAAAGATTCGATTCGTCCTATTAGGGTAAACCATGAAGATATGAACATATGGTTTAGGCGTTAGAATTTTCTCAACAATTTGAAAGGTTGCAGCACTGACTGAGAATTTGGTTAATATTGTAGAGAAATTCATGAAAGTGTGTCTTTAGATAAATAAATTTTTATATATGAAAAATATCAAAGTTTTGTTCACTATCGAATGAAAGATAGTTAAATTAATGATATAATGTTGGTTGAAAAAAATAGAGAGAAAAGAAAAAGGAAATTAAATTAAATTTTGGAGTTATATTTAGCAGGTAGGGAAGTTGTCTATCTTAATTATAACCATTAAAGAGTTAACCAAACGGCATGAAAATTTTTTTGACAAAAGAGAATTTGAGAGTTCCATGATATTTAATTGAGAAACTTAAATACAAATATATTTAAATACCTAAGTTTTAGACAAGAATTGAAGGATGTTTAAATGTTTTTATCTACCAATCAAGTGTGCAAATGGTAGGCCTAAGACCAACTATTCGGGATCCGTGATCCGATCCGGGATCCATTGGTATCCGCTCCGGAAAACCGGATATCCGGAAAGGTCAAACCGGATCCGGATACCAAAACTTAAAATCCGTCAAAATCGGATCCGGATCCGGATACCACAAAATTTTTGAACCGAATATCCGGATCCGAGTTCTAAATTTTTTTTCATTTACATTGGTTTGGTTAGCACCCCATAACACATAAAATATCTACAGATAAATAATATATAATATTATAAGATGTCTGTAGAAGTAGACGTGAATTGGAAGTGGGGAAAAAGCGAATTATATATACTAATATCTAAGAGGTCATTTTTTTCAAGTCACCGATGTGGGTTTCCAATCTCTCTCTTCTCCTTTAATACTTTGTCCCACATCGCTCCTGACCTGTTTTCTTTCACTTTTACTCCCTTATAAATAAAGACTCCTTCCACTTCTTCTAAATCATCGACGCCTGGGCCTTTTGGGCTCAAATGATCCATATGATTTTAAATCAAAACACAAAAGTCTAAAATTTAATGATTTTACGGATAATATTCCGTATCCCGGATATCCGGTGTCCACGGATCCGGTTTAGGATATATTATACTGATATCCGCCGATACAGATCTGGATCTGGATACCTTAAAAACCCCGGATATCCGTATCCGTCTCCTGGTTAGCAAATGGTATAATTATTTTAGTTCCTTAAAAAAATATACTAATAGTTTTCATCTACAAAAATCACTTTAGAATAAAATTTAGCTTTAAACAAATTTTGTATTCTTTGCCTCCTCACAAAATAATCTTAGTTTTGTTTCTTAATATATAATTTTTAATCTTTCAAATATGAAAATATAAGAAACAAATAAGATATTGCAATAAATGTATATATATATAGATATAAACAAAACCGCACGTAGTGCAGGTATTCATCTAGTCTTATATAATATGAAAAGGTTTTCTCTTAATTTTGCATAATACGACGACATTTGGCAGCGTATATTTTTGACACATGTTTTCATTTCTCAATTATTAAAAATTTTATTCAATTTCTACAAAATTACATATATTATTTTTTATATTCACTAAATTTAAATGATACTTCTGTACTAAAAATATATTGATATTTATATATACAATGTCCCTTTTTTTTCTACCATTGGGCCACAACAGGTCAGCCCATCAACTTCTTCTTCTCATCTTCTTCCTCTGCCCGGAGTTGTACTCATAAGGTGAAGAGCTATGCCCTCAAACCAAATGAGCTAACAAATCCAAGCATATACAATGTCCTTTTAGTAATTATATATAGATATTATTTATCAATAATTTATATAATTACTATAATATTATAATTTCGCAGACAACAAAAAAAATAACATTATCGCATAGTTATCATTTATCAATATTTTATATAACTACCATAACATTATAATTTTGCAAATAAGAAAGAATTAAATTTTAATATCATAAGCAAACATACCATTTATCAATATTTAATATAATTACCATAACATTCTAATTTTGCAAATAAGAAAGAATTAAATTTTAATATTATAATTTTGGACAAAATAAATTTACAATAATTAAAGATTTAAATATTAATATCATAATTTTGGAACAATATAATGTGATGGTTATTAAATTCTTTACTAATTTCAGGCTATAAAAATATTATAATGTTATAATAATTATTTGTTGACAAAAAAATCATAATATTTGTTTTACCGTTTTTGTGCCAAAAGATCAAATCAATTTATTCTAAAATAATTTAAAGATATAAAAAAATATGATATTTAAAGATATAAAACAATAATTTTATTTTTCTTAAAAGTAATCATTAACACAATTTATTGCATATTAATTCTTTAAAGTGTAACTCCCATGATGTTTAAAAAAAATAAAAAACAAATCTTTCATCATATGAATACACTTTAATGTATTAACTGCAATACCATTTGTGTTTTATAAAGAAAAATAATAAAAAAATACAGACAAAACCAATGGTATATTTATTCTTTGAAATGTAACAATAACTCCCATGATGTTTGACCCAAAAAAACTGAAAACCTCTCATACTACTACAAATTTATCTATAAATAGTTAGACAAAGTCTTTATCAAACATCATATTCTACCTCTCATATATTTTTTTAAAATTTGTAATATTTAACTTTTTTCTTTATGTGACATTTGTAGGTTCTGATATAAATAAGTTGAGTCGACATTTTGGAGCATATATAGAAGTGAACATGTAAAATGTGGTTATTCATTAGAAAGATTTAGATGAAGAAGGTCTTAGGCACATAACACATTTTCACTTGTAAATGTTGGTAAATATTGTTTCAAATGCCTATTTTGTATATCAATTTTGTAATTTGTTTTTCTCTTGATCCATTTGATAAATTTTTGATATAAAAATTTAAGTTTTAGATCATAATTCATAAACCTTAATAGATTTTATATCTTAGTCACAATATTTATGCTACTTATTACCCATGTTATATTGTATACAAGTGTGTTAATTTGTATGTATTACCCATGAAAATGAGTTTAAACAAATATTAAGGGGGGTGTATTGAAATTATGATTTTAGAGAATTGATGGGATTTAGAAAATTTGGAATTTTGATAGATTTTAGGGATGTTGATATGATTTATGGTGAAATTCTTTCAAATCCCACCTAAAACCATGAGATTTGGATTTCTATATTTTTAACTAAATAAATCTTCTCAAATCCTCCAGAATCCCTAAAACTTATTAAAATCCAAATCCACAAAATGTTTTGAATAACAGTGGATTTTAACATAGATTTTTAAATCATCATTTCAATAACAGTGGATTTCAAGAGACTTTTTAAAATTCATGATTGAATAACATAGGATTTGTAAATTTTACACAAATCACTTAAAATATCAAGTTGAATACACCCCTATAACTGTTTCAAATACTATTACTTTAAATTTGTTCCTTAACGTTACAACTGTGTTTGTATGTATTAACTTTCTTTCCGATAACCATTTCCATGGTCCTTTATTTTATTTATAGGTTATGACTTCTGATAAGAAAGGTTTTGCGATGGTTTTGGGTTTAGGGTCGAAGAAGATTTGGACGTCTAAGTGATATATATCTCATGATATGGGTTTCTAAAGTTATGTGATTCTTCCAAATTTAGTTTTTATTTTCTTACAGAATTTAGTCTTAGTTATTTTCTTAAAAAGTAATTAACATCTAATTTATTTTCACAACATTATTGTTTGGGTTATACTATGTATGCACTTATTTTCTCTTTGTTCTATTATTTTTGCTAGCCATGATCGATTGTTGATGATGTGATGATAGTTCTTATCCGCAAGCAGATCAAGGCAATGGGATTTGACCATTTCTGCAAGTCCTAAGATCCAAAGATCACCCTAAGCTAATCCCAATTGCATTATAGAAAGAGAGACAATATCTTGGAGAAGTAGGAAGATTTTAGTTATCTCTTCTTCCATCCATCACATGATTTTAGAAATAAAAACATAGAAGAAAAAAAAAGATTATCTGGTGAACAATTAATTTATGTTCTCTTAGGTTATGTAGTTAACACTAAAAAAAATAACTCGTTAATATGATGATATGTTTTTACTCTTTTTTATGGTCATTTTGAGTATAATATTTAAAAAAAAAAGTAATACAAAAATGCAATTTTTATTTGATATAATAATATATCAATATATATTAATAAATTTTTTTTACTAATTCTAAACTAAAATTCAGTTTGCATTTAGTATGTTCAATAGATATAAAGTACGTGATAAAAATATAGAAATAACTAACAGGGAACTTTCTTTTCCAAATGTAATTAATCAAGAAACACAAAGAATTCTACTTCCAGAACACAAATGCAGTTGAAGTCATTTGTATAATTCATTAAGATTAAAATATTTTATTGCTAAAACATTCAAATTATAATAGTAAAACTTTTAAGCATGTGTGAAGCATGCTGGTATATATAAATATCACAATTATTTATGTTACCTTTAGTTATCTAATTAATGAAATTAATTACATAGAGAATGAAGGAAGAACATGAGTTTCGGTTCAAGAAGAGGTTATTCAAGAAATTCAAGCTACTGTATCGCCCTTCTTGGAGGTGTCTGGTTTCATAAGATATTTATGTTAAAAGCGGACAAACTAACACATAATGTTCATGCTCAGCCGCATTTTATTTTATACGTAATCAATGTTCTTTTTCTCAATGTAAAAAATGTTTGTACGTCTTGATTGTGCATCAAAACATGAAAAGCTCTATATCTCATGGAATGCAGACTAAATATTTTAAAGTAACATTTCGTATTAACAAAAAATTTCGGTTTAATGCTTAACTAATCAATAATTATTCATTTTAAAAGTGATTGAGAATACTTATTAAAAAAAGAAATAAATAACAAACATAAAATAATTTATCGAAACACAAAATATAAAATTTTAAATATTTCATTAAATCTATAATATGTTAAAATTATTATAAAGTCGAGTCTACTTTTTGTATTTATATAAGACGTTACGGAGGATATTGCTTGAAAGTAGCTAATAAACCGGAGCATGCAACGCTGAATCAACTAGATCAAAGATATCATCAACTAGGAATCGGAATATAATGTGCATGTCTCTTACGTGTGTTTTATTTATTTGAGTGATCAAAATAATATCAAATCTTTCAAGTACTATTGGTTCTAAAATTTTATATACTGAAATAAAATATACATGATATAATAGAATTTTTTTTTTTGTAACTTACATGAATGATTACAGCTATTATTAAAATTGGAGTTATATCTTAACTCAGTTAAAGCATATAAACCAATGATAAATTTATGTGATCTGGTTTGAATAGTTATATAAATGATACTAATAAATTAATGTTTTAAATAAAGTTACAAATACTCTCCAATGTGCAAGTTGTATAAAAGATTCTAGAAGAATACTCTCCAACGTGCAAGTTGTATAAAAGATTCTAGAAGATATTAGAAAGTATGCTCTTGTGGTTTCAGTCTCGAGTCTAAGTTTCTAATATTGTTCTCAGCTCCAAATTTGAGTTAAATGTTGCACATCGTTGTAAAAAAACTATTTTTCTTTCAAATCAAATTTAAAATTTCATTCAAAAAAATAGATTACAAAGTATATATAGTAGATGCATCATCATGTGTCTTATGTGGCAGCTTGAGTGTTTCTGGGTGATTAAAATGATAGAGCTTGTCTTATGTTTTGTTTTTACGAACTATATATTCCCTATTTAAAAATTTAGAACATCATATATGTTTCTTTTGATTTCGCAAATAGTAAAAACGAAAGTAGATGATATAGAAATTTTAACCACGAGGTGGTGGGCTAGTGGTTCTAGCTTGGAAGGAAGAGTCACCCTGTTGGTTCAGGTCAGGGATCGATTCTCCCCAAGCACAGAATTGCTAGCTTTATTCCTTTGGCCACATGGGTATTGATAGACTCCTAAAGAGGAATCTGCTCCCAAGAACACACTTGCAAGGCTTTGAAAGAGATGGATTGGACTGATGAAGATCAAGAGACCGAAGATGCAATAGATCGATGAAATGGAAGATGAAAAGGTGGTTTATGCAGCGTATTGGAGATGATGAAAGGAGGGAAATGATGCAGCGGGTAGAAAGGTGGATTGAAGTGAACTTCCAAGAGAGATGAAAATCTCTTAGACTTCAGGCTCGAGTTCAACTTAGATATGACTCACTAAGAAGAAAACAAGTTGAGAAGATATTACACACTTCTCAGATCAAACAAGTAAAAGAAAGGTTTTTGATTAAAATGTTTGATGAGAAACAAATGAGAGATACAAGGAGTTTAAATAGAAGAAGGGAAACGAAGAAGAAGAGTCTAGAAGGAGAAGAGGTCGAGCTCATGCAAGAGTCCACACTCATGCAAGCTCATGCACAAAGTCTTGGAAATTACAAAGCAATAAATGCAAAGTTTGAATGAGAAAGAGATAGAAAATGGGTCAAGGCCTTTGTGGGGAACCTTGGACCACGAATTGGGCTGGCAAAGGGGCTTGAAAATGTTACTTAGGCCTCATTAAAAACCTTGTCAAGAAAACCCAATGGGAAAAAACTTGACCAAGGGAAAAAGAGCACCAAAGTAACACTTTATCCTTTACCGAGCACCTTGAGCTGTGAGCAACGTCCAAGTGGTTTGAGTCACGTCTTCTAGCTTCTTGTCCAGCTCCTTGAGTAGACCTTGGATGACTTGGTTGAACCTCTTGGACCGTGACCTGGTTATAGGACCCGCCGGGACAATCAGTGCTTCCTCCGATGCTTCTGCTGGTACAAGTTGTTCCTCCGGTGCTTCCTCTGGTTCAAGCTGGTCTTCCGGTGCTTCCTCTGGTTCAAGCTGTTCCTCAAGTTCGTGTGGTTGAGTGGAGCTGTCCATGGTCTCATCATCCTCTCCCACTTGAAAAGGATTTGACCTCAAATCCGAATTATCTGCACAATAAGGAAGAAGATCAGAAACGTTGAAGCTGCCACTAACTTTGTACTTACCTTGGAGGTCGAGTTGGTAGGCATTGTTGTTGATTCTTTTGAGCACGGTGAATGGTCCATCAATCCTCGGCATTAGCTTGGATGCTCGCTCCTCCGGAAAATGCTCCTTCCGAAGATGAACCCACACTTGATCACCCTCATTGAAGATGACCTCTCTACGTCCTTTGTTTGCATATTTCTCATACAGCTTCGTCCGGGCCTCCAAATTCTCCTTAGCCTTTTTGTGAACCTGTTTAACTAAATCGGCCTTTTTCTTGCCATCAAGACTTGTTCTCACACTCAAACGTAAAGGCATTAGATCCAAAGGAGAAGTGGGGTTGAACCCATAAACAATTTCAAATGGAGAAAACTTAGTCGCGGAATGCATAGAATGATTATAAGCAAATTCTACATGTGGCAAGCAATCCTCCCAAGTCTTAAGGTTCTTCTTGATAAGCACACGCAACAATGTGGACAAGGTTCTATTGACAACTTCAGTTTGACCATCTGTTTGCGGATGACATGTAGTAGAGAAAAGCAATCTAGTTCCTAGCTTAGACCACAAAGTTTTCCAAAAATAACTAAGGAACTTAGTGTCACGATCAGAAACTATGGTCTTAGGAATGCCATGCAATCGAACAACTTCCCTAAAGAACAAGCTAGCAACATGAGATGCATCATCAGTTTTATGACAAGGAATAAAATGCGCCATTTTAGAAAAGCGATCAACCACCACAAAAATAGAATCCTTACCTGCCCTAGTCCTAGGCAATCCAACCACAAAATCCATAGATATATCAGTACAAGGATGCAAAGGAATAGGTAAAGGGGTATACAAACCGTGGGATTGAACCTTAGCCTTAGCTTGCTTACAAGTCGCACACCGTTCGCAAAGTCGTTCAACATCTCGTTTCATGTGCGGCCTGTGGAAATGTTCTTGCATTACCTTATAAGTCTTAGCAACTCCAAAGTGACCCATTAGACCTCCTCCATGTGCTTCCCTTAAAAACAATTCTCTCAAAGAAGAGTGAGGCACACAAAGTTTATTTTCAAAGAATAAGTAACCCTCATGGCGATAATATTTCCCAAAAGCAAACTTCTCACAAGATTGAAATATTTTGCTAAAATCAGAATCATCAGCATACAAGTCCTTTATTTGCTCAAAACCAAGCAATCTTGCATCCAAAGAAGTAAGCAAAACATACCTGCGAGATAATGCGTCGGCAACGACATTATCCTTACCTTTTTTGTACTTAATCACATATGGGAAAGTTTCTATGAATTCGACCCACCGCGCATGACGTTTGTTGAGCTTTTGTTGACCCTTGAGGTGCTTAAGAGATTCGTGGTCAGTATGAATGACAAACTCCTTCGGCCAGAGATAGTGTTGCCACGTTTGTAGGGCTCGGACCAAAGCGTAAAGCTCTTTGTCGTAGGTCGGATAATTGAGTGTAGCTCCTCCAAGTTTCTCACTGAAGAAAGCTATGGGCTTATGATCCTGCATCAAAACAGCTCCAATACCTATGCCCGAGGCATCACACTCAATCTCAAAAGTTTTCATAAAATTTGGAAGAATTAAAACAGGGGAGTTAGTAAGCTTCTCTTTCAAGGCCTGGAAGGCATTTTCCTGTGCAGCTTCCCATTTGAAACCAACGTCCTTTTTAATCACTTCCGTGAGTGGGGCAGCAATAGTGCTGAAGTCCTTGACAAACCGTCGGTAGAACCCTGCTAAGCCGTGAAAACTTCTCACCTCGCTCACATTTGTAGGACTTGGCCAATCTTTAATTGCCTTGACTTTCTCCTCATCAACCTTGATTCCATCTGCACTCACAACAAAGCCTAGGAAAACAAGATTATCTGTGCAAAAGGTGCACTTCTTATAGTTCGCATAAAGCTTTTCCTTGCGAAGCAAATCCAAAACAAGTCTAAGATGCATGACATGATCTTCTAAGTTCTTGCTATAAACCAAAATGTCATCAAAATAGACTACAACAAATACACCAATATGCTTCCTAAGGACATGATTCATCAATCTCATGAAAGTGCTAGGCGCATTAGTTAACCCAAACGGCATGACTAACCATTCATATAACCCTTGTTTGGTTTTAAAAGCCGTTTTCCACTCATCACCTTCTTTCATACGGATTTGATGATATCCACTTTTAAGATCAATCTTAGAAAATATGCTAGAGCCATGCAATTCATCAAGCATATCATCTAATCTAGGGATAGGATGGCGATACTTAACCGTTATATTGTTGATTGCTCGGCTGTCCACGCACATTCGCCAACTCCCATCTTTCTTTGGTACTAGCAACACTGGAACGACACATGGACTCATGCTTTCTCGAATATGTCCTTTGTCCATCAGCTCGTTCACTTGTCTTTCAAGCTCCTTTGTTTCGGTTGGGTTGGTGCGATAGGCTGGTCGGTTCGGTAGAGCGGCTCCCGGCACAAAGTCAATTTGATGTTCGATCCCTCGGATTGGTGGCAGACCAATGGGATTATCCTCCGGAAACAAATCACTATATTCTTGCAAAACCAACTCAACTTTACTCGGTAGTACCGGTTTGGGGTTAGTAGAACAAGCAAGAGTTTCTTTATAAACAAATAGCAAACTATTGTGACTTACCTTGCTCTTACCCTTGTTATCGGTTGGTTTAGTTTGTTTGGCGGTTCGCTGTTTTATGCTAAGCTAATCAAGATAGACCTCATGCGGCGTCATGGGAATGAGAGTCGTCTTGCAGCCATTGTGTTCAAAGGTGTGTCGGTTGGTGAAGCCATCATGGTGAACTTGTCGGTCTGATTGCCATGGACGTCCAAGAAGAATGTGGCTAGCATCCATCGGAAGTATGTCACACATGATTTCGTCCTGATACTTACCAATTGAAAGCGGCACCTTGACTTGCTCCTTGACGGACATCTCACCTTTTTCCTTGAGCCATTGAAGCACATATGGTTTTGGATGTTTGAGAATTTCTAAGCCAAGCTTTTCCACCATAGTCCTGCTTGCAACATTAGTACAACTTCCACCATCAATAATCGAACTACATACCTTGTCTTTGACAATACATCGCGTGTGGAACAAGTTTTCTCTTTGCGCTTGCTCCTCTGACTTGGTTAGAACACTCAACGATCTCCTAGCAACAAGCAGCTCTCCTTTAGCTGGGGCTTCCAAACCCTCTTCCACAGAGTCGTTTTCCGAACGCTCTTCTTCAGACTCCACCTCGCCATTATCCTTAAGAACCATGATCCTTTTGTTGACACATTCGCTTGCGTAATGTCCAAGTCCTTGACACTTAAAGCAACGAATATCCCTTGTCCTCGTGATCACTTCCTTACCCTTACCTTTCGGTCTGACTCAAATGGCTTTGTCTTGACGAATGGCTTGTAGTCCTTCCGGTAGCCGGGCTTGTCCTCCTTTTGATAACTTGACTTTCCTGAGCTGTAGCTGGTCTTAGCGGTGCTGTAGCTGGATCGAGAGTTCTTCCTCTTGATTTGCTGTTCGAACATGACTGCTTTGTGAAGCATCTCCTCAATCTCCACATAGTGCTGGGTTTCTAGACGGTCTTGGATTTCGCTGTTGAGACCTCCCATGAATCGCGACATCATAGTTTCTCCATCTTCATGAACATCAGCTCTTAGCAATAGGGTTTCCATTTCCTTGAAGTACTCTTCGACAGTCTTGCTTCCTTGAACTAAGTTCCTCAAACGTTGATGAAGATCACGGTGATAATAACTCGGCACAAATCTCCTTCGCATGACGGCTTTCAGCTGGTTCCATGTATCGATTGGCATGTCTCCGGTACGTCTGCGGCTGGTAACAAGCTGATCCCACCAACTTAGAGCATAGTCGTAGAACTTGGTTGCGGCAAGTTTAACTTTGTTGACCTCGGTGACCTCTTGACAAACAAACACTAATTCGATTTTCTGTTCCCACTCCAAGTAGGTATCTGGGTTGCTGGTTCCGTGAAAGGTTGGGATCTTGCACTTAAGACCTCCTAACGGATCTCTTGGTACTGGACGTTCACTTCGACGCCTCCGCTGACTGCTGTGTGAAGAACCGTGGCTATAGTACTGCCTGGTTTCGTCGTCTGGCCTTGGTGCCTCCTGGTTCTGCCTTTGACGCTGATTTGCTTCCGGGTTTGGTTGATTCAAGTGTAGAGTGCCAAGTCTAGCATCAAGCATGGTTGTCATAGCTGCGGTGACTGACTTAAGGATCTTCCTTTCAAGACTAGATGTAGATGACTCTTCCTCTTCTGATGTCACCATGGTACCTGAAAAGAAAAACAAAGATCCACCAGTAAATAGTTCTAAAAACACGTAAATGAAAACAGATCTGGGAAAATTATGAAAACGAATCCAAAAATTCTCAAATCAATTTTCAAAAATACTAGACTCGTTCCTGGTTCTAAAACAGTTGAGTTTATAATTTTTGAACGAGTAAAACATTTAATAAAATTCTCGCAAGATGAACGACAGATCTGAAAATAAAAGAAAAGTGACGATTGGAATTCAAAACCTGATTGCAGAGTGGTTGCTCTGATACCACATGATAGACTCCTAAAGAGGAATCTGCTCCCAAGAGCACACTCGCAAGGCTTTGAAGGAGATGGATCGGACTGATGAAGATCAAGAGACCGAAGATGCAATAGATCGATGAAATGGAAGGTGAAAGGGTGGTTTATGCAGCGGATTGGAGATGATGAAAGGGGGGGAAATGATGCAGCTGGTAGAAAGGTGGATTGAAGTGAACTTCCAAGAGAGATGAAAATCTCTTAGACTTCAGGCTCGAGTTCAACTTAGATATGACTCACTAAGAAGAAAACAAGTTGAGAAGATATTACACACTTCTCAGATCAAACAAGTAAAAGAAAGGTTTTTGATTAAAATGTTTGATGAGAAACAAATGAGAGATACAAGGAGTTTAAATAGAAGAAGGGAAACGAAGAAGAAGAGTCTAGAAGGAGAAGAGGTCGAGCTTATGCAAGATTCCACACTCATGCAAGCTCATGCACAAAGTCTTAGAAATTACAAAGCAATAAATGCAAAGTTTGAATGAGAAAGAGATAGAAAATGGGCCAAGGCCTTTGTGGGGAACCTTGGACCACGAATTGGGCTGGCAAAGGGGCTTGAAAATGTTACTTAGGCCTCATTAAAAACCTTGTCAAGAAAACCCAATGGGACAAAACTTGACCAAGGGAAAAAGAGCACCAAAGTAACACTTTATCCTTTACCGAGCACCTTGAGCTGTGAGCAACATCCAAGTGGTTTGAGTCACGTCTTCTAGCTTCTTGTCCAGCTCCTTGAGTAGACCTTGGATGACTTGGTTGAACCTCTTGGACCGTGACCTGGTTATAGGACCCGCCGGGACAATCAGTGCTTCCTCCGATGCTTCTGCTGGTACAAGCTGTTCCTCCGGTGCTTCCTCTGGTTCAAGCTGGTCTTCCGGTGCTTCCTCTGGTTCAAGCTGTTCCTCAAGTTCGTGTGGTTGAGTGGAGCTATCCATGGTCTCATCAGGTATGGCCCATTGTTTACGGCCTATTTGAAAGCCTGGGAGGATCCTATCTATAGGATACCCTCTCCCCAGGGATTAGTCTCAGACCCTTCCATAGGTATGAGGATTTACCCTGAGTTATAAAAAAAAATGATATAGAAATTTTTATATTTGACCTTGGTTAAACTCAACTTAAAAGGTAATGATATTACTAAAAACAACCATAGTACTGAACTGACGTTCAATAAAAGTGGAGAAACTCATTTTGATTCTACATATATATGACGACAATAATATCTACGGACCATATCCATCCAAAATCAAAGAAGTCTAGCTACAAAAATTGAAACCGATAGAAAGTGACTTATTGGGCTCAAACAATACAGCTAAGCAAAAGAAGCCGAGATCTATTTACCATTTAGTGGAGCTTATATGATTCAGACAAAAGCACATAAACGAAAGAGGACACAAAAAAATAAAACATGAAACTTGAGCTTGTCTTCATCCCTTTTTTTGTAACCGGTCATCTCAGATCAGCCGTGGAGATGGCTAAGCAACTAGTTGAGCGAGAGACCCGCCTCTCTATCTCCGTAATCATCCTTCCTGGAGGCGAAGTGGGTGCTCTGTCCGCCCCACCTAACGACCGCCTCCGCTACGAAGTCATTACCGACGAAGATCAACCAAACTTCGATCCGGCGAGGCCTGAGTTCCATATAGAGTACCACGTGCCAAAGGTGAGATCCGTCGTTGCGAAACTCGTCAAGCACTACTCAACGAAACCGGATTCGCCGAGGATCGCTGGGGTGGTCGTCGACATGTTTTGCACGTCCATGGTAGACGTGGCTAACGAGTTTGGTGTTCCCAGCTACTTGTTTTACACGTCAGGCGCAGGGTATCTCGCACTTAAACTTCAAATCCAGATGTTGTACGATGACAACAAGTACGATATAACCGAAAGTGATTTTGAAGACTCAGAAGCTGTGCTGGACGTTCCTAGTTTGACTCGTCCGTTTCCGGTGAAGTGCCTTCCTCACGCTAACGTATCTAAACAATGGCTCCCAACGTTTGTTAACCCTATGCAAGAAAATTGAGAGAGATGAAGGGTATTTTGGTAAATACTGTTTCTCAGTTGGAACCCTATGCGTTAAAGTTTATATCGAGTGGTTGTGATACTCCTCCTCCTTATCCAGTAGGACCACTGCTGCAACTCGAGAACGGAGTTGGAGTTGGTGATTCCAAGGACGAGAAGCAATCAGAGATTTTAGGGTGGCTTGACAAGCAACCAAACAGATCAGTAGTGTTCCTCTGCTTCGGGAGCATGGGAGGCTTCCGTGAGGAACAAGCAAGAGAAATCGCCATCGCGCTGGAACGAAGCGGTCACCGTTTTTTGTGGTCTCTCCGTCGCGCATCTCCGAATATATTCAAAGAACCACCAAGAGAGTTTACGAATCTTGAAGAAGTTCTCCCGGAAGGATTCTTTGATCGGACAAAGAAGAGAGGGAAAGTGATCGGATGGGCTCCGCAGGTGGCCGTGCTTGCTAATCCGGCGGTTGGAGGTTTCGTCACTCACGGCGGGTGGAATTCGATCCTCGAGAGTCTTTGGTTCGGTGTTCCAACGGCGCCGTGGCCGTTATACGCGGAACAGAAGTTCAATGCATTCGAGATGGTGGACGAGCTTGGATTAGCTGTGGAGATAAGAAAGTATTGGCGAGGTGATCTAATTGCGGGATCGGGAAAGGATACGGTGTTGGTGACGGCAGAGGAAATAGAGATAGCAATCAAGTGTCTGATGGAGCAGGATAGTGAGTTGAGGAAGAGAGTGAAAGAGATAAGTGAGAAATGCCATATGGCTCTAACGGATGGTGGATCGTCTCAAACTGCATTGCAAACGTTTATTCAAGACGTTATGAAGAACATTTGCTTGACATGATTAACTATAGAACTTGTTATGGTTGAGGTGCAAGATGCTGAGAGTGAGGACAGTCCAAGCCAGTTAACCACAGCCGGAAAACAATTTGGATTTCTCCAATGATTTGAGTTGTGATGCCTGTAAGATAGCAAATGATTTAGAGGACAATTTGGATATCTCTAATGATTTAGACGACAATGCGTGAAATGGTTTTTATAAATTATGTGTAATTGGTGGAGATGAAACGAAAATCTAAAGAGAGGTAAACAAAGAAATAAGCAATGGTACTATTAAATGAACATAAGTGCAAACAACACAAAGCATGGAATCAATATACAACCAGCATATAATTTGTATGCAATTGTAGTATAATTGACACTAATGTTTTCTTGTTTTCTTCCACCTACCTACTTAGCTATTCTCACGAGATCGTCGATACTAAAATTAAGTTTAAATCGTTTTAATTAAACTCCTCTAGCATAATTTTCAAGCACATATTATTTATGTTCAAGAGTGATATCGAAAACCAATATTTTTTTGGTAAACTTGGAAACATGTTTACATAATCAATTAGTCTAACTATCAAAATCATCTAAACAAAGATCCGATAAACATTTAACAAAAACTCACTCTTATATGTCAAAAAGTTGTAGATTATCAAATATCTCAACTAGATCTAGATGCTCTTTACCTCAGTTGCCTAAAATTAAACTTCATCTTTACTTTTTCAAGAAAAATGCAATCATGTCATATTAAATAGGGAAAACGACTCAAAACTACATTAGGTTTGAAAAATGGACTATTGTGGTGATTCCTACACCATGAGACTCTCTGCCTTGAGGTAAATGTACACCAATAATTCGGAAACATAATATTTTCATCACAAATAATAATGCAAAAACACCCAAAACTTTCCTTACGTCTGTCATCAATATGTGGTTCCTCCTTTGATTAAAGGGAATGCTTTTAATGACAAGTACTCAAGTAGTTAAGACCGCGACACAAACTTAAATTTACGTGGGGGAGAAAGAACCTATCGTTCTCATGGATCTCACGCAACGCAAATTTGTGTTCAGTTTGAGGCGACATTTTTTTTGTTCTCTTTTATGTGTCATGTGTGGTGATTTGATTAACCATAACTTCTTTTTTCTTTTTTTTTTCGATAACTAGATTAGCAACAAAAATTTCAGCAGATAAATATATATGTTTTACTGATTCTTTTTATTTTGATAAGATAAATGATTTTGATATGCAACTAATTGATATTTTTATAACTCTTTAACTTATACTCACTCTATTTCACAACGAGTGTCATTTTTGAGAAATTTTTTGTTTTACAAATAGTATCATTTTTATTTTCAATGTATTTTTTATGTTATATTCTCTAATTTATGCCTAATGCAAAGTTCATTTCATTAAATTTAGATCATTAACCACTTTTATTGGTTATTGTATCTCATTAATATTTTGTAATTCTTTTAATTTATAATATTTTTATGAAAAATATTTTAGTTTTGTATGTTTTAGAGTAAGAAATTTGTTCAAATACCATTTTCTCACTTTGCTTTTTATAAAATTTTAAATAGATATTTTACCTACATTTTAATTTGACTTGTAAAATTGATTTGATATACAGTTAATTATTATTTTCAAAATTAGTTACTTCAAATAAATACAGTTTAATTGTAAAATTAATATATTTGAGAAAACAAACATTTTTTTCTTATGAGAAAACAATCTTGATCTAGTTTCTCTGAACTTTTCTTATCAATTTAAGAATAAAATATGCTTTCAAAGCTATAAAATGAGGCTTCTATTTTCAAACAGCCCAAAAACAGAGCTAATGAAATGAATCTATAGAGCTTACGTAACAATAATACTGTTCTGTTTTCTTGTTCTATTATGTAAGATGTTTTTAATATTCTAAAGCATTTTTTTATTAGTTGAATTATTATTACCTAAATACAGATGATGCTTTTAATGCCCAAAAAAAAAAACTTTATTAAGTGGAACGGAGGGATTCTTTGTACAGACAAAAGCACCGACAAGAATAAGAGAAAAAGAAAAAAGATAGAGAAGAAGAAGAACAAAACATGAATTTTGAGCTTGTCTTCATCCCTTCTCCTGGAGCCGGTCATCTCCGAGCAGCGGTGGATATGGCGAAGTTACTAGTGGACCGTGAAACCAGCCTTTCTATCACCGTCATCATCCTTCCTGTCATTTCCGAAGGCGAAGTCGGTGCTTCAGATTACGTTGCAGCCCTCTCCGCTGCATCAAACAGCCGCCTACGTTACAAAGTGATCACCTCCGACTCCGCCGAAGATGAACCAACCTCCGAGCTAACAAGTTTTGTGAAGCATGTCGCGAACCAGGCGCCAAAGGTTAAACGCGTCGTTGCGAAACTCGTCCAAGACTACTCGACGCTACCGGACTCGCCGAGGATTGTTGGGTTCGTCCTTGACATATTCTCCTACTCGATGATAGATGTGGCTAAAGAGTTTGGTGTTCCGAGTTATTTGTTTAATACGTCGAATGCAGGAATGCTCGCACTTGTATATCATATTCAGATGCTGTACGATGAGAGCAAGTACGATGTTAGTGAAAGTGATTATTTAGACTCGGAAGCTGTGTTGAACGTTCCAGGTTTGAGTCTTCCTTATCCGGTGAAGTGTATTCCTGACATTCTTGCATCTAAAGTGACGCTACCCATGTTTGTAAATCAAGCGAGAAAATTTAGAGAGATGAAGGGTATTTTGCTAAATACTGTTGCTGAGGTTGAACCTTATGTGTTGAAGTTTCTTTCGAGTAGTGATACTCCTCCTGTTTATACTTATGGACCATTGCTACATCTCGCGAACCAAGTTGATGATTCAAAGGAAGAGAAACAATCTGATATTTTACGGTGGTTAGACGAGCAACCACCTAGTTCGGTTGTGTTCCTCTGCTTCGGGAGCAAGGGAGGCTTCAGTGACGAACAAGCAAGAGAAATCGCAATGGCGCTAGAGCGTAGTGGCCAACGGTTTCTCTGGTCTCTTCGTCGTGCATCTCCGAATATATTTAGGGAAGCTCCTAAAGAGTTTAAGAATCTAGAAGAAGTTCTTCCGGAAGGATTCTTTGATCGGACGAAAGATATAGGAAGAGTGGTCGGTTGGGCTCCGCAGGTGGCCGTGCTTGCGAAGCCGGCTATTGGAGGATTCTTCACTCATTGCGGGTGGAACTCGATGCTAGAGAGTCTTTGGTTCGGCGTTCCGATGGCTGCATGGCCGTTATACGCAGAGCAGAAGTTTAACGCATTTATGATGGTGGATGAGCTTGGATTGGCTGTGGAAATAAAGAAATACTGGCGAGACGATCATTTAACGGGAGTGGGGACGGTTACGGTGACAGCGGAGGAGATAGAGACATCAATTAAGTGTCTGATGGACCAGGATAGTGACGTGAGGAAAAAAGTTAAGGAGATGAGCAAGAAATGTCACGTAGCTCTAGTGGACGGTGGGTCGTCACGGGTTGCGTTGCAAAAGTTTATTGAAGACGTTAGGAAGAATTACCGTTTCAATGAATAAGGAATACGAGTCTGTACCCAAATGCGGCATAATTAATTAAGTTTTAAAATATCATATTAGTCAATGCATGCCATCTTTAAATAGAAACTCATATGTACTACTTTAATTTGTTATCAAATTAAAGAGAAGTAAAATATGGTTGTAAGTTTCTTTTTAACCAAATATTAATTAGAATTTTCAAACCTTAAATGATTGTCTCAACGGTAAAACATAAAAGAACATAAAAATTGAAACTTACGGTCCACAAATGTCTAAGGTTGTATTGGAGTAGACATTTACGTCTAACCATGAGAGGACATGACTATGGACAATGAGTGTTAGAGCATGTTTATGGGTGGGTTGGAGTAAGGGGAGTTCTTAAATTTTTTATGAATTAATTGTGTACTGTTTGGAATATAAGAACTCATGATCTCTTAGATAAAATTTTCTCATTTATTGGTAGGTTTTTATTTTGGGTCTCTTATTTTTTAAAATATTGATTTTAAAAATTTAAAAATTTTAAATAGAATAGAAGTGGTATAAATGTGTAAACATTTAAGATTTTATAAAATTAGAAAATATTCCATTTTTTAATTTTCAAACATACAAAACAATAATAAAAACATAATACAAATTACCAATTCATAAATAGAGAGAATGATTTATAATAAAAACATAATAAAAACATAATAAAAACATAATACTGATTTACTCCAAATTTTGCCCAAATATACAGCAATGTTAGCATACAAGTTATTTCAAGGTACAAAGAACTTGAAGAAATTGGTTCATCTTACACTGCAATAGAGTGAAACCTCAAAAAGATCTCTTTTAACATTTCGACCTATCAAAATATTGTTACTTTTAGAGACGAATTGTTATGTAATCCACTATACAACTCAAGTAAATCAGGTTCATGACATAATGAACAATGGTAGCACTATCTTTCACTTATGGCTATGGAAAGAGATTTGAGTGAAAAATTCATGACTGAGCTCAGATCAAGTCAATTTGGCCAGATATGATTGCTCCTTTAACAATCTTGTAGCGTATGAAGTAGAGATCACCACGTTCCATTTCCATAGTCTTGGGGATCTCTCCTCTGCCAAAATAATAGTAAATGAGTTTTGAAGTTGTAATTTCTAAGAGATGCATTCAAATGGTGGATGGTTTTAGCAAGTAGCTTACCCCATCGTGAAGATACTCTAGACCGCGTGCTACGTCTAAAGCAATATATACTCTCAAATCCCAGCTCAGCGGTTCATGTTTTTCGCCTGTATCAAAAAAAGCATTTCAGTGTCTCAAATCTTTAGACTCATTAATTGCAGGAGTTTAAACCATCAATTTAATAAAATATGCAACAAACTAGTTGAACATTGGACTGACAATTCACTTAATGCATAGCAGATTGGTCTAGTATCCCAGCATTCCCCTCCTAATGACCAAAGTAACTATAACAAAAGAAGTCTAGTCCCTCATTAATCAAGAACCTTATCAGGAAACTATCTATGATCCAGAAAATTTTTATATCATTTAAAGAACCAGGATCTTGTAGTCAGAGGAAGGAAGGAAGGAAGGAGAGAGCAAAAAAACCTGTAAGAATACTCCAAAATGTCAGAAGCAGAGATGACATTACTCTTTTTAGATTATTACTCACGTACTCTTAGAATTTTTGTAGTTTACTTACTGATATGACACAAAATGTAGAGAAACGATGATGTGTTTTAGTGTTTATATACTCACACTTGAAAGATGCTTCATACGATAAACTCATGTAAAAGATCAGTTTGTAAAGATGCTTTTCTTTGGCGTCCTTGTGCGAATCAATTTTAAAATCCTCAAGTTATAACACCTAACAACAGAGAACAACAGAGAACAACAACAATTTTAAACTCATTATAACACCTAACAACAGAGAACAACAACACTAAACCAAGTTATAATCTAAAAAGCAAGCAAGAACCTCTTCTGAAATCTCAAGATCGAAATTTTTACCTCTACGGATGAAATAAAAGGCATCCATTAAGGAAAAGATTCACGATCCAAGTAGAAATTATACGCTACGGATACTGGAACATCTACGTCCATCTTCACTCTGTTTCACATAAAATTCAAACCCGCCCCCAAAAACAAAGATTGATATCAGATTCAATTCCAATTTCAAAACAGAGAAAGAGAGAATAAAAAAGAAACTTCCCTTTCTGATTCCAATTGATTCAAATGATTGAGCCAACCTTCAAGCTTCTGATTCCAAATTCATCAATGGTTTCGTTGATTCAATCGCAACCGAGAGAGAGAGAGAGGAAAAAAGAAAAAAAATCGAGCAGGAAATGTTTTTTTTTTATCTTTTGTTTTATTTGTTCGACCAATAGAATAGCGACACGTATCGCTCCTTAGACCAAGATTCAGTCTCTTATATAAGGGGAGATCTTACCATTTTTCTTCATTTCTGATTTATTTTTTTTCACCAAAAGACTAAGATCTTCTCTATGAACCCCCCTATAAACAAGGTCTTACTTTTGAAAAATATATGTATGTACAAGTGAACAAGTCAAACATTACTTGATTTTATTTTTCTTATCTGTTTTTTAAGTTATCTTCCTCTACAACTCAAAAAAACAGCACCACCAAATATAATGAAAAACAGATAGAGAGGATTTTTAAAAGATGAAAATCGAGCTGGTGTTCATTCCTTCTCCGACGATGAGTCATCTCATGGCGACGTGGAGATGGCCAAGCAACTAGTTGATCAAAACGACCACCTCTCTATCACCGTGGTAATCATATCTTTCAATTCCAAAAGCACATCGATGATCACCTCGCTCACCCTCGCATCTAACAAACAAATCCGCTACGAAATAATCTATGGAGGAGATCAACAACCAACCGAGTTGAAGGCGACTGATTCTCACATCCAAAGTCTAAAACCACATGTGAGAGACGCCGTTTCGAAACTCGTAGATCCCACTCGACCAGACTCACCACGTCTAGCTGGATTCGTCGTTGATATGTACTGCACTTCGATGATCGATGTCGCTAACAAATTCGGTGTCCCGACTTACTTGTTTTACACTTCCAACGCTGGATTTCTTGGACTCTTGCTTCACATTCAGTTCATGTACGACGCAGATGATACCTATGACATGAGCGAGTTGGAAGACTCAGACGCAGAATTAGTGGTTCTGAGTTTGACTTGTCCTTATCCGTTGAAATGTCTTCCTTACATTTTCAAATCAAAAGAGTGGCTCTCCTTTTTTGTAACTCAAGCGAGAAGATTCAGAGAGACTAAGGGCATTTTAGTAAATACGGTTCCTGAACTGGAACCTCAAGCGTTGAAGTTTCTCTCCAGTGGTGATACTCCACGTGTTTACCCAGTAGGACCATTGTTGCATCTCAAAAACGAAGCTAGGGATGATTCCGTGGACAAGAAGCAATCGGAGATTTTACAGTGGTTAGACGAGCAACCACTTAGATCGGTAGTGTTCCTTTGCTTTGGGAGTATGGGAGGTTTCAGTGAGGACCAAGCAAGAGAAATCGCTGTAGCTCTCGAACTAAGCGGCCACCGTTTTCTCTGGTCTCTCCGCCGGGCATCTCCGAATATAATGAAGGAGCCTCCCGGTGAATTCACAAACCTAGAGGAGATACTTCCGGAAGGGTTTCTTGATCGGACGGAGGAGAGAGGAAAGGTGATTGGTTGGGCACCACAGGTAGCCGTGATGGAGAAGCCGGCGATCGGAGGTTTTGTTTTTCACGGCGGATGGAACTCGACGTTGGAGAGTTTGTGGTTCGGTGTTCCGATGGCGATTTGGCCACTTTACGTAGAGATCATGAAGTATTGGCCAGGTGATCTTTTGTTGGGGAGGTCGGAGATGGAGATTGTGACTGCGGAGGAGATTGAGAGAGGGATCAAGTGTTTGATGGACCCAGGCCCGTCTCTACCCCATGGCAGAGTAGGCAAATGCCAGGGGTCCATCACAAAAATCAAAAAATTTCTTTAAGCAAAAGGGTCCAATGTTTTCAAAAAAAAAAAAATTATTAAGGATTTTTAGATTTTTTTTTAATTTGACAGAGGCTCCATTTAAGTTTAAGACGGTGCTGGATGGACCAAGATAGTGACGTCAGGAAGAGAGTGAATGAGATGACCGAGATCTTCCACGTAGCTTTAATGGACGGTGGATCGTCTGAAACTGGTTTGAAAAGTTTTGTTGAAGACGTAACGGAGAATATTACTTGATCGTCTTATGATCTCGAACGTTTTAGAATATTTCTTATATTATGGGTTTAGTTGCATGGCTAAATAATGGGCCTTTTATGTCAAGTTTTATTTTTACTTGAGTGTATAATAAGAACATGAAACGCTTTGTGACTTTGTGTGTTTATAAAATGTGTAGTTCTCAAAAATTTTAAACACACAAAGTCAAGGAGAAAAGTGGTGTGTGTTGTTCATTGTGGAAAGCAAAATAAATTTCTTACGGTTTTCAATCCACTCGAGTTGTATTTATAACTTAAGATTGGATACAGATCGAACAATGAGAATTATTGTAAATTTATAATTGATTCGCTTATTATTTGAACGTTAACAAACAATTCTTGGGTACATAAACACATTTTCCAAACAACATATCAAAATTAAATTAACAAACACATCGCCCCAAAAGTTAAAAACATAACAACAACGAATAGAGCACACACCACTCTCCAACATGGTTAACATATAAAACTAACTTCCGGCGACAGAACACCGTGTCCTGATCACGCCAGAAGAGCCCGTCTTAACTTTAACTCTCCCCATCTTCTCCATTGACTTAGCGAAAGCTTTATAAAACGTCTGTTCAGAACCGTTGACCAAGTTGTTGATCATCTTCAACGTGGCTGAGTTCGTAGTCAACGCAGAATCGGACTGAAATAAACCTCTCCTCTTTAGGACAAGCCTGTAATAACTGAGATCGAAGCTTCTGCGGCTGCCGGGATCCATCTCTAGGATGGTGGAGTTGTCGTTAAGGCTCTTACATTTCGTAGCCTTTAAAATAGTTGCGTACTCGCTGTCTAGAGATGGATCTTGTTTGACTGTCGTCGAGAAGTTGTAGAGACGAGTGTTCATGGAAGAACAATGCGAGACACCAATCGTGTGAGCCCCTAAACAAAAAACCAAAAAAAATGGTTAATAAACAGTCGTAACGACTAATATAGTAATCAGGGCCGGTCCATAGGGCAATCAACTCAAGCAAATGATTAGGACATCAAAAAAATTAGGGCATTTTTTTGTAAAATTATTATAGAGTTTATATATATATCTAAAGATTTTTACAAAAATGTGGACTTTAATATAAGTGCAAATCATAGTTTTTGAGGTTAATTGTTAGTTTTAGTTTTGATTTTTTCCATTTTGAGGTTAATAGTTTGCTTTGTTAAACTATTAGATAAATCTTTTCATCAAAACTAATGTTTTGATTTTGGTTTGTGTTAATAAATTTTCAAAACACTAAACATAAAGTCTTATATATCATTAATTATAATTTTTTGGTAATATATAAAAGGGTATGTTTTTTAGTTCGGCATAGGGCACTAATAAATGTCGGACCGGCACTGATAGTAATATGACTATTTTGAGTTTAATTAATGAACTTACCGGAAAGCAGAACAAGGTCTTTGAGATTAAGGCCTTGGTTAGCGAAAAGTCGCTGTAACGTCGTGAAATTACTCGTTGGGGGAGGAATGTTGTTCAAAGCCTCCGTAGAGTTTGAGATTCTACCGTCTCTTCTTCCTGTTGGGACTCTCCATGAAGGACCTCCCTGTACAAAAATATCATATTATAATTTATATAATTAATGAATCGTATTGCAAAATTTTTTTTGTTAATAAATATAATTAGACTAAAATACTACTAATTTAGTAATTTATAATTTGAAACACTTACGGTGGCGACTACTGCGTCCCTAGCGGTCAAAGCAATGATATCAGCGCAAGAAACAGTCTTAGGACACTCTTTTTCAAGAAGAGACTTGATCCTCTCTACGAAACCGAATCCTCTAAGTGTTAGATTCGGTTGTGAATCTTTCTCTGCGTTCCCAGATGTCGAATTTATCAACACAGATCCATCACATCCCTTCATTACATTTTTTCCAAAATCAATACGAATATATAAGGAAAATCAAAATTATGCTATAGCTCAAATTTACTACCAAATTCACATTTCTATTTACTTTATGATGATATTTTTTTTTCTTTCTTTTGAACATAAATAAATTAATATGATGATACATCTTCTGGAGTACATCAGCGTTTTTAGTAAGCTAATTAACTATTTGTGTGTCGTAGATACAATATCAATATGTGAATATAAATGTAAAGGTGTTCATAACATATCAACATATATAATATCTATCAACAAAAAAAAAACATATGAACATATATGTTATGTAAACACTTGCAAGTATGTATGTGTGGATTAGAGATTAAAGACATACCCTGACGAAGCAGTCGTGGAAGTGCATTCTGATGAGAGGAGCTGCAAGAGAAGGACCATTATGGATATGCTTTTGAATATGATCCGAAATGATTTTCTCTGCGTTTGGACAGCTCTTCGCGTAGAAGTTCATTTGAAGTTGAGCCTCCGATGATCCCAACACTCCAATAAGAACCGTCACTGCAACCGCAACCGCAATATTTAATCGATTCATCGTCTTTATCGAGTTGTTTCCTCGATCTTGTTTTCTCACTATTCTTTGGTTTTGTGTCACTGAAGAGAGATATAGAGCAATAATGGAGTCGGTCTATTTATAATAGGAGTGTTCATTTATCATTATGGTAAAAGTAAACATAAGAGGCTTGTGTAAACCGGAACATTTATTTAAAACTTTTTTTTTTTTTTTTTTTTTTTGAACAACCTAACATTTATTTAAAACCAAGTTACTAAAACATATAGAAACATATTCTTTTACTTTATTTCTATATATATATAAACATATTCTTTTACTTTATATATATATATATATATATATATATATATATATATCTGTGTGTGTGTATATCAATAAAGTGAAACAAAAACAAATTATGTGGTTTTATAATATATATTAATATATGTGTGTGTGGCAATTTTGTGCTTTTTAATAAATTTGTTGAAATTAATGTTTTATTAACAAAAAAAAAAAAGTAAAAGCCTAAAAACTAAAGTGATACCAGAATAAAACGCAGTTGTTTATAGTTGTTACCCTTATTATAAGTTCCATGATTAGCTGTCCAAGAATTTTAATTTGAGGTAATCTAAATGAAGTAAAGAACTAAAGTTATATACTATTAATTAGTAGAGGTTATTTTCTATAGTAAAGAAATCAAAAGGGTAAAGTTGAAAAATAGCAGGTCTTAAATAATTATTTTCACATGTGAACAGTATACGAAAAATGTATTTTTTAATAAAGAAGGTCTATTATAATATAAGTAGAACTTATTAAATTATTTCTTTAGCTAAAGACGTTAATTGCTTTATCTACACGCACATAACAAGGTATTATGTACATAATTGTGCGTCTCTGCTTTGGTCCATTGATAATTATGGTTTCTTAAAAAAGATTGTTATCAAGGTTAAAAAGTTATCATATGTCAGTCAAATGATTTTTTTCTGGATATTGTTGATATACAAAATCACGGAGAAATTGCTAAACTGGCTTAAAATAGGATACAATTCATTAAAAGATAAAAAAATCATAAATTTAATCAATATAAGCATACTTTTTCATCTTTCAATCACACCCATAAATATTACACAATCCTATTATATTAATTGAGAAGTACAAATATGAAACTAACCTTAAAAATGTGTAGAAAATTACATTCAATTGCCATTAGAAAAAATTAATTAAACTTAATTAACTAATTTAAATAAATATAATTAATTAAAAAAACACTCACAGATTAAATATTAAAAAATCTAAAAAAATCTAAAAAAATATTTTCTCTCTCTAATAAATTATGGACGAAATTACTAATTATTTAAAAAAAAAATATGTAAACCAATCAGAATTTCAAAAACTAAGATTTTATATCCAAGTATACAATACAATTATTTTTAATAACTAAATTCGAAAATTTTGTTAAGTTTTCAAATTATGATTCTCCTATCATCTTTATTTTATTTTACTTACAAATTGTTTGAAATTTTCATATAATACTTATAATATAAAATGCATATTTTTTTTTCTGCATATGTTGTGATTTGATTTTTTTTAAAAACGAAGATATATTACTCATTCTATGAAAATATGTGTTTTAATTTCCACATTGGCAGGTTGGTAAAACTAAATTTATATAAATGATAAATTAATAATTTTTATTTGCTCACAATTAAAATATTTAAATTACGATTTTATATTTCACAAAATAATAATGCAAATACAACAAACAAACAATATAAAACTGTAATAATACGTCAAAAATAAAATACTATAATATAGTAAAATAATTAGTATTCAAATAGACTAATAGATTTACATAACAATTTAAAATAAATATTATCTCAAATAAAACAATAATTTTATTATTATATTATAATTTTTTTTTTAAATATTGATCCGTGCTTTAAGCACGGGATATATCCTAGTTACTAGATTAAACACAAAACAAAGTATACTATGTTTTAAGTCATTTTTTTTAATTACCAATCTCTTTTTCGTCATAAGATTTACGCAGAGACAAAATAGCAAATCAATATCTTCACCGTGGACAGTGGAGACATTGAATAGTAAAAATATCTTACTTTTTTCACATGATTTATTCAGGATGTCGGGTCAATATATATATAGGACATCAATTATTAAATGGAGAAGAAAATATTGAACCCCAATTATAGCGAGTGACTTAAGGAAGTGAAGGAGGATTCATAGCCTAGAGAGTAGAGGCCCTAGACATATATTATTGTCCACAACCTGCAAGTCTTATTTTTATTGCTAAGGTCATCTCCAGCGGAGAACGTTGATGATTACTCAAAAAAAATATTTTTATTAATTTGTTTTTTTTTTTTGTTTTTTTCCAATAAATTGATCAATAGAATAAGGACATCTGTCACTTTATATATAAGTACCGTTTCTTCCGTCACTCGCCAGAGAAACGTTTCTTCTTATTTTATCTTCTCTCTCTTCATTTTATTATTCTTTTAATAAAAGTAACTCACAAAGAAACGCTCACTGCCGATGTCCTAAGAAGCTCAATGCTGCTAGGCAGCTGTAAGAAGGAAAACGATCGGATCAGAATATTTCCAACATCGTTTAATATATCCTAAAGATACTTTTTCACTTTGATTAAATAAACAAATAGAAATGACAAGAGGAAAAAAGAAAAAAAAAATTGAACACTGAAAAGGAAAGATACCGACGCATAATCACCTAAACCCACTAACACATTCTTTTCCACTTATACAAATAAAATAAGTTTACGCATATTTGATAATCGAATATACACGTATATATGAAATTAAAATAACGAAAAACCATAAGAGAAATAATTATTATACACACAAAAGATACAACACATGGAAAAATTGGATCTAAAAATATTATTTTGTTCTTTCTATTCTCACCTCCCTGGATGCCATTACGAAGCTTTCATGCAGATTTTGGCCATAAATTCGAAGTCCTATATAATATTCATGCAGATTAGGGCTTTTTTTTAATTGGTTAATGGATAAGAGACTTAATATTACCGTAAATAAGTAAAATTGTAACATATCATATAAAATATATACAAGCTTATTATAATATGTATGGAGGAAGTATCGATACATTGAGCCAAAGTTGACGAGTGACGACACACTATTTGCTCACTGATGATATAAACAAGTTCTTTAAGTTAGACTATTGATATCCACCGTACGTGTCTTCTACGGTCAAAAATAAAATTATATGTAGCTTTAAGGAACGAGAAACTGACTTAGTAAGAGCCAAAAGATCATAAGTTATCTTTACTTTGATTAGAAAATACATGATTACTTATAATATGTTTGTGTATCTTAGATCACCTGTCTTGTTTTATTGCCAAAACTTTGCCGTTGTCTCTCTACTCTCTTATATGTTGTCATCTTCTTTAATCTGGCATTTCTAAGAAAATCTCTTTTGAGGCATTAGTAGAAACAATTATGAAGTTTGCTAACGAATTGAAGTTTCATCAAAAACCAAAAATTGTGCAAGACACCACTAAATAAAGAAGAAGGATTCCAAATAAAGATGGCACAATAATGTTTGGAAGTCACTTTAACATATATTTTTTTAATCTTTTTATATTTTTCTAAATTATAAAACCGATATAACTTCTTGAAAAGTAAATACCTAATGATTTGTATATATATGCAATTGTGGTTAATGAGTTAAATAGTTTCGATTGATCAAGAAATTCAAAGGGTGCGCTAGAGATATTTGACCTAATATAATACCAAATAAAGCTTCCATATCTACTTCCTCTTGTTTGGCAGATAGTTGTTGGCAGGTCCCCTTTACAGAGTTTCGAAGTTGGTTAATTCCCTGAGGCTTTTTATTTCCTTAAAAACGTTTTAGGCATTCATTTCTTTAACTAAGAAAACCTAGTTGAACCAAAAAAGTTTTTAAGAAGAAACATAAAGCAATATTAATGCCAATATAAATAAAAAAATATCAGCGTTCAATGCTTAGCACATTTTTTTCTTAAGAAGAGATGATTAAAACGAAGATAAAAAATGATATATAAAGGTTATAAATCCTTCTTATTGTTTTGCATATTAACCTAGATTTTATGACTGTGGCCTGTGGGTTAAGATTTTAATTGATTTACTAAATAGTTCCATTTTAATAGTAAAATGAATGTGTACGAAATCATCATCCTTACAAAAGTCCATTAATCACTGTCCACTGAATCTTTCTAACAACTGTGATCACCACGGGTACTGGCGTAGAAATAATATTTTGCTTCGCTTGAGAGTCTTGTGAGATTTTTGTGATTCATCTCTTTTTAATCATTCACTATCTTTATCTTTTACGTTTTAAACTATTATTTCCTACTATTAAAAAATTGAATCCTAAGTGCCCACATTTCTATTAAGTCTAGCTAAGGCTACTAACTTCCCCACTAAGTATGTGAGAGACTATTTTTGTTAAACTATTTCAAATTGTAATGTTCTCATCAGGGCTGGTTCTCATAAATCCATTTGAAAAAATAATTCGTCTAGTACTTAAAAGCCTCAACTCCCAGAACAGCGGAAAACATAACTATTTTTAATATATAGTAAAGTGGACATGAAACATGGCCCATAACTAAGGCCATAATATCTACTAGACTAGTCTGGTCCATAATCCTATATTGTATTAATAGGCAAGTTATACGTATATCTAGAAGACTAGAACTAACGTTTAGCAACTAATGTGATCAAAAGGTATCAGTTCGTACCGACGTACTATTTCCCCCTTCGAACTATCTTATTTTGCCAGATCTCCATCGATCTTTGATCTCGTACCAGTTTTCCTTCAAACTTATATTCTCCGTTTATTTCCCCCGAATCCATACTTCTACGCCTATTTCTCCACCGAACCACGATTACACGGTTTTGGTACAAAACCCGATAGAAACCCATATTGAACCGGTGTGAAACCAATTTAGAACCCGGGTAAAATATACAACCCGACCCAACTTCTGCTTCTTCTATTTTAAAACGAAAATCCCCAAATTGAAACTAAAAACCCTAAAAATCGAAATTGAATAAGAAATCTCTCTCTATTTCTCTCAAAATCATGAGCTTCTTTAAGCTTTGGAACAACCGATCTTGCCTTCTCCTTGGCATCAAGCGTCACAACATGCTCAAGAGCCTCGCGTGCTCTCTTCCTCGCCAAAGCAGCTTCTTTTCCTCTCCGGTCAGCATCACACTTAGCTGCGATAACAGCCTTGTTCATTGACGAAGCAGCGATCTTAGTGGCGCATAAGAAGGCTTTGAGAGAGATTTGTCGATTGAGCGAGAGCCGTTTTCGTCAACGATAAGGCGGAAAAAGGAGAATGAATTAGGGTTCTGGCAAGGAGGATAGAGTTAAGAAGAAGCGGGTTTGGCGGGAAGTGTGCGGCGGGGATGAATCGTAGAAGGCGAAGCAGATGGGGCAAAACGACGTACTGTGTGTATTACCCAGGAGTCTCGGCTTCCGCAATCGTCGCATCTTTCTGTTAAATTGGTTTATGATGCATCGGAGGACGGCGAGGTTGACGTCGCCGTGGTTGGTGTTTGTGTTGTTGATGGAAGATTCATACTTGTGTCTCTGATTTGGGGATTTTGTGTTTTTTAGGTTTTCTTAGGTTCAGATAGTTTAATCGGGTTGTAAATGGGTTGTAAACCGGTTTAATGTGGTTTAATTTGATTTAATTTGGTTATTACGGTTCAACAGTTGGTTAAACAAAACAGTAAACCATTATAACCAATACGATGGGGAAATTATGCGAGGTTTCATAGTTCGGTGGGGAAATAGGCGTAGAAGTATGGATTCGGGGGGAAATAAACAGAGAATATAAGTTCGAAGGAAAACTGGTACGAGATCAAAGATCGATGGAGATCTAGCAAGATAAGATAGTTCCGAGGGGGAAATAGTACGTCGGTCCTATCAGTTCAATTGCGATTCTGGCATATATCACAAATATTCTTTTGTAAAGTCGAAGCTAAAAACTTTACATGCTGTTATAAAATCGGGCGCGTGTGGTATACGCGCGTGCGATTTTTCTCCCAAAACCTCCGCCGCTTGAACCCTAGATCTGTTGTGCGTCTCGCCTCTCCGATCATCGGCGCTCCTCGCCGTGACCGCGAGAGGGTCCCCGGTTTCTCCGCTATGCAGTTAGGCTCTTTCCGGTAGGCGATTTGACGAGTCTGACACCGGAGCTTTGTGGTTTGGCTCATCGGAGACTCCATCTGTAAAAGAAAAGGCGTCGGCTTGCCTGAAATTTAACTTTTGACTTCGGCGACTTCACCTCCTCGGTGCTCTCACGCATCCTCCGGTTTGTTTTGAAGACGACAAATCTGATGTTGTGAGGCTCCTCACGGTGCTATTTCGGCGATGGTCTTGCGCTTCGTGGCTGTCGCGTAGCTGCTCAAGCGGCGGTTTGTTTTCTTCTCTGGCGAGTGGTTTGGTGGGGGTGGGGTTCTCTATTAGCTCACCTCTCCTTTCTGTTGGCGTGCGGTGGCTCTTCTACAGTGGTGGTCCGACGGTGCTCTGTTTCTCCGTCAGGCGCAGGGATGCTTCGGCTCTCTTTCCCTCCGCGGCTACCACTTGTCTTCACCCTCTGTGTCTTTTCTCCCGCCCCGTGTTAGTAGTCGTTGGTTTCCCTGGCTCTTTAGCTTACTTCGGTAAGCTTTGCCTCTGTCGACTGTTTGATGCATTAGGCCAGGTTGTTAGTGCTTTGGAATCAGTCTCCGGATGTTTCGATCTTCTGCTTCTGTCTTCACTGGGGGTTTTAGGCTAGCTATGTCTGTCATTTGTTGTGGCTTGTCTTATAGGGCCGGCTTCTCTATCTTCTTCAAGTCATATTCGACTTCATTCCTCAGCTCATCGCCCAAGCCAAAGGTGTTGATTGATGATGATGACTGGTACTTTCCGAGACTTGTTTTGCTTCTGCAGGTAACTTGTGAGTTTCGTTTTGGAGGGAGTTGTTGGCTCTGCTTGATCAAGGGTTTGAGGCTTCCCGACGTCGCGGTAGCTAGCTGTATCTCCATGCATCTCCTTAACATGTCACACCTGTTTTTCGCCTTAGCGCTCAAGTTTATTGCTTCCTTCGCCGCAAATTTCTTCGGCCTATGGTCCAGCCTCTTCGGATTAGTGTGTCCCTAGTTTCAAGCTTCGAAAAATCTCAAAGTGTTTTTAGTGTTTGATCATGTGATATGCTGGTGCTAGTATGGCTTTTTGCGGATGTGAAGTTGCTAGGCTCTGTACTACTGACTCCAAAGGGAGCTTAGGATGGACTTAGTAGAGTGAGTAAGCATTGCCTGCCTCATTAAGCTTGGTGGTTTCGCAGTCACTTGCTTGTCTCGGGCTACCATTGAACGGACTGCTTCCTTGCTACTCGATCAAACGCTTTGCATCTTTGTCATATTTTTCATTGTTGTTTTGATTTCTAGGCTCTCTTTTGGGATTCGTTTTTATCTTGCATCAAACTGTCTTCTACCATTATCATTATGCTAATGGTTTGAATTTGATGATTTGGTGCAAGAATGTGGTATGCTTCCATGTAATAAGTTATGCTTAATTGTGTAACTCAAACTTTCATTGTGAAATGAATATTTACATTCTTATCAAAAAAAAAAAGTCGAAGCTAACATTCTTGTATTGGAGGAAGAGTTTTCAGTCATCACTGTGGTCGTTAAATATAGATATTTCGTTATTTGTTTTACATTGTGAATCATGTGATTAATATTCAGGCTAAGAACACAGACATTAAATAACAATTATATAAATAGTAATCATAAACTTATTTACTTGAAATATGTATATATTTCAGAAGAATTTGATATATTTGATACATCATCTGAAAAATAAAAATCCCTAGTTCCCCTTAGTTCCAACAAGGCAACAACAACACCTTACCTGTACTACATTTTCTTTGTGTAACCTTGGAATAATCACGACAACTATCATTGTTTACCCATTTAGTCAAATATATACTGTCCTACCAATCGCAGGATACTCAAGATTTAATTGACGAAATGTAAACCACCATGATAGTTGTTGTCGGGACGTTCTTTAAGATTTGTGAATATTCTTAGTAACGTCTTGTCTGAACTTTATAAGAGCAGTGTGTGAAGATCCACCGTCCATTAATGCTACATGACTCTTCGCACTCATCTCCTTCACTTTATGCCTCACGTCACAATCATGCTCCATCAAACACCTGATCCCTCTCTCTATCTCATCAGCCGTCATTAACTCTGTCTCTGGCCGGAAACTGTTTCGGATCTCCACCGCAAGCCCTAGCTCTTCAACCATCTCAAACGCGTTAAATTGTTGCTCGGCGTAAAGTGGCCACGTAGCGATCGGAACACCGAACCAAAGACTCTCTAGTGTCGAGTTCCATCCACAGTAGGACACGAATCCTCCGATCGCAGGATTCGCTAGTATGGCGCTTTGTGGAGCCCAACCTATGATCTTACCGATTTCCGCCGTTCGTTCTAGGAATCCCTCCGGGAGAACCTCATCAAGATTTGTAAATTCTCCCGGAGGTCCCATCGTTCCTTGTGGTTGAGCACGACGAAGAGACCAGACAAATCTGTGACCGCTGCGCTCTAACGCGATTGCGATCTCCTTTGCTTGTTCCTCACGGAATCCTCCCATGCTCCCAAAACAGAGGAACACAATGGATTTACGTGGCTGCTTATCGAGCCACTTTAGAATATCCAGTTGCTTATCCTCTCCTGATTTTGGACTGTTGATTTTGAGATTCAAAACCGGTCCAACTGTGTACACCGTAGGAAGAGAATGATCTCCACTAGAGAAAAACTTCATTGCTTGAGGCTCAAGCTCTGTAAACGTATTTATCAAAATACCCTTTGTTTCGCGGAATCTTCTGATTTGAGACACAATCCGCAACCTCTCCTTGGATAACATCAAAGAGGGGAAACACTTAACCGGTAAAGAACGAGTCAAACTTGGGACCTCCAACTTGGTGCCCTTCGAATCCTTCAACTCGCTGACGTCGTATTTCTTAACGTCGTAAAGGTACTGAACATGCAGCTGTAATCCTAGAAACGTAGCGTTAGAAGGAAAGAACAGGTAACTCGGAACGCCAAATTCATTGGCGACATCGATCATCGTAGTGTAGAGCATGTCCACCACGAATCCAGCAAGCCGCCTCGAGTCAGGTCGGGAAGGGTCAGTGACTTTAGCCACCGTGGCTTTCACCACCGGTTTATAGCTCTCTAAGTAGGATTCAAAATCCGGCTTACTGTCAACGGAGTTTGATATATCCGCCATGGTTAGGACGTTGTAGCGTAGATGATCTGTGGACGCGGTGGAGAGAGAAGAGATGTAGGAGGAAGAGCTTTCGGTACCGATTCCTTGCATTGAAGGGATGATGACGACGGTGATGGAGAGACGGCCATCGCCGTCGACAAGGAGCTTAGCCAACTCCACTAATGGCCGGAGGTGTCCGTCACCAGGTGATGGTATGAAGATCAGTTCCAGTTTCATTTCAAAGAGTTATGTACTTTTCACCACAGTTACAGAGTTATACAATGACTTTATAGATACAACCAAAATGGTGCAGTCATAATTGAGGCTGCTCGGATACGTTGAGTGCTGTTGCTACGTTGATACCAATTTGTCACAGACTATTCTCTTCCCACTTTGATGAGCTTTGTGATGTATTAATGAGTTTGACATTTTGAGCATATAATATACATACAGTATGACGTTTTTTTTTTGTGTGCACCACATACAGTGTGACGTTCTCGGGTTATTATTGGTATGCAAATCATTTTTTTTTCACAGCAAATTCCCATTGAAATTTGTAGCATGGAAACTTTTTTAGGTCTGTTTCCTTTTTCCGAAACATTTAAAAAACGAAAATTCGTGTAAACTTGGAAACAAGGTACAAAAACAAGATTTTTAGAAATTTCTGTTTGGAAATACGATGCAAACTCCATTTCCGTTTTGGAAACATGATGGAAATTATTTTTTTTAGTTTGAAACTTAATAAATAAATAATTTGGAAATATAAAACTTCATTATAAATATAAATATATAATATAATTAGTGTTTTAATACAACTATTTAATATTTATATTTTGAAGCTTTTGATATAATTTTTATGTTTAGTGTTTTATTGTATATATATATATAGAAAGATATAAATATATATACATACGTTTCCAAAATGAATCCATTTCCTAATTTCAGAAAAAATTGTTTTCTGTTTCCGAAACGTTTCGCTTCAACGTATCCGCGTTTCTGTTTCAATGCAATCTAGGTTATCAGTAGGCGTGCTACAATACAATATATTAAGGAGGTGACGAGTAAGATATAAAATTACAATTAGGTGGGAAAAGGGAAGTTTGGCTAACTTATCTGCAAATGGTTGCAAGTTTGAAGAGATTGGACAGGTTGTAAAAAATTATTTAACCAATTTTTACCATTTGCATTGAAAAGGTTGAAGAGGTTGGAAAAAACTATTCAGCCCTTTCAACTTAAGAAGTCGGAAAAATAAACTAATCCTACAGCAAAAATGTTCAACTTGTTCGACCACTATTTTGGAGATGAATGAGTTGAATATTATTCAACTCAATTTTATTCAACTCATTTTTTAATTTTAAGCAATCATTTGCAGCTTTAATATGAAAGACTATAAACCATGTCATACGTAAATATAGAAAAATAAATAATTTATGCATATAAATTTAAGTTGTGTTTTTGTATTTTTTTTTAGAATTTCATAATTATAAACACTATTTAATATATAACGATAATGATTATGACTAAAAAGTAATAAGGCAGTATATATTTATTACTGTGTACAATTATATATTCAAAAGATAATTACTGATTAAAATATATTTCTATTTAGATACTCATTTTTTCTCCAAAGAGCTATCGTATCTTCCAAAATAATAAATTTGGGTCTGAATGGTGACTGCAGTCAGGGCGGTCAAATCCGTTAGTGGAGTAGACCGCTTTTTATTTACCATTCACAAATTTAGTCCATAGTGGTACGATCCAAAAGACATATAGAAAGAAAATCGCTGCGGACCAACTGCAAACTATTGTTGTGTGCAAATAAATCTGGTCTGCATTGGTCTGCTATCCGCCCTATTTTTGGGGCAGACTAAACCGCTGACGGATTTAGCCGTCTTGACGACAATCACCATTCAAACCCAAACAACAATCAATCGAAGTTTATAGTTCGAGCGTTTCCGCCATGTGTTTACATCGTAATTTAAAAAAATTCAAATTTTTATAACTTCGACTTTTATATGTACAATATGTCTTTCTAGGATTTGAATTTATGCACAAAAACACTAATCACATCATTTATTTATTAAAAATTATCATATTAGTCATATATATCAATACATTTATTTTTGATTCACATAATCAGAAATATTTATCAAATAAGAAAAGATGGATACATAATATAAGATATGTGATATCCATAAATGATATACAACATATTTTATCATTAATTTAAAGATGAAGTTTGGTTTCTTCTTCTACACCTTTAATCTTCTCCTTTAGTTCATTGAGGTAAAGTTTACGTAGTAATATATTCCACTTTAGCTTTTGGATTATTCCAAATCCACCTTTAACTGGATCAGTTTCCCAAGCGGTACCTTCCATGAGTATAGACGATGCCAACATGCCTTTTTCCTTTTCTGTGGACGCGGATCGTATCATCTTCATAATATTTGGGGTACCAAATAATTTATGTGCATTTTTATACTCATTTTTTCTGTAAAAATAATTAATATTGTTTAGTATTAACAAATAACTTAACTGATCATATTTATAATAACAAATCTAACGAAAAAAATATACGATAATATAATACTTTTCTCCAGGAAAAGAAGGTGCAAATTCACAATTTTGAGGGCAGACTTTGTTTTTGGTGGTACACAAAGCACACGGAGCACGGGTAACATTGATTACTTGGACGTCCATTATGATTTTCTTTTTCAAAATAAAAAGTTCAAAAAATTGTAATTACAATATATGAAAAAAAAAATATTTTAGAAGCAAATTTATAGATGAATCTTTGGAAAATAAAGTTAAAACTTTTATTAAATTTCCAAAAAGATGAGCCTAGAAACTTAACAACTTGTTCTTTTTCTAATTTTGAAAGTAACTTTAGATTTTTTTTAACTTTAAATTTTGTTATATATATTTCTGTAGTTGTTTATACATATAGACTATTTTCCAATAATTGAAAGTAAAATATTTTTATTAATGACTTAAATGAAAAACCTATATTAGGCCAATAAATATTTCATAATAATTAATACTATTTAATGATAAAAAAAAAGTTTTACACATCATCTTTTATATATATTGCTATAAATTTTGTATGTATAGACTACTTTTCCAATCATAGAAACAGAACTATTTTGAATTAGTTATATGAGTAAAGAGCACATACTACATTGACAAATGTTTGCATAACAATTAGTACTGTGTAATAATAATAACAATAATAGCTTTTACACAATCTTTTATTTATATTGCATTAATTATATATATATATATATATATATATATATATATCTAGACTTAATTTCCAATAATAAAACTAAACAACTTTAATCAATTATATGAAAACAACAAATATTATGCCAATAAATTTTCATAAGAATTAAGGGATTCTTACACAACATGCCATTTATTGAGCCAAATCTTTTGTTTTTGCCATTTTCTAAAAAAAAATCAATTTTGCCACTTTTGCCATTTTTAAATATGAATATTTCAGATTTTGTTTTTTCATATAACAGATACTTCATAACAAAAACTATACCCTAAAAAAAACTGAAACCTAATAAACTCAAACATTATGTGTAAATTTATGTTCTTAGATTTTTAAAAGTGACATTTTTGAAAGTTTTTTGAACAAATGGCAAAACCTATAAACACCCCTGAAATAAGTCCCTATCTAGTAATTAACTCTAACAATTAATACTTTGGAAAACTAACTAAAATATCACAATTCAATTTTTTATAACAAAAATACCATTTTTAGGAAAACTTTACTAATTAATTCACCACTTTTGCAAAAAGAAAATACTATTTTGTCATGTCTTCATTCTCACCACAATACAAGAAATACATGAAAAATGTCTAAAGAAAACCCCAACTTTCTTCAAATTGTGGACATTTAATTCCTCAACTTTCAAAATCATTTAAGTGTACATCCTTTGTCAGTTGCCAACCTATTGTGGTGAGTGTTTTTTTGTTTTTTTTGGTTAGTAAGATGATAAGTTGATACTTGCAATTGTTTGATTGGTAGTGAGTATAACAAAAGTTTATAAATATATATATATATATATGTATATATATATATATACTCCATCGATTTCATAATATAGGCTGTTTAGAGAAGTATTTTTGTTTCAAAATATAGGATATATTCAAATTTTTATGCAACTTTTAGATTAATTTCATATTTATATTATGCAGTTTTGATTATGATTGGTTAAAATTTTTTAAAAGTAATTATTTTTTAATATGCGTGTTTTATCTAAAATATCCTATATTTTGAAACGGATGAATTATATAAATATTTGAGATATAATTAGAGCAATTCTCAAAAATAGCACCAATTTCAGTTTTTCTTCCAAACTTAGCACACATTTTCATATTTTCCAAAATTAGCACACATGTTTTAATTAAATACTATAACACTAAATTATAATTAATTCACTATAATTCTTTTACGCCCTTTCTTCTTCTTCCGCCATAGACAGTGACGACAACGATTTTCTATTTGCTTCATCAACTTCAATTTCTTCTTCATTCATGGTGTAAGAATCCAACACCATAGTTTAGTGTGTGCCTCTCAGTTATGTGCCCGCAGTGGTGGTGATGGTTTCGACGATTCGTAAAGCGGCGGTGGTGATGGTTTCGTCGATTCGTAAAGCAGAGGCGGTGATGATGTCGAAAAGAAAGGCAGAATTGAAAGAGATAAGATCAAAGACTACTGAGCAGTTACAAGAGATCTGAATCATGTATCGATATGTTCAGCTTTTTCAAGCTGATCCCAAATCTGTAGGTTAATCTTCCTTCTGTTTTTTTTTTTGCTATTCATCCTTCTCGATTTCGTTTATTACATTTTATTTGGGTCTCTAGTTTTTCTCTGGAAAACTTTTCATAAACCTGGTAATTGATTTGATTCTGTGTTGGTCGCAATCTACATGTATTTGATATTTGGATTTGATTTTTTTTTGTGTGGTGCAGACTCGGTATGTGATGAAGTATAGACATTGTGATGGCAAGTTGATACTCAAGGTTATTGATAACAAAGAGGTATATAAATGTGTCTTCTTCTCTATGATCAATGCTTGTTGGAGTTTATTTTATACTTCTCTCAATTAGGGAGATAAGAGTATGTAATTCAAAATTTGCTTCAGTTAGCTTATGACTACAACTTAGTAGTAGTATTGCAGTAGCTGTAGATTACAATATGCTTGTTCTCATAATCATTGTATCTAATGCAAGACATGATGTGTTTGGCTCTTATTATTGTGGTAACATTGATAGTTCATGTGGTAATTAACTTTGTAGAGACACATATATGGTTAGAAACAATTAGAGTTGCAGTAACACTCAGAATCAAAGACGAGCGGTGCTGATACAAGATTCAAGGCTCCAGTTGCCATATACAAGGAATTGGTGTTGAAGTATTAACAGTTTGATTCTTTGTATTCACATGGTTTTTGTTTTAGCATTAGTATTTTGGATATTAAAGATAGTTTGTATTTCACCATAAAACTTGTTTTAAAACATATTCAGGAAGGTTTTGTATTAATTATCTCAATATTTGGTAGATAGCTATGTTTTCACCGGTAAACATATAAGAAGAATTTGAATATAACATTCAGGAAAGATTCTCGTATATTTATGAATGGTTTATTGAGTTTAAGGAAGACCTTCATGAAAAAAAACATTAGGAAAGAGTCATTGACGTTTAGGAAGAACTCCTTGAAATTTAGGTAGTCTAATTAAAATTTAGGAAAGTCTCCTTAAAATTTAGGAAGAAGTCATTGATGTCTAGTAAGATCTTCCTAAAACATCATGTTGGATATTTCTATTTGCTATTTTTATTGTAAAACACCTATACGTGCACAAAATCTAATCATTATACATCACTAACTAGATTAGGACCCGCGGTACACCGCGGGGCAAAATTATTTATAACTAAAATATTTAAATTGTAAGTTGTATTTGTCGGTTAAATATATTATAATTATATAATAATTGTTAAACAAACCATATGATACCGCAATATAATTTTTTTTTTACATAATATTATTTAATCAATTTAATTAGATATGTATATTCTTTGATACTGATAGTGTTAACAAAATAATGAAATGATGTTTTACCCGTGTAACACCGAATTAATCATATTTTTAATTTATATAAATATCGATAAAACCCGTCCCGCTATATAAGCCTGTCCCGAGATATTTTACCTCACTATATCATCTTAATTTTTAATATTTATTTTGTATCTACGGTATATTATTTATTTATTTAATTTTTTAAAAGTTTTAAATATTTTTCATATTTGACCTTTTAAAAATCTTTAAAATAAAGAACCGGTATAACCCAAATAAAAGTTTTTAAAGTTTGAATGCCTGATAAATCAAGATTTCTACTCATTTGCATTCAGAATATTTTGGTCTCTTTTATAGTATGACTCTAAACCATTGTCCAATTTTTTTAGACGATGTGGGAAAAAAATTATCTATTGAGTAATATATGTCCGTTTTAAAATTTTTGTATTACATCATATACAGAAAAAATTACAATTTTTATTAACTAAATGTATTATAGAATAATTCAAAATAATTTAAATATAAATTCAAAAAAATAAAAGAGAATCATATATTTATATTTGAATGAGGTATACATATTTCCTTATTTTCTTAAATCTTAACTAATATTAAAATCAATGCATTAAATGTAAAAACTTTCCAATTCCAAAATGTATTTTTGAGCAAAAACTGCTGCAAAAATACTAGTATAGATGGAGTATCTGTGATAAATTAAGTCAAAACACATACAAAGAGAATTAAAAACACATTTTAAGAAAAATTAGGAAGGATTCCTTAGCTTTTAGGAAGACATTCTTGAATTTAAGGAAGACCTTCCATAGTGACGAACTCAAGCTTCCACTCAAGTGCTCATTTTCTCATCTTCATCATCACCTGTCTGCTTCGTTCTTGAAATATTTGCCATTATGTATATCATCAATCACTTAAATTTAGAGCTGAAAACCTTATTCAACAATATGACAAGTCTATGAATTCATTTTTCATTTTAACATTACTCAAGAGATATCTTATATATCACCCCACATTTAAACTAGTTCTGCAACACTACCAGATTCATTAACCATAAAACCCCAAGAAACACTACCAAGTCAAAACAATTCAAAAAATCATAGCAAGCTAAATACCTACCAATTCTTAACATGAAGTAAAGTTTTTTCTCATTGTATTGAGCAAACCAATTCTCAAAAATGTCCACATAACTAATCTGAGACACTCTTCTTTTGGTGTTGCTATCACTACTAGGAGTTGAGATTTCACCAGGCAAATCTATCCTCTTTCCTTCAGAAAAACTTCTGACATATCAACAGTTTCTGCATCATAACAATGTCACATGTTTCTGTTAACACTTTATTTTAGCTGTCATTGAACTTCAGGAAGGATTGTGTGAAATTCAAGAAGGATTTTATGCAATTCAGGAAGGTTTTTATGCAATTCAGGAAGACTTCCTTGAATCGGACCAACAATTTGATTCACCTATATCAATACGAATACATCGATCTCTGTGAATTTAATATCAATCAAATCATGAACAATAGTCTAATTCCATTATCATTGAATCATCGAATCAGATTTGTTTTGCTTTTAATTTTGATAACATAATTTGGAGTGACAAGTAAAAGAGATATTGAGGTGTGTTTAATTTCATTCATTACCTATTAAAATGGAGAAGACGATTGATGGATGAATACGATGCCAAAGACGATGATTGGTGGAGATGATGGAGATGACGATTGATGGAGGAAGACGATGATTGGTGGAGATGCTGGAGATGACGATTGATGGAGGAAGACGATGCCATGAGAAGATAGAGACGAAGAAGACAAAGAACAAAAAAATATTTACTAATTAATTTTCGAAATATAATTAATATAATAAAAATGCTACTTTTGGAAAATCTGAATGTTTGTGCTAGTTTTGGAACAAAAACCTAAAATGGTGCTAGTTTAGGGTATTCTCATATAATTATAACATCTTATCCAATAATCTCAAACATATACGTTTTTATAAGAGACAAAAACACTAGCGTTACTTAAGATTTTTACTTGACGAAATGGGTAACTTAACCATAGCCAATGAATCATGGAGATAGGATAATATTCTGTAAAGATTCAAGAGATATTCTTAGTGACGTCTTGAATGAACTTTAGAAGAGCAACATGCGAAGATCCACCGTCCATTAAAGCAACGTGGCTCTTCTCACTAATCTCCTTCACTCTATTCCTCACGTCACTATCCTGCTCCATCAAACAATTGATTCCTCTCTCTATCTCCTCCGCCGTCATCAACTCCGACTCCACTGCCATAAAACCCAACCGGAAACTATTTCGGATCTCCACAGCTAGACCTAACTCATCAACCATCTCGAACGCGTTAACTTGTTGCTCAGCGTAAAGAGGCCACGTGGCTATTGGAACTCCGAACCAAAGACTCTCTAGTGTCGAGTTCCATCCACAGTGCGACACGAATCCTCCGACCGCAGGATTTGCAAGTATGGCGCTCTGTGGTGCCCAACCTATAATCTTACCTATCTCTGCCGTGCGTTCTAAGAATCCCTCCGGGAGAATCTCCTCAAGATTCGTGAATTCTCCGGGAGGTCCCATTGTTCCCGGTGGCTGAGCACGACGAAGAGACCAGACAAATCGGTGACCACTTCGCTCAAGCGCGATTGCGATTTCCCTAGCTTGGTCCTCACGGAAACTACCCATGCTTCCAAAACAGAGGAACACAACAGATTTACATGGCTGCTCGTCGAGCCACTGTAAGATCTCCGATTGCTTATCATCTGCGGAAGTTGGACTGTTGATTTTAAGATTCATAACCGGTCCAACTGTGTACACCGGAGGAAGAGAATGATCTCCACCGGAGAAATACTTCATAGCTTTAGGCTCAAGCTCTGCGAACGTATTTACCAAAATTCCCTTAGTGTCTTTGAATCTTCTGGTTTGGCTAAATATTTTATGTAACCACTCTTTGTTGAGCATCACGGAGGGGAAACACTTAACCGGTAAAGGACGAGTCAAAGTTGGGATCTCTAACTCAGTGGTGTCCGAGTCCTTCAAATCACTGACGTCATAGTTCTTAACGTCGTTAAGGTACTGAATATGAACTTGCAATCCAAGAAACGTGGCGTTGGAAGTGAAGAACATGTAACTCGGAACGCCTAACTCGTTCGCGGCATCAATCATACTCGTGCAGAACATATCCACCACGAATCCAGCAAGTTGAGCGGGGTCAATAAGTTTTTTTGAGGTGGCTATCACCTCTGGCCCGAAGCTATCGATGTAGGCGAGAAAATTTGGTTTGGAATCATCGGAGTTTGGTTGATCGGCTACGGAGAGAACGTGATAGCGAAGGCGGTCCTCAGACGCGGAGGAGAGAGAAGAGATGTAAGAGGCAGAGCCGCTACTGAAGCCAAGCATCTGAGGGATGATGAGGATGGTGATGGAGAGATGATCATCGCGGTCGACAAGAAGCTTAGCCACTTCCACTAGTGGCCGGATGTGTCCTTCACCAGGTGATGGTATGAAGATGAGCTCCATTTTCATTTCGAGAAATAATTTATCAATCTAATCGATTTTTTCTAACAAACGAAAGTGGTTTTTGAAGGCGTTACAGTGAAGCGATAAGACTCCTCATGTGCATACATTACACGTTGTAGTGGATCTGAGACAAACGAATCTTTCTTCTTCTTTTTTTTAACTTTTGTGCAACCATACAATCTTTATCTTCAATGTTGAGCCTAAATTAGTCTGTGAGCATTATATAAATTGATTATTTAAAAATTTGCTTTAAATAAATTTTTGCTTCTAAAGAAGCTTTACGATGTTTTTTTTTTTTTGGCAGAAATAAGGTCTTAATTTTCTTATCATACATTTAGGGAAATACCTGTTTGCTTCATTTACATTTTAGCATATATTTTATTATATGATTGGTTCTAGAAATATGAAGCTTGTGGTGGGGTGATAAAGGACAAGACACGACTTTGTTTTATGTCCACATAATGACCAATCCCAAAAACCTACTCCCACTCTACCACCTTCTTGATTACTGATGCGAATATAGTAACAAACAAATAATTCACATCTAATTCTTGAAAATTATAGATTGGTCCGTGATAGAAGCAAGCGTAGCCTTCCATAACACTGTTTAAATTTATGAATTATTACGTCTAAGAAATCATGATTTAATATAATTGTTTTTTCTTTTCTTGTGGGTTGATGTCAGCATTGAACGTTAAGCTGGGTTCAAGATTCAGTTCCCAACTAAAGCTCTTTTCAAGTCGTGAACAGAATCCCTACATAGCCCCGACTTTGTAGTTTTTGAAATAACTTATGACATAAAATCGTATATTGAAAGATTGAAGTTCGTTCACTGTTAGATAGGATACTTCGATACTCTCTCTGTTTCACAATAAGTGTCATTTTGACACTTTTTCTTGTTACAAAAAGAGTGTCATTTTATGTTTCCAATGCAAATTTTAAGCTTAAATCTCTTTTTTATCCTTATTATTTGAGCTTATTAATTAGAAAGAGAAAAAACTTTAGTGTATTTATAAAGGGTAAAACAGAAATTTAAACAATTTTCTTAATTTGTGTGCATTATGTCAAAATGACACTCTTTGTGAAACAGAGGGAGTAAGAGATAAAGGGGGACATAAACTGAATTTATTGTACATTGACTTTCAGATTATGTCACTTTTGTGGTCTTCAATTATTTCATCATAAAGACTTTTAATAGGACCACGTTCCTATGGAACATTTTCGACCACGTCTTGAACAAACTTCTTTAAAGCACAGTTCGAAGATCCACCGTCCAACAACGCCACGTGGAGTTTATCCTTCATCTCCATCACCCTCTTTCTCATCTTGCTATCCTCCTCCATGGCACACTTGATCCCTCTCTCAATCTCTTCTGCCGTCACAATCTCTGACACCCCTACCACAAAATCTCTCCGATACTCATTCCTCACATCCGCCGCTAAACCAAGCTCCTCCACCATATGAAACGCGTTAAACTGTTGTTCCGCAAAGATAGGCCACGCCGCCATCGGAACACCGAACCATAGACTCTCAAGAATCGAGTTCCATCCACAATGTGTTACGAACGCTCCTATCGCAGGACTCTTCAACACATCTACTTGTGGTGCCCAGCTTATGATCTTTCCAATCTCCACCGTCCGATCCAAGAAACCTTTTGGAAGAACCTCCTCCAAGTTCGTGAATTCTCCGGGAGGAGAACTAATAATGTCTTCCACCAACGGAGAAGCCCGACGGAGCGACCACAAGAACCTATGCCCGCTCCGCTCTAGCGCCACGGCTATTTCTCGTGTTTGTTCTTCATTGAAACCTCCCATGCTCCCGAAGCAGAGGAACACTACAGATTTAGTCGGTTGCTCTCTTAACCAACTCAGAATCTCCTTTGTCTTCTCATCGTCGCCGTTGGTTTTGAAGTCCATAATGGGTCCAACCGCGTAGACCGGAGGAGTATTCGTATTCTCGCCGGAAAAGAACTCTAACGCCAGAGGTTCCATCTCAGCCACTGAATTCACCAATATACCCTTCGTTTTTCTATAACTTCTATATCGACCCAAAGCGAAAGGAAACAGTTTCTTGTTTAGCATAGTGGAAGGCAAACACTTTGCCAAAAATGGCCGAGTCAGAGTTGGAACGTCAAACTTTATGTTAGAGTCTCTCATCAGCTCACTTACATCAAGTTCTTTTTTGTCGTAAAGAGATTGAACATGGAACTGTAGCCCGAGATATGAAGCGTTCGATGTGTAGAAGATATAGGTCGGGAGGGTAAACTCGTCGGCGACGTCTAACATCGACATGCAGAACATGTCCACTACAATCCCAGCGAGCCGCGAGTCTGGACGTGTCGAGACCTCCCGGGCAAGTTTGGACACGGCGGCTCTTACGTATGGTTTCTTGCTCTCGATGTAAGATAAGTACGTTTGGTTGGGATCTTGATCAACGGTGGGGAGGAGGCAGTAGCGGAGACGGTCTTCGGAGTTAGTGTAGGCGGAGGAAGAAGCGTGACCAGAGAATTGTGAAGGGATGACGATGAGAGTGACGGAGAGGCGGTCGTCGCTGTCTACGAGAAGCTTCACTAACGCCGTTGTTGATCGGATAAGTCCAACGCCCGGCGATGGTATGAAGACAAGCTCGATTTGCATGATCTCCAGACGTTGGTTTTGCACTTCTAGAATTTGAACGTGTGGCTTGTCTAAAAGAGTAATGGTAAAGATAGTGTGTGGTGTGTATTTAACATGTTTGTGCTTTCAGAACTATATAGTAAAATCATGTGCTTATTATACCAATTTGAGGGCAAGTTTATCGGGGGATGTTAGACCAACTCCACTCAAGAACTTGGATCAAGATTCTCTTAATTAAACTAATCATATTATTAATATTAAACTAATCAAAACAACTCATTAACAATTTTAAACAAAATACCTTTCCACTAGAGAACTCCTATCAAAATCACCCTTCCATTAAAATAATTTTTATTTAACAACTTTTTTTATTAAATATCACATTTTAATAAATTATGAAATAATCCAAAACAAGAAAAAGTTAGGGATTTTTGCCATTTATGCCATATTTTCTGTAATTGTTTTGCAATGTGCCATATTCAAAAAACCTTTTCAAATCTACCATATTCAATAAACATGGCAGTATAAATTTTACTAGATTATCCTCCTTATTACATTATTTCGACGACGGCACGATGAGAGGGGACGGGCGCGTGGAGAAAATATGAGCGAGTTGAAGAGGGCGCGTGGTTAGAAGCAGAGCGAGTTAACGCGGCAGTCGGGACTTGTGTAAAATTGTGGACAAATATAATTTCCTGAGAATCAATAAAGCTATTATGGACAAATATAATTATAGACGAAGTGTTAACTTGGTGGACATAAATCTGTGGACTACATACAATGTAGACAAGATACAATATCGAGAAAAGTAAGTGTCGAATATAATTATAGACGAAGTGTAAAAGTGGTGGACTTTTTGTAATCTTATTTGAAGTTGTCTACCAAACATAATTCCATGGACAAGATATATCGTAGACAATAAACCATGTGGAGATAAGTTAGTGAATGGTATGAATTACTAATAGACCCTCCAAATTGGCGGGATTAAAAGTGTAGTTGAACGGCCTAAGTAGCGATTGACAAGACGTCTAGTTAATGCCTATGGGTTGAGGATAGCGATGTCAAGGAGATACTCTGGTTTCGAGTAAGAGTTAATACGTCCTTTCTGAGGATAGCGATCAGCTGCGAATAGGCGAGGAGGCAACGTTTCGTTATTAGTCCGCAAGAGTGTCGGTGTGGGGTTGAGATTCCTGTTAAAAGAGAGACAGGTAATTAAAACGACGTATTGTAAAAGTTCTATGAAGGATAATAATGATGGTGGACAACATTGGCCTTCTTAATAGACAATATCTAATAAGAAAACGTTATAGACAATAACGTTGGTGATAGACAACTTAATAGACAATATCTAGTACAATAGCGGTAGACAACAGTGACCGAAGGACAATAAAGTTGGTGAAAAGGGGGACAACAATGTAATAGACAATATGTAAGGTAATATATGAAAATGTAATAGACAACATTGACTGGTAGAAATATATGAAAATGTAATAGACAATATGTAAAGGACGATAGACTACAACAATGTAGGGAGCAAAGTATACGGTAGACATGTTATGGTGGACAAAATTAAAAGGCATTATTCTCGTCCACATTCCTAATAATGGACAACATATAGGATATTGACAGATCTGGTCCACAATATGATGAAAACCTAGCCCGCTGTGGTCCACTAGAATTGAGTAATGTTTTTTGAATATGCTTACCCTTCGTCTCCTTCGGCTGTGTTGTCGACGGAATCAGAGGCATCTGTTGGACAACCTGGACGACGACTGTGACATAATTGAAAGATTATAAGTGAATTATAATTGAAAGAGATCTGTTATATCTATAAATATATAACGGTGGGAAATAATAATAAAAAGTACCCTCCGACGACGGCCAAGAGAGTAGAGAAACTCATAGCCGCTTCTAGCGAAGTGATTTCCGGCGGAAATAAGTGACAAAGGAGATATTCAGTGACGAGGACCAGCGGCTACGACAGAAGATTTTGGACCGGCGGCTACGAGGACCGACGGCTACGACGAGTATACGGAGTGAGGAAAGGCAATTACCGGAGAAGAAACGAGTGAGGAAAAGCGATAACCGGAGAAGAAGACGAGACGACGTTTACAAAGGAGTTAGTTTTTAATTTTTTTAACATTTTAGTCGAAGGTTAATTGGGTAATTTGACTCCACACCCAATGCCATCGAGATGGCAGATTTCGAAAGGCTTTAGCGTATATGGCAGATTTGATAACTTTTTCACTGTGCATGGCACATTTGTTAGATTTCTCAAAAAGTTATCTTAATTACTTATATTACATGAAAAAAACATAAATATTTAACATATTTTACTTCTCTGTCGTACACTTGCACGACTCCATGAACACCTCGCACAACACAACATAAAACCAGTTAACACGGTTCATGAGACTAACACAACACAACATATAACCACATAATTCTAAACAAACTTGAACACAACATGACATGAAAAAGTGCTATGGGATGCAACAAAGAGAGTTCGGAAAAGAAAAAAACTAAACAGGCCTTCTTTCTACATAATTTCCACTACTCAGAGAAAGAACACAACTTTGTATATGAGATTATTAAACGCAGCATAACTCAAAAAGTGATTTTTTACAGAGTATTATAAACTTTTGCACATCAACCCACAAAACAGCCACAACGTTTTTCAAGGTTCTGAACCAGTACTACTCAAAAACAAAACACTAATGTATGAAAGATCAAACTATTACAGCTGTCGATGTTACCTGAGAACTTTTTACTTGAGATTTAAATTTTGACAGATTTGAATCTTCAATCATTTCAATCTGCAAACACACAAGTCACAAGTAAGAGAAAGTGAGTTTTACATTAATTCATAGAGTCGGTTCCCACAAATTAAAATAACAGTAATTGAAACTATATCACCTTCTGCATTTCTGCTTTTGACACAAAGGACTCGGAGACATTTTCCAAACTATCATTCAAAACCTCAGTGATAGCAGAAGTTATTGCCTCAGCTTGTTTCGATGAAACACCTTGAGCTTCAAGACTCCTCACCTTTCACCACCCAAAAAAATGAAAACGTCAAAATAGACCCAATGAAACTAACTATAATATTCAATTCATTGCTCTCACATCAACAACTTAACATACATGACATTCCAAACGCTTATTACTAGTACAAATTCATGTTAATTTCTAGATTAGAGAAAATGAAAACAGATGTTCGCGAGAGAAATCGCGGATTCAGCTCCCAATAGAGCCAAACGCTTGGACAATGTCATCGATCAGAAAATTGAATAACCGGATAATTAATAAAACAACGGCTCCTAATCGCGTTACAAATTTGCGACGAAGGATACGGTGGTTTCGTAATCGGAGAATCGAGAGAGATAGGATTTGAGAAGCCAAACCCTAATCAAAGATGAGAAGACGAACCTTCTATGTGTGCGATCCGCCACCCGGTTGACTTTGCCGTCCCCTTAAACCCATCACAAGAACCTTCCACCCTCGTTATCGCCGTCGGAGAGAAGGCCGTGAGCAACGAAACGTCATATCGAGGGGAATCTCGATTGGAACCCAAAACAACGACAAATCTCTCTCATAGAACAAAATATATTGTGTTTAAGCCAGAAATCCAACGATTGATGGTGGCTCGCGTAATTTCCACGGCGAATCGGCGAATTGCCGATGGATTCAAGGTTTGTCTATGGAGAGATAGAAGAGAGAGAACGTCGCGAAGAGAAAGAAGAAATTAGAGAGAAAAAGGTTTTTTCTTTTTTTGTATTTTAACCCTTAACCAATCATAACCAGCCACGTAGCGGTTCTCAGCCGATTCTCGGAATCCCTATTGAAGAAACGCTTCTCTTCTTTTCTCATTTTCTTTTGGGTTTTTTCTTTATTTTTGGCTCAGAGAATTCCAGAGAGAAGCCCCAGTGGACTTGCTCTTAGAGGGGTTTTTAGGTTTATTTAGGGAAAAAATAAATGAAAAGAAAAGGAAAAATAGAAGAGACTCTCTAATATAACAGACTGAAATCGTATGTAAGAGACGCTACATGTACATTTCTCGTTGGCTAACAGATAAAAACAAAAGGTAAATTTTTTTTTATTTTCACGCATCTTTCTCTCTTTCTCTCTTTCTCTCTATCTCTCGCGATCAAAGAATCAATTTGATGTCAGAAAGAGATGCTTTAATCGGAGGTAATAAAATCGATGGAGTGTTGGGTCGTAGGCGATTATTATCGGCGGTGATCTTATCGGAGGCGACTGTAGCGGTGGCGATTTCAATCGTCGTTGAGATTGTATCGGAGGGGATTTGAAGGAGAAGGTGATTCAATCGGAAGAGATTGGATCAATTCGATTGAGAGGGTAAGTTTTTGACTACAATAGTATGATTAGGTAAACTGTTAGGTTGGTTTGATTTTGGATGCTTGAAATTAGAGTTTTTGATGTTTGTTCGAGTTATTGGATTCTTGGTGTGTTTGTGTTCCGATTGATAATTGATGCTTTAAATGGATTAGAGTTCTTGGTGTGCATGTGTTTGTGTTCCAATTTGGTCCGTTTGTGTTTGTGTTTCGAGTTGGTCCGTTTGTGTTTGTGTTCTGATTTGGTCCGTTTGTTTACCGATTGATAAGGGTGGCTTTAAAGGGATTAAGGTTCTTGAGAACCATGTGTTTGGTCTGTTTGTGTATAGTTTTTGGTGTGTTTGTGTTTGTTTACCGATTGATAAGTGATTTTTTGTGTTGTTTAGACATTATTGTCATAAAACAAAGTATAATGTTCTTGTTCGATTTTGGTTGTAGTATGCTTCATTCCTTCTGTTTGCCCTTCCCTTCACCCTTAACCTCATATGTGACTGAATGTTGAGCAGTATAGATTTAGCGGGGAAAATTCAACATTTTGTAATGTAGCTGATTTTTTTTTTTTTTTTTTTGTTTGGTTGAGATCAGGTTCTTCCGTGTTGTGCATGCTCCTCTGTTCTTTAAGCACTTTGCTTCTGATAGAAGACACATGAAAGAACCTGATGGAAGTTGGACTGCTCAACCTCCACCTTACGAACCCATTTTTGCCGAAGGTAAGATGTAACTTCTCAGTTATCACCCTTTCATCAACCATATTCATTTCCTCAGCTCGTTTGTTTCTTGCTCCTTAAGATGGAATCTTGCATAATTTGAGCGAGTACATTGCCATGAGTGGTGCGGATACATTGTCGAGCTTGGACCCTGAAAAAGTGAGAACGGCAATATCGATGAAACTTGGTGTTGTGGTGAGCCACACTCAACTTCAGGATCTTTTCACCAAGCTTCCTTAACATGTCAATGTCTTTTCTTTGTGGGATCAAAATTGTGTCATAACTCGTAAATTAAGCCTTGTTTCCAGCTGTCTCAAACATTTGTTTTTGTATTCATTGATGAAGCAGAGACTGAATTTTTAGGGAAAACATTATACACTCACAAAACGTTTGGTTACAATGGAACATTACATGACTTACTCCACAACCCCCAGAAGAAAAAATTTCTGAAAAGGGAACCAATGAGAAATGAATCAAAGACACATCTTTGTATAACTCTGTTTCTATCATTGCATTACTGCAAGCTCTATACCCTGAGTCCATCATACTAGTTCCATCGTAAGCAGGTCAAAAAATAAATGCTTGCAAGATGATTTGGTTGAGAATATTTGGGCAAAATTTGGAATAAATCAGTATTAAAATTAATTATTCTCTCCATTTATAAATTGCACTTCTGTTGTAATATGTATTAATGTTTTTTATTATGTTTTGTATGTTTGAAAATTAATTAAAATGCAATATTTTCTAATTTTATAAAATCTTAAATGTTTACACATTTATACCACTTCAATTATATTAAAATTTTTAAATTTTAAAAAATAATATTTTTAAAAATAAGAGACCCAAAATAAGAATCTACCAATAAAAGAGAAAATTTTATCTAAGAGATCATAGGTTCTTATATTCCAAACAATACACAATTAATTCATAAAAAATTTAAGAACTCCCCTTCTAATATACTACCGATAATCATGGTCTGAGATCATTTATAAATGGTACAAGATCCACGTAGTACATATTTCTATGAAAGCAGTTGTTCATTAGTGAATCTTACGCTATTGAATTTTTTTGACCAAATAATTGGTATTGAAGTTAATTATGGTACAGAATTATAAATATATTTGAACAATTACTTGAGAAAAATCATCAAAAATTAAACTAAAGATTATCACTAAGTTTTTTTTTTTTACTAATGTAGGATTTAGTGGGGGTTATCGGTTTGAGATTTGAATAGAGTTTTAAAGACTTTTAGTTAGTATATGTTGTTATTAGATCAAGATTTTGTTAAACTCTGTTAAAGTTCAGTTTTATTAGTTTGTGATTTGTAAAAAGCCATTTAAAATCTTAACAAATTTGGGTTATTGGATTCAGACTTTAATAAAGTCATTAAAAGTTTTATGTTATTCAATTAAAATAAAAGAATCTAGGATTGTTAATGAATTAAATTATTATGTTATTAGTTCATGATTTTAAACACTTTTTTTACAAAATACAGATATTGTTGAAGATGGTATTGAATTCACTTTATAAAGATTTTTGAAGAGTTCAACAAAATCATTAAAAGTGAATAAGTGAATAATTGTTAAAGATTGCTAGAGAGTTTTGTTGATTAGTTTTCTAAAATCTTGTAAAGTGCTCCAAACAATCAATGTATTTTTGTAATATTTTTCATGACTTTTTTTTTTTAAATGTCTAAAATCATGAACCAATAACATAAAAATTAAATTCATTAACAATCTTAGATTCTTTATTTTAATTGAATAACACAAAACTTTTAATGACTTTATAAAATTCTGAATCCAATAACCCAAATTTGTTATGATTTTAAATGACTTTTTACAAATCACAAACTAATAACACTAAACTTTAACAGAATTTAATAAAAGCTTGATCTAATAACAACAGATTCTACATAACACTAGATTTTAACCCGGGGTACACCGCGAGATTATTTTTTTTTAGTAAAATCATTAAATTTTAAATTGTAATTGTTAGTTAATTTTTTACGTTTTATTTGAAGTTTAAGATTGTATCATTGTATTTTGATTGTTAATTCTACGATTAAATCTGCGGTTTATATACAACACAACAATTTATTTTTGTTATAAATTAATTTCACCAATCCAAGATAAAAATATTCGGAGGATGAGCCAGAATTCATTACAAAACTTATTAATATCCGTTTATATTATTAAGTTGTACCCGTTTGTTTATAATAATCATGTATATAGAGGTGTCAAACAGGTCGGTCCACATTTCTTTTTTCATGGACCGTAGCGGGTCAACCCGCTAAGATCATGGTCGTTAAAGTTATGCCCAAGCATGTCCTCAACCTAAATTTTATATTAATTATTCTTAAAAAATTTAGTGGCAACAAAAAAAAAAAATTAAAATAACTTATAATATTGATATTATGGACTTATCTTAATTGGTATAAATTAAATTTCCTCACATTATCACATATTTCACGTATTATATATACATAACTATGTAAAAATATTATTTATATATAATATATTTATTTTAATCTTATATTTGTAGTTTTTGGGACAACCCGCCAACTGCAGACATATCTTGCTAAAATCCGTAATCCTGATAGGCTTAATTGTAATGACCATCTTTTAACGGTACACCACAGGCCTATATTTTCTATATAAACTATATCTTTAGAAATTTATTACTTTTTAGTATAATATACTGATGGTCGTAGTGATGGATTATTGACATTTTAAATTTATAAGAATATCGATCATAACCCGTCCCATAATAATTTAAATTTATTAAAGTTTGTTAAATAATATATTTAAATCATTTATAGAAATTAATCTATACAGAAATCTGACTGTTTAGGAATTTAATTTTTTTTTTGTTTTATGTATTTTTTAGAGATTTTATTTGGTAATGTTACTTTTCCACAAATCTTGTTATAGATTAAACATTTTATATTTAGTAGAGGAACTCTTTAGATTTTCTATATATTAAAGACGGAAAATCTGGAAGAATTTTTTTAAAAGTTAAAAAATTTGAAGTAATTGAATATGATTGATTGAAATGAATATAGAGTTTTCTATATTAGAAAGGGAAAATTTTGTTTAGTTTTGCAGAAAATTAGGTTCAGAGGTGGAGATAATTTAGGAAAGTTATATTGGATTGATAGGAGAATATTTAATTAACATACCTTATTTTGCATATTTCGATTTTTTGTTTTATTTTTAAAAAAAGTATTTTTATGGTAATGGCATTGGTTGTAAATACCTTTGAACTCCAAGCTTTCTTCTCAAAAATGCTGTGAAATTAATAATATAGATTTAAAATCTTTAAATCTCTATTCAAATCTCAAACCAATAACTTCCACTTAATGATTTTGTTGAACACTTCAAGAATCTTTAAATAAGAATTCAAGAATCTTAATTAGTAAATAAAATTCTAAAATTGAAGAAAAAAAAACTTACTGAATGTACAAAATAAATAAATAAATTGAAACAATTACGTTAAAGAAAAAAGAAAAACAAATTCATCAAAACACAAAACAGGTGATATAGCCAATTGATTGTCGTTAGAGAAGTATAGGCCCATAATGTATGGCCCAAATAAGGCCGTTTAATCAATTTCAGATTTATGGCGAATCATCAGATCTTCCTTCTCGTCGAGAGGTTCCCCTTCGTCGCCGTCGCTCGGAAAAAGTTCTGATTCGTTTGCCCGGGAAATGCTTTGCTCCATAGAAATTTTCAAGTGATCGCGTTACGTGTGTAAATCAGGTAAACATTTATCGCTGATTCTACTTAAGTCCCTTTGTTGCATCTCTCCATTGAAATTGAGCCTAACTTGCTCGACGAAATGTCTCGCTTGTTTTTTTTTTAATTCCCCTGTTTTTGATTCTGCTTATGGGAATCAATAGTTATGCTTCTGCTTATGTTATTCTCGAGGTATCGAATAAGTTTTGAGTTTATGTTAGTCACATCACTGATTCATTTGTTCCTCTGTCTCTATAGGTTAATCCCGCTATGTCAAATTGGAGACATAAAGTTTGGAGAAATCTGAGCTCAATTCAAGGAGCTAGCTACTCAACTACACCTTCAAGAACCAACAAACTAAAACTTGATGCCCTTAGAAAACTCCGGCCGATGATCCTACGGAGAATCGAAAACCGAGCAAAAGATTACCCGGTTAAAGAGATTGTTCCTGTGGCTGAAGATATCCTTATAGCCAGAAAGAATCTACTCAGTAACGTCACTGCCCTTCTTAAAGTGTTTCCTGTCTTGACATGCAAGTAAGTTTCATTCTTCTGAGCTTTTTTGATAAATACAAGGACTCTACTTTAGATACTGAGGCTTTGTAAAAACTTGGAACGTTTCCAGATTCTGCTCAGAAGTGTTTGTTGGCAAAGAAGGACACTTGATTGAGACATGTCGTAGTTATATACGACGTGGCAACAATAGGCTACATGAATGGGTTCCTGGTTCCATAAACGATATACTTGTCCCCGTAGAATCATATCACTTACACAACATTTCTCAAGGTGTTATCAGACACCAACAGAGGTTTGATTATGACCGTGTTCCCGCAATCTTGGAGCTATGTTGTCAAGCAGGAGCCGTTCATCCTGAAGAGATCCTGCAGTATTCCAAGATTCACGATAACCCGCAAATTTCGGATGAGGATGTCAGGAGTTTACCTGCTGGAGATCTTAAATATGTTGGGGCAAACGCTCTAATGGCGTGGGAGAAACTGAGAGCTGGTGTGAAGAAACTCTTGTTGGTTTATCCTTCAAAAGTTTGCAAACGGTGCAAGGAGGTTCATGTAGGACCGAGCGGTCATAAAGCTCGGCTATGTGGTGTGTTTAAATATGAGAGCTGGCACGGCACTCATTACTGGGAAAAAGCAGGTGTGAACGATTTGGTACCTGAGAAAGTGGTGTGGCACCGGAGGCCTCAGGACCCGATGGTTCTTTTGAACGATGGGAGGAATCATTATGGACATGCCCCTGCTATTGTGAGCCTTTGTAGCCATGCTGGTGCCATTGTTCCTGTTAAATACGCTTGCAAAATGAAGCCTCAAGGTCTATCTTTTCCTTTCAGTAGTTATTCAGTTTCAAAACATGAAACGTAGGGAGTAGCTATAACCACTGGTTTTGACCAAGCTACACTAAATCGAAGCTTTTTGTAGTTTACTAGTCTTTATGTCTATTGGTATTTACTGTACTATATAACTCCACATGATGTCTGTTTTGGCGTTTGGGGAATGAACTTCACATGAAAATATATAACACACTTCAGACCTTTTAAAACCCATATGTGATACAAGGTTAATGATAATTTACATGCTCATTAGTACAAGTTATTAAAAGCCATGTGAATTATCATAACAATATGAATTCAAGATTTCTCGATAATCTGTCTCTCCCTTGAAACTGTGCATAATGTGATGCAAGGTTTATGATATAGTACTAATAGAGATTGGTGACAGTGTAACGGTTTAAACAAACAAACCGAATTGCATAAATGAAATCAGTAAACTATTATTAACACATTAAATCAGATTATGGAATTCATAACACAATTTTATTTGATTAATGAGAAAGTGAAACTCTCTGTAACTTCGTTTTTGTCTTAATGGGATACTTTTGGGTTTTGCTTGTAGAATGATATAGTTTTCTCTATTATTATCAATTTATTTCTTACTCGTTATATATGACGTAGCTTATGTGTTTGTATAATCTTACGGTAATTGTGACAAAAAGTTACCATCATCATAATCTCAATTTATATTTCTGTAAGTAGATAACCCAATAATGTATATGTATAACCCACCATATGATAATAGTAATCTCAATAAATATAACCCAATTGAAAGCAAACAAAAGATATGAAGAAAAAAAGAACAATATATTTTTTAAAGTAAGTAACCCACCATATGATCATCGTAGACTCGTAATCTAAATAAATATAATGTATAACCCAATTCAAAGCAAACAAAAGATATAAAGGAAAGGAAGAACAATCCCATTTATAATAAAACGGAGTAAACAACATTATTGTGGTAAACTTTATAATTTTAATAAATAGTTACAAATAGGTTATACATATATTATAAATTAATCCATATATTAATTGTAACAAATAAAACCTTAATTGTAGCAGAAAATATTAAACGGGTTATTCTAAATTGATAGTTCATGGATATTCTAAACTTTATTTCGGAAGATCACCTATATGGTTCCAAATATCTAGAATCACAATATTACCAATTTATTTTCCACAGATTTTATTGATAAACCACATCAATAAAAAAAGTTATTAAAGAGATAAAAATATACTCACAATCATAAAAAATAATCAAATCTCGCTAATTTAACAAGATTAATCGTGATCTTGGGGATCGTATTCAGAAATTAAAAATTAAACCTTAATGCTAGATTAGGACCGTGCTAGAGCACGGGTTGAAATTTCTTTTATTAATATTATAATTTTAGAATAAAATATCATTTATATGATTGATTTTAAAAGTTTCTAAGGTCCTAATCTAGCATTAATCATGATCTTCAGAATCATATATTATTATAAAATTATAATATAAATAAAAGAAATTTCAATCCGTGCTCTAGCATGGGTCCTAATCTAGTATGTAGTTTAAAGTAAATAACCCACCATATGATCATCATAGACTCGTAATCTCAATAAATATATAACCCAATTTAAAGCAAACAAAAGAGATAAAGAAAGAAGAACAATACATAAATTTAAAGTAAAATAATTTACCATCTGATAATCGTAGTCTCAATAAATATAACCCAAGAAGAGTCAAACAAAAGAGATGAAGAGAGAGGAACCATATATATATTTTTTAAGTAAATAACCCAAACAAGTGTAACCAAACCAACCATATGATAATCACAAATCTCAATAAATATAACTCAATTCAAAGTAAAAAAAAAACTAAAATTCGTAATTCAATTCAAAGTAAACTCTTTCTGTCTTAAATTTAAGTGTAATTATTTTAGGATTGTTTTTTAATATTTTTTTTGGATTAAATGTCGTTTTAGGTTTTCTATATATATTTTTGATAAATTTTTCAGTTTTAATCATTGTTTTAACCAATTGAAAATTTGTGAAGTGTATTAATTAGAAATAGAATGAAAATTTAATTGTTTTTCTAATATGTCTGAATTTATTTTTAATGGATGAAGTGCTTTTTTTTTTTCTGGACAAAAACAGATGGAGTGCTAAGTAGCATCAATCAAATTGGTTTTTACCCGATAGTAATACTGTAAATATTTTAAATTGACAATTTAATTGTTCTTTCTTAGCATTCCATCTGTTTAAGCATATAGACCGCTTTTTAATAATTACAGTAAAACCTCCATAAATTAATAAATTTTGCTAGTCCCAAGTTGGACCAATGTAAAAAATAACAAAATTCGATAAGATACTAAGATAATATTTTTTCTGAAATCTCTATGTAAAATATGATCCCAATAATATCGTAAATTAATAATCATGTAAATTTACACACACATATATATATATAGTATGCTTCTACTAAACTTCATATTTATAATACAATTGTTATGTTGTATCTTCAAACTATAATGATATAAAATATTCTATAACATTTCATAAAAATAACTAAAACGTTTTAAAGTTTTCAGTTTTTAAATATACATCAGTTACATTTTAATAGTTTGATAGACTATTAAAATACGAGAATTGATATTCTTATTCATAAATTTGAATTTATGTATGTAATGTATATAAGTGAATTTGTCTATAGTATTTGTAATTTCTTTTCAATAACGTTTTCTCAATATTTCAAATTCAATTCCAATACCATAAAATTTACAATATCCAAAATTCTAATCTTATTTTGCTAAAATTGTCTCAATTCATAATTTTCTAAAAAATTAAACAATTAAAAATATATCTATAAATTAATAATTATTAATTTACACTATAAAATAATAATTATTAATTTATAGATAAATTAATATCACAATGTGTTAATCCCAACATTATTAATTTATAGAGGTTTTACTGTATTTTATTAATTTTTTAAGTATTCTAATGGATAGTGATATATCTTTTTAGGAAAATAATGCACAACACGTAATTTATACATAAACATGTATCAGCTGGAACTAAAACATATCCCCAAATTGTTATTTACTTAATTTTGAGAAAAACATAAATGTTATTAGGCCTATAAATAGGGCAACTTCGACTTCCTTCAAATTTAAACTGATTTTTTCCCATCACTTTTTACCAACTTTCGTCTAATCTTAATAGTTAAAATTATTACTGCGCCCAAAAAGATGCAAAGCACTTTACTACTTCTAACCAATGTATTTTTGGTTTTAGCCGGTTGTTTAACGGAAACAACAGCTCTAGCAACATTGGAACAACGAGGTATATATATTCAATATTTCTTTTGAAATGTTGGTGACAAAAAATGAAGTGTTATGGTTGTTTTTTGTTTGGTTTAGGCTCAATTGGGTGTCTAAGATCGAGAGATATGTATAGGGGTCTAATATTCCTTCTTGTCTTTGAATTAGTTGCTCAGAAAGCTCTAGTAATTAATTTTTGTGGTTTCCTCCTTAGTTAAATGTGTGTTGATTTTCTGGTTCGTTAGTTTGTTGGCTGATAAAACTTTTTGAAGGGAAACGATAAGTGTCTGAACTACAATTTTGACAAGTTGTTTCGGCCAATTTTCTGATTGCTCATAAAATTCATAGATAATATAATTGGGTGTTGAGATTATATTGTTGTTAATAATATATCATGAGATTAAAAATATCTTATTCCATTCACTTTGTGAGAAATTTTATGAATTGAGGGAAGAGATCCTACAAAAATGATCGTTTTGAAAGTTGGTTTATTGTTTAAACATATTCTTGCTTTGTAATTAAACTGTTAATGGACAGAATCATCAGACCCAATGCTTGAGGATAAACTGATACTGAGAGGGTTGAAATTCTACGGTTTCCATGGAGTGCTTCCAGAAGAGAAGAAATTGGGGAATACATTTATTGTTGACCTTGATGTGTGGCTGAATTTGAAACCGGCCATTGAATCAGACAATTTAGCAGATACAGTCAGCTTTGACGAAACTTTCAGGTTTGCATTTAATTACCAATATTACTTACATAATACATAATGGAGAATAAAATTAGGATCCAATCCACACCGAAAAATAGGATATATGCATGAGATTTTTGAATCAGAATGTCTCAATTTTTTTTTTTGTCAACTATCTTACTCAATTTTGTTATCCAAATCCGATATTATGTATATAGGTATATTAATCATGAAGATTATTTAAAAAAAAAATTAACCTCAGATTTGATTTTTTTTTTTTGGTATTGTAACTTTGGCGCCAAATAGCTGCACTTCTAGAGAAAAAGAATTAGAGGAAAAATAGATTAATGTCAAATTTTACCATTTTTGTTGAGTAAAATTAATTCATTAATTTATTTTTGAATATTTACATTTAATACTTTTTTGCAGATTAGAATTTGGATCTTAATTTAGTATCATGATTTATTGGGCAGAATCTTGAACATCTGTTACGTGTCCAACCTTTGAATTATGAATTAATTTTATCTTTAATTTGTATATTTATGATTTCATTGGTGAAAAAATGATACTTTTGGCAGCCTAGTTAAGAGAATTGTTGAAGGGCCATCGAAAAACCTTGTGGAGACGGTTGCGGATCTCATCGCGTCTCAAATGCTTGAAACGTTTCCTAAGATAAACGTTGTTCGAGTGAAGCTCGGAACGCCGAACCCCACACTACTTGAGTGCACCGATTACGTAGGGGCCGAGATTTTCAGGAAGCGAAAGCACTGATTTGAAGAAACTGCATAACCCCCAAAAGCTTTACATTATTGTGTTTTCGATAACTATTTTAAATATGAAGGGAAAAAACATAAGTGTGAAAGCTATAATATGGATTGATTTCTATCATTATGATATATAAGCTATTATGTGTGAAAGTTATAAATGTATTATATATACACTATTATTCTGATATATATTTCTACTACGTTGGTTAAAAAAATCAATACGGGTGAAACAATAAAAAGACAATTGTAAATTTGTAATATTGTAGTATTGTTCGAACAAATATAATTTCGAGTATTTAACTAAAATTAATATATTAGTCTTTTGAATCTTCTCGGTTTATAAATGTCATCGAGAGTAAAAGACTATAAACACAAATTACTCTTCCCTGATATGCGTTGTGCGGTATGTTTCTTGTGAATCTGAAACTGCGTAAAATTTTAAAAATACTTCGTTCGTCGTAATAATAACTCATTTGAAATTGTTTTTAAATCTCGCAAAGTTTTTTTTCGAATCGATGTGTTGAATTAATATATGAATTTCGCATGAGGTTCCTCAAATGGCTAAATCAGAATGATTATTGAGCTACATCATTGGGAATTCTAATCATAAGAGAGCACAAAGTCCATCCTATGATTTATCCAAATATAACTTAATAAACTTTTCCAGATTCTGCTCAGAAGTGTTTGTTGGCAAAAAAGGACACTTCATTGAGACATGCCGTGCCATTGTTCCTGTTAAATTAGCTTGCAAAATGAAGCCTCAAGGTCTATCGTTTCTTTTCACTAATTCAGTTCCAAATCATGAAACGTAAAGAGTAGTAGCTATAACCACTGGTTTTAGTCCGGTATTGTGATTGATTTGGTATTTGGCACTACCGTTTTTTGAGAACCATACCAAACCAAAATAAACCGAGGCTTTGTAGTCTATCAGTATTCTCCGTACTATCGATCGCCTCGTTTAAATTTTGTCATAGCAAATGGATTTGTCACATGAAATTAACATAGTACTACTAGTACAGACCTTAACTCGAGATGTGATACAAGGTTGATGGTAATTGACAGGTTCATGGGTACATGTAATCATAAGTCTTGCATTACCCAAGGTCGTTTGATGTGTTTCACACTTTCTAACTTGGATTTTCACGTCCCTTTGTTGTTTCCACTTTCTACCATATTATATCAATTTTTGAATAATGTGGCTCTCCGTTGAAACTTTTGAAGCTGAGCATAATGTAGTACAAGGCCAATCGTAGTGTAAGTTGCCTATCATTTATTTATTTATATTACATCTGTTTGCATTTCATTACAAATATTTACAATGTCCTCAAAAGAGCAATGAATTAATACAACGAGGTAGGTAAAAGTGAACCATGGAAGAAAACAATCGAAATTATTATTAGCCTCCCTAGCTAGACCATCTGCAATTTTATCCTTTCCCTTTTGCACAAGTTGGAATTGTATCTCAAGTTGCAATTTTATTATGTCGACATTATCATAAGGTTAGAGCCCACTGGCCGATTCTGATTTTGGTTTCTAGTTAACCAGATAATTTTGTTCATCATGAAACGGTTACTTTATTTCTGTGTCAAAATTTTTGTCACTGGATGACCTTTTTTTGTCATATTATCATTACGATTAGAATTTAGATAAAATATCTAACTAACGCTTTTGAAGTTATTTCTTTGATCTCACAAAGTTTTTGAAACGATGAGTTGAAGTGATATATGAAATTCCTCGATTGGCTAAATCAAGATTGTGCTATTGATTGAGCTACACCATTGGGAATTTTAATCCTAAGAGAGCACAAAGCCCATCCTATGGCACACGTTCCAACGTCCAAGTCTCAATAGAAATATCCAAATATATTATCCTTTTACAATATTTTAATTCAATTTCCTCCCTTGGAATCTCAAACAATGAGTTAGAAAAAATAAATTATCTGTTTAAAGTGACGTAATTCCGCCACGTTCTTGTAGCTTCCTGATTTCCATCGACGAGCTAAGCAAGCAGCGTCCTCTTTTGTCCGTTTCCTCGTGACAACTTAACTCTTTCTAACATATACATTCACCTCCGATCTATAGGATATGATCGTAAGTGTTGATCTATATACTTTGAATCTAATCACATGTTATAAGCAAAACAAAACGTCATATTCTTAGGTGAGCTTAGGTTTTTATTTGTTGTGACCCTAATTAGTTTAACAACTACGTACATTAAGGTAAACATATAGTATATACTTTTGTTCTTTTTTTCGCTACCATGCATCTGTTTTTATGGTTTCAGTGACGATAGCGTTCTCTTTTGCATGTGTACGTAGACAACACAAGTTACACAACATTCGTGAAAAAGAAAATATGTTCATTTAATATGTTTCCCTACATTCGTAACAACAATGTATTGTTGAAAAAGTAAATTTATACGATCTGTAAGAAAACTTTAATACATGATCATGTAACTATTTTATTTGTAGTCAATTGATTGATATATTAGAGATTCCGCATTTAAAAAAAGAAAAAAAGGAGGAACATTTATTGTATTAAATTATTTTTTTTTTTTTTTTTGTCACAAAAAGGTTTAAATAGTTAAATAGTCTACTAGCGTGGTAGTAGTAGCACACCGATTTGGGCAAAGCTGAACTGAACATTGTTTGGTTTATGGACCCATGAAAAATATTTTCGATTTTATTTTATTAAATTTTCTTGCATCATTCAGATACAATGGATGGTACTACCAAAATCTCCAAAGCGAAAAGTTCTGTATGCAGTACTATGCACTATCAAAATTTACGATGTTATATGCTAATTTATGATGTTCATGATGAAACTTCGACAAAAGATTTTACATGCACTATACTGATAATCTCTACTAGAGTTCTAAATTTAGTGTAAAAATACTAAACTTTTAGTTAGCTAAAACACCAAAAGAAAAGGTTCCCTAAAATAATGTTTAGGCGTTAAAAGAAAACAAGATCAAAGGAGGAAACCGACAGCAACAAAATGGGAAGATAGGATTGCCAAGTCGTGTGCAATCTGCGACACAATTCAAAGAAGGATAGGGTTTATCTATTTTCCTCGGGAAACATAACTATTTATTTTAAAATTACTCAAGAGTTCAAAATTCAAATACGATTTTAAAACTTTACCCACATAAATAATCACCAAATTTTCATACGCAGTTCCTAAAAACACAATTACCAACACGCACGTAAAATTTGAAATGATTTATCGAAACTTTAAAACATCAGTATAAAACTGTTGAGGTTCTAGCTCACTTAGAAGAACATATTAACACGTATTTAGCAATGACTATGCCAAATCATTCACAAATAAAGGTATGGACCTTTGAATAATAATAAAGGTATACAAAAAAAACGAAAGAGAAGGAGAAAATACGAAGGAAAAGTTCTGTTTAATATCGGTTCAATATCACATTGAAAACTTAAGTAGGTACATTTCTACAAAACCACTTGTAAGTATGATAGCACGCTATCGGTAATTAATACTATATGATTGAATCTTAAGTACATTTTCTTGTAAAGTTATTTCACTTTGATGGTGCTGACAAATTTGTATGAATGATTGAATATGTGTGGTAAATATGTATGGCAAGTTAACCAGCAATCGTCTTTCAAAGAAAGTGAATAGTGCTTTTGCCGCTAGTCTTAGCTATTGTCTAGTTGCAGATTATGCCCTTAATTGAGCTACATTGTGCATCTTTATTGATCAAAAACGTGTGAGGTTGGTAAGATGACACATAATAAATTCGTGTTCTTTCTTAATTGCACCCATTTCCTATATTATATATATACTCATCCGGGAGAATCTAAGATTATTACTTTAAACCGATTCGTTATATACATGGCTAAAAGATCGTAGGCCATGCATGCTCACATGGACCGGCACATATATATGGCTGTATCTATTAGAAACCGTAGCATAAATCCTTGTGCAACTCTTGGCTTGTTTGAACCATTCTATAAACATCACATTTTTTCTTACAGACATGAAAAGAAATAGACAACATATGAAGGATGTCAAATGATAATTCGTTTCTGCCATAATACCCTCATACGTGTCACAATTATTAATTTCAGAAAAAAAATATAATTTACAGACGAAAAAAAATGAAAGAAATAAAAATAGTTTTTAGGTTTTAATCCAACTTGGAAAAAAAGAAAAATAATACATCAGCACAAGTAGTTCTCCTTTGATAAGAAGTATATTTTAAATATTTTAATCTAAAACTTCATAAGAAAGCAATAGTTTACAATGCAGAAATAGTATATAAGGAGATGATATGTAAGAAGAGAAACATGCTTGAAGCTTCTCTACTTCATAGGGCGTTACAAATCAAAATCATTTCCAATTCATAAAAGTTGAAGCCATGGCTGCATCTTTCTCTGTCCCCTCTATGGTAACTAAAACAACTCATGAATTTATTTCTTGTTATTTGATTATGTTGGTTATAACAAATTGTATGTCATTACTACTTAAGACTAACATGCGAATTGATGATTAAAAAACCAAAATCAGATTATGGAAGAAGAAGGGAGATTCGAGGCGGAGGTTGCGGAAGTGCAGACTTGGTGGAGCTCAGAGAGGTTCAAGCTAACAAGGCGTCCTTACACAGCCCGTGACGTCGTGGCTCTACGTGGCCATCTCAAGCAAGGATATGCTTCGAACGAGATGGCTAAGAAGCTGTGGCGAACGCTTAAAAGTCACCAAGCCAATGGCACGGCCTCTCGCACGTTCGGCGCGTTGGACCCTGTTCAGGTGACCATGATGGCTAAACATTTGGACACGATCTACGTCTCTGGTTGGCAGTGCTCGTCCACTCACACCTCCACTAACGAGCCTGGACCGGATCTTGCTGACTATCCGTACGATACCGTTCCTAACAAGGTTGAACACCTCTTCTTCGCTCAGCAGTACCATGACAGGTATATTTAATTACTAATAAATTATTTTATTGCAACTATACCAAGCTTAGTGGTAATTTTGCTTATATTAGTGGAAATTAGATATCGGCTGCTTATTAGGAAAATTAATTTTGTGCTTAAGAAAAATAATGGTATCGAAGACCTCATGCTAAAAAATTGAAAAGATATTTATATTATTGCTGATCGGTATGCTTTATATGATAACGAAATTACATCTTTCGAGGTCTTACGTTGCTACGTGTTCAGAATAATTTAATGGTCTGTCAAACTATAGCTTCTACACGTTCTAGTTAAGACAAATTTCCTTAAAGTGAAAGTTTCCGAAAAAAGTAGGATAGTTTTACTTCTAGAACTAAAAAAATAATAATATTTGCACCAATCCCATTGTTAATCAAAAATCAACAATTAATTCTATAAATCATTGGATAATGTGAAACATTTCTATTAGGTTTGCATGCATGCGTCCGCTTTTAATCTCCAAAGTGCAAATATACGTTAATAGACCATTAAAGCCAATTATTAGAAATTTTCATTAGGTTCTTTAATAGAAAAGAAAGTGTAATTATAACAAAATAATATCCCTATGATAATTAATTACAACCATGAATATGCATCACAGAAAGCAAAGGGAGGCAAGAATGAGCATGAGCAGGGAAGAGAGAACAAAAACTCCGTTCATTGACTACCTGAAGCCCATCATCGCCGATGGAGACACCGGTTTCGGCGGCACTACCGCCACCGTCAAACTTTGCAAGCTCTTCGTCGAGAGAGGCGCCGCTGGGGTCCACATCGAGGACCAGTCCTCCGTGACCAAGAAGTGTGGCCACATGGCTGGAAAAGTCCTGGTGGCAGTTAGCGAACACATCAACCGCCTTGTGGCGGCTAGGCTCCAGTTCGATGTGATGGGCACAGAGACCGTCCTGGTCGCTAGAACAGACGCGGTCGCAGCCACTCTGATCCAGTCGAACATCGACTCGAGGGACCACCAGTTCATCCTCGGTGCCACTAACCCGAGCCTCAGGGGAAAAAGTATGTCCTCGCTTCTCGCCGAGGGAATGGCTGTAGGCAAGAACGGTCCGGCGTTGCAATCCATTGAGGACCAGTGGCTTAACTCTGCCGGTCTTATGACCTTTTCGGAAGCTGTCTTGCAGGCCCTCAAGCGCATGAACCTCAACGAGAATGAGAAGAGTCGGAGAGTGAACGAGTGGCTAAGCCATGCAAGGTAAAGGATTAGACGTAATATATATATTGCTTGAGAATAATCATTATTGCAGTTATTTTTAAAGATACTTACCAAATTTACCATATTTAGTTAGATTTATTTTTTAGTTTTATCAATGAGTCATATGGTTTAAGTTATAATCGTAAAAATGGTAGTATATTGATTCTAAATTACAATATTCTAAAACTATTTTTTCTCATGTTTTTTTATCCCTACAAAACATACTCATATGTTTTACTTTTTTGTTTTGTTTTGCTTTTGTTAAACACTTTATTTCTGATGTGTATTGACCTGTTGGACTAAGCAGGTATGAGAACTGCCTGTCAAACGAGAAAGGCCGAGAATTAGCAGCAAAACTTGGCGTGACAGATCTTTTCTGGGACTGGGACTTGCCCAGAACCAGAGAAGGATTTTACCGGTTCCAAGGCTCGGTTGAAGCTGCCGTGGTTCGTGGTTGGGCCTTTGCACAGATCGCAGACATCATCTGGATGGAAACCGCAAGTCCTGACCTTAACGAATGCACCCATTTCGCAGAAGGAGTCAAGTCCAAAACACCGGAGGTCATGCTCGCCTACAATCTCTCGCCGTCCTTCAACTGGGACGCTTCTGGTATGACGGACCAGCAGATGATGGAGTTCATTCCACGGATCGCTAGGCTTGGATATTGCTGGCAGTTCATAACGCTTGCGGGTTTCCATGCGGATGCTCTTGTGGTTGACACATTTGCAAAGGATTACGCGAGGCGAGGGATGTTGGCTTATGTGGAGAGGATACAGAGAGAAGAGAGGACACATGGGGTTGATACTTTAGCTCATCAGAAATGGTCAGGTGCTAATTACTATGATCGTTATCTTAAGACCGTCCAAGGTGGAATCTCCTCCACTGCAGCCATGGGCAAAGGTATGTTACTTTTGGTTTTGTTTGCACACATACATAACATTAGTGAAAATAGAGTGTGTTATGAGACTGATTCCACTTATAAGTTATAGTTAAGTACAATAAAAAAAGTTTATATGAGACAGGTGACCGACTCTTCTTTGTTACACTGCTATTAATATAGCTAATGTATAAACTTAGATGCATTAAGTAGTGAACAAATCTGGTTTAGTTATCCTACCATCGATTTTATTTTTCTTTCAAATAATGATGTTTTTTTTACGTACAGGTGTTACTGAAGAACAGTTCAAGGAGAGTTGGACAAGGCCGGGAGCTGATGGAATGGGCGAAGGGACTAGCCTTGTGGTTGCCAAGTCCAGAATGTAAGACATACGTTCATAGCGGTGGTGCGGCCGATGCGGTTCGACATCTTCGTAGGAAAACTTGGAAACCACACTATCTTTAATATATCTTTGGACACCCGAGTAAAAGAGAAAAGACAAAAAAACATATAATAAATGTATCTTTGCTATTGTATTCACTAGTTCTTCTACGTAATAATTGGTTTACAAAGTTTGGGGCAATATTTTATGGGGTTTGCTTCTTTTTATGGATATTTTGGAATTTGATGTTATTGGCGTTCGTTATACTATAAACGATTTATCTTATATTCGTGATTCTAGTTTCTTGTTTGGTTGAACCGAAATTTGATCTTGTCTAGTATATACCAGATGATGAAGGTTACAGCATTCGAAGGGTACTATATTTTGTTGATTAAAGCGGATAGTCTTACCACTATATACATGACCTACACTTAAGGAAGCAAATTAAACAAGATCAATATGTGATATGTCACTACTGGTCTAACTGATGGTACTCTATTAGGTGTTTCGCTTAGCACTGGATACCTATTTTTCCAGTTGTGTCTCCATAATACAAAGAGTTAAACATAGAATGGGCATATGGGCTACCAAATCACCCCAATTTCTAAATTACTGTAATAGCTAGGATTCAAATTTTTGGAGCAGCACTTCTTGTCAAAATTTAAGTTGTATTATTGTAAATAAGGATCACTATACTCTGTGATGCTTTTATATATCTATATATAACAGCAAACCCACTTTTGGGGTCAACCTTTATCTAACAGATGACATTGTTTCTATTATCTCATCTAACGGTTAAGAATTATTAATGATCCCAACAGTTGCAAGTTTTTTTTCAATAATCATGTTTCTTCGTCGTACTCCCTGTCTTTTAAAAATTACACCTATTAGTTTTTACACCTTTTTGTTTCACACCTCTATATTTTCACATTTCTTTGTTTATATATATACAGATTTTTATGAACTTTGAAAAGAGTTTTTGTTATTTTAGTATTATATTATTAATGATCTCACCCTTTGTTAATGATCTCAAAAGTTGCAAAGTTTCGATCCAACAATTGTGTTTCTTTGTCGCACCTCTAGCTTTCCATGTTGGCACCCGTTAGTTTTCACACTTTTTTATTTTACACTTCTTTGTTTATATAAAGTTGCAATGTCTTGATCCAACAATTGTATTTCTTCGTCGTACCCCTAGCTTTCAATGTTTGCAATTGTTAATTTTCGCATCTTTTTGTTTCACATGTATTTATTTTTACATCCTTTTGTTTTTATATATATACAGATTTGCATAAACTTTGAAAAGAGTTTTTCTTCTTTGAGTATTATATTATTAATGATCTCAACCTTTGTTAATGATCTCAAAAGTTGCAAAGTTTCGATCCAACAATTGTGTTTCTTCATTGCACCCACAGCTTTACATGTTGGCACTAGTTAGTTTTCACACCTTTTTTTGTTTTACACCTCTTTGTTTATATAAAGTTGCAATGTTTTGATCCAGCAATTTTGTTTCTTTATCATACCCCTAGCTTTCAATGTTTGCACTTGTTAGTGTTGCACTTTTTTGTTTCACACCTCTTTGTTTTCACAACTCTTTGTTTTCACAACTCTTTGTTTTTATATATATACAGATTTTTATGGACTTTGAAAAGAGTTTTTGTACTTTGAGTATTATTAATGAACTCACCCTTTGTTAATAATCTCAAAAGTTGCAAAGTTTTGATTCAACAATTGTGTTTCTTCGTCGCATCTCCAACATTCCATGTTGGCACCCGTTAGTTTTCACACCTTTTTGTTTTACACTTCTTTGTTTATATAAAGTTGCAATGTCTTGATCCAACAATTGTGTTTTTTCGTCGTAACCCCTAGCTTTCAATGTTCGCACTTGTTAGTTTTCGCACCATTTTGTTTCACACCTATTTGTTTTTATATATATACAGATTTTTATGGAATTTGAAAAGAGTTTTTGTTCTTTGAGTATTATTAATGATCTCACCCTTTGTTAGTGATCTCAAAGTTGCAAAGTTTCAATCCAACAATTGTGTTTCTTCGTCGCATCCCCAGTTTTCCATGTTGGCACATGTTAGTTTTCACACCTTTTTTTTTACACCTCTTTGTTATATAAAGTTGCAATATATTGATCCAACAAATGTGTTTCTTCGTCGTAGCCCCAACTTTCAATGTTTGCACTTGTTTGTTTTCGCACATTTTTGTTTCACACCTCTTTGTTTTTTATATATATATACAGATTTTTATGGACATTGAAAAGAGTTTTTGTTCTTTGAGTATTATTAATGATCTCACCCTTTGTTAATGATCTCAAAAGTTGCAAAGTTTTGATCTAACAATTATGTTTCTTCGTCGCACCCCAAGTTTTCCATGTTGGCACATGTTAGTTTTCACACCTTTTTGTTTTACACCTCTTTGTTTATATAAAGTTGCAATGTTTTGATCCAACAATTGTGTTTATTCGTCGTACCCCTAGCTTTCAATGTTTGCACTTGTTAGTTTTCGCAAGTTTTTGTTTCACATTTTTTTGTTTCACACCTCTTTGTTTTCATACCTTTTGGTTTTTATATATATACAGTTTTTATGGACTTTGAAAAGAGTTTTTGTTCTTTGAGTAATATTAATGATATCACACTTTGTTAATGATCTCAAAAGTTGCAAAGTTTTGATCCAACAATTGTGTTTCTTTGTCGCACCCCGAACTTTCCATATAGGCACCCATTAGTTTTCACACCTTTTTGTTTTATACATTTTTGTTTATAAAAAGTTAAAATATTTTGATTTAATAATTGTGTTTTTTCGTTGTACCCCTAGCTTTCAATGTGTGCACTTGTTAGTTTTCGCACCTTTTTGTTTCACACATTTTTGTTTTCACATCTCTTTGTTTTTATATATATACAGATTTGTATAAACTTTGCAAAGAGTTTTTGTTTTTTGAGTATTATATCATTAATGATCTCAACCTTTGTTTCCAAAGTTACAAAGTTTCGATCCAACACTTGTGTTTCTTCATTGCACCCCCAGCTTTCCATGTTGGCACATGTTAGCTTTCACACCTTTTTGTTTTACACCTCTTTGTTTATATAAAGTTGCAATGATTTGATCCAACAATTGTGTTTCTTTGTCATACCCCTAGCTTTTAATGTTTGCAATTGTTAGTTTTGCACCTTTTTGTTTCACACCTTTTTGTTTCACACCTCTTTGTTTTCACAACTCTTTGTTTTCACAACTCATTGTTTATATATATATATAAATTTTTATGAATTTTGAAAAGAATTTTTGTACTTTGAGTATTATTAATGAACTCACCATTTGTTAATGATCTCAAAAGTTGCAAAGTTTCGATCCAACAATTGTGTTTCTTCGTCGCACCCCCATTATTTCATGTTGGCACCCGTTAGTTTTCACACTTTTTTGTTTTACACTTCTTAGTTTATATAAAGTTACAATGTCTTGATCCAACAATTGTGTTTTTTTGTCGTACCCCTAGCTTTCAATGTTTGCACTTGTTAGTTTTCACACCTTATTGTTTCACACCTCTTTGTTTTTATATATATACAGATTTTTATTGACTTTGAAAAGAATTTTTGTTCTTTGAGTATTATTAATTATCTCACCCTTTGTTAATGATCTCAAAGTTGTCAAGTTTCGATCCAACAATTGTATTTCTTCGTCGCATCCCCAGTTTTCCATGTTGGTACCTGTTAGTTTTCACACCTTTTTTTTTTACACCTCTTTGTTATATAAATTTACAATGTTTTGATCCAACAAATGTGCTTCTTCATCGTATCCCTAGCTTTCAATGTTTGCACTTGTTTGTTTTCGCACCTTTTTGTTTTACACCTATTTGTTTTCACACCTTTTTATTTTTATATATATACAGATTTTTACGGACTATGAAAAGAGTTTTGGTTCTTTGAGTATTATTAATGATCTCACCCTTTTTGAATGATCTCAAAAGTTGCAAAGTTTTGATCAAACAATTATATTTATTCGTCGCACCCCCAGTTTTCCATGTTGGCAACTATTAGTTTTCACACCTTTTTGTTTTACACATCTTTATTTATATAAAGCTGCAATGTTTTGATCCAACAATTGTGTTTCTTCGTCGTACCTCTAGCTTTCAATGTTTGCACTTGTTAGTTTTCGCACATTTTTGTTTCATACTTTTTTGTTTCACACCTCTTTGTTTTCACATATTTTTGTTTTTATATATATACAGATTTTATGGACTTGGAAAAGAGTTTTTGTTCTTTGAGTATTGTTTCACACCTCCAAATTTTAAAAATTTGGAGTATTATTTTCTTTTAATTTATTAATCAACATCATTCACTCGTCTTCATTAAAATTTTGATTGTTTTATTTATTGGTTTTTTCATCTAACTTTTGTTTGGTGTCGTTTTCTATTTATACATGCATCGATCATCTCTTCCAAGTATTAATCTAGGTAATTGATTGTGATTTCTATTTTTTCATAGATTTATATGTTCATATATTATAGCAAACTCACTTTTAGGGGTCAATTTAAATATAACGGATGAAAGTGTTTTTATTATCTCATCTAACTGTTTAGATTTGTTAATGATCTCAAAAGTTGCAATATTTTGATTCAACAATTGTGTTTCTTCGTCGTACTCCCAGCTTTCAATTTCATATTTATTATTTTTCGCACATTTTTTTACACCTCTTTTTTTTTTTTTTGACAACAAATACTACCAAAATATTTTTTTTACACCTCTTTATATATATTTATGGACCTTGAAAAGAGTATTTGTTCTTTGAATATTAATTAACATTGATTCACTCATCTTTGTTAAAAAATTTGGATTACTTTATTTATTGATTCACTCATCTAACTTTTGTTTGATGTTGTTTTCCATCTAACATGTATTGATCATCTCTTCTAATTATTAATTTAGGTAATTAATTGTGATTTCTAATTTTTCATGGATTTATCTTTTAGTCAATTTGGCTGGTTGCAGCTATGAGCTCTTTCTCCCTGATTCTCTTATTATTTTTGTATAAATTTTGATAGAATAATGATTTAAATTTTATTTTATATGAATATATTTCAAAATTGATTATCTGATTATGATTTAGTAAACCTAGATTTATATATCTTTAACTCTTATTGTCACTGAATCGATTTTTCATTTTTATATATACAATAAATATTTTATTTAACTAATCTGGTTGATTAATCTTAGTCATTATTTATGACTTTTATACTATACAGTTAAAGAATTATCATAACATTTCGACTCAAAATGTGAAATTAACAATGTAAGTCATTTTAAATTTTCACTTTCCCGTGCAGTAACGCACAGGCCAACTACATCTTGGTATATGTTAAAGCAAAAATATTTTGATGAACATTTTACCTTCACAGTTTATTCGATTAATAATCATTTTAGGTGTAGTATGTTATATCTAAATAACTAAGGGGCATTTCATATAGTTTTAATTTATTGTGTATGATGAGGTGCCAAAGGATTCATATTATTCAATGAAACTAAAACATTTAAGTTCGATTTGAAGAATGAGTTACAGTATTGGTCGAAATCAAAATCTATACAAATACCAAAAAAGTAGAGGTATACCTAGACAGCGGTTGTTGTATTGACATGACAAAAGAAAAACAAAAAAAGAATCAAAATGGTACCGATTCATTTTGATGTTTCAAGTTCAACAATGAAAAAAATCAATGCATGATATGAGATATATACATTGATTCGTCAAATGTAAACGGAATCAACCTTTGACAATAAAGCAAGGATTTGGGTACTTAGCACATGGGATTAAAATAACATAATCTGGAATATTACAGAGATTAACTTTTTGATTGCGAGGCAAAGTGGGTCCTTAATCCCATACGTCGGACTATCGTAATCCCAAGTCCCAACTAAATTCCCCCGTCCCTGCAATCACGGGTTATATTCCTTTCTTTATTTCTTTCATTCTTTTAAGTTTTTGTCCTTTTAATTATCCAATTATGTTTTGATTCATGAATTATTTTGTTGTATCCATTAGAACTAATTTTTAGTTTATGTTTATTTTTAAGAGATATCATTTGTACCTGACATGTCTTGATCTTTCTTCTTGTTCGCTTCTATAAGAATTTTAAATGCGTATACATCTAACAGTAATATATAATCTCTGTGTATATTATAGTATGTGCCACATCACAACCGTGAAATTCTTTGAGAGAAAATTTCCAACAAAACCAAACTTTTATTTTCGTGATTGATGAATTCATGCATTTGAAACTTGAAAAAAAAAAATGAATTCATTTTGAAAAAGAAAAGTTTGTTTTTGGAAAAATTTTCATTTGTATAATAACTAGTTTAAAGAACATTTTTACTTAGGTTTTCTAATTTTGTAAAGTTTTAGTCGCCTAAGATAATCATTAAACATACATCATGCAGCTGCACAGCCTCCAGGCATGCAAGCTTATGTAACGTTTATATCTCAATTTTGAAAAAGTTGCGTATTTATTATTTATTTGTTTTTCTTTTTCCCGTCACGAGCAAATAATATGGATATATATATATATATATATATATATATTAAAGTACATATGTACGTGTTTGTGTTTATTTATACAAATATATTTTTTGAATGGGGTGAATTGGTAGCCAATATACCCATTCTATATACTACAATAAATTGTCCTTCAACGAAATAAAACGAACCACAATCGTAAAGGACCATTTATATATAGAATCACAATCGTAAGAATGAAATATATCAAAGAAAGAAAAACAATTCTGCTACAATTCTGCTTGATATATATATATATATATATATATATATATATATATATATATATATATATATATATATATATATATGTCTCCGTAATTAACTGCATGCTGCCTTCCTGTTTTTGTATTAGGTGATCTGTGATCCGTTTATACAAAAAAAAAGTACACTAAAAAGTTAAAAACAAATGTCAAATAATAAATTTTGTGCCGAAGAACCAATGCTCAAGTTCTTATTTGTGACTCAATAAATGGCCCTTTAACGAAAAAAAATCATAAATGGTCCTTATATTCTGATTTTTTCACAAATTTTGAAGATTACTTAAAATTTTGGTTCGATATTATTAACTATCTAGTTATAAAATAATATATACATAATCCTGATATATATATATATATATACACATAAACATGAAGCCGGCAAGCTGATGACGTGTCTTTATGTATGCAATGCAACACTCTTGTCATTGACAACGGACATTGCGTCCCAGAAGCAACTTCTCCAAAATGTTATATTGGATTAAAAAAAATTTGAGATAGGCATTGTAAGAATCAGGCATCCTTCTTATATAACCAGATTTTACTAAAACTTTCTACATATACATTACATGAGCTAGCGTATATGCATGACTATATATACATAAGGATATCACACAAATATTAGCATATCGACAAACGGTTTTATAGTGTTCATGGAAATGTAGCAAGTAATCCTCCAAAAACCCTAAATGGCAAACATCAATCATTATATCGTTGAACAAAAAAAATGAATGAATCCTTGATGAGATTCTTAAGGATCCGATTTGACATCAAAGATGAGATTTAAGGTTGCTTTCTCCGATAGTTCGTAAATATTCTAATTCTCGTTGAAGTGTATAGGAATCTCTAATCAATAATACATCATCATATAATTAATCTTTATTAATATTTTAGGACTAATTTTGACATTTTATCAACTTTGCAACATCATATTGAGCTTTTGGAGAATGTTAAGCAGCTGGAAATTATAGAATAACATTCAACGAAAATATTTCCTCTATTATATGAAATGAAACCAAAATAATTTAATCAATTAACTGATATCTTTTTATTTAATTAACCTGCAAAACGATAATTAGAGCTTCATAATCAATACCGAAAGGAACTAATTAAAGATAAATAATCAGCAATTTATATAACGTCTAGTCATAACCGATTTGATTAGACACTTCATCTAACACGTTTCAGAATTAAACGGACAGCATCTAATATCTTCGATTAAAGACTAAAACGGATTTGTTTCGTATATTCGGATGGATTGGTTTTTGCTTTCTACTAGTTTATTTTAATTTTTAGAATAAGAAATAGCTATTGGTGAGGACTTGATCGATCACCTAACACGAAGGTTTGGCTAACGGATGCAAGAAAAAAATATATTTTTTTAATAAATCTGAATTTGACTTCAATTCTTTTAGCCAAAATCTAGAGATGCCGTTAACCTATAAATAATTTTGAAAATAAAGTAATGAAAATTAAAGAAGAAAGTCTATCATTTCTTCAAGCAACTCTGATATATATATACATGACTTATATATAATGTTATTTGATATGGTTATCAATTACTCTGTGACATATATTATTAGCGTCACAATAGATTATACCAAGTAGCTTATTATGTTTGGAGCTGGGACGGCTAAGAGAAATAGTATGCTCAAATTTTCATTAGTACTGTATGTAACACCACAAATATAATTTTAATTAATGCGTTTTCAACTAATAAATAAGTGAAATTGATAAATTATATTGTCCCCGAAACTTCTAATTATCAAATAGAAAAATAAAAATCGAATTGTACTAACTTTCTGTGAGGATATAAATTTAATTGGTATACTTTATCATATCTACATGCATGTATAGCTATCCATATACTCTGCCATAACAAGGTATCTGCATATAAATAAACTAATCTAGGTATATAACTCTTTTCTTTTTTTTTTGGCAAACATATAGGTATATAACTCTGTCAAACTTTTTAGATATATAAAAGAAAAGTGTCTGAAAAAAAAGAATATAAAAGAAAAGTGTGTAATTTGCAAAACCTCTCATAAGCTATTAAGCTGTATGATATGGTAGCTCTTACAAATGTTTACAAATATCCCACCGATATGTGTTTATATATGTACACAAAAGCTATACATATGTAATTGAGCACATACCCATCAAGATGTACATACATACACACATCAAGCACATATACAAGATGGGTATGAATATAAACACCATTAAATTTACAAGGGTTTATATAATTATTATTTAAGGATGTTTATAGAATTGGTTATCATTCAGAAGCGACCGTTAAAATTAGCCAACATGGATATAGGGACGACGCATAATCCTCTACTCCTCAAATCCATGTTATTATTGTTTCCTTCTCCGAGATTATTTATCATCGTCATTTTTGGTTCATCACCTTCTTGTATATGGATTTGATGATCCCCCATGCTCCTAATATTTCCCTATCGTAATCGTTTCAAAAACATAATTACGTGCTATATCCATCAAATACTATAATACAAACATTATTAATACTAAAAGATAATTGAAACTTCCTTATCATCAAAAAAATGAATATTGCGGTAATCTAATAATACAAACCAAGTCTGTTTCATTATATTATTCAAAAAGAAACTTCTCAAGATTTTCCTTATGGGTTTAATGATTTTTTTTTTTTTTCAAGTGGATAGAGAGACAAATAAATTATGTGTCGGAAAGAGGTAGAGAGATTACCATAACGAAACTAGAAGAGACATAGTCCTCAAGTTTTCTAGGAGGCGTCTGAATATGTTCAAACTGACTGACCTGTTCAATATATCATTCATTTAAAAATTACAGATATGCTCTAACTACCACAAAGGGAAATTAATACAAAAACAAAAAAGAAGAAAGGGAAACTAATTATTGGAGTTAACTAGGTGATAATTACACTCAATCTTACAATCTAATATTATTTTTTTGTTTTTCTTAAAGCACTTCTTAACAATCTAAATTAAAAGTTAGAAAGAAACTTATGGATTAGAATTTTAATTATGGCTTAGGTTTTAGTTTGCTTGTGTTAAGTAGTATCTAACCTTAGGGCTATTGACCGGAGAGCTAGCGGTGTCCTCCAAAGAGTCATCCTCGCAAATCTTTTTGGTTCTTCCTCTCCCAAACTTCAATTTCCCCGGAAAATTAACCGGATAACTCTTGCCTGAGAAGGCGTCAGTGGCAGCGTCGGAGACCAGAGAAGGAGAGACGCCAGAAAGCGAACAAAAACTCTTGTCTTGATGATGATCGCTTTCTTCATGCTGATTAGTTCTGTATTGATTTGAGAAATCTTCAAGATAAGTTGTCCATCCACTCTCCTCTTGATGATCACCACCATGATGATCATCATCATGAGCATCAAGATCAACATCATCATTATGGGCATGGTTTTGTTCATAAGAATTACAAGAGAATGTATCCATCATGTAGAGAGGAAGGAATAAGCCAAATTAAAATGGAGTAATTTTTAAGTGGTTGCGTTGCGTATGTGTATATATATAAGAAAGTCGCTAAATTCTCATGGTCTATATAAAAATGCGAAATAAATTAATCGGAGAGATAATAATCGGAATCTTGATGTGGTCATCACATGGGTCCCAATGCGTTGATCAAAATTATCTATTGAAAAAAAAAACTAAGGCCAACGACGGACTTGTAAAGAAGTGTTTCCAACATAGCTGATAATTTCTATGTAAAGTGAAATGTTATTTCGAAAAGAGTATTATTTGCATATTATACACAAAAGCCTGATTGATATGAGTAGATAATATTTAAAAGGTTACAATCTTTTTCTTTCAAAATTAGCATGTTGTTAAACTTAATATTTGTATGGTTTTACTATTTCCATGATATTTGATCAATTCGTTTTGACCCGTTATTAAGAGCCTGACTGGTTCAAACGCTGCGGTTGCGGTTGCGGTTGCGGGAGATTGCGGAAGCGGGCGATTGCGGTTTCAAGCGTTATTAAGCGTTTTGAACAACTGATTTAGCGGTTTGAAATTGGTGCGTTTGCGGGAGGTTTACGACTGGTTGACCAGCGGGTGCAATAGCGGTTGGAACATAATAAATGTGATATATAATTATATAAACGTTTTAAAATATCAAAAACTTTATTAAACTTGATTTATAATTAAAATTCATTAAAAATACTAAAATAATTATTATAAAAATAAATAAATTTCATAATGAAATACTTATTACTTTATGCATTTGGCTTTTTACCAAAACTTTAATCAAGTAATTTGATAAATGACTAAACATATGTTTTAGATCGTAGATCTTTTTTCTTAAATCTCACACACTCAATAAGTTCTGTGGGGCAGTATTTGCATCGGTAGTAATGATCAAACGAGAGTTGAGAAGAGTCACTCGTGATTTGTTTTTATTTTTCACAAATAATCTTATTTTCTTAAAATTCTGATGAAACGTTATATTTATTTAGATTTTTTGAACTTATGTGTGATGTGCCATTAAATTTACAACAAGTTTTCTGGGTTATTGTTAATTGAAATATTATTTTCTTCCAATTGTTTATTTTTTAAATATTTTTAATCGTATCCGTACTTCATTTTCTCTCATCCTTAATGAATAAAATAGTTAGATAAAAAATATATAAAAAATATATTTCATTATCATTGATCTGTTTCAAGTTTTTCCTCAAAAAAAAAAAAAAATTTGAAACGCAAACGTCCGCAACCGCAAACGCTTGCGGGAACCAGCTTTTGGAATTCAACGGTTGGGAGCGATTGGGAGCGATTGGGAGCGACTGAGAGCGATTGGGAGCGATTTGTGTGATTGGCCCCAAACGCTAGCAACCGCCCGCAAACGCAAACACAGCGTTTGCGGGAGCTAGCGGGAGAACCAGTCAAGCTCTAAGGGCCTGACTGGTTCAAACGCTACGGTTGCGGTTGCGATTGCGGAAGCGGGCGATTGCGATTTCAAGCGTTATTAAGCGTTTTGAACGACTGGTTTAGCGGTTTAAAATTGGTGCGTTTGCGGGAGGTTTACGACTGGTTGACCAGCGGGTGCAATAGCTGTTGGAACATAATAAATGTGATATATAATTATATAAATGTTTTAAAATATCAAAATCTTTATTAAACTTGATTTATAATTAAAATTCATTAAAAATACTAAAATAATTATTAAAAAAATAAATAAATTTCATAATGAAATACTTATTACTTTATGCATTTGGCTTTTTACCAAAACTTTAATCAAGTAATTTGATAAATGACTAAACATATGTTTTAGATCGTAGATCTTTTTTCTTAAATTTCACACACTCAATAAGTTCTGTGGGGCAGTATTTGCATCGGTAGTAATGATCAAACGAGAGTTGAGAAGAGTCACTCGTGATTTGTTTTTATTTTTCGCAAATAATCTTATTTTCTTAAAATTCTGGTGAAACGTCATATTTATTTAGATTTTTTTGAACTTATGTGTGATGTGCCATTAAATTTACATCAAGTTTTCTGGATTATTGTTAATTGAAATATTATTTTCTTCCAATTGTTTATTTTTTTAATATTTTCAATCGTATCCGTACTTCATTTTCTCTCATCCTTAATGAATAAAATAGTTAGGTAAAAAATATATAAAAAATATATTTCATTATCATTGATCTGTTTCAAGTTTTTTCTCAAAAAAAAAAAGAAATTTTGAAACGGAAACGCCCGCAACCGCAAACGCTTGCGGGAACCAGCTTTTGGAATTCAGCTGTTGGGAGTGATTAGGAGCGACTGGGAGCGATTGGGAGCGATTTGTGTGATTGGTCCCAAACGCTAGCAACCGCCCGCAAACGCAAACGCAGCGTTTGCGGGAGCTAGCGGGAGAACCAGTCAAGCTCTAAGCTGACATGGGGTTTGGCCCAATCTAAGGTTGATTTGCAGGCATTTAACTTGCTACTAGTTTTTTGTTTTTGTTAAAACTTAATTATTATTAGTTGAAACATTGCTTTCGACCAAACTTATATCAAAACAAAACAACACTAAATCACTGACAAACATAGACAAAACAACACTAAAATCACGATAAAACAGAATTACTAAATTAAAATAAAATCCATAAAGTGTTTGTCAGTGTGAAAAGTAATTACAAACGGTCGGTTGCGCTATGACAAATAGTCCCCTAAAAAACGTCTTTCTGATGTCGCTATATGTTTTACTAATTTTAAATTCACTCGAATACAAACCAAAATAAAGAAAAGGGTGAGGAGGAGTAATGTTTCGTGCGTTGAACTTGACCACTATTGAATGATGTTGCGTCCTTGGCGTGAAAATGTCAAAGCCTGATAAAAAGAACTTTTTCTTTATCGTTAGCCGTTACAGAATGATATAACATCCTGCTTGGAACGGTTGGATGAGATGAGCACAAACATGACGAAACATTTGAAAATGAACTAGGATGAGATCATGAGATTCTCGGGCGATGCGAAAAGACTACAACTAAACTGTAACGGATTGTTTTCCGTTTAAAAATGGAGTAGTTACTATACACTTCAATATTGTTTTACTTTTTGGAAGGAAGCTACAATGCATTTCCTTTTTTTTCCTTTTTCTTTATTAAATTTTGAGTATCATTGATTCATACTTAAACATTAACAAAAAAAAAAAAAAGAGCACAATGGGACATAATCGTTTTAATATGAATGAAAAACTTGTACCCAAAAAAAAAGAGTATTCTAAATTTTCGTAAAATCTCCTTTCATTTTAGATGAATCGACATAATGCCTCAAAAGAACACACATTCTAATATAGAACGGATATTCAAAAAGAAAAAAAGGTTAGAGAGGCATATGTATTTTTAAGTTTGTTCGTGTTGAAATTACGCTTTCAAAAAACTTTTTTGAAAACTAACATTTTCTTATAAAAAAAAACTGATCTATCCTTATTATTCTGAAATTTAAAATGGCGAAAATAGTGGATAATTAATAAACATATATCAATAAAAACATATAATTAGTTTTTTTTTTGCATATCATATTAGTTAGTTCTTTGCATATTTGTGCACATCCAACGGTATTAGTGAACTTTCATGTACCTTTGGTAGACGTACCTTACAATAAATATGTGTAAGTCAAAGCACGTCACATCGCAACAAATTGTTGCATGTGTTTCTGTTAAGAACTTAAAATACTACGATTTTTGGAAGTATCAAAACGTTGTTAATGTTGGATATGGGTTTCACCCCATTTTAGCAGGTCTTCTCTCAATCTATCTAACAAATGGTCAACGGAATTCCTAGAAGGATTGACTGACCGAATAGAACAAGTTGGACCGGTGACATGCATAAATGGCCCGTTAACATGCTCAGCTCATTTAAACGATGGCCCGAGTACAAACAATTGTCGCCAGAGCGGTTAAACGGTACCACATCGATCCCAAAACAATGGTGCAATAAGTCCCATCGACTATAAATAAGGGAAGGCCCGAATGAGCAGAGACAAAAGTTAACTGGAATAAAAGTCAGGAGATTATATGATTCTAATTCTAAATACTTAAATAGTATTAGCGAGTGTACAGTTTTGTAACTAACCGACCGACTTTTAGTAACATTACTGTAATTTTGCCGATCCTTAACAATCTTAGTAAAAAACCCTATGTTTAGTCTCTTTTGTTACTTCTTCTTTTACTCGACGATCACTTGATCAACAATAAACATTAGAACAAGTAGTATGTCCATAAATTCAAAAAAGCTAGTATATATGGATATCAAAACGTTAAACATTGCTAGTTTGCTACGATGCAAATTTTAGACTTTCTCACTTGAGAGTTGAGAGTTGAGACGTACGTAGAGCTTGAAACTCCTCTATATGTGTATAAAACTCAATCTCAGCTTAATAATAATACTCAAAAGCGAAATGGTATTTACTCTTTAGAATTTACCGGAACCAAAAATCTCCAGCGACCATCGAAAGTGAAAAAATTACAAAACGAAAAGACATAAAAGAAAATACATTTTCACCATCTCCTCTTTTGCTTGTTTTTTTTTTTTTTTTTTTCTTGTTTTTTTCTACCTCTCGGAACCATTTATACTCTCTGTTCTTTTTTTCTTTTTGTTCGTTAGAAAAAAAACAGATAATAATGGAGAAAGCGGGCGAAATCTCCGCCGCCTCATCCCTCCATTTCGCTTTAAATACGACTTAGAAACGGTGGTCCGATCAGTCCCACAGCGGCAAGCTTGGCGGTGAATGAAAAGAAAAAACATAAAACGCTTTCTTTCGGGTTCGCTTCTTTTATATCTATATACAAATACGTTTTGGATAGAATCTAGAAGTCGATGATTGGTTCTCCGATAGTGAGGTTGCGCTCCACTGTCCACGGTAAATCAAAGAGCTTCGCCGTCACAAACTTAAAGATCTTATTCACGTTTATGTTATAAGAAGCACTCGAGAAGAAGAGCGTCGCGTTTAGCGCCTTCGCGTATGTTCTCGCCTGTTATACAGAAACATTCACAATCTAATGAGTACTTTATTTGATTCCTTTGCATTTATTTGTTACTAGAATCTCTGATTTATATGAGTTCCAAAACGTTACCTGGCTAGCAATTGTCCATTGTAGATCAATAGGAAGCTGAATAAACTCATCAAACTTGGTTCCTACCATAACTGGAATCGCCGTCTGCATAAAACGTATCAAACATTTGAATCTTACACAAAACACTAAAACAGAACAGTTTGACTCTTAGCCTTTCTTTTCTATGCATAAGACCAAAATCCAAAATACACGTCAAATTTTTTTGTCTAAGCCAAAATATACGTCACCGTCGCTATCAATCAAACACCAAATTCCATACAGCAAGACTTTTATACAATGAGACCAAATTTGGGAATAGGATAGTGAAATGTTTTTTAAATATATATATATACCTGATTAGACTTCCTAGCTTGTTGATACCAGCTAATCACACTATTAAGCGTGCAACGGCTGGTTAGATCAAACATAAAGAGAATCGCTACAGAGTCCTTGCAAGCCACTGGGATCTGATCCCTTGATTTCTCAGCCCCTGTGTAACACGAAGTTAATTTAATCTTAATTTCTCTGAATATTCTCTGCTAAATAAATGTGGGTTAACAATAATAACAAATAATGTTAATTACCTTCTAATTCCCAAATACTATATGAAATGCGAGCCTCTCCCATGTATAACGTCTTGTCCGTACAATTGATCCCTTGCTCCAATTCTCTCATTTCTACTACTTCTTTCTCTTCACCAACATATTTCGCCTTAAAAAATTAACAAAATAATTAATTACACAATTTATAGATTATGATTATGGATTTGATTTATGAGTTAATAATGTAAAAACTAACCAGGAAGCTAGTTTTTCCAATTTCTGGATCTCCTAAGAGACTAATCTTTAAAGAAACAAGATCAGAATCCGATCTCCGATGACCGTTATCGTGTTGCTCGTACACCACGGAAGAACGACGAACAAGCTCACCGCCACCACCACCACCACCACTACCGACGACGACGACATCCACGGCGGGGATCTGAGGAGGAGAAGGAGAAAGAGACGGACGAGAAACATTCGGAGATGGAAGAGCGCGAGAAAGCAACAAGTATCTCCTAGATTTACCAGGAGTACAAGCGACGATCCTACTCCATAACAAACGAGTGAATCGTCGGAGAATCAATATCCGACGATTCACTCTGTTCCTTAGATTGTTAATCCGAACGATCTTAAGACAAGATTGAGCCATATTGAAAACGAATAAAGAGAATCAAGAAGAAGAATCAAGAAGAAGGAGAAGAAGGAAGAAGCAGCTTCAAGAAGAAGAAGAGATGGCCAAAGAGAAGCTGCTTGGTTCCATATTGGCCATATGGGAGAAAAAGGAAAGGAGAAAGAGAGAGAGAGAGAGAGAGATGTCAATACATAATGCCCTTCCGAACCCGAAGCTTTAGCTTTTCTGCGTTTCTTCCTTTTTTTCGGAAGAGACGACAACACTTGTTATAATAACCTTTCTTTAATAATAATAATTAAAATTTTAATTTTACTATTTTTGTTTCAATTTATTTGTGTTTTTGAAAATTTGGGCGCAACGAACTTTTCTGGTGAGGAGATGTGATGACCACACACATAAGGAGAATTTTTTTTTGAATTTTGGGGTTTAAAAAATTGACCTGTGAAAATTCGTACTCGAAAAAGACGTATCAATCAGATTATATGTTACTACGTGCTTGCATTGTATGCATTAAGCAGAAGAGTTTCTAGATTTTTTTAGTTGACGAATTCAATTCTACCTTTTTCATATATGTTTGTTTTTTAGTATTGTAAATAAGTCGAATTCTATAAAATTATGTCGAATATATATGTACATGTTCATATATATATATGTGAAAGTCTTCTTTTAATTTTCTTAGTGTTATACTATTAGTCACAACATTTGTAGTTGTCTCCTAAAATTCAGATCTATTGTTATTGGTATAGTACAACAAAAAAAAAGTCAAGAATATATTAGTGTGATATATTTCTGGAGATTTAATGATAAATGATAAGAATATAACAAAGTTGAACAAAATCATTGAAATATATAGTCTAAAATTTCAATGATTTAAAGATGTTTGAGTAAATATGATTTATAAAAAAATATGGGTTGATGTAATGAGTTGATTTCAGATTTGGCAAGAAAGCATACAATGATGATGTGTGTTTTCATGTACCCACCACATGTGAGTCATGTTTTCGGATGATTGCACCAATTTTGGGTTTCTTCCTATTATTTCGATATATTGAAAAACACAAGTTGAAGTGATATTGCAAACAAGGTTTCAATATTTCTCTCGACATAATCAAATATTGTAACAATAAACATATCATATGATATACGGGGAATCAAAATGCTGTTGATTTAATTGGGTTTTAAAAATTGTTGGTTCAAATGATGGTACTTTGATTTAATTATTGAGACCCACGTGAATTTAAAACCCATGTTATAAAGAAATAGGTCTAATAAAGACATGTCTCCGACCCAGAGCCGTGCAGCAGTAATAAGAAAAGAAGCAACCGCTTGTGGCATCCAATTTTTTTTAAAAAATATAAGCATATAATTTAATAAAGTCATATAGTTTATCCTTAATAAAAATATATAACTATGGAAATATGGGTTCATAAATTTTTCTTACAAGTTACAACGTTATAAACAAATTATGGATTTTTACAATCTAATTTTAAACATAGACTTATTATATTAATTAATTAAAAAGAACTAGTTATATGACATACTTTCACTTAGTTAAACAATTAGGATTACAAATTCATTTTTGATAGCTTTCTATTTTGTCGTTAAGGCTTTCTCATCTTCTGATTCTATGGTAACATAGTGACAAATTTTCTTTCAACGTCTTTTTACCAAATTAAAACTAGTTTTTATTTGCTATCTCTATTTATTCTACTTTTTTTTATATGACTGAAGTTATCAAATTATATTATGTTAATGTTTAAGAACTAATATTTCGTTTCAGTTTCTCTTTATTTTTATTTTTTGTTATATCACAATGTGGTTAATTTTTACAAACATTTTTATTTTGTATAATTTAAACGGAGGCATTTTATTTTTGTTCGCTTCTTATAACAATTGAACTTTGCACGGCTCTGCTCGTGTAAGGGCTGCTAACTTTTTGGGTTTTGAATGGTTTAACATTATAAGGTCGAGAGATTACATATGAACTTTCCAAATCAAAAATCTACATCACCATCAATGCCAACGTTTGAAAGGAATTCAAGTTAGTATTAAAAGATTAAGGCATTTTTGCATTTACACTATTACAAAAACTCCAATATATGCGACTATTTTAGATATAGAAAATTGTTTTTTTGATATTTGTATATATGCAAATATACAAAATAATAAAGGATTACATGTTTGTATTATTTTAAAATTTATTTCATAAACGATTGCCTAATTCTGTCTGAGTCAACAAAATAATAAATAAGGTTTAAATGTGTTGAGAGAAAAAAGAAACACAGATGTAACGTGGCGGCCATTATTTGCTTGTCTCAGTATTTCCTACTATTTATATCCATTTTTGGTTGTATGGTTCAATGAGAATTGTGAAAAGAAAAAGTAACCCAAGAAAAAGAAGAATATAGTTTTTTTTTTATTGAGCAATTCTTCCTCTAATTTTATTGAACACTAAAAGACATATCGTCTTAAAGCTTATAAGGATATATATTTCTATTTTTTGGGTTGATGTATTCTTATACTTGAAAAAAGTTATCAAAAATAAAGTTCTTAATATCGTTTTAATTATTTTTATTAAACACGATGAATATGGTTTCTTCATTGCTTAAATTTTGCTAACATCTGTCAGAACTAAAGCAAAAAAACAGAGCAAGATAATACAAAATTACATATAATCATATTGTTGGAACCGTTATGTCAAATCAAATATCGAGTTTTAGACTCCAAATTTATTATTAAACTCGAAGCGTTCGCTCTAGCCGCTCTCTCTGGCACAGTACCCTAGACTTCAAACCTCGGCGGCGTCGAATCAGATCGACGTCGCTGGGAAACTGCTCTGGTATCCTCGTGCTCTCCTCTTCTACCTAAGCCCACTCTTTGTCTGTTACGACGGTGAACGCTCCGGAGGTCCACCAAGTCTTCGCTCAATAAATCTGGCCATGCTTCAGCTTCATCCCATCCATCTCCCTTTGTCTCTTCCGGTGGTTTCTCCCAGTGAGGTGATTCTCACGAGTTACCAGCCCCCAAACGCAAAATCTGAGACTCCAATTTGCCTTCCTCACCTTGTCTTTCGTCTTTGCCTCAAGCGCCCCTTGAAGTCAATTGTATCATCTCTCTGCTCCTTGGATCTAGATCCCCTCGCCAAACCGGTTGTTTGGTCGCAGTTGGACAGGAGCTCTTGTGTTGACGACGGCGCTGTACAGGACCTCGACAAGCCCCCGAGACCCAATCTTTGTACTTCACAATTCCAGGTCTGTTCCAAGTATCCTTTTGCTTTCCCGTAGCATACCTTTGGGTCGATCTATTGCTTCAATTGTCCAAAGACTGCAATTCGAACTTAGACACCCATCACTGTTCTGTTGTTGCAAAGCTTACTTGAGAACCCTGCCTTTAGAATCGCTTAGGGTCCCTACCTTTGTACACCATAGATTGATGAGGACCGGCATTGTGACCTCTTCTCTGTTGAGAGAAGGTTACCGGTTCCTCTCATATCTATTCTATATGTCTCAGCTGTGCTCCCGATTATCCCATTTGCTACCCTGTACTAGTTGCTCTGAGACCGGAAGCCTCAGGAAGCTCGGCATTATGGTCTTCTCTCCAAGGAGAGGAGATTACTCTTCCCTACATATCATCCTTATGGTCTGAATGTTATCAAGAACAAATCAAGAAAGCTAGGACTGATGATCTCCTCTTGCAAAGTCTGAAGAATATCCGCACTATGACCATATCTCATAGAAGTGTGGTTACCGACACTTCTTCAAGAAAGCCATTCCCAACTTCAATCCTTCTACCACCCTCCTCCTTGCCAATGAGCCAAACAAACCATTGTGTCTCCCGGCTTTGGAAACCCTTTCAACGTCCCAATGTCAATTTGATAAGGACTATCAATCACATTTCCACCTTGTTTGTGAATGTGGCGTCGAAGCATCTTGAGCGCTTGCGGTTTGATGCTATGCTCAAATCTTCAACACCTCTTGGCTATGACTATCGACTTCTCTATCTTTAAGTTTGTTTGTTTATCTGTATTACCAAGCTATGTCTTTGAAAACCATCAACTTTGTAATCCTATTTACCTGGTTTGATTGAATGAAAAGATTACTTGTTTGCCAAAAAAAAAAAAAAAAAAAAAACTCCAAGTTTACTTGGTGCCTACCTCAACGCAAATAAGCTGGATTGATTTTATGATGTAATATTAATTTCAGTTTACTAGGCCCATAATATCGCGCCAAGACCTCACCCTGCCCGTTTTATGTGAAACCCAATTCTCAATTTATTTTATACTAGATTAAGACCTGTGCTAGAGCACGGATATAAATTCGTTTATTTATACTGTAATTTTTATATAAAATATAATTTATATAATTGTTTTTAAAAGTTTTTTTGGATAGAACATTATGCAATAAAATCATATGCTAAATATGATGGCTAAAAAAAGACACATATTTTGTAAATTTTATATTGTTAATGATTCTAGATAATTACCCGTGTTATAACACTGGTTAAATTTTATTTTTTACAAAAATAAAAATTTAAAATAAAATTTTAATATATTGTATTAGTTTATGTATGTGAATTTATTTCAACAATGTATATTCTACATTATGAATTAAATGTCATTCTAAGACATAATTTTGTAATTTGGTTTTTAAAAAGATAAGTTATTATATTATGAGTAGTTTAATATATTGTTATACTTTTTGTTTTAATATACTTGGTTTCTTGAAATTCTTTCATATTATAGTGACATATTATTGACATTGCTATAACAAATCAATTTAGAGTGTTTATAGTTTATAACTTTTATATCAAGTTTCAATATATTAAAAATATTTCAAAATAAATTATTTAAAGTTTATATAAAATTATAAAATTGGAAAAAAAAAATATGAAATTGAATTTAAATATTCAAATTTTGATCCGTTACTCAGTAAAATTTTTAATTCAATAGATATTATCTTTAAAGAATAATATTACTAAAGCTTGAATATTTTATAGATTGAACAATTTATATTTGTTTTTAAGAATTCAACTTATGGTATATCTGGAAATAAAATTTTTTTTTTAATTATAATAATTAATATGATAATTTTATTTGTTCACAAAATAGACTCATATATAAAAATGAGAGGTGATGTATAATGATAATTAACAAATTAATATGTTAAGTTAGATATCAAAGGATTTTATTTGATGAATAATTTAATAAAGAAATTAATATGGTAAGTTAGATGATATCAAATGATTTTTTAGAATATTCTTTTTAAGATTTTCGGAAACAACATGCTCTAGTAATAAAATCTTTCAAAAATAAATTAAGGTTGCACCCACTATTTAATTTGTAACCAATTAATCTATAACCTATTTGTGATCAATTTATAAAAATTATATAGTCTACAAAATAATGTTGTGTACTTCCGTTTTATTGTAAAGAGGATCCTAACTTGGAAGTTCTCAACCTTGAAAGGCTTTACAATAAAAAATATCATTCGAATCATTAAAAAAAAATCAGTAATATATGAAAAAAAAATAAACAAGATCTGTTCAGTCCAAGACAGGCACAACCTGTAGTTTTTAAAATAAGCCCATACAAAGCTTTATATCGAGTTCTAGAAAGATTATATATAGGTAGACCACATCATTTATTACCAGCTCTGGCTGGCATTTGCTACCGGTGTTTTTATTTAAACCGATGAATCTAATAATCAGCTCATCATTCGGGAACCACTTCTTGTTTCTGGTTGCTCCATTTGTCCATTCTTTTCGAAGCTTCTTCCACCTAAAACAAACATAACATCCAATTATTCTGCAAGACTATCAAATCAATGAAACATAGTGTACTATAATAGAGAAAACGTACTTCTTTGGTATATGACGCTCAAATAGTGTAAGTGACTGGTCATTGAAACAGTCAAAGATTGCTTGAAATTTCAGCTTGGATTACTTTGTGGATATTGTGGAGAATATGGAAGAGTAGGAACCTACTCACATTTCAGCAAAAAAGATTCACTTGGCAACAAGACTTAAGCTTGGCTGCAGATGAGGCTAGAGAATGGATTGATATTTGGGCAGACTCGTTACTAAATTTACAGAAAGAGGAAACCAGGAGAAGAAACCACTCAACAAGATCACAATGGAAACATCCTACATAGAATCATGTCAAGTGTAATTACCACTGCAAGTTTATTTGGAATGGAAATAATGGACAATCAGCTTGGATTACTCGAGATGACAGAGGTTTCTACCGAACAGCAGGGCAAAGTCGACATACCAATGTGGCATCAGTCCTAGAAGCATAATTGCAGAGCCTAATATCAGCTATGAAACACATGTGGACTGCAGGTTATCAAAATGTTATTTTTGAAGGGGACAACAAGATGGTGGAAAGATTGGTTAATAATGTGACCAAAAATTTTAGAGTACACAACTGGATACGAGAGGTTCATTATTGGAAGGATAAATTTCACCATGCATCATTCCAATGGACAAGAAGGAACAACAATAAAGCTGCAGATTGCCTAGCAAAACAGCCTATTCCAACTAATGATCAATATATTATACACCATTTTGTACCTTCATGTATTGTAACTTTCCTCCATGAAGATCACTTATTTTCAATATAAATGAAAGAAAGCTGTTAAAAGAAAAAACGTACTTCTTTGTTCCAGTCTGTTCTGAACGTGACCCACGCTAAAATAAAGGTTTGTATAACCGTACCACCGATCATCCCCGTCAATATATCCTATATAACATCAACAAATTGTTAGCCTTTTTAATATGATTAGTCATTGTAATAGGTAATTATTTTTAAATCATAGGTAGGAAAACTATTTTGCCTTGGCACCAAAGTTGTAGTAAAACCCAAAGAGAGCTCCAAGAGGAATTCCGATAACATAGTAACATCCCACGTTAACTTTTGCAACAAACGTTTGCCAACCGCATCCAACGGCCACACCTATAATGATTTTTTTCCCAATTGTTTAGGAAAAATAAAACTTATTTCCTCTTATTCGGTTTACAAAATCGCGTGCATGAGAATTTACGGCAAGAAGGGGACAGAGATCAGAAACAGCATCCGAGACTTCTTTACCTTCAGTGAATAAATAGCTCAAAACGTCGCGGGACGCCAATATAACAATGGCTAAGATCACACATGTAATTAACGAATAAATGTTGACGATGATTACAGAGAACGCTGCTGATTTAGGGTTCCCAGCTCCAATTTCATTGCTCACTCTTACACTAAAACAACATCATACCAAATTGTGGCACATTTCGTCAGATTTAATAGGGCAAAATGAGCTCATGGTGCAAGTATGATTTAGCATTGTTGAAGTGTATGTAAGAAGCCTTATAAAATTTTTGGGGTAAATGAAGTGGATAGAGACATTCTAAATTTTATGTAATTTAAAAGTAGCGGAAAAGCGAAAGGTGAGACTGGAACAAAACAAACCTTATCGCTGCGTTGAATCCAACAGCTATCATGAACACCCAACCTGAAATCGTCATGCTGAAAGACAAAAAAAAAAAGGTAAATTTTTTTTACTTAAACCATTATTTGCTTGTAGAACATTATTATAACAGAATAAATAATAATGATTTTGACCATTTATTTCACGAAGAAATAACTTTTTATTCGATTCCATTTAGATAATTGCATAATGAAATAAGTAAAGTTATAAGAAGAAGAAGACAAACAATGTGCTAAGCAAAACAAAACGAGAAGATTAGAGACAAGAAATGTGACGTGATGACCACAGTTTATGTCATATTTGTTCAGCACTACCTAAACTTACGCTCGACACCCAAACTTGGCTTTGTACTCTCAATTAAATCTTAGCAAACAAAAGTTTTGTTCTAAAAGTTTTGTCGACTCATTTACTAGAAAAGACTAGAATAATTCACGTGGAGTTTCAAGATATCCAAAAGTGTTTTTGTTTTGTTGCAAAGGACGACTACCTACGTGTACTACCTATGGTAAAGCATAAAACAACGTATAATATATGTGTACGACATATATTTTAAATTTAATCTTCTACTATTGAGTTTTAAATTTTTACCGTCGAAAGAAAACTCTACTATCTGGTTTAGTTTTAGGTTTGTAGTATTTTTAGAGAAAATATATTTTAATCGTATTTTTGGAAAATAAAACTAAGAATACAATTTTTGGAAAAACCTGTTTTAGTGGTATTTTTGAGAATTGTACTAAAATTAATTTACTGAGCATAAATTAATAAGGAAATAATTATTTTTAGTTTGACTAAAATAGGACTTACCAAATAGAGAGTGAATCAAGAGCAAGTTCAGGATTCTCGAGAAGCCCGGCAAGAAGAACGAGAACCTGATAATACCAAGTCTCAAGGCAAAGCATCACGGCGGAAGTGGCTGAAAGTTTAAAGAAACTTGATAACCCCGAGAAAGCTTGTATGCTAAAACATCTCCACGTCTCACGACACCTCTCACTCGTCACAATATAAACAAACTGAGCCACCACAATAATCCACCACGACAAGCTAAGCACAAGCGACGCACCAAGAAGTCCCATACCAAGCTTGTAAACAGCAAGCCAACTTAAGAGAAGGTGAACGAAGAGTGTAGCCGTTGAGATGTAAGCGCTCGGAGCAACGATGCTTTGTGATTGGAGGAACTTTTGAATCGGGAAGTTTGCAGCGTAAGCAAATATTTGAGGGATAAGGCCGTATACGAAGAGTGATGCAGCGGACGCGATTGCTGGAGATTCTCCGAGGAAAAGGAGGATAGGTTCGGAGAAGACGTAGACACTACAAGAAAATAAGTTTATTGAGACGTATTTTTGAGACAAAAAATTTCCGTCACAAATTTGTCACTTTAAATACGATATTATGACTAAGTTTATTTGTAACAAATTCATAGTATTTTCGTCACTATATTATGACGAAAAAACTCAGTAACAAAAGTTTGTCACAATTAGTGACGAATATGCTACGATAATATTAATTGTCACTCTTATGACTACATTGTGACCAATATGTTGTTGCAAATTAGTTATTAACTTATAAAAGATATGCAAGTCACAGTTTGTGACATAAAAATTAGTAAACATTAGTCATAAAATAGTATAAATTGTTATATCATTTATACAAAGCCCATTAAGCCAAGTCTCTAACCCTAATTTAACAAGACTTATTTAAGAGATGATTAGGGTTTTATTCTTTATAATTTCGTGCCTCCATAACCTAGAGAGAGAGAGAGAGTGAACTATTTGAGAGAAAGAGAACAAGGAGCCACAATTGAGATTAAGGACAGATCTTACATGCTCTAGGAGATGGTGGAAAATAAGGGGTAAATGGACTCTTTTATGGACGAATTTTGGTGAGCAATTTCCCAACCCATAGATGTAAGTTTTTCCCAAAGGATTTTGTAACCCCTTTTGTAGATTCAAAGTTATACATGTTTTCTCAAACTTATTCGGCGCAGATCCGCGAATTGACATCAGTCATCTTGTGAAATCGTTTTCCACTACTACAAATTGAACCAGAAGCTGATCTACCAACCGTTGGAAAGATCTGAGTCTTACCTTTCCAGAAAGCCTAAAATCGTTTCCATAGGAGTTATAACATGGAAGTTATCATCGAATATGTTCATCTGGACGAATTTGTGATTTTTTTTTGTAAGAATAAAGATAGCTTATAATGTATATCTAATGTTTATGATTATAAAAAATTTGTATGATAATAAATTTAAAAAATAATATTGTTTTGAGATTGATTTTTTAGTTATAATTTTTATCATATGCAATGAATTTTTATTAATAACACCATTTGAAAATAACTTCTAATGATAAAATTGGACATTATGATAGTCACAAAATATCATTATTTTTGAGTATTTGTTAAAATTTTGCGATAAATTTCTAATTATCATTTGTGACCATTTGAGACTATAGTTTCGTAACAATAAGATACATAATTAAAATGTTATTTTAAACACGAATTGTGACGATTAACGTTTTGTTAGTCTGTAATTAAGACAGTTTTGTTACTTTTTGGTGTCGTAGTTATTGATGACAAAATGGTTACTAATATATTCGTTGCAACTCTTGTGACGTTTTTGTTACAAATAAAAATTTGTGACCATTGTATTGCAACCATTAAAAAATCGTCACAAATTCGTAACAATGTTTATATTGTGACTAAATACTTTGTATTATGACTAAATATTTCGTCTTAATAAAATTATTTTCTTGTAGTGAGAGTAAAGTGAGGACGAGGCTGGTGAGAGTTAGTAGTACCGTTGATCTTTGGAGATAAACTCCAAGCATCTCATATTTTCTAGCACCATATGCTTGACCACACAACGTCTCCACTGCACTCCCCATCCCTAGTATCAAATTCCAAAGAAAATACTTGGTTAAGAAAAATAAAAAGCATAGTATATAAAAGACATGGAGACATAGGTTGTATTAATAAAATCAGTGAATTTTTTTTTTTTTTTGCAAAATTGTGAATTTTCATTTAAGAAAATAGATTGTACAGAGTACAATAGCCTTGAAAACATGAAGATAGAAACTTGCCAAAAAAAGATTAAAAAACAAGCTCTAGCTTAGGGAAATACATTAACCAAAGCCGTAACTAAGCGAAGGTCAGCCAATCTCGCAAGAGAGTTTTGAAGTTTTTCCTGTGACTCTTGGCCAGAATTGCGTCTCTGACATGTCTGTCCAGCGCTTTAAAGAGTATATGCGGTGGAGTTGTGGTGTTGTTGTGCAGCCGAGTGTTTTGCTCTATCCAGATGGTGTAAATCACTGCTTGTGACGTAGCATCAGAAGCATCCAACCAAGAGATGAACGCGTCCCAGGTATGGAAAACGAAAGGATTGTATCCTAGGCGTCTTGTTGTTTGCAGCCAGATCTCTTCACTGAAATTGCAGTTCAGAAAGAGATGATCTCGAGTTTCAGGGTAGAGTCCGCAGTTGCAGCAAGAAGGATCAATTTGCATACCCCAAGTTGCAAGCCTAGAACGCGTGGCAAGGCGATTTAAGAGAGTGAGCCACATCATGAAAGCATGTCTTGGAACAGCACCCTTGTACCATACATGCTTTGTCCAAGATTGCGGGTCCTGTCTCTCCCTTAATGTTTCCCATGTTTTCTTTGTGCTGAAGGTCGTTGAATCTTTGCCATTTGTGCTCCAAAGGAAAATGTCTTGATCCGAGGACTGGGATGGTGGTTGAATAGTGGTGAGAAAGATGTGAAGTTGTTCAACTTGTGGTGATCTTGCAGGGCGCAGGAGCCAACCATTTGAAGAACAAGCTCGAGCCACACTACTCTGAAGAGGAATTCCTGTACGGGCGGGTCCCATGGGACCTAGAAACTGGATGAGTTAACCCAAGGGGGTCCACTTATCAAACCAGAAACTTACCAGTTCACCATTACCCACATCACACTTGATGAAGAGATTGGCAAGGGGTCGGAGGTGCAACAGTGCTTTCCATGTCCAGGAGTGGTGTTTCTTCTCATCAATTGCCCAGAACACTTCGTCTTTTATTTTGTTATTTCTTATCCATTTTGCCCATAAAGAATCATCCGCTGTGAAGATTCGCCAAATAAGCTTCAAACACAGAGTCTTGTTCCAGGTAGAGAAATGTCTAAATCCCAACCCACCTTCTTCTTTGGGTAGACATAATGTTTTCCAGGCTACTTTAGCATGAGTTGGCTTTGTTATATCACCGGACCACAAAAACCTGGCACAAAGTTGCTCAATATTCCGCAAACATCCCTTTGGTAGTATAAATGCGGATGCCCAAAAGTTGATGGAACCATATATTACAGACGAGATTAACTCTTTTCTTCATGCGTAAGACAGAGCTCGAGCAGACCAGTTAGAAAATCTGGCTGTTAACTTGTCTATTAGAGGTCTGTATTATGCAATACGGAGCTTTCTATGCATGAGAGGGAGGCCCAGGTAGCTTATGGGTAATGAACCTAGCTTGAACCCGAAAGAGGCAATCCTATCAGTTTCAAGTTGGTTCACTCCCGCAGTGAACAATTCAGTCTTGTCTTTGTTGATATGAAGCCCCGACATCTCAGAGAACTCGTCGAGGACCTCGGCTATCTTATCAAGAGAACCGAAACTCCCATAAAAAAAGAGCATAATACCATCAGCAAATGCTAAGTGCGATACCTGAGGGTTCTCTGCTGCTGGGTGGTGACCAATGTAATGTACCCGCTGTCGTAGCTCTGATTTAGCAATTGAGAAAGAACCTCCATAGCCAAAGTGAATAGATACGGCGAGATAGAGTCTCCTATCTTAAACCTTTGGCTCCCTTAAAATAACCACGAGCTTCACCATTTATTGAAACTGAGAAACTTGGTGTTGTGATGCATTCCTTGATCAGCGTGATGAAATGAGGTGGAAACTCCATGACCCTTAAGACATTTATAATGAAATCCCAATGAACCGAATCAAATGCCTTCTTTAAACCCACCTTCAACATACCCCTTGGTGAAACGTTTTTATGGTTGTAACCCTGAATTAGTTCTGTTGCCAGCAGCACATTCTCCACTAGAAGACGACCTGGGATGAAAGCTGATTGCGTATTTGCAATAAGATATGGCAAAACACTTTTAAGTCTGTTTGCCAGAAGCTTTGAAACAACTTTATAGATTGTGTTGCAGCATGCTATGGGGCGGAACTCAGCCATTGTTGAAGCATTGGGCGTCTTTGGAATGAGCGTTAGCAGCATAGAGTTCCATTGTTTCAGAATCTTACCTGAATTAAAAAACTCTAGGACTGCAGCTGTTAAATCTGGTCCCACAATTTCCTATTGTGCTGTGAAGAACTCCACACAGTATCCGTCGGGGCCTGGTGCTTTGTTTTTTGAGAGAGAAAATACCGCGAGCTTTATTTCCTCCAGGGTGAAGGGTGTGGATAAAAGCTGAATTGCAGACGCGGAACATCTTTGATTTATGATACAGGTCAGGTCTTCAACCGAGGGAGGCCTAGCAGTAGAGGGGGAGCCTAGGAAAGCTTTAAAGTATTCCACCGCAACCTTCTGAATCCCCTGCTTTGACTCCACAAACTGACCATTACCATCGAACAGATAGAGTATCTGGTTTTGTACCTGTCGAGTACGGATGGTTATGTAGAAAAAATTTGTGTTTTTATCTCCTTCCTCGAGCCAGCAGATTCTTGCTTTTTGTCGAAGGTAGGATTCCTCAGCTTGAGCTAACATAGACCAATGCTTGTGAGCTTCTCTTGTGGTTGTTACCAAGAGACCGTAAGCGAAGACTTGGATTCCGGTGTTACCGAGAGAAGCGGCGGCGAGTTCGAGGTTACCGAGATGGCCAGGGAAGATTTGAGTGGACATAGACATGAGGTAGTTGATCATGTAAACGATGACAGCTGGTGCAGCTAGGTTGAAGAGAAGCTTTGACTCAATCATCGTGGCCTTGCGTAGGCGTTGAAACAGAGGTTGTCTGTTAATTACATTAGAGAGCACATCCCGCTCATTAGAGGTGCTTCAACGTCGGAGAGGACGGTTTCTAGTTCGCCTTTGCTTGATTCCGTCGTGTTTGGAGATAGTTGACGCTGGAGAAGGGGTTGGTTTACGCCGTCGTTTTGAGATGGGCCCATGGCTGAGAGAACGCTTCTCTCTTCTCTTTTTTTGGTGTTGTAGTTTGCGGGTGTGTGTGTAGAGTATATAAATCTTTTCGAGGGTGGCGAGTGACGGCTAATGACAGTTACAATTTTACGTATTTGTTAATCATTGTATCATTCTTACAGTGTTTGTCATTTCATTAAAACCCCAAGAAAGGAAGGTTGGTATAGATTGTAAATGTCGGTGTATCACTTTATGATTGAAACATGCATACACATAATGGCGGATGTCGGTATTGTTTTTTTTTTTATGGGATCATATAAATTTAACAAAATTAAATAGCTGATTATAATGTCTATCTATATTTATTAATATTTTTTTGATTTTTTTTTTTCTGGATGATACATATTGTGAAAATTAGTAAGTAATGGGTCTCCGATATATCGTATATCACATATCGTATATTCACTCATATATTGTAAAGATTTAGTCTTACCAAATACAAGGGAAAACCCTACCTATCTCTATGTTTAAATACTACTCTAAGGAGAATGAATAAGACAACACTTCTACCAAATATTTCATGGTATCATAGCAAGCAACTCTGTGACCTAAACCTAAATTTTTTTTTTCTCTCTACTCACCGCCTCTATTTTACTTCTTCTTCTCACCGGTGTTTCTCTCTACTCACCGTCACGATGAGTTTAATTCTCGCCGTGTCTACTCCCTCTCCCTATACTCTTAATGCATCCGACAATCCCGGTGCTTTGATCTCTTTGGTCATTCTAAAGGAACACAACTACTTTGAATGGGCTACCGAGCTCATGAACTCTCTCCAGGCTAAACAAAAACTCGGTTTTCTTGATGGTACCATCCCGAAACCAACCACAGAGCCCGAATTATCTTCATGGAAGGCTGCTAACTCGATGATCATCGGCTGGATTCGGACCTCTATTGATCCTACAATCCGTTCAACGGTTTCCTTTGTGTCTGACGCTAAAGATCTTTGGGATAGTCTCAAACAGCGCTTCTCCACCAACAACGGTGTTCGACGCCAACTCCTCAAAGATGAGATCTCTTCCTGCCGACAAGATGGACAACATGTGCTTACTTACTATGGCCATTTAACTAAATTATGGGAGAAATTGCAAAACTACAAGACCAGCCGAGCCTGTACCTGTGCTGCCGCTCCGGACATTGCCAAAGAATGTGAGGATGATAAAGTTCATCAGTTTCTCTTCGGGTTGGATGAACGGTTCCGCCCTATTCGTTCCACTATCACGGATCAAGACCCCTTACCCGATCAGAATCATGTCTATTCACCTATTATACGTGAAGAACAGAATCTTAATGCCTCTCGCTTACAAGATGCTGGGAAAACTGATACTATTGGCTTCTCTGTCCAAGCCGCCCCATCTCCACTTCGCAAGTTGCTGCTGTTTCTGCCCCTCTTTCCCGCGATCGCTCCTCATTGACTTGCACCCATTGTCATCGTCAAGGCCATGACATCAGCGAGTGCTTCTTGGTTCATGGCTATCCTGACTGGTGGCTCAAACAGAATCGTCATGATAGCTCCACCAACTCTTCAGCTCGCGGCGTGCTTGGTCGTGGTCGTGGTTCCACCTCTCGCGGTGGACGCTCCTCGTCCTCTGGAAATCGTGGTCACGGTCGTGCCAACGCTGTCACTAACCGGTCAGCCTCTACTTCTAACAATGGTACCTCTGAGCTTATACATTGCGATGTTTAGGGTCCTTACCGCACACCGTCTTCCTGTGGTTCCGTTTATTTTCTTACTATCATTGATGACTTCTCTCGATCTGTTTGGACGTTTCTCATGGATGAAAAATCTGATGTCTCCCGTTTACTTCAAAATTTTTGTGCCATGAGTGAACGACAATTTGGAAAACCTGTCAAAACAATCCGAATAGACAATGGCACTGAATTCACTTGTCTCACATCATTTTTTCAAGAAAAAGGCATTCTTCATCATAATTCCTGTGTGGATACACCACAGCAGAATGGCCGTGTGGAACGTAAACATCGTCACATCTTGAATGTTGCCCGTTCATTGCTCTTCCAAGGTCATCTTCCTCGTAAATTTTGGGGAGAAAGTATTCTCACTGCAACACACCTCATTAACCGCACACCTACACCACTGCTTGCTGGTAAATCTCCATACGAAGTATTATTTGGACATCGACCTTCTTACTCCATGCTACTTACCTTTGGCTGTTTATGTTATGCACATTACCGGGCCCGCGACAAAGAAAAATTTGGTGAACGGAGTCGCCGTTGTATCTTTGTCGGTTACCCCTACGGCAAGAAAGGGTGGCGTCTCTATGACTTGGAACATAACAAATTCTTTGTGAGTCGCGATGTTAATTTTCAAGAAACGGTATTTCCTTTCACTACACCAGACACCGTTATCTCTGATCCTACGTCACCGTCATCTCCTCTTTTCTCCGATGACGATTGGGTTTTACCCACGCTTGGTGCACCTTCCCCGCTGGACACTCCGTCTCCCGCTCCGACTTTGTTGGTCCTGGCTCCATCTCCTGACTTGGTGGTGCCTGCGTCACCTCCTCCGGCTCCTACTACACCTACATATCCTGTGTCCTCGCCCATGTCTCCTGGTTTACCGGAATTACTTGGTAAAGGACATCGTATCAAGCGACCTTCTGTTCTTCTCAAGGACTTTGTTGCTCACACTGCAACCGCTCCTAATAATACACCCACTCCTGCTTCCTCTCCTGGTCTCACTGATCCTAGCTCCTTCACAACGGTCTGTGGTAAGATTCTTGATGCTCTTCCAATTTCTTTATCTGACAAAGATTTCTCGGATATGCATCGTGTTTTCATGGCAGCCGTTACCGCTGGTACAGAACGTACTACTTATCATGAAGCCTCTCTTATCAAAGAGTGGTGCGATGCCATGGGATTTGAAATCAAGGCTCTTGAGGATAATAAGACTTGGGAGATCACTACGTTACCACCTCGGAAGCGCGCTATTGGCAGCAAGTGGGTGTACAAGCTCAAGTACAATTCCGATGGCACTTTAGAACGCTACAAGGCCCGCATGGTTGTTCTTGGCAATCGCCAAGTTGAAGGATCTGAATTTACTGATACTTTTGCTCCCGTTGCTAAATTAACTACGGTGCGTTTTCTCCTTGCTGTCGCCTCTGTTAAAAACTGGGAAGTGCATCAAATGTATGTTCATAACGCTTTCCTTCACGGTGATTTGGAGGAAGAGGTTTATATAAAATTACCTCCTGGTTTCCACTCTACTGACCCTACGAAGGTATGTCGTCTTCGCAAATCCCTCTACGGTCTTCGACAGGCTCCGCACTGTTGGTTTGAGAAACTTGCTATGGCTTTGCGCACGTTTGAGTTCAAGCAAAGCTATCCTGATTACTCTCTCTTCTCGTTCGATCAAAATGGCATTGTTCTACATGTTCTTGTTTACGTCGACGACTTCATCGTGGCTGGCAATAATCTTGACGAGATTGAACGTTTCAAAGCATACATGAGTAAATGTTTTCATATGAAAGATCTCGGTAAGCTTAAATATTTCTTGGGTATCGAGGTCTCTCGTGGACCTGACGGTATATTTCTCTCTCAGCGTAACTACGCTCAAGATATCATTGCTGAAGCTTGTCTCCGTGGGGCCTAGACATTTGCTACTCCGGTTGAGCCTCATCACAAGCTCGCTTCTGCTCAAGGACCTGTTCTCAAGCGGCCAGAAGAGTATCGTCGTCTGGTCGGTCGTCTTATATACCTCAGTATTACTCGCCCGGAGCTCAGTTATATCATTCACATCCTGTCACAGTTCATGCAAACACCTCTACTTCCTCATTGGGAAGCTGCCATTCGAGTGGTTCGTTATCTTAAGGGTTGTCCTGAGCAGGGCATTTTACTTCGTTCGGATAGTGCTGCCTCCTTAATCGCCTATTGTGATTCCGACTGGAATGCGTGTCCTCTTACTCGTCGGTCTCTTAGTGCCTATGTGGTTTTTCTCGGCCCATCTCCCATCTCTTGGAAGACCAAGAAGCAACACACCGTCTCTAACTCTTCCGCTGAAGCTGAGTATCGCGCCATGGCCTATACTCTGCGAGAAATAAAGTGGTTAAGACAGCTTCTTGATACGTTTGGGTTACATCCTTCTCAACCTATTCAACCGTAATACACATTGCGAAGAATCATGTTTTCCATGAACGTACGAAACACATTGAGTCCGATTGTCATCAAGTCCGTGACGCTGTTCAAGATAAACTCATTACTACTGAGCATATTTCTACCATCGATCAAGTTGCTGACATACTTACGAAAGCTCTCCCGCGTCCTGCATTCGATAAGCTTCTGTTCAAGTTTGGCGTTCGTTATCACCCACCGCCAACTTGAGGGGGGGGGGGTAATGGGCCTCCGATATATCGTATATCACATATCATATATTCACTCATATATTGTAAAGATTTAGTCTTACCAAATACAAGGGAAAACCCTACCTATCTCTATGTATAAATACTACTCTAAGGAGAATGAATAAGACAACACTTCTACCAAATATTTCAGTAAGAGTCATTTTAGCAACATGTTACAAGCTTATCATTTTATTTTCAAATTTGGAATTTCCAGGCCTAGATCCATCTTATAGAGCTGAAACAAACCTTTACTAAATTATCTATCCTACAAGAAATCAAAATCATCATTTTTAAAAAATATTTATGCTTGTGATAAATTGAACTTAACCTTAGAGTTACTTTCCAAATTAAGAAATCAATGTAGTACCTAAACAAAAATAATTGAATTTTAAAATAACAAAACAAGAATTTTAAAATAACAAAACAAGCTAAGAAAAAGTTGTAAAATCAATAAAAATAAATGTTAGGTTCTGGGTAATTCTCAAAAAATCAGAAAACAGATAAATAAATTAGTCATGGTTCAGATTAACCGCGGTTCTTGAACTCGAAACACTAACATATAATTAACTAGTTTTCGTTGCGAGAATGATTTAAATCTAAAATCTAGAATCCAAATTTATTTGCAAATTGTAAAGATTAAACTAGCATTCATTCAAGTTCAATATGTTCACAATATTCCTTTGCGGATAAAAAATTTACCCACCCTAAGTTTTGTCAGGTTATTAATCACACTTTCGTGTGTAATTAACTAACCTAAGATCTAAATTCCAGATTCTTAAGAACGAACTATGGTGAAGAACAAATCTAAGTTATGAATCGTAACTAATTAATCAACTTAGTAGTTCATGAAATCTCTAATGAAAATTCTAAACCTAATTAACAATCATATTATATAGACATAATCAATGAAGCGCAAATTATCATACAAATAGTCTGTATTAAAAAAATCAAAAGAAGAGATAAATGAGTTGTGAATCTTTTTTGAAGCTGTCTCCTGATTCTTTTCTCCAAACTCACTAAAATTCTCTCAGAAAAAATAAAGCATCCGTGTTTACAAAAACCTATAAATAGTCTAAAACACGACATGAACTAATGTTTCAAATAAATAAAACCTTAGGAAAATTTTGTAATTTTTCAAAACTTGGAAATCTCGTGCTCCTCCTTGGCTAGCACTGGTGTCGCTTGACACCATCTCCAAAAGCTGTCTCCTTGTTGCTCGTCTCAGCTATAATGTTTGATATGCTCCAAAAATCTCCAAAGTGATCCAACTAGTCCTAAAACGTACCTAAACCTACAAAAACTAATTAAAAAAAATGAAAAATATTAAAAATGTTCTAGAAAATGGTTTATATCATGGTTAAGAACCATAAAAATTATGATATATCAACTTGCAATTACCTAAATTCAACCATTACCCAAACTCCACTTCAAATAAAAATAATTTTTACTTAATACCACATATTTGCACTCATGGATATGAGTTGAAAGAATCTATTGTATTTGGTGTTAAATTTACAACTTTTCTAAGTAATATACATTGGTGTCTTTTAATTTATGAAACTAATTTGTTTAAGCTCTAGAACAGACAAATCCACTTAAATAATTAATGCATACGGTCTTGACACTTTACTCAAAAGATGAATATCTCTATCCCATAAAAAAAAATGTTACGTAAAATCCTGAAAAAGGATGTGGAAAAGAAAAAAATCTTGAAAAAAATATATATAAATTTTTTTTTTTAAATAAAAGGCAATTGACAAAAATAGCACATTTTTAAGTTTTTCTTCCATAATTAACATATGTTTTTAAATGTTCCAAAACTAGCACACATTTATATATCATCAATTTTGGAAAAAATTAAATTATCAATAAATTAAAGTTTATATCGTTTCCTCTCTGCTTACACCGACACGATTCATCCCTTACCCAGATTTCAATATGAACACCACCCACGAATCGGTAACTAGACACGAAGAGCGAATATATATGTGTTATTCTCAGGCACAATCGAATCGAGACGGCTCCGCGTTTGAATCGAGACGTCTCCGTGTTTGAATCGAGACATCTCCGCGTTTGAATCGAGACGTCTCCGCGTTTGAGCAGCTGGGCGTTAGCTTCTCTCTCTCTCTCTCTCTCTCTCTCTCAAATTGTTGAATTCACTTTTTTGAACTGGTTAGACTTGCTTATCGTCTTGTATCATGTGCAGCATCTTAGTCTTGGCTTTTATGAATCATCAACTACGATTTTTCTCTCTGTTTACACTGTCATTGATTATCACTGAATTGTGAAATTCTTCTAAGAATGGAATTTTATTTGTTTTCTTAGTTCGCAGTCCAAAGCAGAGAAGAAGATCCTTATAGTTGAGGAACTTGAGCGGGAGAAGAAGAAGAAGGAAGAAAAGTTTTGACTTCTGATTTCTTACAAAAATTTTCTTGGTTACAGCTTATTTAACACTTACAATCTCATAGACTATTGTGGTTTAGATTGTGTTCAGTCAAGGGAGTGCTTAGATTGTGTTCAAAGGTAACTGCGAATCTGTGGGATTTAACTCTTACGGGGAGGTTCATTAGGAGGATCAGCAACTGTTGCAGCAAAAAAAAGTACGATGTCACTTGGTCGTGATACTGGTGAAATTCAGGAAGGATTACACGAAATTCAGGAAGGATTCTTAGAACTTCATGATGACCTTCATAACAAATTTAGATTTCAGGATGACTTACATAAAAATTCTGGATATTGGTAAACACTAGGGTAACACATAATGATACCATTACCCTTTACTAATGGAGTTTTCTTTCTATGTTTCACATTTTTTTTAGTAATGCTGAGTTTTTTTGTTGAACTTTTCTTTGTTTCATGAATTCAAATTTATTTTCATAAAATCATTATTTATAGATGGTTCCTTGATAGATTGTAGTTACCTTCTCATGTTCTTGTAACTTGGGAAACCAACAACATCTATCATTACTACAGAACGTTTAAACTTTTGTTGATAACCCAGTTATATTACACTATGGAACCTATTTTTATGCACAATAAAATATTTAGGAAGGATATCTCGTATTTTAGTAAGACCTTCATAAAAATAAAATAAAACATCATGCTAGATATTCTTATTTTCTACCTTTGTTGTAAAACACCAATATGTGCACCAAATCAAATTATTATACATCATTAATAGAGTAATATGTGAATGTGATACAATAAGGCACAAAACACATATAAAGAAATTTAAAAACACATTTTTAAAATATTTAGGAAGGATTCAATAGCTTTTAGGAAGGCATTCTTGAAATTTAGGAAGGCATTCCATAATGACCTTAACTTTTATGAAGGTCTTCCTAATTGTCTGAAACCAACATCTATTTGAACATTTTCTTCAGGTGTGGGTTCACCACTGTAAAACCTGTTTTAAAAATCCCCGCCTAGCACCGAGTACGCCCCGTAAAATCGCTAGGCCCAGCCTCTCCGCCTCGATTAATGACTAATCCCCGCCTAGCAACGATTATCCGATTATATCGTCTAATCGGATTAATTCTCGCTTAATTTTGTATATACCAATTATTTTTGGAGCTAAATATAAATCAAATATATATATTTTGTTATTTAAACATTTAAATTAAGAGTTTATGATGTTTTACAATAACTAATGTACAAACTTTTAATTATAATTATATTTTTTTTTTGAAAATTATGTTTTTATGTGTTTACCGTAATTTTAAAGACAATACTATAGTTTTATATTTTATTTGATATTTTTCTTTTCACATAAACAGAAGTATACATATATTTAGTACAATATATTTTTTATTTAGTAAAATAACTCTAAAACTAGTCTCAGATTAATCCCCGTTTAATCTCCGATTTTTTCTCTAGGCGCTAGGCCCATCCCAACCGCCCGACTAGCGCCTAGCGATTTCTAAAACAGTAAAATATCAAAATGTTCAATTTTCTTGTTGTCAAGTGTATTAAAGTACCTCCACTCACACAACAAATGACAAGCATATCAAGACATATCGACAAGCATATGAGAAAATCAAATATAGGTACATACAATGCAGCTCCTTGAAAGTGGACGTACTTACCTTTTTCTTAGTGCAACATGAAATTTGAGTTCCTTATCTGTCACATAAATCAAGAATCAACATGATTTTTATGCACAATAAACACAGTTGAGCAATGCTTAGCATCTGTTCCAAAATCAACCTGAAGAAATCAAGAGAGACAGAGAGAGAGAGATGTATCAGTTTTCACAAGTATGATCAAAGTCAACAGAATAGTGTCTTACTCAATGTTCCATCATAATTATCAAATACAAACCTCATAGGCGCTCATATCAGAGAGCCTCATAGGCGCTCATACAAACCTCATAGACGCTCATACAAACCTCATAGGCGCTCAAATCTTTTCAGGAAAGCCTTCACGAATATGAATTATGTACCAATATGAATTTCAGGAAAGCCAATATGAATATCATGAAAGCCTTCAGAATATGAATTTCACGAATATGAATTGAATTGTGTACCAATATGAATTTCACGAATATGAATTGTGTACCAATATGAATTTCACGAGTATATATATGCAGAGCCGGCGCTGAGAATAAATGGGCTGCAAGCCAAAAATATTTAGGCCAACAAATTAATATAAAAACAAATTAATATAAAAACAAAAAAATGCAAAAACAGGTGATTGTGAAACTCGAACTCAGGACCTCTACAACAATACCTACACTCTTAACCAACTATGCTGAAGGAAACTTTTGAAAAATTTAAGGTCGAAATATTACTTATCCCGCAAACGGCCGCAAGCACGTACTTGGCTTGCTTGGTCTTAACGCCGGCTCTATTTGAAAAATTTAAGGCCGAAATATTACTTATCCTGCAAACGGTCGCAAGCACCTACTTGTCTTGCTTGGCCTTAACGCCGGCTCTGTATATATGTATTGTCATCTTTGATATTTATGGATATGATTCCAAATAAAATTGTTCACTGATGGTTATTGTCTACGTACATGCAAATACTGGTACACGTCCCCATTCTTTCTCAGTCACTCATTCCAATTTTCAACCCAATGACATAGCTACGTCTAATAAGCATGTTAAAGGGAAAATTAAAGTTACTTCAATGAATATAAATGTTTGTCAGTTGGCCCTAGTCTTGGGCAAAAAAGCTGGAACCGAAAACACAAACTAAAAATTTGGAAAAATACCATCGTTTCCAGGTTACAAATATTACAATAAATTCAACTATTAGTTTTTTGGGTAATTTGGATATTTTCGGATACTTTTAATTATGTTTAGATATATAAAAGTAATCAATATTTTAGGTTTTTAGATATTTCAGATCTTTTTAATCACACAATACAAATAACTAAACCGAACCTGAATGGAAACAAAATTTTTGAAATATCGAAATGGGTCTAGCACTTTTAACCCATATAAAGATTTGATTAGACATGATATCCGAATGTCCATGGCTAATTCGCCCCATAGTTTACTGCCCCAAGAAACTATTAAGAATTGCTTATAGTATATACGTATCATCTTGTCGGGATATACAGGTTTTGTCTTAACGATGCATAGCATAGGATATGGTGTAATGATACGAAGGCTAAACCTACTATAACATTTGCTTAGATGATTTAAAACCAACCGCTGTTTCTCAAGCCAATAGTCGAAATCGAAACCAAGTTTGCAGGATATTTGATAAGAAAAAAACATGTTTTTAATAATGTCCACAAATTAAATGTATCAAACTGGAATTACAAATCAACATAAAGGCAATCGAAGTGATAGCCCCAAAGTGGTACAGCCTTTGATGAAATTATTTGGATGAAACTAATAAACTCCAACCAATAAAGTAGATGCAATTATGATCAAAATTGAATTAGAAGAGTTCCCCACTTGGAGCTCAATCCTTGTAGTGATCACTGTTCGTCCTTGAGACTCAAGACTTTTGGAAATTGGCTAGGAGAGAATGAGAGATAATCTAGACGAAAGTAGCATTGTTCTTGACTTCTTTGTATGAAAAAAAAACACAATTTTCAAATAAACACACGCATTTGGGTTAGTAGGGTTTCAGTTTCATATATTCCGTATATATTCCGTATTCCTGATGTTAGAGCTTAGAAGATATTTTAAATAAATATGTAAGAACTTTGTATTTTCAATATTCAAGATAATACATTTTTAAATTTAAGATACGATGTATTGAGTAATAAAATAAATAAGAGTATTGTTTCGAATTTAAGGTACGATGATTAAAGTTTGAATTACATGGAATTAGAGATTGAGATAATAACCTCGGAATTCAAGAAACGATTGTAGCTCCGAGAGTGTTGACTGGAATTACATATGTAGAATTGGATATCGAACTTGCTTGATTTCATTCATACTTTGTAATGTCGTTTATATACACACGATTTAGGTTTACAACACAAGAGATTAGGGTTTACAAACAACCGTCATTAACAAGTAATGGACTTTAGCCCAACAGAAAATAACATCTAATAGACACAGCCCAATTACGAGGGGAAGCTGACAATACAAAATGTGGATTTGCAGCTATATGGATAGCGGAGTGACACCGCCATATATAATGTGGATTTCTCAAGACTAATTCGCAAACCAGAATACTGAATATATTGCTCAACTGATGAATAAAAAAAATACAAAATGGCCTACATCACCTAAGAAAACTAGGCAAATATTCAAAGTCATACTAATAAAAAAGAGCATCACGTTGGAGGATGAAGATCTGAAATGCTCAACGTGGACATCATAGTCTGAAACTGAACTCGACCAAGCGCCCTGGTCAAAATATCGGCAAGCTGATCTGAGGTACCAATGTGATGTGTGACAATGGTGCCATCAGAGACCGCATCTCGTACGGCATGACAATCAGTCTCAATGTGTTTGGTGCGTTCATGGAAGACGGGATTTACAGCTATATGGATAGCGGCTTTACTATCACAGAAGAAACGTGTGGGAGACGTTTGTTCGATGCCCAATTCTTTTAACAACCGACGAAGCCATTTGATTTCACGGAGTCCCATAGCCATGGCACGATACTCAGCTTCGGCTGAGGAATGCGAAACTGTCTTTTGTTTCTTTGTCTTCCAAGAAATAGGAGAACCACCAAGCATGACCACAAAGGCACTGAGTGAACGACGGGATAACGGACAAGAGGACCAATCGGAGTCACAATAAATAGTGAGAGTGAGATCAGAATCGGCTTTAAGGAGAATACCTTGACCTGGACAACCGTTCAAGAAACTGACAACCCGAAGCACAGCATCGAAGTGAGCCGCACGAGGTTTCTGCATAAATTGAGCTAACACATGAACCGAGTAACTCAACTCTGGGCGTGTATGCGTGAGATAAATAAGACGACCGACGAGTCGACGATAGGGCTTCGGATCGGGCAGAAGCGGACCATCATCAGTGGCGAGATGATGGTTTTGTGGTAAAGGTGTAGCCGCAGCTGTCGTAGCACCAAGATCACCGCAGTCAGAAATCACATCCAAAGCATACTTGCGTTGAGATAAAAAAAATTCCTTCAGGGCCACGACTTACTTCAATACCAAGAAAGTATTTTAGCTTACCCAAATCCTTAATAGCGAAACAGCGAGACAAATAATCCTTGAATTTCTGAAGCATATAGGCATCATTCCCACAGATTAGGAGATCATTAACATAGACCAAAACTCGAAGCTCAAGACCCGCACGAGTGTAAAAAAACAAAGAGTAATCTTCGTAGGACTGGACGAAACCAAATCGAAGCAAGGCATCGGACAGCTTCTTAAACCAACAACGAGGTGCTTGTTTAAGTCCTTAAAGTGACTTTTTAAGATGACAAACTTTGCCTGGATGTGAATGACGAAAACCAGAAGGAAGTTGCATGTAAACCTCCTCTTCTAAATCACCATGAAGAAAGGCATTATGGACATCCATCTGATATACTTCCCATTGTTTAGCAGCAACTAACCGGAGAACGGAGCGGATTGTGGTCATCTTAATGACCGGTGCAAAAGTCTCATTATAATCCTCCCATTCAACCTGATGATTACCAAGGATTACAAGACGAGCCTTGTATCTCTCAATTGTGCCGTCAGCATGATATTTGATTTTGTACACCCATTGACACCCAAGGGCTACTTTACCTTCAGGCAGTGTTGTGACATCCCATGTATCCTTGTCTTCAAGTGCCACAACCTCCGTAGTCATCGCATTGTTCTACACTTTGATGTGTATTGCCTCTTTAAAGTTTTTCCGTTCCTTAGTTTGTGTTATGGTGGCTAAGAATGTCCGATGCCCTGGAGAGAATTGCTCATCAAAGACATAATCCGTCAAGGAGAAAAAAGACATACCTTGGACCGTTGGAAGAGACTCGAGAGGTTGAGCAGGTGGAGCGTGATGGGTATCCGTAGACGGAGACAACACATGATGATTAACAACATAATCACTCAACCGAACATTATCTTTGCATACGCGTTCACTATGACGGAGAGGAACAGGTGCAGGAGGCTCGGTAACTGAAACAACAACTGGAGGTGGAATAACATTCGCAGCCGGAGACAGCGAAGACACAGGTGACGAGGAAACAGAGGGTGGCAAGGGTACAACCAGAGCCACTGGAACAACAACTGCATCGTGGAGACTCCCCCTTAAGGGAGTATCCGGTGGAAGAGCAACCGCAGTTGGACTTCCCCTTACGCGAGTATCCGAGGGAAGAATCCAATCGCCATCAAGGTCACTAGAGACCGGAGGAACAGATGACAAGGTTTCCGTATGATCAGCATACGGAAAAACCGTTTCTTGAAAGACAACATCACGTGAGACGAAAAAAAAACATTTTTCTCAATGTCGTAAACCTTCCACCCTTTCTTTCCAAGAGCATAGCCAACAAAGATACAAAGACGACAACGTTCCCCAAATTTATCTTATCCCGAGAAGTGCGATGCACATAACAAGCAGAACCAAACACTCGCAATTGATCATAAGCCGGCTTGCAACCGTGAAGAATCTCGTACGGTGAAACACCTTTGTGTATTGAGGATGGTGTGCGATTGATCAGGTAAGCCGCAGTAAGAACCGCTTCGCCCCAAAACTTGATTGGCAAATGGGCTTGAAATAGCAATGCTTGAGCCACATTAAGAATATGTCTATGCTTGCGTTCTACTCTTCTATTTTTTGTGGAGTACCAACACAAGAAGTTTGATGGAGAACACCTTGTTCCCGAAATTGCGTAGACAAGCACATGAACTCCGTACCATTATCGCTACGCACCATCTTAACGGTTTTACCGAACTGTTTTTCAGCATATACAAGAAAATTCTGTAAAATGCCACGGACCTCCGATTTCTCCAACATTAAGAAGGTCCAAACGGCTCTTGAGAAGTCATCAACAATGGTCAAAAAATAAATACCACCACAAGAAGCCGGAATCCGATATGGTCCCCAAACATCGCAATGAATCAAAGAAAAACAGTCGTCTGCTTTATTAAAACTATCATGAAAAACTTCTCTTGTCTGCTTGGCTCTAAAACAAATGTCACAAGAACTAGAGCCAGCCAATTTATTTGAACTAGAAAACATAGGTAAATCAGAAAGCACAAAAAAGGAAGGATGCCCAAGATGTCGATGCCACAATGTGTCGTCTACGGTGGCTTTGACATTGTGTATCTTAGCTGAAACAACCTCTTTCAAGTGGTAAACCCCATCACGCTCTTCACCACTTCCAATCAATGTCTTCAAAGAACGGTCCTGCAAAGCACAATACTCATCATTCAACCACGCTACACACTTGGTTTGCTTCATAATTTTTGAAACAGAAATTAATGTGCAATTTAAACTTGGCACATAGAGAACATTGTCTAAAGAGACTGTGTTTGACAATGGCAAACTGCCCACACATAACGCAAAGGTCTTGCTTCCATCCGCAAACCAAACGGAACAAGGAGAAATCTTCTCAATTTGGTGAAGAGAAGAGAGATTTCCTGTCATATGGTGAGAAGCTCCTGTATCAAGAATAATATCACCTAGAGCTTTCTTACCAGATAATCGATCACCACCACTGGTTCCTTGCTTTTCTTTGCTTGCTTTCTCATCAAGGAACTGCTGCAACAACTTCAGCTGATCAGCCGAAAACTCAAGGAAAGCCGACTGATTGGAAGTTATAGCATGAGCTGTGACCGGACTACAACCACGACCTGCTCCCGTTCCTCTTCCTCTCATTCCCCTTCCATTGCCGCGACCTTGTGGACGCTCTTCCCACCAGTCAGGAAAACCGACAAGCTGCCAACAATCACTTTGGCCGTGCCCTGTTCTTCCACAGTGAGAACAGAGTGTCCTGCCTCCTGGTTTGAGAATGGAAGAGGATCCAATCTTATGACTACCTTGATGATCAGACCGTCCCAAATACGCAACCGATTCAGGCGTTGTTTCCTTGACTAGCGAAGTCTCATGAGAATCACGTCTGGCGACGAAACCAACAACATCGCGTAGCTGTTCACAACTACGAGCAGAGGACAACCGTTGTTCTTCACGAATAACCTTCGAATATGCTTCACCAAGAGAAGGCAAGGGTGTTGGGACAACCAAGTTCGTACATAAACCGCCGAAACGTGAATCATCAAGTCCTAACAAGAATTGATGAACCTTCTCTTTCTCTGTTTCTTTGGCAAACTTGGCTGTTACACCACATGAACACCCGCCGCAAGAACACACCAGAGGGGGACAATAATTGCGCAACTCATCCCATAGAGTACACAATTTTCCATAATAATCCAAGACACTTTGCCCATCTTGTCTACACGAAACAAGTTGAGCCTTGATCTGATGAACACAAACTTCGTTTCCAACAGAGAAACAATTGATGTGCGTTAGAGACAAAAGTCACAGTGGACTTCACCTTTGACACAATCGACGAGTGGATCCAGCCTACAATCGTCGAGTTAACTGTTTTCCAGTTTTCGTAGTCAGGATCATCAAGAGGAGGTTGCGGTATTGTTCCATTGATGAAATCTGTCTTTCGCTTTGCCTGAAGAGCGTTCATCATCTCCTCAAACCACTCATTGTAGTTATCTTCGTTCAAAGTAAAAGAGGAGATAGACGTTCCGGGATTGACAGAACTTGACAACAAATACGGTGACACCACCACCGTCTTTTGTGCAACAAGAGCCGTAGTAGCTGTTTTACTTTCGTCACTTGACATCTTCGAAGAACACCAATTTCTCAACTAGAGAAAAGACAAGTATCGAAACTATCGATTAACAAAGAAGAACAATTTGTATTTGAGAAGTTTTGATCTTTTACTCTGATACCATGTAGAATTAGATATCGAACTTGCTTGATTTCATTCATACTTTGTAATGACGTTTATATACACACGACTTAGGTTTACAACACAAGAGATTAGGGTTTACAAACAACCGTCGTTAACAAGTAATGGACTTTAGCTTAACAGAAAATAACACCTAATAGACACAGCCCAATAACATAAAACGTCACAATTAGATTTTGACCTGGTTAATAATGCCGAGGCAAGCATGGCACATGACACAACAATTTGTGGTTGGAAAAATTTGTCAAGTTCGATTTGACACCAATTTTTATTTTGTGCCGCAACGCAAAAATAGCTGTGGACTAATTTTGTGATGTTTGGAGTATTAATTTCAGTTTACTTGGCCGAATTCTCAACTTTTACAGTCAAACTTGGAAGTTCCCAACAACAAAACATCCATCACACTTAAAAAAGAGAAACTTTGAAAGACTTGCAATCTAACGAAATAGTTCAAGATATAAAAAATCAACCTATAGTTTTTAATATCAGTATATAAAAAATCAGTAATATATTAAAAAATAAATAATCTATCCAGTCCAAGAGAGGCACAACCTATAGTTTTAAAAATAAGCCCATACAAAGCTTAAAATGGAGTTCTATAAATATTAAAGGTACAAGATCCACATCCTTTATTACCAGCTGACCGGTTAATTTGAGCATTTGCTACCCGGTGGTGTTTCATTTAAACCGATGAATCTAAACAGTTCATCATTCGGGAACCACTTCTTGTTTCTTGTTGCTCCATTTGTCCATTCTTTTCGAAGCTTCTTCCACCTGAAACAAAAATAACATCGAGTTATTCTACAAGACTATCAAATCAATGAAACATAGTTTACTGTAGTAGAGCAAACGTACTTCTTTTGTCCAGTCTGTTCTGAACGTGACCCACGCTAAAATAAAGGTTTGTGTAATCGTACCACCGATCATCCCCGTCCATATACCCTATATAACATCAACAAATTGTTAGCCTTTAATATGATTAGTCATGATAATTAAAACAAGAATCATTGTAAGTACTTATTATAAATGAAAGGTATAAGAAAACTATCTTGCCTTGGCACCGAAGTTGTAGTAAAACCCAAAGAGAGCTCCAAGAGGAATTCCGATAACATAGTAACATCCCACGTTAACTTTTGCAACAAACGTTTGCCAACCGCATCCAACCGCCACACCTACGATGAATTTTTTCACAATCGATTAGTAAAAATAAAACTTACTACCTCTTTCGGTTTACGAAATTGCGGTGCATGAGGATTTACCGGAGAGGACAGGTTGGATTCCGTTGAGAACAAGCGTTACGGCAAGAAGTGGGCAGAGATCAGAAACAGCGTCCGAGACTTCTTTACCCTCAGTGAATGCATAGCTCAAAATGTCGCGGCACGCCAATATAACAATGGCTAAGATCACACATGTGATTAACGAATAAATGTTGACGATGATTACAGAAAACGCTGCTGATTTAGGGTTCCCAGCTCCAAGTTCATTGCTCACTCTTACACTAACATAACATCATACCAAATTGTGGCACATTTTCGTCAGATTTAATAGGACAAAAAGAGTTATGGTCCAAGTATAATTTAGCGTTGTTTCAGTGTGTAAATGTAATAAGCCATATAGATATTTTGGGGTAAATAAAGTGGATAGAGACATTTTAATTTTTATGTAATTTAAACTTAGCGAGAAGGTGAGGCTGGGCGAAAACAAACCTTATCGCTGCATTGAATCCAACAGATATCATGAACACCAAACCTGAAATCGTCATGCTGAAAGACAAAAAAAAAAATTACTTAAACAATTATTGCTTGTACAAAATTATTATAAACTTGCAACTTTTTTGACTCGACATGAAAAACTGAAAATATTAGGATATTATAAAGAAGAGAATTCGATATTGATTTGGTGTAAGTACCTAGATTGGGTGGCTGCTTCTGTTTGGTAGAAGAGAAAAAACAGAACTTTTGGAGAAAAAAAAAATCTAATACGTAAGACTCCCCAAAAACCAATCTAGATTTACAATATTATTGTATATAATATGTTCAACAAAATAAAGAAAAAGATGCAGAGTTATCGTTCAATTATTGGACGAAGAAATGATGTTTTATTCGATTTTATATAAATAATATCATAGAAATGGACCAAATGGTCGTATAGAACTACTAAATTTAAATTCTAATATTTAAGAAGAAGACAAAAAATGGTGCCAAAGAGAACAAAACGAGAAGAAATGTGATGTGACCTCAGATTTTGTCTCTAGCAGTCGAAGTGTCAAATTTGTCTGCCACTACCCAAACTTACATATCTACACGACTACACCCAAACTTTTTTTTTTTTCATCTGAATTTTATATTGAAATAAGGTTTTACGAAGCCCAATATTACAGACCAAAGTTTACAGATCCACGCTTGGTCATTAAGCCCCATCTTTTTACCCCTTTCTAACCAGTTAGACTAATCTATCTTATCCTTTTACATTCAAGGGAGTTATACAAAAAACTGATTTCTACTATACAAAAAACCTCTTTTACCACACACTTAAAACACACAAACCGGGGTGCAAACCTTTTCTTCTTCAAACACCTTTGCCAACCACCTTGGTGATCCTAGCTCCACATAAGACTGAAGTCGCAGATCTCCAGTTACACTTTGAGCTATCAAGTTTGCTCCACGGTTTGTTGCAGTGATTTCCTTTGCCACCCTCCACAACGGTATCAGACTCAAAAAACTCCTTATCGCCCCTGCTTGAGCTTTAAAAGAGGGCCAAGCCTTTGGTCGCTCCACGGCCTCAACCATTTCTTTGTCCTAGATACCAAATATCACTCTATTGACTTTATGGCTTTTCATACTTTCAATAGCCCATAAAGTCACTCTCAATTTGGCATCATCTCCATTCAGAATGCCTCCAAAAGCCCGTCAGCTATGCATAATGACTTCACCTCTTTCATTTCTGAGCACCCATGCTCCCCCTGCAACTTTGTTTCTTTCTGACCAAGAACAACCTACATTGCATTTAACCCAGCTTGGAGGAGGTTTTTCCAAGGTTTTAGCAGCCTTTTGACCATTCCTCACACCAAGAGGTACGGATGACTGATTTAGTAGAGATTCACCTCCTTCTTCTTCACACTGAGCATCAAACCACTCTACGACGTCTGATATGATTTTGTCTACTGTCTCTCTCGCTGAGAACCTTCTCCCTTCAAAGAGAAAACTATTCCAGTTTCTCCAAATCCTCCAAAGTATCCAGGGGAAGCTTTTCCTCAGCTCAATAGGCCACTCCTTCGTATCTCTGTTCTCAATTAAGTGATACATATTTGAGTATACTGATCCTGCTTGAAACCCATCCGGGGGAAAGGGATAATCGGATAGAGCCCAAACCAGTCTAGCTCCAGAGCAAGTAAAGAGTGTATGGTTTATGGACTCATCTTCAACACCACAATGTTGACACATAGAATCCATTTTCATTCCTCGACCCTTAAGCGTTTCAGCTACTGGTATTGCCCTGGATAAAACTTTCCAAAGGAAAACCTTAATTTTTGGATCAGTTTGGAGCCTCCATACCAGCTTTTTCAGGACATTCGTGGAAGGTAGCAGTGATGCTTCTTGAATGAGTGGGGCACTTTTTTCTTTGTAAGCAAGCCAATAACCGGATTTAACCGTGAAATCTCCAGTTTTGTTGAATTTCCAGGCATAGTAGTCTTCTTGGTCCGCTATTGGTTTTATTGCTTTGGTCCTGACTTTATCCTGATCCAGAAAGTGCTCCTCTAGCATATCATGATTCCAGAAACCCGTATGCTCATCAATCAATTGACTTACTTTCATCCCAACCTCAAAAACCTGGTTTTTCCTGTAGGGGGCTCTGTACCCTTGATCAAAAATCCAAGGATCGATCCATACATTGATCGAGTCCCCATTACCCAGCTTTTTCACTAGCCCTTTATTGAGTAACTCTCGACCACATAGGATGCTTCTCCACGCGAACTATGGTCTTTTGCTCATTGGTGCTTCCAGGAAATTTGAATCTTGATAGTAACGACTCCTCATAAACCTGGCCAAAAGACAATTTGGTTCTTGTAACAGTCTCCAGGCCTGCTTTGCTAGAAGGGCTTGATTGAAGGAATGAACATCCCTAAATCCTAGGCCTCCCAAGTCTTTTGGTAGACATAATCTTTCCCATCTTTGCCAATGAATCTTCCTTATATGTTCGTCAGAGCTCCACCAGTAATCGGCCATTGCTGCCTGTAGGTTCTCACAAGTCGAGATTGGAAGTTTAAAACATGACATTGCAAAGACTGGCATTGCCATCGCCACTGTTTTTAGTAAAACTTCTTTTCCTCCTTGGGAGAGACATCTTGTGAACCATCCTGATAACTTAGCCTTTACCCTGTCTTTCAGATAGCTAAGCATGTCGACTTTTGAACCACTGAAACACTCAGGTAGACCCAAATATGAACCAGCTCCTCCCTCTACCTGAATCCCCAAGATGTCTTTTATATTTCCTTTCAAAGCCTCACCAACCTTTGCTCCAAAAGTTATTGAGGACTTATTTAGGTTTACGGCTTGGCCCGTTGCATCACCATACACTTTTAGATTTTTTTGTAAAGCTTTGCTCTAATCCGGTGTTGCTTTACACAGAAAGAGTGAATCATCTGCGAACAGCAAATGGTGAATACACAGTCCTTCCTGATTGAACTGGATCCCTTCTATCCTTCCTTCCAGCTGTGCTTTATTTAGCAAATGTGTGAGTCCTTCAGTGCAGAGAACGAACAGGAAATGAGATAAGGGATCTCCTTGTCTCAAACCTCTCTGGGGGATAATCATACCAAAAGGGTTATCATTTATGAGGACTGAATATGTAACCGAGGAAACGCATATCATTATCCAAGAAACCCACTTTTGGTGAAACCCCAAGGCTACGAGTAAGGATCTCAGATAGCTCCACTCTATCCTATCGTATGCTTTTGACATATCTGATTTGACCGCCATAAACTCCTGAGAGATGTGTGGATGAGTCCGGAGGCTGTGAATGAGCTCATGCGCTACTAGGATATTGTCAGTGATCAACCTTTCTGGAACAAAAGCAGATTGTGTATCAGACACAATAGAAGCTAGAAACGGTTGTATCTTTTTCACCAGAATCTTGGCAATTACTTTGTATAGCACTGAACACAGACTGATGGGTCTTAAATTAGCCATTTCCTTGGGATTTTGAGTCTTTGGTAACAGACAGAGGTGAGTATAGTTCCACTCAGCCGGCAGAACTCAAACCACAAAGAAATTTTTAATTTCTGAAATCACTTGAGCTCCTACAATGTGCCAGTATTGTTGCAAAAACATTGCTGACATACTGTCTGGACCCGGAGCTTTTGCAGGATTGATTGAGAACACAGCTTTTTATTTCCTCCTCCTTTATCTCTTCTAACAACACTTCATTCATTTGGTCTGTGACTCTGGACGGAAAACCTTCGAACCACTCCGAAAAGCTGGTTGGATTTGAAGAGGTAAACAGTTTTTGGAAATAAGCTGAGGAAACTTCACCTTTTGCTGCTTCTGACTCTTGTAGATTCCCATTAATGTCTTTTAGCCCTTCAATTCTTTTTCTTTGTCTATTCTCCTTAACCGAAGCATGGAAAAACTTGGAGTTCCTGTTTCCACTCCTTAGCCACTTCTGTCTACTCTTCTGTTTCCAATAAGTCTCCTCCTCCCTGTAAGCTTTTGCAAGTTCCCTCTTGAGTACAAACACTTTGTGTGGTAATGGCCATCTCACTGATTGCTCTTTCTCTAAAGCCTCCTCCAACAAGTGAATTTTCTCCTTTGAGTTTACCGTATTCCTTTTTTTTCAAGAACTTAGAGCTTTCCTACAGTTTCTCAGTATGTCTGAAACATACACAACAATTCCTCCTCTTCTAGATGTCCAAGCTTGTGCTATTGCTTCTTTCAGTCCTTCCTTATGCAACAAGCGTTTATCGGATTTGAACTGTCCTCTGTACTTATCCTGAGAAGACATCAAGTTCACCAATACTGGTTTGTGATCAGATCCCCTCATCTCCAAAAAATGTTCATTCGATGCAGGGAAATTATCAAACCAATCTTCATTTCCAAAAGCTCTATCCAGCCTGCTTTGAACCCAATGGTCACCTCTTCTACCCGCCCAAGAAAAGGTATTCCCATTACTAGGCAGTTCGACCATCCCACATACTCGCAACATCTCCACAAAATCCTTTGAATCATTGTCTGGCCTTCTTGGTCCTCCCAGTTTTTCCCCATTATGTCTTAACTCATTAAAATCCCCCAGCATAAGCCATATGTCTCTCCTGCCAATGCCAATCCTAGACAGACGTTCCCAAACCACAGCTCTTTTACTTCTGTCTAGATCACCATAAACACATGAAACAAAAAAATTGATAGCTCCAAACTGAATCTGAACATCCAACAGATTTTTATCCGCAAACTTAAAATCTACCTTCACACTAATTTTACAGAAGAAGGCTAAACCACCACTTTTACCGATGGGATCCACCGTATACACTCGGTCATAACCTAACCAGACTTGAAGATCTACTAACACGTCTCTATTATACATAGTTTCCATCAAGAACAACACCTCAGGAAAGTGTTTTTTACGCAACTCCTTGAGGCGAGGAATTGTCAAGTCATGGGACCGTCCCAATCCTTGACAATTCCAGCTTAAAACGCTCATTGGGGTTTAGGCAAACTCCCTTTGGGTTCACCTCTTGAGGATTAAGCTTTGGCGACTTCGCAGTGCTTTTACCCTCATCATCTGCTTTTCGTTTATCCTTGCATCCCATTTCAGAACCCATGTTTATTTCAGTTACCCTCCTCTCTTCACTTTTGCCTGACCTCTTTAGTGTTCTATTGCTTTTTTTAGGTCTTTTCCGTGACTTACTCTTTGCCCCTTTCAGAACAAACCCGGAGGGTCCAACCTCAAAAGGGTTAGATCCATAAACCGTTGCATTGTTCTGAAACGGCTGGGATAGAGTAAGAAACTCACCAGACACTACCATCGCTGAACTCGACCCTTGCTCATTAAGCCATCCCCTTCCTGAATTTATATTCACGATGCTCTCCTCAAACCTCTCCTTTGAACTAGAGGCTCCAAAATTCACCGATTCTCCAGGGTTTTCATAGGAGAAAACCAATCCTTTTTCCGCATTTACATCATGGTGGAAGATGGGAGGAGGTTCCAGTCTCAGTATAGATTTTGCTGCTATCGGATCCTTCTCTACTTCTCCTACCGAAGCTTTAACCTTTTCCGCTCTCAGCACTCTTTCTTCTACAGATGCAACTCTCATATACTGTCTCATCCCTTCTAGGACCACTGGAGCAATGCGCGGTCTACCACTCACTGGGTCTATACCCACTTGGTCTTCCTGGAGGATCCCATACAGAGGGTCAGTCATTTTCTGAATCAGCCCTTGCTTTGGCTTTTGAATAGATTTTCCTTTGATTTTTGCATCCTGAGCTTCATCTTTCTTCATTATGATTATTGGACAATCATCCACATCATGCATCATCCTTTGGCATTCGAAACATCTCTTTTGTACTCTCTCATACTCAAAAAAGACATTAGGAGTACTTCCTTTTGGTAGATTGACTAATTTTGACCTCCTCAACGGCCTGGAGACATCAAACAGCACTTTTACCCTGACATACTCTTTGATTTGTGGCTTCTCTGTATCAAACGCCACGACAAGAACTTGTCCTAATACTTCCCCTAAAGCTGTGATAGCTTTTTTCGTGTAATAGTTTATCGGTAGGTTCCAGATCTGAACCATATCGGAATAAACTGGAGATAGTTATCAGGGGGTACCTCATACCATCTGTCTACCACCACCGACCAATCGTTGAAAGTATGGATCCCTTTCTGTAGTATTTCTTCTTGGTCAAACTCAGTATTGAACAAAAACTGAAACTTCTCCTTTGATAGCGACTACACCCAAACTTGGCTTTGTATTCTTAACTCTTAACAAAAGTTTTGTTCTATACTTTTCATATCGGATAAAAAGAATACCAAAATGTTTTGTCGAATCATTACTAGAAAAGACTAGAATAATTCATCATGCAAGTCTATAACCATACATATATCCACGTGGAGTTTCAAGATATCGAAAGTATTTTTTGTTTTGTTGAAAAGACGACTAACTACGGGTAACACCTATGGATACAATACAAGCATAGAAACAAACGTATACATATGTGGGACGACAAATAATAAATTTATTTTTCTGCTATTTGGTTTATGAGGAAATATTTTGTGGCAAAGAAAAAAGATAACTATAAAATAGGCAAAACTAATTACCATTTTTTTGGTCAAGAGATAAAAGTAATTACTTAGCAAAATTAAT